>NC_136060.1:60924545-62124545 GCF_964261635.1 Lissotriton helveticus | reverse complement strand
AAGCTCTACCCATGCGTCTTTGCCCATTATAAGTTCTATAGGCATAGGTATTTCCACTATGATACTATTTATTGGTTTTTCAGATATGAGGGTTAAATTAGATAATAGGGTAGTGGCCCAATAGTATAATCTAATATTTGGTAGAGCCAAACCTCCCCTTTCTCTTGGTAGAGATAAAAATGTATAGGAGTAGAAAATTCTAAAGGAATTGCCCTTACAAAATACAAACATTTGGGAAAAAAAGCATTTTAATTATATTGCATCTGCCGATAATCGACAGGTGTAAATTATGTACTCTCATTAGTTCCGTTTTAGTTTTAAGGATCAGAGCATCAATGTTGTCATCAACTATTTTGTCGACATTAGCCAGAATATCAACCTCAAGATATGTGGCCTTTTCTACTTGTCGAGTTTTGTTGGTCATGCTTATATTATTGCAAACTATTTGGGTTTTGGTGCCGTTAAGAGAATACCCCGAAAGTTGCCCAAATCTCATCGCTTCCGCCTCTATCTCAGCCATGGCTATTTCAGGATCAGGGGTGACCATCGCAATGTCGTCGGCATAGGCCAAAGTTTTAGTTTTCCCACCCTGACATTCGATGAGCCTAATCCTCCTCTTACGTTCAAGTTTCCTTAATGAGGGTTCTATGTAAAGTGCAAATAACAGCGGCGAGCTTGGGCAACCTTGTCGGGTACCTCTAGTTATTTCAAATTTGTCTGTGAGAACCCCATTTACAAAGAGCCTTGTTTTAGGATTAAAGTATAACATTTTAAAGGCCTGTATCAGCCCCTTGCCTACTCCGACCCTCGACAGGGTCGCCCATAAAAAAGACCAGGAGACCCTGTCGAAGGCCTTCTCAGCGTCCAGCAGTTCTCCAGTAAGGTTAGCGGCATCAAATAGTGAAATAACTCTCCTGATATGATCAGTCATGCCACGTCCTGGTATAAAGAGTAAGAAAAATTGATGCCTACGGTATAGTTCTTTTTGAATGAATCACGGGACAGATACCATTAATTATCTTTCCCTGACACATTTAGTTGTCATTAGAATTACATCGAAACTAATTTTTTCAAATAAAACAAACTCTATTCCTATATATGCATTTCCATCTAGTTCATGAATTGGAGAAAAATGTATACATTTAGAAAAGGAATTTCTTGAAAATGTATTTATATGTTTGTTGTATCTTTTCTTATTTTATCTTATTTAGAAAACACATACATATACAACCAATAACCAATATATATACATATATATACAATATTTATACATACACAAAATATGGACATAAGCAGGAATTCAAAATCATGAAAAAACATCAAAAGAACATTAAAAAAAGTTTACACATAAATCAAGAACCGGCTGCATGGCCGTTCTTAGTTGGTGGAGCGATTTGTCTGGTTAATTCCGATAACGAACGAGACTCCTCCATGCTAACTAGTTACGCGACCCCCAGCGACTGCTTGGTTACGGCATCAACATAAGATAAATGAAATTAGTTATAAAGTATAGAAAAGGAGCTTGATACCAATGGAGGGAGAAATAATTGATCCTTAAAAAACTCCTATATACTTATAGTTCGTGACCCGAGTACAGGGAATGTTTGGATATAATGGTTGGATTAACATCCCTGACTTGAATTGATTGTGGGCTTTTGAACCAGAAAATAAGGTTCTTGATTTATGTGTAAACTTTTTTGAATGTTCTTTTGATGTTTTTTCTTGATTTTGAATTCCTGCTTATGTCCATATTTTGTTTATGTATAAATATTGTATATATATGTATATATATTGGTTATTGGTTATATATGTATGTGTTTTCTAAATAAGATAAAATAAGAAAAGATACAACAAACATATAAATAAATTTTCTCGAAATTCCTTTTCTAAATGTATTAATTTTTCTCCAATTTATGAACTAGATGGAAATGCATATATAGGAATAGAGTTTGTTTTCTTTGAAAAAATGATTTTCGATTTAATTCTAATGACAACTAAATGTGTCAGGGAAAGATAATTAATGGTATCTGTCCCGTGATTAATTCAAAAAGAACTATACTGTAGGCATCAATTTTTCTTACTCATTATATTGTTCCCAGATGCCTTTGGGTTATTGGGTTACCCCTGTCTTGATTGACACGTCCTGGTATAAAGCCATGTTGTCATGGTGAAACAACTTTGTGAATGACAGCAGCTAAGTGAGTGGCGAGAATTTTTTAATAAATCTTGCTATCAGCATTAATTAAAGTAATAGGACGATAAGAGCCTGGTTCCAGTGGTGATTTAAGTTTTTTGAGAAAGACAATGATTTTTGCCAGCATCCAGGACTGCAGTGTTTTTTTTCTTCTTTTAAATACATGTATATTTAATTGTAACATTAATTCTTTCAACTGTGTTTCAAATTTCTTATAAAACTCTTCCAAACCAGTAGCTTTGCCGCTCGGAAGGCTATTAATGCAGAGCACAACATCCACCCACTGGGGAAGTTCCTCGAGTTGTTTTTGATATTCTTCAGAAAATTGTACCCCTGACCCTTGATTAAAATATAGAGTAACATCTCCCGGGCGATCAGGGATATCCTCATGGTATAGATTGTGATAGTATGTGTAGAACACCTTGCTAATACCCTCTAGGTCTCTAGTACTCCATTTTACAAGGTCATTAATCTTGGCTATTATGTTCCGAATTGTTCTTTACCTAGCTCTAGTTGCAAGGTGGTGCCCTACTTGCTTGCTACATTCATATACCTTTTCTTGCCACACCGCTAATCTGTCTGCTGCTCTCTTTGTTATTATTTCGAGAATTGCTGACTTAGCTACCATCACTTTCATATGTGCTTTCGCGGAGTCTCTACCTTTCTGGAGTGTACAATCTGATCTTCTTCTGCGACAGCCAGGCTGCCCTGCACATCATTGAGCAAATGTCGCTTTTCCATAATCATAGTAAGCGAAAAGCTGAGTGTTTCCCCCCGTATCCCTGCTTTCAATGTGTCCCACTGTGTCCACCCAAGCACTCCCTATGTTCTTCTTAAAAAATTGGGGTATCCATTTCCTCTTATGCCCGCAGTATTCCTCATTCAGAAGTAGTGATCGCTCAAAACTCCAATTAGACTTCTCCATAATTCTAGAGACAAATTCTTTAAGTTCTACTATTAAAGGATTATGATCTGCTAATATGCGCAGAGCGTTCTCAATTGAGCACGCATGGAGAATAGTATGTGATGCTAAAATGAAGTCTAATCTTGCATGCTTTTTGTGTGGAAAAGAAAAAAATGTAAAACCCAGGTTCATGGGATTTCGCCAATTCCAGATATCAGAAAGTGCTTGTTTGCGGCATAGTGTCCTAAAAGCTCTGAAAAACTTGGGTTTCCGACCGTTCTAGTCCCAGCCATTATCAAGGGCCACATTTTGACTAGCAGGCAGGTTTATATTACAATCCCCACCAATAATACTAGGTAGTGGTCAGGCAACTAACTCATTATTTATATAATCAAATACAGTTGGATCGTCTAAAGTACTTCCATTGATAGTGCATATTGTGGATAACCACTGTCCCTGCAGCATTCTGTGATTACCCACCGCCCATTCTGATCAGCTATTGTTCGAGTGAATTGAATAGAGCGATTAGCTGTCAATATTGCTAGTCCCCGTGTCTTCGAATTCTGGGTTGTGGCCCCCACCAATGTATAGCCAAATGTTTCCAACAGTTGTATCTGTGCTCTTTCAATGTGTGTTTCCTGCATGCTTATTATTTCAGCTTTTAACAACCGTAGCCCCACCGCAGTATTCCACCATGTTTTTTATGTCTTAAGACCACAGATGTTAATTGTTTCTATACGCAACTTACTAATTAATGATAATATTTTTCAGCCATAATAAAAAAAAAAAAACTTAAAGCCAGCCCCCAGAGTTCCAACCCCTTCCCACTCTCCCCCTTTCTTATTTGTGTGCCTTGCAAGGTCATAAAGTAGTTGTCGCAAGAGAAAATTGCCAAACTAGATTAGCATAGCTCGAGGGTATTGCGAGGAGGTGGTAGATCGTTTGGATGGTATTATCGGGAAGCGGTGAGCCCGTTGTATTTCCTTTTCCCAGTTCTATGAGTGTAAATCTGGGAAAGCTCTTTTAAAGAGTGTAATCATAAAGGTCTTAGGGTCGTTCCCCACAGCTCCTTCCGGAATACCAAGAACACATAAATCATTACGGCGTAGTCTGTTTTCTTGCTCCTCGACTTTGAGCATAAGCTCCTTAACTATACTATCATGTTCCTCGCCTTGTGTTTTCAGGTTTACAATATCTTTCTCGAGGTTTTAAGTACGTATCTCAACTGACGTCATTCTATCTGCGATCTTAGCACATGTCTTGCCCACTTTCCTGATGGTGCCCTGAAGCTTTTCCGTTGCGGGGCGTGACCTTCGGCTGTCCGTCTTGACCTCCTCTTGAAATTCTTTATGGATTGCAGCACTTCTGATAAAGTAGTTCACGTTTAGAATCAGCAACCCCATCGACGGTGCCTCCTGTGGGTGTATGGCACTCTCTTGAACACATTGTTGGTTCTGTCAGAGTTGACAATTGCGAAGCGGAATAGTCCCATCTGAGAGCCATTGTGCGGCCCTGAGCAGGAGTCTCACATTTCTTATGTCGACTGGATTTCTTTCTCAGCCTTTTTTTGTGCAGAAGGTCTCATGGATAGGTCTGAGTCTGTGCTGCTGTCCCAATTTTGGCTTCCTCCTTCACTCGCGACGGATATACTTCCATCTGACATTTCAGACTGATCCGTGAGCGAATACAATTTGTCTATATTATCTGCCGTGTGAGGCGGGAAGGTGAGGTTCTTTTCCTTATCAAACCCACTAAGAGTCTCCATATCTTCAGTAATCATATCACCCTTCTCCGCTACAGTGTTATTGGGAATTTGTGGGCTCTGTAAGTCAACGATGGGGCAGGGTAGTGGAAGGTTATACTCATCATCTTCCTGAGCTATCCACAGAGTGGTAGCTGGACTAGACTGAAAGATTGGTGTTTTAATCTCTGTTACGTTTTCTGAGGACAGCGCAGCCTCTATGGAGCCTGTCCGGTCCACCGGATCCTTTGTGTCAGCCACTTCTCCCACCATCACGCTATGTGTTTTGGCATCTATCGGAGCGAATATGTTGGAGATAAGTGGTTGTCCACCATGAGCATTTAGGGTAGACTGGCCATTATCTACACCTTTAGTGTTCTTTACTTGTGTTTTTTTCTGTTTGATTGTCTGCTCGCTCTTTTCTGTAGAATTGGGTTTTTCATTTTGCTCTCTATTTTTGGCTCCACTTGTGTCAATGCGTTTCTGACTATTTTTAACTGCTATGGGGTCAGGCTGTAAAAGTTCACTTCCCGGTGGGCCTGTCAGTTGTGCACTTTAAATTTTATTTGCTTTCGCTCCCCGCCCTGCCATCCTTAGTCGTTTCGTTTCAGTAGGTTGGATGCAATGTATCTTCCACGTCCCAAATGCCGCCCGGGAAGCACCGCAGCTCCTGCGTGTTAGTGACCCTTCCCTCGCGGTCGGCAGAATTCTGTAGATTGCGGAGAAAACTACCAAGGAGCTCGCTGTAGTAGAATCCTGCCGCAGGGCAGTGAGAGCCTAGGAAGTAGGAGCTGAGCGTGTTGAGCACGACATGGACCAGGGGAGATGCATCAGCATCGCTTCTAACCCAGCTCGTTCTTATTGCCCAGGTACTCGCCTTGCTCCATCAATCAGATAAGTTTTGATAATACATTTTTTAGGCATTTGGAGAATAGAAACAGGGTTTTTCAAATTCATTTCAGGTCCGGACCGACAGAGCTGCATCAACGGCATCAACTCAGACGCCATCTTGCCTCTGTAAGATATCAAAAGTGCTTACCTGAATATCCTTGAGCCAATATTTTAAAGAAATATGTGATATCATATTTCAGACAATACTGGAGACTCATTTACAATGTATTTTTGTCCTACCATGGCCATTGCTTCTAGGGCTCATGCAGTTAGCCTTTAAGGCAACGAATGGTTTTCGATTTAATCGATACTCAATTATTGAGAAGTTGGTATTACAGTGTATTTTGCCTATTAATTGGAAAAACAGATACAATTACTATTATATTCATCTATTTTTAAATGCAGGAAAAATATCCTTATGCCCAGATGTAGAAATAATGACTTCTGAGTGGGTTCAGTTTTTATCTTTTCAGGTGACTGATGAACTAAGACGAAAGCGCATTCAGGTTTTTTAGAAGCTGGTGCTTTATGGATCCCAAAAACACGGTATGGCAGTCGGTGCACTTGTGTTTGAGACCCTACCATTCAAGATTGAGTTCTTGCTGTTGTCTTCTGATCACCAAGTAAATCTGAAGTGAAAGAGGTGAGATTCTGTTTTCAACATCGCCTACATATCTATAAAAGTAGGTTCCCTGGCCTGCACTCCCATCCTTATAATCTCTTGCCCCTTGTATATAGTGCTGCTCCAGTTCATAGTTTGGAATCCTCCTGTTGCTAAGTGTGCACTCTATTGATCCCTCTAGAACTATAAATATATGTTCCTTCATATAGCATTTGAAGGTTTGCCATGATTTATCCTAACCTTTGAATGCCAATTTACACTCAGGGGTGATAGTGTGCCTTACAAATACACATAAGATAACAAATACTCGTGGAACTGAATTGGATAGACACCTGCAAAGCAGTTTCCAATGTTTACATTCACAACATATTAATCTAAAACGGTTGAAAACATTTTAATTTGAGGAATTCTTTTCTGGATATTTCTAAAGCTGCTTTGTGGCAAATGAAGCAGAATATGTATTTAAGACAGATACGTGAAAGCATTGCTTATATGCCAATGGAATATGTTTAGATCGTTCATGTCTCTATCCCCAGAACCCTATACGAGCACGTAAACTTTGGAGGGAATATTTCACATTTACAAAGCATTCATCCAGTCACCTCCTTTATCCCTGCCAATATTTCAATATGAATGAAAGGAAGCCAATGAACAGAAGGTGCAAACAAAAGAACCAATCTTCGAAACAAAAAAAACACAAGATCTCATCCTAGACTGCATATACGAGGAATTTCATAACCTAGTGCAGATTTGAGAAGGTAATTGAATATGATGAGTTTAATGCAATACACAAAGGTAAGAGGTAGTAGGATGCATTCATCATGAAATAATGATTATGATTGAATTATTTAGTTTTGAAGACATGAGTTCTGATTATATTAAGATAATAGTAGTGAAACTTGAAAAATGATATCACTATTCTGAAGCAACTATTTCACTTGAAGTATTTATGTAACTATGTACCAGATACATTGCAGATTTCCCCCTAATTTATAGTAGAACATGTCCTTGTTCCTCAAAAAGAGCTGCAATTTTATCTCATTTCATAAAGTATAATTGAGGAAATCATAGAGGGTTTTAGCTACAGCCTACAAGATATCAACGTAAACATGCTCTCTGTGTTGGAAAATAAAATGTCACAAATTCAAAGCATGTTGGAAAAGGGCAAAATACACTGCGGCACTGATTCAGAAGGAGCTCCAGGGATGTAGGTGGGGAATACCAAAAGTACTCCATCTTCACCGCAGACATTTGGTATGACATAATTTAATACCCTTGTTAGAACTGGGGGTCTCTAGTTGGCAGAGGTAGGTACCACTGTCCAAATAGGGACCCTTGCTTCTAGTCAGGGCAAGGAGATAACCCTCTGAGATAACCCCTGCTCACCCTCTAGGTAGCTTGGCACGAGCAGTCTAGGCTAACCAGAGGCAATGCGTAAAGTATTTGTACCAACACTCACAGTAACACAGTGAAAACACCACAAACTGACTCCACAACCATTTAGAAAAATAAAGGTATTTAATCTAAACTACACAAGACCAAAACGAGAAAAATCCAACATACATAGTTCAAGAATATGGTTTCAAAAGAGTTCTTAAGGTTGCGATAAAATTCTTTAGGTTGCGATAGAATTCTCTACAGATGCGTAAAAAGTTCACAGTTGCGTCACGTTTACTCACAGTACCTTTTAGTTGCAACAAAGTTCCAAAAGCAGAAGCTGGTGCGGTGGAAAACAAGCGATGCATTGCTCCTGAGACCCTGGGGAGGCGATGCGACTGCCCCGCTGCAGCAGCGGGCGTGTTGCGACGAATCCGGTCTGTATGGGGAGGAAAGCCACTTGTATGGATTCCGGTGCGTAGGTTCCGTAGGAAGTCTGTCCTCGCAAAGGCACGATGCGACGATCTCGTAGGGGCTGCGACGATCTCCGGGGCGACGATGCGCGGTCCAGCGGTGATCCTCTCTCTCGCAGCTCCTCGATGCGATGATTCTGTGACGATGCTCGCAGCGACGTGATGCGGTCCGCAAGCAAGCGGTGCGGCGATCTCACCCAGCGACGACAGGCTCTGCGACGACACTCGCAGCTATGTTCGATTCTCCCGCACCGGTCTGGTGCGTCCCGCAAACGAAGGATGCGACGGCTCTGGCAGCGGCGTCAGGCGCTGCGACGATCTCGACCTTCGTAGCGGTGGGAAACTTCTCGCACTGTCGGGGATGCTCTCCACAAGCGAGTGATGCGACACTTTTCGATTTCAAAAAGTCTCTCAAGCTTAGTTTCAAGCTTCCCAGCACAGGTACAACTTCCAGAGGCCCCACAACTGGATCAAGCACTCTAGGAAGGACAGAACTCTCTCAGCAGAGTTCAGGGAAGCTGGGGGTGAAGTACTTTTGTTCCTGGGACTTCAGAACAGGGAGCCAGCTCTTCTCAGGCCCTTGGAGATTCCTTCAAGACAGGGGACACAGCACACTAGCAAAGTCCTTCCCCTCTCCTTGGCAGCAAAGCAACAGCAGGTCAGTCCAGCAGAGCAACAGCAGGACAGTCTTCCTTCTTCAGTTTCAGCTTTCTCCTTGGCAGAGGTTCCTTCTTGATTCCAGGATGATCTAATTTTCTGTTGTCAGGGGTCCTGTACTTATACCCCTAAAGTCTTTGTACTCTCTGTGCATGTGGGCCCTGAGCCCGGTCTGAACCAGTTCTTGGTGTTTCCTGAGTACTTTGTTTTGCTGGCTTCTTCTTTCCTTTCAGAGTGAGGGGCAGGGTCATTAGCCGCCCAGCAGGAGGTGGAGCCAGCATTGTGGAAGGCAGGCACAGCCCTATTCTGGCCCAGATGCTAACTCCTCCCACCACTCCAGTTGCAAATGCAGTCATTCAGCCTAGGGCTGACCCAGCCAGCCTCCTGGGGCATCCCCCCCCCTGTCACTCTCAAACCAGACAGTCAATACACAAACAGGCCAAGGCACACAGAAGGGTCAGACAAGAGAGCAGCAACTTTCTAAAAGTGCTGTTCTCAAACACAAGATTTAAAAACAACCTTTCCTGAAAGATGTGTTATTAAATTCTGAGTTCGGGGATACTAGATACTTATGTCCTATCTTGTTCCTATGGGAAGAAATGTTGTTAACCACTGTAGCCAGCATCCCCCATGTTAATCTATGGAGCAAGACAGCCTTACAATAGTGAAAGACGAAAATGGCTTCCATTCACTATCAGAGCATGTCACCTGCACTAGTACATGCTCTACCTTTTACATACACAGCACCCTGCCCAGGGGGGTACCTTGGTCCTTCCATAGGGGTGACTGATGCGCACAAAAAGGGAAGGGTAGGCCTGGTCAGTGGGGACACTTGCCAGGAGGACATGGCAGTTTCTAAACTAAACATAGGCACTGCAGTGGCAGGCCTGAGACACCATTTTAGAGCTACTCCTGTGGGTGGCACAATCAGTGCTGCACGCCCACTAGTAGCATTTGTCATCACCAGCCCTGGCACACCCAGTGCACTTTACTAGGGACTTCATGGTGATACAAATATGCCAAACATGTATATCCAATCAGAATATCAATTTACATAGGGAGCACTTACACTCTGGCACTGATCAGCAGTGGCAGAGTGTCCAAAGCATCTAAACCAGCAAAAACGAAATCCAGCACAGCATCAAAAATACAGGAGGTAGAGGCAAAAAGATAGGGGGAAACCATGTCAAAGATGCCAGGTCTAACAACCCTCATTCCAGCCCCAAAACTACAGAGGAACAATAGGAAATAACAAGGCAGTGCGAATATTTTCAGGACCACAGTCTATCTGCTTTCTCCCTGAACTGTTATGTTTGTACTTAGGTACACCCCAGATTGAATACTGGGGTACCCTTGTCATTCACTAGTATATGGTACACATATACCCAGAGCATAGGTACCCCAGAGGTCTCCCATGGGCTGCAGCATGTATTATGCCACCAATGAGCGACCATTCAAAACGGAAGTACAGGCCTGCCATTGCAGCCTGTGTGAGTCAGTGCATGCACCACATACTTAAGACGGAGATGTACAATATCTAAGGGTCACTGCAATGAAAATCTATAATTCACCCCTATGTGTCTCTGCATGAGCAGGACATGCCTGCAGCCTACGGAGTCCATTCTCCCAGGTTGTCAGTGAAGCAGCAATATATACTATAGATAGAGGGGCATTATGCGACCGTGTGATGACCATCTCGAAAACGGCTGCAACCAACTCTATTGTCTTTGGTGTCAAACATGTTGGAATCATACCCCCAAACCGATAACGTGTGTGGGAGGTATGATTCCACTCACCCGGAAGGCCTTCATGGGCTCTCAGTGGAGTGGCGTAGCAAGACCAGGTGGTTCCCGGTGTGGAAAATTTCTTGTCACCCCTGGCTTGACGAAATGGCAAAAATATGTGTTTAACACATTTTTGCCATTTTGTCACCCCCTCTCATTGATGATACCCGGGGAAGCCCACACCCACCACACCACCCTTCCTACGCCACTGTCTCTGTATTCCCGGTACCAGCCTTCTAGCTCCGGACGGCACAACATGGTTGCTGCTGACTAGAGACACATTTCTGCCCTCCTGCTACTGAGCCAAGCTCGAGCAAGGGAAGGCAGGACAATAGACATCCTGTCACAGGGAGGTGTGACCACCTCCCAGACAGGATTTAGTGTATTAGGACTGGGTGGGTACGCTTGCCAGTGACTGAAAGTCTGCATAAGGGGCACATTTAGTGTCCTTGTGTATAGTCCAGCTCAGACCAGTCCTGTGAGCTGTTGGCACCTGCTCTGGTGCAAAACTGGACAAAGGACATTAAAGTAACCTCCCCCCTGTCCAGACCCTCCCCTGAAACTTTCCAATCCTCTCCTGTGGGTACTTAAGGGTTTACCTGGCTGTAGGGCCCTGGATTCGTCATGGACAAGATTCAGAATTGAAACCACTTTACTTTGACCATCTGGGCAATCTAGACTTTGCTGGACTTTGTTTGTGCCTGACTTCACCCCCTCTCAGTCTGCTGCATCGTCTGCTCCTGTGCACCATACAGGACTGGGTAGGACACCTGAAGTTAATCTCCCTTGGAGTGATGGAGTCACTCCCCTGCGTTTGCAGGCACTGCAACACTGCTGACTGGTCTGCTGATCCTGAGCTCCTATGGACTCTGAAGGGTCCAGCAACACAGGAGGTAGGTTCCTACATCTCCAGAGGCCTGAGCTGCTCACTCACTCAGTTTGAGGCCACAATCCCACGTGGGGGCTGCAATACCCAAATCCCTGTTCACCGCATACTTTTGCAAGTGCTTTTTGGCAATTCTGCAACAAGTGCATTGGGCTCCCAGTAGCCCCAACCTCTGCCAACTTCTACTACAAAAATCTTCAACCACCTCGCACCAAGTGCTCTGTGGCCTGCTGTTTAGGGAAGCTGCTTGAAGTCCTCTCGCAACTCGTGTGCCTCACACCTGTGGGTCCGTTTGAGGGTCAACTTTGCTTTCCTTGGGGTCCCCTGATTGCTCTGGCCTTGCCCTGACTTCCCTGTGTGTGGTGAGTCTTCTGGACCTTGCTGGTCTAAAAAGTGCACTTCCTTGACCTTCTGTATGGGTTGCTGTTGCCAAGGCTTGTTGGTGCTCCTGCCGGACACCAACACCTCATCACTTGACATCCTTTGTGGGACAGCTAATACCTGGTTGTCCTCAACATCGCATGGACCTCGCAGCGGCAGAGTCAAGGTCAACTCAACTCTCCTGAAGCACATGACATCGGTGGACATTTGTCTTGCAAAGTTCAGAGCACCTGATCACTCTCAAGTGACCAAGACTCTGTCCCCTCTGCTTTCAGGTACTCCTCGACAAGAATCCACATTTGGATTCGAACTGACACTTTTCCCCCTTCCAGCAGCAGCCCTTTCTCCAAGTCCTCCATTGGGTTTGACTGAGGTTTCCGACACCACTTCAGACCTATGCACCAGGCTTTTCTGGGATAGGTAACTCGGGTACTTCGGTATTCACGGGTGGGGTGGCTCTCCAACCTATGTCTTGCATGGGGTTTCTTCAAAGTCCACTGGTAAGGGTCCTTAAATTTCAAAAATTCAACACTGACTTTCACATAGCCTTGTACGGAGCAAGTGGTTGTGTTCTCACACTGCACACGCACTCCGTGAGGTCCCTATCTACTCACCATGGGAGGTTCCTTGAGGTCCCAGCAATTTTACATCCTCACAACACTGTCTTGACTCAAGTTGTGGTTCTCATACTACTTTCTTAGTATATGGTTTGGTCCTCCCCTGTGGCCCACTGTGTATTAGTGCTATTTACTGTCATTTCTTTGCTTAAGTATTGTGTACTTTGTGTCTATCTCCAAGTATGAGATACTGTTACATACTAGATATTTTTATATAATAAATACATCTTTTTTTATAACTACTGTGTGGTTCTCTTTTAATTTAATCTATACTATAAGATTACATTCTGGTAAAAAAAAGCTGCTTTACACTCCTTCAAGACTAAGTCTGAAGGCTGCCCTCCACAGCTACCACTTGGATAGCTTTCTAAGGTTGTCGAGACCTCTTAAATCACCAAAAGGGTTGTCTGGACTGAGTCAATTTGCCCACTTTAATTAGTAGACATCATATACCAGGCCAGGCCATACATTAGGGCAACAGAGAGTGTATGAAGGAGGCTCACTATATAGTGTACTAAAATGAAGTACCCTCTGCAGAGAGTTCAGTGAGTCCCTTATTGGTTTACCTAGGCAAAAGTAGATAGCACTAACGTGATGTACAGTAAAAATAACATAAAAGGTTATACCTACCACATAGCCCCAATACCCTTACCAAATAACCAGTCACTTGGCAGTGAAGAAGGGTCAATCGTTTATTAAGCAAAATACTCTATAGAGGAGCCTCTCTGACCCTCACCCATCAGGTGCGCAGAGAAGACTGCTGGCTATTAAGCAGAGAGGATATATAGAAACATCATGCTAACACAATATATATATATATGTCCGATACTCCCCGTGTATGCAAAATCTAATTTTTATCCCTCAGAACGGCCCTTTTAGCATGATGTAGCTAACTTAAATGGTTCAGTCCTCAAATATCCCTTCGTCAATCTGCATTATATCCTTTATTTCTTGCTGAACTAATTGGGCTTTTACCGCCTCTGGGGAAGGACCGGCCAAAGAGGGGGTGAGTTTAGTAGCACAGTAAGAGCAACATGCGGGCCCACATTGTATGCAAAGGCAACAGGTGAATATGATACCAGCTATACCTGTCAGCACCATCAGAATCTTCCATCCCCAAGTGGACAACAGACCCCAGAACCAACCAGAGAGGGACCAGGTACCAGTTTCTGCATGTACTTCAGACGCCAATCGATGTAACTTTTGAATGGCCAAATGAACAGAGGGGGCGGAGTCAGGGATAAATACGCAACAGGAACTGCCCATCACATGGCATGCTTCTCCTCGATCTACCAAGATAACATCTAAAACCATACAATTCTGAAGCGAAACGAGTCTCGTCGCTTGAAGCTCTACAGTTAAATTAGGCAATATGCCCGCAGTAGTGGTAATCACCCCTTCAACTATTCTGGACAAACGCCGTACTTCCTTGCTTGTGATTATGGGTCCCCAAATAGGAAATACTCCCTTTACGATGTAAATGAAGACCAGACGGGACCCATTCGCCGCCCCACGGCGTTTCTATCACGAAACGCCAAGAACCGGCTCGCCCCACTGTGCGCAGCCACTCCTCCCATGCCAGGCACATACAAGCCAGCTGTCACCCCTTGACGGCCATTAATGAAAATGGGGTAACCCAAAAGGATACGGACCTGGGTCTATTGCGGTAAGGAAAACAATGGTCCAGAACCTATTTCTTTCTATTAACCAATTCAATCAGTAAATATTCAAGCATTCTTAAATTCATGGGCGTTCCTTGTGTTCGCACCAAAGCAAAAAATATAAACTCAGTTGTTTAAGCTAAACCAAAACAAATATATCACTACAGCACCAATATTCCAAACGGAACATGGAAAAACATCATTTTATTTCTCACCATGAAATTATTATTATTTACAAATTACACATTATATTTGCAATAAAAGGTTGCCCAATAGGAGCGTGCACAAAAAGAAGTGATTGAAGAGAAGTGCAGTGAATCAAAGAAAGAGAAGAAATTCAAAGAAATATACAGAATATTTTACAATAGTTTCAATAATTATGGTATTTACAATTTCCATAACATTGTCACCTGGCCCATACACAGATAAACAATAACTAATCTCTAAGTTATGTCAACACAGCAGTCATGTCAATTGTGTGCACTTTTTGACTAAATGCTGGGTCCAAGGTGAATCTAATATTGTCGACGTTTCGACTCGACTTAAAGGCGTCCGGTGAGTTAAACCTGGACCATGCGAGTCTTCATCAGGACGTTCAAAAGAACGGGCAACCAAGGGTTAAGGATGACCCTAGAAAAATCAAAAGGGAGGGGGAATATAAGTTACCCCGCTGTAGTGATATATTACAAATGGAATTAAAAACACCAGGGGATGATTGCTTACCCAAGGGTGTGCAGACTAGGCTGCTTGTGTCTCGTATTCAATCAAGACTGCATCCTGCAAGACAATAATGTGCAGAATGTAGGCTGCTTGTGTCTCGTATTCAATCAAGACTGCATCCTGCAAGACAATAATATGCAGAATGTGGGCTACTGTTCGTAGTGCCCCCTCAGAATTGATACAAAAAAGTAGTAAGGATGTCCCGTGGGTATAGCCCAGGGCGTTACCTTATATTGAGGGTGAATCCAACATCCCTCACGCTGTGGCAGTTTATATAGGCGTTCTCTTTATTCAACTCCTTTTTCTAAATAAAACGTATGGCGATTCTAAGGGGAAAAGAGGGTAAATAGTGTAAACCCACAGGGTTAAGTAGTAACGTCTTATAACCCCTTGTTCCCCGAAATACCTTTCGTGATAAAACTCAGTGCCTCAGCGCTCCTGTCCTCCGTGGATCAGGTAGCAGAATCTGGGGAAAAGTAAGGAAAGCTTTAAAAACCCGAGTTGTTGATCCAGTAATATGCCCCACTCATGAGCCCCAAGGCTGCCGAAACAAATGAAAGAATCGTAGTATCGGTATATATTCAGAATTAAAATGTCAATTACCGGGTGCACGAAGAACTACACAGTGCCTTGAAAAACGGGTGCATAACGAAAACGTAAGTTATAACCACGTGGTTGAAAACCACCACGGTGGAAAGGTGTGAATGAACTGTCGTTTTTTGGGCAACGACAGTTCATGCACACCTTTCCACCGTGGTGGTTTTCAAACCACGTGGTTATAACTTACGTTTTCGTTATGCACCCGTTTTTCAAGGCACTGTGTAGTTCTTCGTGCACCCGGTAATTGACATTTTAATTCTGAATATATACCGATACTACGATTCTTTCATTTGTTTCGTTTGTAGAGCCATCCCCTGAAGAAGGGCGGAGCCCGAAATGCATCGGGATTGGTTTTAACTATGTCATCACTGTTCTAAACAACGACGTTATGTTGATTTATTAAACCATGAAGATTGAATGCGTTTAATGAATAAATAAGTTCTAAAGACAACCACAACTTCTGGATTAAACTCACTTATGGAATAAGACCCACCTGGTCACCCCACGTAGTGCTCGGAGGTGCTTCCCCCTGGACAGGGGTTGGCATTGCATTAGTTCCTGTATATTTTCCTAAAGCAAAGGACCTTTGTTAGCTCTAAACATATAAATTACCCGAGGTCCCTCGCTACCTTTATGGGTCCCCTTGTTTTATATACCAGTATAATGCATATACATCATAGAGAGTAATTTGAACCAAGCTTCACAACTTCCTAAATAAGGCAGGGGCAAAGATATAAATAAATCGTGCTTGTGCATAACAGAGGGTGAAAGGCCACACACCCAACAGTTCGTAGTATTAGTACATTTAATTACTTTAATTACTAATTAGTAGTATTAGTAGTGTTTGATGAATCATTTCAACAAATACATTTTTCGTGTAAGTCTGACGGTGCCTTTCCTTATGTGGGGTCAAGGTATAAAATACATGTTTCGGAGGCGGGGCAGTGCTTCCTAAGACAGTATGCATAGGGTGGTGAAATTCTAAATATATAAACACTCCCATTAATATTATTAACAAGGCCGCTATAATGACCACAAATGCGACTTTAACCCGTTGGGTCCATCTAGAAAAGACAGGCATATTTACAGGGAAATGACATGGTGCAAAAGGACGCTCCTCTTCAGGGACAAAACGAGCAAAAGGGTATATGTTAGCCAAAAGTACAAAAATAAACTCGGACAATGCAGTCAAACCTGCCAGAGGGTGCTTCTTTCCTGTGTCCATCTAGAGCCTCACAGGCAGGCCCCTAACTTTCATCACAAATAAGACCAGGCAAGTTCTCACGTTGGAGTTATGTTCCCACACAACCCTTGAAGAAAACACAACTCGGGCCCTTTTAAACAAAAAAAATTCAGTCTTTTGTTTCTGAACGGAGCAAGCAAATGTTCAAGGCTCTCAGCGCGTTCAGTCCAGTGTCTCGCTCAGTACCCTAGAAGCCTATCTAACAAACCCTAGTGCTCAAGTCACTCCATATCTCGTACCATCTTCACCTGGGGTACCGTGGTGTCTTCTGGGCCGCATATTGTATCGAACATGGCCAGGCGTTTCTTGATCAGGGTACAAAACAGAGGATGGACAATCCGTTGCAAAAGGGATACTACGAGCCTCTCTTTCAACTGAAGGGGCAACAGAATCCGGGGCAATCACTTGTGTTGATGACAAAACCCCTTCCAAGCCCAATGCTCCTTCTCCTTGAACTTCTCCAACTTCCTGGGCATCAGAAAAAGGAACAAAGGGAGGGGCTTGTTCACTTTCCTGGGTCAAAACTCCTTCCTGGTTTCGCTGATCATAAGGAAGCCTGAGGGGCAGTTTCTTTATGTGCGAGACATGGATCCAATGTCTCTTGCTGTTTACTTTAACCGCCGTCCGTGTGGCCAGTAGAAACTGAAAGGGCTCGGACCAACGAGGGTCCAGACTGGATTTCCGCTGATAGTTGCTGACCAGAACCCATTGTCCTGGTTCCAAACGATGCCCGGGACCCTCCGGCAGGGGCTGCAAAACTGCTGAAACCTGTTGATGAATAGAACGATGATCTTTAGTCAGGGCATACACATAATCTGTCATCATAGGGTATTCAATATCACGAAACGTTCTGGGTCTCGGGACGCGCCCAAAAATCACCTCGTAGGGAGATAAGCCAGAACGAGAATGTGGGGTAACTCGTATTGACATCAGTGCTAGTGGTAGGGCATCTGGCCACCTCAACCCAGTACTTTCTTGAATCTTTGCCAGTTTAAGTTTCAGTATTCCGTTATACTTCTCAACCAGTCTAGCAGACTGAGGGTGTCGAGCCGCATGGAATTTCTGCTTAATTTGTAACCCATTGCAAACATGACTGATAAGATCTGCATTAAAGTGCCCCCCGTTATGACTCCAGATCACCCGAGGCAATCCATAGCGTGGGAAGTACTTTTTTATCAGAGCCTTTGCTGTTGCCAGAGCAGTGTTTTCTTTGGTAGGGTAGGCCTCCACCCATTTTCTGAAGGCACACACCACCACCAGGACATACTTTGGATTATTCACATGCTCCAGCAGGATATAATCCATTTGGAGCACCTCAAAAGGCAAAGATGGTGGTGCAAAATTTCCACTCAAAACAGGTTCCCTACCTCCAGGATTATGTTGTACACAAACCATGCAATATTGCACCAAATGAGCAGCAGATCTTGGGATATTAGGATTATTCCACACAGGGTGTAGAAGTGCACAAATACCCTTTGCCCCAATATGTTCTGAGCCGTGTGCCATGGTCACTACGGCCTTCACTAATGTATTGGGCAACAACCATTGTTGTTTCTCAGATAAATCAATCCAACAATCATTTGCATCTAATTTCGCCACTTCCTTCTCCCAGTGAGCCAGTTCAGCAGGGGTAGCTTCTTTCTGTATTTCTCGGACAGTCTCATTTGTATTGTCAAACATGTCTGTCTCCACCACCCACCTAGCAGAATTAGTCATGAGCATTGAGGTCATTTTGGATTTTGCAGTTTCTTTAGCAATCTGATCAGGAAAACGCATTATCTTCACCTACTGTATCCACTACTGTTTTATGTGCACTGCATTTAACTACGGCCACCATTTCTGGTAACGTTGTATTCTCTGACCATGGGAAGTGAGAAAACCCCTTTCCGCCCACAGTCGGCCAAAGCTACGAGCCAACCGAAGGCGTATTGGCTATCTGTGTAAATATTTACCCTCAATCCTTCACTTAACTCACAGGCCCGAAGCAATGCCACTAACTCAGCTGCCTGTTCTGACTGATAGGGTACTCGGGAAGCCTCAACCACAGTGCGTAAAGTAGTTATCACTTATGCAGCAGTTGTCGTGCCATCTGGTAACTTGAAACAAGAGCCATCGACATACAATTCCTCTCGAGGATAAGATAGAGGAATGTATGTGAGATGTACCCGTCCCTTTGTCTCGTCCTCCATCCAAAATATACAATCATGTACATCATTGTTTTTCTCTTCCGAAGGGAGGGGTAGTAACGTGGCGGGATTCAGAGTGGCACAAATCCGAAGGGAGGGGTAGTAACGTGGCGGGATTCAGAGTGGCACAATGTTTAATTGTAACATGGGGAGCAAATAAAGTCAATTTGTAGCCTTTAAGACACTTACTAGTAAGGTGCTGGGTCTTCATTTTGTTCAGTAATGTATCCACAGTGTGCGGTACCATAACTGTGAGGTCAGTATTCAGAACTAGCCCTTCCGACTGTCGAATGGCCACCGCAACTGCAGCGGTTGCCCTTAAACAGTTAGGAATCGCTCTGGCAACGTTATTCAACACCGTCGAGAAATAGGCACAAGGTCTCTGCTTACCACCAAATCTTGTGTCAACACAGAAAGCGAGCAACCGTCCACCTCGTGTACATAAAGCACAAAAGGTTTTCGGTAATGAGGAGTACCCAAGACGGGTGCAGAGCAAAGCGCAGATTTCAAAGAATCAAAAGCTTTCTGACACTTATCAGACCAGGGTAGAGGTTCGTGCACATCTTTATTGGTTAAGTACAGGAGAGGTTTAGTAAGAAGAGAAAAATTAGGAATCCACTGGCGACAGTAAGAAGTTATGCAGAGAAATGCACAGACATCACGCTGAGTGCGAGGTACAGACATATTAAAAATGGTAGTCACATGCTCAGGGGTTAGTCTCCTCCCCTCTTTCGACAGTAGATGACCAAGGTAGGTCACCTCCTGTTGACAATATTGAAATTTGGAAAGAGAAACTTTATTACCATTAGCCGCCAAATGAGACAATAATTTAACAGTGGCTGCTTTACATCCGTCTTCAGTGTCTGAAGCCACCAACAGATCGTCGACATATTGCAAGAGCACAATACCAGTGGGCAAGGTCAAATAATCCAATAAGAGCCTGACTATAAATACTAGGACTCTCAGTGTACCCCTGGGGAGCGCGACAGAACCGGAAGCTGCGACCAGATAAGGAGAAGCCGAAAATATGAAGGCTATCAGGGTGAATCGGAATGCTAAAGAAAGCATTCTTTAAATCAACAACAGAAAAATATTTAGCAGTGGGAGGAATCATCGTGAGGATAGTAGAGATGTCAGAAACCATGAGGTATTGAGGCACTACTATCTTGTTAATTTCTTGCAGGTCAATTACAAAGCGGTAAGTATCAACATGGTCAGAATCGCTCCCGACAGGGGCGTTTTTCAAAATCGGTAAAATGGGACTGTTGCATATATTGGCATCCGTTTCCTCCACCACACCCTTTTCGATCAAATCTTGTTTGATGGAGAGCAGTGCTTTCTCGCCTGCCACAGAAATTTTATATTGAGGTATCCGCGGTTTCAAAGGAATAGAAATGAATAGAAACGGGTGGAATGTTTAACAATCCTACATCTGTGGATCTGGGATTACTTGGGGCGCTGCGTTTAATGCTCGAAATTAACAAAGTGAAATGCCAATGCTGCTACTAAATTACACAATTTCAAGAAGGAAAAAGAATCAAACAGGTCCTTCTCAACCACCTTTTCCGTTTGAATTAATCAGTTTTATTTATACAAATTTAGAGCTAATACATTCAATAAAACAATATACAAAACTTTATTGTCATCACCAAATCCGGACAATTACAATGACCCCCACACTGACACACTCATCCTTCCAAGTCCTTTCAATGCTCTTCTTTCAAAACCTCACAACTTCAATCTCTCATATGATTCATACCCTCCATATATGCTTCATACGGGAAACATCCTTTAAAATGCAACTTTTACCACGCAGTGCTTTTACATCGCAACTTTTACAACGCAAACCATTACAACGCATTGCGCTGGAGGGCGCTCTAGGATAGGGAATAGATTTAATTTACTATCCAACACCTTCCCTAGTGTCCACGGGGACTGGAGTTGGAATAGTAAATTAAACTATTCACTATCCAGCACCCCAAAGCGCTATGCGTTGTAATGGTATGCGTTGTAAAAACTGCGATGTAAAAGCATGCGTGGTAAAAGCATGCGTTGTAATGTCATACATCCGCTTCATACTCATACTCAACTAGTTGCCACACTCATACTCGCATACTTTCACATTCACACTCAACCCACCCTGGGAAACCTAAACAAAATCCTTTTTGAAAGACAAACAATCTATTCTTATAATACACTAACAATACCAAATTGAAAATAAGACAATCATAATTTTTTACAACAATCCAAAGAATCAAGAAAAATCGAATCTGTTGATTGGCCTAAAAATGACGTGGTCGACGCGTTTCAAATCTCTTTCTTTGGAGAGATTCTCCTCAGGACCAATAATTTCTGAAAGACATGAAATAGTCTTGTCTTACTATACATTCTCAACATATATCTCCATATTCTGCCATGTCCTGCAGCATTTCACCTCTTACCTTCCCAAATGATTGAATCACAACAGAAACCACTTGCATTTATTTACTGTGGACACAAAATTAAATAATCATGTCTTAGCTATCATGTTGTGTCAGTCATCTGTTTACAAACCAAGTCCTTCACTCACGAGTTGCTTACTTGTTTGATAGAAGCACACCAAGCCTTAAGTTGTTGTCCATATTCTAAACTCTTGGAGAGAAAAAGCTTGTTGAATAACTCTCTAGAAAACAAGATGGACTACCATCAGTACCCTAGCTTTAATTCTGTTGCGAGAAGAAACAAAATAATGGTCTCTCTTGAAGTTACTTGTTTTTCAATTTGTGGTCTTGCTGGGGTAAACAAGTTTGCTCAGCTGTTTCTAGTAGAAACCAAATCCTAGGAATCAAAAACAGAGGTGGTTTAAATACCATGTTTACCTTTTTACAGCAATATTTAATGCAAACATGATAGCTACAGCCAATGCTTTAATACGCCATCCTCTATGCCATGAATATATGGTTGCAAAAAACACAGTTGATGGACAGAATGTAGAACAATGTCATACATTCACCCCAGTACAAGGATCTGGGCTTAAATCCATTGTTCTTTTGCACTCCACACCACCCTGGGTTAGACCCTGGCTACATGCAAATCAGCTCTGACCCTGTGACTCATGGGAACAGTCCAGTCCGAACTACCAAGCCATGTCTTTCCCAGACCGGAATCAAGCATCCAAGGACCGGTGTCTGGCTATCAGCCTTCATTCAGCCTGGATAGCTTGACTCCAGTGGTGTGGAGAGCCTGGGACTCACGTCTGAGCATACCCAGCCCACTCGGGGTGAAAATTGCAAAAAACACAGTTGATGGACAGAATGTAGAACAATGTCATACATTCACCCCAGTACAAGGATCTGGGCCTAAATCCATCGTTCTTTTGCACTCCACACCACCCTGGGTTAGACACTGGCTATATGCAAATCAGCTCTGACCCTGTGCCTCATGGGAACAGTCCATCCGAACTACCAAGCCATGTCTTTCCCAGACCGGAATCAAGCATCCAAGGACCGGTTTCTGGCTATCAGCTTTCATTCAGCCTGGATAGCTTGACTCCAGTGGTGTGGAGAGCCTGGGACTCACGTCTGAGCATACCCAGCCCACTCGGGGTAAAAATTGCAAAAAACACAGTTGATGGACAGAATGTAGAACAATGTCATACATTCACCACAGTACAAGGATCTGGGCCTAAATCCATCGTTCTTTTGCACTCCACACCACCCTGGGTTAGACACTGGCTGTATGCAAATCAGCTCTGACCCTGTGCCTCATGGGAACAGTCCAGTCCGAACTACCAAGCCATGTCTTTCCCAGACCGGAATCAAGCATCCAAGGACCGGTTTCTGGCTATCAGCCTTCATTCAGCCTGGATAGCTTGACTCCAGTGGTGTGGAGAGGCTGGGACTCACGTCTGAGCATACCCAGCCCACTCGGGGTGAAAATTGCAAAAAACACAGTTGATGCACAGAATGTAGAACAATGTCATACATTCACCCCAGTACAAGGATCTGGGCCTAAATCCACCGTTCTTTTGCACTCCACACCACCCTGGGTTAGACACTGGCTATATGCAAATCAGCTCTGACCCAGTGCCTCATGGGAACAGTCCAGTCCGAACTACCAAGCCATGTCTTTCGCAGACTGGAATCAAGCATCCAAGGAACGGTTTCTGGCTATCAGCCTTCATTCAGCCTGGATAGCTTGACTCCAGTGGTGTGGAGAGCCTGGGACTCACGTCTGAGCATACCCAGCCCACTCGGGGTGAATATATGGTAGCTTCCTTTTTTAATATACCAATTTGAGGGCCCAGGTTATTAAAAGAGAGTTTTTTTGTTGCGTACTGGCCTCCTCAGCGTCGGTCCGCATTAAAACAATATGCTGTCCCAAGGAACGCTGTGTTCTTATTAGTGCACATGGTCAAGTGCTGCCATCATTTACCGTCTTGCGTTAGCCCAAGAAATCTCATAGTGTTGGGGATGGCCCACAGGCTTACCTTTTTCTTTTTCGTAGCAGCACAATTGTAGCTGAAACCGGAGGATGCTGACTCTGTGGTACACTGAATGCGGAAATAGCGCAATCTCTCGCGGATTTATCTTTCCGTTTTTGGGGGGTTTTGGAATTGTGGGAGTTGTAGTCGTAGTCTAGATGTCTCTTTAAATCGAATTTGAACCTATTGATTTGATTCCACTCAATCATTTATTGGTGTTAATCGTTCAAGAATCTCTCGAGTATTATTGCTATGCACTTATTTTGCAAGGATCCAAAATTGTGATCGGCAATGATTCGTATGAAATAACGGCTGTGGACTTCGTTGGTCTCTGTTCATCTCTCATAGTATGAATTGAAATCCAATGAGATTGAAGTAAGGCTCAACGTGTCTTTATTTCAATAAAATTGTCATGATCAAAAGTGATTTTGAAAAGGAAAGACATGTCGGTTTTAAATAATAGTGCTTCCGCGCTGTTTTAATCCGTACCTGCTAGTATGGGTCTTCTTGAATTTGCGCAGTTTCATGCTTAAGAGCCATAGATCATTGAGTGCTTTTGCGAAATGTCCCTGTCAATATAGATCTTCAATATTAGTAAAGTTTCCTATTGAGAGCACAACGGTGTACAATTCTAATGTCTACAATGGAAGAGTCCAAAGGGCTGTATGAGTATATTATAGCTGATCGTTCATGGCAACGAAACCTCGTGTCCAATTCTATATGGACAGGTTCTTCATAGATGGCATTTCAGAGTATCTGGGACTGACATGGTTGGCCTCATACGCTGTTGGGAAACTGAAATTGTGCTGATAATGGAGCTTAAACACCCCATTGTGGTGGTTTTGAACTTCTAATCAGAAACTCAACATATATTGAAGTGACATTGGCATGACCTTAAAGATGGTATATTTCTGAAAGTTCATTTAACCCATCTACTGCTGTGTTAAATTTACTAATCAGTGTTGCTTCTCTTTTGATCAGTTTTGCCTCCAGATCTTGTTCTACTTTGGAGATGACAGTCCATCGTAAATCTTTTTCTGTGTGGGAGTGGCTGTGCCGATGATTGACTAAAGGAGCTGTTTGTACCTTTTTCCTAATTCTCGACTTGTGCTGTGATATCCGATGGCGTATACCTTTTTCCTAATTCTCGACTTGTGCTGTGATATCCGATGGCGTATTTCTTGATTGGTTTTACCAATATAAAGCTTTTTGCAGGGACAAATAATCCCATAGATAACAAATTTAGATTTGCAATGTGTAAAATAATCATGTTTCCAGAAAATTCCATTATGTGAAAACACATCTTCTTCAATCGTGGCTCACAACAAATACACGTCCCACATTTATTTTGTGATGTAAATGCTGTTCCAGTCTTTAGTGGAGAGGGAGTGCCACAGTTCCTTTTCCCAGTGCAGCTGCCATTAGATTCAAAAGTGGAGCCGCTGTCAGAGAGTAGAGCATAGAGTTCAATAATGAGGTGCTTATTGCCATCCTCATGGAACAGCCATTTCTCAAAGTTGGTGAGAGGGCGAGAGGAACCTGGTTTGTACCTCATGGAGGTCAACCAGTGTTGCAGCTGCAGATAATGGAGCTCGTCAGATGAAAGAAGAGAATAGTCCTGTTTGAGTTGATCAAAGGGGATAACCCCTGTGGTGTCACAAAGTGGGCCCACACGTTTGTAGCCCCACTCGTTTCATAAGCAAAACACTTAAGTTATACCTTGGAGGGAAGTCAGGATGTCAGTAATCTGCATCATTAGGGAGGGAAACATTGTCAGACCATATTTCAGGGCTATATAGTCCCATACCTTAATTGCCGTGGCTTTCACTGGTGATGAATAGAGCCCCCAGGCCCTGTGCTTTCAAGGCAGCCAGACTTCATTCCAGATATAAATACTGGCAACCGTCTGGTCCATGAAAGACCAGTGTTTTCCCAAGAGTGGCCTATTCCACTCTACAATGTAGCGGATTTGTGTGGCCTGGAAGTAAGGGGCAGCCATAAGGAGCCATAAGCCTCCTCCCTTTCCACGAGACAGTTGTTTATGATGGAGGTGCGGCATCTTGCCACTCCAGATGAACCGATTGATGGCGGTTTGCAGGGAGTGCATCTCATGGGGTAATGGCACCAATGGAATGATTTGGAAGACATAAATTATGCGTGGGAGTATTGTAATTTTTACTGCAGCTATGTGGCATCCAGGCTAGTCACATGTGACTCCACGAAGATAGTGCCTTATTTGTTGTCTGATCGATGAGTGCCCGTAGTTTACCGCCATTGTCTTTGCCAGCGTAGGAACTAACTGTGTACCCAAATACGGTATGGTCTCCATCTTCCGGACAGATGGTAAGCGGGCGTGCAGGGTGGAAGAGTGTGGGGGAGTGACCAGTATGTTCAGAATCTGGGAATTTTTGAGATTGACTTTAAACCCAGAGACCTTGTCCAACAGCCGTAGTTCAGAAAGTAGGGACGGCAGCAAGGTCATTGAGTCAGTTAGCGATAGGATAATGTCTTCGGTGCACAGGGTGATGATGCAGTTGTAAGCGCTAATTCAAATGTCAGATATCTGCGGATTGTCCATGACTTTCTGCGCCACAGGTTCCATGTACAACATGAATAGAAGCGGAGATTAGGGGGCAGCTTTGTTGAGTCCCACATGCTATAGGGTTGATGGAGGCTGACGTCCCTTTGATCCAAATGGAGGCTCGGGGAGACTTATATATACAGCATATCCATGTGATACATTTATCTCCAAACCCTAATTGGAAGACGGTTTCAAGCAAGTATGGCCAATGAACGCGTTCAAACACCTTCTCTGTGTCAATGGATAGGAAGAGAACCTCCTTTTATGACCGCTGGATGATCTCAATTAGGTGCAAGAGTCTTTTAGTATTGTTCCCACATTGCCTCATAGGAATGAAGCCGGATTGGTCGGGATCAACCAAGCTCAGCATGATTAGGTTCAATCGGGAGGGCAGGATCCCAGCAAAAAGTTTGGCGTCTATGTTGAGGAGAGAAATAGGTCTATACGACCCACAATCTACAGAATCTTTAGACGGCTTGAGTATCACTGATATATACGCCTCCAGCATTGAGTCCGTCAGGGTGCCTGAGTCAAAAAATTAGATAAAAAGTTGAGTTAGGAGATGTGCTAACTCCTGACAGAAAATTTTATCAAATTTGGTGTGAACCCAAACAGCCCAGGTGCTTTTGAGGGTTTAAGGCGAGCAATAGCTGTAATCACCTCCTGGATACGTTTTGGTTGGTTGAACGGGGACGCGAACTCCGGTGATAAATGTGTTAGGGGAACCCCTTGCAGATAAGTCAATAGGTTACCTTTAGGTCTGTATGAGGCAGAACAGAAAGAACTATGGAAATCTTTGAAGGTTGCAGCTATTTCCTTATCGGTGTGGACTTCCACCCTCGGAGCCATTCTAATTGAGCTCACTGACCCGGAAAGGATCTTGTTGCGGAGCCTATGAGCGAGCAGTCGCTGTTCAAGTAGAATTTATGCCTGAGACCCAAAAGTGCATACCCTGCCCTACCAAGGCATAGAAGCTTCATTAGGAGCCTATTTTTCTCCAGGTCTCGTCAAACCCTCGGGGTGCCTGTCTAATTATGGATCACCTCTTGCTCAGAGACCACCTGTTCTAGTTGCTGGTGCTTCTCCCGACGGACCCTGTTCCCCCGCCAAGGTGGCGATAAATTCGCCTTTCCTACCAGCTTTAACGCCTCCCATATCGGCAGCAAGGGGGTCTCCTCGACGTCGCTTGTACTGTGCACATAGTGTTGACTGTGGAAGAAGATTATAGCAGCGCATCGTGGAAGCACCAATGTGATGGGTGGTGGTGGGAGACCTCAGA
The DNA here is from genome assembly GCF_964261635.1 of Lissotriton helveticus. Taxonomy (NCBI): domain Eukaryota; kingdom Metazoa; phylum Chordata; class Amphibia; order Caudata; family Salamandridae; genus Lissotriton; species Lissotriton helveticus. The sequence continues at coordinate 62,097,286 of NC_136060.1, read as the reverse complement.
CCGCAGGGTCAAACAAATCAGAGCATGGTGCGAAAGGGATCCAGCTCTCTGCTCACCTCTCTGATGTGAGCTTTTAGGGCTGGGATATGATGAAATTATCATTGCGGGCATATGAATTATGTTCCGCCGAGTAGGAGGTATTATCCCTAGAAGAGGGGTGAAGGTGGTGCCAGATATCACATAACCCTCCATCTGCCAGTCAATAGAGGCCATCAGACGTGAAGGCTCCCATTTGCGAGGAGCGTTGGTTGGAGCAGTTTAAAGTAGGGTTCATTTCCTGATATCAGTCCCCCCCTATAAAAATGGCAGCATCCAGGGTGGTGAGGGCTATCGCTAGCACATTGAGAATAAAGGGTTCCTGTTGCTCATCCAGGGTGTCTTTGTTAGCCAGGGTGAAATTTACTGTACCCCATTGTATTCTAACCACGAGCAGGCACACCACAGATTCAAAGATCATGGATATTAGCTTGCCATTACATTTCTGGGCAAAGAGTATAGCTATCCCATTCTTCTTAGAGGCCTGAGGACCAGATCTGACAAGGAAACCAGCTGGAGGTGTCTTTGGGTAGCATGTTGGCCTCCTTGAGCAAGGGTATGTCCCCCAAGATTGGTCCAGGAGAAACTGCAATACTGCACGCTTCAGTGGGTTACCTAATCCCCGGACGTTAAGGCTAACTATCTGTAACTCCCAAAGCATGGGTCAAGGACAAAGAGGGTTTCATGGTGCACCTAGCTCAGAGGTCATGGATATAGCACAAGAAGCATAAGCAATAGGGAGTTGTTGTAGCACCTTTATGGGGGCATGCTGGATTCGGTTGGTGCGGAGGAGCAAAAAGAAAAGGAAACCCCCAAATAAACACAATCTAATAATGTTAAGTGAAACATGTGGTGACAACAGCCAGTCACAGTGAGCCAAAGTTTGCAGACCCTTGGCCAATCAGGGATCTGCCAATTGGTTCAATCTCTGCCACCATGGACTACAGCTCCCAAAAGAGTAGAGCAAGGAAAGAGATATCATTGTAGCTGGCGAGCTTCCCTGAGTCCAACGACCTCAAGCCCTACTGCCTGGCAATCAATTACGATTTCAGGGAGCCTCTGATTGCACAGGCGAGCCTGCCAGGGTCATGAGTACAGATTGCCTCTTTTTAGTGATGATGGACATGTCTGGTTTGTGTCTCCAGTGACTTGTTTGTTCTTGTATCACCTTTGCTGGTTACGGCCCTTGTCGACTGGAGGGTTGGCCCTACCCTCAGTAGTTGTCACATCCCTGAGGCCTACAATGCCAAGTGCCTCCCTGAGCAGCTTGCACTCATATAGGAAAATGAGGGAGAAGGGGTGCCCCCAAGAATATGATATCCCCACCTCCCATAGATGAATTGTGACAGGAAGAAATTCTATGCACTTCTGAAGTGTTATTGTGGAAAGGTCTTGATACAACACTGGCGAGTGGCCTCTAAACTGGATTGGGTGGGCCTCCCCGGCGTGGGTCAGAATAGATTGCTTGAGTTGAAAGTCATGCGCACATAGAGGAATGTCCGCTGGAGGGGCATTACCAAGTTTAGGCAGACCAAATTGGTGGATCCAATTAATCTGAATCTCTGTCCCCTTGGGCAACACCAGGATGTGACAAAACAAGGCTCCTATGTATTCCTACAAGGCCTCTCCCTCTGCTTGGGCTGGAACCCCACATAAATGGCCGTTGTTTCGGTGGGACTGATTTTCCAGGTCCACTGCATGGCCTTGTAGCTCAACATGTTGTTCCTTGAGTTTGAGGATCTCCTGCTGCATCATTACAAGTTCCTCATGCCTCCCAGATTCATGGTCCTCCATTGCGGACAACCTGTCTCCAACTTCCTCAAGATCCTGACGCACTTCCTTCAGATACCCAGAGAGCTCGGTTCTCATAATCTATAAATCTTCCCGGAGAGATGTGACGAGTGGCGCTATTAAGAATTTCGTGGCTGGACCAATTGGGGTCCTCAGCCTCTGATTGAAGGTCCGCTTTGGGGATGGTAAGCATTTCTCTGACAGTATGGTCCTTCTTAGATCGCATAGCAGACATGATGATGGTCTCCTTGCAGGCACCCCAGACCCAGGCACACGGGGCCTACAAATACAAGGCACCGAGTCCCCAGAGAGAGCAGAAACGGTCAGGCTCATAGGGTACTTTGCCCGAGCTCCATCTGTAGAAGAAAGCCCTGGTAAAGTGTCAGGTCGGAGATAAGATAATAAGCATCCAAGGGACCTGCATGATGTCCACATCGGGTGAGTCTGAGTTATCTGTCACTCTCTATGCAATGTCCAGCCTGCTCACCAGTATCCCATCCATGGGCCTATGCCACCATTTAAAGCCTGACATCTGGGACCAATCCTCAACTGCACAGCACACTGACACGTATCTACGGGGAAGCAAGGAAGTGCAGTTTCACCTCAAGGCCATCCAAACATTCAGGAGGGAGGGGGGCCGTATCTCCATGTACCCCATGTGATGATGCCCTGTGAGCCACCTGAAAAGGCCCCACTTACAGTTCAGCACAGTCCTCTAGGTCCTTCAAGCACAGGGGTCCCACCAGAGACTAGGCACAAATCCAGTTGCCTCTGTTAACCAAGTGAGGGCAGGGGTCCAAGCAGGGACTCATCTTGTCGGGGATCACCCTGCAACGAGTTCTGGAAGCCAGACACGTAACCCCAGGCCGACACCTCCAATGGATTCTCATGGCAGTGGAGGCCCCAGGGAATGCACCCTTACATAACTGGCCCAGCAGGAAAGCCAGACAAGGTGAGGCCACACGAGCTCATCTCCTTGTCCCCCTGAGAGCCGGCAGGGTGAGGTTCCACTCCCCTCTCTCACCAGGCCGGTCGCTCATTCACTAGGGCACTTAAATGTCACATGGGCTCACAGGGGTCCAACTTCCGCACCAGGCCGGACGCCCATCCCATCATGCACTTCCCAGTATCGGTGCCAGTGTGACCAAGCGCTAGCTCCGACTGTGTTTTGAGCTGTCTCTCTTCAATTAGGCCATGTCAAGTTGGGGCCATCCGACCTGCGTCCCCTCTCAGATCTGCAATGCAGGAATGCAGAGGTAAGGGGGGATCACACCTCCGCAAACTTCCTCGGCCCCGATGGGAGGCAGGAGTACGCAGTGCCTCAATCTATGTCACCCTCAGGCACAGCTCTGCAGCACAGCCCTTCTCTGTCCGCCAGCCTCGGAGCCAGCCGAGCCTTTCAGAACCGCCCCCAGCCCAACCTCTGGCGTCAGCAGCAGTTGTGGCTGCAAGTTGTGTTCCGGTTCCTGCTCTGCAACTGGCAGCCTCTCCATGCTCACTGCAACCACCCACCGGCCCTCTTCAGCGAGACAACAACTCAGCCACATGGCCAGTAGCCTTCAGCGCCGGGCTCCATCCCAGGGCACCTCTGGATGAACAAAATTGATCACCGCGGGGGATCTCTCCCCAATCTCTGATGCTGCTTCCCAGTGTTAGACCACATGCAGGATGACGCTGCTGTTAGTTATAGGCAGGCGGAGCCGGAGAGATTGAAAAGTGCATCTCACCCGACTGCCACCTTGGCCACACCCCCCTAAACGTATGAATTTTTAGAGCTCACAAAATCAATCACATTTATGTGCAATTACATACCAATTAAATCAATGAGGAAAAACCAGAAATGCATGTAAAATCGTACAGTTGACTTCCAAGGTCACCTTTTGGATTTCAGTAGTTAGCAAGGCCAGGTCCAATGTTCCCCCAGCGGATTCTAGGGAGCGTCTGAATTCGGCTGGGAGCAGGGTGCTGAGGTCATTAGTAACTGGTGTGCTACGGGCCTACTTGAAAACACACTGCACTAGGAGACTTATAGGAAAGTCAAAGGGGCCCCACTTGAGGGAGCATGTTGTAAGGGCCTCAGGACCATGGGAGCACAGCTGGATCATTGCTACCGGCTAGTCAGGCCAGGTGCAGAGCAGATAGATCAGCCAGGCACCTTGCATCAAGATATCCCTGTGGTCAGAAGCAGCCAACTTCTAGAGGCGGTTGTGGGACAGATTGGCCACTCTCAATGTGGGTCTCAGGGGTCTCAATGTCCCTTGATGTGTGCTTGCTTCCAGAGCAGTTGGAGTCTGGAGGGGACTCTTTGACTCAGTACAGGAGGTCTGGTACCCTGGGTATCAGTGCTGCACAACTCCGGTAGGCTCTTGTGGCCCCCAAACTTGGTGGAGGAACAGACCTGACCCTTCAGAGCTGGTGTAACACTTTTGATCTGGGTACTGTGTTGTAGTCGCCAGGGAACAGCAAGTCGTTAAGTGTGGAGTCAGCGGTTTAGTGCCTGCTGTTGCAGGGGAGCCGAGCCCCTGTTGCAAGGGAGTTTTTGGTAAATTCTTGAAGACTTGAGATGCTGCGGAGATCTTGGAGTTCTCTCAGTGGCAAGGTGAGGCAATGCACCGCAATTGTCGAATCCTTCAGGCAGCAGGCATGGTTTGGCGCCAATTTATCTGCAGGAGGGATTCAGTTCTCTGGCAGCAGCTCTTCTTGGTAAATTTCTTCTTTCCATCTGTCAAATCAAAGGTTCAAGGTCCAGGAATGCTATCTAAATAATAAACTTAGGGGTGTTAAATGGGAAGACAGGTGGTAGCCATTGGGCTATCTACCTTTAGGGTGTCTACACCCTCAAGTGACCACTTCTTGTCAGAAGGGGTACTTCCATAGCCCTGATATTATTTCAAAAGTCCACATCACCTGCCACACCTTAGGGGTGGTGCTGACTGAATGTGGACACTCCTCCTCATCTGTTTTGTCCACCTGTCCTCCAGTCAAATTTGGAGCAGAACAAGGTGGGTTGGTATCTCCTGCTATCTGGGGAAGCCTGGGTTGCACTTCAAAGGTGGCATCGCCTTTGAAGCTTCCCACTTTGGAGGACCATTACGGCTAGAGGAGGAGTTGACCAGGCTTTGTTTCAGAACTCTGAGACAACAGGCTCTCACCCATATGAGGTCAGAAACACGTTTGATGGTAGCAGGATGGCTATGACTAGTCAAAGACCCCACAAGTGCTTGGTAGGATTTCAGGGGACCCTCTAAGGGGTCTCTTGTGTGCATTTATTAATAAATCCATCTCTGGGCATCAGTGAGGATTTATTAAGACGCAGGGAGACTCAGGGTACAGTGAAGTCATCATGGAGCTAGGAAACTCGTAATGACAAGTATCCAGCCCATGTACCATCTATTAGGCGTGGACTGAGTTCCCGGAAGTGACAACATTTTTTTACTGTGCTACGTGGAGTTCTGTGAGTGGCATAGTGCGTTAGCGTCAAGACTTTCGCAGTGATTTTGAGCACTGGGTGTTTGTCCCGCGCCGTAAAACCATTGCGAAAGGCATCATGCACAGCACAAGATGACACAGCTTCTTTCCTGCTGCTTGAGTAGATTTTCGAACTGAGGAGCAGCTTTTGCAATGTGAATGGAAGGCTTCTCAACACGAGTGGGAGCTACGTACCACAACCACTTGCATTGAGAAATCCGACCACCCGCGTTGAGAAATCTCATCAGGAGATTGATTTTCCTCACTAGCCAACTAGACGGTAACAATCGTGAGTGAGGAAAGAAACTTTTGTGGAACTCTAAGTGCTCCACAGAGTGCGGAAAACTCTTCAAACTCTGTGAATGGTGCAGAGCTCACCGCCCTGGGTTAGTCACTATGTCTTTCCTGTGCAATATAGTGCACCCTGCCTTGGGGCTGTAAGGCTTGCAGTAGGGGTGACTTACCTATATCTCATGCAGAACATGAGGGCATAGCACACAGGGCTCTTCGATTTTCTCTGCACCAATGGCAGTTTTCATAGTCTTGGTGAGGGGTATCTGGGTTGGCACACTTTGTGCTGCAGCCCCAGTGGACCCTCTTTAGTACCCATGTGCTAGGTACCCTGGATACCATTACTAAGGTCTCGTTGGGGTTGCGGAAGTTGTGCCAATTTTGTACAGTTTCTGAGAGAAAGAACACTGGTACTGGCAACCTGGTTAGCAGGGACCCTGTACACCGCAATGAAAGTTGCAACAAAAAACTGGCAAAAAGTGGGGGGGTACTGCAACAGCCAGCCAGTGCCTCACTGGTGTAAAGCAGATTTTTTATCAATAGTCCTGAACCCAAGAAAACTTCATACCTCTAAAGAATTATTTATTGCTAGAGTGCAGTAGAGTGCATGTGTGTTTATGTGTGTTTATATTATATATATATATATATATATATATATATATATATATATATATATATATATATATATATATATATATATATATATATATATATATTACCAACTGGCGGTCGCCAGTAGGTATATATAGTTAGGATTTTTTTCCTATGGGATTTTTCAAAATTCTATGTTGAATAACTTTGGCGTTGATGGACGGAATTGGCTGAAATTTTCCTGAAAATGGCACATTTACTCTCCGGTCCTTCCCTGAAAGTTTGGGGGGATTCGTCAAGCAGGGGCCGAGAAAAAAGGGGGGTCCCAAAACGTGTTTTCCCCATGCAATTTTCCATAGGGCGGTTGGACTCACTTTTAGCCCGAACGGCTGAATGGATTTCCACCAAACTTGGCAAAATTGTAGGGACTGTTAGCCCGATGTGCCTTTGCTATGTCTCAAGATATATGCTCCAGTGTATTTTACTAAAATTAACTTTGAAAAATATATATTGGGCTACATTGGGATATATATATGTTAGAGCCCAAATGTAGCCCAATGTAGCCCAATGTAGCCCAATGAAGCCCAATGTAGCCCATGATGGCCACCAGAGACAAAAAAAATCAAATGTAGCCCAAATATCAGCCAGATGTAGCCCAACTATAGCCCAATGACAGAATGTCCCAGAGTGTTCTAAAGAACAACTAGAGTGCTAACAGTCTTACTTATGACAAAAGTATGGCACACCTGAAGTCATCTTGATTGGAATAAAGTGTTAACACTAAAAAACATTTAATTTGCAAAGGAACAAAATGAGGGGGTTCATTATGCCATAGAAATTATGATTAGTGCTGAAGAAAGAAAAATTAGGGCACATTTTGAGTGACTTCTCAAATCCTCTTATATTTAATTAAAAAAATTCTGATATGCAGTCTCCGAAGATGGCCACCAGAGACAAAAGAGCCCAAATGTAGCCCAAATATCAGACAGATGTAGCCCAACTATAGTCCAATGACAGAATGTCCCAGAGTGTTCTAAAGAACAACTAGAACGCTAACAGTCTTACTTATGACAAAAGTATGGCACACCTGAAGTCATCTTGATTGGAATAAAGTGGTAACACTTAATACATTTAATTTGAAAAGGAACAAAATGAGGGGTTTAATTTTGCCATAGATTCGTCAAGCGGGGGCTGAGAAAAAAGGGGGGTCCCAAAACGTGTTTTCCCCATGCAATTTTCCATAGGGCGGTTGGACTCACTTTTAGTCCGAACGGCTGAATGGATTTCCACCAAACTTGGCAAAATTGTAGGGACTGTTAGCCCGATGTGCCTTTGCTAGGTCTCAAGATATGCGGTCCAGTGGATTTTGAGAAACTAAGGTTCAAAAAAATATATATCTATAGCAGCTTACCCGTGAGCTTACCGGTGCGCTTACGGTACGCGCACGTACGCGTACGGTAAGCGTACCTCAAGCGCACGAGCTGCATGCTGATTGGCTGCCAATGTCTGTCAACACTCCAAAACAGAAACTGTTGACAGCCATCTTGTGCCTCGGTAGACTGAGGCACAGGAAAGCAGAAAAACAAACGTGTAGAACTCAAAAAGAGGGCAGGGTAGAAGCACCCTGACCCCCTAGACCTGCTCAGGGGGTCCCACAAGGACCCCAAAGGCAAAAATAATGTCTTTATTTTTTTTAAAAAGTCGCGGGGTACGCGTACCGTACGCGCACGGTACGCGTACCCCGATTTTAAAAAAAAAAATTAAAAAAAATTGTTTGCCTTTGGGCTCTTTGCGGGACCCCCTGAGCAGGCCTAGGGGGTCAGGGTGATTCTACTCTGGCCCCTTTGCGAGTTTCACACCTTTGTTTCACTGCTTTCTTGTGCCTTGGTTCTAACAAGGCACAAGATGGCTGCCAACACTTCCTGGTTTTGAGTGTTGACAGACAGTGGCAGCCAATCAGCATGCCTTCCCGAGAAAGCTGCATGGTCATTGGCTGTCAACACTTCTAACCAGGAGGTGTTGGCATCTATCTTGTGCTAGTGTTGACAGACAGTGACAGCCAATCAGCATGCCTTCCCGAGAAAGCTGCATGCTCATTGGCGGTCAACACTTCTAACCAGGAGGTGTTGGAATCCATCTTGGGTCTTAGTAGACTGAGGCACAAGAAAGCAGAAAAAAAACGTGTAGAACACAAAAAGGGGGCAGGGTAGAAACACCCTGACCCCTTAGGGCTGCTTAGGTGGTCCCACTAGGATATTAATATTTTTAAACGTTATCCGCTAATGGAATTAGCATTTAACAAACCTTTGAAATTCAAAGAAAAAAACACAGGTTTCAGGCCTTATATTGTTAGGAATTAGCATTTAAAAAACCTTTGAAATTTACTGAAAAAACCATAGGTTTCAGGCCTTATATAGTTAAGAATTAGTATTTAAAAATCCTTGCGAATTCACTAAAAAAAACATAGGTTTCAGGCCTTATATAGTTAGGAATTAGCATTTAAAAAACCTTTGAAATTCACTGAAAAAACCATAGGTTTCAGGCCTTATATAGTTAGGAATTAGCATTAAAAAAATCGTTTGAATATATAAAAACGTATCCGCTAATAGAATTAGCATTTAAAAAACCTTGCAAATTCACTGAAAAAACCATAGGTTTCGGGCCTTATATAGTTAAGAATTAGCATTCAAAAAACCTTTGAAATTCACAGAAAAAACCATAGGTTTGAGACCATATATAGTTAGGTATTTGCATTTACAAAACCTTGAAGATTCAATGAAAAAACCATAGGTTTGAGACCATATATAGTTAGGTGAATATTTTAATCATACAAAACCAATGAAATTCCATATATAGTTAGTTGCACTAACTATATATTTCGCGCACCCGCAATCCACTGCTGATGATGTCACATATTACATCATTCATGACATGGTCAGTGACATCACTGATGACATCACTGGTGACATCTCAAATGACATCACTGATGACATCACTGATGACATCTCAAATGACATCACTGATGACATCTCAAATGACATCACTGATGACATCACCGATGACATCACTGATGACATCACTGATGACATCACTGATGACATCACTGATCACATCTCATTTGACATCATTGATCACATCACTGATGACATCATTCATGTGCTAATACGATGAACCTCTTCAGACTCTAATATAATCTTAGATACACTCAGTGTATACAGACACTCAAACACTGTCACTCATCCATGGAGTTACTCACACACCTAGTCAGTCATGCAAAGAATCAATCTCACCTCCATTTCCTCAACTATACAGTTATACACACCTTACTTATTCAAACATATACTAACACATATTTACTCTCTTATACAATCCCTGATACAAGTGCAACTAACTATATATGGAATTTCAATGGTTTTGTGTGAGTAAAATAAGGTTTTTTAAATGCCAATTCCTAACTATATATGGTCTATAACCTATGGTTTTTTCAGTGAATTTCAATGGTTTTTTAATAGCAAATATCATAAGCTGTCGAATGCCAAGTACGTGGTAAGTAAAAACATTTTCGTTTTTATGCACACTGATCTGCTTTGAATGCTGCCCCCCACCCCTCATTTCTATTAGGAGTACTCTCTCTTTGCAGATAGTGAAGGGTAGTTAACGCAGGCCTTTGCCCCCGTTGCCCCCGTTGTAATCCGTCGTGCCTGCTTCTCTCTCCATTTGATTGATTGTTCTCTTTGGTTCATTCTCTATTTACAAACAAGCACAGAGTCGCAATACTCTGTTTAGTCTTTGCAGATAGCGAAAAATCGTGTAAAAAAACAAAAGGAATCGAGCAAAATCAGTAGGCCACTAATGGGATCTCTTTTTGACCTCCCTAAAATAGAAACATTAGGAACAACCTGTTGATAATACCAATGTGTATGTACATAAGCGGCGTTCATTTGTGTTCACAGTACCCCTTGTTGATTGTTTGAATCGAGCATTGAATTGTTCGAAGTTGATTCTCTTAAGAATCTTCTCTGCCTGCAAACGAGGAAGAATAGGAATATTCTCTCTCCCTTTGCAGATAGTGAAGGGTAGGTAACGCAAACCTTTAACACGTCGTGCCTATTTCGTTCCTCATTGATTGATTGTTTCCCCAAACATTGACTGTTTGGGAATTGGTTCTTTTTGGAGGTATTCCCTGTTTGCAAATATACGTAGGAAAATCTTTGCAAATAGTGAAAGGGTACGTAATGCGGACCTTTCTCCCCCGTTGTAATCTGTCATGCCTATCTACTCCCCACTGATTGATGCACCTGTTTCACCCGGACCATTTACTAGAGATACGTCATCGGGCCCGACCAGAGAGCACCCCTAGTGAAAAGGACATATGCAATAATAACGAAGTGATCACTGTATCCTGTTAACAGAAACTTTAGCATGAAACAACCTGGAAAGAAAAGAATAGGAAAACGAAAATCAGTAGGCCACTGATGAACATGAACTTTTATTAAACAACGAACAAAGAAACGATAACATAACGTAATGATAAAACCTATTAATGTCCTAGAAACAAGAAAACGTTAAAATATGCCAGTGGTGAGAGACCAGAAAAACAGTAAGAGAAACCAAATCACCCCTCGCTGTCCCACCGCCTGCCACGCCAAAAAAATCGATAGACTAGGGAAAATGCAAGTCAGTAGAACATCCGCACCCACTCTGGAAACTTCCAAGGTGGGGCAGGGTTGCGGCTACGCCCAGCCGGGAGCAGCCCATATAAGGCGGGTCCTGCTGCCACGCCTCGGCCAGGAGATCCTAACGTAGGGTGTAGCCGGAGGAGAGGCCGAGGCCAGCGGGACCCGGCCAGGGGATTGCCTTTACAACGCTGAAGAGTTGCAGGGGGGGGAATATCTCCTCGACCCTCCCCTCTCTCTCCCAGTCCGGCCGCGGTGGCCCTTGACAGTTTCAGGTAGTCCCGCCACATGCTCTTCCGGTCCGGCCACCAACGGTCGGGGGGCCGAGGCCGACGGGATCCGGCTGCAGCCGATAAACCAAGAAACCCGTTCATGGGGCCAGAGCCAGGGGCGTCCGGCCGACATCTACCGGAAGCCCGGCCCGAAGACGGACGGGACACTTCTTCTTTCTTGAATAATGGCTGCGACAACACTGGGGGGGGATGTCTTGCACATGCACGTCCTCATCGCCTGGTCCGGCCATAACAAATCTCAAGCGAGACGCCGTGGGGTGCACTGGGAGGGAGAGACGGTGCGAACAGGCCTCTCCCGCCTCCCCAGGTGGAGGCTTCCCAGCTGCACCCTCAGCGCTCCAGGCGCCTGGAAAAGGGTTCTTCCACTGTGGCCATGCTGCAACGTCTCGCCCGGCAGGGTGGAGCCCGTCCGCTCATTTGACCCCGCGATCGCCAGTAGCTACCGAACTCTCAAAATAGCGGTCGACCTGGCAAGAGCGGGCCCAGCATAAAGAAATGGCCCGGTCACTGGTTGACTCCACCACCGTAGTCCTCCACGACCTTGAAGATTCTAGAGGAGCCGCGGGAGTCTCCGACCCCCGATGGGGAATGACTGCCATGATCGCCCGTGGAGTGACGAAACTGTATCCGCGGGACGTCGGCGCTCCCATGCTGGCGCCAGCCTCACTTTGAATTACTAGAATCCTGCAGACCTCAGTTCCGGTGAAAGCACAGTGTGACCCGGTAGGAAAAATTGTTGCACCCCCTCCCCTTTTTGACTGATAGTTCAAACCACCGATCCTTTCCTTTGCCCTTTTAACGGAACTTTGGACTGCCTCCCCCTCTTTTACATTTTCTAGAGAAAACAAAACATTAACCACTACATTAGCATAGCAGTTGACACCAGAACTGTTTTCAAATTGAAAACCAACAACATCTTCAACAGAATCCTTTTTGTTTCTCCTGTGACCCTGCTACAGCACAGGCATTGTCCCCAGCAGTAATTCTGCAATGCCGGTAAGAATAGCTGTGGTGCCTACTGGACTCACTCACCCCCGCGGCGCCCCACGCCGTGATTTGCTGGGCGGCAACTTACTAGACATCACTTTCGTGCCATCTAGATTTCAGCGCGTTCTGCTGCCTTGGAACTATTCGCACAACAGACTGCTACTGACGACCCACCCCCAGGCAACATCTTCTGAATTTTCATAATTTGAAAGAACTAGTAACATGTCCTCATCAGGAATTCAAAAGAAATTGCCACGGTCTCTTCGTTGTTTAAATGTTTTTACTGTTTTTGTTTTGTTGTATATATTTATATGTTATTAAAGTTTTATATTCCTACTACTTTGTTGGAGAGCTATATATTTTTAATGTGACACATAATTGTAAAAACTTTGATGTACAAAGAGTCATTCCTGGAATCTTCCGCTTCAGGCTCGGTCCCCTCCCCAATCACAATACAGGATGGTTTTCAGATAGTAGGAACACGTGTGGTGTGACGGATCTCATCGGGTGTGGGCCTTGATCTACTATAACTCCTTTGAAGAGGGGTGATTCTTTACAGCTGGGGCCATAAACTACATCTGCAGGGCTAGGTGATAGCCTGGACAATCGGACACAGAGGAAGAGGAGTGTCAGAGGGTGCGGTAGTGAATAGGGCGAAAGGGAGGTGTCGGGCGGGCACAGAGTGTGATTTTCAGGGAAGAGCAGCGCAGATGGGGGGAGGTTTATTGCCGATGCATAAGACCGAGAGCGGGGGTGACCAGTGCCTGGGGAAGATGCTTGCGAGGGTGGGGAGCCATGCTACGAATCGACAGCGTGCAGAGAGTGGGTCTGGTCAAGGCATCTAAAATGGCTGCCGTGCACGACAAAAGTGTGGCATTTCAAAAAAGGCAAGATGGCGCAGACAATGTTTTTCAACACTTCCTCATTTCCTTCGAATCGAACGTTAACAGACGTTGGTGCATATTACCAAAGTTAAGCGATATTTATCGCTAACGATGCTTACCAACAAATTTTTTACCGCTAAGCATCGTCAGAAATTATCGAAGATAAACCTTGCTATTATCAAGGTTTATCGCAAATGCGATAATAAACGGCCGCAATGCATGAATATCGCTAAAAAGTCAGCGATATTCATGCATTACCGAGCTAATGCTCTTAGCCATGTTATCCACCTCCCATTGGATAACATGGCTAAGAACTGCTCAGGGCAGGTGTTAGCTTTTGGAGATAATCGCGCTTAGCGCGAATATCTCCAAAAGTTGGTAATAGGAGATAGATATCTTGCATGTTGTAATGCAAATTATTGTGGTATATGGAACTCATACCATAATCTCTCAGGAAAGCAGAAACTGATCCTTTTGGGACCACCTAAAAAGGCCTAGGGGGTGAGGGGTACTCTACTTTGCCCCCTTTTCACGTTCCAAACTATTTTATTTTACTCTCTTCTGTAATTACACAAAATAGCAGCGATAAGATGCATCAGAGACACACAGTGAGAGAAAGGAGGCCGGAGATGAAGAAGAGATGTCAAATACACATTGGAGATAATATAGTGGCAGAAGGGAAGTAAATATGAGTAAACTTACCATGTAACATAAAAATGTTGCACTCTATACTATAAGTCTCATTTTATACTACAATCACTTCGCTACAACCTCATAAATTAAAAATAAAAATGAATAATGTCTCAAACAATTTTTGATTTCTAAATATAAATTTATTCTTCAGAATTTTCTAAATTTGAAAGAACTAGTAACATGTCCTCATCAGCAATTTCCTCATGAAAAGTCTGCAATGATGATTCTTGTAACTCTATGGTCTCCAAACATTCGATAAATTCGCCATCAACAGATTGATCAAAAAAATCATTCAAGTCATCTCCTCCTTGTGACAATATTTCATTATTGGTGCTGTCAATTTCAATCAATGTAGTGGAATCATTCAAGTCATCTCCTCGTGACAATATTTCATTATTGGTGCTCTCAATTTCAATCAATGTAGTGGAATCATTCAAGTCATCTCCTCCTTGTGACAATATTTCATTATTGGTGCTGTCCATTTCAATCAATCTAATGGAATCATACAAGTCATCTCCTCCTTGTGACAATATTTCATTATTGGTGCTCTCAATTTCAATCAATGTAGTGGAATCATTCAAGTCATCTCCTTGTGACAATATTTCATTATTGGTGCTGTCCATTTCAATCAATCTAATGGAATCATACAAGTCATCTCCTCCTTGTGACAATATTTCATTATTGGTGCTCTCAATTTCAATCAATGTAGTGGACAATTCAAAAGAAATTGCCACGGTCTCTTCATTGTGAGCCATTTTATTTTGAAATTGCTTGCTGTAAATTGCAGAAAAAAATAATCACTTTCATTTATCGTTTTTAGTAATACATAATATAAAACTAACTTTATCAAGTATTTAGTATAACAGAAGGACTGCAAATAAATAACAGAAAACATTTTTCAAATTATCTTCAAGTGTACAACATAGTTCCCCTTACAAATTAACAACTCACCTTTTTAAAAGTAGGAGAAGTGTTAGTACTGTGTAAATCAAACACCAGAAATTCACCACCAAAAATTCCTCACAAATGTACCTCAGACAGTAGTATCACAAAATGGCTGTGGTTTCCTCTCATTTGACATATATACATAACCAATTAACTTTCATCACACACAAATACAAAACCAAAGTAACATTTTCATTGGTTCTAAATTTCAACACTTTCAAATGTGTTTTCCCCATGCAATTTTCCATAGGACATTTACATACGTCTACAGCCTGAATGGCTGAACGGAATTACACCAAACTTGGCAAAATGGTACATCAAACCTAAGAGGTCAGGAAGGATCTACTATGCCCCCTTATGGTCATTTCCCCCTTCGCTTTGGCCTCCTCTTGTCTCTCAATCCTACCGAGAGACAAGATGGCGGCCGCTACGGACTGTTTGGAATGTTGACAGACGCCGGAGAACCAATCAGCTTCGCAAAGCTCCTTAACGCGAAAAGTACGCGAAGCGGAGCGCTGTTACAGATATATATCTTTTTTTGAACGTTAATTTCTCAAAATCCACTGAAGCACATATATTGAGACCTAGCAAAGGCACATCGGGCTACCAGTCCCTAATATTTTGCCAAGTTTCGTGCAAATCCATTCAGCCGTTCGATTATTATTATTATTTATTTTTTTTGCCCCGCGGGGCCCTTTTAAAACCTCCACATCAAACCTAGGGGGTCAGCGAGGATCTACTATGCCCCCTTATGGTCATTTGCCCCTTTGCTTTGGCCTCCTCTTGTCTCTCGATCCTACCGAGAGACAAGATGGCGGCCGCTACGGACTGTTTGGAATGTTTACAGACGCCGGAGAACCAATCAGCTTCGCTTCACAAAGCTCCGTTGCGCGAAAAGTACGCGAACTGGAGCGCTGCCCGGTCCGCTGTTACAGATATATATCTTTTTTTGAACGTTAATTTCTCAAAATCCACTGAAGCACATATATTGAGACCTACAAAAGGCACATCGGGCTACCAGTCCCTACAATTTTGCCAAGTTTCGTGCAAATCCATTCAGCCGTTCGGGCTAAAAGTGAGGCCAACCGCCCTATGGAAAACTCAATGTTAAAAACACGTTTTGGGACCCCCCTTTTTTCTCGGCCCCCCCTTGACGAACCCCCCCCAAATTTTCAAGGGCTGCACAGAAACAAAATGTGCCATTTTCCTGAAAATTTCAGCCAATTCAATGTTAAAAACACGTTTTGGGACCCCCCTTTTTTCTCAGCCCCCCCTTGACGAACCCCCCCCAAGGGCTGCTCAGAAACAAAATGTGCCATTTTCCTGAAAATTTCAGCCAATTCCGTCCACAAACGCCAAAGTTATTAGACATAGAATTTTCAAAAATCCCATAGGGAAAAAATCCTAACTATATATACCTACTGGCGACAGCCAGTAGGTAATATATATATATATATATATATATATATATATTTTTTTTTTCCATAAGGCGTGCTGGCGGGAAAACACGGCCCTTCCTCTCGAGTCGGGGCTCGTTGGCAGACGCTGACGCTTACATATGCAAATGAGAATCCCTACATTTCCAGCAGGAAAAAGCGAGCCTCTCCGGTGTGAAGGTGAAAGTATCAAGGGTTTATTTGGCAAACAAGACACGTTTTGATCTCTTGTGAGATCATGGTCACATGACTATTTGCCAGTTCCAAACATATTTAAAGATACAGTGATAAGCACGAGGCAGCATGCCGTCATGAACATAAATAGAAGACTTAGTAATGTGAAAGACATTTTTACATTCAAGATGATTTAATTATTTGATTCTTAGTTTCCATTTGTTTAATTTATCACAGTTTTTTCTAAGACAGTGTATATTTATGATTCCAATGTCTGTGTCCATTAATTCACATGTTTGGCTTTGCCTTTTTGCTAACGGGTATAGTACCCTCACATGAAGTAAACTTCGTATTAGTCACCTCGGGTAAAGTACCCTGTGTATAGTTTCAGCAGGTAGTAGTGATCTCAGTGGTGATTCGATGGTTATCTAGTGTCAGTTGATATAATATATATATCATAGAAAAAGCGGAAACTAAGAAAAGGATAGTGAGGTAGAGAAAGCGACAAAGGGAGCTATATTAGTTTTTAGTAACCCTGTGAGATGTGCACTCTGTGCTTATTTTGATCCTGTGTCAATGTATATATAAACCTAACGCCCCGTACAAATTATTGATTGTGGAGAGATGCTATACTCGATATGAAGGTGCTGACTGCAACTACCTATATCGTGAAAAATTGAGAGATGACAGTTCCGGAGAACGTCCTTCAATCTCCTGTGCTCTTAGCAATCTTCCGGTGGCTGTCCTCCTTCTGTCGTGTTTGATTGATCCGCTAAGAGATGGGCGACAGAAAGCAACAGTATTTTTTACAAATGTACAAATAGTTCCTCGTCATTAATCCTCCCTGCGGGGAACTTGCTGCCTGCCTGCAAAATCAGTCTTTAGTCCATTCTGCATAAGGCTTGTACTCGATTCCCTCCTCTAGGATGTTTGGGAATTGTAGCGAGACCAAAGTAGTTGCCTTTAGTCAAATCGCCCTCATTGGCCTCACCGAGAAGTCTGGCCATGCTGTAGCTAAAGTCACAGTTTCGTATAGCTCTCCAATGCTCCAGGATACTTTTCTTAACTGGGAATGTTGTCGATCTGACTAAGTATGTGCGAAATTTGCGTATTCGCTTTCGGACGAATTCGCGGACCGCATAATCCGCGAATTTGCAGATTTCGGTTTTTTTGCGTGTTCGCGGGGCGCTTTGCGTGTTCGCGGGCCGCTTTCAGCGTGCCGACCACAAAGTTACCCATCTTGTTTGCATTGCGTATTTCTGTTTCCGGGCGCTAGTTGCATTCTCTCGTTGTGCGCGTGGCGCGATTACGTGGTCACGTGCGTTTTTGCGTGCTCGCGGGGGAAATGTCACGTGAACTTACCCACGCGGTCCTCAGTGGGTGCGGCCATCTTTTTCATTCATTGCTATGGTTCTGGTCAGGCTTTTTCAATCCTCCCCTAATCTTTGCAATCCTTTGTTTCTTTGAACTTTTTAAACATCTTTTTTACCCATTATCTATCCCTCTCTTTTTCTACATCTATATTTTGTGTTTTTTTCTACTTTTGGTTACTTTAAAATTACTTTTTTAACTCTTTTCTTTTATTTACTTTTTCCCTATTCTCTTTCTATTATTTCCATTCCTGTCCAGGACCATGGCAAAGGGAGCCGGGAAGAACAAGTGGAAGGGTCTCGCACCCCGTACCCGGCTCCCTTGCGGGCGATTAAGGGGGAACGATGTATTGGCCCGGGAGATTTTCAGCGCGGTGAAGGTGGCCGCACTTATCTTTCATGTTCAGCGCCACCTCCCGAAGACCGTGGCAGCACAGGGTAGGCCAGGTTCAGGGTATGGCCTCCGGGAGCGTCGCCAGCTCTGAGATAAGGTGTTCCGGGCCATGCGTAGGGAGTTGGAGTCCGGCGTACCCACCATCAGGCGACACACTGGTAGGCTGACCTCCTTGACCGGGAGCAGGACCTGCTCCACCTGCTAGGCGTGGAGATCCCTGGCCTTGGTGAGTAGCTATTTAATAACTACTTTGTTGTCTTCTGCTCTGTGTTATATTGCTAATATATGTTTTTCTCGAAGAGCAGGAATGTTGCCGATTTGATTACCTTGCAGGTAAATTGATGTTTAAATCGCTTCTGTGATTCGGGGCTCTAGGTGGCGCCGGACCAAGATGGCCGCGCTGTAGTGAGGCTCTCGCATAGCTGAGCCTACATCTATCCTTTAACCCATCCTGACCAGGAAATAACGTATTGCCTGCGGCGGAACCTGAATTGCCTCACTGAGAGGAGTGTGCCGATACCTGCATCTTCCGCGCAGCGCATCTGGAGCTCGAGAAATCAGCCCCGCTCCCCGCGAGCGGCACCCCGTGCTATCCTGCGGTTCCGCTCTTCCGGGAGTACCAACTAGGAAAGACCGGGGCTTTGAGGCCTGGGCGGAGGCGCCCGCTCCCTGGACGGCGGCAGCGCATGGGCCCCTCCGCAATCGCGAAGCATACCACAGAGGTCGAGTGAGGAGGTAAGAGGCCCCTGATCCCACCGGAGCTACTCGCTGACCATCCCCCACGCCTGGAGACCGGAATTACGAAGCCTTCGCCTGGCTGGGGCCCGCTTGAAGCCGCCGGCCCCGTTCTGGTGCCGGACTCCACTAGCAACTGTCTGCGGCGCCCAACCCACACTGCCGCTGCGGGCTCCCCACGCCGCCGCCACCTCTGGGGCCCCGGAACAAGACGGGAGCAGGAGCGCTGTTGCAAGGCCATCGTGACGCACCTCGTGGCATAAAGCCCGGATCCTCCCTGGACTCGCGAACACTTGCCCCTGCATGAGTCGGGTCCCAAAGCTTGCAGCTGGACTCCATCACGTGGCAGCAGGCTACTGGTAGTGTCGGAACCTCCATTGTACACCCCCCCTCCCCCCTGTTGTGAGAGAAAAATTATTAGCAGTCATCGCGGCCATCTTGGAGCGAGGCCTGGACTGCTGTGCGCTGCCCTGACGGGAATTTGGGAGGCTGGGTACACGGATCGGCCGTTGCGCGCTGCATCCGAGTCACGTTCACCTCGCATCATACAACTAGGCCTGCACTAACAGTACATCTTTACGGCTACACCTCATAACATCAAGGTCACCTGCGGGCCTACTCTGGGATACCCTCCACATTGGCCTTTTCCCACCCAGAGCGTGTTGAGCAATATCCGGACTGGTGAAACACCTTTGTATCTCCCTGGGCTCTGCGCCGCACACGGAGTGGTGCCTTACTCAGTGACCCGCCCCACCTCGAGCAGAACGATTTCACTCACCGGCGGCGTGGTGGACACCCCAGAGGCGGGATATCTCTCTCCTGGGTGCCGCGGGGGTCGGACTATTGGACTACTATATAATTTTGGGGCCGAGTGGATCACGTGCGACCTCCTCACCTTACTGAGCCCGCGGCTCCTTTCCCCATCCATCGGTTATCGACCACCACAAATCTGGCGGATCCCACAGCCGCGACATCGCGGACGCCGAGACGTGTCATGGGCCGTGGTGACGCTAGGCAGTCCAAGATCCCGTTTGAAGCCAGAAAGACATCCAAAACGATGCCGGGGCCAGAAGGGAGCCCTACTACACCAACTCCACCGGAGGAAGACTGGAAATCCCTGCTCCTCGGCATGAAACAAAGCCTCTCGACAATAAATGCCAAGATTGACACCATAAATTCCCGCATGGATGGAGTAGTGGTGAAACTGGACCAACACGACACCCGCATAAAGGAGGCCGAGGACAGGATATCTGGATTGGAAGACAGGCCCACCTCTGCTAACCGTCAAGTTACTCAAATGGACAGACTCCTCAAGATCATTGCGGACAAGAATGAGGATTTGGAAGCTAGGTCCCGCCGCAATAATGTCTGCATTTTAGGCCTGGCGGAATCTACAAATACGGGGAAAATGGAACTCTTCGTGGGAAACCTGGTGACCGAACTGTTCGGGAAAGAATCCTTCTCCCCACACCTCATCGTCGAGAGAGCGCATAGATCTCTCAGCGCCCGCCCTCCTCCAGGGGCTACACCTCGACCAATTATTGCCCGGTTTCTGAACTATAGAGACCGGGACGCGGTTCTACGTCGTGCACGCGAGCTTGGCACTGTGGCCTACGGCAACAAAACCTTATCCTTCTTCCCGGATTTTACCCCCTCGGTGCAGGAAGCAAGGCGTAAATTTGTGGCAGTTAAAAAGAAATTAAAAGCTCAAGAGCTCTCCTATGCCATGCTCTATCCTGCAAAACTAAAAGTCTCCTACCAGGGCAAGCACCACATCTTTGCAAATCCACAACAGGTTGAGGACTTTCTCAAGCAACATAAAAGGGACCGTGCCAGGGAGGGTCAAGATGGGCGCCGCTCCAGATCGCACTCGCCGCTGGAGCAGCAGGACTGATGTTAACTAGGCTTTTGCCTGGACCAGAAGACCCGTATACCTGGACATTGCTGATCATGATGCACTGTATTTCCGGTGAGGTACATTCACTGACTTCCTATCCACTGGTCTGAATGATATTATGTGCTCGGCAACCGACCTCCATCCCAGGTCAGATGACCACATTACTACCTGGAGCCTCATGGGTGCGAGTTAAGAGGTGGGAGGCAGGTCGGGCGCCCCTAGATACGTATCCCCAATGGGTGATCCCCTTTACACCCTCTCCCTCCACAGGGTAGGGGCTTCTGTTGAATGTTGTTTTTTTTTTTAGGCTTTGTGTGGGTGGGTGGGTGCTCTATACCCGGAGGGTTGGGGTTGCTGGTGTGGGAGGGGGGAAATTCCGATGCAACAGAAACGGGGTCATAACGTTGTTAGTACGAACATGGGTCGGGATGGCCAGAATGTACTACGGGGTTACTAGATGCACTCATGATGTTGTTTATTATGCAAATCTTAATGTCATGCTTATACATTGTAAATTTTTGTATTCTTTGGGATGGGTGACGTAACTGACACGCAACCTGAACAACAATTAAAACTGATCTCATGGAATGTCCGTGGACTTAACAACCAGAGGAAAAAAAGGCAGATTCTGGGGTACTTGGATAGGCAGGGAGTGTCTATTGCCATGCTTCAGGAAACGCATCTAATGTCAGGCAGTCCCCCACTGTTTGCATCCCGATGGGCCTCCAGCAGAGTACTCTCATCATATTCAAACTATGCTAGGGGGGTCACGATCCTGGTCAGACGAGTGGTACCCTTCACTCCGGCCGGTATTGACGCTGAAGCAAGTGGCAGATATTGCATGGTATGGGGCAGACTCTACTCACATACAGTCCTACTTGCATGCTA
This sequence comes from Lissotriton helveticus, assembly GCF_964261635.1. Taxonomy (NCBI): domain Eukaryota; kingdom Metazoa; phylum Chordata; class Amphibia; order Caudata; family Salamandridae; genus Lissotriton; species Lissotriton helveticus. Next base: position 62,075,737 of record NC_136060.1, on the reverse strand, counting down.
CTATGGGCCTAATACTGACAACCCGACTGCACTTCTTACACTATGGGGTAAAATTCAATCGATGGGAATCGCACATGTCATCCTGGGAGGTGATTTCAACACCGCACTTCGGCCAAACATGGATAGGTTCCACCCACAGGCGACACATTACACGCACACTCAGCGCGTCCTATCGGACATTGTTGAGGAGCATCGCTTGATTGACGCCTGGAGACGCGTGCACCCCGCACTCAAACAAGGCACACACTTCTCTGCTGTACATTCCACCTGGGCACGTGTTGACTATGTATTTTTTACTGCAGGCCTTTCCCCTTAGCTAGTCAGGGCCTCCCACCTTGCCCGTACCTTCTCTGACCACTCACCAGTACTCGTGTCACTGCGCATCCCTCTAGATGTTTCCCCTTACTTAAACTGGCATCTCAACCCTGCACACCTAACCGATTCAGCTTTCAAAGCGGAACTAGAACAAGACATAAAAGATTTTTTTGACCGCAACATATCATCGGTATCCAGTCTCTCAACAGTTTGGGAGGCCTTCAAGGTCACCATAAGGGGATGGTGCATTGCTAAAGGAGGAGGTGTCCTTAGATCCCTACGAGACGAGCTACATAAACTTGAATTAGAACTGAGATGACTTGAACAGGAGGTTGCCCATACCACACGTGGCCACGAAGCCAGAGCACAACTCCGAGAGAAGCTCAATGACTATGAAGAGCTATCGGAGAAAGAATGTAATTTCCTAGGGAAGCCACACACTGCACGTAGATATGGGGAGGGCGACAGGCCAGGCAGAGTGCTAGCGTCTACTGTTAAACCCCCTCGGTACCACAATTATATCATCACCCTGCTAGACGAACATAATGTGCCCCAGCGGAGCTTACCAGACCAACTCAGGGTCCTCACAGAGCACTACTCTAAGCTTTACACCTCTCAGAGATCCACTCCGATAAATTTAAACACTTATTTAGATGACACTGCACTGGCATGGTTGGGCCCGTCCCAACAGAAGTTCCTACATCACCCAATTGAATTGGAGGAAATAACAGATGCCATAATGTCCATGAAATCAGGCAAATCGCCAGGGTCCGATGGCCTACCAATTGACTTTTACAAGGCCTACATGCATGTTTTGGCCCCGATCCTGCAGCAAGTGTATTACACGGCTCTTGAGGAGGGTATTCTGCCGACCACTATGCGCGAAGCCCTTATAATATCACTGCTGAAGCCGGGCAAACTACCGGAGTCTTGTGACTCATATAGACCCCTATCTCTATTAAACTCGGACATTAAAATTCCAGCGAAAATACTTGTATCGCGCCTCAACCTACTGATGGAAAGGCTGGTACTACCAGACGAAGCTGGCTTTGTCCCAAACTGTGCGACTTCCCACAATCTGCGAACACTTCAAGCAGTGATACAGGACATTAACCCCACTTGCGAGGCGGCCGCCATTTTTCTCGATGCCACGAAGGCTTTCGATTCGCTAGAATGGGACTACCTACTGGGGGGAAATGTCACGTGAACTTACCCACGCGGTCCTCAGTGGGTGCGGCCATCTTTTTCATTCATTGCTATGGTTCTGGTCATGCTTTTTCAATCCTCCCCTAATCTTTGCAATCCTTTGTTTCTTTGAACTTTTTAAAAATCTTTTTTACCCATTATCTATCCCTCTCTTTTTCTACATCTATATTTTGTGTTTTTTTCTACTTTTGGTTACTTTAAAATTACTTTTTTAACTCTTTTCTTTTATTTACTTTTTCCCTATTCTCTTTCTATTATTTCCATTCCTGTCCAGGACCATGGCAAAGGGAGCCGGGAAGAACAAGTGGAAGGGTCCCGCACCCCGTACCCGGCTCCCTTGCGGGCGATTAAGGGGGAACGATGTATTGGCCCGGGAGATTTTCAGCGCGGTGAAGGTGGCCGCACTTATCTTTCATGTTCAGCGCCACCTCCCGAAGACCGTGGCAGCACAGGGTAGGCCAGGTTCAGGGTATGGCCTCCGGGAGCGTCGCCAGCTCTGAGATAAGGTGTTCCGGGCCATGCGTAGGGAGTTGGAGTCCGGCGTACCCACCATCAGGCGACACACTGGTAGGCTGACCTCCTTGACCGGGAGCAGGACCTGCTCCACCTGCTAGGCGTGGAGATCCCTGGCCTTGGTGAGTAGCTATTTAATAACTACTTTGTTGTCTTCTGCTCTGTGTTATATTGCTAATATATGTTTTTCCCGAAGAGCAGGAATGCTGCCGATTTGATTACCTTGCAGGTAAATTGATGTTTAAATCGCTTCTGTGATTCGGGGCTCTAGGTGGCGCCGGACCAAGATGGCCGCGCTGTAGTGAGGCTCTCGCATAGCTGAGCCTACATCTATCCTTTAACCCATCCTGACCAGGAAATAACGTATTGCCTGCAGCGGAACCTGAATTGCCTCACTGAGAGGAGTGTGCCGATACCTGCATCTTCCGCGCAGCGCATCTGGAGCTCGAGAAATCAGCCCAGCTCCCCGCGAGCGGCACCCCGTGCTATCCTGCGGTTCCGCTCTTCCGGGAGTACCAACTAGGAAAGACCGGGGCTTTGAGGCCTGGGCGGAGGCGCCCGCTCCCTGGACGGCGGCAGCGCGTGGGCCCCTCCGCAATCGCGAAGCATACCACAGAGGTCGAGTGAGGAGGTAAGAGGCCCCTGATCCCACCGGAGCTACTCGCTGACCTTCCCCCACGCCTGGAGACCGGAATTACGAAGCCTTCGCCTGGCTGGGGCCCGCTTGAAGACGCCGGCCCCGTTCTGGTGCCGGACTCCACTAGCAACTGTCTGCGGCGCCCAACCCACACTGCCGCTGCGGGCTCCCCACGCCGCCGCCACCTCTGGGGCCCCGGAACAAGACGGGAGCAGGAGCGCTGTTGCAAGGCCATCGTGACGCACCTCGTGGCATAAAGCCCGGATCCTCCCTGGACTCGCGAACACTTGCCCCTGCATGAGTCGGGTCCCAAAGCTTGCAGCTGGACTCCATCACGTGGCAGCAGGCTACTGGTAGTGTCGGAACCTCCATTGTACACCCCCCCCTCCCCCCTGTTGTGAGAGAAAAATTATTAGCAGTCATCGCGGCCATCTTGGAGCGAGGCCTGGACTGCTGTGCGCTGCCCTGACGGGAATTTGGGAGGCTGGGTACACGGATCGGCCGCTGCGCGCTGCATCCGAGTCACGTTCACCTCGTATCATACAACTAGGCCTGCACTAACAGTACATCTTTACGGCTACACCTCATAACATCAAGGTCACCTGCGGGCCTACTCTGGGATACCCTCCACATTGGCCTTTTCCCACCCAGAGCGTGTTGAGCAATATCCGGACTGGTGAAACACCTTTGTATCTCCCTGGGCTCTGCGCCGCACACGGAGTGGTGCCTTACTCAGTGACCCGCCCCACCTCGAGCAGAACGATTTCACTCACCGGCGGCGTGGTGGACACCCCAGAGGCGGGATATCTCTCTCCTGGGTGCCGCGGGGGTCGGACTATTGGACTACTATATAATTTTGGGGCCGAGTGGATCACGTGCGACCTCCTCACCTTACTGAGCCCGCGGCTCCTTTCCCCATCCCTCGGTTATCGACCACCACAAATCTGGCGGATCCCACAGCCGCGACATCGCGGACGCCGAGACGTGTCATGGGCCGTGGTGACGCTAGGCAGTCCAAGATCCCGTTTGAAGCCAGAAAGACATCCAAAACGATGCCGGGGCCAGAAGGGAGCCCTACTACACCAACTCCACCGGAGGAAGACTGGAAATCCCTGCTCCTCGGCATGAAACAAAGCCTCTCGACAATAAATGCCAAGATTGACACCATAAATTCCCGCATGGATGGAGTAGTGGTGAAACTGGACCAACACGACACCCGCATAAAGGAGGCCGAGGACAGGATATCTGGATTGGAAGACAGGCCCACCTCTGCTAACCGTCAAGTTACTCAAATGGACAGACTCCTCAAGATCATTGCGGACAAGAATGAGGATTTGGAAGCTAGGTCCCGCCGCAATAATGTCTGCATTTTAGGCCTGGCGGAATCTACAAATACGGGGAAAATGGAACTCTTCGTGGGAAACCTGGTGACCGAACTGTTCGGGAAAGAATCCTTCTCCCCACACCTCATCGTCGAGAGAGCGCATAGATCTCTCAGCGCCCGCCCTCCTCCAGGGGCTACACCTCGACCAATTATTGCCCGGTTTCTGAACTATAGAGACCGGGACGCGGTTCTACGTCGTGCACGCGAGCTTGGCACTGTGGCCTACGGCAACAAAACCTTATCCTTCTTCCCGGATTTTACCCCCTCGGTGCAGGAAGCAAGGCGTAAATTTGTGGCAGTTAAAAAGAAATTAAAAGCTCAAGAGCTCTCCTATGCCATGCTCTATCCTGCAAAACTAAAAGTCTCCTACCAGGGCAAGCACCACATCTTTGCAAATCCACAACAGGTTGAGGACTTTCTCAAGCAACATAAAAGGGACCGTGCCAGGGAGGGTCAAGATGGGCGCCGCTCCAGATCGCACTCGCCGCTGGAGCAGCAGGACTGATGTTAACTAGGCTTTTGCCTGGACCAGAAGACCCGTATACCTGGACATTGCTGATCATGATGCACTGTATTTCCGGTGAGGTACATTCACTGACTTCCTATCCACTGGTCTGAATGATATTATGTGCTCGGCAACCGACCTCCATCCCAGGTCAGATGACCACATTACTACCTGGAGCCTCATGGGTGCGAGTTAAGAGGTGGGAGGCAGGTCGGGCGCCCCTAGATACGTATCCCCAATGGGTGATCCCCTTTACACCCTCTCCCTCCACAGGGTAGGGGCTTCTGTTGAATGTTGTTTTTTTTTTTAGGCTTTGTGTGGGTGGGTGGGTGCTCTATACCCGGAGGGTTGGGGTTGCTGGTGTGGGAGGGGGGAAATTCCGATGCAACAGAAACGGGGTCATAACGTTGTTAGTACGAACATGGGTCGGGATGGCCAGAATGTACTACGGGGTTACTAGATGCACTCATGGTGTTGTTTATTATGCAAATCTTAATGTCATGCTTATACATTGTAAATTTTTGTATTCTTTGGGATGGGTGACGTAACTGACACGCAACCTGAACAACAATTAAAACTGATCTCATGGAATGTCCGTGGACTTAACAACCAGAGGAAAAAAAGGCAGATTCTGGGGTACTTGGATAGGCAGGGAGTGTCTATTGCCATGCTTCAGGAAACGCATCTAATGTCAGGCAGTCCCCCACTGTTTGCATCCCGATGGGCCTCCAGCAGAGTACTCTCATCATATTCAAACTATGCTAGGGGGGTCACGATCCTGGTCAGACGAGTGGTACCCTTCACTCCGGCCGGTATTGACGCTGAAGCAAGTGGCAGATATTGCATGGTATGGGGCAGACTCTACTCACATACAGTCCTACTTGCATGCTACTATGGGCCTAATACTGACAACCCGACTGCACTTCTTACACTATGGGGTAAAATTCAATCGATGGGAATCGCACATGTCATCCTGGGAGGTGATTTCAACACCGCACTTCGGCCAAACATGGATAGGTTCCACCCACAGGCGACACATTACACGCACACTCAGCGCGTCCTATCGGACATTGTTGAGGAGCATCGCTTGATTGACGCCTGGAGACGCGTGCACCCCGCACTCAAACAAGGCACACACTTCTCTGCTGTACATTCCACCTGGGCACGTGTTGACTATGTATTTTTTACTGCAGGCCTTTCCCCTTAGCTAGTCAGGGCCTCCCACCTTGCCCGTACCTTCTCTGACCACTCACCAGTACTCGTGTCACTGCGCATCCCTCTAGATGTTTCCCCTTACTTAAACTGGCATCTCAACCCTGCACACCTAACCGATTCAGCTTTCAAAGCGGAACTAGAACAAGACATAAAAGATTTTTTTGACCGCAACATATCATCGGTATCCAGTCTCTCAACAGTTTGGGAGGCCTTCAAGGTCACCATAAGGGGATGGTGCATTGCTAAAGGAGGAGGTGTCCTTAGATCCCTACGAGACGAGCTACATAAACTTGAATTAGAACTGAGATGACTTGAACAGGAGGTTGCCCATACCACACGTGGCCACGAAGCCAGAGCACAACTCCGAGAGAAGCTCAATGACTATGAAGAGCTATCGGAGAAAGAATGTAATTTCCTAGGGAAGCCACACACTGCACGTAGATATGGGGAGGGCGACAGGCCAGGCAGAGTGCTAGCGTCTACTGTTAAACCCCCTCGGTACCACAATTATATCATCACCCTGCTAGACGAACATAATGTGCCCCAGCGGAGCTTACCAGACCAACTCAGGGTCCTCACAGAGCACTACTCTAAGCTTTACACCTCTCAGAGATCCACTCCGATAAATTTAAACACTTATTTAGATGACACTGCACTGGCATGGTTGGGCCCGTCCCAACAGAAGTTCCTACATCACCCAATTGAATTGGAGGAAATAACAGATGCCATAATGTCCATGAAATCAGGCAAATCGCCAGGGTCCGATGGCCTACCAATTGACTTTTACAAGGCCTACATGCATGTTTTGGCCCCGATCCTGCAGCAAGTGTATTACACGGCTCTTGAGGAGGGTATTCTGCCGACCACTATGCGCGAAGCCCTTATAATATCACTGCTGAAGCCGGGCAAACTACCGGAGTCTTGTGACTCATATAGACCCCTATCTCTATTAAACTCGGACATTAAAATTCCAGCGAAAATACTTGTATCGCGCCTCAACCTACTGATGGAAAGGCTGGTACTACCAGACGAAGCTGGCTTTGTCCCAAACTGTGCGACTTCCCACAATCTGCGAACACTTCAAGCAGTGATACAGGACATTAACCCCACTTGCGAGGCGGCCGCCATTTTTCTCGATGCCACGAAGGCTTTCGATTCGCTAGAATGGGACTACCTACTGGGGGGAAATGTCACGTGAACTTACCCACGCGGTCCTCAGTGGGTGCGGCCATCTTTTTCATTCATTGCTATGGTTCTGGTCATGCTTTTTCAATCCTCCCCTAATCTTTGCAATCCTTTGTTTCTTTGAACTTTTAAAAAATCTTTTTTACCCATTATCTATCCCTCTCTTTTTCTACATCTATATTTTGTGTTTTTTTCTACTTTTGGTTACTTTAAAATTACTTTTTTAACTCTTTTCTTTTATTTACTTTTTCCCTATTCTCTTTCTATTATTTCCATTCCTGTCCAGGACCATGGCAAAGGGAGCCGGGAAGAACAAGTGGAAGGGTCCCGCACCCCGTACCCGGCTCCCTTGCGGGCGATTAAGGGGGAACGATGTATTGGCCCGGGAGATTTTCAGCGCGGTGAAGGTGGCCGCACTTATCTTTCATGTTCAGCGCCACCTCCCGAAGACCGTGGCAGCACAGGGTAGGCCAGGTTCAGGGTATGGCCTCCGGGAGCGTCGCCAGCTCTGAGATAAGGTGTTCCGGGCCATGCGTAGGGAGTTGGAGTCCGGCGTACCCACCATCAGGCGACACACTGGTAGGCTGACCTCCTTGACCGGGAGCAGGACCTGCTCCACCTGCTAGGCGTGGAGATCCCTGGCCTTGGTGAGTAGCTATTTAATAACTACTTTGTTGTCTTCTGCTCTGTGTTATATTGCTAATATATGTTTTTCCCGAAGAGCAGGAATGCTGCCGATTTGATTACCTTGCAGGTAAATTGATGTTTAAATCGCTTCTGTGATTCGGGGCTCTAGGTGGCGCCGGACCAAGATGGCCACGCTGTAGTGAGGCTCTCGCATAGCTGAGCCTACATCTATCCTTTAACCCATCCTGACCAGGAAATAACGTATTGCCTGCAGCGGAACCTGAATTGCCTCACTGAGAGGAGTGTGCCGATACCTGCATCTTCCGCGCAGCGCATCTGGAGCTCGAGAAATCAGCCCAGCTCCCCGCGAGCGGCACCCCGTGCTATCCTGCGGTTCCGCTCTTCCGGGAGTACCAACTAGGAAAGACCGGGGCTTTGAGGCCTGGGCGGAGGCGCCCGCTCCCTGGACGGCGGCAGCGCGTGGGCCCCTCCGCAATCGCGAAGCATACCACAGAGGTCGAGTGAGGAGGTAAGAGGCCCCTGATCCCACCGGAGCTACTCGCTGACCTTCCCCCACGCCTGGAGACCGGAATTACGAAGCCTTCGCCTGGCTGGGGCCCGCTTGAAGACGCCGGCCCCGTTCTGGTGCCGGACTCCACTAGCAACTGTCTGCGGCGCCCAACCCACACTGCCGCTGCGGGCTCCCCACGCCGCCGCCACCTCTGGGGCCCCGGAACAAGACGGGAGCAGGAGCGCTGTTGCAAGGCCATCGTGACGCACCTCGTGGCATAAAGCCCGGATCCTCCCTGGACTCGCGAACACTTGCCCCTGCATGAGTCGGGTCCCAAAGCTTGCAGCTGGACTCCATCACGTGGCAGCAGGCTACTGGTAGTGTCGGAACCTCCATTGTACACCCCCCCTCCCCCCTGTTGTGAGAGAAAAATTATTAGCAGTCATCGCGGCCATCTTGGAGCGAGGCCTGGACTGCTGTGCGCTGCCCTGACGGGAATTTGGGAGGCTGGGTACACGGATCGGCCGCTGCGCGCTGCATCCGAGTCACGTTCACCTCGTATCATACAACTAGGCCTGCACTAACAGTACATCTTTACGGCTACACCTCATAACATCAAGGTCACCTGCGGGCCTACTCTGGGATACCCTCCACATTGGCCTTTTCCCACCCAGAGCGTGTTGAGCAATATCCGGACTGGTGAAACACCTTTGTATCTCCCTGGGCTCTGCGCCGCACACGGAGTGGTGCCTTACTCAGTGACCCGCCCCACCTCGAGCAGAACGATTTCACTCACCGGCGGCGTGGTGGACACCCCAGAGGCGGGATATCTCTCTCCTGGGTGCCGCGGGGGTCGGACTATTGGACTACTATATAATTTTGGGGCCGAGTGGATCACGTGCGACCTCCTCACCTTACTGAGCCCGCGGCTCCTTTCCCCATCCCTCGGTTATCGACCACCACAAATCTGGCGGATCCCACAGCCGCGACATCGCGGACGCCGAGACGTGTCATGGGCCGTGGTGACGCTAGGCAGTCCAAGATCCCGTTTGAAGCCAGAAAGACATCCAAAACGATGCCGGGGCCAGAAGGGAGCCCTACTACACCAACTCCACCGGAGGAAGACTGGAAATCCCTGCTCCTCGGCATGAAACAAAGCCTCTCGACAATAAATGCCAAGATTGACACCATAAATTCCCGCATGGATGGAGTAGTGGTGAAACTGGACCAACACGACACCCGCATAAAGGAGGCCGAGGACAGGATATCTGGATTGGAAGACAGGCCCACCTCTGCTAACCGTCAAGTTACTCAAATGGACAGACTCCTCAAGATCATTGCGGACAAGAATGAGGATTTGGAAGCTAGGTCCCGCCGCAATAATGTCTGCATTTTAGGCCTGGCGGAATCTACAAATACGGGGAAAATGGAACTCTTCGTGGAAAACCTGGTGACCGAACTGTTCGGGAAAGAATCCTTCTCCCCACACCTCATCGTCGAGAGAGCGCATAGATCTCTCAGCGCCCGCCCTCCTCCAGGGGCTACACCTCGACCAATTATTGCCCGGTTTCTGAACTATAGAGACCGGGACGCGGTTCTACGTCGTGCACGCGAGCTTGGCACTGTGGCCTACGGCAACAAAACCTTATCCTTCTTCCCGGATTTTACCCCCTCGGTGCAGGAAGCAAGGCGTAAATTTGTGGCAGTTAAAAAGAAATTAAAAGCTCAAGAGCTCTCCTATGCCATGCTCTATCCTGCAAAACTAAAAGTCTCCTACCAGGGCAAGCACCACATCTTTGCAAATCCACAACAGGTTGAGGACTTTCTCAAGCAACATAAAAGGGACCGTGCCAGGGAGGGTCCAGATGGGCGCCGCTCCAGATCGCACTCGCCGCTGGAACAGCAGGACTGATGTTAACTAGGCTTTTGCCTGGACCAGAAGACCCGTATACCTGGACATTGCTGATCATGATGCACTGTATTTCCGGTGAGGTACATTTACTGACTTCCTATCCACTGGTCTGAATGATATTATGTGCTCGGCAACCGACCTCCATCCCAGGTCAGATGACCACATTACTACCTGGAGCCTCATGGGTGCGAGTTAAGAGGTGGGAGGCAGGTCGGGCGCCCCTAGATACGTATCCCCAATGGGTGATCCCCTTTACACCCTCTCCCTCCACAGGGTAGGGGCTTCTGTTGAATGTTGTTTTTTTTTTTTTTGGCTTTGTGTGGGTGGGTGGGTGCTCTATACCCGGAGGGTTGGGGTTGTTGGTGTGGGAGGGGGGAAATTCCGATGCAACAGAAACGGGGTCATAACGTTGTTAGTACGAACATGGGTCGGGATGGCCAGAATGTACTACGGGGTTACTAGATGCACTCATGATGTTGTTTATTATGCAAATCTTAATGTCATGCTTATACATTGTACATTTTTGTATTCTTTGGGATGGGTGACGTAACTGACACGCAACCTGAACAACAATTAAAACTGATCTCATGGAATGTCCGTGGACTTAACAACCAGAGGAAAAAAAGGCAGATTCTGGGGTACTTGGATAGGCAGGGAGTGTCTATTGCCATGCTTCAGGAAACGCATCTAATGTCAGGCAGTCCCCCACTGTTTGCATCCCGATGGGCCTCCAGCAGAGTACTCTCATCATATTCAAACTATGCTAGGGGGGTCACGATCCTGGTCAGACGAGGGGTACCCTTCACTCCGGCCGGTATTGACGCTGAAGCAAGTGGCAGATATTGCATGGTATGGGGCAGACTCTACTCACATACAGTCCTACTTGCATGCTACTATGGGCCTAATACTGACAACCCGACTGCACTTCTTACACTATGGGGTAAAATTCAATCGATGGGAATCGCACATGTCATCCTGGGAGGTGATTTCAACACCGCACTTCAGCCAAACATGGATAGGTTCCACCCACAGGCGACACATTACACGCACACTCAGCGCGTCCTATCGGACATTGTTGAGGAGCATCGCTTGATTGACGCCTGGAGACGCGTGCACCCCGCACTCAAACAAGGCACACACTTCTCTGCTGTACATTCCACCTGGGCACGTGTTGACTATGTATTTTTTACTGCAGGCCTTTCCCCTTAGCTAGTCAGGGCCTCCCACCTTGCCCGTACCTTCTCTGACCACTCACCAGTACTCGTGTCACTGCGCATCCCTCTAGATGTTTCCCCTTACTTAAACTGGCATCTCAACCCTGCACACCTAACCGATTCAGCTTTCAAAGCGGAACTAGAACAAGACATAAAAGATTTTTTTGACCGCAACATATCATCGGTATCCAGTCTCTCAACAGTTTGGGAGGCCTTCAAGGTCACCATAAGGGGATGGTGCATTGCTAAAGGAGGAGGTGTCCTTAGATCCCTACGAGACGAGCTACATAAACTTGAATTAGAACTGAGATGACTTGAACAGGAGGTTGCCCATACCACACGTGGCCACGAAGCCAGAGCACAACTCCGAGAGAAGCTCAATGACTATGAAGAGCTATCGGAGAAAGAATGTAATTTCCTAGGGAAGCCACACACTGCACGTAGATATGGGGAGGGCGACAGGCCAGGCAGAGTGCTAGCGTCTACTGTTAAACCCCCTCGTTACCACAATTATATCATCACCCTGCTAGACGAACATAATGTGCCCCAGCGGAGCTTACCAGACCAACTCAGGGTCCTCACAGAGCACTACTCTAAGCTTTACACCTCTCAGAGATCCACTCCGATAAATTTAAACACTTATTTAGATGACACTGCACTGGCATGGTTGGGCCCGTCCCAACAGAAGTTCCTACATCAGCCAATTGAATTGGAGGAAATAACAGATGCCATAATGTCCATGAAATCAGGCAAATCGCCAGGGTCCGATGGCCTACCAATTGACTTTTACAAGGCCTACATGCATGTTTTGGCCCCGATCCTGCAGCAAGTGTATTACACGGCTCTTGAGGAGGGTATTCTGCCGACCACTATGCGCGAAGCCCTTATAATATCACTGCTGAAGCCGGGCAAACTACCGGAGTCTTGTGACTCATATAGACCCCTATCTCTATTAAACTCGGACATTAAAATTCCAGCGAAAATACTTGTATCGCGCCTCAACCTACTGATGGAAAGGCTGGTACTACCAGACGAAGCTGGCTTTGTCCCAAACTGTGCGACTTCCCACAATCTGCGAACACTTCAAGCAGTGATACAGGACATTAACCCCACTTGCGAGGCGGCCGCCATTTTTCTCGATGCCACGAAGGCTTTCGATTCGCTAGAATGGGACTACCTACTGGCGTTACTAGAATGCATGGGCTTTCCGTTTAGCTTCCTGGACTGGATTCGATTACTGTACCACCAGCCTCAGGCTTCGTTGTGTTAAACGGCACCCGCTCGGCCCCCTTCCAGATTCATTGTGGTACGCGGCAGGGATGCCCATTATCCCCAGTCCTATTTGCCATAGCAATCAAACCATTAGCAGCCAAACTACGCCAACGCCATAATCACCGCTCTCTCATATACCCAGAAAGACAGTTACTTATTGCACTGTATGCCGACGATATGACCCTTTATGTGCACAACCCTCAAGAAAATCTGAATCCCCTGTTGCGCGAGATTACTAAATTTGAAGGTATCGCGGGAATACAAATAAACTGGTCGAAATCAGCCCTGTTTCAGCTGACTGACAAGGCCACGCAATTCCCCTTAGACTACCCCCTGATCTGGGAGGCAGAGGAGATCAAATATCTGGGCATCAACGTAACTAGACACCGCGATACCCTCATTCGGGCTAACTACGGAACTGTTCTGGACAAGCTGACTGATACCGTTACCAGGTGGATTTGTCTCCCACTATCAATGGCGGGACGCATCTCACTAATCAAAATGGTAGTATTACCTAAACTACTGTATCTCTTCACTAATATCCCGTATAACCCGGGTGCTCACTTTTTCCGGACGCTTAACTCACAAATGTCACGCCTCATTTGGGGTGGTAAACAAGCCCGGATCGGCATGGGGACGCTAATGCTGCCTTACCATCAGGGTGGATTCGATGTACCCAACTTCCGGCGTTACTATGATTGTGCGCAGGGCCACTACGCCGCATACTGGCTTCACCCTCCTCCATTCATGGCGCATTTGGCGGTTGAGGATGGTTATATGAGGCCTCTGCAACCATCGGGCTATCTCTACTCTGACGCCAAGATTGTGGACCGTGATCCCACCACGGTTGATTGTACAGTGCTGGCCTGGAGACGCTTGGCTGAGGCCATGGGAATGCCGTTCCTATACTCGCCACTCATGACCCTGGCACATGACCCACGGCTTAGTATAGCTTGTGAGGAAATCGGCCGTAAACTGCTAACGAGACTAGCACTCCACACATGGGGCGACCTATATCTTCAGGGCAGCTTCCGCACATCAGCGCAATTCTTTGGAGATGTCTCCCCCTCAGTCATGGATACGTTTCTGTATGTGCGACTGAGGCAGAATGTTAAAGCGGTCACCCCCCGCTTTCCGGACGAACCGGACACAGTACTGCCCCTTCACACCCTACTCCAGTCAGATGCCCCGAAACATGTTGTCTCCATGCTTTACAAACACACACAGGCAGCCCCATCCCCCCCCTCTTAGAGCGAGGCGTGACTGGGACAGTGACCTAGACGCCCCAATGTCGGACGACCAATGGGAAGAGAGCTGCGCACACACTACCGCAGTGACAGGTAACACACGCCTCAGGCTGGTGCATTATAAATTTCTGCACCGGCTCTATTACACCCCGGCCAAACTGCACCGCTTTCAACTTCCAGATGATGACCGGTGTTTGCGTTGTGGGGCCGAGGGAGCGGACTTCTTTCACCTCGCATGGACGTGTCGTGCTGTGTGCGTCTTTCTGGGAGGAAGTGTTTACGGCCATGTCGGACATGGTTGGAACGACTGTGTCAGCCTGCCCGAAAATCGCACTGCTGGGGCGGACATGCCCTGCATTGACGGCTCACCGGAAATTTTTCGCGATGGGTTTCCTAATGGCGAAGCGACATGTGGCGTGCCGCTGGGGACGCGGGCGGGCACCCAAGTTTAAGACTTGGCTGAATACGATGTCCACGTGGCAAGACCAAATGCACAATTACGCTGAGCTCTTACCACATAAATCAGGGCCCAGGGACATATGGGGTCCACTTACTGCGTACCTTCTCCGACTTCAATCCAATACCCAGGAAGAGGACGACACAGTGCCACAGGGGGACGCTCCATTGACACCGGATATAGCACCACACCCCTAGGATGCGACCCCCGTGGAGACTGCCTCAGTACGTATGCCCTGCCCGATACATGTGACACTACCTGCGATACTACACATTGGAGCTCCTGCTCTATAATATTTGGCATCCACTGTACGACTGGGATGTCAGAGATTCACATCTCATTTCAACTATACTGGTTGTATTCATGACGAAATGGTTGCATCCCTTGCTTTCTAGCTCCCTAGTTGCGTTCTCCTACCCAGGGGACATACACTTAGAATGAAGTACTAATGGACACATCTGGTCAAGTTCGTTGCCTAATCCTTGGTCACATCCCCCTCCCCCAACCCATGTCATTAGGATTGCTCCACTAGGTGCTGAGGGACTTAGTTCCGGGTCATTATGGACAGAACAATGCCGTTGATAAAACACCAACACCCCCGCACCGAGAGACCTCTTTTCTCCACATGCACAGTATGGTGGGCAAATAGTGGGGGGGAACAGTCCGCAAGTGACCCACTAGTTAGCTGGTTACATAGTTAAATTAAAGTTACAGAAAAACGAGAAACCTCAAGCATTCTCTGTCCTATGTATTTTGTTATCTTCATCATTAATGAATGCATCCTTACGCAGCTCCCAGTAGCCTTCAGTGCGGCCGGCCCTGATGGGTTGTAGGCGGCTTGCTGTGTCAGCCACATGTTCCTTCAGTAAATGATTTATATCAATGACACTGTGGTAGCTGCCGGCCTGGACTTCCAGGTTGTAGGCGGAAAAGCTGTGTAATCTTTAATTGCTCCAATAAAGGTTTTGGAAAAAAAAACTGCTTCTGTGATTGCAGGTGCTCACCTGCTCAGTGGCGTTGCTACTATGCTTACTTGTTTGCAACTTTGTGCTCATTTGAGCAGAACTTCATAAGGCTAGAGAGACTAGAGACTCAAGTCTAGTCCTTCCTTTGTACTCCTGCTGCCACTAAGAAGAGATAGTGGTGGATTGATAGGTTGTGTATATTATTACTTGTTTTTTAGTAGTAGGACATTTTTTAGTGGTCTGCAATCATGATGACGGACTGTGTCTGTCACGTTGCACGCTGCTGAGTGCTGGCAGTCGTAGTAGAACCTTTTTGTTGTTGGTTTAGTTAGGGATTTATGTAACTTTCCAAGTAGACGGACTGCGAATCCAGCAATACTGTACTATCTATCCTAGTTGACCAGATCAGATAGGTCAATCAATACATGTAGTGCAATTGTTGGTAATTTGGTAATTTGTTTCCCGAGATAACTTTAGATTGTGGTCAAAGAAATCCAATATTTCAAAAAAACAATCATCCATGTTTGTGTTTATTTCATGATCATCAGCACCTCCCAGGGGCAAGAAGACCACACCTGAGACTCCAGCGGAACAAGGTGGGCAGGATCGGTCCTCTTCAGGCTCTTCTGCTGGCCCCAGTACGTTGTTCTGTTGTTAATATTAATAATTATACTTCCCTAACTTTTACAGCTCCTATTCATTCCAAACTGTTTCCTAATTCTATTTTTTACAAAATAGTCTTTGATCTTCTTGTAGACTGTTTCTACACTGTTATCCTGCCTCTACCATCACTCTCTGTGCTGCTACTATTTACTATTATTATGAGTCGGTCTGTGTAGGTAGCTAAGCTTGCCCAGTCGGCAAACGTTGTTAAACAAAACTCTGATCCAGCAATAGCTCTAGAGCCACTGAGTGCAGTCCTCTGGGTTGCCCTTGCTGTCTATTCCAGTCTTCTTAATGTTAGTGCTTTGACAATTTACAACAACAAAATGTCAATGTCCACCAAGAATAAGCTAGTAGTTGGCTTTTTGATTTGATAGTAGCACATACCATACCGCTAGTGTTTCAGGGACTATTCTGCACATACAGAAGTATGGACAAGAGAAATAGGACATTGTTGATGATAGGTGCAGTTCGACTTTCCACATACCTCAGTCAGAACAGAAGTTGAACCCCAATCGCCTGACCGACTATCTAGTGTGTCTGACCAATGATTATTCGACCCAAAAGAACAGAAGAAGACTTCCGAGTCCCGACCTATCAGAGTCACGGAAGCATGCTTGCAAAGTGCAGTAGTGCAACTGCAAACACTTCCGCTCATTCACTCGTGAACAAAAACCACTCAGTGTTTTTTAGTTTTAAAGTTTTATTTTCAAATAAGAAATAAAAAAACGATTTCTTTATTTTTATTAGCGCAGTATTCCCAGTGAGCAGTGGTGATAGATGACGTTAAAGTTTAAACACCCTTCCCTAGTATATCCTTCAACTTAGCACATCTAATTATCAATAGTAACTGTGCGGGACTCGAGAGCCCTCACCTTGTTGGAACTTCAAGTCCTCCTGGTGGTGATGAGGAGTAGGTGGTTCTGTCTGTAATTAGAAAAATGTTGCACGTTAAAAAGCAAGCATTCATCAGTTGTTTCCAAAAAGTGTTGCATGTTATGGCTAAGCATATAAGTTAACACCCTCCCCAAAACCGTGACTTTTTTTTAGTCCCAATATTTAAAAATTGTTTAGCATTAACATTTTCTCTTCCATTACGAGACGAAATAGGGGGTGGTGTACGGCGTCTAAAAATATGACATGTTTTTTCTAGGCGTCATCACAACATCGGATGCACTTCCGACCACCAGTGCCGGGGCCAGCAGAGCGGAGGGGTCCACTCCAGGGGCGGATGCAGCGGCACTACAATTGCTACCAGGAGGAGCTGCTGCGGGGGATGGCTCAGCAGCGGCAGACGGTGGTAAGTTATTATACTCCTTACTTATTTACATTTTAGAGTAGGCTCACAAAGGGGTGTATGATGTACTGTACAGTAGACAGTACACTAGTAGAAGTACACTCTACTGTTATGAACAGTTACTAATTTAGAACTACATTTTTGCCAATCACGGAAAAGACAGTCACCCTTGACTTAGCCATAGCATTAGCGGCGGTAGTTCTCGAGTAAGCAATGGCCCCCTTTATTTGACTTCAACTCAGCTGTGAAACTTTTATCGTGAAGCCAAGTCAGATCAGGTGAACTTGAGGGATGTGATGAAGTAAAAGGAAAAGAAGGGTGTAAAGGAAGGACGTACAAGTCATAACATTTATGACTGTAAAGAATGATACGTGTTTTTGAATGCTATAGAGGTGGCTGATAGGAAGGAATCAGATCCATGGCTGCTTGAAGCAAGGATGGTTGGAGGAGAAAGAAAAGATGACTGCCTGTGTGGGTGAATCAGAAAATGCATGTGTGGTGTGCATTGCAATATATCATTTTGGTGAATCTGAAATGCAAGTCAAGACGGTGGTTTACCAAATAAAATGAAAAGGGTGTTAGTTGGTTGTGGAGAAAAAGTAAAGTTGGTACAGTTGAGACATTAAGAAGAATGATAGAGGTTTACTTTGGAAGCATGGATGGCATCTTCTTCCTCATAGATAGCAGAGGTGTATGTAGAGCAGACGCTCAGTGGATGAAGAGTGTTACTTTGTTTGAACAGCATGTCCGTGCCAGAGTAGCAAAGCAGAGGAAATCCAAATACTAGAAGTTGTGATTCTTCAGAAATTCTCCCTTGACTATCAGTACAGTAGTTTACTTTGCAAGCACAGCATATATTGTGTATGTATTGTATAGTTGACATTATATTAAGTCAAGACCCTTCCTCCGGCAATTATGGGTACCACACTCACTCCCTATGTTAATAATTTTCTTTCAGCTGTGTGAATCATGGGTGAACTATCGCTGTTGTTCACTCAATCTATCACAACAAAGCACCTAAAGTCATCCATCATATAAGCAAAGATCATGTGGTCAGCTGGATACATGATCAGAAATGCATAATCTTCATTTTTCTTTTGTAGTACTGAAGGGGGGGGGGCAGTGCAAAATATAAATTACATTGAGCAGTAGCCCTTGATGTAACCGAGTATGGCCAGTGCCACCCTTATAGAAAAGTAAGAGCTTCCCTATCCCCACCTGCATGTACTGCTTAAAGTAATGCGAGTCTGCGTCTTCATGGCTTGTGTCTGTTTTTCTTGGGTGCAAGCTGACTGAGCTGGCATTATGCCGGCTACCACAAGCTCACGTACAAGTAATTTCTTTCGCAAAACTAGAGAAAAAAAGAAGACTGGTGTACTCTCTGACTCTCTGACTATGTAGTGAGTCCACAGTGCTGCTAGTAGAATTCCTGAATCTCCCACTAATGTTACAGGCCTACAAAGACAGCGGAAAGATACATGCCAAAATGTTATACTGTGCTTGCAAGTTGCTAGTGTTACTGTGAGACAACCTTCTGTTGAATTATTTTATGTTATTGTTAAAGAGTATTGGTTACAGTATTTTTCTTTCTTTTTTCATATAGATGCTCCACAAAAGCTCACCAGAAAGGAGATGGCTGTCCGGGCCAGGGCCCGGAAGCTGGAGGCCATTTGTGCAGAATATCGCCAGCTGTGGGCTCGGGAACAGGAGGAGAAGGTGGCAACAGCTGCATCCTCCTCCTGTGCTCCCGGGTCCCCCAGCCAGCAGCCTCCAGTACAGCGCTGTGGTCCGACAGCCTTCCGCCGCCGCCGCTCAGCTGCAACAAAACCAGCAGCTGCCCCCCCAGAGCCTGGATGGCACCCCTGCGCTGGCTACGCCGCAGAGTGGACTACCTGGAGTGCCCGGTGGAGAAGCAAAAGCACCAGCTCCAGGACCTCCACAGAGAGCTGCGGGACCACCTGTCCACAGGACATCGCCGGAAGTGACTGTGTCCCTTGCCCCTTTTTTAAAGACTGTTGGGGGGTGTGGGAATTGGGAGTTGGGGATTCTGAGGGACTTTTTGCGGGACATTGAAATGGACATTTGTTGGGGTTAGGGAGGGGGGTGGTTTGGGTCTTTGGACTATTTTATTTTTGTTAGGGTAAATATATAATTAATTATTTTACATACTTCAACATAGTGTACGCGTTCATATTACTTTGTGGGGTGGTGGGCGGGGGTTACTGCACGTTTGGTTTCCTCAAACTTACCAGCATGCATTATCTAAAACATCCAAAAATGTACAAAAGTGCCACTAACAGAGTTAGTGAATTCAATTGGCCTACTAGTACTTTACTAGTACTACTGTCAGTCTATCCTCTCCTCCGAGTCCTAGCCCATTATTCTACCTCCCAAAATGCTTATCTTACCTGTGTTTTGTGTTTGAGAACAGAGCTAGGCACCGCGCTGGCTGCATGGAAAATGACGATTACGGTTGCCCATGAAATACGGTTGCCCATGAAATCCATCCTGGACAGAAATTCCATTGTTGTGCTGGTACTAGGAGTGGTACCACACTAGCAATAGGAGCATATGAAAAACAAAGCAAAACAGTGAGATATAGAGTGGCCTCAGAGGAGTATTAAAAGGAATAGTATATTTGTAGCCTAAGCAATGCTGAAGATAAGTATGAGAAAAAAAATAGCATGGATGATTATGGCTACAACAAGAACAGTGACACAGCAGCGTAACAAGTCTTGACATGTAGGAGGATGATGTTGACGATGGATCCAATCAATGGCGGGCATGAAATTCAGAACTGATTTGAAAATACTCATTGGTGTTTTTTAAGCAGAATTACAATATCCTAGGATTCATCTAGCTGCCTTAAAATTGATTTGAGGAGGTTGCTTGCACCTTATCCTCCCCAGCAAGTGTGTGGAACTATTGCTGTCATTTAGTCACACCTCAATGAAAACCACACAGCCCGGGGGAAGAGGGTTAGGGTTTGAAAATTGGATGGGAATGGTTTTTTGGGGAAAGTTTTGAGGAGAGAGGAAAAAAACACAGCATGTACAAACAACAAATGAAGAAAAACAAATCTTTGGATATGAAGATATCCATAAATCTTTTAAGGGACATAAAGGTAGTGCATGCATGAAGTTGTTTGCTAAATGGATGGTTCGGTTACTGAAAAGTAGTACTAACTACAACTTACTAAGTAGTACTAAACTATTAGACAGTACAGGGCTGCTGTAATTATGCAATTTCACTCAGAGAGAGAATGACTTAGTAGTATATTACATTAGTTTTAAAAATAGCAAAGAAAGTTATGAAATAGCTGTAGGGATGAATTTGAAGCAGAGAGTCGCACTCATAGAAGTTCACAACAATAAGTTATTTAAAAGATAAGGAGAAGTGAAGAGGATACTGTAACTGTATGTTGTTGTTGTCCTGTTCAATTTGGGAAATTGCATGCATCCAGCCATTCCTCTTATTCGCGGTACTCCTCCATTCCATCTGATGCTCCGTCGATCAATCTTGGTGACCAGACACACTGTCCACTGCCTGCCTGGCGGATGCGGAATTGCGGATTGATGTTGTTCCCATGGCACAAGGTAAAAGCCGGCCTGCAATTGTTGATGGAAAAACAGGAAGGGATATTAAAACAGCACTGAGAAAAAATATAAGGTACGGTGTGTAGTGCAAAAATAACACTTTCAGAGGCGACAGTATTACGTACAGGCGTCATTTCTAAAGTTCGTTCTCTGAGTCTCCTTTTCAAGGATAGTAATTGCACACAGCAAGCCAGGGCCATGCAGACGGTCAAGGCAGGCACCACTGAGTGAACCAACCTGATGATGTAGCATAACACTTTGACACAGACAGACAAAGCATATCTAATTTTATGCAGCAAGCCACATAGCCACAATTTTACATGAACTGCTGTCTGGTCTCTGGCATACACTACACTGACTCGACCAATCCTATACCACGACTAGACAGACATGTAGGTCTTCTGTGGTTGTTGTTGACTTGTTTACCTGTTTGCCACTCACGAAACTGCCATATTTCTTCCGTAAACTGACAATGATGATGATCCATCCATCCCAGTGAGTGACTGTGTAAAAAGAATATCGATAATATGTAACTTTAATCATCAAGACTCATCATCATCATGGTATATTATTGGCAAACTCAATGTTGTCTACACACTGAGTCCAAGGACATTTTCCATATTGAAAAATACAACGTAGTGGCTGGCTCCTGCAGTAGAAGTACAATTTGTATTAAACAAGGTAACAGAGTACACTTGAGTTACATTTAGTGTGTGAAAGATTAAATAATAGTAACAGAGCACATAGATAGGATTCACTTCATGCACAACAAACAAACAACAATTGCTTTCATCAGAGCCAGACAGCCAGTGTTGTCCACCACTGCATGCCATCTCATCATTCATTACCTGTTCCACTTGTCATCATCTTATTCTTAAGTGAAGGGCCACAGGGCAGCCTCTCGTGTGAATTTCAGAAGGTGCAGTCAGCATAGTGAGTCATTCCAGTCCCACTTCTTTTGAGGGGACTCGTGTACGGACAGAAGCGAAAGTTTCTAGATTCTGCGTAATTCGCCCATCTGCCTTGAGGGAAATGGATAGGGGGAATCTGGAGGAGGAGGATAGAGGAGCATGACTGAGTTGTGAACTTCAGGAATGCAGACAGCGACACCTTCAATATGGAAAATAAGAAGAAGACAGTGCTGCTGATGGATTTGTTGTGATTAAAGTTTTGTTGTGCTAAAAGTTGCAAATCAAAGAAAGACACACAGAAATAAAAGTCAAAAAGAACGGAAGAAAACAAAAAGTACGTTTTTCAAGCCTAGTTGTCAGGGAAGTAGAGCTCGTCCTCAAACTCTGTGAATTGATCATGGAGTAAGTCAGCTAACAGAGATCAGCTTCCGTCACCTAAGTCGGTGTCCTCTTCTTCCTGCGTGGATTCACGTATATTGTAATCTGGTGGTATGAAGTGCTGATTCATCTTGATCATTGTTATCCTCTCCACATTTTTGGGCGAGAGGCGGGACCTTTTTGAAGTGACAATGGTACCAGCAGCACTGAAAACTCGTTCCGAAGACACGCTTGCGAGTGGGCAAGACAAATAACTTTTAGCCAGCCTGCTGAGCAGTGGCCAGTGAGGCCTTTTCCCATACCAATACACCAATGGGTCACGATCAATGTAGACCTCTGTTGGATCATCCAGATAGGCCTGCACCATCCACTCAAGGGCCTCCCTGGGTGGTGCGCCACTTTGCGTACCATGTGTTGCCTTTGCATCAACACTGGAGCGGGCAAACCCTTGCTGAACTATCCAATCCGCTTCCGACAATATTATGGCTGGGCCTGGTACAGGTGATGAAGGCGAGGATACTGTTGCTGCTGTCAGTAACGGCTGTGAGGGAAAGTGACTGCCTTCTGCCCCAGAAGTGGACCTTGATGCCGGATGGCCTGCTGCTTCAGTAGTACTTGTGGTGTTTCCTTTAATTTCCTGCCGCTCTTTTTCGAACCGAGTGGCTAACACAGCTAGCCAATGTTTGTACTTTGAAACATCTTCTTCATCAAAAGGAATGAATACTTTGCTGGTCAGTGCCTTTTTGTACTGTGGATCCAGAATAGTGGCACAAATGTAATGTTGTTCTGAATGTATTTTTTTAACTCTTTCATTGACAAGTAGGCGGCTTAATAGGTTCTCCGCCAACCGATATGCGTCTTGTTTGTGAACATCAGCTCGGAACGTTGAAGACACCACCTTTAGTTGTTGCTCTAGCATGAACAACAATTGGATAGCTTTGCCCAAACTACAGTTCTCCCTGCTGACTTCACGGATGAAGACCTCAAAAGGACGAAGCATGTCTGTCAGGCTTTTAACTAGGTCCCATTCCTCCGGCTCTAGCCTCATGTCTTTCATGGCAGCAGACCGTATGTTAATGCTATTGACATACTCATTGATTACCAAGTACTGCTCAAAGAGACGTTCAAGCATGTAGAAGGTTGAGTTCCAACGTGTTGCCACCTCCTGGATGAGTCCTTTGACTGGCACTCCATGGCTACGTTGAATGATCCTCATCTCCTTCCGGGCCTTAAAAGAATAGCTGAAATATGTGCAGATTCTTTGGCAGGTGGTAAGTAACTTGCTGACTGTGTTTTCTCTTTTCAAGAAATCTTGAACAATAATGTTAATGCAGTGCGCCAAACACGGCACTCTGAAGTAGCCACCATCATGCATGGCCTTTACTATATTACTGCCATTATCCATGGAAACATAACCAATCATTCGACTTCTTGGCACCAGCCATTTAGAGACCTTATTCTTAAACCCATCCAAAATGTTTAATGCAGGATGAGATTTCTCCATGGCAAACATGGCCACTGTTGCATGTTTCCAACTCGCTTGAAAAATTGTGGCATGGTCAACACCTGTAGACATCTTTTCTCTAACCCCTGCAAAAGAGACCCAGTGTGCAGTGATGCACATGTAATCCACGACTTGGCAATTGGTCCACATGTCTGTTGTCAGGTGGATAGTGTGAACAGCACTCTTCTGCAAAGCTGACCCAATCACTTCCAGCACATCTTCATGTAGTGCTGGAACTGCAACTCTGGCATAATAGGACCGGCTAGGAACCTTCCATTTAGGGCAGACTGTTGCCACAAATTCTAGAAAACCCACCCCTTCCACAAAAGAAAAAGGGAGTAGGTCCAGCGCTAGAATTTTAGCCAGCTTCGCGGTATACAGACATGCCGTTGGGTAGTTGCGTTCAAATGGTGCCTCCGACCAAAACATGCTTTAATGGTGGTCTGGACCGTTTTTATATGTGATGATGATGATCCAGACTTCTTCAACCCAGTTAGGCTCATTGATGTACTTTTTCGCATTGGTGTCTCTGCCAGACTCTTAAGGTGCCTCATACATGATGCTGGGGTAGAGGGTGTGGGCGCTACAACTGCAGTGCTGCTGCCAGGTGTACTGGGTGTACCAGAAAAAATGTCTGTCGCTTCTTCACTTCCCCCTGCACGATCATCCCCTCGTCATCATCAGATGCAATATGAATGGATACATTTGGATTTATTGTACTTTTGGCTTCCCGGATCTTCCTTATGTGCGCCTCCCAAATGATAGTGTGGTGTTTTTGGAGATGACCTCTCTGGCCTCCGGTACCATAGTTGGTACCAAACTTACCCCGACTAACTACAGTTTTACAAATTGAACAAACAACCATGTTTTCTGCCTTTTTGCTAACACTAAAGAAGTCCCAAACTGGGGACTGGAGATGTCTGCTGGTGGTGGAGGTGCTACTTTCAATGCCAGATGAAGTGGAGGATGGGCGTGGCTGAATTTGACTCTGTTGTGCACTTACAGCACCACTACTTGAGGTAATAGAGGTCGAGCTGGATGGAGGTCCCTGCCGGCCCTTCTGACGAGAAAATATGGAAGATGTAGGTCGTGTTGGTGTAGTAGTTAACTGCATTGGTGGTGGTACCAGTGCCCCGCCGCCCACATCATGCTCAGCAGCAATTCGGGATAGGGTCAAAATGTCTGTCTGCTGCCTGCCCGCTGGGGCTGGAGTGATGACTGTGATGACTGGGTCGTCGTCATACTGTACACCACTTCTTGTTCATCGTCATCATCAGCCATAAGTGAAAGCCTTGCGGGAACCTTCCTTTTAGGCTTAGCTACTTTGTCCGCTCATGGCGTGCCTCACTCTCAGACTGCATTGGTGGGTTCCAATCAACATCAAGATCATCAGAAGGAAGGGGGCTTGAAGAAGAACTTGTAGTAGTAGCCCTCCTTGACCTTTTTCTTGCTGGGGATCTGGAAGACAATGAATCATCATCAGGAGTAGTGGCTTCCTCGGATAATGTGGTACAAAAGGGGATGGTGTTGGACGGAGCATCTGAACCAATCAAACACTCACACCCAGTCAACAGATCTGGGTTTAATCCATCACCGTTCTTTAGCCCACTCTGCCATCCCAGTCCTCGGATAATACCTCCGCTTGAATCTCGATTTCCTGATGTGCCCCTACTTCTGGAGGAACAAGCATTGTAGGCAGTTGTGCAGCTCCATGCGCCTCTAGTTGCACCTTTCCATGCGCCTCTCCCTGCGCCTCTACTTGCGCCTCTCCATGCACCTCTCCTTGTGCTTCTCCTTGCACCTCTCCTTGCGCCTGTCCTTGTGCCTCTCCTTGCGCATGTACTTGCGCTTGTACTAGTTGCACCTGTGGTTGTCGTTGCGGCTGTGGTTGTTGAACACTCGTCAGATGAGTTACACCCTGCGTTGATTGGATGCTACTTTCTTGCGATGAGCCAACATCATTGGTCGATGGTGATTGAGCAATTAAAGTGGCTGCCTCTGCAGCACTCATGGCCTTGGACCTAACTCGGTGTGGTGGCACTAAGCCTAATGAAGCAGAGGTGCTGCTCCCAGCTTGTTCCCCGGCGGACACCGCTGCTACTGCAGGCGTAGTTTTTTTTTCGCCAAAAAAACTGTCTGTGGGCACACCAGTCTCCTTGGTAAGTGGTGCCACTTGCTTCTTCTGCTCCTTCTTACTGCCAGTGGCACTGGCAACTTTTTTGCTAGAGGAGCAACGGCCACCTTTCTTTAGGCCCATCTTCTTCAGATGTCAGAACAGCTGGCCGCAGTTGCACGAGTTGCAGAGTTGTCTGTGGCCACACGTGACGTCACGTGACGTTGTGCTGCACACACCGCTGCAGGACTTCTTCCTGGCACGGATGATGATGAAGGATGACTGATGTGATTCTCTTGTGCACCTAAAAGGAAAGGAAGCCAGAGGAACCTCCGTTAAATAAATGTTGCATATGTCGTGCTTCAATTAATATTTGCAACTAGGCATTGCATTTATTATTATTACAACAACACACCCAAAAACAGAAAGACACAAAATAAAAATTGCAATCCTAATCCAAAATGGATGTTTAACTTAATAGAAGAGAGACCACACAGAGAGACTTGGTCCATGCACCACTGAATACCCCTGGGAATAATGGATGAAAGCAAGGCAAACTGGGTGCAGGCCTGAGCACACTGCCTGGCTTCAAAATGGCCCATTGACCCCCACCACATGGCCAGGCCCTGCCTGTACTAGCCCTCAGAATGGCCCCCAACCACATGGCCAGGCCCCAACAACACCCCAAAAAGTCGAAAAACACACGTAAATCACCCCAATCCAATGCCACCCATGCCCTCAATGATGTTTAAATTCAAGACACCCCACAGAAAGACTTGGTCCATGCACCATTGAGTACCCCTGGGCATAATGGATAAAAGCAAGGCAAACTGGGTGCACGCCTGAGAACACTGCCTGGCTTCAAAATGGCCCCTTGAGCCTTGACCCCCCACCACATGGCCAGGCCCTGCCTGTGCCAGGCCTCAAAATGGCCCCCATCCACATGGCCAGGCCCCAAAAACACCCCAAAAAGTCTAAAAACACATACAAATCACCACAATCCAATGCCATCCATGCCCTCAATGATGTTTAAATTCAAGAGACCCCACAGAAATACTTGGCCCATGCACCACTGAGTACCCCTGGGCATAATGGATGAACGCAAGGCAAACTGGGTGCAGGCCTGAGCACACTGCCTGGCTTCAAAATGGCCCCTTGACCCCCACCACATGGCCAGGCCCTGCCTGGACCAGGCCTCAAAATGGCCCCCACCCACATGGCCAGGCCCCAACAACACCCCAAAAAGTCAAAAAACACATAAAAATCACCACAATCCAATGCCATCCATGCCCTCAGTGTGTTTGAATTCAAGAGACCTCACGGAAAGACTTGGCCCTTGCTCCACTGAGTACCCCTGGGCATAATGGATGAAAGCAAGGCAAACTGGGTGCAGGCCTGAGCACACTGCCTGGCTTCAAAATGGCCCCTTGAGCCTTGACCCCCACCACATGGCCAGGCCCTGCCTGGGCCAGGCCTCAAAATGGAACCCTCCCACATGGTCAGGCCCCAACAACACCCCAAAAAGTCGAAAAACACATAAAAATCACCACAATCCAATGCCATCCGTGCCCTCAATGATGTTTAAATTCAAGAGACCCACAGAAAGACTTGGCCCATGCACCACTGAGTACCCCTGGGCATAATAGATGAAAGCAAGGCAAACTGGGTGCAGGCCTGAGCACACTGCCTGGCTTCAAAATGGCCCCTTGAGCCTTGACCCCCACCACATGGCCAGGCCCTGCCTGTACCAGGCCTCAAAATGGTCCCCACCCACATAGCCAGGCCCCAACAACACCCCAAAAAATAAAAAAACACACAAAAACCCCACAATCCAATGCCATCCATGCCCTCAATGATGTTTAAATTCAAGATACCCCACAGAAAGACTTGGTCCATGCACCTCTCACTACCCCTGGGCCTACTGGCTAGTGTGGCTTTACAGGCACCCCAACATTAAAAAAATCCACATATAACAGTGAGCTAAAATTCCATGACATAAATGAGATTTAAGTTCAACCAAACTCACAGAAACAGTTGTATCATGCACCCATGACTAACCCTGGGCCTACTGGATACTGTGGCTACCCACAATATATATTTTTTTAAGTTGTGAAAAAGTTTTCAAATTGTAGTTGCAGCAACTGCAATGCCCCAAACAAACAACACCAACTTACTTGTAAAATCTCAAATCCAAAACTGATCCAAACTCCAAAGTCCAAAAAGTCCTCAAATACAGATATCCAGCAGCAGGCACAAAAAGTAATCCTTCCAGCTCCAGATCCAAATGAAAAGTGACCTGAAAATGGACAAAGCACTGGGAGGAGCCTGCTGGACAGGAACAGGAAGTTGGAGACTTTGGGGCACTTCCTTCTTCCCACCCCCTTCCCCCAAAATGAACTCCTTGCACAAAAAAGTGCAGCCAAATATCAATCTGAGGAGTTATTCTGATCAAAATCATCATTTTCAGAAGGTTTATGCTGCCTGCGGTGGATTTCTTGTGAAGAATTGCAATTTTTGCAAGTTCGGGAAAGCGAGCTGTTCAAATCTCCCGCCGGAAGTCAGCTGCGCGCTGCATCTACATGTTCGCAATTGTTTAATCCCGCGATGCGTGATCGCGGGCCCTTATGACGTACTTGCATTGTCAAACTCTCGCTGTGCAAGATGTCGGGCCGCGATGACGTACTCGCGGTCCAAATACTCTTGCGCGATCACGCAGCAAGATCCAAAATGGCGCAGCACACGCAAACCGGGAGAAAAACAACTCGGCGAACTCAGAATCACGGTAAGTCAACGCCGGGCGGGCGATATTGTATTTTTCAAGCGCGACCAAGCAAAAAAATCCACCAGCTTGCGAATTGCAGATTTTTGGGCAAATTTGCGGGATTCGCGGACCGCGAAATTGCCAAAAATCTGCAAATTCCGCGAGCGGAACGATTTTACGCCCATACTTAGATCTGACATACCACTTTCCACAGGGACATGTGATGGCATAAACTACGAATTCTGTCCCACAGGTAATGGGCCAAGTGATTTTCATTATTTTCTTTGATCTTTGTAGTGTGACTTCTCCTACACTCTCGCTATGGCTGCAGGTTTTGCATCTACTGCATTTGTGGAAGCCTCCCCTTCGATCCAGCCAGTCTTTTTTCTGGTTTGTAAGTGGCTATTGACTAGAATGTCCTTAAGGGACAGATTCTTTCTGTAGGTGACTGATGGTGAAAGCCCTAGTTTTTCCTCAAGTAGTGGATCTTGTGTTAAGACATGCCATCTTTTCTAAAGCACATTTCTCAATTCGCCTGCTTGTGTGTTGTATGCAATTATGAAATGTACTGGTGTTCCTACTTCATATTTATATATATACACATGCACACACATGCATGCACTGTACATATACATATATAATATATATATATATATATATATATATATTCACTGAAAAAACCATAGGTTTCACACCAGGTATAGTTAGCTGAACATTTTACTCATACAAAACCATTGAAATTCCCACGTTATTGTTAGTTGGACTCACTATAACTCGCGCGCCCGTAATCCACTGCTGATGATGTCACATATTACATCATTCAATACATGGTCAGTGACATCACTGAAGACATCACTGATGACATCTCAAATGACATCACTGATGACATCACTGATGACATCTCAAATGACATCACTGATGACAAGCGATCGAGACACAAGAGGTGGCAAAAACAAAGGGGGAAATGACCACAAGGGGGCAGGGTAGACCCCCCGTGACCCCATAGGTTTGATTTGGGGGCCATAAAAAGGCTTCGCGGGGCAATTTTATTTATTTTTTTCGATTTTCGCGGGGGGAGCGCCCGGTACGCGCACCGGGGAGCGTACCGGGGAGCGTACCCTGGAGAAAAAAGAATGACAGAGTTTTTTAAAAATGTAGCTTTTTTTATAAATTGGAGGTAGTTCTAAAAAGAACAGTTTTTTTAATTCTTTTTGTTGTTTTATATTTTTTTATTGTTTTTTGAACATTTTTTACTTTTTTTGGCTTTTCTGAACAGTTTAAAAAATGTTTTGTATTTATTATGGGGAGAAACAAAAAACAGGGAATTGTAAACGGCTCAACTGGAGCAAAAAAAAAATCAGGAAAAAATTAAGGTTGCTTCGGGCACTTGTGGTTATCACCAGCAAGGTTGATGAGTGTTATACTTTGCTCACCATACGTAATTGTTTTCCCACACAATACACAAACGATTTTGTATCTAACAAACTTGGTTTGTATGTTTGGCACCATCTGCCTTGCCTCTGGACCCGATGGAGTGGGTTCTTTACTTGTTGAGCTTCTGGAAGACGATTGGGGAAGGTTTCTGCACAGTTCTCTCACCTCTGCTGCAGAATAATTATTGGGGTGCAATCGTTGCATGTGGCGAATCATTGTGTGATTCCCAAATGAATATTTTTTTGCAGGGTTCCCCCTGGATAGTACAGCGCCACAGATGAGACAGGTCACCTTTGCAGCGTTTACTTTCTTTGCACCCCTTGGGATTTAAAAAAACTCCCATATAAAGTGCTCCCTAGGTTTATATGGGGGATTGTCTTCAGGCAGGAACTGCCTTCTCTCCTCCTCCTCCTCCTCCTCCTCCTCCTCTTTTTCTTGACCACCAATGTGATGTGGTGGTGGTCCTTGTGGTGGTGGTGGTGGTGGTGGTGGTGCAGATGCTCCAGCTGCTGCTGCTACTGTAGCCATTTCTCTATCAATAGAAGCAGGTCTTCCTCACTCAAACAACAAAGTGAGAATGAGGAAAAAAGGTGGGGGCTTTCATCATTTGGAAAACAAAACTGTTCTGAACCAATGAAAAGTGTTATTTTCGGGTCACATGAGCCGGTGTTTCATCATTTGGAAACCAAAAGTGTTCTGAACCAATGAAAAGTGTTATTTTCAGGTCACATGACCCGACGCGCTTACGCTACGCGCCCCGGAGCGTGCCCGGCGGCGCTTATGTAGCGCTCGTATGCGCTCGGGCGCTTCCGGATGCGCTTACGCCGTGCGTCATAAGACGCATCACGCAGCTACGCGATACCTCACGATGATGTTTTCGTTCGAGGCAATAGCGCTAACGGGACGCTCACCGGTACGCGCACCGGGGCACGCCGCAAGACTGCGCTTACTGGTGAGTGCATCGGTACGCGCACCGGGAGCGCTCCAGGGCAAAAAAAATATATATATATAAAAAATAGTATTACATAAATATACAATATAGGATTCATTATGAAATAGAAATTAGCTATTAAAAAACCTATGAAATTCACTGAAAAAACCATAGGTTTCACACCAGTTATAGTTAGGAATTAGCATTTAAAAAACCTA
Organism: Lissotriton helveticus; assembly: GCF_964261635.1. Taxonomy (NCBI): domain Eukaryota; kingdom Metazoa; phylum Chordata; class Amphibia; order Caudata; family Salamandridae; genus Lissotriton; species Lissotriton helveticus. The sequence continues at coordinate 62,044,766 of NC_136060.1, read as the reverse complement.
TTAAATTCACTGAAAAAACCATAGGTTTCACACCAGTTATAGTTAGCTGGACATTTTACTCGCATAAAACCATTGAAATTCCCACGTTATAGTTAGTTGGACTCACTATAACTTGCGCGTGCAATGCACTGCTGATGACGTCACATATTACATCACTATGACATGGTCAGTGACATCACTCATGACATCACTTATGACACCATCCTTGTGACAGAGTGACAGACCTCCTTTCACTGTAATGTAACCCTTGAAACACATATTCAAAAATAGAAACTAACATTTTCAAAAAAATGGAGATACCCATACCAGTTACAACAACCAATTCAGTAATTCCACCATCTATATACACATCCACTCATTCACCAACAGTTGTATATAGTCACTCATACATATACTTACTCATCATATGTAGTGATACACTTATACATCCTGTTACACACCGACAGTCATCCAAAAGGTACTCACACACATACTCACACATGCAAATAAACTATTGAACATCCATTTATTTGCATATACAGCTATACACACACTACCACCTTACTTCTAAGGAAACTTACACATGCTCACTCTCTTAAACAATCACTTATAGAAACACATACTTATTTAAACAGGAACTCTTACAATCTCTTACTCTCACATATACTCACTTATATACATCAATATTCACATATACTAGATCAAAACATATGTAGTTACTGATAAAGACACTAGTGAGACAGTCATTCACTCACTAATACACACATATACACACTCATCCACCCATACAGTCCTGCACATATGCTGTCTTCAAAACACATACAAACAGAGAGTCAGTCATTCATGTATCTATGTGCTAAGTAATACTCCCATCAAACCATACAGACTCTCATACTGATACTAAAAAAACATCTAATAACCTATATACAAACACATGTAGCTACTCACCAACCCATATAGCCACTTATACACAAAGTGAAACACTAATACATATATTTAAATATTTAAACATTACTCACTAATATATGTATTCACTAAGATACACTTAATAAGCCAGTTAACCAATCAATTTAAAAAAAAACCATCCATTTAGACACTTATTTAAACATTTATTTTTCCATCAACTTTTACATATACATATATAACACATATTTATTTTTCAGAAAGACACACATTCACTGGATGGTGTCATCAGTGATGTCATGAATGATGTCACTGACCATGTCGTAGTGATGTAATATGTGACGTCATCAGCAGTGCATTGCACGCGCAAGTAATAGTGAGTCCAACTAACTATAACGTGGGAATTTCAATGGTTTTATGCGAGTAAAATTTCCAGCTAACTATAACTGGTGTGAAACCTATGGTTTTTTCAGTGAATTTAATAGGTTTTTTAAATGCTAATTCCTAACTATAACTGGTGTGAAACCTACGTTTTTTTCAGTGAATATATATATATATACATATACACACACACATATATAGGTGTGTATATATATATTCACTGAAAAAAACATAGGTTATAGACCATATATAGTTAGGAATTTGCATTTACAAAACCTTGAAAATTCACTGAAAAACCATAGGTTAGAGACCATATATAGTTAGCTGGACATTTTATTGACATAAAACCAATGAAATTCCATATATAGTTAGTTGCACTAACTATATATCGCGCACCCGCAATCCACTGCTGATGATGTCACATATTACATCATTCATGACATGGTCAGTGACATCACTGATGACATCACTGATGACATCTCAAATGACATCACTGATGACATCACTGATGACATCTCAAATGACATCACTGATGACATCATCTAGTGTCTGTGTGTTTTTGTAAAGTTTAAATATGTTTTACATATTGAAGAATGAGTGGATGTATGGAAGACTGAGTGTGTGTGGCTGGCTGGGAGGTGTGTGACTCTGTGCATATCAATGTGTACTTGTATCAGTGATTGTATAAGAGAGTAAGTATGTGTTAGTATATGTGTGAAAAAGTATGGTGTTCTGTGTTTAACTGTATAGATGAGGAAATCGAAGTGTGATTGATTCTTCACAGGACTGACTAGGTGTGTGAGTGCATATGATAGTGTTGTAATAATGAGTGACTGTATGTATGAGTGATTGTATGGGTGAATGAGTGAATGTGTGTGTAGACGTAGGAATCAGTGAGTCCGTATGTAGTAACTGGTATTGGTGTGTCATGATGTCATCAGTGATGTCATTTGAGATGTCATCAGTGATGTCATTTGAGATGTCATCAGTGATGTCATCAGTGATGTCACTGAAGTATGGTGTTCTGTGTTTAACTGTATAGATGAGGAAATGGAAGTGTGATTGATTCTTTACAGGACTGACTAGGTGTGTGAGTAACTCCATGGATGAGTGGCAGTGTGTGAGTGTCTGCATAGGTGTATGAGTGCATATGATAGTGTTGTAATAATGAGTGACTGTATGTATGAGTGATTGTATGGGTGAATGAGTGAATGTGTGTGTAGACGTAGGAATCAGTGAGTGCGTATGTAGTAACTGGTATTGGTGTGTCATGATGTCATCAGTGATGTCATTTGAGATGTCATCAGTGATGTCATCAGTGATGTCATTTGAGATGTCATCAGTGATGTCATCAGTGATGTCACTGACCATGTCATGAATGATGTAATATGTGACATCATCAGCAGTGGATTGCGGGTGCGCGATATATAGTTAGTGCAACTAACTATATATGGAATTTCATTGGTTTTATGTCAATAAAATGTCCAGCTAACTATATATGGTCTCTAACCTATGGTTTTTTCAGTGAATTTTCAAGGTTTTGTAAATGCAAATTCCTAACTATATATGGTCTATAACCTATGGTTTTTTCAGTGAATTTCATTGGTTTTTTAAAAGCTAATATCTATAGCTGTAAAATATATTCTTTATTACGTGACGTATCACGTAGCCACGTGAGACGCCTCATGACGCGTCGCATAACCGTGACGTATTGGCTCTGCAGCGCAAACGAAACCCGTAACGTAAGTGTGCCGGAGCACGCTTACAGATATGTATATTTTTTTTAACCTTAATTAGACAAAATCCACACGTGCACATATCTTGAGGCCTTGCAAAGGCACATCAAACAAACAGTCCCTACAATTTTGCCAAGTTTGCTGGAAATCTATTCCCTTCATTTTTTTTACTGTTTCTCTTGGTTTTCCCCTTGTTACGCTTACCGGGACGCTACCCGGTACGCGAACCGGACGCTCCAAAAACACAAGATGGCGGACTCCCGTTACGCTGCCGGTTAGCTGCCCGGTTCGCGTACCGGGAAGCGCCTCTACCGCGAAAAATCACGGGGGACTTTAATATCCCCCTCATCAATCCTAGGGGGTCAGGAGGGGTTTACCTTGCCCCCTTTCCTTCATTTCCCCCTTCTTTTTTCACCACATCTTGTCTCTCGAACCTACCGAGAGACAAGATGGCGGCCGCTCCGGACTGTTTACAATGTTGACAGCTACGCTGCCGGTTAGCTGCTCGGTTAGCTGCCCGGTGAGCTGCCCGGTTCGCGTACCGGGACGCGCCTCTACGGCGTAAAATCGCAAAAAAACATTTATTTTTTATTTTTTGCCCCGCGGGGCACTTTAATATCCCCCTCATCAATCCTAGGGGGTCAGGAGGGGTCTACCTTGCCCCCTTTCCTTCATTTCCCCCTTCGTTTTTCACCACATCTTGTCTCTCGATCCTACCGAGAGACAAGATGGCGGCTACTCCGGACTGTTTAGAATGTTGACAGACACCGGAGAGCCAATCAGCTTCGCTTCGCGAAGTTCCGTTACGCGTCAGGTACGCGAACCGGGGCGCTAACCGGAGCGCTGTCACAGATATATATTTTTTTTTAAACGTTAATTTCTCAAAATCCACTGGAGCACATATTTTGAGACATAGCAAAGGCACGTCGGGCAAACCATATCTACAATTTTGCCAAGTTTCATGTAAATCTATTCAGCCGTTCGAGCTAAAAGTGAGTCCAACCGCCCTATGGAAAAATGAATGTGAAAAACGCGTTTTGGGACCCCCCTTTTTTCTCGGCCCCCCCTTGACGAAGCCCCCCCAAATTTTCAGGGGCTGCTCAGAAACAAAATGTGCCATTTTCCTGAAAATGTCAGCCAATTCCGTCCACAAACGCCAAAGTTATTAGACATAGAATTTTCAGAAATCCCATAGAGAAAAAATCCTAACTATATATACCCACTGGCTATCGCCAGTAGGTAATATACATATATAAACATATATAATCTGCATATCTATATAAATATAAATGCATGCATACATATACATATATGCATACATATGCATGTTATTTACATGAAAGTTTTAAAAACACTAATAAAAGCAAAGCTAAAAAGCCACCTCATTACAAACAGAATGGCTTTAACTTAAACGAGGGCGAGATCTATTGCATTTTCAATGCTTGTTTACTTTGGTTCTATCAAGAAGGCATTCAGATGTGTCACACATTTGCCATAAATTCTGAATGTTAGCACTCTAGTTGCTCATTAGATCACTGTAGTAAAGCTAATGCTCACCAGGGAAGTCTGCTGCTAATCATGGTTTGCAGCCATTTTCCCGCATTTTTTATCCCGCAGACTTTCAGTCCGCATACCATTATCCCGCAAGGTCATTGACCTCGCATACCATTATCCCGCATTTTTTCAAAAACGCATGTGCATTTATCGCGCATGCCTTTACAAAGAATTACGTTTTAAAGGCATGTATGGTAAATACATTTGCGTTGTGAAAACCACGATGACGAGAGAGGTAAGTGGGTTTGTGTTAATTTTTTCGTGGGTTAGTGATTGTGTAGTGTAGTGTTGTGTAGTGTAGTGTTGTGTTAGTGTAGTGTAGAGTTGTGGTGGTTGTTTAGTGTAGGGTCATGCTGGGGGTAGTGTTTTAGGGTTTAGGGTTGTGTTGTAGTGTTTGCGTAGTGTAGGGTCATGCTGGGGCTAGTGTTTTAGGGTTTAGGGTAGTGTTGTAGTGTTTGCGTAGTGTAGGGTCATGCTGGGGTAGTGTTTTAGGGTGTAGGGTAGTGTTGTAGTGTTTGCGTAGTGTAGGGTCATGCTGGGGGTAGTGTTTTAGGGTTTTGGGTAGTGTTGTAGTGTTTGCGTAGTGTAGGGTCATGCTGGGGGTAGTGTTTTAGGGTTTAGGGTAGTGTTGTAGTGTTTGCGTAGTGTAGGGTCATGCTGGGGGGTAGTGTTTTAGGGTTTAGGGTAGTGTTGTAGTGTTTGCGTAGTGTAAGGTCATGCTGGGGGTAGTGTTTTAGGGTTTAGGGTAGTGTTGTAGTGTTTGCGTAGTGTAGGGTCATGCTGGGGGTAGTGTTTTAGGGTTTAGGGTAGTGTTGTAGTGTTTGCGTAGTGTAGGGTCATGCTGGGGGTAGTGTTTTAGGGTTTAGGGTAGTGTTGTAGTGTTTGCGTAGTGTAGGGTCATGCTGGGGGTAGTGTTTTAGGGTTTAGGGTAGTGTTGTAGTGTTTGCGTAGTGTAGGGTCATGCTGGGGGTTGTGTTTTAGGGTTTAGGGTAGTGTTGTAGTGTTTGCGTAGTGTAGGGTCATGCTGGGGGTAGTGTTTTAGGGTTTAGGGTAGTGTTGTAGTGTTTGCGTAGTGTAGGGTCATGCTGGGGGTAGTGTTTTAGGGTTTAGGGTAGTGTTGTAGTGTTTGCGTAGTGTAGGGTCATGCTGGGGTGTAGTGTTTTAGGGTTTTGGGTGGTGTTGTAGTGTTTGCGTAGTGTAGGGTCATGCTGGGGGTAGTGTTTTAGGGTTTAGGGTAGTGTTGTAATGTTTGCGTAGTGTAGGGTCATGCTGGGGGTAGTGTTTTAGGGTTTAGGGTAGTGTTGTAGTGTTTGCGTAGTGTAGGGTCATGCTGGGGTGTAGTGTTTTAGGGTTTTGGGTAGTGTTGTAGTGTTTGCGTAGTGTAGGGTCATGCTGGGGGTAGTGTTTTAGGGTTTAGGGTAGTGTTGTAGTGTGTGCGTAGTGTACGGTCATGCTGGGGGTAGTGTTTTAGGGTTTAGGGTAGTGTTGTAGTGTTTGCGTAGTGTAGGGTCATGCTGGGGGTAGTGTTTTAGGGTTTGGGTAGTGTTGTAGTGTTTGCGTAGTGTAGAATCATGCTGGGGTGTAGTGTTTTAGGGTTTTGCGTAGTGTTGTAGTGTTTGCGTAGTGTAGGGTCATGCTGGGGGTAGTGTTTTAGGGTTTAGGGTAGTGTTGTAGTGTTTGCGTAGTGTAGGGTCATGCTGGGGTGTAGTGTTTTAGGGTTTAGGGTTGTGTTGTAGTGTTTGCGTAGTGTAGGGTCATGCTGGGGGTAGTGTTTTAGGGTTTAGGGTAGTGTTGTAGTGTTTGTGTAGTGTAGGGTCATGCTGGGGGTAGTGTTTTAGGGTTTAGGGTTGTGTTGTAGTGTTTGTGTAGTGTAGGGTCATGCTGGAGGTAGTGTTTTAGGGTTTAGGGTAGTGTTGTAGTGTTTGCGTAGTGTAGGGTCATGCTGGGGGTAGTGTTTTAGGGTTTAGGGTAGTGTTGTAGTGTTTGCGTAGTGTAGGGTCATGCTGGGGGTAGTGTTTTAGGGTTTAGGGTAGTGTTGTAGTGTTTGCGTAGTGTAGGGTCATGCTGGGGGTAGTGTTTTAGGGTTTAGGGTAGTGTTGTAGTGTTTGCGTAGTGTAGGGTCATGCTGGGGTGTAGTGTTTTAGGGTTTTGGGTAGTGTTGTAGTGTTTGCGTAGTGTAGGGTCATGCTGGGGGTAGTGTTTTAGGGTTTAGGGTAGTGTTGTAATGTTTGCGTAGTGTAGGGTCATGCTGGGGGTAGTGTTTTAGGGTTTAGGGTAGTGTTGTAGTGTTTGCGTAGTGTAGGGTCATGCTGGGGTGTAGTGTTTTAGGGTTTTGGGTAGTGTTGTAGTGTTTGCGTAGTGTAGGGTCATGCTGGGGGTAGTGTTTTAGGGTTTAGGGTAGTGTTGTAGTGTGTGCGTAGTGTACGGTCATGCTGGGGGTAGTGTTTTAGGGTTTAGGGTAGTGTTGTAGTGTTTGTGTAGTGTAGGGTCATGCTGGGGGTAGTGTTTTAGGGTTTGGGTAGTGTTGTAGTGTTTGCGTAGTGTAGGATCATGCTGGGGTGTAGTGTTTTAGGGTTTTGCGTAGTGTTGTAGTGTTTGCGTAGTGTAGGGTCATGCTGGGGGTAGTGTTTTAGGGTTTAGGGTAGTGTTGTAGTGTTTGCGTAGTGTAGGGTCATGCTGGGGTGTAGTGTTTTAGGGTTTAGGGTTGTGTTGTAGTGTTTGTGTAGTGTAGGGTCATGCTGGGGGTAGTGTTTTAGGGTTTAGGGTAGTGTTGTAGTGTTTGTGTAGTGTAGGGTCATGCTGGGGGTAGTGTTTTAGGGTTTAGGGTTGTGTTGTAGTGTTTGTGTAGTGTAGGGTCATGCTGGAGGTAGTGTTTTAGGGTTTAGGGTAGTGTTGTAGTGTTTGCGTAGTGTAGGGTCATGCTGGGGTGTAGTGTTTTAGGGTTTTGGGTAGTGTTGTAGTGTTTGCGTAGTGTAGGGTCATGCTGGGGGTAGTGTTTTAGGGTTTAGGGTAGTGTTGTAGTGTTTGTGTAGTGTAGGGTCATGCTGGGGGTAGTGTTTTAGGGTTTAGGGTAGTGTTGTAGTGTTTGCGTAGTGTAGGGTCATGCTGGGGGTAGTGTTTTAGGGTTTAGGGTAGTGTTGTAGTGTTTGCGTAGTGTAGGGTCATGCTGGGGTGTAGTGTTTTAGGGTTTTGGGTAGTGTTGTAGTGTTTGCGTAGTGTAGGGTCATGCTGGGGGTAGTGTTTTAGGGTTTAGGGTAGTGTTGTAGTGTTTGTGTAGTGTAGGGTCATGCTGGGGGTAGTGTTTTAGGGTTTAGGGTAGTGTTGTACTGTTTGTGTAGTGTAGGGTCATGCTGGGGGTAGTGTTTTAGGGTTTAGGGTAGTTTAGTTGTTTAGTGTATGCTAAAGGCATATTCGTTCTAAAAGTTTTCGTTATTTTAATTTGCGGCCTAATAGTACATGCAGGATTTTTTTTGCGGACTGATGATATGCGGGATTTCGTCATATATTCGCTAATCATACTTTCTATGGCAAAATGAACCCCCTCATTTTGTTTCTTTTTAAATTAAATGTTTTAGGAGTTACCACTTTATTCCAATCAAGATGGCTTCAGGTGTGCCACACCTTTGTAATAAGTAGGACTGTTAGCACTCTAGTTGTTCTTTAGAACACTCTGGGACATTCTGTCATTGGGCTATAGTTGGGCTACATCTGGCTGATATTTGGGCTACATTTGTTTTTTTTGTCTCTGGTGGCCATCTTTGGGCTACATTGGGCTACATTGGGCTACATTGGGCTACATTGGGCTACATTTGGGCTCCAACATATATATAGCCCAATGTAGCCCAATATATATTTTTCAAAGTTAATTTTCGTAAAAACCACTGGAGCCTATATCTTGAGACATAGCAAAGGCACATCGGGCTACCAGTCCCTACAATTTTGCCAAGTTTGGTGTAAATCCATTCAGCCGTTCGGGCTAAAAGTGAGGCCAACCGCCCTATGGAAAATTGCATGGGAAAAACACGTTTTGGGACCCCCTTTTTTCTCGCCCCCCCCTTGACGAAACCCCCCCAAATTTTCAGGGGCTGCGCAGAAACAAAATGTTCAATTTTCCTGGAAATTTCAGCCAATTCTGTCCTCAAACGCCAAAGTTATTCGACATAGAATTTTCAAAAATCCCATAGGAAAAAAATCCTAACTATATATACCTACTGGCTATCGCCAGTAGGTAATATATATTAGTCAGGACCCAGTTTCCTTAGGAGAAGCATTATTTGACTTGTTCATAACTTTGGCATCATTTGACAAATCTTCATACATGTTCCCCTAAAATGTTCCCTCCTATTGCACATGGAAAGTTTTGGGATGACCCATCAAGTAGCGACTGAGAAAGAGGGGGGTTCAAAAAATGCAGTAGCTCTTGGTCCAGAAAGCGCTTTTTATGTGTAACTGGGTGCAAATCTGTCGAGAGGTTTTTGAGATACTAAAGGAAAAACAATTTGTATATCTAGAGACGTGGAGCCTTCGCGAATCTGACAGATGTCGTGTGGAGATCTGATTGGCTGCCAATACTTCAACCAGGAAATGTTAGCAGCCATTTTTGGACTTGAACTCAGAAAGTCCCAACCAAAAACATAAAAAAGAGAAGGGGCAGGGTAGAAATATCCTTACCCCCTAGGCTTGGTGGATGAATCCCCCAGGGATTCTCTCAGTGCCAAAAAGCTATTTTTACAGCAAATATCATAAAGAATCTTGAATCCATGTGAAAATTAAAAAAAATTAACATGGCCTCCCACGCTTGTTTATAGTTTAGCCCCTAGGTGGGCCAGGTCCCATGGACATGCATAAAAATAGGGAGAGGGCACATGTGGCCCCCCTCCATTAGCTGTGAAGGAACCTCGAGACAACTCCTCCCTGGGGTTTATAAGCAAAATGAAGGGGTGGCCATATGGACATCCATACTTATGCTAACTACATCCCAAGAGACCATTGCCGCCCTCTGGCTTTATTGAGAAAATTAAGGGGGGCTGTGTTGACCCCTCTGCTGTAGCTCTTCGGAGCCCCAGTGATGACCACCTCCCTAGGGTTTAACCAAAGATTTGGATGGGGGCCACGGGGACCTTCCCTCCTTTGACTCTAATAAACCCAGGGGACCAAAACATACCCAGGGCTTAAAACCCCAGGGACTGCCACTTCCTCAGGGCTTTAAAATATTAAAATGAAAGGAGGGGGGCTCATAAATAATACAAGGAGCCACTTGGATTCCCCTCTTCACTTTCAAATTGGCCCGGGGATCGCCACCTCCACAGGGCACACAACTTGTCTAAAAGGGGGCGAAGTGCCACGCAGCACCCTCCCGATGAAATATTCAGCCCTGTGGACCACCAGCTCCCTGGTCATAGCCAATATACCATGGGGGAGGGGGTCATGTGGTCCCCCTCCCGAGTCATATACAGCACTGGAGACCACAACCTTACTGGGGCTGGCCTATGTAAATTGAAGTGGGCCACAAGGCTCCATTTCTGGAGCCATTAATTGCCATGGGAGCACCACCCCCAAGGGCTGTCTCCCAAGCTGCCAAGTTGCCCACCCGGGAAGATAGTAGTTTGCTTTCCCTTGGTGGGAGCTTGGACAGTTCCCGCCAAACTAGAGCAAATAGTAAGTCTGCACACAGGGGAAAGGAGTAGGAAAACTGCTCCTGCTCGTGGGGAGCATATTTTTCTTCTGTTTTCCTGCCAGCTGTTAAATGCATTTTTGATGCTCACTGCGTGCAGAAACAATCCTTGCTCCCACCCTAGGCGTGGGGCTCCCTCCACCACCAATTATGTGGAAACACAAGACTCGTGTTGGACAAATCGGCAGATGAGGTTCCCTTCTTGTCATGATGCTCATTTACCAGAAATTAAACCTCAGTGGCAAGCACTTACAGATATAAACATAGCATCTGCCCCAGTTGAAGCTCTGCATCTTTAAAGGACAAATAATCATAACTTACTTGGTTTGACAAAGGCAAAAACTAATGTAACTTCTCAGTAATTTCACATTGAAACATACCTGGTAAAGGTGAATTCATTGTTTAGTTTTTGGAGGTAATATGTAGAGACTGTGATGAGTGGGTTCTTTCTTGGACTTGCCTGGTGAGAGCAGAGTTCAGGTTCTCCCTTTGCATTACTAAGAGTATGCAAACGTGGAAATTACTTGGATGCATTGGCCATTTGGCCCGCCAACCTTAGTAGTATTCAAAGGTCTTCCTGCCTTTTGCCAGGATGATGGACAGCTTAGCATGAGGCCCTAGCACATTTCTAACTGATTTTGGTGATGCGTTCTTGAAGCCAAGGAATATGAGGACATCTCCACCAAACAAATCAGCACTCACTTCATATAGTTAAGAGGAAGTATCCTTGTTCAGTGGAGATTCATTTCTTTGTAGTCTCATTATCTTCTCTATAGGAAGATTCATGTTATCACATATTTCTGAATAAAGACTTACAAGGAATTATAATATTACTGAAACAAACACAAGGTCACTGGAGGCATTTCCTCATCGTCCATTACATAACTGTAGTATAAATAACGCACTGGACATTTACCCAATGAGGTAGCGCTTACTAATTAACTAGTAGAAAGTACTCCAGTTAGGTAGATATTTAATGCAAAACTGTGGACACATCTATTGACACACCTACACGGACACTCAGACACCTACTCACACACTCATCCGGCCACTCTCCCATTGACTCACAGACACACACAGCAACTCACACACCTACCCACACACCCATACAGTTGCTCACACACGCACAAAATCACTCACACACCCAATCACAGATTCATACAGCTACTCATACAGCCACTTATACACCCACAAAACCACTCACAAACCTACTTACAGACACATAAAGCCACACATGCACCCACTCACAGACTCATACAACCACTTACACACCCATCTCACAAACCCATACAGCCATACATAAACCCACTCACAAACACACACATCTATTCACGTACCCACTCCCAGACTCATACAGCCACTCCCCCCACAACTACACACAGACCCAATCAGGCACTCAGACAGCCACTCAAAGACCCATGCAGCCACTCACACACCCTCTCACAGACCCATATAGCACTCACATACCCATTCACCAACCCATACAGCAATTCTCAAAGGTTACAGGTTATAGTTAAGGAATATAATTTAATAAACCTTCAAAATTCACCAAAAAAACAAAGGTTATAGGGACGTTATATTTCGGAAATAACATTAAAAAACATGGAAAGTCACTGAAAAAAACAGAGGTTATTGGAACATTGTAGTTAGGCTCAGCTTTCACAAGCACACAACCAGAGAAATTCAGCAGTTATAGCTTCCTGAGCCAACTATAACTTACACCCCCACAATGCACTGCTTATGTGATATAGCTTGGCTGGAGCACTGCTCCGGAGAAGCCATAGAAAACTCTGCTCCAGTTCATGGAAGCAGTAAAAATGCTCTCGCATAGCATACCAGCTCCCACATGAGGCAGGTAGCTAGCAGGGACCACAGGGGCCTTAAGGCTCCCCCCATGGTCCCCAACATGGTGACAATGCCCTGGGGGATGCGGAGGCTGGCTGCTCATTTAAAAATAAAAAATGTTGAAGGCCTGCCCTGGGGGAGCAATGGATATCTGGGCCAAAATTGGCCTGGAGAGGGAGGCCGCGCGCCCCCCTCCCATGTCCCCAAAAATAATCAATGCCTGGTACCAGGGGATGGGGTCCATGGGGGCGAAATCAGCCTCAGGAGGGGTGCCATGTGGACCCCTCCTATTTTTTTTTGTAAATGTGCATGCCCTGGGGGATGGTGTCCCTGGGGCCGAAAAAGGCCCTGGATGGGGGGACCTCAGCACCCCTCCCTTTGTACAAAAAAAACCAACTAATTACCGGACCCCAAAAGATGGGGTCTCTAGGGCCAAAATCAGCACAGGGGGCCACATGCACCCCTCCCTTTTCTTAAATATGTTTTTCTTTTGAAAAGGACTAAGGCCAGGGGAATGAGGTCCCTGGGGCCCAAAAAGGTCCAGAGAAAGGGGGCCATGCAGCCCCTCCTTCCTAAAAACTATTTTTTTTTCAAACCTGCTACTTGTGGGAGGCCCCCCTTTTCTTGAGTGCTCTGCATATGTGCCTCCTGCCGCACACCTGGTTGGAGGATAAAGTCCCCTTGGCTGCTGAAAAAGACCTTCTGTTTTGTCCAGTAAGCCTCACAGAGCGGGATTGTTGAGAGGTGGTCAGAGGCCATGCCCCTTTCTCCACCACTCTGGAAAGCGTGCCTCTCTGACATTCAGTGACTGTGTATGTTTTAAAAAATTTGAGTGTTAAATATATATACCAAGGTGAATTGGTGAATCAGATTGTCTGTTTGCGATTATAATTCAAAGTCGAAGAGAAACACATTGCTGCTCTAATATTTCACTAGCGTGTTTATTTGATTATTGGAACAACGCTGCCCAACGGGTTTCGGAGCTCTCAACTCCTTGATCAATTTACATTCAACTTCCTCCTTCTTTTAAAAGGTGAAGTTTTGCAGAGTGGTGGTGAAAGGAAGCCCTAGATGATTGCACGGGTAGTGCCAATGTGATTCTATGAGTGCCATTGCCAAGGACAAACTGCGAATACTGGGTGTTTTTAACAAAGTGTAAGACACATATATACACACATTTTACATAAGGTTTAAGTTTAGCTATTTAGTAAAATACTAACTTAACTTCCTCTTTGTATTCATTTGTCAAAATAACTAAATCAGAATGCATTTTCCATCTTCACAGCAACACCGGAGGTTGCAATTACATCATTAGTCACAAATACAAATGACAAACTGTGAAACAGATATATAGACTTGTTTTACACAAAGATTGAGTCTGGCTGTTTTGTAACATACTGGTTTAACTTTATTTTAACAGCACATTTATAAAAAACAACAGTTTTAAAAATAACTCAACTTCTGAACTTATGAATAGAATAAAATTACCAAACACCCATCAAACTACTATTGTTACCCAAACTCACGGGAAATTTAAAACTGCTTAAAAACTAGTGCAAATAATTAACACCTATGTGCACCCCAAACGAAAACAAAAAGCTGTAAATAGACTGTCAAATGAAAAAAAACGGATTATGGATGAGCAAGACACCGACCACATAATCATTGCTGGTGATTTCAATCTACACCTTTTTGGGTCAAGCCAAGATGATGGCCCTGTGCACGAACTTACATTACTTTGGGGGATACCGAATCAGGGCCAAGCAAATATTAACAAACCTTCAAGATGGGCCAAATATCTGTTACAAAAATTAGAACATTTAAATCTTAGAGCACTGAATGGCCACTTCTTGGAAGATAATCCACCAGTTGCTACACTTTATTCCTCAAAAACTTCCTCCTATTTAGATTACACATTGTAACATTAGCCATCTTCGGTTAAATAGCAACCTTTAAAATAGGTGACAATGTTCAGAGCGATCACCTCCCTCAGGAAGTATTGTTGAATGCGAAGCCGGCTGTTATACTGGATACCTGGAACCCGATTCCTATTGAAGAAGTCTCTAATTTAAAGCGTTTAAGGTGCAATGCCAACAATATTGAAGCTCTATCAGCCTCTGCTAAAACCATATTTGGGAGAGAAAAAGAAATTGGTACCACAATTGTAACAGCATGGGAAAACTTCATTAAGACATTCAGTGGTAACTTTGCGACTAGGAGCGGGACCAAAATAAAGACAATCAGAAGATGAATTAATAAAAGCGAATTCCAGCCCGGAAGCTAAGAGCCTCAAATGCACCACAAAAGCAAACCCTTCGACAACTGCGAAAAACACCAGGGAACTTGGAGCTGCAGTCGACCTTACGACAAATGAAGGCACTATTGAGAAGAAGGAAGTGGAGGAAAATAAGGCAAAAGAATGATGAAACGTGGGCTAAATTATTGCATGATGCCAAGCAACACAACAGCGCTACGTTCTGGCAAACAATCCATAAGTTAGAGCGACCGAACCACCCAGGAATGAGTTCCAACATAACAGAGGTTGACTGGGTAGATTACCTCTTCACCCATTTTAACAACATGGGAGGGGAATCAAACAAGGGAGCAGGCATTGCGGTACCGGATATCGAATCCCCCAACAAGGGTAAAGCGACACAAAACTATATAACCAAAGCTCACTTGGTCAGCAGCACTGATACCCACAAGCAACAGGGGATTCTGTTGGCTGGCGATTTAGACTCTACAGACCCCACTGAAGAGGAAGGATATGCTCCCACGGAAAAACAGATAAAAGGCCTAATAATTAAGGGTAGAGATATGGGAGCACCTGGCCCAAATAGGATCCCACCGATACTGTATGAACACGATGCCGTCTTTTGGAGCAAGGCTCTACTACCAGTCTTCAGGGGCTTAAACACCACAGTCACTATTCTGGAATCTTGGAAAGGATCTATTATTAGCCCAATTTTTAAACAAGGCAATATAAATGATCCAAATAACTACCGACTGATCACCCTTCTTGTTGTAGATGCCAAATACTACGCCGGAATGATCTTGGACGAGCTAACATTATGGGCTTTAGAAAAATCCATTATCCCCATTAATCATACTGGGTTTTGTAGTGGCCACGGAACTACAACTAACATATTGGCTCTTAATTTGTTAATGGATGCAGCCAAAGTATAAAAAATGCCTCTATTCCTTTGTTTTATTGATTACACAGCCGCCTTTGACCATGTCCATCGTGCCAAACTTTGGGAAAAACTGGAAAAATGGGGTATACCAAACACACTTTTGGATCGGTTAAAACAGCTGCATACAGACATATGGATCAGGGTCAAACTAGGTGCAGGGGCTCACATCTCAAAACGAATCATGACCTTGAAAGGCCTCAAGCAGGGGTGTGTCCTTGCCCCAATCCTTTTTAATCTCTTTTTGGCCGACCTGCCTGGGGAGCTGGACGGCTGTGTATCCCACGCTCCAAAACTGGGAAACAAGCTAATGTCAAACTTGCTGTATGCTGATGACCTGGTTTTAATCAGTCGGACACCAATTGGACTTCAGCACCTATTAAATACAACAAGATGTTTTTCTAACCAGAACTCCCTCAAAATAAACCTCAAGAAGACAAAAATGATGGCGGTTAACTACCACAAAAAGAAGATAAATAGCTGGTTCCTTGATGGCCAACGTTTAGATCAAGTACAAAGTTACAAATACCTGGGAATATTAAAGGATCATAAAAGCTCATTCAAACTTCAGTTAGAGTCCATGCGAAGAAAGGAAACCACAATGTATTTAGCACTGAAGTCACTGAAGAGACGGCTTCCTGACCTCACGCTTGATCCCTTTTTACAGGTCCCTGAGGCTCTGAAAGGTAAAGATGCAGCAGTTTTAGACATCATAATAGCCAACTCCTACAGAGCTATTTTCCATCTCCCAAAGTATGTCTCCCAGGCTCAAATCTGGTTAGAATTTGGGATCCAAAGACAAACGGTAGAAAGAAGGAGTTCCTTCGTTAAAAGTTGGCACAAAATCTGAAGTGCTGAGGCAGAATCTTTAAACTCCCACCTCTGGAAAGCCTTGCACAATCAAGAAAAATGTCCAGCCAGGGATTATCTGTTTGACTCTATTGAGCTACTGGGCCTGTCCGAACTCTGGGCCGCTCCAGTGGATCATCTTTCCTTCAAAAAAGCAATGCAAAAAACAACATCTATGCTATCTGTTTTAGAAGACAAAGAAATTCTTACTAAAAAGACACACGGCTGGATAGTGCTCAGTGACTATGTAAGGCCAAAACCCCAAGCCTACTTGAGTTCCGGAATTAAGATAAGCAGGAAGGAAAACTTTCTAAGGCTGAGCTTGGGGGTAATTACGATCAAACCCCATCTTCCACCTTGGGAAAGGAAAGGAGTCACTCCGACTTGTCGTCTATGCAGAAGTGGGAAAAAATACATCATTCACGTAATCTGCAGCTGTCCCAACTTAAAGGACATAAGATGCACCTTGTTACATCCCTTTTTTAGGTATTACGGCATCCGGTCCTGTAGGCAGGCAGTGAAGCTTTGCCTGATGTAGGTAGCCAAATACCGGTCGGTAACGGACGAAAATCGGTAATTTCGGCCTTTACCGACCGGTATAAGAGTATCGAGATGTATGTGTTGAAAAACTTACCGATGCGGTAAAAACGGTATTTCACTAATCGGAATATACCGAATTCATATTTACCGAATTTGTAATGAAGAAATGGTAATTTTCCGAATCGGAACATACCGAATTCTTATTTACCGATTCGGTAAATAAGAAATGGTAAAAATGGCATGTCGAGATGTAGCAAACCCAAAAAATACTGAATTCCATGAAAATCGGTATTTAAGAGTCGGTATTTACCATGGATTGGAAGCAGGTGGAAACCAGGTACAGGATATAAAAGAAGGCCCCAAAATGCAACAGTGCAACCACAATGGCGGCTTTCTACATTATGACAAGGCGGCTACGGATACAGGCAGCTGGAGAGAGGGTCTGGCTAAGGGAGGAGCAGGTGTATAGGCAGAGGATCACCCTCTTCCAACTGACTGAAGCTGAGATCCTGCAAAGGTACAGACTCCACCCCAGAACCATCCTGGACTTGATCAGGGACCTCCACCCATATCTGGAACACCCAACCCCAAGAGCACACGCCATCCCACCCCATGTGCAGGTGTTGTGCTGTCTACACCTTCTTGCTTCTGGGAGCTACCAGCATGTGATTGCTGCGGTAGGTGGGGTGTCCCAGAGCTGCCTGTCATGTTTCTTCAGAAAATTCCTTGACGCCATGATGCAGAGGATGGAACACTACATTGAGTTCCCTGACACACCTGCTGAACTAGCAAAGACCAAAACCGATTTCTACCAACTTGCACAGTTCCCGCACATCATAGGCTGTATCGACGGGACGCACATCCCACTATGCCCACCTGCAGCAACTGAACAGATATATAGAAACTGGAAGTCTATGCATTCAATCAATGAGCAGGTGATCTGCAACGGTGCCAACATAATTACGGACATTGTAGCAAAATTTCCAGGGAATACCCACGACTCCTACATCTTCCAGAACAGTGGGATATACAGACGCCTTGTGGCTGGTGATTTTGGGGATGGATACCTGCTAGGTAAGTAAGTGTGAGACACCCTGATAGCCAATGCAGAAGGATCAATCATGAGTATGTGACTAATCAACATTTCATTTTCCACCCAGGTGACAGTGCATATGCCCTGCGTTCATTTGTTCTCACCCCCTACCTGAATCCATCCACCAGGAGCGAAAGGCGTTACAACCTGGCACACAGAACAACACGTTGCGTGGTGGAACGCACTTTTGGACTGTTGAAAAGCAGATTTAGGTGCCTCCATAAGAGTGGAGGTGCACGACAGTACACGCCAATGATCTGTTGCAAAATTATTGCGACCTGCGCCATGCTGCACAATCTTGCGCACCAAGGAGGGCACAGAGGTAGAACTCACATATCATGAGGACATAGATGATGGGACAGAACAAGCCGATCACAATGCAGCAGGAGCAGTGCCAGCAACAGATGGTAGACTGAGACACGCAGAAATCACAAACAGATATTTCTAATAGAGTGATGAAACACAGGCATGTTTAGTTATTGAAGCACTTAGTTTAATGTGCACTACTGCACTTCACATATTCAAGACCACATCAACCAAATAAAATCCACTTTTCACACTGTGTGTCCAAAGTTCACTTCACTGTGACCTGTCCTGTGTTCCGGATGATATGTTAATGTTTGCGCTTACGCATTATGTTGTGGGAGCCACGGGACAGGGGGTCAACTTGCGCAGTGGTGCCAGTGTCATCTGCATGGAGCCTGCTGCTCCGACGAACGTCTTGTACAGGCGTGCTGGATCCACTCCTGCTTGTGGACTCCTCTGTGTCCCCGACACACGTGTTACTAGCAGTGGCTGTCTGCTGTGTCAGCAGTACCTCCAGAGCAGAGGTCACCCTCCCCATCCCCCTGGACAAGTCACTGCAGCAGTGCACAATGTCAGTCTGCATGTTCACTGACCGGCGGCATAGCAGTGTGGTTGCAGTTGCCAGACGTTGATGGACTTATTCAGCTGCTTAACTTCATGCCTATTCCTGTGCCTTTCTGTCTGGTCACTCTCCAGCCTGTCAAAGAGGGAACCCATGCGCACACCCATGTCCCTCACCCCCTCTGCCATGGACTCCATTCCTTTGTCCATGGACTCCATTCCTAGGGCCATGGAGCATATCCCCCGATCAATGTTTGACATCCTGCTGTTCAGGGTGCGCACCTGTCTGTGCACTGCCATGATCCCTTTGGCCTGCATGCGCTGGATTCTCACCATAGTGCTTTCCAAACCAGCAAAGACCCCCTGCATATCATGCCCCTCGTCTCGCTCACGTGCACTACGACCACGGGCACTTGCACGCCCAGATCCTAATGACCCCTGATGCCCTGCGTTGCCAGCCAGTGCTGGAGTGCTAGGTGTGTGAACCTCCACCTCTTCCTCATCAGAGCTTTCCAGGATCCTGAGTGGTGGAACGTCCTGCCTCCTTGGCCTCAAATGCACAGAGGACCCTGAGCTTGGTGTTGTGGCACCTGCAGGTGCTGCCGGAGTCTGTGTCTCAAACAGCAGGGGTGACAGTGGCTGTGCTGTGGTATCTTCCTCCATTGCTGTAGGTGCGTGCGTTGTGGAAGTGTCCTCAAGGACAGTGCTGGGTCCTGCTGTGTATGTGGGCTTCTCCCTCACAGCCGTTGCTGGTGCACTTGCCTCCCCTCCCTGCCCTGCACTGCGCAATGACTCTCCTGTGGGCAGACATGGACAATGATCAGCTGTGTGTTTTCATTAGACAAATTCCTATCACACAATTCCCTAAGCCTCAACTGCTTGTGTATGGGGAGTGTGGCATGGCATGCAGTGTTCTGTGTTGGCTGCTTTGATGAATGTTCCTATGACTACGACTACCATGATGTATTGCTGGTGACTACTGTCATGTGTTCTGGATTGTGATTGAGTCACCCACATTGGGGAAGGGGCCAGGGAATGGGTGGGGATTCATGTCCCTGCATCTCACCTTTCTTTCTTGCAGCTCTGGCTGAGCTGTCAGCATCCCCAATCCTGTGTATGCTTTCAGGCTCCATGGTGGATTCCACAAGCTGCTCCAGTTCAGTGAGGTTTGGTGCACGGCTCTTCCCTCCACCTGTGGCTGAGGATTCTTTCCTCTGGGTTGCAATATTCTTTTTGGTGGTGATCCTCAGATCATACCACCTTTTCTTGATGTCTTCAATTTCACGATGTGTGACCCCTAGGGCATTTACTTTGCTCTAGATCGCCAGCCAGGTGTTTCTTTTGACAGACTCTGCTACTTGAAGGGACTGTCTCCCAAAAAGCTGTCTGTAATGCTGCACTACCTCCTCCACCAGCACCTGGAGCTCAGTTGTGCTGAATTTCAGCTTCCTTTTTCTGTCAACACCATCCTTCTGGCCTTCCTGGGACTCCATGGTGATGCTCTTCTGGGCTCAGTGCAGCCTGCTCCTCTGTCTCCCCTCCAGCTCTCCAAACAGTTCTGTGGCTCTGCACCTGCATGGGTGTGGCCAACTCCAGGTACTGGGTGTGGTACTTGCATCTGATTGGTTGATTGACTGGCTCACATGTCTTCCATTCGAATTTTCGAGATCGGATTTTACCGAATCGGTAAATACCGATTCGGTAATCTCCTATTCATTCCTATGGGCCTGGAGGCCCATAGGGTTGAATGGGTGATACCTATTCGGTGATTACCGATTCGGAGATTACCGAATCGGTATTTACCGAGTCAGGATTCCGACTGTTACCGAATCGGTATTTTTTAACGATTTTTTATGAATCGGTATTTATGAACCGGTAAAATGAAATTACCTACATCGGGCCCCATATGTTTTGAGACGGTAACTAAGAGACTTAAAACGCTGTTGTTATCCGAAATATGCTAAAATGCTTCTCAAGTGTAATAATAATTCCTTATCTTGTTTTACTTGCACTCGCACTTTAATCACCAAGCCTCTAACTTGGACAATGGACCTGGATAAGCTGTGCCATCCGACCTGAGAAGTTATGGTAGTCATTGTCAGTTACTACTATCTGAGACATAAGAGTTTATGAGAAAATCTTTTAAAACAGCTAATTGTATAAATTAGGAATATGCAATTGATTACCTTTTTTATATCATGCTGATTTTAATTGCTTTTAATTGTATTTATCTGTGTACAATGGGAATCTTTTTGTCATGTATTTGCAAAGATGGTAATTAATCAAGCAAAATAAATAGTATCTTTTCTTATCTTAGTGCAATGCACAATCTGCAAACATCACATGACCGGGAAGATAAGGAATATCATTGGATAATATACATTTCAGTAAAATGAATACAAAGTATACACCCACTCCTCCTTCTTGAATCTTCTGTTCCAGAACTTCATTGGGAGCAGGTGGTAGATTTTGGCTGGAAACTATTGTAGGACTTTATGGGACGACATTCATGTTATATCATCTTAAAACGTATCATAGAAAATGTCTCTAACTGCTGATCAAGTAGAGGGAAGCTGGAGGACCATCTACATCAGTGGCAGCAGCACCAATCCTGGCTAAAATGTCCCTTTGGAGGTACAGACTACTACAACAAATATGGCTCTAGAGTTTTCAAGAATGGCCACATATTGCATGGACTGTAGTGTTTTTATAAGAGCTGGTGAGCAGTGTCTTACAGCTATTTGCAATGCTTCCAATAATCATACATGCTAGTTTTTTTACTCCTTTTATATTTTTTGCACATTTCATAAGAGGAATCCACAGTGAGCAGCAAGCAGGCAACGCAAAGCTGAAGGACCCTCAACTGCAATCTCAGATACAACAACACCGAAGCAGAGAGCCCATTTAAAGTCTAATCTCAATTTCAAGATTTGGCTCCAAAGTTTTCCCAGATGTCATCATACTTCATGGATTGTGGAGTTGTAGTGAGTGCTGGAGAATAGTCCATAACAACCCTTTGCAATGCTGCAAAGAATATTAAATGTTGATTTCTTATTCATTTTTGGCCTTTCATAGTTTTTCTACATTAGCAGGCATTTTATTATCTTTTAATTTATTGTAACACTACTTACATATAACTTGCCATATAGACAAGTCAAATCGTCCCCCTAAAAATAAATACACTAGTAAGTGTTGCTAGTTATCTTATCTACTTTTTTACCTATTAAATATAAGTCAACAGTGTGTGTTTAAATCTTCTAGTAAGTGCATTGACAACATATGCAAACATACTCAGATTTTTTTAGACAGCCCTGTGTTACATGCTGTAATCTCTTCTTTAAAATTATCAACTGTAATATATGTGTCCTGTTCTGCAACTCCTCCTCTTATAAACTCTTAATTTTCCCTAGAATCCTGCTCAGGACCAAAGAAACAAAACTGCACATCACTACAAACCTTTTCAACGTCTGCTACACTACCATGCAAAAGTGCTTTATTCATTTCTCCTAAACATAAAGCAGGAGTTTTCACGTTGGACAGCCTCCTAACTAAAGTTCGCATTGTTGAGTAGCATTACTTATTTTTTGTTTTAAACTTCGTTTTGGAAAGATGCGTTGGAATTTTCTAAATATAACAATGGATTTCTGTCTAATACAACAAACACTACAACAATTCAATTTGACTACACCATCCTTGTACCTCTTTTGCAATAACGTCTTTACATTTCTGGGTACCATCACCTCTTTTGCTATAGAACTACCATTCTTCATTTCATAAAATTGTCTTCTTTGATCAATAGCAAAAACTAATCTGTTATCCTGGAGATAGCTTTCTTCATTAATGAAAGGCTCTGTACAAGAAGTATGTATCCATTCTCTACTAATAACTGTACAAACGTTACTTCTATTCACTAATCTTTTCTTCTGGTTTTGTCTCCTAATGCACAACACTATTTTGTCAAGATTCATTATTGTATCTAGAATCAAAATGAAAAAGTTGTTCTACAAAGCAAAGGCTTTAATAACTACACTCTCAACTTGTTCTTTCTGTTTCACTGCATCTCTCCTTCTTCTACACTTTTTAAAAATGTTCACTACATTTACAACCACTCTACTACAAAACATCCTGGCTCAGATTTTACTAAAATGCATCTGTTTCCTGGTTATGTTGTGTCCATGTTTATTAGAATCTTTTCTCTTCTTCCAATGTAAGCTTTGTCCACTATTGTTGTTTCTCATTGTCATAATTCTATTTTTCTTTATTGTGTAATCTTTGCAAATGTCCACATATATTTTTAAAAAATGACCTTGTCCCCTTACAAGTACCTCTTTATTCTTTCAGCACTTTTTCTGCATTTTGACCACTTTGTAACAAATTTCTACAGAGACACTGTGGTTGCTACTGTTGCTTTTATGTCTGACCTTTTGTAGCATTCTAACTGTGTACTTATGTTTTTCTGGTTCTATTAAAAAGTATATTTTAATGTTTACCCTAGACAACGTACAAAACACTTTAGTACCGTCTTACACGCAATACAAAAACAGTTGTTATGGTATTTTGCATTTTTAAATCTTCAGATGTACCTAGCTATAGTACTACATGCACTTACTTCAATATAGCATTTTAGCACCCTGTCCTACAATACAGCTGCACCATATCTCACTTCTAAAGTATATATGGTGAAATACCAGTTTATGCCTTCTGTAGTACATTCGAAAATGATAATCAAGCCAAGGGAGCTTTGTAACAAGCCCAATGCGCCAAACTGTCACTTTTTGTGACACACCATTGGCATAGTGTGATGCTTCATATTTACAAGGCCGCGTAAAGACACTCTTCGTGGCTTTTCGTGACCTTGTAAATATGGGCCCCATTCACGCAGCACTGTGCATGAAAGGAGCATGCCACGGCTGTTGCTGTGGGTTTTCCATGCAACACCAATGCATTTTGCCACAATACCAAATTTACAATGATTCATACGCCTGGAAATACGTCATAATTCTACACTTCCCCAGGGGAGGTGTAGGGGGGCACTATAAGGAACGAAATACTTTTATTTCTCATTGTTTTATTCCTCTGCAACACACGCAGAAAGAGGAAAATGCCTCTTGTGATTGTTTTTGTGCAGGAAGGTCTGCCTTCCTGCACACAGACAATCATCCTCACAACACAGGCACCCTTGCACCATGTTGTAAGTGTGCCCCAATTGGAGCAGGCAGCCAGATGTGTGCCAGCACACGTGAGAGCACAGGGATTCATCATGTTTTTGTAAATATGACTCATCCCTGTGCTTTGAAAGTAATGCAGCATGGTGCAGTCAAATGGCTTGCAGCTCTGCGCCACATTATCCAAGTGTAAAAGTACATACATTGTCTCAACACTGTAAATCCATAAACACACCATCAGAGTTATTTGTGTGCCTCTCTGCCACTGTGTCACTGGTGTATTTAGTATCTCAGTATTTTTCTACTTAAATGTATCAGATTTAATTTTTGGGAAATGCTGTATATAAAAATATGCACATTAATCTAGATCCAACCATATATCTTACTAATTCTTCAGAGTACTTGTAAATAGTGTGTGACAGGTTGCATATATAATTCCTCACATTGTTCTGAAGGACTACATATTCCTCACTAAAACTTGTAAATACATGGGTATGTTGTTGAATAGATCAATACTCCCTGGATGATTGAATTAGTGCATAGGCAGTGCTTAGGTGATTCCCCGAGGACACAAGTAGTGCATAGATGATTTCCTGACGATGTCATAACTCCATGTACCATAATATATCTGCATACTTATTGCCTACATGTTTGCATGAGTATACTGCTAGTATCTGGGTGTTTGGATGAGTAGAGTCTGAATGATTAGACAAGTGCATGACTCAATAATTCGATACATGCATAGATACTGATGAGATGATTAAATTAGTGCAATTCTAGGTCAAGGATGATTGCAAGAGCACATACATAGTATATATGTGATGTATAGAGTGCATGGATAGTGCATACATGACTGTTTAAGCCCATGCATAGCATGTAGCCTATTGGATGAGTGGATGAATAGTGTTTCAGTGATTGGATGCTGCCTATTTGTTTTTGATTGAGTGAACAGGTAGTGCCTGGATATTTAGGTAACTACATGGGTAGTGCCTGTAAGATTGAGTAAGTGCATCAGTAGTGCCTGGCTAATTAGATAAGTGCATGACTAGTGTCTTAGTGACTGCACAATTCCATTGTTAACGCTTGAAAGATTGGTTGAAGGTAAGTGTACTGCTGGGGTGATTGTATTAGTGCAAGACTATTGCCTCAGTAAATAAATGACTGATAAGTACTGGATGGGTGATAGCTTTAGTATAATGGTACTCTCTACGTAATTGGTTGAGTGCACAAGTACTGGCTGAGTGTTTCATCAGTGCACGCCTGTGCCTCAGTATTGCAATAACTGCATGGGTTGTAAGTGGGTGTTTAGATGGCTGCACAGGTTCTATGCAAATGTTATAATGATTGCATAGTTACAGCCTTGTTATTTTCATGAGTCCATAATGTGTACCTAGGTGATCAGATGAATGTATGGGCAGTTCAATGACTACAAAATTTCTGCCTGCCTGATTCCAAGAGTGTATGTATTTATGTATTTAAACTTATAAAGCGCTCGACTACCTCCAACAGAGGTGTCCCGGTGCTATCGGAAACAGTGGAAGGTGGAGGCAAGTTAGAGTTGTCGAGCCACAGTGTGCTAAGGGAGGTGGAAGAACCAGGTCTTCAAAGCCTTCCGGAAGATAGATTTCAATTTGGATTTTCTGATGTGACCAGGCATGGAGTTCCACAAGGTCGCTGTTTTGACGGAAAAGGACCGTCCTTCTATTCTGGACTTAGAAAAACAGGGGGGGTGACAAGGAGATCAAGGTGGTTTGATCTTAGGGTCCTTGACTGATGGTATTTGCGAACACTCTTCTTTAGGTATTGCTGGCCAATATCATTAAGTGCTCTTTATGCCAGATTCAGTGCCTTAAGTTCAGTTCTCCTTTTGATGGGCAGCTAGTGGAGACTACGCAAATGAGGGGAGATGTGATGCCTTGGTGGGACATTTTTAATAAGCCTGGCTGTCGCGTCCTGCACAGTTTTCAATTTCCTGAACAGGTATGCTGGCAGACCCAAGTACAGAATGTTTGGGTAGTCAAGCTGTGACATAATCACCGCATGGACTATTGTTTTCCTGCAGTCCATTGGTAGGAAGGAAAGGAATCTCCATAAGGCCTTCATCTTCCTAAAGTAGGATGAGGAAACATGGCCTATCTGGGTTTTGCATGACAAGGTGGTATCCAGTTTGAAACCCAGATTCCTAGCAGACGAGACTGGAAGGGGAGGGGGGTTGAGCTCTGCGGGACATCAGAGGTTGGGGGAGGGCTAATTGAAGAATATCACCTCCGTTTTATCTGTATTCAACATTAGGCAGTTAGCTGTCATCCATGCTGTGATGTCTATAAAACATGAGCTGCGTGTCATCAGCATATGACTTAAACTCAACACTGTGTTGCTTTACCAGCGGGGCGATGGGGGCGAGGTAGACATTAAAAAGGGTTGGGCTGAGGGCCGAACCCTGAGGCACTCCACAAATCAAAGGGCGAGAGTTGGAAGTGTTAGGATGCAACCGAATTCTCTGGGAGCGGCCTTCTAAGAAGGTAGTCTCCATCACCTCCAACTGTCTAAGCCTGTCTAAAAGAATCTTATGAGACTCTATGTCGAATGCCGACGACAGGTCCAATAGCACCAGCATTGCAAAAGTTCCCCTTATCCATTGTCTCCTAGACAGTTTCTGCTACTTCGAGTAGTGCTGTCTCACTGCTGTATCATGTTCTGAATCCCAATCAGAGTCATGGAGTAGTTTATTGGATTCAAGAAACATGGATAATTGTTTCTGCACTTCTTTTTCGAGAATCTTAGCAGGTGCTGGCAGAAGGGAGATAGGTCTAAAAAAAAATCAGTATTGCAGGGTCTTCATTCTCCTTCTTGAGGATCGGTTTAACAACAGCGATTTTCCAACCAGCTGGATCAATGCCAGTTTCCAGGAGTTCCAGAGCTGGTTTAGTGCAGGGTTGAGCACTGATGCTTATATTTCTAAAAACCTGGCCGGGCATGGGTCAAGTGGGGACCCGAATTTAGGGGTCGATTACGATGGCGGACGGAAGGACGACCGCCGGCCTGGAGTAGGTGGAAAATGCCTTTTACAGTCCGCAAGCCGCAGATAGTCCATCCGCCATATTAGGATGGGAAGCACTGTCAAATTTCCGTACGCTGCGGAAGAACGTGATCCGCCGCGTAAATACACCCGACCCCGCGGCGGACGTAACCGATCCATGGACACCGCCATACGCAATGACGTCTCGACCGTCCTCAAAATCACGATGGCGGAAACCACACAGCAAATCACTGCAGAAAACCCACCAGCCCGAACACAGCGGAACCACAACAGCTGAGAGGCAAAACATTGCAGAGAGAACCACCACAGTCAGACCACCATCATGGACCCAGCCCTACACGCATTCCCGCTACTCTTCGTGCTCCATCACCAGCAAGTCATTTACCATCGCCGACGATGACGCAGGTACGCAAACACACAACACACACACCACACACGTGTCGAAGCCCCTGCCCACAACAGAAACCCAGGTCTGGACAGGAACATACATACATGCACCACCAGCAAAACCACCTGGGCACAACTGACCCCACTCACCCAGAACACACACGCACTGCGAACAAACAGCCACAACTGGACAAAGCAACGTCACGGAGCAGATGGAAACCATGCCCACAATCAACTAGGCAGGCAGGCAGGAATGGCTAGGCCACGCAGCTCACAGGCCCACATACACACACCAACACACAAGGCATACCACACATAAGGAGACATGCTGGTCCACCCTCAGGCCAACCCCACACCTACTCCACCAACAGACAGGGGATCATACACCACACACCACAAAAAAGAACCCTGCAGCACACACATCAACAACCAACACACACACGATGAGCCCTGACATGTTTACTGACAAAGTCGAGACTGAAAAACCTACTGGGTAGCTACAAATCATGAGTGTGCACATGCACCATATGAAAAACATTCCCATAACCAGCAGTGCATGGGAAGCCACTGTTGTCCCAAAATAAGCCTCTGAGTGCCTCCCCCACCCTTACACAGTCCACAGCCAGATTGCAATGACTGTCACCCCTGCCAAACGAAAGGAAACAGTGCTGTGCAATGGTAATGTGAAAGTGGGAGACACAGTATGTACGACAGCAGCAATATATCAACAATGCAAGGAGATAACCATGAATGACACAGATAAACCACAACACAGGAGTAGCTTGCTTTATTGCACATCACAGAGCTTGACTTTGTGAGTAGCCAGGAGCATGCACACTGGATAGAACAGAGCTGGTCCATCTGAGGCAGCACATGAGAGGGGCAAAGAGCATCAACAGACCATTGGACAGAGCAGGTCCATCTGAGGCTGCACATGAGAGGGGCAAAGAGCATCAATAGTCCATTGGACAGAGCAGGTCCATCTGAGGCAGCACATGAGAGGGGCAAAGAGCATCAACAGTCCATTGGACAGAGCAGGTCCATCTGAGGCAGCACATGAGAGGGCACAATGCAGCATCATAACAGCAACAGGGCAGTGTTCACAACAGAGCAGGTACATCTGAGGCAGCACATGAGAGGGGCAAAGAGCATCAACAGTCCATTGGACAGAGCAGGTCCATCTAAGGCAGCACATGAGAGGGGCAACGAGCATCAACAGTCCATTGTACAGAGCAGGTCCATCTGAGGCAGCACATGAGAGGGGCAAAGAGCATCAATAGTCCATTGGACAGAGCAGGTCCATCTGAGGCAGCACATGAGAGGGGCAAAGAGCATCAACAGTCCATTGGACAGAGCAGGTCCATCTGAGGCAGCACATGAGAGGGCACAATGCAGCATCATTGCAGCAACAGGACAGTGTTCACAACAGTGCAGGTACATCTGAGGCAGCACATGAGAGGGCACAATGCCGCATCATAACAGCAACAGGGCAGTGTTCACAACAGAGCAGGTACATATGAGGCAGCACACGAGAGGGGCAAAGAGCATCAACAGTCCATTGGACAGAGCAGGTCCATCTGAGGCAGCACATGAGAGGGGCAAAGAGCATCAACAGTCCATTGGACAGAGCAGGTCCAGCTGAGGCAGCACATGCGAGGGGAAAAGAGCATCAACAGTCCATTGGACAGAGGAGGTCCATCTGAGGCAGCACATGAGAGGGCACAATGCAGCATCATAACAGCAACAGGGCAGTGTTCACAACAGAACAGGTACATCTGAGGCAGCACAAGGACGTGTGTCATACGGACAGTCCCATGGAGAATAATATTGCAAGTGTGGTTACAATGGACAGTACAGACATCAAGAACAATGAGATTTGAATGATGGGAACTGCATCTCACAACACAGAATCAGGTCGACTGTGGGACCCCGTAGCTTCGGACACACTGGCAGGACCAGATACAGGAGTGTGAGACACAGCCACAGCTCTAGTGACTGACACATGAGCCATAGACCCAGACACACTGGCAGTACCAGATACAGGAGTGTGAGACACAGCCACAGCTCTAGTGACTGACACATGAGCGATAGACCCAGACACACTGGCAGGACCAGATACAGGAGTGTGAGAAACAGCCACAACTCTAGTGACTGACACATGAGCGATAGACCCAGACACACTGGCAGGACCAGATTCAGGAGTGTGAGAAACAGCCACAACTCTAGTGACTGACACATGAGCCATAGACCCAGACATACTGGCAGGACCAGATACAGGAGTGTGAGAAACAGCCACAGCTCTAGTGACTGACACATGAGCGATAGACCCAGACACACTGGCAGGACCAGATACAGGAGTGTGAGAACCAGCCACAGCTCTAGTGACTGACACATGAGCGATAGACCCAGACACACTGGCAGGACCTGTCCCTGGACAGTGACCAACAAATACCATGCCAGCATCTGAGACATGAGAGTGGAGGACACACATAGTGGCAGTACCTGAAACAGGAGAGGGCACAACTGACACAGTGCTACTACATGAGGCAAGACAGCGAACAACAGACACAGTGTCACTATATGACACATGAGAGTGAACTGCAGCTGACCCACTAGAACCACTGAAATGAAGAGCCACAGGGCTGTATGGGCCAGGAGGCAGGGTGGCTCCGGGAGCTGGGGACAGCTGTACTGGAGCGACATTGGGGTGGTCAGGTGTCACCGGTGTGTGTTTCTGTTTCTTTGGGATTTGCAAGGGCACCCTGGACATGACTGGACTGGTAAGTGGTGCGGGCTCATCTGAAACATCACCCATCAAAGGCGGATCATGTGCTGGTGGGGGTCTGCTCTCTGGGGACGTGCTGGACCCTGCTTGACGGTTGCTCTTGCCCTGCCTTCTGCCCTCTGCATCATGTGTAATGGGGGATGCAACAACAGTGTACTCCTTCCTCCGCTTCACCGGGGTGTCGATGGGAGTAGAGGTATGGGGGACTCCACCTCTGACACATGTTGTTTACGTTCCTTCACCAACACCAGCTTCAGGGGACGCATGGGTGATAGATGTCTGTCCTTGGTGGATGTCCTGTCCATGGTAGACGCCTTGGCCCTGGGAGGTGCATGCTCCCTGGGAGGTGCCTTGGCTGTTGAAGACGCCTTGGCCTTAGGAGGTGTCCTGTCTTTGGAATGTGCCTTATCCGTGGGTGGTGCTCTGTCCCTGGGAAGCCCTGTCCATTGAAGGTGCCCTGTCCTTGGGAGGTGCCCTGTCCTTTGTAGAGACCCTGTCCTTGGGAGTGTCCCTGTCCTTGGGATGTACCCTGTCCTTGGGAGGTGCCCTGTCCTTTGTAAGGGCCTGGTCCTTGGGAGTTGCCTGCTCCTTGGGAGGTGCCTGCTCCTTGGGAGGTGCCCTGTCATTGGGAGGTGCCCTGTCCTTTGTAGGGGCCTGGTCCTTGGGAGTTGCCTGCTCCTTGGGAGGTGCCTGCTCCTTGGGAGAAGCCGTGTCCGTGGGTGGTGTCCTGTCCTTTGCGGATGCCCTGTCCTTGGTCTGTGCCTTGTCCATGAGATGTGCCTTGCCCTTGTGAGTACCTTTTGAGGTTGATGCCTGTGTGCTCTGTGAATCCGTGTCCCCCATCACCCCTTGAGGGTCCTTCTGTGTCATCTCCAGGGTAGGTAATGTCTTGTTCTGTGAAAGATTTCCCTTTCCCAGGGGATGGTGTCTGTGGCCTCCATTGCCTGCCTTACTGCCTGTGCCTGCTTCTAGTGCAATACCCTGAAAATGAGACAGGTTCAGAAATGTCACTCTCCCCTGAGACAGTAAGTGGTGTGGATGGGGGAACTGAAGTAGAACCTTGTACATGTGACTGTTGAATGGCTGCAGACACTGTGTTGGATAAGGACTGTACTGTTCTGTGGAGACCAGCAACATCACCATGCATCCCCTCCATGAATGCTACCACCTGCCCCAACTTCCTATTGTGGTCCAGGAATGCATTTATCATGTTTGTCTGCCCTACACACAGATGTCGCAGCAGATCAACCGCCTCAGCACTAAGGGCAGATTGTGTTACAGGGGCAGGGGCAGCGTTGCCTGCACCAAAGGCCACTCTGCTCCCCCTACTCTGGCGAGCACGAGCAGTACTTGTTGCAGTTGGTGGGAGTGTGGGCCCAGTGTTTTGTGTACCGATTGAAGGTGTAGATTGTCCACTCCCTGTGTCTATCAACAGTGATGACTCACCACCGCTGTCTGAAGATGAGGACGATGGTGTCTCCACATGTGAGTCCTCGGGGATAGTTCTGTCCCCCTCTTCGGGGCTGCTCTCTTCAGTCTCAGTCTGCGTTTGTGTGATCTCTGATCTGGATGCATTGCCACCACTTAGCTCCGTCGTTTGTCTGTCAGTGCCCTCGTCCAAAGCTGAAAGTGAGAGATAAGAGGCATACTTAAGTGCCACACTCACATCTTTCAAATTACAAAATCTAAACTTCCTTGACTGCTGAACAACATGTTGCACCCATCCTGCACTTGAACCACCCCTACCAGACATCCTCATGTCATATAATCAATGGGCCCTGTGACACATGTACATGAAACAAACAGGGCAAGTGCATGCAGACCACCACACATGTGATGCCATGGGACCACAGACCTGAATGGCATGTCCTGGGCCCCTGCACTACAATGCAACTGGTAGGTACAGCTGACTGACATGGATGCTAACTCTCACTCCGCTCATGCCACCAACATGCAATAGCAGCACAACATTAACACCACGGATGTCACTACTGTGTCTGACCAGCAATACATGCATGCACTCCCAAGTCACAAACCCATTCAGTGTGCTTACCGCTAGTTTGCTGCTGCTTCCCTATCAACCGTGCAGACAGGTCAGGTTGTGTCACAGCTATGATACGTAGCATTAGAGGGGTCATGGTACGCCAGGCAAGCTGGCCTGATCTGTGAATCAGCCCCAGTGTCATCTCCGCCACATTCTTGCTGAGCCTGGAGATGTCGTCCCACCGCTTGTGGCAGTGTGTGTGTCACCTGTTGCACACCCCCACTGCCCGTACCTCACGTGCTATGGCCCTCCACACGGCCTTGCGATGGTGCAGCTTGACCTACCATAATGGGAGATAAGAGGGGCAAGTCAGTGAACAGTTGGCCGTTCACACAGATAGAAGGTGCAGGTTTCTGTCAGCAGCCATGCACAGTACAACATATGTGACAGACAGGTCAATATGGCATTAGTCCATCATGGAAAGCAGGTGAGGTACATACCCACAAGATAGATGAGATCGGTCGTGACCCAGCACAGCCACAAGACTACACATGTCATGTTTGTGACCCCACAAAGATAACACTTCGCAGCATAGAGGTCAATCAGTCAGTGACAGAACCAGGAACACATCACAGCGTGCCTGGCCTGCTGGGGCATACCCACACTGCCTCCCACAGAACACCACCCAGATTGCAGAGGCCAGGAGTCAGGGACCACCTCATGCACACCAACATGTCCCCCACTGCACTTACCACCAGTCCTGGGGCACCATAGAGCCGTTCATAGTGGCGGTGCACACCGTCCACAAGGACCTCCAGCTCCTTAACTGAAGGGACGGGACCGGATCTCTCCAACTCTCGCCATGGCAAGGTCCAGGACACTGGCACAACAGCAGGAATTGGTGGAGTGGGCAGCAGCAGTAGGTAGAGGTGATGGGTGGTGCTGAAATTCACACATTTATAGGGCCCTGAGCTGATATCAGTGGCAAATGTCTGCAGCAATTGGTGTTCCCGGGCTGCCTCATTCAAAATGAGCCAATGACTGTCCCCGCTGTGGCGGTGCAAGGCTTCTGTTGTTTTGGAAACCGCTTTCGCATCCCGCGGTACCTGTTTCCATTGGCTGCATGTGCAAGGACCATCACAGTCACACACCACCAAACGCATGTGCGCGGTACCGTGATGGTGCATAATTTGAAAAACATCACTCGCTGGTCTCGCAATGGCGGAGCACGCATTCCGCGGGGTCGGGGCAGGCTAACAGATACATTTGAATGTGGTGGTGGTGGGTGGCGCTATGTGACTGAATGGGGGATACCAACTGACATTTCCACTTCAACATTCAAATGTATCTGTTAGCCTGCCCCGCCCCCGCGGAATGAGTGCTCTGCCATTGCGAGGCCAGCGAATGATGATTTTCAAATGATGCACCATCGTGGTACCGTGCACATGCCGTTGGCGGTGTGTGACCGTGATGGACCTTGCCCATGCAGCCAATGGTACGCACAATTGCAGTAGCAAGGATCATTTCCTGTGATGGTGGACTGCGTGCCCTGACGCGGTGTGTAGACACACTGCATGTCTCCGCACACATCTAATGCTAACAGGTGTACATGTGTGTCAGGACATGTCCGGAATGCCTCAAAACTCATCATGTTCTGTCAATGGCCCGTGTCCAAGTGTCAACAATGTCCATTTGTTGCATGTGTGAGCATACTATTCACATTGCCAGTGGTTGTCAAAGGACAGTGATGTGAGCTCAAGTTGCGTAAGATGTGCATGGCAATGTGTTGACAATTTTTGTTTTGAGGTCACACGTTTCAAAGTGTACACATGTACACAGTCCATTAAGGCTGTGTACCCACAGTTTGATCCAGTCGTGAGTGTGTTTTGTGTGTGCAAGAAGCAATGATGGGGGGATACATGCATTCTGTGTATGCGTCTGTATGTCGTATGTTGTATGTCAATGCATGTCATGTGAGCATGCACAGCATTGTTGGTGGTGTCATGGGTGCATGTAGACAAGGAGGGTGTGTACCAGGTTTGTGTTGTGAGTGCACATCCATGTGTGTCTGTGGGGATGCTTGTCCACACATGGGCCCTCGGTCATGTAATGTTGACTGTTCTTGCAACATGTGTGGACGTACCATTGTACATATTTGCACACAGGATGTTGTTTGTGGATGAACATTGTGTGTGTAGTTGGCTGTGGTGCCTTTTATTTCTGTCACGTCACACATACAATCAGTGTCTGCAACATGGATTATTTGTGTTGTGTTGGTCAAGATGTGATAGTGTGGTTCAGCTGTGCCGTGTTGTCCAATTGATATCTGCTCCCATCTACTCCCACAAAGGAGGGCTTCAAATGCGCATTGAACATACACTGTGCTGGAGGACATGGTTGAAGAGGAGGTGATCCGCAAATTCTGGCTTGACCGACCGACATTGCAGGACCTTGTAGCACAATTGGCACCGCACCTGCAGCCACGCAGGCCATATCCTGGAGCAATTACACCCACAGCAAAGGTGATGGCGGCACTACACTTCTTCGCTACGGGCACATTCCAGTACACAGTTGGTCATGCCGGGGGGATGTCCTAATCCATGTTTAGCATGGTACTGCGGGATGTTCTGGAAGCCATGATGCGTCACAAGGATGATTACATCCATTTCCCACGTCCGGCAGAGTTGGCAGCAGTGAAAGGGGACTTCTATGCCCTGGCACACCTTCCACACGTAGTGGGTGCCATTGATGCCACACATATTGGTCTAGTTCCACCCCAGGCACGTGAACCCATCTATTGCAATCAGAAGCACTACCATTCAATCAATGTGCAAGTGGTGTGCCTGGCTGACAACATCATCTCCCATGTGTGTGCCAGATTTCCGGGATCCGCACATGACTCCCACATCCTGCAGTCCCAAAACTGATGGCTAATCTGCGTCAAGATCGTGCATGGCTTGTAGGTGAGTGTGCTGTGATGACTACTGTGTTGTATGTGTGCCATGCTGTTCCCCCAGTACTGGTACTGATGTATGTGTCTGTCATCTCCCCACCTAGGTGACTGCGTACCCAAACTGCCCGTGGCTGCTGAGCCCCCAAAGGAATCAAACTACCCTAGGTGAAATGCGCTGTAATGAGGCCCATGGGAAGACACATTGGGTGGTGGAACGTACATTTGAACTGCTAAAGTCTAGGTTTCGCTACCTGGATAAAACCGGAGGGGCCCTGCCATACTCACCTGGCAAAGTATGCAAAATTGTGGTTGCCTACTGCATGCTACACAACCTGGCCTTGCGCAAGAATATTAAACTGATCATGGACCCTGCAGACCAACAGGTTGCTCCGCCTCCCATCCCACCCATGTCCAGTGATGAGGATAGTGGGGAGGAAGAAGGTGTGGACCAGAGGCGTCAGCTCATTGACCGCTACTTTCCTTGAATTTTAGTAACTACGTCTTGTGCTGCTGTTCAATCCGTGATGTATGTTTGCTGGTGATGGGTGGATGTGGTGTGTGAATGCTACCTGTTCTGGTATGTTCTGTTTGCACATGGGTGTGGGACATGGTGTACATGCTATGCTCCCTGATGTGTGTCCTGTGATCCGCTTAATTTGTGATGAGTGTGGTTTGTGGGATGTTGCAGTACCAAGTGGTATGATGGATGTGATTCAGTTTCCTGACCTGTGCTTGTTGTTCTCTCATTATCCCTAGGTCACTCACACAGAGCCATGATTCCGAACAACATTAATCCCTGCACCTGGTAATGACAACAACTAAGACAAACCTGTGTTTAAAACATGGAGGTCACACAGCCTTGAGTGTTTCCGTGGTGTTTATTTAGAGGGTGTGTACATATTTACAAAATGGTGGTTGAGGGGAAGAGTGAGTTGAAGGTCGTGTCAGATGATCCCACCATGTAGACACCACATTGTGTGGTGTAAACATAGTCCAACAGATGTGTGCCAATGCTTGGCAAAGTGGGGCAAGATAGTTCACAGAGTGAATGCCAGGCTCAAGGAAGGGTGAAGTCAGTGCCGGCCCCTCATCTGGCGGGTGGCTGGTGCATTGCCACTGCTCTGTCCTGGATCCAGCCTCGGACGGCCCCTCCGTCTTCGAGCCGGAGTGGACCCAGCTGTGGGGGCAGCTTATTCGGGGGACACCTCCGGTGATAGTGGTGGTGGTGGTGTCCTGTCCCGCTGGCCACTTGGGGGAGGGGGAGGTGGTGTGTTACGGGATAAGCACTCCCTCCAAACAGATGTTTGATGTCCCATGAGGCCCACCATTTGTCCCATACGGTTGTCCATGGACCTCAACAGCTGGCGGGTCTCAAGTGAGTCTTGGCGCACCCGATCCACCTGTGCTGCGACTGCTCATACGACGCATGCACTCTTGCAATGACATCCAGGGTCTCGGTCCCAGGATTGGTTGGGTCTTGTCCCCCACCTCGCCTTGCACCTGCCCTCCTGTCCAGAAGCTGAAGCCTCACCTGTGTCCTCACCTGTCCACTCTCCCTGCAAGCCTGTGATGTTGATGGTCAGCCATCGTCCAATTGGTCACAGAGGGTGGCACAGGCAGGACTGGTGGTGATGGTGGTGGTTGTGGTGATGGGGGTGGTAGCTGCACAGGTCACAATGGCAGAAGTTGCTGTGGTTCCACTGGCCAAGATGGTGGGGGCAGGGATGTCCTGGGAGCCTGATGGCTATGGGACGAAAGGCGGACCGGCATCGCCCTCCACACCGGAGGTGTCCTGGGAATCATCACCGGAGAGTCCATGCTGGGAGGGGGCGACTGGTGCTGGCGGTTGCTGGTTCCTCCTGCCAGATGTCGGTCACCTGAGGAACAAGAATTTAAAAATCAATGCTGTGGACGTGACTGTTTTTTTGTTGTTATACTTCAATTTACTAGGGATTCAAGACATGGTTGTTGATGTCATCACATTGGTGTGGTACACAGTAATGGGCATTATGGTGGTGTGGAGGTGGGGAGACAATACTTGGATATGTGTTGTGCTGTTCTGCTATTCGATGATACCCCTGGACTCTGTGTAGTTTTGTATTCATTTTGACTTTGTTGCTGTGGCTCAGCAAAGTGGACTAGGGCATGTTCACCAGGGTTGTGGAGAACCTACCTTGCTACTGTACCTGGTCTAGTCATTGTCAAAAGCGGCATATGTTTTGTCTTTCATGTGGATGGTCTATCTTGTGTTAAGGACAGGTTTTGGACATTGCATCCATGTGCCTTGTGTCAGGAAACACATTGTACTTGCTGTTGTGGGTATGTCAAGTCTCACATCATGCACAGACTGCCTACTACATGGATTGTGTGGACTGCCACCATGTCCAAGTTTCCCCTTGCTGGTTATTTGATGTGTGCAGATGTGACACTTCTCTAACATGTGTCCAAGGATCTGTTATTTGTGGGTCCTTCTGTGGACATATAGTACTTGTTTGTTGTTCGACGAATGCAGTATGCAGGCACTGCGTACTCACCTGCCCCATGTTTAATTTCACATTTTAACCATGGAGTTACTACGAAGCCATGTGTTGTATTGCTCCTTGCTGCAATCATGACGG
The DNA here is from genome assembly GCF_964261635.1 of Lissotriton helveticus. Lineage (NCBI taxonomy): Eukaryota > Metazoa > Chordata > Amphibia > Caudata > Salamandridae > Lissotriton > Lissotriton helveticus. The sequence goes on along the minus strand of NC_136060.1, from coordinate 62,007,222 downwards.
TGTAGGGTGCACCATGGAATTTGGAGTACAGACTTCCCCCTCACACCCACCCCTCCCTGTGAAGATGGTTACCTACCTGTAAGTTTGAATAGGGAGATGCACTGGTCAGCACATGGTGGGGGACTCCATCTTGCTCTGGGATTGGACAAGGGGGCCTGTTGGGAGTTGTAGTGCTGGCCTCTCAACCACCACCACCCTCCCTGTAGACATGTGGGGCTGTTGGGAGTTGAGGTGCTGGCCTCTCACCCACTTCCACCCTCCCTGTAGACATGGGGGCCTGTTGGAAGTTGTAGTGCAGGCCTCTCACCCACCCCCTCCCTCCCTCCCTGTAGACATGGGGGCCTATTGGGAGTTGTAGTGCTGGCTTCTCAACCACCCCCACCCACCCTGTAGACATGGGGGCCTGTTGGGAGTTGTAGTGCTGGCCTCTCACCCACCCCCACCCTCTCTGTAGACATGTGGGCCTGTTGGGAGTTGTAGTGCTGTCCTCTCACCTACCCCAACCCTCCCTGTAGACATGGGGGCCTGTTGGGAGTTGTAGTGCTGGCCTCTAAACCACCCCCATCCTCCCTGTAGACATGGGGGCCTGTTGGGAGTTGTAGTGCTGGCCTCTCACCCACCCCACCCTCCCTGTAGACATGGGGACCTGTTAGGAGTTGTAGTGCTGGCCTCTCACCCACCCCCACCCTCCCTGTAGACATGTGGGGCTGTTGGGAGTTGTAGTGCTGGCCTCTCAACCACCCCCACCCTCCCTGTAGACAGGAGGGCCTGTTGGGAGTTGTAGTGCTGGCCTCTCACCCACCCACACCCTCCCTGCAGACATGGAGGCCTGTTGGGAGTTGTAGTGCTGGCCTCTCACCCACCCTACCTTCCCTGTAGACATGTGGGGCTGTTGGGAGTTGTAGTGCTGGCCTCTCACCCACCCCCACCCTCCCTGTAGACATGGGGGCCTGTTGGGAGTTGTAGTGCTGGCCTCTCACCCCCCCCTACCTGTAGATATGGGGGCTTGTTGGGAGTTGTAGTGCTGGCCTCTCACCCACCCCACCCTCCCTGTAGACATGTGGGCCTGTTGGGAGTTGTAGTGCTGGCCTCTCGTCCACCCCCATCCTCCCTGTAGACATGTGGGGCTGTTGGGAGTTGTAGTGCTGGCCTCTCAACCACCCCCACCTTCCCTGTAGAGAAAGGGGCCTGTTGGGAGTTGTAGTGCTGGCCTCTCACCCACCCCCACCCTCCCTGTAGACATGGGGGCCTGTTGGGAGTTGTAGTGCTGGCCACCCACCCACTCCCACCCTCCCTGTCGACATAGGGGCCTGTTGGGAGTTGTAGTGCTGGCCTCTCACCCACCCCTACCCTCCCTGTAGACATGGGGGTCTGTTGGGAATTGTAGTGCAGGCCTCTCACCCACCCCCACCCTCCCTGTAGACATGGGGGCCTATTGGGAGTTGTAGTGCTGGCCTCTCACCCACCCCACCCTCCCTGTAGACATGGGGGCCTGTTGGGAGTTGTGGTGTTAGCTGCTTGACCACATGCAAGCCTGGGAACGTAGGAGGGTACATTTGTGGTTGTTCATGGTGGGTGCATTTGAGCCCTGGGCTTCACATTTGGGTGACTGTGTGGTCCACATGCATGGATTGGAGCCTGGGAGATGTGTCATAGCAGTTGTGCAAGGCAGGACATAACAGTGTGATAGTGGTCATTGGTTTGTACTTACCAGCCTCCACTCCCTCATCTATTCCTTCCAGGCTCTCAGGGTGCAGTGTGCCTAGCACCTTCTCCTCCCATTCGGTGTATGGTATTGGATCCATGGGAGCGCCACCGCTAGTGTTGTGTGCCCGCAGGTGGTTCTTGGCCCGGATGCCTTTCACCCTTGCCTTGAGGTCGTGCCACCGCCTCTGGATATGGTGTTTGGTGCGTGGCACGGTCCCTGCAGCATTTACTCTGTTCACTATCCTGTCTCACATTGTGGTTTTTTAATGCCAAGGTGGTCTGCTGCACTAGGGTACCGAACAGATGTCATTTTACACGGACGATTTCATCCACCATGACCTTTAACTCACTCTCTGTACACTTGGGGTTTTTCTTGGGGGCCATGGTGTTTGATGTTCACGGTGTTGGGGTGTTGGGTGTGCAGGTGTGTGGTATGTATGGATGGTGTTGTGGGGGTTGGTGTGGTGGGTGTGTTGGTGTGCAGGTTGTATGTTTGTGTGTTTGTGTGTGTCTGTTGTGTGCGATGAGTGCCTCTTTCTTGCAGCTGTGCTGTGGTGCAAAGGATTGTGGTCATGGGAGGGTTTCCTTTTATACTCTGTGTGGTGGTTGTGTCCCAATGGTTTTTTGCAGCCAGGAGTTCTGTGGGTGTGGAGACTTGCATGCTCTTGTTTGTGGTGGGGTGTGTGGCATTGGGGCATGTAGTTGTTGGGGGTGGGTGTTCCAGGTAGGTGTGTGTCCTGTTTTTTTGGTATACTATTACCTTCCGTCCGCCATTTTTGTTTCGGTTTGACGGCATGGGTGATATTTGTTTGGTCCTTCCGCAGCCAAGCTCCGTTTGTCGATGCTTTTTTTCCATGGCGGTCGTAGACGGTGGTGAGTTACGTTGGGATTTCGGGGTTATCCTAATCGTGCGGGGGGTCCCTCTGCAGGTCTGCCGAAGGTTGGGCCTGTTTCCGTGGGTGTTGCATCCGCGGCGGATGGTTTTCCTGTGGTACGGTCCACGTGCGGCGGTCTTTGGTGTGATCCGTCTGATGCGGTACGTGTGTGAAGGCGGAGAAATCCTAATCGCACCGGCAGTTTATCCGCGGTGCGGTCGGGAGTATATTTGCCGTGACCATGGCGGTCAGACCCGTTTCCGTCCGCCATCCTAATCGACCTCTAAGTTTTTTCCAACTACTGAAGGAACGAATCCAGGTCAAGAGGGCTAAATTCAGACCATGTTTTTGTCAGGAAGGGGAGAGACAGTGGTGAATGCTGTGTAGATGTCTTGGAGCTTATCCTGGAAGAAGACCAAGAGATCTTCACAGAGTGTGGCAGAGGGGACTTTATTGCTTTTCATTTACTCTGGTTTGAGGAACCCTTGAGTAATTTAAAAAACTTCCTTAATGGAGTTGTCAGCTGATTTTATTTGTTTGGCAATGTGGTACTTAAAAGTATTGCGTTTTAATTTGTGAAATTAAACGGGAAAACAATTAAACAGTAAAGAGGAGGGATAAATGGAGCGTAAAGGAGAAAGGGGGTGGAGTAAAGGGGTAGAAGGGAGAATACAATGGAGAGAAGAAGTAAGTTCTGCCCAAAGACCGGCTGGGTAGCTGATGGCCGAAGGGGTAGTCCACAGCCCATCTCCTCTTTAGCTATCATGTAGCTCAACTGGGAGTCGGTCAAAAAGCTAGGTTGTTGTTTTAGTTCGTGCAGAGATAGAATATCAACGCCTAAGTATCGAATTGCCTGAATATCCAGTGAAGAATATCGATGGTGTAAAATATCGAGGTAGGTTTTTTCGTTGTTAAAATATTGTTTTTTGTGTTATGTAGAAATAACAATTTTGTAAATATTGATGGCAAATATATAGTTGTAAATAATATCATTTTTTTTGTTTTTGTTTAATGTGTATTTTTTATTAATTTTGTTTCAGTTACTTTATGTATCATTTAATTAATTCTTTTATGTAATAATATTTATTTTTATTGTTTTTAATACAGTTTTTAGGAGCGGGATATTTTAATTATTTAATTTTTTTGCATTTTATGTAAAGATTTAGGGGGTCATTAGGTTAGCGGGCGGATCGCCACCGCCCCTATAGCGGTGGTGATCCGCCCGCTAAAAACCACCGCCCGCTCTGAATTTCCCCCCCGCCATATTACCATGGCAGGGGGGACCCTGGCAGACGGAAAGACCATCTGCCGGTTTTCCACCCGGTCGAACAGTCAACTGGGCGGAAAAGCTGATAACATGGTGGTGGTGTCTGGGAGACACCGCCATCCTTATTAGCTTAATAGCGGGGACATACCTTTCCGTGGCAGCAACACCGCCACAAAACGGCAGGCGGTTTCTGCCATTAGGGGCCCATAGCGGGCCCCCCGGGATTCTGAAGGGTGGGGGTGCACAGCACATGGGGGTACCCCCCTGCAGTTCCATGCACAACATGGCAGGCACCGCGCGGTGCCTGCCACGTTGTGCATGGAAGTGCACAACATGCCTTCTTGGCATTGCAGCGGGCCGTGCTGAGAGCACCGCCCGCTGCAATGTACAGAATGCAGGATCCGCCCACCAGTGGGGTGGGCACATCCTAATGTCACTAACGGGACCCCCGCACCAATGACGGGCAGGGCCATTCCGCGGTAGGATGGCGGGCAAAGTCTGCCCGCCATACTAATGACCCCCTTAATTCCCGGATGTTGGGTTTAAAGGTGATCAGGGTAGGGAGTATTTAAGAATATTGGTTAAACATGAATTTGTATTTAATGATGTTTGGAAACATGTATAAAAAAGAAAATGTACATGTGAATTTTTTTTTCAATGTTGAATTCTTTTGGTTGCTAATATTTTAAGTTAATTGTGTAAAATATATTAGAAATATTTTTGTAAATAAAAAAATAAAAAATATATAATTTGTTTATTTTTATGTTTTGAAAATCTGTATTTTATGTAATTAGGTTTAGTTTAAAAAAGTTACAAAATTGGATGATTTTGAATTTGTAAATATTTAAATGTATTTTTAATTTAAAATTTAATATATTCTTTTAATTTTGTGTGAGAAGGGGTGTCTCCAATTTTGTACTTATAATTTTGTAAATAATTATAATGTTTGATTATTTTGTAATTTAAAATTGTGACAAATAAAAAAATTCTTTTCAATTTTTAAATTTGTTAAAGAAATATAAATGTGTATAATTTTTGGGGGTTTAAAATTATGTTTTATTTTTCTATATTTTACATTTTTGTATTAAGTAGTATTTTTTTAATTCTTTTTTCGATTTAGGAATAGGATTTTTGGGGGGATTTATTATCCAGCACTTTCCCTGAGTTTATTTGGTTTTGGAGTTGATAAAGTAATTTTTTGGTGTTTATTATCAGCACATTCCCTGAGTTTAGTTGGTTTGGGAGTTGGAATAGTAATGTTTTGGGGTTTGTTATCCAGCTCTTTTCCTGAATATAGTTGTTTTTGGAGTTGGAATAGTATTTTTGTTTTGTTTATTATGTATTCTTTTTTAGAGTTTATTTGTACTTCAAAATGAGAAAAGAGACCTATGTTAATTTTTATTGTGAATATTTTTATCTACAAACAGGCATTTCTTTTTTTCACAATGAAATTGTTTTAATTTAATTTTGCTACACAATTTTTCACAATATTAAAAACATGATTCAGGAATGGTATTTAGATTTTATTAAAAAGTATAATATATTATATTTTTAACATACATTTTTTATGTACAACTGTAAAATTAAAAATATACTTTTACATACATACAGTTTTGAAATGTTTACATTTTTCTTAACTATAGTCATGTAATAGTAATGTAAATATATTTGTATTACTTTAATTATAAACAGTTTGAATTTTATTGTTTATCATTTTTTATGACAAAAAGTAATCATTTGTATGCATTTCTTCCTACATTTTATATAATTGTCTTTTTTTACCTAAAATGATATAATATTTATTTTACAAATGTATATTTTATATTTTAATATTTAGTACATTGAATATGATTTATAATAATATAATATTAATATATTACATAATTTACAATATTTGTAACAAATGTATGTTTTTATCATATATTTTTTTATTAAACATATTCATATTGTTTGCACATTTACAGTACATGAAACATACATTTTAATATATTTTAAATATAGTTTTTCTAGTTTTCTCACAATATAATATTTTATATATATTTTACAACATTTTGTATATTTATTGAACATTTGAATTTTTTACAATAATTAAAAATATACATTTAATTTTGGGGAATTTTTTTGTATTTCTCCATTCTTGTCTATGGGGAGTCATTTTTTTTCATTTCCTCACTTTTCTGTGTATCTGGTTTTTTTAGGTCATTTTGGAAGACGAAACCTCTTGGTTAGGAGTTGCATTTCACTAGTTAAGGTAAGTTTAATTTAATTTCACTTTTAAGGTAGTTTTAGGGTAGGGGCGAGATAGTAGTTATTTGTTCAGTTTTTGGAGTAGTTAGGTGTTGCTTTGGTAGTTTAGTGTTTTATGTGTTTAACGTAGCTTTGGATAAAAGTAGAGTGTTATGTATTGTTAGTTATGGTTGTTTAATACTGTTATCTTGTATTTAATGTTGATATTGATGCATGAGGGTTTTTTCTTTTGTGTACAGGTTTTCTGTTTTATAAACAGATAGTGCTGATGACCTGTTTATTAATTTTTTTAAAGGAAAATATATTTTGTGTTTTTAAAACAAGTTAATTTACATTTCCTTTTATTTTTTCGGGTTTGTTGGAACATTTATTTTTTACTTTTCGGGTTTCGGGTTTTGCAGGTTTTATAAAACAAAATTTTGGGTTCTTGAGGGTTTCGTCATTGAGAGAATTGCATTTTTTGAGCCTTTTTCCTACAGTTATATTATTGCAATTTTTGGGGATTCATTTTTTTAATGGATTCATCTTTTGATTTATCTACTATGGATTTTTTCATTTTCGAGGATCGTCTACTGGGACATACCTGTGAGTTATTTTTTATTATTATGGGTGGGAAATGTTTTTGGTTACATTGATTTGTTTGTTTCTTTTTTATTTTAAAAATTATATTATGCCATGTATTTTTGTGTTTGTTTTTCAATTGTGAATGACATCATTATAATTATTAATTTAAAAAAGAGTAGAATTAAGTTATTTAAATGTTTTAGTTTAAAATGCTTATGATGTTTAGCATTGTTTTTTTGTTTTTGTTTGTTTACTGAGTTTAAGGCTGATTTTAGTTAAGGATTGCTCTTGCCTTAATTCTTGATAGCTCTGTTCTTTTTTGATAGCTTCTATTTGTTTGTGTGGGGTTGGTTGTTCTCTTCCTGTTGTTGCTTGGAAGGCATTATGCCATCCTTCCACTGCATTGTTAGTTTTAGCTTTTTGATCCAGAGTGCTATCTTAGACGATCCACCAGGGGATTTGTAATGTTGGTTGTCTACAGTGACCTGACCTATGTAGCCTTCCTACCCAAGTGTTTTCAAAGTAGTCTAGGAAGGGAGTTACTTTCCCTTTGTTTGCTTGATAGAAAGGGCTTTCAAGAAGTGTGTTATAATGGTTGGCTACTTCAGTTGTTTGTGCATAGGCCAGGGCAATTCTTTTTTTTATTTGGCAGGCAAAGTTGCTATTGGTGGTGTAATCTATACCTAAAGTAGATTTTTGGAGGTGTCTCCACATAGTTTGGTTGAAGTGGTAATAGCAACCTTGTATTACAGTGTGTGGGTTCATTTTTAAAATTGACTGAATCATTGCTTGTCCAAAGTCAAAGATTATTTTTTGAGGATAGTAGCTGTCAGTGTATTGTATTAGTATTGTAAGAAGCTCTATGTAGGTGGTGTTTTGCTTATTAGGGAATAGTGTGTATATGAAGGGGATGTTAGTCACTTCAAATTCGCTGTGGATGGTAAATAGTTGGTAAAAAAGCCTTTGGGCAAACTTTTAATGTGCCATCTATCACCACGTTTCACAGTGTTTAAATTTTTGTGAGTTGTTGATGGCAAAGATGATACTTCGTTTTTTATGACTTTTATTGTCATTAACCACTTGGATGCTAAGGCACTTTCAGATTCTTCATTGAATTTCCATTGAAATCAATGGAAACTCCATGACGAGCTGAGCTCGTCATGAGCGTCCAAGGGGTTAAGAAGGAATTTTTCATCTTTGTGTGTGATGGTGTATTCTGGCAATATTTAAATTTCTACAAAAGTTTGGTGGTGGGTGGTGCTTGAGCTGTAGCTCTTTTAGTACTGACGAATTATCTTTTTACTGTGGGGATGGACAGTAGTTGTTCGATGACATGCTCGGGAAACCTAATTAACACGTTTCTTATTATTTGGGTACTAGTCTGTTGGGAGCTGGTAATTCCTATTCTTTGTTTCTAGAGCATCTTTGACCTTGATTACAGTCCTATTGGAGGGATGGTTGTGTTTTCTGACATTAACTACGTTTGTTTCTAATGTAGATGCTCGCCCACAGCAAGAATTGGAATCATATTTACTGCATTTTCAATGGGTTTTATTTCCAGTTACTTTTTCTTCCGTATAGATATAGCCCATATAGCACAGAAGTAGTTTTCCCTTTTGTGAAGGTATGAATTTTGCTCCTTCTGCATTTTTATCTATCTGTGAATATATGTATATTTATTTATGTATTGATTATAAGATTTTGAACAGTAAATATGTTTGTATAATTATTATTTTTGAAAAGAAACTTACATTTGTCTTGTTTTAATTTTCTTGATGGATATTTTATCGATGGTCGTGGTTTATTCACTGTTTTTTTCTGTTGGTTGAAAAGCTAAATGTTATTTTTATTAAGGTGTTACATTTAATTTTATTATTTAGATTTATGAATCTTTTTCTATTCAGTTGGAAATAAAATAATACTTACTGATTGAACTTCATTTCATTGATGTTGTATTCTGAAGTTTGTAAATGCTTGAAGAGAAAAATATTTGGTTGTTATATTTGGTTTGTTATTTAATTTATCGTTTTTTTAGTTTGTTCTTTAATGTTGATTTTGGACTTGTTTTCGAAGTTAATGTTTTCTTTGAGTTTCTATGGTGGAGTTATAGTGAAGTTTAATCTGTGAAACAGAAAAGACAACATTATAGTTTTAGTTAATTTGATTACTTTGATTATTTGGGGCCAGATATAAGATGAGCTGTTGCACGCGCAAATGGGGATGTGACCCGTTTGCCCATGCAAAATTAGACAGGGCCATGTACAAACACTATTTTGCCAGTTGCAAAAAATTGGGACTCGCAAAAATAGTGTTTAGCAACTCGCAATTAGGAAGGACCATTCAAAGGGTGTCCCACCTAACTGCGACCCCCAGCCCTATGTATGACTGTATTGCGAACGCAATTGCAGTCACAAAACACTCACAATTTACCGCCCTCTTCAAGAGGGTGGTAATGCAGTCGCAAATGGGAAGGGGTTATTTAATTATAAAGTTTTGTTCTTACCTTTATTGATGAACTTTCAGAAGTTCCTCAATAATTGTTTGTGTAGTTGTTTTTCGTTCTGTGTTCTCTCTCGCAAAGGTTCGCTCTCCCACCGTATTTTTCTGATATAAGTAAAATTAGTTAATTAATTGATTGTTTTCATACTGTTTATTTAATTAATTAGAGTGTTCTATTGGTTTGTGTTGGTGTAGTTTAAATGTATTGTTCAAGATAACTATTTTGAATTATTTTAGCTGTTACCATTTGATTTTATTATGTTTTTATGTTTGTTTTTATTTTGTTTATTCTTGTTATTTAAATGTATATGTAGATAAATGTGATATCATGTTTTATATATGATATATATTTATGTTTGTTTATTTTCTGTGGTTGTCATACATTTTTTATGTTGTATTGAACAGGAAAAGTGTGGCTCAATGGTTAGAGCAGCAGACCCTGATGCAGAGGTCTAGCCCGGGACCAGGGTTCAATTCCCCGCCTCGGCGGGTCTTGAGCTCAAAAATTCCACGGACCTGATAATTCTCGCCTCGGTGCCTATTCCAATCATGGAGTCCCACTCTGCAACTCTGGGCAATAGCTTGCTTAATCTCCACAATGGCCCCCACAACGCTAAGGATGCCTGGCATCCACCTTGGGGGTGCCCAGGAGTGGACACCTCACAGGGAAAGCCAGGATGGGTTCCACAGCGGTATTCGTACAAGCGCCTTGAGACCCTTGCGGGTGAGTAGTGCGCTATACAAGTATCAATTTACAATTTACATTGTTAATTTATTTATTATTGGGTTTTTTGTGTATTTGTTTTATTTAATGGTTTTAATTTTGTAATTATTTTCATTTTTTGTTTAAAATATTTGCTATATGTTATTTTATCAAATAATTGTAAATAATATATTTTTATGTATAAATGTTATTTCCGATAAAGTTTATATGTATTTTATCGATGTTTGTATTGTTGGTATTGTTGATATCGATGTTTTTAATGTGTTTCATAATATTTTAATGTTATTGATATTTGTGTGGTCTTTAATTATGTTGTGGATATCTTTGTTATCAAGGTCCTTATAATTTATATTTTTATATCAATGTTTGTGCCATTTCTTTTTTGTGTATTGTGTGTTGATATTTATGTATACGATATTGTTGACTCAATATTTTTGTGGTTTAATGTTATAAGAGTCGATGTTGTATCAGTGATCCATTTTAGTTCTAGTTTTGACACTGTTAAGATTTGTTAAAACTAAGCACAAGAATGGGACACCACTCTCATACAAACTAACTCTAAAATGGCAACCTCTTCAACTTTCCACCCTATCATCATGAGAAAAGCAGAATATGAAAGCATGTCATTTTAGACTACTGCATCTTCACTTGTGAATCGTTATCATATGTTAACCCTTTCTCTCCCCTTCAAAATGAGGTTCCTCTCGGCATGTTTTTGCAATGGCTTTGCGATCATCGCGGAGAAATGGTGAGAAAAACGGGAGTTCAAACCTATATCTATCTTAATTTTTTGGAAACTGCACAACTGTTTATTATATAGTCCTGAGTGGGAAATTAAAACTTGCCAATACTTAAACTGGCTTATCACTCCTTAACTTTAAAAAAAAATGTTCTGTCTCTTTAATACCCTTCCCCCCAATACAGTCTTAGCTCACTGTGCTAGCAACCCAGTGGAATCAGTTCATCAGAAGTTCACAGCACATTCTAGAAGAAAACATGCTGCTTCCAAATAAGATACAGCATGTGTGCTTTACTCCACAGATTCAAAACCATATCCATGTCTGTATTTCACTTCTTTTCTTAAACAACAGCCAATGGTAAGACTTCTTGCTAAGGCATCCAACATACTACCTAATTGTATTAACTATTAGGTGGACAGCATCCAATGAAAATATATCTTTTTTTAACTCCATTTTAACTGCTTTTACTTTGGGAAAACTACCTCATTGAGCTCCACCCTTCTCCTGACTACTATTGCTCCTTAACTTCAAAATGCTTACAGTATGAAATGTGGGCCACAACTATATCTATTGGCTTAAAGAGGCTGCATGATTGCCAGGGACTTGGGGTTGCCAATTGTACAGATTACTTGGGTTGGCGAGAGAGGGTTAAAGATTTATCAGTTGCTGGCTTTGGTTAAATCCATTGTAGATTCCCAAGCTGTTCACCTCATGATTGTGTACTGTGGTGGCAATGCCCTAGGGACTGTGACTGGAAATCTCAATGAAAAAAACCTTTGCAAAACTCTAATATATGCCAAAGACAGAAATTGAAGTGATAAAATCAATTCTGTCTGCAGATTGACAAAGCCAGGAAACATTTTAATAAAATCAATCCATCAATCAATCAATCAATCAATCAGTCGTATCATTTGTAAAGCGCATGACTTACCCGTGAGGGCACTGGGGGAAGGAAGTGCTGCTACTGCTCGTAAAGCCGGGTCTTGAGGAGTCTTCTGAAGGTCAGCAGGTCTTGGGTCTGTAGTAGGTAGATGGGGAGGGTGTTCCAGGTGTTGGTGGCAAGGTGTGAGAACGATCTGCTGCCGGAGGTCGCTCTTCGGATGCGGGGGACTGTGGCGAGGTCGGCGGAACAGAGCTGGCAGGTGAGGGGGTAGAAGCTGAGTCGTCTGTTGAGGTACACTGGTCCGGTGTTGTGGAGTGCCTTGTGTGCGACTGTGAGGAACTTGAAGGTGATCCTCTTGTTGACGGGGAGCCAGTGCAGGTCTCTCAGGTGGTGTGTGATGTGGCTGTGGCGAGGGATGTCGAGGATCAGGCAGGCAGAGGCGTTCTGGATGTGTTGAAGCCATTTCAGGAGTTTGGCCGAGCCTCCTGCGTAGAGAGCGTTTCTGTAGTGCAACCTACTGCTGATGAGGGCCTGGGTGACCGTTCTTTTTGTTTCGGTGGGGATCCACTTCTAGATCTTGCGGAGCATGCGGAGGGTGTTGAAGCAGGAGAAAGAGACGGCATTGACCTGCTTAGTCATGGAGAGGGTGGAGTCGAGGATTACCTCTACCTTGCATGCATGGTCGGTGGGTTTTGGAACTGTTCCCAGTGCGGTTAGCTGCCAGGAGTCGTCCCAGGCCGACGGGGTGGGTTCAAGGATGAGGATCTCTAACTTGTCCGAGTTCAGCTTCAGTCGGCTGGTCCTCATCCATTTGGCAATGGCCTTCATTCCTTTGTGAAGGTTGGTTTTAGCGGTGTGGGGGTCCTTGGTGAGGGAGAGGATCAGCTGGGTGTCATCGCCGTAAGAGATGATATTGGGTCATGCAGTTGGGCCGCGTGGACGAGCAGTACCATGTAGATGTTTAACAGCGTTGGGCTGAGGGATGAGCCCTGGGGTGCACTGCAGATGATCTCAGTGGCTTCAGAGTGGAAGGGGGAGGCGAATGCTTTGTGTTCTGCCAGAGAGGAAGGAGGTGTTCCAGTACAGGGCCTTCTCTTGGATCCCGGCGTCATGGAGGCGTGTGCGTAGTGTGCGGTGGCAAACCGTGGCAAAGGTGGCTGATAGGTCTGGGAGGATGAGGGCCACGGTTTCTCAATTGTCTAGCAGGGTCCTGATGTGATCGGTGGCAGCAATGAGGGCAGATTCGGTGCTGTTGTTGCTGCGGAACCCGGACTGAGATTGGTCCAGGATGCTGTTCTCCTTGAGTTGGTGTGTCAGTTGTTTGTTGACGTTCTTCTCAATGACCTTCGCCGGGAACGGGAGCAGGGAGATGGGCTGGAAGTTCTTAAGGTCCTTGGGGTCCACCTTGGGTTTCTTGAGTAAGGTGTTGATCTTGGCATGCTTCCAGCTCTCCGGGAAAGTAGCTGTCTCGAAGGAAATGTTGTTGGCTTTCCGGAGATGGGGTGCGATGGTGGTGCTGGATTTGTTGAAGAAGTGTTGAAGGCATGGGTCTGGCGGAGATCTGGAGTGGATGGTGTTCATGATCTTGATGGCGTCATCATCGTTTATGTTGGTCCAGGAGAGCAGGTGGTTGGTGCGGATGGTGGTCGTGGATGTCTGTGATTTTGCGATGGAAGAAGATGGGCAGCGATTTGCACAGGTCCTACGAAGGTGGGATGTCGTTGGTGTTGGAGCTGAGGTTGGAGAGTACCTTCCCGATGTTGAAGAGCTCTTTTCTGTTGTGTGCATTGTTGTCTAGGCGGTCTTTGAAGGAGGCTCTTTTGGCGGCTCTGATGAGGTGATGGTGTTTGCGGGTGGCAATCTTGTGGGCTCTGTAGCTCTCCAGTGTTCTTCTGTTTACAACAGGTTTGCTTGGAGGCCTGGAGGTCTTCAGTGAAGCAGCTGGCTTCAGTGGGTTCGGCGGGTGCTCTGGGCGAGGGTGGTGGTTAGCTGGTCTTCGGTGACTTTGCTCCAGCAGCGTCGAGGCATCTGTTGGGTGCAATTGTGCATGGTGGGTTTCCAGAAGGTGAAGTGGATGCAGTGATGGTCGGTCCAGTGGAGTTCGTTGGTGTGGTTGAAGGAGACGTGGGGGCTTGAGGAAAAGATGGGGTCAAGCGTGTGGCAGGCAGAGTGCAGGGGTGTTGTGACGAGTTGTCTTAGTCCGAGGTTGGCTAGATTGTCGATCAGGATGGTGGAGTTGGTGTCGTTGTTTTTCTCGAGGTGGAAGTTCAGGTTCCCGAGTAAGATGTAGTCTGTGGAGGCGAGGGCGTGTGTGCTGAAAAAGTCGGCGATGGAGTCGCTGAACTGTGGTCGGGGCACAGGGGGTCTGTAGATGAGGGTTCCTCTGAGGGTGGTGTTTGGGTTGATGTGGATCTTGAAGTGCAGGTGTTCGGCGGTGCTAAGGGTGTCGTCGGTGTTGGTCGAAACTCTGAAAGTGTTCCTGTGGATGATGGCGAATTCCTCCTCCTACTCCGTTGGTGCGGTCCCTGCTGGTGATCTTGATCTCTGGGATGGATATGGCGGTGTCAGAGCCGAGGAGGGGTTCAGCCAGGTCTCCGTCAGGAAGGCGACGTATGGGGTGGTTTCTGCATTCCTCCGAGACCATTGCATGGGCTGTATTTATAACAACAATCTGCATTTTACATGCATGGAATTTATAGAAAGTATGGAGAGCACTTAACAGATTAAATCAGCAGGCTATTTCTAAGTAACCTTGAATTCAGCATCTGGTCTTATGTATAGCAGCCATATACGCACAGCCAATGCAACAGCTCATGTCAGAGCCACCCTAGTACCTGGAAAGTTTTTTCTAAGGGTTTTTTTTTCTTTATTTTTGGGGATCTTTCCAATGTCATTGCTATTTTCACAGACATGTTGCGAAAACGGAAAACAAAAGCAGACATTCAATGACCACCAACACACCGAAAAATTTGTAAAAAAATCCAATCTGAATATTGCCCTACACATATTACTATATACATACTCCTTTCAAAGCTTATTTGTACTAAGTTTCTTCAAAAACCATCTTTCAGACCTAATTTCCGTTTTCACGGTTATACAGGTTGTCGCAATGACTTCATTAACCGTGACAATCACGTCTTTTCCATAAAGTGAAAACACATATATGCACACTTATTACAGTATTTTACACATTAGGGTATTATTAATGTACACTTCAAACCCCTGGTTTTCTTGTGTGTCTTCGTGGTGAGGCCGTAAATCTCAATGACATTGATAATCGTGATCCCTACAGTTACGCTGCGAAAGCTGAAAGCAAATGTGGGAATTAAATAGCCACCACCAACATATAAGAAAATTATAACTATATAATTAATTCTAACCATCACAGTATATAACTTACTACATAAATACTTCTATAAAAACATTTCTCAAAATCTCAATATCGCTATAACAATGCATATTAATGATTGACTGATATATTTGTTTATGCCCCTACCAATATTTGTGGTGGCGTTGGTAGTCACAATGTCCCCATGAGGGTACATGGGGGGCCCACACTGGCAGCCATAGTGTCATTGCAAATATTGCGCATGATAAAAAAAAAAAAAAATTTAGACACATAACTTGTGCCACTAACAACCCCATTTCTCAAACATGGAATCAGAGTACCTCTACTCTGACCTCTTATGTTAGCTTTTTCAGAAATGGTCTGCCCCGTTAATGGATCCCAATAGATGAAATGGTGGCTGCAACTTTCTCTTTAGGTTGCATCCAGCAAATCAGAGCATTCCCGTTGGCGTGTGCATTAGTGATTCATCTCGAAACTCACACAAAATATCTGCGACCAGAGATATCACTATAGTTTTAAACTTACATTTCTCAACAACTACTGAACAGATTTACACAGCATAAGCAAAAGGCAGTCCCTTAAACCTACATCTATCTCCCTGCCAAATTTGGAGTAAGTCCGTTCTGAAGTTCAGGCTGTAGGTGTGGCTAATGGTTCCTATGGGAATTAGCATTAAAAATGCAACCATATTTCGCATCCCAAATTCTTGGTCCCCACTGCACTGATCACCCCCAAACTTTACAGAACAAAAGAACCCACCTTGACTCTTTTTTGTGAAAATTTCATGAAGATTGGTCAAACTTTGCCAAAGAAACCGGTCCTCGGAAACTTGTTTCCGGTCCAGGGAAGGCATGGCTTTGCAGTTCGGGCTGGACTGTTCCCATGAGGCACAGGGTCAGACTGATTTGCATATAGCCATGTCTGAACTGGGGTGGCAGAGTGGGCTAAAGAACGGTGATGGATCAAACCCAGATCTTTTGACTGGGTGTGAGTGTTTGATTGGTTCAGATGCTCCGTCCATCACCACCCCCTTTTGTAAAGTTATAGACAGGTCAAAAAAAATTAGGTCCTAACTAAAATTACCGCCTGGCGACCGCCAGTGGGTTGTTTGTATATATATATTACCTACTGGCGATCGCCAGTAGGTATATATAGTTAGGACCTAGTTTCCATAGGAAATCCGCAACATTCTATTGGGAATAACTTTGGCGCCGGTTGATGAATCTCCGTGAATTTCTCAAAGAAGATGGCCCACTCCGCTCCGATGGGGGATTCGTCAAGTGGGGGCTGAGAAAAAAAGGGGGGTCCCAAAACGTGTTTTCCCCATGTTATTTTCCATAGGACGATTAGACACGGCTACAGCCCGAACCGCTGAACGGAACTACACCAAACTTGGCAAAATGGAAGGGACTGGTACGCAGTACGGCCTTTTGTTTAAATGGTGTAAATCCCTCCATTAGTTGTTGAGAAAATTGAATTTGAAAAAATGTATATATCTATATAGGCTTCCTGTAAGCTTACTGTACTCTGTACCTTCCCGAGTACGAGCTGCATTCTGATTGGCTGCCAATGTCTGTCAACACTCCAAAACAGAAATTGTTCGCAGCTATCTTGTACCTCGGTAGACTGAGGCACAGGAAAGCAGAAAAACAAACATGTAGAACTCAAAAAGGGCCAGGGTAGAAGCACCCTGACCCCCTAGGCCTGCTCAGAGGGTCCCACAAGGACGCGGGGTACACGTGAGTTCTGATTGGCTGTCAGCACTTCATCCAAGAAGTGTTGGCAGCCATCTTGGGAACAATATACATGATAGCACCTCATTAAAAAGCATTGTAGTTAATAGAAGGTTTTAGGAATTTAGTTAGATTATAAATTATTTGTTGATGGTACCATACTCATTTTAGGAATTGTGGTGTGTTCTAAGGTGATTTTACCATGTGAAAAAGCCTTCTGCTGGGATATCATGAATCATGTTTGAAAGAAAACTATTATCTCATGCTTTTCCCACAGTGGTTTGGAAGGGGATCTATAAGCTAAACTGAAAGCCTTTTTTTCTGGAAATTCACATTATCTTTCTCAGTCATGTGAGAATGAAGTCTGACATTCTCAGTAAAACATGTACATCCAACAAGGACAGAGACTGTCAGTTGATTCCTTTGTGTTCTACTGCAGCCTCCTAGAGTGTTCTAAAGAACAACTGGAGCGCTAACAGTCCTACTTATTACAAAGGTATGGCACACCTGAAGCCATCTTGATTGGAATAAAGTGTTAACTCTTAAAACATTTAATTTAAAAAGGAACAAAATGAGGGGGTATATTTTGCCATAGAAAGTATGATTAGTGCTGCAGAAAGAAAAATTAGGGCACATTTTGAGTGACTTCTCAAATCCTCTTCTATTTCATTAAAAAATTCTGACATGCAGTCTCCCAAGATTGCCACCAGAGACAAAAGAGCCCAAATGTAGCCCAAATATCACCCAGATGTAGCCCAAGTATAGCCCAATGACTGAATGTCCCAGAGTGTTCTAAAGAACAACTAGAGCGCTAACAGTCTTACTTATGACAAAAGTATGGCACACCAGAAGCCATCTTGATTGGAATGAAGTGGCAAGTCTGAAAACATTTAATTTAAAAAGGAACAAAATGAGGGGGTTCATTTTGCCATAGAAAGTATGATTAGTGCTCCAGAAAGAAAAATTAGGGCACATTTTGAGTGACTTCTCAAATCCTCTTCTATTTCATTAAAAAAAATTCTGACATGCAGACTGAAACATGCACTTTGAATACCAGCAGCAGACTTCCCTGGTGAGCAGTAGCTTTACTACAGTGATCTAATGAGCAACTAGAGTGCTAACATTCAGACACATCTGAATGCCTTCCTGATGGAACCAAAGTAAACAAGCATTGAAAATGCAATAGATTTCGCCCTTGTTTAAGTTAAAGCCATTCTGTTTGTAATGAGGTGGCTTTTTAGCTTTGCTTTTATTAGTGTTTTTAAAACTTTCATGTAAATAAAAGGCATATGTATGCGTATATGTATGCATGCATTTATATTTGTATTTATATAGATATGCAGATTATATATGTTTATATATGTATGTGTATATATATATATATACACATACATATATATAAATGCATATGCATATATATGCATATATATATGTGTATATGTGTGCGTGTAGAGAGAGGAAGAGAGGTAGAGGTGTAGAGGTAGAGAGGTAGAGGTAGAGAGGTAGAGGTAGAGACTAGTAGAGAGAGAAGTAGAGAGAGGTAGGGAGGTAGAGAGTGAGTAATAGAGAGTAGAGAGTGAGTAGTAGAGAGTAGTAGAGAGCAGTAGAGAGAGTAGCAGAGAGTGAGTAGTAGAGAGTAGTAGAGTGAATAGTAGAGTGAGTAGTAGAGAGTAGTAGAGAGTGAGTAGTAGAGAGTGAGTAGTAGAGAGTAGTAGAGAGTAAGTAGTAGAGTGAGTAGTAGAGCGCAGTAGAGAGTGAGTAGTAGAGAGTAGTAGAGAGTGAGTGGTAGAGTGAGTAGTAGAGAGTAGTAGAGAGAGTAGTAGAGAGTGAGTAGTAGAGAGTAGTAGAGAGTGAGTAGTAGAGAGTAGTAGAGAGTGAGTAGTAGAGAGTGAGTAGTAGAGAGTAGTAGAGAGTGAGTGGTAGAGTGAGTAGTAGAGAGTAGTAGAGAGAGTAGTAGAGAGTGAGTAGTAGAGAGTAGTAGAGAGTGAGTAGTAGAGTGAGTAGTAGAGAGTGAGTAGTAGAGAGTAGTAGAGAGAGAGTGGTAGAGAGTGAGTAATAGAGAGTAGTAGAGAGAGAGTAGTAGAGAGTGAGTAGTAGAGAGTAGTAGAGAGTGAGAAGTAGAGAGTAGTAGAGAGTGAGTAGTAAAGAGTAGTAGAGTAGTAGGGAATGAGTAGTAGAGAGTGAATATTACAGAGTAGTGGAGTAGTAGAGAATAAGTAGTAGAGAGTAGTGGAGAATATTCCAAAGTTTGGCACAGCACCACTTGCACAATACGTCCAATCAAATCAAATCACTTAGAGTCCTTATTGAAGCGATGAATGTTGGAGTATATTCAAATGCTTTTATTTTCCTTAAGTTTATGTACCACAGCCAGCCGACACGTTTCGTTCTATACAACAGAACTTCTTCAGGGCGTTCTTATTTCCTTCAAGTTATGTCGGTATCCTGTTGTCATATAACTAGATATTTCTTCCAATTGTTAGATGAGACGTAAGTACATTCTTATTCAAAGTGACTAGGTATCAATTTTACCCACACAATTCGGGCAGACTTGAGTAATTTATAGCATCCTCAAAGTCAGTCTTTTAAAAATTCCAAAGTATAGGACATGATAATCCCCATCCAAATGTTTCTCAAGAAAAGTCATTTTCAATCGTTCGGAATATCGGCGTTTGGGCAGATAGGACCCAGGGACCCCCAGTATGCAAGGGGAATTAGTCCCCCCTCTGCAAACGCGCCAGTGGGCTGCGTTGCAGAGAGGTGTAAAAGGGGGCATAGCCTCATTACACCTCTGTGCAATGCAGCCCCCTGGCGCATACTGGAGGTTCCAGGTGGGCTAGTTGGCCCCCAGGGCCCCCCAGTATGCAAGGGGAATTAGTTCCTCCTCTTCAAACATGCACGGGGCTGTGTTGCAGAGAGGTGTAAAAAAGGGTGTGGCCTCATTACACCTCTCTGAAATGCAGCCCCCTGGCGCATACTGGAGGCTCCTTGTGGACTAGTTGGCCTCCAGGGACCCCCAGTATGCAAGATGAATTAGTTCCCCCTCTGCAAACACGCCAGGGGGCTGCGTTGCAGAGAGGTGTAACCAGGGGCATAGCCTCATTACACCTCTGCAATGCAGCCCCCTGGCGCATACTGGAGGTTCCAGGTGGGCTAGTTGGCCCCCAGGGGCCCCCAGTATGCAAGGGGAATTAGTTCCCCCTCTTCAAACATGCACGGGGGCTGCGTTGCAGAAAGGTGTAAAAAAGGGTGTGGCCTCATTACACCTCTCTGCAATGCAGCTCCCAGGCGCATACTGCATGTTCAAGGTGGGCTAGTTGGCCCCCAGGGACCCCCAGTATGCAAGGGGAATTAGTTCCCCCTCTGCAAACACGCCCGGGGGCTGCGTTGCAGAGAGGTGTAAAAAGGGGCATGGCTTCATTACGCCTCTCTGCAATGCAGTCCCCTGGCGCATACTGAAGGATCCTGGATGGGCTTTCTGGTCTTATATAGTTAGGAATTAGCATTAAAAAAAACCTTTTAAATTCACTGAAAAAAGCATAGGTTTCAGGCCTTATATAGTTAGGAATTAGCATTTAAAAAACCTTGCAAATTCACTGAAAAAAACATAGGTTTCAGGCCTTATATAGTTAGGAATTAGCATTTAAAAAACCTTTGAAATTCACTGAAAAAAACATAGGTTTCATGCCTTATATAGTTAGGAATTAGCATTTAAAAAACTTTTAAAATTCACTCAAAAAACTATAAGTTTTAGGGGTGTTATAGTTAGCTGGACATTTCACTCATACAAAACCATTGAAATTGCTCCTATATAGTTAGTTGTACTAACTATATTTCGCGCACCCGCAATCCACTGCTGATGATGTCACATATTACATCATTCATGACATGGTCAGTGACATCACTGATGACATCTCAAATGACATCACTGATGACATCACTGATGACATCATCCACGTGACAATCACATAACCTTTTCATACACTAGTAAAATCTTTCATCACTCTTTGTAAAATACAGAGTATCATATTTGAATCCATTGTTACAGCAATACAAGTATCTAAAAACCCATTCAGTGATTCATAGATGTATACACACATCTAATCACTTACCTGTAGATTCACTCATACATTCTGTCAATGAACAATAGAACACTATCAAAAATACTTATACACCTAAATCGACATTACACACCAGCACACATCCTATTCACTTGTGAAGTCATCCTACTCACTTATGCAAACAATGGATCATACTTACATATTTACTTAGCTACACACTTATACAAACACAACTTTATCTATTCATTTAGATAGTATGTCAAACTTAGTGAATTATAAAATCATTATTACAAGTATAAAGTTATCCATACAGTCACTCACACAATCATTGAGTCTTATGTATACTTATTAATATACAACAACTGACACATACACTGCCTTTTATTTTTCTAGTGTGTTGGACATGTACCATTGAGAAATATATTTGCTCATCACCACACCCATAAAGATATTCACTCACCCAAACAACTGTTAGAACATGTAGTTTTAACTTCATATATCTAGTGAATCAACTATTCACACATCTTTGGGCAGTCACACACCCCCCACCGAACCACACACACATTCACTCTCCCATACAAATACTCAGTTAACTAATCAATAACTAATATAGACTTTAACATAGCTAGTAACCAATGGGAGAACCGGTTTACACAACAACTGACAAAGTGATACAGATATTCAAACAGTTTAGTCACTATCCACTATATTTAGTGAGACACTATAAATTGGTCAAGTAACCAGTCAATTACACTGCTACTAAATCCTCCATCCAAATATTCATTTTTATATATCCACTCATTCTTCAATGCAAATAGCTATATACATAATGCATATTTAAATAACGAAGCAAACCACATTCACTGGATGATGTCATCAGTGATGTCATCAGTGATGTCATTTGAGATGTCATCAGTGATGTCATTGACCATGTCATGAATGATGTAATATGTGACATCATCAGCAGTGGATTGCGGGTGCGCGAAATATAGTTAGTACAACTAACTATATAGGAGCAATTTCAATGGTTTTGTATGAGTGAAATGTCCAGCTAACCATAACACCCCTAAAACTTATAGTTTTTTGAGTGGATTTTAAAGGTTTTTTAAATGCTAATTCCTAACTATATAAGGCCTGAAACCTATGGTTTTTTTCAGCGAATATATATATAGATATAGCTATAGATATATATATATAATATTGCTCAGCATTGGTTGTAACTACTAGTTAGAATAGTTTTTCCATGGAAAAGTTTTTTTTATTTTGCTTGTAACTTTGCTGCCGTTTGACAAATCTTAACAAAACTTTCTTCAAAAAGTCTCATCTGCCTCCGCTTCTTTGTAAAATGTTTCAGGGGGGCTCCAACAAGTAGGGGCTGAAATGTATTTCGGCATTCATTTTACCTTAGTACATTTTGAAACTTAAACACAGCTGCAGCCTAAAATGCTGAAGGAAATGGAATCAAATTTGGAACAGAGATAGATCTTCGGCCGGGAATTGTTTTTTTTGTAATTTGGTGTAAATGCGTTCACTAGTTTTTGTTATATTTAAGGTAAAAATGTATGTAGATTTCACACCAGAGATTTGCAGGCACCATATCAACAACGATGGCGGCCGCTTAGCTCGTGGTCACGGAGGCTCTCCGTGTACCGGAACAATTATGCGGAATTCCTGAAAAATTCACACCGGATAGGTCAAGGGATCTAGCCCCATAAAGGAATGCGATGACTATTCTTTCATGCTAGTAAAAATAAGTGCTTTGCAGCCTGGATTTGCCGGCTTGCCGCCCCTTCACCCTCTGCTCCGCTCAGCTGTTGTAGATGTCGGTGCTGTGAGCTGCAGCGTCTCTGGAAGAACACGCTCGCGCTCACCTGATGGAAGATCCGACCTCTCTGGGGATGATTGTACGGTGAGATAGTTTTTCTCTTTCTCTCTCCTGGCGCTGGAAGGCCCTCTGTCTGGCTGCTTGGTCTACTGATCGTTCTCTGTGGTGCAGCCCAGTTTAGCTGCAGGGGCTGACAGCGCGGTGGGCTCACTGTATTTGGTCAAGCGGTTTTCTTTTCTGCCAGTGGCAGTTTGTTTGCGTTGGTCCCCCCCGGGGGGGTAGATTGCCGGCCTGGAAAGAGAGGTGGACACGCCGGAGAGCAGGGTGGAAATTGGAGCGCTCTGTCCCATGTGCATAGACGGGCGACAGGTCTCCTTGATCCTGGACCCCTGCAGGGCTCGAGCTTCTCGGAAGCTCGGCAGGGGCCAGAGAGTGTTATTGCAGCGCACAGGCAACGGAGGCTCCCATAAAGTGAAGCAGCCCAAGGAAACCACAAAAGGGGTCAATAAGGTTAAAAGCAACTTAAAGCAGGGCAGCTCTAGCAAGTGTGCTAGAGTACATAGTGTAGAGGGGCAGAGTCTGCCCAACGAGGAAACAGCTGTAGGAGGTGAAGGATTAAAAACTGGGCCCTTAGCTGATACTAAAGGAGTCTCGGGGCATTGGTGGTAGAGGGGGGGGGGGTTAGAGGTCCCTTTGACCCCCGTAGATCCCGGTTTAGCGCAACAAGCGGTGGGAATAGCAAAGGCGATAGGGGAGCAAACTTTATATCAGTTGAGGAGTGGGCTAAGCAAAAATTGCAGGAAGGGAGGGCAGGGCTCTTTTAACCCAAAGAGTGTTATAACACCGTTTTTCCATCTAAGCAAGGTGATACAGAGTCAGGAGAGTGGGTAACCCCAAAGAAAAAGAGGAAATCTAAGGTTAACCGCGAGGCTCAAGCTCTTAGCCTTAAGATCACTCCCTCTCTGAGAACTTTTTTCAAGGTAGCTCCTAAGACGCTGCTTCTAAAAAACCATACTGTAGGCCTCCCCGAGACCAGACTGCAAAGAGAGGTAGACATAGTTTGCAGTAATAGATTCCAGGTTTTGACAGGATCCATGAGCTCTTTGGAAAACTCAGTTTTCTACCTCTGGAAGAATGGTGGATGAAACTGCGCAACCCTCTCTACAAGCCCAGCTACTGATAAAGACTCCTGATGTTTTGTCTGGATCCTCCAAAGAAGTATCGAAAGTGGGACTAATAGTGTTCAAGTTGATGGTCTACCATTAGTACAGTCTCCACAACAACCTCAGGAGAAATCATTGGCTAATTCATTCACTAACAACTGAGATCAGAAACAGGTTTGGTACATCAGAGTCAAACCAGAAAGAAATACGGGCTGTTTGCGAAAATCTGGGGGAAAAACTAGACGATGTAGCAGAAAGGACTTCCCAATTGGAGATTGGGGTGAAGGATCTGGCTTCCCAGGTTGTGGTTAACACTAAGGAGATTAGTGACCTTAGGACTAGTGTAGTTCAGCTGAAGGACAAAATAGAATCAATAGAAAATAACCAAAGAAGATGTAATCTTCGGTTGCTTAAGGTCCCGGAAGGAGCTGAAGGAGAGGACATATAGAAATGTGTGGTACATCTGATCAAGGAAGGGTCACACGTCAAATGGACAGAAGAAGAATTAAGTATCGATATACAGCTGGTCCACAGAGATCCATATAGAAGGAATGTCAATAAAACTAAACCAAGAAAGATACTGGTTAATTTTCATACTTATAATTTTAAGGAGGAAATTCTTCTTAAAGCCTTAAAGCAAATATCTCTGATAGTAGATGGCATCAGTTTTGAGATCAGGTCTGATATTTCACAATTAACGGCTACCAAGCAATGGGAACTAGGAAAGTTGATTGACTCATTTAAAAGCTTGGGAGACACAGATCAGTTAAAATTCCCAGCTAGCCTACGAGTTATGTACAATAATAAGATGCAGATCTTTCGTCGAACCTAGGAGGCAGAAGAGTTTTTGAGATCAATATCAGAAGCTGAAGTACGACCAAAGTAATGTTCCTGTTCATCTAGCAAGAACATGTAGTATTGTCAATGTGGGGCTAAAAAGGTCCTTAGCGGTTGATCTTTAATTTTTCCAATCGGTGTGAATAGTTTATCAATTTTCCCGTTATCAGGGTCTCCTCTGGGATGTACGTTGTTACAACGCATGCTGTTATCACGCATGCTGTAACAACGCAAGTTTTAAAACGCATTACACTGGGGGGTGTTGGATAGTGAATAGTTTAATTTACTATTCCAACACCAGTCCCCGTGGACACTAGGGAAGGTGTTGGATAGTAAATTAAAACTATTCCCTATCCTAGAGCGCCCCCCAGTGTAATGCGTTGTAATGGTTTTCGTTTTAAAGTCTGCATTGTAATAGCACTGCGTACTAAAAGTTGCGTTATAAAGGTTGTTCCCCCTCCTCTGGCCTAGGCCATTAGGAAGGAAGAGTAGGGTTTCCCGAGGGGTGGGAGGAGGGCATGAGTAGTTTTACGAGAACGGGTGTGGGAGCATGGGGGAAAAAGCAAAAAAACTGAAGTCCTTAATATTAAGCGTGGGCGAAAAGTCAGTTTCGCGGGCGAATTTGCAGATTTTTGACGATTTCGCGATCCGCGAATCGCGTGAATTTACCCAATAATCCGCAAATTCGCAAGCTACGAATTATTTTGCTTGGTCGCACTTGAAAAATACAATATCGCGCGCGCGGATTGACTCTGAGCCTGCCGAGTTGTTTTTCTCCCGGTTTTGCGTGTGCTGCGCCATTTTTGATCTTGCTGCATGATCGCGCGATAGTTTTTCGAACTCAATTACGTCATCGCGGCTTGCCATATTGCACGGCGAGAGTTTGACAACGCGAGTACGTCATAAATGCCCGACACAGCGCGCAGCTGACTTCCGGCGGGAGGTTTGAACAGCTCTAAGTTCCCGAAATTGCAAAAATTGCAATTCTGCACAAGAAATCCACCGCAGGAAGCATAAACCTTGTGAAAATGATGATTTTGATCAGAATAACTCCTCAGATTGACATTTGGCTGCACTTTTTGGTGCAGGAGTCCATTTTTTGGGGTGGGGTGGGGTGGGAGGAAGGAAGTGCCTCAGAGTCTCCAACTTCCTGTTCCTGTCCAGCAGGCTCCTCCCAGTGCTTTGTCCATGTACTGGCCACTTTTCATTTGGCTGTTGAGCTGGAAGGATTACTTTTTCTTGCTGCTGGTGGATATTTGTATTTAAGGACTTTTTGGACTTTGGAGTTTGGATCACTTTTGGACTTGAGATTTTACAAAATAAGTTGGTGTTGTTTGTTTGGGGCATTGCAGTTGAGGCAACTCCAGTTCTAAAACTTTTTTCACAACTTTAACCAAATATATATTGTGGTGGGTAGCTTGCCACAGTATCCAGTAGGCCCAGGGTTAGTCTTGGGTTAGTCTTGGGTGTATGATAAAACTGTTTCTCTGATTTTTTTTTTTACTTAATTCTCATTTATGTCATGGAATTTTAGCTCACTGTTATATGTTTTTTATTTTTTATTTTGGGGTGCTTGTAAAGCCTCACTAGCCAGTAGGCCCAGGGGTAGTGAGTGGTAGTGAGTGGTGCATGGGCCTAGTCTTTCTGTGGGGTGTCTTGAATTTAAACATCATTGAGGGCATGGATGGCATGGGATTGTGGTGATTTTTATGTGTTTTTCGACTTTTTGGGGTGTATAACTGATGTTTCTCTGTCTTCCATTGCTTTTAGGTGCACAAGAGAACCACCAGTGCCAGGAAGAAGTCCTGCAGCGGTGTGTGCAGCATAACGTCACGCGACGTCACATGTGGCCACAGACAAGACAACTCTGCAACTCGTGCAACTGCGGCCTGCTGTTCTGACATCTTCAGAAGATGGGCCCAAAGAAAGGTGGCTGTAGCGCCTCAGCGAAGAAAGTTGCCAGTGCCACTGCCAGTAAGAAGGAGCAGAAGAAGCAAGTGGCACCACCTACCAAGGAGACGGGTGTGAACACCGACACCTTTTTTGGGAGAAAAAAAACTACGCCTGCAGCAGCAGTGGTGTCCGCCGGGGACCAAGCTGGAAGCAGCACCTCCGCCTCATTGGGGTCAGTGCCACCACACCAAGTTAGGCCCAAACCCATGAGTGCCGCAAAGGCAGCCACTTTGGTTGTTCAATCACCATCGACCAGTGATGTTGGCTCATCACAAGAAAGTACCATCCAATCAACGCCGGGTGTAACTCAGCTGGCGAGTGTTCAACAATCACAACCGCAACGACAACCACAAGTGCAACTAGTACAAGCGCAAGTACATGGGCAAGGAGAGGCGCAAGTACATGGGCAAGGAGAGGCGCAAGTACATGGGCAAGGAGAGGCGCAAGTACATGGGCAAGGAGAGGCACAAGTACATGGGCAAGGAAAGGCACAAGTACATGGGCAAGGAGAGGCGCAAGTACATGCACAAGGAGAGGCGCAAGTAGAGGTGCATGGAGAGGTGCCACTAGAGGTTCATGGAGCGGCACAACTGCCTACAACGCTTGTTCCTCCAGAAGTAGGGGCACATCAGGAAATTGATATTCAAGTGGAAGAATCATCCCAGGAATCCACTCCTCCTGAGGATGATCCATTGCTTTCCAGATCCCCAGCAAGAAAAAGGTTAAGGAGGGCTGCTACTACTACAAGTTCTTCTTCAAGCCTCCTTCATTCTGATGACCTTGATCCTGATTGGAACCCACCAATGCAGTCTGACAGTGAGGCACACCATGAGCAGACAAAGGTAGCTAAGCCTAAAAGGAAGGTTCCCGCAAGGCTTCGACTTATGGTTGCTGACGATGAACAAGAAGTGGTGCCTTCTGCTGCTGATGAAGAGTCTGACGATGACCCAGTCATCACAGACATCACTCCGGCCACAGCGGGCATGCAGCAGACAAACATTTTAACCCTAGCCTGAATGGTTGCTGAGCAGGATGTGGGTGGCGCGGCACTGGTGGTACCACCACCAACGCAGTTAACTACACACCAACACGACCTACAGCTTCCATATTTTCTCGTCAGAAGGGCCGGCAGGGACCTCCATCCAGCTCGACCCCCATTACCTCAAGTAGTGGTGCTGTAAGTCAACTACAGAAACAAATTCAGCCACGCTCATCCTACACTTCATCTGGCATTGGAAGTCAAAGTAGCTCCTGCACCACCAGCAGACATCTCCAGTCCCCAGTTTGGGACTTCTTTACTGTTAGCAAAAAGGCGGAAAACATGGTTGTTTGTTCGATTTGTAAACTATCAGTTAGTCGGGGTAAGCTTGGTACCAACTATGGTACCGGAGGCCAGAGAGGTCATCTCAAAAAACACCACCCTATCCAGTGGTATAAGCACCTAAGTGACATCGATGAAGCCAAAACAAATCCAAATGCATCCCTTGATATTGCATCTGATGATGATGAGAGGCTGATCGTGCAGGGGGGAAGTGAAGAAGCGACAGACATTTTTTCTGGTACACCCAATACCCCTGGCAGCAGCACTGCAGTGGTAGCGCCCACATCCTCTACCCCTGCAACATGTATGAGGCACA
The DNA here is from genome assembly GCF_964261635.1 of Lissotriton helveticus. NCBI lineage: Eukaryota > Metazoa > Chordata > Amphibia > Caudata > Salamandridae > Lissotriton > Lissotriton helveticus. The sequence goes on along the minus strand of NC_136060.1, from coordinate 61,979,158 downwards.
CTAAGAGTCTGGGAGAGACACCAATGCAAAAAAGTAAATCAATGAGCCTAACTGGTTTAAAGTCTGCATCATCATCATCATCATCATCATCACGTAAAACGGTACAGCGCACCATTAGCAGCATGTTTTAGTCGGATCCGCCATTTGAACGCAACCACCCAACGGTGCGTCTCTATAACGTAAAGCTGGCTAAAATGCTAGCGCTGGACCTTCTCCCTTTCTGGGTTTTCGTGAATTGGTGGCAACAGTCTGCCCTAAATGGAAGGTTCCTAGCCGGTACTATTTTGCAAGGGTTGCTATTCCAGCACTACATCAAGATGTGCTGGAGGTGATTAGCGCAGCTATTCTGAAGAGTGCTGTTCTCACTATCCACATGACAACAGACATGTGGACCAGTTGCCAAGCCCTTGATTACATGTGCATCACTGCACACTGGGTCTCTTTTGCAGGGGTCGAAAAACAGTTAAAACACAAAAATGTTGACACGGAGGAAGTTTTTCAAGCTACTCGCAAACATGCATCAGTAGGCATGTTTGCCATGGAGAAATCTCACACTGCACCTAACCTTTTGGATGAGTTTAACAGGAAGGTCAAAGAATGGCTGCATCCAAGAAACCGCACAGTTGGTTATGTTTCCACGGATAATGGCAGTAATATAGTTAAGGCCATGGACAACGGTGGCTATTTCAGAGTGCCGTGTTTGGCGCACAGTATTAACATCGTGGTGCAAGCCTTCTTGAAAGCAGAAGAGCCAGTCGTCAAAGTACTGACCACCTGCCGAAAAATCTGCACCCATTTCAACCATTCTTTTAAGGCCCGGAAGCAGCTGAGAGGCCTTCAATATGAACGTAAACTGCCAGTCAAAGGACTAATCCAGGAGGTGGCAACACGTTGGAACTCAACCTTTTACATGCTTGAGCGTCTGTCTGAGCAGTGGGAGGTAATACATGAGTTTGTCTTTAAACTGGGTGCTGCTCACAAAGACTTGATGCTAGAGTTGGAGGAATGGAAGCTAATTGCAAGCCTGACAGACTTGCTTCTTCCTTTTGAGCTCTTCACGCGTGAAGTCAGCAGGGAGGACTGTTCTTTGACCAAGGCTATCCCATTGTTGCGCATGCTAGAGCACCAACTGAAGGAGGTGTCTTCAACGTTCCGAGATGATGGTGAAAAGCGAGAAGCATATGGTTTGGCGCAGAAGTTATTATGGCGCCTCCTTGACAATGAAAGGCTTAAAAAAATACATACAGAACAACATTACATTTGTGCCACTATTCTTGATCTACGGTACAAAAAGGCACTGCCCACCAATACTTTCTTTCCTTTTTCTGAAGCAGAAGTTTCAAAGTACAAACATTGGCTAGCTGTGTCTGCCATTCGGTTAGAAAAAGACCGGCAGAACCTTCAAGGAGGCAGCACAAGTACAACTGAATCAGCAGGCCATCCGGCGTCAAGTTCCACTTCTCAATCCGTGGCCGAAGGGAGTCACTTTCCCTCACAGCCGTTAACGACACCAGCAACCATATCATCATCCTCACCTGCACCAGACCGCAAACCAATATTGTCGGAAGGGGATTGGCTAACTCAGCAAGGGTTAGCTCGGTCCACTGATGAAAAGGTTGCAGATGGTACGCAAAGTGGATCAACCCTGGAGAACCTTGAGTCGGTGGTGCAGGCCTAGCTGGATGACCCAACAGAGGTCTGTCATAATGAGAACCCATTGGTATATTGGTATATGAAAAGCTCAAAATGGCGACTGATCACCAACCTGGCTCTAAATTATTTGTCTTGCCCACTCGCAAGAGTGTCTTCTGAATGTGTTTTCAGTGCTGCTGGTGCCATTGTTACTTCAAAAAGGACCCGCCTTTTGCCCAAAAATGTGGAGAGGTTAACAATAATCAAGATGAATCAGCACTTCATACCACCCGATTACAAAATACGTGAATGCACGCAGGAAGAAGAGGACACCGACTTAGGTGACGACGACGGCGGAAGTTCTTCTCAGTCACCAGACCTACTCCCGTCTCAATTCATAGACTTGGAGGACGAGCTCTGCTTCCCTGACAACGAGGACTGAAAATTACTTCCTTTTTTTCCGTACTTATTCACTTTTATTCCTGTGTGTCTTTCTTTGTTTTTCTACTTGTACCACAACAAAACTCTAATCAACTAATCACAATAAGTCCATCATCAGCACTGTCTTCATCTTATTTTCCGTATTGATTTGAGGGTGCCGCAGTCTGCATTCAGATGTTCACAAGTTCACAACTCAATCATGCTCCTCTATCCTCCTCCTCCAGACTCCCCCTATCCATTTCCCTCAAGGAAGATGGATGGATTATGGAGAAAAAACAAACTTTGTCTTCGTAGACGAGTCCCCTCAAGTGGGACTGAAATACCTGACTGACTACATGCTTGCTGATTGTTGACAGACCTACTTCTGAAATTTACAGGAGAGGCTGCCCTGTGGGCCCTCACTTTCCGAAGAAGATGCGGACATAAAGTAGAACAGGTAATGAATAATGAGAAGATGGCATGCAGTGGACAGCAATGGCTGTCTGTCTCTGTTGAAATCAATTGCTGTTTGTTTTTTGTGAACAACGCAATTTGCCATGTTTTCAATATACCAGTATTGCAGGTTTTTTTTTTTTTTTTTGAGGGTGTTTTAGATTTGCGGTGCTAGGTCGGGGGGTCTAGGAGCACTGCTGGCACAGTCTAATTTTGATTGCAATTGTTTTTCAGGAAATCCATTGTGGAAAACGGGAGTTATGGCCTAGCTGCACAGCGCGCCTGGAGTGATTTTGGAATGAGGCCTAAATATTTCTAAGTGCGAGCTTTTCCGGTTTTGCTTTTTGCCTGTTTGGGGTCTTCTACTTGTTTCCGCCAGGGTTGATGGGTCTGGGGCCATTGCTGGGAAGGTCTAATACCGGATAAAAGTGTTTTGGATAAAATACATGGTTAAAAAGTTTTTCACTTGTTAGCGTTTTCTCTCACTTTTGTGTTTTCGGGGGCCTGCTTGGGGGGGTTCCTGGTGTTTGGGGGTAGGTTTTGGGGTCTTGGAGCAATACTGGGTATGGATACTTTTGATTGCAAGAGGTTTGAAGCAAATCCATGGTGGCAAAGGGGAGTCAGGGCCTAGCTGCAGAGCGCGCGCGGAGTGATTTTGGAAATTTGCCTGAAAATGTCTAAGTCCCCACTTATGAATATTTGCTTTTTGCCTGTTTGGGGGTGTTCTGCTTTTTTGCAGGTGGGTTGACGGGTCTGGGGCCATTGCTGCGAAGGTCTAATACCGGATAAAAGTGTTTTGGATAAAATACATGGTTAAAAAGTTTTTCACTTGTTAGCGTTTTCTCTCACTTTTGTGTTTTCGGGGGCCTGCTTGGGGAGGTTCCTGGTGTTTGGGGGTGGGTTTTGGGGTCTTGGAGAAACGCTGGGTATGGATACTTTTGATTGCAAGAGGTTTGAAGCAAATCCATGGTGGCAAAGGGGAGTTAGGTCCTAGCTGCAGAGCGCGCACGGAGTGATTTTGGAAATTTGCCTGAAAATTTCTAAATCCCCACTTTTGTATATTTGCTTTTTGCCTCTTTGGGGGTCTTCTACTTGTTTCCGCCTGGGTTGACGGGTCTGGGGCCATTGCTGGGAAGGTCTAATACCGGATAAAATAGTTTTGGAGAAAATCGGAGTTGAATTTTATTTTGCTTTTTTGCTCACTTGCTTGTCTTTGGGGTGCTGTTTGGGGGTGGGTTTTGGGGTCTGGGAGCACTGCTGGCACAGTCTAATTTTGATTGCATTTGTTTTTCAGGAAATCCATGGTGGAAAACGGGAGTTATGGCCTAGCTACACAGCGCGCTTGGACAGAATTGAAAGAAGGCCGATTCTAAGTATGAGATTTTCCATTTTTGCTTTTTGCCTGTTTGGGGGTGTTCTGCTTTTTTGTGGGTGGGTTGGCGGGTCTTGGGGCATTGCTAGGAAGGTCTATAGACTAATACCGGATAAAAGTGGTTTGGCGAAAATCCATGCTGAAAAGCGTTTTGGCACTTTTTAACTTAGGGCTCGTTAGGGTTAGCACTGGCAGCAGTATTGCATGTGTTTGAGAGTGTTTTACATTTTTGCAACTGGGTTCTGGGGTCTTAGAGCACTCGTGGGAATCTGTACTTTTGGTTGCAAGTGGTTTGAAGAAAATCCATGGTGGGAAAGGGGGGATTTGGCCTAGTTAAAGAAAGCGTTTGCCACTATTCTTAACTTAGGGCTCGTTAGGGTTAGCAGTATTGTATTGCATGTGTTTGGGCCGGGGTTCTAGATTTTTACGACTGGGTGGGGTCTTGGACCACCTGTTGGAATGTCTAATTTTGATTGCAAGTGGTTTGAAGAAAATCCATGGTGGACAAGGAGGGTTTTGGCCATACTTTCTGAGTGCGTTTTGGCACGATTTGAAATTAGGCCTCTGCGAGGTAGCAGCAGTATTCTGCACGTTTTTGGGAGGGTAATGTGGGGTGTTCTAGATTTTGGGGATTGTCATCTCTGAAAGTGACAGTATAATTTTTGCACTACACAGCGTGCCTTATATATGTTTTTTCTGCGAGGTGTCTTTTACACTTACTGTTGTGTTTTTCCATCATCAATTACAGGCAGGCTTTTACCCTGTGCCATCGATGTACTACTCAGGCTTACAATTAGCGATCCGCAAATCCGCATCAGGCAGGCAGTAGACAGTCAGTGTGTCTGGTCACCAAGATTGATCGACGGAGCATCCGATGGAATGAAGGAGTACCGCGAATAAGAGGAATGGCTGGATGCATCACCTTGTGTATGCACAAAAGGGGTGTATAGAGTGAGTTATATCAACGAAATAAACAAACAGAGAAAGCCCCAATAAGGCAAATTGCTCTATTTGAAAAAACCGCCCTCACTCACATACCGAAGTATGTGACATGCTTCAACATTGGGCCTGCTTGCAAAACGCCCTGGTGTAGCCACACACAGGGCGGAACATAAGGGAGGGGGAAGAAAATATTAAACTTCTCTTAACAAGACATACAGTCAAGACAGGTGGACATAAACAACATATAACATAAATCTTGGTGAAAGTCGTGCAAGCTCCAAGTCACCACCACTGAAAAGGTGCGACGAAAGGTGCAGTTAGGAAAAGTGATTTAAAACTGATTAAGGGTGTCAACGAGAACACAACCTTTATTAAGCTTTTCTTGACACCCCTATCAGGATTAAAAAGAAGGAAGAGGATGGGAAAAAGCCACTACGAGATAATTACCTTCACAAATTCAACGGGACAACTACAAAAAACAGTAACAGTATCCAAAATTCTCCTTATCTTTTAAATGATATTCTTGTAAACTTGAACTTACTTCTACGAGTGTGACTCTGTGCGTTTGTTTGATCTGTGCTTCAAATTCATCCCTCCAGCTATTTGATACGTCTTTGCTATGTTTAACACTAATTTAATGTTCTAAGTGTTTATTCTCTGAGGGCAGAGAGGCAAGTGAAATTGCGTAATGACTGCAGCCCTGTACTGTCAACTTGTTCCTTCGTAGTTACTAGTAAGTTGCAGTAAGTAGTAGTACTACTTTTCAGTAAGCTAACCATCCATTTAGTAAACAACTTCTGGCATGCAGTAGTGCACTTCCTTTATGTCCCTTTAAAGGTTTATCAATATCTTCAAATCCAAAGATTTGTTTCTCTTCATTTGTTGTTTGACTGTCCATGCTGTGTTTTTTTCCTCTCTACCAAACTTTCCCAAAAACCCCCATTCCCATCCAATTTTCAAACCCTAACCCTCTCCACCTGGGCTGTGTGGTATTTCATTGAGGTGTGACTGACAACAACAATAAATTCCACACACTTGCTGGGGAGGATAAGGTCAAAGCAACCAGAAGTTCATGTGCACCATCGTGGATTGATAATAAGAACATCCTCCTCCTACACGATGTGAACAATCTAATGCTTAATGCTTACTTTACGTTGGCACTGCTTAGGCTACAATTTAGGGCACTGTTCTGTACCATACTATCTATTGTACTGTTTCTAATGCTACGCTCAGGCCACTCAATGTTTAATTTCCTCTTTATTTCATATGGTGATACTGCAAGTGTGTACCACTACTGCTACCAGCACAACAATGATATTGCATCCGTCGAGGATTCAAGTCAACAACCAACCTTAATCACCATTTGCAATGCAGCCAGCCCTGGGGCTACCCCAATTCTCAAACACGAATCACAGGTAATATAAGCATTTTGGAGAGGTAGAATAATGGGCTAGGACTGGGAAGAGAGCAGAGATTGCCAGTACTACTAGTAAAGTACTAGTTGGGCTACTGAATTCACTAACTCGGTTACTGGCACTTTGGTACATTACAGGACTAGATATTTCATTCATGCTGGTAAGTTGGAAGAAACCAAACATCCAGTAACCACCGCCCACCCCCACACAAAATAATATGAACGCGTATACTATGTTTTGGTATGAACAATAATTATTAAGAAATATATTGAGGTAGTCAAAAAATGAAATAAATTAACCCAACTCACCCCCCTACCTAACCCCAACCAATGGCCAGAGTACTAAAAAAAGGCCTTTTTTACTTTTTTTTCTCTTGTTTTGCAAAAGAAATTACTGGTACGTGAACTTTTGGTAGCCGCCATAATGTCAGCTCACTCAGCTTTCACCCAAGAAATACAGACACAGGCCATGATGATGCAGACTCGCAGTACTTTAAGCAGTACATGCAGGTGGGGATAGGAATGTCTTACTTTTCTATAGTGGTGGCACTGCCACTGGCCATACTTCATACACTCAGCGTCTGCTCTACTACATCATACATCTCTGCTATCGACTAGGAGGATAAAGAAGATAACATCCAGGCTTTCAAAGTACGTCTATGATTCTTCTTAATGTCTCAAATGTACCAACATTTCTTTTTGTCAACAACCAACTAACACCCTTTTCATTATATTTTGGAAACCGCCGTCTTCTTTCTTATGTTGAATTGCATTCAACAAAACCATTCTTTACAGTCATAAATAAATATTAAGACTCGCTCGTCCTTCGTTTCACCCTTCTTTAACTTTTCGTTCTTCACATCCCTAAACTACATCTGATCTGATATGACTTGGCTTCACAATAAAAATTTGCCAGCTGAGTTCAAGTGAAATAGAGGGGGCCATTGGTTACCAGAGAAGTACCGCCGCTAATGCTATTACAAGTCAAGGTTGTCTTCTCCGTGATAGCCCAAAAAGTAGTTCTAAATTAGTAAATGTTCTTGACAGTACAGTGTACTTATACTAGTGTACTGTGTACTACTGTACAGTACATCATATACTCCTTTACGAGCCTACTCGAAAAAATTTCAATAAGTAAGGAGTATAATCACTTACCAACATCCGCCGCCGCTGAGTCTTCCCCCCAGCTCCTACTGTTGGTGCCGCTGCATCCAGAGTGGACCCCTCCGCACTGCTGGCCCCGGCACTGGTGGTCATCTGTGCTGCATCAGATGTTGTAATGAGAAAAATGTTTGCCTATGCCTCCAGCTTTTGAATCAAACACCATTTAGTTGAGGATAAACCACACTTTATTAGTTTATCCTGACATTGATTTATGTCGTTGATTTGTACACAGTTTGAAAAAAGTTATATTCATTCCATCAAAACAGACATCAGATAACTATCAACTTCATGTCTGGCCATATACAAAAAAGGCAATTTTTGTGCATATATACAAATGTGCAATAGGAAATCAATAAAGCATTTTTAACAAAACCACATTTACCCGTGAATGCATAATCATGACATGGACAAGTGTATTATAAAAAAACATTGCATGGAAAAAGGATCACAAACATAGGGAGAGAAAATAAAGAAAGACTTTTTTTTCTTTTCTTTTCAAATTATTTTTTGCAAAGTCAACTCCCTACTCCTGAACCAATATACACGTTAAAATTCAGGAACCAATGCCCATTTGGGCATCAAGCATATAAGTCTAAGTGTCAAAAAATGATGTCGAAGATGCCGACGCGTTTCGAGTCCTGTTACACAATTTACAGGAATCTCATCAGGGCGGTGTAATTCTAGTCCATGGGAACTGTTTGGGAAAGTAAAAAACAACTATTTACTACAGGGTCCTCAAGCCATTTGTATAAGTGACTGAGAGGCGCATAATTACATGCGACGTACCTTCCAGTGTTCAAGTGTAGCCCAAAGTTGCTCCTATTTTTGTGGAAGATCGTCTATGCCGAATGGTCTGAACTGCAACAGATTAGGGGTTGGGTCAGTGCCAAAAAGGGGGTTGATTCGTGCCCCCCAGGGACATGTAAAATGAAAATTACCTGCGAGGTTGCTGACCGATCGGCAATTGTGCCGGCGTCAGAGGGTCAATCAAATTTTATGATTCATTGTGTTTCTGTGAGGAGGGAAATTAACAGCGAGTTTTAGTGGGTGCGTGCTTGTTATATCTTGCACTAGAACAAAGCGCCGCAGGGTGGAAACTTACTTCTACATGGCTTCAGAAAAGCGGAAAAATTTTCTTCTCCGTAAACAACTGATCCTTCGTTTTATCGTTTTTCCGTTTTCTCACTGCTGGGACAAGGAGGGCGGGAGATGTCAGTGCGCTAGTGTCTAGCTTATGGCGCTTTGGCGAATCACATAGTTTTGCAATGACAAGGGTGTCAATAGCGTTGGGTCCTGTTCTTACCTCAAAGGCGAGCGTTGAACGCTGCTCCTCAGTCTGTCTGCTAACCGGCACGCACAGAAAGTGGGTGTCCGGCGCGGTGCCTGTTCCCTCATTAATGAAACATGTGGTTCGTTTTTGGCCAATCAGAACCGCAATTAGTTCTGATGCATTCTGGGACTTGATGTTTACATCAAAATGCGTCTGATTTACGCCCTATTAATTTCGCTCAGACTGTTCAGGCCCTTGTTGACACTGTCAAATTTAAGTATAAGATACGCCTCCTTGCGCAATAACATGGACTCAACATCGGAATGACGTTTAGGATCAATCCAGGCCAATGTTGTCCACTTAAAATAATTTTCAGTATGACTGTTGTTAGAAAAATGTTCCACCATTGGTGCGGTCAACACTTTTTTCTTTATGCGCGAACGATGTTGAGTTATTCGCGCATTGATAGGCTGATTGGTTTTGCCGATGTAAATTCTGTTGCATGGACATACCACTGCATAGACGATGTTCCGTGTTTTACAGTTTGTAAATGAATCATGTTTCCACTTAATGCCATTGTGAATAAACGTGTCTCCTTCCAGTGTTGTGGAACAAGACACACAATTGCCACATTTGTGGTGCCCGCATAAAGGTTTCAAATTCCACTGAGATATAAGGTCTCTTTTCGGTGGTGGAATGTAACTGTCTGCTTTGACAAGTTGTTGCCCAATGCTTCGATTTTTACGCATGGCAAAAATAGGTTTGGGAAGAGGGTGCTCGAGTGTTTCCAAAAGATGCCAATTTTTCCGGATGATATTTTTGAATTGGTTTGTGTGTTGGTCAAATGTTGTCACACACACCAATTGCTCTAAGTCTCTTTTAACCTTTTTCTGGAGTAATGTTTCACGTGGGGTGAATTTGGCCCTATTTCTGGAGTGTTTCAATAATTTCTTGGGATACCCCCTCTCCACCATTTCACTACAAAATCTTGTTGCGTGTGTCTCAAACTCACTAAGATTTGTGCAATTACGTCTAATCCTTAATAGTTGACCATAAGGTAGATTGTCTTTTAAGCATTGTGGATGCGAGCTGGAGTAGTGAAGGATTGTATTCCTATTGGTTTCCTTCTTGTGTAAGGAGGTTGTCAACTTTGCTTCACTGGTGCTTACCGTGACGTCAAGGAAAGTCATTTCTTTGGGGCTGGAGTTCAGAGTAAATGTAATGTCAGGGTGCCTAGAGTTCAGCCATGCATGAAACTGCTCAAGTGCCGCCTGGCTCCCCTGCCACAGGAGCCAGACGTCATCAATATATCTCAGCCACTGTCTAATGTGACCTGAGAAAGGGTTGCCATTGTAGACAAATCTCTCCTCATACTGTGCCATATACAGCACTGCCAGCTCCGGCGCATAGGGACAACCCATGGCTGTCCCTTTGATTTGAATGAAAAAGTCATTCTCGAATTTGAAATAGTTGCTCCGAAGAGTGATTTCTTCGGAGCAACTATTTCTCAGGTCACATTAGACAGTGGCTGAGATATATTGATGACGTCTGGCTCCTGTGGCGGGGGAGCCAGGCGGCACTTGAGCAGTTTCATGCATGGCTGAACTCTAGGCACCCTGACATTACATTTACTCTGAACTCCAGCCCCAAAGAAATGACTTTCCTTGACGTCACGGTAAGCACCAGTGAAGCAAAGTTGACAACCTCCTTACACAAGAAGGAAACCGATAGGAATACAATCCTTCACTACGCCAGCTCGCATCCACAATGCTTAAAAGACAATCTACCTTATGGTCAACTATTAAGGATTAGACGTAATTGCACAAATCTTAGTGAGTTTGAGACACACGCAACAAGATTTTGTAGTGAAATGGTGGAGAGGGGGTATCCCAAGAAATTATTGAAACACTCCAGAAATAGGGCCAAATTCACCCCACGTGAAACATTACTCCAGAAAAAGGTTAAAAGAGACTTAGAGCAATTGGTGTGTGTGACAACATTTGGCCAACACACAAACCAATTAAAAAATATCATCCGGAAAAATTGGCATCTTTTGGAAACACTCGAGCACCCTCTTCCCAAACCTATTTTTGCCATGCGTAAAAATCGAAGCATTGGGCAACAACTTGTCAAAGCAGACAGTTACATTCCACCACCGAAAAGTGACCTTATAGCTCAGTGGAATTTGAAACCTTTACGCGGGCACCACAAATGTGGCAATTGTGTGTCTTGTTCCACAACACTGGAAGGAGACACGTTTATTCACAATGGCATTAAGTGGAAACATGATTCATTTACAAACTGTAAAACACGGAACATCGTCTATGCAGTGGTATGTCCATGCAACAGAATTTACATCGGCAAAACCAATCAGCCTATCAATTCGCGAATAACTCAACATCGTTCGCGCATAAAGAAAAAAGTGTTGACCGCACCAATGGTGGAACATTTTTCTAACAACAGTCATACTGAAAATGATTTTAAGTGGACAACATTGGCCTGGATTGATCCTAAACGTCATTCCGATGTTGAGTCCATGTTATTGCGCAAGGAGGCGTATCTTATACTTAAATTTGACAGTGTCAACAAGGGCCTGAACAGTCTGAGCGAAATTAATAGGGCGTAAATCAGACGCATTTTGATGTAAACATCAAGTCCCAGAATGCATCAGAACTAATTGCGGTTCTGATTGGCCAAAAACGAACCACATGTTTCATTAATGAGGGAACAGGCACCGCGTCGGACACCCACTTTCTGTGCGTGCCGGTTAGCAGACAGACTGAGGAGCAGCGTTCAACGCTCGCCTTTGAGGTAAGAACAGGACCCAACGCTATTGACACCCTTGTCATTGCAAAACTATGTGATTCGCCAAAGCGCCATAGGCTAGACACTAGCGCACTGACATCTCCCGCCCTCCTTGTCCCAGCAGTGAGAAAACGGAAAAACGATAAAACGAAGGATCAGTTGTTTACGGAGAAGAAATTTTTTCCGCTTTTCTGAAGCCATGTAGAAGTAAGTTTCCACCCTGCGGCGCTTTGTTCTAGTGCAAGATATAACAAGCACGCACCCACTAACACTCGCTGTTAATTTCCCTCCTCACAGAAACACAATGAATCATAAAATTTGATTGACCCTCTGACGCCGGCACAATTGCCGATCGGTCAGCAACCTCGCAGGTAATTTTCATTTTACATGTCCCTGGGGGGCACGAATCAACCCCCTTTTTGGCACTGACCCAACCCCTAATCTGTTGCAGTTCAGACCATTCGGCATAGACGATCTTCCACAAAAATAGGAGCAACTTTGGGCTACACTTGAACACTGGAAGGTACGTCGCATGTAATTATGCGCCTCTCAGTCACTTATACAAATGGCTTGAGGACCCTGTAGTAAATAGTTGTTTTTTACTTTCCCAAACAGTTCCCATGGACTAGAATTACACCGCCCTGATGAGATTCCTGTAAATTGTGTAACAGGACTCGAAACGCGTCGGCATCTTCGACATCATTTTTTGACACTTAGACTTATATGCTTGATGCACAAATGGGCATTGGTTCCTGAATTTTAACGTGTATATTGGTTCAGGAGTAGGGAGTTGACTTTGCAAAAAATAATTTGAAAAGAAAAGAAAAAATGTTCTTTCTTTATTTTCTCTCCCTATGTTTGTGATCCTTTTTCCATGCAATGTTTTTTTATAATACACTTGTCCATGTCATGATTATGCATTCACGGGTAAATGTGGTTTTGTTAAAAATGCTTTATTGATTTCCTATTGCACATTTGTATATATGCACAAAAATTGCCTTTTTTGTATATGGCCAGACATGAAGTTGATAGTTATCTGATGTCTGTTTTGATGGAATGAATATAACTTTTTTCAAACTGTGTACAAATCAACGACATAAATCAATGTCAGGATAAACTAATAAAGTGTGGTTTATCCTCAACTAAATGGTGTTTGATTCAAAAGCTGGAGGCATAGGCAAACATTTTTCTCATTATAGTATTGTGGCCCTGCCTACCCTCCTTCCCGTTGGGCCCAGCCACCCTTGTTTTTTTCAGAGCATCAGATGTTGTGACGTCTAGGAAAAACATGTCATATTTTCAGATACCATACACAACCCCCTATTTTGTCTCGTAATGGAAGAAAATGTTACATAACACATTTTTTATTACTGGGATTGAAAAAAAGTAATGGTTTTGGGGAGGGTGTTAACCTTTTATATGCTTATTCCATTAAATGCTACACTTCTTCTTATGATAACTGATGAATGCTTGCTTAACGTGCACCATTTTTCTCATTACAGAAAGAAGATTCCATTGCCCTTCTGCCAGACAATTCACCAACTACTACTGAGTCATCACCAGCAGTGCTTTAAGTACTTTAAAGAAGGTGGGGGCTCACGCACAGTTATTCTAATAATTTCCTGTGTCTGTAAACTATTATTAAGTTTGAGTCATACTAATTTCATTCTTACTAATGTTGTTTAAACTTTAACGTCATCTTCATCCATCAGAATACTACGCTATTAAAAATAAAGAAATAATGTTTTCATTTCTTAATTGAAAATAAAACTTTAAAACTAACAAACACTGTGTGTTTTTTGTTCACGAGTGAGTGAGCGGAAAGGTTTGAACTACTGCAGTTGGCAGTCATGTTTCAGTGACTCAGATAGGCCGGGACTCGGAGGTAGTCTTCTTCTGTTCTTCTGGGTCGTAAAATCATCGGTCAGACATTCTAGATAGTCAGTCAAGGGAATGGGGGTTAAACTTCTGTTCGGACTGAGGTATGTCGAAAGTCGAACTGCACCTATCATCAACAATGTCCTATTTATCTTGTCCATACTTCTTTGTGCGCAGAATAGTCCCTGAAACACTAGCGGTATGGGATGTGCTCCTCTCAAATCAAAAAGGCAACTGAACAATGACATTTTGTTGTTGGAAATTGTCAAAGCACTTACATTAAGAAGACTGGAATAGACAGCAAGGGCAAGCCAGAGGATTGCACTCAGTGCCTAGAGCTATTGCTGTATCAGAGTTTTGTTTCACACCGTTTGCCGAATGGGCAAGCTTAGCTACCTACACAGACCGACTCATAATTGTAAATAGTAGTAGCACAGAGAGTAATGGTAGAGGCAGGATAAGAATGCAGAAAGTAGTCTACATTAGAAGAAGATCAAAGACTATTTTGTAAAACATAGAATTATTAGGAACCAGTTTGTAATGAATAGGAGCTCTAAAAGTTAGGGAAGTATAAGTATTAATATAACAATAGAACAACTTACTGGGGCCAGCAGAAGAGCCTGCAAGGGACTGAGCCTCTCCAGCTTCTGCCACCGGAGTCTCTGTCGCCGCCGCCGCCTTGCCCCTGGGAGGTCCTGGTGATCACTAAATAATGAAACACAACATGGATGATTGTTTTTTGGGAAATATTTGATTTCTTTGTACTCAATTATGTCGGGGAAACAAATTAACATCATTTGCATCTGATCTGGTCAACTAGGAGGATAGTAGTACAGTATTGCAGGATTCGCAGACCATCTAATAGGAACGTTATGTAATTCACTAACTACATCAACAACAAAAAGGTTCTACTACGACTGCCATCACTCAGCAGCACGAGACGTCGCATGACAGACACAGTCCGTCATCATGATTGCAGACCACTAACAAATGTCCTATAACAAGTAATAAATAATATCCTCAACGTATCAATCCACCACTATCTCTTCAAAGTGGCAGCAGCAGGAGTACAAAGAAGGACTAGACTTGAGTCTACTGTCTCTAGCATTACGCAGTAATGCTCTCAAATGGCTAAAAAGTTGCAAACAAGTAAGCATAGTAGCAACGCCAATAACCAGGCGAGCACCTGCAATGACTGAAGCTATTTAAACATAAATTTACCTGCAATCAGCAGCATTCGTACTCTTCAGGAAAAAAATAGATTAGCAATATAACAGAGCAGAAGGAAAAAAAGTAGTTATTAAATAGCTACTTACCAAGGCCAGGGATCTCCACACCGAGCAGGTCGACCATGTCATGCTTCCGGTCCAAGATGTCACTCCACCGGTGCGTCACTTGCTGGTAGGTGCGCCGGACCCCAGACTCCTTATACATGCGCCGGCACACCTTCTCCCACAGCTGGCGACGCTCCCAGACGCCGTAACCGGAAGCAATCCGCCCACCTGCTGCCACGGTTTTAGGGAGGTGGACTTGCACAAACACCATCAAGGCAGCCACCTTCACCGCGGAGAAGATCTCCCTGGCCCGGACTTCCTCGCCCCTCAAACACCCACAAGGGAGCCGGGTACGGGGTGCTGGGCCCTTCCCCTTGCCCTTGTCGCCTCCCTTAGCCATGGTCCTGGGCACAAGAAGAAGGAAAGAAGAATAGGTGTGAAAAAAATGAGAGAGAGCAAAAGAAATAAAGTAGGTAATAAAGTAACAAAAAGTAAAAAAAAAACACAAAATATAGATGTAGGAAATTGAAGAGAGAGATATTAAGCAAAAAATGACAAAAAAAAGTTCCGAAAAAAATAGGATTACGAAGATGTGAGATGGATAGAAAGGTAGCATGCCCAAAACCATAGCAGTGAATGAAAAACAAGATGGCCGCGCCCATAGAGGACCGCGTGGGTAAGTTCGCGCGATATTTTCCCCGCGAGCATGCAAAAACGCCCATGAACACGTAATCGCGTGCCGCATACGACGCGAGCATGCAACAAGCGCCCGGAAACGGAAACACGTCACGCAAACAAGATGGCCGCGCCCATACACGACCGCATGGGCAACCTCGGGGTCGGTGCGCTGCAAGCGGTCCGCGAATAAGCAGAAAACCGCGCGAACACGGAAAAAAATAAGAAATCAGCAAATTCGCACGAATTTGCGGATTGCAAATTCGATTTCGCACGAATTTGCGCCCCGCGAATCTCGCGAAATGGCAGAAAAACGAATTTTGGAAAACTAAAAGCACTTCGCAGGTGCAAAAGTTCAAGCTAATTTGTAACCATTCCCTGTAGTGCTTCCTGAGGGGCCCCTCCAGAGTTCAGTTGCCTACTTGCAACTATTCTCTGACCCATCTCTGACCCTCAAAGCAGGGTCAGAGAATAGTTACAAGTATGGCACAATGCTCCTGTAAAAAAAATAACTGCAACAGGAAGCACTTACAGCTAAGGAAGCAGGTGCCAGACTTTTAGCTCAAATTCAGTGACACATTAACCAGCCCCAAATTAATTCAACTCAGTTGGGCAGGTGTGCTTTCCCTCCATAATCTACAGTGGTGAACCAGAGAGTGCTGTGATGAACCAGAGGGTGGCAGTGATGACCAGAGGGTGGCAGGGATGAACCAGAGGGTGGCAGGGATGAACCAGAGGGTGACACTGGTGAACCAGAGGGTGCTGTGATGACCCAGAGGGTACTGTGATGAACCAGAGGGTGGCAGGAATGAACCAGAGGGTGGCAGTGATGACCAGAGGGTGGCAGGGATGAACCAGAGGGTGGCAGGGATGAACCAGAGGGTGGCACTGGTGAACCAGAGGGTGCTGTGATGAACCAGAGGGTGGCAGTGAAGAACCAGAGGGTGGCACTGGTGAACCAGAGGGTGGCACTGGTGAACCAGAGGGTGCTGCGATGAACCAGAGGGTGGTAGTGAAGAACCAGAGGGTGGCACTGGTGAACCAGAGGGTGGCAGTAATGAACCAGAGGGTGGCAGTGATGAACCAGAGGGTGCTGTGATGAACCAGAGGGTGGCAGTGATGAACCAGAGGGTGGCAGTGGTGAGTGCTGTACCAGAGGGTGGCAGTGGTGAACCAGAGGGTGCTGTGATGAACCAGCCGGTGGCCGTGGTGAGTGCTGATGCTGAACCTGAGAGTGGCAGGGGTGAACCAGAGGGTGGCAGTGGTGAACCAGAGGGTGCTGTGATGAACCAGAGGGTGGCAGTGGTGAACTAGAGGGTGGCAGTCGTGAACCAGAGGGTGGCAGTGGTGAACCAGAGGGTGACAGTGCTGTACCAGAGGGTGGCAGGGGTGAACCAGAGGTGCTGTGATGAACCAGAGGGTGGCAGTGGGGAGTGCTGTACCAGAGGGGGGGTGAACCAGAGGGTGCTGTGATGAACCAGACCGTGGCAGTGGTGAGTGCTGATGCTGAACCTGAGAGTGGCAGGGGTGAACCACAGGGTGTCAGTGGTGAACCAGAGGGTGCTGTGATGAACTAGAGGGTGGCAGTGGTGAACCAGAGGGTGGCACTGGTGAACCAGAGGGTGGCAGTAATGAACCAGAGGGTGGCAGTGATGAACCAGAGGGTGCTGTGATGAACCAGAGGGTGGCAGTGGTGAGTGCTGTACCAGAGGGGGGGTGAACCAGAGGGTGCTGTGATGAACCAGACGGTGGCAGTGGTGAGTGCTGATGCTGAACCTGAGAGTGGCAGGGGTGAACCAGAGGGTGTCAGTGGTGAACCAGAGGGTGATGTGATGAACCAGAGGGTGGCAGTGGTGAACCAGAGGGTGGCTGTGGTGAACTAGAGGGTGGCAGTTGTGAACCAGAGGGTGGCAGTGGTGAACCATAGGGTGAGAGTGCTGTACCAGAGGGTGGCAGGGGTGAACCACAGGTGCTGTGATGAACCAGAGGGTGGCATTCGTGAACCAGAGGGTGGCAGTGGTGAACTAGAGGGTGACAGTGCTGTACCAGAGGGTGGCAGGGGTGAACCAGAGGTGCCTTGATGAACCAGAGGGTGGCAGTCGTAAACCAGAGCGTGGCAGTGGTGAACCAGAGGGTGACAGTGCTGTACCAGAGGGTGGCAGGGTGAACCAGATGGTGCTGTAATGAACCAGAGGGTAGCAGTGGTAAACCAGGGGGTGACAGGGGTGAACCAGAGGGTGGCAGTGGTGAACCAGAGGGTGGCAGGGGTGAACCAGAGGTGCTGTGATGAACCAGAGGGTGGCAGTCGTAAACCAGAGGGTGGCAGTGGTGAACCAGAGGGTGACAGTGGTGAACCAGAGGGTGCTGTGATGAACCAGATGGTGGCAGTGGTGAGTGCTGAACCAGAGGGTGGCAGCAGGGGTGAACCAGAGGGTGCTGTGATGAACCAGAGGGTGGCAGTAGTGAGTGCTGAACCTGAGGGTGGCAGGGGTGAACCAGAGGTTGGCAATGATGAACCAGAGGGTGGCAGTGGTGAACCAGAGGGTGTCAGTGGTGAACCAGAGGGTGGCAGTGGTGAACCAGATGGTGCTGTGATGAACCAGAGAGTGGCAGTGATGAACCAGAGGGTGGCAGTGATGAACCAGAGGGTGCTGCTGTGCCCATACACAACTGCATGGGCAACTTCGCCATGCAAGTGGCACGCGAACACGCAAAAAGCCCCGCGAACACGCAAAAATTCCCGCGAACACGCAAAAAAACAGAAATTCGCAATTTCGCACGAATTCGCGAATTATGCGGATCGCGAATTCGCTTTCGCACGATTTCGCGGACCGCGATTTCGCTGATTTCGCCCATGCTTACTTAATATACATCATGACTCAGGTAGAAATACAGCCATGAAACGAAAAAAAGAAAAAGTATGGACATGACAGCAAAACAGATACCATTGATAGAATTTCTATCATGGAACGTAAATGGAATAAGGAAGAGTCACAGGCGCGAAAGGATTTTGCAATATTTAAAAGATTCTTCAGCCCAAGTTATCCTATTGCAGGAAACACATCTAACGGGGGAAGAGATGAGAGACCTGTTTAAAAGTAGGAGATGTGTGCAGAGCATTGTTTGTACAGAACAGCAACTTACTATACGGAGGGTTGCAATTCTGTTTAAAAATAACACGCAGTTGGAGGTAATTGAAAGCAGGGTGGATAAGGCTGAAAGATGGGTTATTGCAAAAGTTAAATACTATAACCAAGTATACACGGTAGTGGGTTATTATGGGCCTAATATTGATGACCCCACGCCTTTTAGTAATCTGCTCACTGAATTGCTGGATTTTCCTCATCCCGTCGTAGTGGCCGGTGATTTTAATGTGGTTCTTGATGACAACCTTGATCGTTCTACCAAAAGCAGGAACAAAATGCATAATAAGTCAAGAGCACTAATAAAAAATAATATATAAACCCTTGGGTGGTACGATATTTGGAGAGAGAAGAAGGGATCCTTGAAGAGTTTCACTTTTGACAACAAGAAATATGGGCACCAATCCGGAATAGATTTGTTCTTGGTGGATAAAAATATAAAGGATCAGGTTCGTAATGTATACCATGTAGGTGCACACTTGTCGGATCATTCTGCAATAACATTGCTTCTGTCCCCGTCAACCATAGCGGTACAACGGAGATGGACCATGGATCGTTCGATATTGTCTGACGACGAGGTGATGAACAAACTGGGCTTAGAATCCCAAGAATTTTTTTTAACAACCTGGGTAGTGCCTCAATAGGGATTGTCTGGGATACATATAAGGCATTCTTGAGAGGCAGGATTACATCAATTCATCTGTATAAAAATAGAGAGCGAAAGGCAGGAATTTTAAGCATAGAAAGTAAAATCCAGAATTTGGAACTTAAAATACAATCTAATGAGGTAGATTACAAAGAAGGACAACTAGGGATCCAAAGTCTTAAGACGGAATTATTTGCGGTAGTAGAAAGACGGTTGCAGGACAGATGGCAAGTGAGCAAGCTGGCCCACTTTAACTATGGAGAGGGTTGCGGCAAGCTACTTGCCTGGAAAATAAAGAGTGATCAGGCTAAGATTTTTATAAAAGAACTCAATTATGGTATTGCTGGATGTCCAGCTGTAGTGGGAGTTAGTGTAGAAGATACGCTGTTAGAATACTATGAGGAAGTATACAAAGAAGTTCTATGTACAACAGAGGAGGGGGTTTTAGGTTGGTTAGATCAAGAACTATCCCAGAAAGTTTCCGAACCTGATAAGGCTGTCATTAATAACTCAATAACAGAGGAAGAAATCGAAACTGCTATTAAATCAGGGAAATCCAGCAAGGCACCGGGTCCTTATGGGCTCCCCACGGACGTTTTTAAGAAACTGAGCAAATATTTGATGCAAGTAATAAGCAAGTTATTCACAGCTATTTTTTAATATGGGGAAGAGATTCCTTCCTCATGGAATGACGCCATTGTGACTCTGATCCTTAAACCCGATACAAAACCAGATTGTTGTGACTCATACAGACCTATCTCTCTGCTAAACTCGGATTACAAGATCTATTCGAAGATATTAGCAGATAGGTTAAACGGGATGGTGGGAGCACTCCTTCATGAAGATAAAAAAGGGTTTGTCCGTGGTAGGGACATTAGGAGTCTAACTTATAGCCTCATAGGTGCCATTGATCTAGCCAACATGGAAAAGGAACCATTAGCGGTCATTACAGTCGACGCAACTAAAGCGTTCGACCGTGTTAACTGGTCTTACTTGCATGAAATACTGAGATTGTCAAATTTAGGAGGAAACTTTTGCAGGGCAATAAAACAGATATACAAAAAACACTATGGCAAAAATACTAATAAACGGGAGGTTATCTGAAAGACTTAACATCTTTAGAGGTACGAGACAGGGCTGCCCACTGTCCCCACTACTTTTTAATCTTTATATTGAACCCTTGGCAGAGAAGATAAGAAAGCATAGGGAGATATTACCTTTTCAGGCCAGGGGCTGGCAAAAAAAGTGGGGTTATATGCAGATGATCTGGTGGCTTACACCTCAAATCTCAGTTCAGCACTTCCAAAAGTTGATGAGCTTGCGCCAGGTTTTGGAAAGATTTCAGGATATGAAATCAATCAAGGGAAAACTGTCATAATGGCCTGGAATATCACTACACCAGAGAGCTGAGTTAAAAAGGAAATGCGGTATTTGGTCATCAAAATTACTGGAAAAAATAGAGAAAATTCCTGAATCCAACTATCAAAAGATCAACAAGGAAATAGGGAAATTTTTGTTGGGTTGGTCTCATCTGCCTCTATCTATTTATGGGAGAGTTAATAATATTAAAATGACTATCCTCCCTAAAATCACTTTTTTATTCCAAAATATTCCGCTGGCTTTCAAGGAGGAGTGGCTTAAAAAAATTCAATCTAAGATATCTAGCTTTATCTGGGCCTATAAAGGGGTGCGCATCTCGTGGAAAAAACTGAGATGACAGTATGAGAAGGGGGGCCTAAGGCTGCCGGATTTATCTTATTATGCATGTTTTTTTTTGTTAAAAGGAGGGAAAGGGTTGTTTTATGGGCCAGATGATTCAGAACTAGGGAGGATGTATGCAGCTATGTTAAAGAATGTAAGAGGGGGAGAAATCGGCTTTATTCATAAATATGGAGACCCACGATTTTAATTCGCTTAAAGACTGTACAGAGTCTAGCAGAGACGTGGTACAAAATCAGAAGAGAGTTGAAAATAAACTATTACAGTGGGATGGCACCAGTTTTTGACTCTCCTGGTTCTCCTGAATGGACAAAGGACTGTTTGGAATGCCCTCTGATTACTAGGTGGAGTCAATTGATAACTAACAGTGCTTTAATTCCCTGGGAAGAGAGCTAAATATTGTTTAATGGCCAACTTTCGAGATTTAAGTATCTGCAAATGTTGAACTGGAGTCTTACGGATGGCCGAGGAGCAGGACAAACTAATATGCTCGAAGAAAGTCTAGCAACTAGGGGATATTTTAAAAAAGAGGTGGCGACTGGCTATTGGATGCTAATGGAGTTGGCGGAGGGAGACTTCAACCTGTCCGTGGAACTGTGGAAGAAGTGCTTGCCAGGAGAACAGATTCAAGATTTATGGCAAGTATCTTGTGAAATACTATATTGCACAGTTCGTCCCGCAAATTTAAGGCAGAACCACCTCTTTTGTCTCCATAGGGTTTATTGGACCCCTTATAAATTGTCTAAACTGGGAAGTGGAACAGCATCCAGATGTCCTAAATGCAACAAGCTGATAGTGGACGACTCTCACATGTTTATGCTTTGTCCAGTGATCCAAGGCTTCTGGCAGGATGTGAGTAGTACAATATGCTCTATAGTTGGTGAAGCTCCCCAGGTAAGCGAACAGCTGGTCCTTTTTGGTCTCACAAATAATCATGCATCTTTGTCAAAAAATACAAAAAATTTTTTTTTTTACTTAATTCTACTAGCTCGTAGGGAAATCTGTAAAAATTGGGTAAAGCCAAATCCCCCTATAAAAATAGAATGGTTGGCTTCAGTTAAATATACTTATATGCTCGATAGCACATGTAAATGTAAGCGAAATGCATTCTGGCTTCCATATGAGGAATGGGCACAGTCTCTAATCAATTGAGTCCAAACATTAGACCTCTACACCATATTGCTAAATGCTCTTGTGGTAGCCGATGGCAAGTTGGTCGAATTAGACACCAATGGTTGAGTATAGATGGCAAGGTGTAGAGTGTACCACTCCAGGTCTTTAAAGGTACACTAGAGGAGTCCCTGAGAAGTGATCAAGCTTTTAACTGTTGTACACCTGGTCAATGAGGACTTAAAAAAAAAACTAAAAAAAACCGATGTGGTGGCAGCAATGTTAGGAGTCTAGAGTACTAGAAAAAATATTTGTGTGTTGTGGCTGCCGCAGGGGAGCACCCAGCTTTTGCCTTCGGGGTCCTCAGGGCCAGTTGTGGATCTGGGAAGGGGGCTTGTGCCACTCCCCTTAAAATTAGGTTTGGTCATGGGGACGGGGAGGGGGACGCACTCCCCCCTCCTCTTTAAATGTATGGTATCCCAAGGGGGCCCGGGGCCAACATTGGCTCACAGATGGAGAGATGCATGCCCCCTCCCCTTTAAATGTATGTTAGCCCCGGGGAATGGGGTTTCCTAGGCCAGTATTGGAATTGGGAGTGGGGCTGCACTGCACTCTCCTTTTATCAAATGCTGGCCCCAGAGGATGGGGTCACTTGGCCTTTCCAGGCTTTGGGAGGGGGCTGCATAGCCCCATCCCCAAACAAAGAAATATATTTTGCCCTAGGGTATGGGTTAGCATTGGCTCAAGGATGAGGATGCACACTCCTCTCCCCAATATAAAAAAACCCAGAAAGACGAGTAATAAGTGAGCAGCAAGAGCTTCTCATTTATTAGTCACTGCTCCCAGAAAAGAGCGCCCCATAATGCTCTAGTGCATTTTCACCCAATATATTTTCTTGCTGGTGGTGTCCCCACAAGAGGCAGGCACACCACCAAGCATTTTGGTAACGTTGTGGGGAGCTGCAGGAATTGCCCTCCAGCAACAATAAAAAAAGACAGAAAGTCTCCTCGGTCTCTAAATCCATGACCCAAGGAGAGCTTATTATATTTTTGAAAATCACCATGAGCTGGAGCTGTATGTTCTTCAGCTGGAGTGCAAACACCTGCATTGGTTGATTCTATGGTTGCCCTTTGTGCTTTTGAAAGAAAATTCAAAGACTTAAATACATGTTTATATTTTTTTATGACAATCATCTTTATTAATCTTTACAATGTGTGAATTCATTTGAATCAATTAAATATACATTTGATTATAGTTATCAGTGACTTTTCGACAAAGCTAGTATATTTGCCTTACTTATAATGACCACCTTTCTATTGTCATATATCATCAGCTGTGTGCCCCAGTGGAGTACTACACCCACCTCCCGGCTTCTTTGGCCACCAAAGAGTGTTTGGCTGGAGGGACAGCCCCCGCACCCAACCCTTCGAAGCTGTCCCCCAGTGGTCCAATACTACTAGAATTATGCAGCAAGGAGGAACAAATTATGGTGAAAAATTATCTAAATTATGCATCAAAAATGCAGATTATGTGGCACATTCTCTGTCCGTATTATTTTTTATCAATTTGAGATTGAAACACCATTATTGGTGAAATTGTCAAATTCAGAATCAACTAAATGCCCTGACCCCCAGCCATACTAATTGCTTTGATAACAATTTATTTAAGACAAGTAAACAATGCCTAAACATTGTAATTCCAATCACTACCCAGTCTTAGCTGCACTTTGAAGAAAACACCTTTTCAAGGTAACTGACTGGTCAAAACACACATTGCCATTGAGTCACTAAAATGAAACACTAGTGTGATAGTATAAATGTAGACACTTGATCACCTCAAAATCCACTTTTCCAAAAGCATCACATATAAAAACACTAACAGAGGTACACACTATCAGCTCTTAGAATAAATGATGGAAAAAGAATGAGTTTACAGAGTCACTAGAGATGTCTCTTGCATGAGGCAATAGAGTGTCTCTCAACATGAATATATGGCCACAGACCTGTTAAGTAATGATTACGTGCTATACTCTTTAGCTCGGCATTAGTTTTAGGAAGGCAACCCCAGCAGTGTCTCTTAAGTTCCATTATATTTTCTCTCTTTTTAGTAAATTAGTTCAATAGGGGTAGTTATACCCTCTCTATATTGGTAGCAGACATGGCTGAATTTGCATGATTCAAGACCAGATAACCTAACATTATAGCAATGTGAAAATAAAGATTAAGCGGTGGACACTCAGGTTTACTTTCCTTGCTGACTGGCATCACAGATCTGAGAGCATGAGCCATATCATGATCGCCAGGCGTTAGACTAGGAGAATTGGAGAAAAACAGATAAAAGCAAATGTCAGTAAGCCTCCCCTAAAACAGAGCCCAACTAAAACATGAAGACTTTGGTGTTATGTTGTCTTGTTTTGATGTGAAACATGAATGAACTATATAGCCCCGGGAGAGAAGGCAAAATAAAGGTGATTTTTGTGGGGAGAAAACTCTATGGTGAGCTTGAATGCACAAAAAAGGAGCAGTTTACATTTCACAGTGAGCTAAATATGACCCGATGCAGTGATACAATGTCATAGCAAGAGCGATTAGAATGAAAAGGTGATTGGCTCAATGAAGCCGGGACAGCGCAGCAAGGATGAGTGGTAATGTTGGATTCAATAGATGAACTGCAGCTCACAGATACAAGCAAAAAAAATATATATAGTGTAATTTGCACAAGGGCAAGTTAGATGGTCAGAAATGTACAGGATTCTATATTTAAGCACCGGATTAGCATGCTCGTGCATTCTACAAGACTGAATGGCGATGTTATCATTAACTGTGACACACTGCCACAAGTTCACACTAATAACATTTTAAACAGGGTTTTGAGTGATTTTACCTTTTTCGTGATTTATATACTGTTAATACACCTGTGTGAAGGTGTTTTTGTTCATTAAAGCACCGTATCAATTTTTTACTGGTTTTAAATGTGTGGAATTCAAGAGGCCAGTCATTTGTTGGCTTCTTCCCCATTATTACGCCGACCACGGTTTTTTGTATAGTCTTTCTTTGCTCTCTAGCAGTAAAGGTTGAGGAAATTTGAACAGTGAGAGGGAGCGATTCAGAGATGTTCAAGGCCCTGTATTTAAACAGTGACTTAGCCCTTTCATGCAGTGGGCTCTACCTTGGTAGGTTGGAATGCTCACGCCCATGCCCCAACTGCGACATGCTCCAAGGAATCTTCTTCTCAATTATCATGACTAACGTATTCAAGGGAAGAACTCCTGGAAATGGGAGAATACATTCAGGTACAATATGAGCAATCCCCTGTTCTAACTAAACAACTACGTTTCATACTGACAACTGCTAATAGTATATTAATATTGTAACTGCTTCAAGCGACATCTGAGTAATGCATGCTCAAGAATGGCATGTACGGAGGAGCTGGAGCCCTTTATTAATAGCCAGAATATTGATATAGTATTTATAAAGGGAACATGGCTATATTATGCCTCAAACCCTGAACTATCATGGCTAATTCAGTCAGTTAGTTATTTGGTGGGACTATATCCAGTAAAGGGGAGACGGTCTAGCCATCGCATAACATTTTTCTTAGAAAGCTGAAGGTGCGTTCGTTTTTGCAGAATCTATGCTTTTTAACATTTCTGTAAATACTATTCATGAAATCTCCGGTCTGCTGACTTTTAGCCCTCCGAAACCACCTACACTTTACACAGAATCTGGCTGATTGTACCACTCCACTGTTGAGAAAACATACCAATTTTTATTATATTGGTCAATATAAATCTGTGGTTTGTGGGAATCTATAGACTCAAGAACATCAAGAAATGTCCCCAACAGTAAGTAAAAAAAGGGCAATAGCTCCAAAATATTGAAAATTCACCCACAGATCAGCTCGAAAACTTTTTATTTATTTATGATCATTAAATATTTTATCATTTTTCTTTAAAAGTAAGTCAGACAAAAAAGTAGAAAAAATCATCCATAAGGGTACAACACATGTTCATATATACTATATACAAATATTCAAAAAACACGAATACAGCCCACATTTAACAATATACAAAATTAAAGGTACACACTATGGGCCCCATGAGGATGGCAAGCGGATTGCAATGCGCCCGCCATCCCAGTAGAAAAGACCCCGCCATATTATTATGGCTGTGGGGTCCGTGGCGGAAGGAAAGACCGTCTGCGGCATTTCTTCCCCAGTCGACTTGCGACCGGGCGGAAAAGGCTGCAATATGGTGGAGTTGTCTGTTTGACACTGCCAGCCATATTACAATGTGCATTAAGGAACGCCTGCTGCCATGGAAAGGCATGCGGAGTCTGTTAGGGGGCCAGTTGCGGGACCCCAAGGACTCCGGGGGTGTGGGGGTGCATATGGGGGGTACCTTTGGTACCCCCTGCAGTTCTATGCACAACATGGCAGGCACCGCACGGTGCCTGCCATGTTGTGCATGGAAGTGCACAACATGCCTCCCTAACATTGTGGCGGGCGGTGCTGAGTGCACCGCCCGCCACAATGTTAGGGATGCAGGATGCGCCCGCCACTGTGAACGGCGCATCCTAATAGCACCCACGGGACCCCCGCCCTTATGGCGGGCGTTCCAATTCCACGACGGGATGGCGGGCGGGCGGATAAAGTTCGCCCGTCATCCTAATGGGGCCCCATATATCCAGCAACCAAGAGACAAAATTACGTTACAAAAATGAGAATCATGACAAACAAAATCCACAGTTCATAAAAAACACACGCAAGGAAAAGCGCCAACGTGCGTTTCAGAAAGTACCAAAAAACTATTTTCAAAATTCCTTCGTCAGGGCGCACATTTCATGCTTTAACTAGTATTCGTGACCCGGAAGTGGTCATCAATATATAAAGGCGTAATACAGTGTGAACACCAGGGCTCAAGGAGCTATCTTGGCAATCTTAAAACACACATGCTTTTTTCTGAACCTGGATTCCGGTCTGAACTCAATAGAACTCTGATGTTCAAATAAAAGAAACCACAGGTACAATTTTAGTGAAGTGTCCGGAATGCCAATGCAGAAAATCCCAGGATGTAGGCGTGAAAGTCCCCATCTAAAGAGTGGCCTAAGATAAATACAATGAAGGCCTAGTTCTAGCATCCCGTAATGGCAGACCATCAATAGTTTTACCGGCATTTTTTTGGGTGCCACCGATGGTCCGTCATTACGGGACATTATAATAAGGCTTTCATCGTATCAACCTTTGGCCTCACTTTATTTGGGGACATTAACGCCTACATCCGGGGCTCCCCTGCAGTGGTCTTTTCTTCGGCACTATCGATGGTCTGCCATTACAGGACGTTAGAACTAGGCTTTCATCGTATTTATCTTGGGCTGTTCTTTAGACGAGGACTTTTACACCTACATCCGGGGTTTTTCTGCATTGGTATTCCGGACACCTCACTAAAATTGTACCTGTGCTTTCTTTTATTTGAACATCAGAGTTCTATTCAGTTCAGACCGGACTCCAGGTTCAGAAAAAAGCCTGTGTGTTTTAAGATTGCCAAGATAGCTCCTTCAGCCCTGCTGTTCACACTGTTATATGCCTTTATATATTGAAGACCACTTTCGGGTCACTAATACTAGTTAAAGCATGAAATGTGCACCCAGACGAAGGAATTTTGAAAATAGTTTTTGGTACTTTCTGAAACGCGCGTCGGCGCTTTTCCTTGTGTTTGTTGTGTATGAACTGTAGATTTTGTTTTTTTGTAATCTCTTATGTTTCTCATTTTTTAACTTGTTTGTGATCTATATTCATTGTATGTGGTTGTTATATGTGTCTCTTGGTTGCTGGATATAGTTTGTACCTTTAATTTTGTATATTGTTAATTGTGGGCTGCATTCATGTTTTATGAATATTTTTATATGGTATATATGAACATGTTTTGTACCCTTACGGATGATATTTTCTATTTTTTTTGTCTGATTCCCTTTTAAAGAAAAATGATAAAATATTTAATGATGATAAATAAATAAAAGGTTTTCGAGCTGATCTGTGGGAGAATTTTCAATATTTTGGAGCTATTGCCCTTTTTTTACTTACAGTTGGGGACATTTCTTGATGTTCATGAGTCTGTTTTTTCCCCTGGTTGGATGTCCCTCTAGAATACATTTTCTCAGGGTCCCGCTGTCGTTTGTCTAGTTGTGGGAATTTATAGCCTAGAGCTGCTTGCCTTTTTAACTTCTATAGGCGTGACTCAAGAAGTGAACTCGGCTGCACATTAGGCAGGACATTATAGGTGCACTTTTAGTTTTTAAGTGCCTACTTGAGTTGAAACACCTTATCGCTTAGAGATGGTTTTATCACTTTGCTGTACATTTTGTTACAGAAGTGATTATAACCAAGACGCATGCTTTTTAAAATTTCGATTATGGTGAAGTATGTAGGAAAGCAGATTATTAGTAGGTGGGGTATTCACCCTCAGCTAGTAATAATACCACAATCGCTAATAGGTCCAGTCAAGTCTCAGTAAATTAATCCTCGCTCAACCCTTAGTAGCTTAGCGAATGAGAGGTCAGGCTTAACTTAGGAGACAGGTATGTGCAAAGCATCTAATACCACCAAAACAGTAAATAAGTGAATTTCACAACATAAAAATCCAACACCAATTTATAAAAATAGAGAGTATTCTTATCTTCAAAACAACACCAAAATGAGAAACATCTAATGCAGGGAACCAGATACGTGAATTTCTAGAGATTCAGGTAGTGTGAAAAGGCACAAAATGGCAACTGAGGGTATCTGGTTGCGCTGGGCCAGGACAAAGTCACAGGTTCAGGCCAACCACGATGGAGCACAGCCCGGGCATAGGACCAAGTTAAGCCTGCTGAGTACTGTACCTTATGTCTTCGGTATACGTTCTGCATGGCATTGCTTTGCAAGGCTTTGCGTCATCCGTCTTTGGTTCAGAGGAGCTGTGAGGGCTGTGATACGAGATCCTGCATCAGGCTTCGTCAGTTCTGATGAAGCTGTTTGGGGAGGCTTTGCGCCAACTTGCAGCGGTTCAGTTGAAGCTGTGTGGCAAGGCTTTGCGTCATATCACGTTGGTTCTGTTCAAGCTGGCAGCTGAGCGTAGTGGCTTCGGGAGGCATTGCTTCATCTCGCGTGAGTTCTGATGTGACTGCCACCTGGTTCTTTGTTCTTATGGGGGGATGTGTTCTCTAGCACTGGCCAAGGGTTCAGAGGCTCTGTTTTGCCACTTGAGGGCTAGGACTCAATTTACCACAATGCAAAGCGCAGTCCAGGATGAGCCCTTAACAACTGGTCAGCAGGGTTGTTCTCTCTTTGGCTTTGGAGGTGACTTCTTTGGGTCTTTTGTACCTGTTTCTGGTCAGGGAGTCCACTTCTTTCCTTTTGGAGTCAGACAAAGTTCTTTCTTTGTGGAGCTTTGTGACTGCAGCAGGTGTTATCGTCAGAGTACAGTCCTCTCTTTGGTGCAGTCCAGGGGTATAAAATGACTTTCTTGTAATAGTTATAACACATCCGACCTTGGCAAGTAGTTGGGTTTAATGAAACAATTAATTTTATGCTTTGAATGATATTGCTAGCTATCTCCAATCAAATGCTAGACTTAGTTAAGTTTACTGGAGCCTTCCCATATTTGCTTATGAGGCAAGCCGCACTTCAGTAGGAACAAATTACATTGGGCTGTTTGTAATTACTAGGGCATATATAACATAATTTGTACTGTCCCATGTTTTTGGAGCACCCTTACCTTGGGACACCTAGGAAGATCTTAGGGCTGACTTATAAGTAATGAAAAGGTAGTTTTGGACTTTGGAAATGATTTTAATTCCAAAGTCGAATTTGGATACAGTTTTATTAAAAACCAGCCTACAAGGCGGCCTGGCTTTAAAATGAGATCAGACACCCCAGAAATGCACTCAAGTGAATTAAGTCCACTGGGATCTCTAAACCTACCCACACAACCACATACTAGGGATTTACAGGTAGGTTATCTTTGCCAATGCAAATTATACCAATTAACGTATACATTTTAGAGGATATAGCACTGTCTCTGGGTCTGGTTATCAGAGCCCAGAACACTTTAGAGTCAGTAACCACCAACATAAGTCCACAAATGGAGGTGACCAATGCCAAACATATGGTTTACCTACAAAGTTTCAATGGGTTAAAATAACTCAGTATAATCTAACAAAGGCATTAATCTCACCGAATAATGCAGTTTGCATCGGCAATGCTAGTAGAATTGAAGAGGCAGTGGCTAATTACAACTACTGGCTGACCACAGCACTTTATTCTATTGCCCCTATTAAGCAGAACACATTGAAATGAGCAAGAACACCTGCCCCTTGTTTTTCTGAGGAGATAGCTGCTATCAAGTGATTTTTGCAGTGCAGAATCAAAATGAGTGTACAGTAAAGTCTTAAAACAATGTAAGACTAAGACATAACAAGCTCAGAGAAGATACTATTCTGAAAGAATCACTTTTTGGGGAGGGGGCGATTAGGCAGACACACAAAAACCTCCAACTTTGCTAAAACAACTTATAAGTTCTTTTTAGCAAGGGTTATCTGGTTGGCTAGTGTATGCCTCTAAGCCAGACACAACCCACCACTCTAGTCAGCCCAAGTAAGTTACACACCAAATGTAACCTCTGCTCACCCTCTGGTAGCTTGACACAGAGCAGTCAGGATTATCATCGTAGGCAATGTGTAAAGTGTTTGCTCAACACACTCACAAAAGAGACTTGACACAGGGTTATATAAAATATAGTATATTCTACATAAAATACTCCAAAACTACATGAATCATGAATACTGTTCATAGTATGGAATTCCAGAGAAAGTACTCATCATCATGATAATGCAAGAGTCAAAACAAAATGCCTCATAACATCAGTGCCTGTGATGACATTTTACATTAAGGATAATGCATAGATCACCAAATATCACTAGTAGTACATAAACCACCAAATATCCCTATAACCACATCAGTAACAACAATCCCACATAGGCACAGGACCCCTGCACTCCCCAGGAGTTTGGTATTTTTTGTAAGACTGGTTGAAAAGGTGAGATTTAGAACTCAAGTTGTAGGGCACAGACAGGCCTTTGCTCCTCCTAGGTATTCTATGGCAATGTTCCGAACAGTGGTAAGATCCTAATCGAGGGTCTCCGTCGAAGACTCACCCCATAAAGCCACCAGCTAACAAGTACAAGTGCCCCCCAGGTAAGTCCCAATGGGGGGGCCACCCACACATGGTATGGTTATGTGGGAAGACCTCACTAGGTCGCGTGGAGTATTCAAATTGCAGCTGCCCGTGAGTGAGTGGCACAGCTATAGCTGCTCTGTACATTTGCTTCCTCTGCTCTGCCTCTCACTCAGGGTTGCAGAGGCGGGGGCGCCCGGGGTAAACACCTTGTCCCTATGGCATGGAAGCAGAGAATCCTGGATGCCGGCACAATCCTTGCCATAGGCTGTGGTGTCCTTCTCACCTTCATGCTCTAGTGCTTCACCATGCGCTGATGTGAAAACTTCTTGACGTTAGGTTTGGGGCAAAAAATGAAATGCTCCAACTGTGCTGTGTAGGTCAGGCAAGGAGCAATAAACCGTGCTCACTATGGTGTGAGCTCCTTGGAGAATACTTGGTGTACACACAGGGAGCGGCAGGCAGGCACACCAGCACATAAAGGGCTTTGGCAAAGTGGCAGTCTCTCCACCAGCCCAACTGGCAGCAGGCCAGCACCAAAAAAGCAGGTAGTCCAAATGGTGGTTGTTCCTGGCAGCACAACTGTACCCTGACCATCTGTAGACTGTAGAGCCAGCAGCATCTGGTTACAAGTCCCACACACTGTCTGAAATCTTGGGGTCAGATTGTTCTTATACTCAAAATTGTCTTTGATGAAGGGGTGACTTCAAAAGAACCTTTAGAGGTATGCAACAATCCCTTTCCACCCATCCCAGGTCCCAGTCAATCAGTAGGGGGGTAAATCAGGCCTTTGTCAGGGCAGGACACAACCTATACAAATGTAAGTGCACCCCACTTCTCCCTCTCCCAGCCCAGTAAGACTGTCAGTATGCAGATGACTGCAGATGTATCCGTGTCACACCCAGCACTTCCTGTGTTGTGGCTGTCTGGAAAGCATGCACCAAGTGTAGCTGTCACCCAGCCCTAGACCTGGATTGGAGTCAGGCTGCAAAGCACAAAGAGTCATAAGCACATAGAAATGGCCTCTTTCTAAAAGTGGCATTTCTAAAATAGTAGTGAACATTCTAAATACACCAGTAAGCAGGATTTATTACTGCTTTTCTAAACATAAAAAACATGGCAATTCCACTCATTTCTGATTGGTAATTACCACTTAAACATACATAAGGGAATTGGATCACTGAAAGAATATCGACGGACAGAATATCGACCATCAAAAATATCGTTGAGAAAATATCGACAGTCAAAATATCGAGTTTCTATCTACAAACAGGTAAGTAAAAAAATATTGAGTTAAAAATATCGTTTACAAAAATATAGTTGTAAAAAATATCGTATTTACTAAAAACAGTGTTAAATTAAATTAATATTAATAATTAATTACTAAAATATACTTAAAATTACTTAAATTAACTTATAATAATTAAATAATTAATGAAAGTTAAATAAATATTTTTTTATTTCATATTTATTAAACATATATATATAGTAATAAAATATAATAAAATAATACCCAAAAACTGAAAACTGACCCTGAACCCTAAAAATACCCCTTTACCCAAAAACTGAAAACTGACCCTGAACCCTAAAAATACCCCTTTACCCAAAAACTGAAAACTGACCCTGAACCCTAACAATACCCCTTTACCCAAAAACTGAAAACTGACCCTGAACCCTAAAAATACCCCTTTGCCCAAAAACTGAAAACTGACCCTGAACCCTAAAAATACCCCTTTGCCCAAAAACTGAAAACTGACCCTGAACCCTAAAAATACCCCTTTGCCCAAAAACTGAAAACTGACCCTGAACCCTAAAAATACCCCTTTACCCAAAAACCCAAAACTGACCCTGAACCCTAAAAATACCCCTTTACCCAAAAACCCAAAACTGACCCTGAGCCCTAAAAATAAAAACGATATTATTTCACTTACCTTAAAAACGATATTACTTCACTTACCTTAAAAACGATATTTTGGCTGTCTATATTCTGTCCTGTCGATATTTTCTCCAAACGATATTTTGGAGTTGATATTATGTCCAAACGATATTTTGGAGTCGATATTATGTCTGTGCACCAAGGGAATTCTCAATGTTGTCCTATGAGAGGAGTAGGCCTTGCAGCAGTGAGAAACAGAATAGGCTGTTTATCACTAACAGGACATGACACACATAAAGGCACATGCCCTACCTTTTACTTACACAGCACCCTTCTCATAGGGCTACCTAGGGCCTAACTAGGGATGAACTATATGTAAAACAAGGGGAGTTTAAGGCTTGGCCTTCTTTTAAATGACAAGTTGATGTGGCATTAAACTGGACATGCATGCCCTGCAGTGGCAAGCCTGAGATAGGTTTGAAAGGATACATCTGCAAATGGCAAAAGCAGGGCTGCAGGCCCACTAGTGGCATTTAATTTACAGGCCCTGGGTATACAGTATACCACTTTACAAGGGACTTCCAAGCAAATCAGATATGGCAAACAGTTGTAAACAGTTGATCATGCAGTGCTTAAAGGAGAGACCACATGTGCTTTAGTGGTAAGTGCCCAGAATCCTAAAGCCAAAAAAAAGAGGGACAGAAAAATAGGTGGAGGAAGGCAAAATGCTTGAGGATAACCCTGCAGGAAGGGACATGTCCAACAGTTCTTAAATAGCATCACTCAATTAGAAATATGGATTAGCCGGAGCATTATGATGTAGTTACCACAGAAAGAATTAAACAAACCAATCTGCAAACAAAGTTTGATTCTTTCTCCTCAAGTCATACACCAGGAGCCACATGTATGACCATTTCATTTTGCGACTCGAAAAATTTGATTTGCAAAATGCAATACTTTAATGTGTCTCAGACACATTTTGCGATACCCAATGTGGTCACTAATGACATACCTCATAAACATTAATGAGGTAGGTCGCAATTTATGACCCATTGGGAATGGCTGTTAATGCCGGGATGATGGTCTGCCGGGGACTGCAGACCACCATGTCTTTCATTGCTTTTTAAATAAAGCATTTTTTTTTAAATGCAGTCCGTTTTCCTTAAAGGAAACAGGATGCATTTTAAAAAGAAAACTGAAAAGAGTAGGCTGAGTTCTGTGGAACCACTGCCTGCTATCCAAATATTTTGGTGTCCACATTTACAAAGGGGAAGTGGTCTCTTGGAGATCCCTTGTCATTTGTGAATGGGTTACCACCTTCTTCATGAGTCAGCAAAGTAGAAATGTTTTGCGACTGCATTCCAGTCGCAAAACATTCATACATGCCCCAGTGACTCATTATTAGGATGGTCTTGTTAGGCCCTTTCCTAATAGAAACTTGCAAACTCATTTGCGACTGCAAAAAAATTCAACTCTGTCACTTTGTCAGGAGTGTTACTATGTTTGGGTAGAATTTTTGATTCCGCCTGTAAAGACGGGGTCCACGCTGGACCCCGTCTTCTCCACAGGAACCCATGGCGCCTTCAACCACACCACCGAGCTCCACTGGACCGACCACCACTGCATCCATTTCACCTTATAGAAACCAACCACGCACCACCGCACCCAACAGCTGCCTCACCGCTGCTGGAGCAAAGTCACGGAAGACCAGCTGATCACCAACCTCGCCCAGAACCCACCCGCCGACCCCACCAACCCAGACACCGCAGCCTGCAACCTTAGACAGTCGATCGACGACTGCGCCAATACCCTCGCCACGCTCAAGAAACCCTCCAACAGCCACACCAGCAAGAGATCCACCTGGTTCACCGACGAGCTCCAGACCTCTAAACGCGCATGCCATAAACTGGAGAAGATATGGCTCCACGAACGCACATCGGACAACCACGCAGCCCACAAGGACGCCACCCGCAGACATCACCACCTCATCAGATAGCCAAGAGATCCTCCTTCAAATACCGCTTGGATAACAACGCACACAACAGCAAGGAGCTCTCCAGCATCGTAAAGGAACTCTCCAACCCCAGCACCAACTCCAATGACATCCCGCCCTCACAAGAACTGTGCGACTCACTAGCCATCTTCTTCCACCACAAGATCGCTGACAACCACGGCAGCGTCAACACCACGACCACCCCGACTACGCCAGACTCCACCTCCCCTGTGAACACTACCAGCGCCATCCGCCTGCCCTACTGGTCCAATGTCAATGACGACGAGACACGCAAGGTCATGAACTCCATCCACTCAGGATCTCCGTCAGACCCGTGCCCACACCACATATTCAACAAAGCAGCCATCGCACCCCAACTACGGAAGGTCATCAACATCTCCTTCGCAACAGCGACATTCCCGGAAAGCTGGAAGCACACCAAAATCAACGCCCTCCTCAAGAAGCCCAAGGCGGACCCCAAGGATCTCAAGAACTCCCGGCCCATCTCCCTGCTACAGTTCCTGGCAAAGGTCATCGAGAAAATCGTCAACATGCAATTGGCCCACCACCTGGAAGACAACAACATCTTGGACCCATCCCAGTCCAGATTCAGATGAAACCACAGCACCGAGACAGCCCTCATCGCCGCCACAGAAGACATCAGGCGCCAACTAGACAACGGCGAAACATCAGCCCTCATCCTCCTGGACCTGTCTGTATGTATGTATGTATGTATTGCGACTTATATAGCGCACGTATCACCGGCGTCTTGGCTTTTCCCTGTGAGATAACCCCTACTGGGTATCCCCAGGGTGAAAGCCAGGCATCCCGCAGTGGGTGGAACGCCATAGTGGAGATTAAGCAACTATTGCCCAGAGTTGCAGCGTGGGACCCCATGATTGGAATAGGCACCGAAGCGAGAATTATCGAGTCCGTGGACATTTTGGGCTCAGGACCCTGCCGCGTCGGGAATTGAACCCTGGTCCCGGGCCGGACCTCTGCATCAGGGTCTGCCGCTCTAATCAGTGAGCCACACTCCTCCACCTGTCAGCCGCCTTCGACACGGTCTGCCATCGCACTCTAAAGACACGCCTCCTAGAAGCCGGAATCCAAGAGAAGGCCCTTGACTGGACCACGTCCTTTCTCTCCAGCAGCACCCAGAATGTCCGCCTCCCAACCTTCTGATCCGAAGCCACCGACATCATCTGCGGTGTCCACCAGGGCTCATCTCTCAGCCCGACGCTGTTCAACGTCTACATGGCCCCCCTCGTACAAGTGGCCCGCCATCACAACCGCAACATCATCTCCTACGCTGACGACACCCAGCTCATCCTCTCTCTCACCAAGGACCCACACACCTCCAAAACCGACCTCCACGAGGGAATGAAGGCCGTCGCCGACTGGATGAGGAGCAGCCGTCTAAAGCTGAACTCGGACAAGACGGAGGTCCTCATCCTCGGACCCACCCCCTCAGCCTGGGATGACTCCTGGTGGCCGACCACACTGGGAACAGCACCAACACCCACTGACCATGCACGCAACCTAGGATTCATCCTCGACTCCTCCCTCTCCATGTCTAAGCAGGTGAACGCCGTCTCCTCCTCCTGCTACAACACCCTCCGCATGCTCCACAGGATCTACAAGTGGATCCCGACCGAAACAAGAAGAACGGTGACACAGGCCCTCGTTAGCACAAGACTGGACTACGGCAACGCACTCTACGCAGGAATCTCAGCCAAACACCTACGACGACTACAACGCATCCAAAACACCTCCGCCTGACTGATCCTCAACCTCCCCCGCCACAGCCACATCATCCCCCACCTGTGATACCTACACTGGCTCCCCGTCGAAAAGAGGATCACCTTCAAACTCCTCACCCTCGCACACAAAGCACTCAACAACGCCGGACCAGCCTACCTGAACAGCAAACTCAGCTTCTACACCACCCGCCAGCTCTGCTCCACCAGCCTCGACCTCGCCGCTGTCCCCCGCATCCAACGAACGACCTCCGTCGGCAGATCCTTCTCCTACCTCGCCGCCAAGACCTGGCACACCCTCCCCACCCACATACGGCAGACCCAAGACCTACTCGCCTTCAGAAGACTCCTCAAGACCTGGCTCTTCGAGCAGTAGCAGCACCCCCCCTCCCCATAGCGCCTTGAGACCCTCACGGGTAAGTAGCGAGCTTTACAAGTAATTGAGTAATTTAGTAAATCTGCATTACACCTGTGAAGCAGAGTTATACAATAATTCTGCCGTTCTTCAGGTGAAATTACATCAGTACTGTAATGGTACTAAAACAGGTAGCAGCCCTTCTATTTTTAAAAACCACTGCAGATGAAATTTCAATCTCCAGAGATTTATAAACATAGAGAGATGTCTCCCTCTTCCCGCCCAGTTTAGTTCCGACTGCAGTGCACATATCTCTTGGTGCCCTTACATAAGTATGCAAGGGCACAGAGGAGTATGCACTGGAGTGGATACCTCTCATTACCCTTACATATTTATACCCCTTGGTGCTTTTACATGCTTATGTAACGGCACTGAGGGGTATGCACTGCACTGTAGTACATACTCCTCAGTGCCCATGCATACTTATGGAAGGGCACAGAGGGTTATGCATTGTACGTTGTAGTGCCAACACTTCCTCCTCATGGAATTATGTGGAATTTTAAAGTAATTTCACAGAATGAAACTCCGCCAATTCCGACCAACCTGTTGTGGTACCAACTGGCTGGATGCATGCATATTTGATCTCCCTTTTTAAAAAAGCCAACAGCTGACCCTACAATCATGAGCATTCTTTGTCTGATAGCACTTTTGCCATTTCCTGCACAGATGTTAGAAAAGGTAGAATAAGTTAGGGATAAACTACCCCCTGCCATACATTATAAGGATATTACAATTCACTGAGGTGATTTGCAATATCTTTATCATGTACACCAGCGGGTATTTTATCCGATATAACACATGGCAACACCATCACCTTTCCCACAAATCACCTCAAACTTTGGTTCATAGCTCTTTCATATGGAGAAGCGAGCATATTTTCAAACATGAAGAACAAAAATAATACCTCTAATGCAAAATTAAGCACATTAAAATCTTGTGAACCTGTTAGATATTTGTGGCAAACAGATATTAGAAACAGTTCGATACAAGTCAATTTTTCTAAAACAAAACGATTTCAGCTTTTCTTTAATTACCTAAGCAGTGCCAAAATGAAACATATACTCTTTGCTTGTGGTTGTAAACTACAAAAATAGAGCAGAAGAAAGAAAACCAACATTTAGTTTTCATTGCTAAACAAGAACTTCAATTATGCTATGTAACCTGACCTATCTTCTATGTCAGCAGCTGGCTTCAGTACTCAATTGTAATACTAATAGTCGAGTTCTGACGTCTTTTCTTTGGAGGCTGGGTGTGTCACAAGTCGCTGGTTATAAAGAACTTATAGACAGGCATATACACAGGAATGATAGAATACCATGTAATATAGACCATTATCTCAGTATATTGAGTCCTCTGTACTAGTACATTGCACACAATTTAGAACCCTACATAGTACTGATGTTGCTATATTTGTCATACGGTACCTAGGAATTAAGTAGGACTGTGAATCAAGACAACATAAATGTCGGAATATGGGGACTGAGTCCAGACATATTATCAGAGTATGTTGGCCCAATTCCTAGCTAGCTCACAGTGCACCAAATGAACCCCTAACCTTCCAGGGTACCAGATGATATCTGCAAAACAGAACATGACCACTCTAATTCTAGGCGGAAATTGTGGAAACAGTTCTACCCTTTCGTTGTTGCTCAGGTATGCCCCAGGGAGACACAAGAGAGATGCAAATTGACTTTCCAAATATTTATTGAAACAATTCTATTCTTGAGTAAAAAGCATGATCTGAAAATAATAATTGGATGAAACAAAGCATTGTAATCAACATTTCAAGAATGGTGAAAAAGATAAACATTTCAACCATTAAAACATTGTTGTGCGATTATATGATTATATAATTATATAATTACATTTATACTTATACTCCTATCTAATTCTATCAATACTAGCGAAAGCATAGTGGGACTCTGCCAGATCTCTTGGGACAACCCAAACCCCTTACCTGTGTCTGATGTATCAGGAAGCTGTCCTGGGGTAGAGCAGGCTATCATCCTTTGCAGGACGGAGGTTAGAGTCAGCAGGGCTACATCTCAGTCACAGTGCATAGAGTTCCAAGATAATCAGCAGAAGTGCTCCTCTATCGAATTTGGCTCAGAGGTGGTTTATATACATGCATGGCTAGGGGCATCCAAGTAGGTGAATGGCAGAACAACTTCCCTTGACAAATGTGTGAGTACAGAGATCGCTCTCCC
The DNA here is from genome assembly GCF_964261635.1 of Lissotriton helveticus. NCBI lineage: Eukaryota > Metazoa > Chordata > Amphibia > Caudata > Salamandridae > Lissotriton > Lissotriton helveticus. Next base: position 61,939,779 of record NC_136060.1, on the reverse strand, counting down.
GTGGCATCTTTTGGAGCTAACAATAATGAACACAAAGTATAGTACAGATGAAAAAGTCTGCAATGGTCTGTATTAGCTTGCATGTTTCATATTTTGTATTTGTTATTGTGTCACTCCACCGAGAATTGCGATACTTGGTATTTCCTATCAATATATTGTAGAGATTAGCTTTATATAGGTCCTGAAGAAAGCCTGTTGACCTTTGAAGGCATGTAGCGGGCGGAAACATGTCGAACCGCAGATGTTTTGGGACATTATACCCAGTCACACCACTTTGGGGCGGATTTACAATAACTGGCGCATCCCCAGGGATGAGCCAGTTATTGTGCGCCGCAGCTCCGCCACCCATGGTGCGTCGCATTTACAATGCGGCGCACCATGGGGCAAAAATGGCACAGATGCGTGACGCATCTGTGCCGTAAAGGCGGCACATTGCTGGAGTTGCGTCGCAAGCGCGACGTAGCTCCAGCAATGCTCTGGGGGGCCCTATCTGTCCAATGCTGCGTCAAGCCTTACGCCTGCTTCAAGCAGGCGCAGGGTTTTGATGCAGCATTGGCCTAAAAGTGACTGAGTGAAATCTTGTAGATGTCACTCAGCCTCTTTTAGGAGGCGTTCCTGCGCAGGAACGCCCCCCTGCACCGGAACACCTCCTTATGGCGCAGGGCTTTACAACATGGCGCTTCCCCAGATGCGTCACGTTGTAAATACCCCGCACCATGGTGCATCTTTTGCGCCGCCGCTGCGTCACAAAAGTGACGCAACGGCGGCATAAAAGAGGCGCAAGGGGCTTGTAAATCTGCCCCCAAGTTTTTAACCTTGCAGACGGACATCAGATTAAAGACGAGAAGATACAGAGTGCAATTTTACATTCACACAATCACTCTTAGAAAAGTGCACTACTAACACGTTGTTTCAAGCCCACCCACTCACACTAAGTGCAGTGGGTGAGGATTAAATGATGAAGCATACGACAGCTAGTACCTGTGGGTAAGGATCCTACAAAAATATCCAAGATATTCCAAGATCCCACTAATTATCCCCTTAGTAGGGGGATCATTGGAGATAAGGTTAACCCTTCTTGATTGTTTAGATTATATAATGAAAGCACTGTTCCAATCACACTGTGTCAAAGGTGTAGCGCTGATTTGATTGTTTGTCTTTAGACTCAGAGCTGTCTCCAACAGGGCACCAAAATACAAAGGAATCGTTCAATGTTCCTAGCCTTGGACAGAGTATACAAATCACATGATGAAAAGCTTTCTAAGAAATTGCTGCATGTAGAATAAAAAAGTACATCATTGTGTAAGTGCAAGGCATGAAAAAGTCACCATTAGAAAAAATTTGACTTGTGCATGGGTCTTCTGAACCTTACAACACTCACTCCATCAAACTAAAAGCTCAAAAGGCAGTCTAAAAAATTAAACTTAAAAAATAAGACTACTGATTGCACAATGAATATAAAATGCACTTTAATATTACAATCAAATGAAAGCCAAAATGCATTAAAAATGCCAATTAAAAGCACACAATTGTTAAAAATGAATAAGATCAATTTCAAATAAATTAAATGAATTAAAATCTAGGAGACTTCTGAAATGTTTCCCATGTTGAGAGTGAAACTAGGAAACAGGAAGGAACCTGCATCTGCCGGTGATGTTTACACACCTGCAGGTCATAACCAGCCCAATCAGAAGCCACTGATGGTGTGCCGGGCAGGGTAGTGTAATCACAGTGGAGGGACCAGGATCCAGGAATCCAGGAGCCCAAGCATCCAGGAATTGCTAATTGTAAGCATCCTGTAGCAACGGTAGTTTGATAGAACAGCACTGAAGATGGGTCCTTAACATAAGCATTCGCAGCTCAATATCCATAAACTGAGCCAGTAGCATTGCAAGACATAAATCTAGTGCACACGTGAAAGGGCACAATAGGCAGCAAAACCCGGACTGTATGTAGTGTACCCATATCGGTCGAAAGGACAAAGACCAATTCGCATACAGATCCTGAAATAAAGACACTCTAAAGTACTGTATCATTCATTCATGACACAGCAGGATGTGTGGTAGTTCCATCACCATTTGGCCTCGAGGAGGAACATCCATTGCAAAGTTAAAAAATAGGACCAAAATCCCAACAACTGAGAAATATCACAAGCAGTATGCCTCCACATACACTGGAGACCAAAGACTATATAAAGGAAGGAATCACTCCAAATACAGTCTAGAAAGTTCTGACCAAGCCTGACCCAAACGCTTTAGAAAAATAAACCACTCCCACGGTATTTGAAGCATTAAAAAAATGGTGCACAAGCTCACCTAAATGTAGTGAAAGATGTATGCACAGTAGTGCTTGTATTTCTGAAGAAGAACTTGCCAGCTGGAGATCAATCATCTCTCTAGCAGATGTTAGGGTAACGTACTTTAGTAACAATAAGGGTTTCAGTCAGTTTGAATTAGCAAAGTTAACATTAAAATAAGCAATTGCAGGCCATTCAGTACCTTCCCTGACTGTGTCTGTAGATGGGAACACATTATTAAGACAGGTCATGAGCCTGGAAACCATAACCACATATGGACTCGCGCATTCATCCCACAACAACCTTTCTCCTTCAGAATCAAATAATTTGTATTTGAAAGTAATTTGAAAACTGCCCAAATTAAGGCAGCAGGGACACCCTTTGGCTAACATAGCAAATTGACCATCAATACAATGCATGCGTGTTTCTCGAATGTGAGGCGTTTGGCACAACAAGAACAGCCGGTTTAATTAAACACTTCAGCCTGGAGCACAGTTACAGAAGCAAGTTTGAGGACTATCTCAAAGTACGATCAGTCTGAACAGGGCTTTATACTTTTCTTTGCATATCCTGAAGAACTTCAGACTATCAGTGTTCAGTCTATCCTTTGTTTGTAAAAGAATGCAGAACTTGTTTGTGGAGTCATAAATAAGGCTCCTTATAACACATGCAGGTGGGCCTCAAACTTGCGTGGACACAATGAGGGGAAGATAGTAATGTGTCCACATGTCCAGCATGAGGAACTTGTGATCACTGTGAATACCATTTATGTTGTGCCTTGATTGTCTGGGTGTTCCTAACTTCATGTGGCATCTGACTTTATGGTGTTTTGTGAATTTGAGCACCCCTTTGGCCTTGTTTGCTTTATTGGGGCCAGTCTCCTTGAACCACTGTGGTGTTGCTACACTTATCTGGGAGATTAACCTGAGGATCCTATTCATACATTTGTCTGCTGGCAACATGACACCCCACCTCTGACCAGTTAATAAGTAACCCCAGACCTAGGTCACAGAGCCTGCCTGACAACGTATTTCTGAACTGGGGTTGTTGGAGAGTTCATGATGCGTGAATTAGAGAATAGTGATGCAATTTCATTCTTATGTGTATAAGTATCATTATAAATATTGGCGTCGATTCTATCAATTTTAACATTCCACTAACAAGTTGAATTTTCAACTACATTATCTAACTCAGGGGTACTCATAGTACGACCTGCCGGCCAACAGTGGCCCGCGGACCATCCAAACATCGTACCCAGGTTTTAATATTCTTTTTTTTTTAAGTGTGTCAGATAACAGCCCTGTGGCAGCGCGAATCAAGAGACTCTGCTACTCTGTGGAGACGGGCGATTCCCGCCATAGTCAGAGTGGAGCTGCAGGGGCCTAAGAGGTGAACAAAGCCTCATTAACATGTGAATGGTCTTTTAAAGACCTGTGAAGTGTTTAGGTGCGGCTGTGTGTGTGTGTGTGTGTGTGTGCACCCGGAAGCTGTCTCAGCCAGGGCACACACAGGCAGGGTGAGATGAAGATGGTGACAGAGGGATAGGGAGGAGGTAAGGGGGAGAGAGATAGAGGCAGACAGATGGAGAGCGAGGGAGGGAGACAGAGGCAGACAGAGGGAGAGCGAGCGAGGGAGACAGAGAGCGAGGGAGAGGCAGACAGAGGGAGAGCGAGGGAGAGCGCGAGGGAGGGAGACATAGGCAGACAGAGGGAGAGGGAGGGAGACAGAGGGAGAGCGAGGGAGAGGCAGACAAAGGGAGAGGGAGGGGGAGCGAGGGAGAGCGCAGGAGAACTTGGAAGAGTGAGGGAGAGCGAGAGAGGGAGACAGAGGCGGAGGGAGAGCGAGGGAGGGAGACAGAGGGAGAGCGAGGGAGAGGGAGGGAGACAGAGACAGAGGGAGAGTGAGGGAGAGCGAGGGAGAGTGAGGGAGAGCGAGACAGAGGCAGACAGAGGGAGAGCGAGGGAGAGCGAGTGTGGGAGACCGAGGCAGACAGGGAGAGCGAGGGAGAGCGAGTGAGGGAGACCGAGGCAGACTGAGGGAGAGCGAGGGAGACAAAGGCAGACAGAGAGAGAGCGAGGGAAAGCAAGGGAGGGATATAGAGGCTGACAGAGGGAGAGCAAAGGAGAGCAAAGGAGAGCAAGGGAAAGCGAGGGAGAGCAAGGGAGAGCGAGGGAGAGCAAGGGAGAGCGAGGGAGAGCAAGGGAGAGCAAGGGAGAGCATGGGAGAGTAATGGAGAGTAAGGGAGAGCGAGGGAGGCAGACAGAGGCAGAGCAAGGGAGAGCGAGGGAGAGCGAGGGAGAGGGACAGAGGCAGGCAGAGGGAGAGCGAGGAGGAGGGAGGGAGACAGAGGAGCAAATGAGACAGAGGGAGACAGAGCGAGGGAGGGGGAAGGAGAGAGAGGGAGACAGAGGGAAGGAGGGAGAGGGAAGTAAAGAGAGAGGGAAGGAGAGAGAGGGAGAGGGAAATAGAATGAGGGAGAGGGAAACAGAGTGAGGGAGAGGGAAACAGAGAGAGGGAGAGGGAAACATGGAGAGGGAAACAGAGAGAGGGAGACAGAGAGAGTGAGACAGTCAGAGTGAGTCAGACAGAGGGAGGGAGGGAGTGAGACAGTCAGAGTGAGTGAGACAGAGGGAGAGAGGGAGTGAGACAGTCAGAGTGAGTAAGACAGAGGGAGACAGAGATACAGAGAGAGAGAGAGGTAGAGAGAGGGAGGAAGAGGGAGGCAGACAGAGAGAGAGACTGAAAAAGAACGAGAGAGAGAGAGAGAGAGAGATGTGTGTATGCCGAGTCTGGTGGATCAGTGGACGAAGGCGTCTGCTGCAGGGACCAGTGATCAACCTCATGGTACCAGTTTTTTTTGTTGCTCTAGCCCCGCCCCCTCACCCACTGACCCCGTCCCCACCGGTGCGGCCCTCGAACAGAAACCACACTGTAAATTTGGCCCCCGAGAGAAAGTTTGTGAGTACCCATGATCTAACTCATACTTCATGACAGTCACATTATTGGGGCTTGTTATTCTTCAGTTTTGACTATTAATTTGAGGACTGCGTTTTTACAGCAGGAAACCCCTAATTTGCAGGAAAGCATACAAAAACACCAGAAATATGAAAACATGCAACAATGACGTCCACAGACTGGTCAACCAGTTCAAGTTCCACTCATGCTCAGGGGCACCTCCCTCCCAACGCATGTCTCTCTGTAAATGATGCAATGCTTGAATGGCAAGAGTCACAGTCCAAGTGTCTATGTTGTTGCTTGGGATAAACATGCAGCAGGACGCTCTGATCTCGGAACACAACCCTCCGCCCATTGTGGTAATTAATTCCAAAACATATTGATGTTTTGTCTTCATGAGGTGGATGGCTCTCAGATTTTCCTTGATCAAATTAAGGCCAAGCTCAGTTTTGTTCATATTGAGCATTTCCCACCTGGTTATCTGCAACCAGTGGGCATTTGCGTTCATCTGCACGGTAAAGAAGGGTATTGACCCTCCCTCGTTTACTTCTGAGTCAAACTGAATTCTTCTGGAATGTCCTTGTAGTTAGCCCAGCCAAAATAATCAGCAGTTCTTTTTTCTAGAGCCTGAGGCAACAGTCATCTTCTTCTTTAGCAGGAGTTGGTGTAACTCTGACAATTATTCCCTGGGAATGACCAGAGTCGGGTGTGTATGGTAACGAGGGAGTGTAGGCGAACTTGCTGCAGTGCAAGTAAGTATCCTTCAGTGTGGAGGTAACCCTTTGCATGTCTAGAATGTGCAGTATTATGCCACCGCTTTCATTTGTTCCCAGTGGAATGGTTCCTTTACCTCTGAAACACAAGGAATGCAGTGTACGTTTCAGTACAATTAGGGGTTGTACCTTTCCTTTCAACCATGTATATCTATACACTTCAGCAGCCGCGGTCGGTAGTGGGAGTACCGGCGGTGACGTGGGGAGGGTGAGGGGTAGGTGGGGGTTAGTAAACTATGGATGACAGACGTTTACAGGTAAGTAAACATATGAATAAATAAAACGAATTTCTATGCATGCACTGCATCCCCAAATGCAATGCAGTGCGCGTAACAAAATTCATTTTATTAATTGATATGTTTACTTACCTGTAAATCTCTGTAATCCATAGTTTACTACCCCCCACCCTGCCCCTCCCCCTCCCCACGTCACAGCCCGGCAGGTACTCTACCGACTGTGGCTGCACTTCAGTATATAGAGATTTCCTTACGTGGAATATCTATTCTATTTTTCAAACCTCCACTACAAGTCTCATTTCCCTTTGAATCATCGGGGTGGATAGCCCTATACTAGGATTCCATGTCTGGGATAAATTTGTTATTAAAGAAGGCAGCCCCGGATATGCTAAGTGCCACCATGGTGCCACAGATAGAAGCAGGATTGGACGTGTTCATGCATTGTTGTTGTGGTTTTGATATCCCCAAGAATCTCTTCTCTGTAAAGTCTTTGAAATGCCGTTAGGCTCAGGGAAAAGGTACAATGCTGTCGGATTGGTCTCGTATTGGTTTAGATTCAAAATTACTATATGGGGTTCTACTATGCTGGGTTGTCTACATAGGTATAGGTGAATAATGCCTTTTGCTTTTTCAGGGGCTACCTCTTGGGACAAGTATAGCCTGTCTGTGCCTACCTCATGTAGTGTCAGCAAACGGACATAACATGACCTGGCTGATGTTGTGGATCCCACGGCGGTTGTGTGCTGTACCATGCAATCTTGGTGGAATCTATTTCATTTTTGGACGCATGCTAAGAAGCAGAGGGCAAACTTGTCCTCTGTGTATGTTCCCACTGTAGACTGCCTCCTGAATGGACTGTGCAATAAATATGAAGCACAGCCATATTTTGAATGTACTACAGGAAGACAGAAGAAAGATTCTAGTTGCTACACAAATTGTAAACTCATAATTTGTACAGCACAGTATTGGTTACTATTTATTTTGTCCTTTATATTTTAGATTTTTGTAGAATTGAATGTCAAGATTCTATTACTATGCACAACTCAGGCACTTGTACCAGGAGTGAAAATTACTAAGCATGTCAAAAAAGTCAGAATGATTTGCAGAATCTGGCCCTTTGCGAGCGCAATTTTTGCATTTGGGATTCATCATCCCAAATGCAAAAATTGCTATTTGCGAAATCGCATATTTGCGAGGAATTGTATTTAAGGAATCTCTATTTGAGATTCCTTAAATGCAATTCATTAACCAATTTTAAATTGCGAATTCGCAATATTTGGCCGCTATTTACCACGAAGTCCGACTTTGCCTGTAGGCCCATAGGAATGAATGGGGAGTTATTCCTTATTTGCGATTAGCAATTTGCTAATCGCAAATAAGGAAGATGTAGGAATCGCAATATTTTTTGCAATTCCTACATGAATCCCGTTTTGCAAGTCCTTAATAGCGATTCCTTATGAATCGCTATTACAGACTCGCAAAACGGGACTTTGATGAATCTAGGTGTTAGTGTTTTAGATAGATGGTGTATGTATGGCCTTGTGGGTTGGATTATTGGCAGGCTAATATGGAGGTGAGTTCATTCTGTGTTCTACTCTTGCTCAAGGCTGTGACGGACTTTGCGGACCTCCTTCTTCCAGGTGCCCCCCTCTCCCTCCGACCATATTTTTCCATGGTGTTTGGACTTGAAATTCCTAGCTGAGGCTAGGGACTCCTAACCTGCAATGCACTTTTGTCGTTGCTTTGACGGGACATGACCAGTTGAACAAACTTTGGACATTTAGGTGACCTGACAGAAAGGAAGAGAAAAATTGCAGCATGGAGAGTACAGGGTTTTAGGCCAATAATTAGTCGAAACCCAAGAGTTGAGGGTTTTAGGCCCAGAATTATTCAAAACCCACTTAAAGATGGTAATGGACTGGAATAGCTGGTTGTTTGGGCAGGCTTCCCCCCAACTGACTCGGTGTTGTTACCCCTCCCTGCCACAGTTGTGCCTCAGGTCCCTGTTTGGTTTCCTGTCTGTTGTTGCCACACATTTGTCCAACTACCTGGCCCCTGTTTCAGTGGTGCAGTGGTTTAATCCCTGTGGCTGAATGTAAGATACATTCAGGTTCCCCTGGGCTTAGTTTTATGGATGGAGATTCTGCATGATATGGCCCAGACTTATCGAACTCTGTTAGTGATGTGCATTTAGCTGGCATCAGTCAGCCATTTGGCCAACTCTGTGGCAATAGTGACATCCTATAAGGTCTGGCTGCTGCCAACCTCCCTGACTTCTGCCTTTACAACTAGGTTCAAACCCTCTGGGGTTTTTCAGTGGAGCACCCTTCAAAACTGGTGCCACCTGTACGTTCGCAGTCAACACAGCCCCCTCAAGGGCAGTCCTTTTCAATTTGTGTTGGACCAAATTGTCTGAATCTCTCTGGGTTTGCTACTGTTTCTCCCTATCCTTATCATGTTTCTTTTTGAAATAGTGCAGTACGTGGGCCTGTTCCTCTCACCAGGGTTTGACCAAATCATTCCTTCATTCTGTCCAGAAAATCAGTTATGGCCTCCCCAGGTTTTATAGTTTCTGCCATTAATCCTCCTACATCTGGGCAATCAGGGACCATCTACCTGAGGATCATCCATATTTGGTGCCTGTATGAATTGAACGTGACCCCATGTTTGTCAATGTGATTTCTGGGATGCAAGTTTTGGTGAACATGGTGTTAGTCTACTCTCCGATGAGGCCACTTAGCAGACTTTTGACAGCATCTCTTGCTATATTTACTCCTGCGGTGTTCATCTCAAAACATGAGATACATTTCCCTGGTCCATCCAGGAAGGGCAGCAAGTCGTTCCTTAACCCTTCTTTATCCAGCTGAGTCCATGACACTAATATGGTACCTGACACTCACTTCTGTATTAGCGGGTACATTTTGGCTTGGGGTAGCTCCACTGGTCTCTCCCTAACATAGCGTTCATATCTTCTTAGGCAATCCTTCATGTAGGTCAAGCTCCACTTGGGATCTCCCCCTCCGTGCTGATTTAGTATTCTGCACCTGCTTTGTCCTTTGGATCAAAGGATTCCTCCTCTGGCCAGGGTCTATCGTACTGTTCCTTTTTCTCGGTCCAGCTGGCAAAATGGTCGTGTGAAGATCTCACCTTCCTCTCAGGCCACTATCTCTCTTGGGGTCACTTTGTCTGCCCTGTGCTTCCAGGAGGAGCAGCGGACGTCTTCACCGCTGTTCCCTCGTGCGCACACAAAAGTGCCATCTTGCTTCTCCTGCATCCTATTTGAGCTTGCACCAGGCTACCTTTGTCTCTAATTTCCTCATCAGATCCTGTCCTACGTCAGCAATCTTGTGAGGCTCGGGTCCCAGCCAAAAGCCTCTTCTCTAGCTCTGCCTTGGACTTTTCCCTTAACAGTGCTCTGTATCTAAATCCGCCTTCCTCAGGTGGTAGGACAGCTGCTATAAATTCTTGCTGTGCTTCCATGGTGCGAGCTCTCTCTCTCTCTCCTTCGTTTGTGCCTTCCCTCTAAATCCCACCTAGATTGCCTCCTTCGCTCTGAGCTATGAACTGATCTTTTTGGTTGGATTATGTGCTCAAACTTGCTTCCTGTTGTTTCTTTGGATCCCAGACCCCTTTTTTCACACCAAGTAGCTGTATCACTATCCAGAACCACTATGAATCTCCCCATCACTCAAATGTGCTCACCTAGAACCATTGGGAGTGCATGTTTTCCATGTCACTGGGGTTAGATGGGCTGAACACGATGGACTAGAGGGGTCAAACTTCAGGGATCTCTAGCACTAGACTAGGGTTGTGCAGGGATTGCCCAGGTCTGCTGGCCTGTTAGACTCTCATGCCTGAACCGAACAGCTCTTTGTTCGATACGGGACCCTCGGGACCCCTCAAATGGCGGGTTGGCATATCCTAATGTGGAGTTAGCAGGCATCAGGGAGAGCACCCTTATAATTGCGTATGGCAGGGGAGGTATAAACACTTTGCTTGCTGACTGTGGGATAAGATTATAAGTCTGGGCCTCCACGAAGATGAATCATAATTCTAATTGTGCCTCTCTCCTGTCCTTTTCCTGTCCTGTGTATTTGGTCTGTACGTGTGTTTTCATGTGTTTGATTGTATTCGTTTCGAAAGTTACCTCCTTTGGCCAGGAAAACGCATGTGCCTTAGTGTGTGTGGGCTATTTGTGGCAAAACTTGTTACGATTTTTGCCTGTGTGGGGAACCTGGTTTTTATGTGTTTTAGTGGCGACTCCATGATATGTTGGATTATTTTTTAAGGGACAGATGCGCCCTCGTTTTTCTGGTTTTAGTGAATCTTAAGTTTTACTCTGGTCAAGGGGAAATACGTACCCAGGGATTGCTAGTTCTAACTATTTACTATGAGCTCAATGCTATTTACAGAAGCATCAACAGGAAGGGACATTTCACAAACACAAATCGCAGTGTTTATGAAGGGAAACAACCTAGAAGAAAGTACAATTGTTGAAACATCTTGAAATTTTGCAGCAAATATCAGACTTTACTTTGATATGAAATAACAATCGTGAGAAATAGCAATGTTTTTATTTAGCACATTGAGACATTGACATAACACAATATTCAAGACAAAATACAGTTGCATTTTTTACCAGCACCATAGCTTTAAATCATTTCAACACCAAATATACCTAGCATCAATTTCAGTCCTCCAATAATAAAAAACTGACAGAGAAAAATGCGGACTTTGTCAAAAATACCTTATCCTGCTCCTAGCACTAAGGATCAGATGTAGTCTCTTACCCACTGACAGTGGCTTCATTACACACATGCATCAAACAGATTAAGCACAATTTCGAATACGTTTTAGGTGTCTGCTCACCTTCCTTGCTGGGCAATTGTGAATCCATCTGGGCGGGTCCCTTTCCTTTTGCTGCAGTCGGGTCCGAGGTACCAGTCTCTCCTATCGGATTCGTCAAAATGCTGCTCAAATGTGAATTTACCTTAAAAAAATAAAACACGAAGTATTTGGTAAAACAGGAGCAGTCAGATTAATTAAACACTTTGTCAGGGAGCACAGTTACAGAAGCGGGTCTGAGGACTGTCTCAAAGTACAATCAAACTGAACAGGATTTTATAAATTTCTTTGGGTATCATAAAGTACTTGTTTCGATCCTTTTTGGTAAAAGAATGCAGGGTGTGTCTGTGCAGTCATAAGTAAAGGTGGGCCCCAACCTTGCATGTACACAATGGGTCCAGTGGGTAATGTGTCCAGATGTCACACATGAGGGCTGCGTGATCACTGCATGTATTATGTGTGCGGTGTCCGGATTAGCTGTGTGTTGCTAACTTCATGTGGCATCTTACTGTATGGTGTTTTGAGAATGCGAGCACCCCTCTGGCCATGTTACTTTATTGGGACCAATCTCCCTGGACCATTGTGGTGATGCTGGGCTTACTAGTGGCTCACGGGCAAATTAGATAATAGTAATGTAATTTCGTTCGTATGTGCATATTTATCCTTATATCCATTGGCATTGGTTGTAGCAATATTAACACTCACCATGAAGTGTTACCTCTTTCCAGACTAATGCACGGCCAAACGTAGTTTCAAATTCATTTCCGCTGAGAAAGACTTCAGTTTTTCCATTTAGACACCTGTAATCAAAAGGTAAAACCCACGTTTCATTTGCAAATCTCTCGACTAATGCCTCATATCTGCCTACTTGAAAGTGTTTCAAACAAGATTTAAAATAAAATGTAGAAAATGGTAATGAAAATGAATGCATGATCTACTGTGAAGGGCAATATTTTTAAATGCTTGTTAGACCTGTCTGGATTTTTTGCGTAGTCCCTCCTCATTATTCTTTATTTTGTCCCCTTTTTGCCCCTCATACCCTTAATATTTTTGTGTCTACTACTTTTTATAGGTGTTGGTCAAGGGGATAGGTGTTCTTTTTCCCCCCATAATCTTTTACCTCAGGCCCAGAGGCCTGTTCTGACAGGGAAAGTTGGAGCCACAAAATGGTGGCTACCAACTGCCCTAACTGCCAAGTCCAGAACTCACCCATAGACCAGCATAGGGCATTCCAGAACCTTCTGGTCCATTCTGGACCACTGAAGGGCAGCCTATAAAAGGCGGAATGCGGGGCAGCCATTTTGTCTACCTGTGGAAGTCAGCTGGAGGACAGGCTGTAGCTAAGGGTGGGAAGAGGTTAGACTTAGGGTTGACCTCCTGGACTGGGAAGCTGCCTTATTGATCCACCCCACTACTCCCCTTTTGGTTACTTGTCCTGGCCCCGCTGTTGAGGGTTCCTGGAGACCCTGGGCGCCTAGCTTGCCCCTTGTCTAAATTATACAGGGGAAGTCTTCAGGAGAAGGAGACTGCAGTACTGCGGTGTGCAGTCCTCTGCCCAGCAGAACGATTCTAGAGAGACTGTTGCAGTAAGAAACTCCCACGAAAAGGGGCTTATCCTGGTGCCCTCCCCTTGCTCAGCTTGTTATTCAAGTGCTGCCCAACTGCTGGAATCGCGCCCCCCTGGTGCCATAACCCCCCCGTGTCCCTCCTCCTACCTGTGACAACAACTGCTGGGGAAGCGGAGGCAGTGGGACCACGAGCTGTTCTACATTTGGATCAGCGTGTGAGTGCTGAGGGAGCAGAGACGGTCATTCAACTAGCCGTTCTGTTCCTGTGTCGGTGCTGGGCGAGCGGCGTCGATGTGGAGCTGTATTTGAGGGCTCTGAGGTGAGGAGCGGACCCGGGGAAGCCCTTGACAATTTTCGAGTGGGCGGAGGAGGAAAGCAGCGTCGGACGAACAGCGCGGTCTCAGGCAGTGAGACACTCGCTACTCGCGCATGCTCAGTGGCGCCGCCGGGCTCCGTGAGGCGGAGCCGGATCAGTGGAGGCGGGAGCGGCAGCTGAGGAGAGAGGAGCGCTTTGCGCATGCCCCAGAGATTAGCGCGTCCCCTGCCAGCGTGAGGAAAAGCGGATCAGGAGAGCCGGGAGTTCTACGGCGGCAGCGGCAATCAAGAGCTTCTCTCCCCCTGCTCAAGCGCCCCACAAGTGAGGCTGGCGCGAGCGGGAGGGGAGGTCTGAGAAGCCAAAAAGGGGCTAAAGAGATCTGGGGAAATCTGCCTCATTAGTCGCTAGTGTCACGCAGCGGAGAGCTGAGGGGCCCAGGGGCTGGTGTACCTCGCCAGCACGTGGCTCCCTTTCATCCTGTTCACTGATTTCCCTCACCCTCTGGCGCAGTAAAACTATCACCGCCTGGCCTAAAACAAGTAAGGAGGTCTTCTGAAGGGGGAGATTAACGCTAGAGCTAAGCAAGGAATAATTCAAACATTGGTCATTTCCACAGCTGTTTAGCTTAAAGTAGGTAGGGACTTAAGGAGACCCTCTTTGACTGTGTGCTAGGAAGAGGAAGTTACTGGTACTGTGAGAGATAAATATAGTGCACTGCATAGTGAGCCTATCCAACAGCTTCTGGAGTCTGATTAAATGCACTGTTAATGTTGATAATCAATCTAAGTTAACCATTCTGAGAGTGTTATTACTGATTTAATGACAATTGTACTGTATTGTTGAAACTAGCTGATAAATTGCTTCGCAGTTTAAAGGAAGTAGTTGCTAATTCCAAGACAACTTGAAATGTATTAAGTGGTGTATTCTGAAAACAAAAGAGCCAAGATATATATTATTTTTATAAAGCAGTACTTATTTTCCTATAATTTGGTGTAGTGTTGTTTTTGTGTGCTATTGCGTGAATTTATTTTTGGGTGGTCTGCAACCTTCACACTGTGCCTCTAGAAATTGCATGTCTTACCCCTAGGCCAGGCTACCCTAGGTGACCTGGCATCTCAGGTTCTAACATTTGGTGCCTAGCGGTGGGATACTGACTTGGTTGCAGCTACTCACTAGTAATTTAACGCAATACACTAACCTACACCAGGAGTTTTCTCCTTGCGGCCCTCCTAATTTGAATTTTGTTTTTTCTAAATTTATTTCTGGTGGTGGGTGGAGGTTAACCCCAGGTCACTTCTTGGTTTTCTCCTGTGAGTTGATTCTATCCCATAGCGAAAGATGGAATTGAATTTTAAAGAGCTGGAAGCCAATACTGTGGCCCAACTCAGAGATTGGTGTCAGCATCAAGGGGTATTTTTTAATAAAGGTGCCAAGAAAGGAGAGTTGCTGACAAGCATAAGGGCCTGGGTGGAAGCTCATTTAAGGGAGGAACCAGAAACTGAAGAGGGTGACGAGGACACTGTCCCTGAGGCTGCATTGTTGAACCAAGTGGGAAGTGGGAATCTGCTGACAGGTCCCAGGATACCTTCAAGGGCAAGCAGCAGCGTCTCAGACAGGGGTTTAACTGAAGCCGAGCTAGAAGATAGGAGGGAGGAGAGGAGAATGAAGTTGGAATTAGCTAGGATGGATATGGAAAGGGAGGAAAGGAGGTTAGCTCATGAGCGAACCATCAAGGAGATGGACCTACAAGCCGTACTAAGAAGGTCTCCCAATCCTGATAATGGTGGCAGCGAAAATAAAGTGAACACCAGGGAATCCAGACCCTATTTACCCAAATATGTCATTGCTAGTTACACCCCAGGTGATGACATTGCCAAATGGTTGGCCGCCTACGAAGTTTCTTTAAGGGCTCACGGGATCTTAGAAACTCACTGGGGAGGTGGGCTGTATAAATACATGCCACCTGCTGGCAGAGACACCTTGTTGGCTCTGGAGCAGGATGAGCAAACCCACTACCCTGCAATGAAGGTGGCACTGGTGAAAAAGTTTGGACTTACCCCTGAAAGGTACAGACAGAAATTCAGGGGAAGTCACAAAATGAGTACCCAGAATTGGGTAGACTTTTTAGACTACGCCAAGAAAGCTTTGGAGGGTTGGGTCAAGGGCAGCGAGGTGAAAGATTATGAGGGGCTGTACAATCTATTTTTAAAAGAACACCTCCTCGAGAAATGTTTTCCCGAGTTGCGCCAACACCTGGTGGACAGCAAGCTGACCGATCCCCGGAAGCTTGCAGAGGAGGCGGACACTTGGGCAAGTACCCGGGTGTCCTCAAAGGGGACTGGAGGGGATTCTCAAAAAGCCGGACAGGGCGCCCCCCAGAAGAAGGAGGGAGGAGATAAAAAGAAGGAGTTCTCCAAAGGTCACCAAAATAATTTCCAAGGTAAGGGAGCAGGTTTCACCCCTAGGGCAAACCCGCCCAGAAACCCTAATCCTGGCCAAAGCCAGCAGCCAAGGGTACCCCACTGTTTTGAATGTGGTGGTGTTGGACATTATAAGGGAGATGTCAGATGCCCAAAGAGACCACCCCCTCCCACCGGAGGAAAGTCACCGGGAGTAGCTAGTGTAGCGCTCGGGGAGGAGTTGCCCTTAGATAAGGGGGGTGAGTGGGCGGGTGTCACCTTAGTGTCCCTGGGAGAGCGGGAGATGGTACCAAAGATCCAGGTGCCCCCAAATACTACAAAGTATGGGCAATGGGTTACCATCAATGGCCAAAGAGGGGAGGCTCTGAGAGATACAGGAGCCAGTATGACTATGGTGAGAAGTCAACTGGTGTCTCCAGAGCAGGTTGTTCCTAATGTACTCCACCCCGCCGCGATGGCTGACGGCAGAATGGGCCACTATCCAGTGGCTGAGGTTCCCTTTGAGTGGGAAGGGGTTGCAGGTTCACTTCGAGTTGCCGTAAGCCCTGCCGTGCCAGTTGATTGTCTGTTGGGGAATGACATGGAGCACAACACTTGGAGAGAGGTGGAATACCGGACGCATTCTGCGATGCTGGTTACACCTGACTGGGCCTGTGTAAGCACACGGTCTGCGACTGCCCGGAGAGGGAGTTCGCCTGGGTTGGAGCCTGGAACAATGGCCCAACCCGCTGCCAAAAAGGGACAGAATCGGAGACAGGGACAGCCTGCTTCGGCTTCCACGCCCCATGTGACAGATCGGCCACCTGCGGTGGTAGGCCAGGAGTCCATGGAGGGGGGAGTAGACTCTCTGGAGGATTTACCCATCCCTGCTGAATGGCATGTGGAGGGAGGTCCTACCAGAGAGGAATTCTGTAAGGGGCAGAGGGAATGCCCTACCCTTGAGGGACTGAGGCGTCAGGCTGAAGCCCAGGCAGCAGGTGATGCTACGGGACACCACCATATTTACTGGGAGGATGGCCTCCTCTACAGTGAACCTAAGGTACCTCTACCTGGCTCATCAAGGGCCTTGGTGGTCCCGCAGCAATACCGAGCCTTTCTGCTGGAATTGGCTCATGCGATACCACTGGCAGGACACTTAGGCCAGGACAAGACCTTTGCACGGCTTGTTCTCCACTTTTACTGGCCTCAGATGAAAGCGGCGTCCAACACATACTGTAGGACATGTGTATCCTGCCAGGCCAGTGGGAAAACAGGGGTGAAGCTAAAGGCTCCCCTGGAACCACTTCCAGTCGTTAGCACCCCCTTTGAAAGGGTGGGCATCGACATTGTAGGGCCATTGGATCCACCAACAACAGCTGGTCACAGGTTTATCCTGGTTCTGGTGGATCATGCCACACGGTACCCAGAGGCCATCCCTCTGAGGACTGTTACTGCACCTGTGGTGGCTAGGGCCCTGATGGGAATCTTTACCCGGGTAGGATTTCCCAAGGAGGTTGTGTCTGACAGGGGGACCAACTTCCTGTCAGCTTACATGCGGACAATGTGGAAGGAGTGTGGGGTGACCTACCGGTTCACCACTCCTTATCACCCCCAGTCCAATGGACTGGTTGAGAGGTTTAATAAGACCCTGAAGGGCATGATAAGAAGTCTGCCGGAGAGCTTACGGAGGAAGTGGGACGTCCTCCTACCTTGCTTGCTGTTCTCTTACAGAGAGGTGCCGCAGAAGGGAGTGGGCTTCAGCCCGTTTGAATTGTTGTATGGGCACCCTGTGCGTGGGCCTCTCAGCCTGGTGAAGGATAGATGGGAGAAGTCTCCCAGAAAACCTCCCCAGGATGTGGTGAGCTATATGCTGGCCTTCAGAAGCCAGATGGCCAAGTTGTGGAAGCAGGCTGCTGACAACTTGGAGGCCAGTCAGGCAGTCATGAAGGAATGGTACGACCAAAATGCTCACCCGGTGGAGTTGGAGCCTGGCCAGAAAGTATGGGTGATGGAACCTGGAGAGCTAAGTGCCCTTCAGGATCGTTGGACAGGCCCATTTGAGGTGTTGGAGAAGAAGGGTAAGGCCACTTACTTGGTGGATCTTAAGACCCCGCGGCAGCCCTTACGGGTGCTGCATGCCAATCGCCTCAAACCCCACCATGAGAGGCCAGAGGTCATCCTGATGTTGGTGACTGATGGTGCTGAGGAAGCAGAAAGCGAGCCTCTCCCAGATCTCTTTTCATGTCAAGAGAAGGATGGGTCGGTGGAGGGAGTGATTCTCTCCCCATCCCTAACTCCTGAGCAACGAGAGGATTGCCGCCAGGTATTGGGGCAGTACTCTTCGCTGTTCTCCCTTGTCCCGGGAAGAACCCACCTGTGTACCCATGATGTGGACACAGGAGACAGCCCCCCAGTGAAGTCCAAGACCTACAGGCTGTCGGACAAGGTGAAGGCTAGCATCCATGGCGAAATTGCCAAGATGTTGGAGCTAGGAGTGATAGAACCTTCCAGCAGCCCCTGGTCCAGTCCGGTGGTGCTAGTCCCAAAAGCCGCCCCACCGGGTACCACACCAGAACTGAGGTTCTGTGTGGATTACCGAGGACTGAACTCAGTTACAAAGACTGATGCTCATCCAATCCCCAGGGCGGATGAGTTAATTGACCGGCTAGGAGCTGCCCAATACCTAAGTACCTTTGACCTCACTTCAGGGTACTGGCAGATCTCCTTGACAGATGGAGCAAAGGAAAGGTCAGCCTTCTCCACGCCTGAGGGACACTTCCAGTTCTGTGTGATGCCCTTTGGGCTCAAGAACGCCCCTGCCACATTTCAGCGGCTGGTGAACCAGGTCCTCTCTGGAATGGAGAGTTTCTCTGCTGCTTACCTGGATGACATTGCTGTCTTCAGTAGCAGTTGGGAGGACCATTTGCAACATTTGCAAGCCGTTCTCCAGGCCCTGAAAAAGGCTGGATTGACCATCAAAGCCAGCAAATGCCAGATTGGGCAGGGGTCGGTTGTGTACCTTGGACACTTGGTGGGTAGGGGGTCAGTGCAGCCCCTGCAGGCGAAGATTGAGGCAATCATGGCCTGGGAACCCCCCAAGACACAGACTGAGGTCCGAGCTTTCCTGGGCCTCACAGGTTACTACCGTCGCTTTGTGAAGGGGTATGGCACTATTGTAGCGCCCCTCACAGAGCTCACCTCTAGGAAACAACCTCGACGGGTAGTTTGGACAAAGGCTTGTCAGCAAGCCTTTGAAAAGTTGAAGCAGGCAATGTGTGAAGCACCGGTCCTGAAGGCTCCCGATTTCTCCAAGGAGTTCATTGTTCAAACAGATGCATCCGAACATGGCATTGGGGCAGTGTTATCGCAACTAAATGAAGAGGGCCTGGATCAGCCTGTAGTCTTCTTATCCAGGAGACTGCTTCCCCGGGAACAGAAGTGGAGTGCAATTGAGAGGGAAGCTTTTGCGGTGGTGTGGGCTCTGAAGAAGCTGCGGCCATACCTCTTTGGCTCGCACTTCCTGGTTCAGACTGACCACCGCCCCCTTCGTTGGCTGATGCAAATGAAGGGGGAAAATCCCAAGCTGTTGAGGTGGTCTATCTCCCTACAGGGAATGGACTTCCGGGTGGAACACCGGCCTGGAGTGGACCACGCCAATGCAGACGGTCTCTCCAGGTATTTCCGCCTTAGTGAAGAGGACTCCCAAGGGGTTGGGTAGTTCTCCCCACTTTCAGCTGGGGGGGACGCGTGTTAGACCTGTCTGGATTTTTTGCGTAGTCCCTCCTCATTATTCTTTAATCCTCAAGCCTGTTGTTTGCTGGCCATTCCTGCTGCTGATTTGTGTTGACCTGCTGCCCCTCTGACTTCCGTCGTGTGTGGGAGAGACCTCGCCGGACCCGCTGCGCGGGTCCCGCAGCGCCGCACTTGGAGCCTGTGCCATTCCTGGGAGAGGAGCTGTCATCTTGGGCGTGAGGAGTTGCCGGCAGGGCTGCGAGCTTGGAAGCAGGGACTCGCCTTACCAGGAGTCCCTGCGAGCCCTATTCGTAACACCTGGGCTGCTCTCCCTGCTGGCCCCGCCCACCCGCCCACGGAGTGAAAAGTGGGAGAGGAACTTGCCTTCACGGGATCCTCAAGCCTGTTGTTTGCTGGCCATTCCTGCTGCTGATTTGTGTTGACCTGCTGCCCCTCTGACTTCCGTCGTGTGTGGGAGAGACCTCGCCGGACCCGCTGCGCGGGTCCCGCAGCGCCGCACTTGGAGCCTGTGCCATTCCTGGGAGAGGAGCTGTCATCTTGGGCGTGAGGAGTTGCCGGCAGGGCTGCGAGCTTGGAAGCAGGGACTCGCCTTACCAGGAGTCCCTGCGAGCCCTATTCGTAACACCTGGGCTGCTCTCCCTGCTGGCCCCGCCCACCCGCCCACGGAGTGAAAAGTGGGAGAGGAACTTGCCTTCACGGGATCCTCAAGCCTGTTGTTTGCTGGCCATTCCTGCTGCTGATTTGTGTTGACCTGCTGCCCCTCTGACTTCCGTCGTGTGTGGGAGAGACCTCGCCGGACCCGCTGCGCGGGTCCCGCAGCGCCGCACTTGGAGCCTGTGCCATTCCTGGGAGAGGAGCTGTCATCTTGGGCGTGAGGAGTTGCCGGCAGGGCTGCGAGCTTGGAAGCAGGGACTCGCCTTACCAGGAGTCCCTGCGAGCCCTATTCGTAACACCTGGGCTGCTCTCCCTGCTGGCCCCGCCCACCCGCCCACGGAGTGAAAAGTGGGAGAGGAACTTGCCTTCACGGGATCCTCAAGCCTGTTGTTTGCTGGCCATTCCTGCTGCTGATTTGTGTTGACCTGCTGCCCCTCTGACTTCCGTCGTGTGTGGGAGAGACCTCGCCGGACCCGCTGCGCGGGTCCCGCAGCGCCGCACTTGGAGCCTGTGCCATTCCTGGGAGAGGAGCTGTCATCTTGGGCGTGAGGAGTTGCCGGCAGGGCTGCGAGCTTGGAAGCAGGGACTCGCCTTACCAGGAGTCCCTGCGAGCCCTATTCGTAACACCTGGGCTGCTCTCCCTGCTGGCCCCGCCCACCCGCCCACGGAGTGAAAAGTGGGAGAGGAACTTGCCTTCACGGGATCCTCAAGCCTGTTGTTTGCTGGCCATTCCTGCTGCTGATTTGTGTTGACCTGCTGCCCCTCTGACTTCCGTCGTGTGTGGGAGAGACCTCGCCGGACCCGCTGCGCGGGTCCCGCAGCGCCGCACTTGGAGCCTGTGCCATTCCTGGGAGAGGAGCTGTCATCTTGGGCGTGAGGAGTTGCCGGCAGGGCTGCGAGCTTGGAAGCAGGGACTCGCCTTACCAGGAGTCCCTGCGAGCCCTATTCGTAACACCTGGGCTGCTCTCCCTGCTGGCCCCGCCCACCCCGCCCATAAACTCTCCCCATCATCATAAAAGGAGCTATACGTGCCGCTGCGCGGGAGCGCGCGGGAGGGCGCCGGGAGAAGCCCGGGACAAGGGCGGGACCGTCTGTGGCCGTCCGGGGCCGCAGGAGGCCGGGCCGGGCTACCCCCTTAACTCCTGCTGGACCGTATTTGTTACAGTAAGTGTCATTGTGGTTGAGCTTGATATTGACTATGGCAACGTCCACATTGTTAAGTCCTGTTTCTAGCCAGATGATATCTAACCCGGTCGAGGATGCTCCATTAGCAATTGGCCCTCTAGACAAATTTTTCTTTAGTCGTTCAGTAGTAATTGACAAGGAGTTGTCTCTGGCTGAGAAGCGCGCGGAGCGCAGATTGTCTATAGAGTTACTCAAGAATTCTGCAGACAAACTTCCTAATCTGACGTACCCCACCCTGGTGACCCCCTTGTCATCATTGAATCTTCCTATTGCAGTTGAGCATTTTGAGGGCCAAGTCCAAACAAGAAATAAGGATGTTGCAACAGATTTAAATATCTCTTGTGGGAGTGACATTCAAACTATTACGCTCCCTGACTCCGGTGCTCAGGCAACATTGGCCCAATCTAAGCTGGGGTCTAAAAGGAAAAGATCAGCCCCAGCAAGGAGATGCAAAACGGCGGCGAAACCACCGCAGAAACACAGGAAGCTACATAAAATTATGAACACTGGAGAGGTTGTTATTAAAGAAACAGAGAGTTTAGAAAATGTTGTGCATACCGATCCTGCCCTCTTAGATAGCCAGGATATCGAAGTCATCCCTGGTACTGCCTCCACTGTACATAACAATGAAAATGTGTTCTCATTTGTAGATGTGCTCCCTGAGTTAGAAAAACTATTAAGATCCTTGCTTAACCCTATAGAGGATAGAATTACTAAGCTTTCTGAAAGGCTTAATCATTTTGAACAGTCTACACTAGACAATTTCTATTCTACAAAATCGCTGATTAAAGCAAATGTTGGGGTGGATGCAAGGATAAATCCCCAGGTTTCTAATAACCCTGTTAATCAGGATAAGGGAAGAAGGCCCCAAAATAACTCTCCTTTACCCCCAAAGCAAGGTAAATCTTTGGCTGCAGTAGTAACAAAACCCTTAGAAAAATCGGACAAATCTAAAGTCGGCTCTGTTCCGACTCAGCCGACTATAATGCACCATATACAATCCTCAACACAGCAGGTACTAAATTCCCCAATTACTATGAGTGTGGACAAAGCACTGCCAACTGCAGAAGCAACCGCTAGTATGCAAGTTGCCCCAAACACTCAGGTGGGAGGGAGTAGGGCTAATGCCCGCTCTGTGGCGGATAAGAATTTAGTACCAATTCAACAAAATAATAATCAAGAGGCGTTGAGACCCTCCTCCCAATTAGTCCCCCAATTTTCTATATCTATCCCGCCTCCCTTAGTAAAGCCTACTTACAGGAAACCCCCGATTAATCTCACTCCTGATTCCTTCCCCTATGTTGCAGTCCTTATAAATGTACCATCATTAGCGCCAGGACAGAGAGAAACTTTCCAGACACTTAAGAATAAGACCATGCACTGGTTAAAGGATAATCGCCCTCTCCCTGGTGATATAGACGGGCTAATTATAGGGGTAAGGAGAATAGATTGGATGGGATACACAGCAAAAACTTTGGGTGGAGACTGTATAGTGGTCAATTTTCAAGACCCCAGGGTGGCGGGATGGATAACTAGGCAGGGATGGGGAATAAATAAGGGAGGTATTGGAATTGTAGACCTTACCTTTTTTTACCCCCGATCCAGTAGCGTAACAACTAGCCTGCTTAGTGAACCCCTAATACCCCCAACTGTACCTTGGCCAGCCAATTGCCCATTACCTCCATTACCTCCTTTAGTTGGTTACAATTATAACAAATACACAAACCACAACTCTTGTGTAGGATGGCAGGACCCCGGACGGGGATATTGACAAACCAGTACAGTTGGGGAGCGGGAGAGTCATAATGTGCCAATAATGGCTGGGGATGGTAAAGTTGATATTACAAGTGTAAATGAAATGTCTGATAACATGGTGATAAGGAATTTGGTGGAAGAAAGTGTCTATGGTTTAGAAGTTTCAAACCCAAATGTAAACGTACTACCGACAAAGAATGATAACATGATTGTAGATCACATGGATGTAGGGGAAGGGCCGATCAATCCTATTGAAAGTTTAATGCCACTCCAGGTATCCATTAATACCAACAACTTTGATGGTTCTGTGGCTAGTATTGGTACCCTTTTATCCTGGAATATTGCAGGGCTGGGCAGTAAGATGGACTCCCAATCTTGGGTGAATTTTATAAATGGATATGATATCTGCTGTTTCCAAGAAACCTGGGCTTGCGATTCTCTTTTTTGTTTTGGTTATTTAAACTACTGTATACCAGCCCAAAAAGGTGGAAGAGGGCGGCCAAAGGGAGGCCTTACTGTATGGGTCAAACAAGATTTGCATATTAATGTTAAAATGTTGGATCTGGGTAGTTGTGATTTACAATTACTAAGAATCTCTACAGGAAAGGGCCCCCCAATAGATTTGTATAATGTCTATGTGAGAGGTAATAATGAAATTAATACACCCACCATAGAGCTGTTATCTGCTGCCATAGAGGCTACGTCACAAGAAAGTATGTTGATAATAGCAGGCGATCTCAACAGGACTTTCGAGCCGCTGGATTGTACAAACGATCCACTAGGGAGCGAAGAGGATAACCTTTGGGGAGTACCCTCTCTATGCTTACAACCTGTTAAGAGATGGACAAAAGAGATTTTAATATTAAATGGTATTTGTTTGGAACATGGCTTAAGAGCACTCAATGGGAGGACACAAGGGGACAAGGGTGGCGGGTATACTTATGATAACGGTATTCACAGGAGCAGAATCGACTATATATTGTGTAGTCTCCAGCTGTGGGAAGGAGTTGTTGATATGATTATTAGGCCTATGGTCGAAAGTGATCACAACCCCCTCTGTGTGACTCACAGGTGGTGGAATGCAGGGGCAGGAAATTCTTTTGTAACCAATGATGATATTCCGGTCATGAGTAATGATGAACGGAGGCTAAAATGGCCAAAAGTAGTTGCAAATGAGGTTACTATGATCTTCATTAATAATGTGGTCGATAGTGCAATTTCTGCAATTGAAGCAACGGCCCCAGTGGTACCGGGAGATAGTGGTATCACGGAAATCCATAACGAGTTGTTCTCCCTCTTAAGACCGTGCTTCTTCACCAAAAACAAGAAAGCGAAGAAAGCCAAAGAGGTGGGAAGGTGGTTTGATAGTCAGTGTAGACTGGCACGACTTGAACTGGGACAAGCCATAAGGAGTAGGGACCGTGAAGCAGTAACAGAGCAAAGGAAACTGTACAAGAGGGCCATCCATTTAGCGAAAAAGAAATGGGATGAAGATCATTGGGCAGAATTGAAAGAGGCCTCAGGCAATAAAGACTCTAAAAGGTTCTGGGAAATTATTAAGTGGGGTAGAGGAGCTGGTCCCGGAAAGCCTGATAACAACGTGGCAGAAGATGCTTGGGTCGATTACTTTAGACCACAGTATGCTAATGTTAATCACCCAACGGGGGCGAGCAGTATAATACCGGCTTACGCAACTGACAATCTGTTCTCTCTTAGAGAGGCGGAAATTGCCATCGAGACTGTGAAGTGTGGGAGGGCCCCAGGCCCAGATGGGATCCCTTCTGACATTTTCAAATATGATGTGACAAGATGGGCGAGGTACACTTTCCTCGTAGCAAATGCCTTGGCAAAGGGGGAAGTGGTCCCAGACCTTTGGAAATGTGCAACTATTATCCCTATTCACAAGAAGGGCGACCGTTCGCTGCCTGCAAACTATAGGCCTATAAGCTTAATATCTACAATGCAGAAAGTTGTGGGGAGGATGATAACAAACCAGCTTATGGACTGGGTTGATAACAACAACGGCCTTTCCCCATACCAAGCTGGATTTAGGCGAGCAACCAGTACCATCGACCAGGTCTTTCGGTTTACCATACTGCGGTGGAAGACTGTGGTACTGGGAAGGGGCTGCCTGTATGTCGCGTTTGTCGACCTACGGGCGGCATTCGATCTAGTCCCCCGATCCAAGCTATGGTCGGTTCTGCAAAAGATGGGGATTCCTGCAGATCTGCTTACATTAATCATGCGACTGCACGAGTCCAACTTTGCAAGAGTCCAGTGGGGTGGAAGTGGGGAAACAACTATGGACTTCCCAGTGGAAAGGGGCGTCCGGCAGGGCTGCTCCATGGCCCCCCTATTGTTCTCGTTATTTATCAACGGGATTGTTGAGAGAATGTTGGAGGCGAGCGTTGATGCCCCATCGTTAGCGGACACCAGGGTTCCTATCCTGATGTTCGCTGACGATACTCTCATTTTATCTAAGACCCCTATGGGGCTGCAGCGTGCACTGAACATTTTCGATGCTTTTTGCGTTGAGCATGGCCTAGAGGTGAACGTGGGAAAAACAAAATTAATGGCCTTTTCATCTGGCCGTAGGAACCACCCCAAAGTAACCTTGAATAATAGCAGGTTGGATATTGTTGCAGAATTCACGTATCTGGGGGTCCAGATTGCCGAGGGCACTGGTTGGGCACATCATGTGGACAAAGTGGTCCTAAGACATCAGCAGCTCTCAGGTGCCCTTAGGGGCGAGCACCGAAAATCCAAGACAAAACCCATAAAACCAGCACTTACGGTGTATGACGCAAAGGTCTTGGGTGCTACTTTATACGGCGCAGAGCTATGGGCCTGGGAAAGTATTGCGGCATTACAGATTTCGGAGAATAAGTTTTTGCGAGGGATCACAGGACTTCCACAGAGCACCCCGTTAACTCCATTGTTTTTGGAACTAGGTAGGCGCTCTATCATTGATAGAGCCCGATTGCGTCCACTCCTCTACTGGAGGCGCCTCTGGACGACTCCAGAAATTAGACAATATGCGGAGGGCTTTCTGTGGATAATCCAGGAAGATACATTCCATAAG
Organism: Lissotriton helveticus; assembly: GCF_964261635.1. Taxonomy (NCBI): domain Eukaryota; kingdom Metazoa; phylum Chordata; class Amphibia; order Caudata; family Salamandridae; genus Lissotriton; species Lissotriton helveticus. The sequence continues at coordinate 61,913,962 of NC_136060.1, read as the reverse complement.
ATAAAATGGCTGAAACATCTGAAGTCTATGCTAGGCAATATAGGGTTTTCAAATCTTTGGAATAATCCTGAAGGAGAGATTTTCCCCAGTAAGGAAAACCTAAAAAAACAGTACTGGGATTGGGTGGGTGTTAAATTGTTGAAAGATACAAGGACTGACTCCATGTCTGGCCGGTTTCTGGAGTCAAAAATTTTACCCGCCTTAGAAAATTATTGGGATAACATCACGGTACCAATGGATAGGAAATTGGTTTTTCAGCTAAGGTCAGGATCTATCCCCCTGAAGAAAATGACAGCTGGCTGGAATAAATCGACCAATAATTTATGCCCTGCATGTGAATATGCCGAAGAGAGCATAGGCCACTTCCTATTCGTATGTCAAGCCTATAAGAAACCTAGGGCTAAATGGCTTACGCCGGTATGTAAGAACCTAGGGACACGCGATAGCACTGTGGCCTTAAGAATTTTATGTACAACTACTCAGGACTCGATAGTCATAGGGGTGGCTAAATATCTAGGTTGGGCCTGGGCAATTAGACGACGGGCTCTTGGGAGAATTGTGTAACTAGGGATCCCTTTTAAAAACTGATAATGTAATATATTTTATCATGGTTTTAGATGCAATATTGTATGGGCTGCACTGTAAGTTTAATGTCTTTTTATTGTTATTATGTATTATTGTGTAATTGTTTTACATGTCATGTGCTTTTATGAAAATTGTTTCGAATAAAGCTTATACAACAACAACAAAATTATTCTTTATTTTGTCCCCTTTTTGCCCCTCATACCCTTAATATTTTTGTGTCTACTACTTTTTATAGGTGTTGGTCAAGGGGATAGGTGTTCTTTTTCCCCCCATAATCTTTTACCTCAGGCCCAGAGGCCTGTTCTGACAGGGAAAGTTGGAGCCACAAAATGGTGGCTACCAACTGCCCTAACTGCCAAGTCCAGAACTCACCCATAGACCAGCATAGGGCATTCCAGAACCTTCTGGTCCATTCTGGACCACTGAAGGGCAGCCTATAAAAGGCGGAATGCGGGGCAGCCATTTTGTCTACCTGTGGAAGTCAGCTGGAGGACAGGCTGTAGCTAAGGGTGGGAAGAGGTTAGACTTAGGGTTGACCTCCTGGACTGGGAAGCTGCCTTATTGATCCACCCCACTACTCCCCTTTTGGTTACTTGTCCTGGCCCCGCTGTTGAGGGTTCCTGGAGACCCTGGGCGCCTAGCTTGCCCCTTGTCTAAATTATACAGGGGAAGTCTTCAGGAGAAGGAGACTGCAGTACTGCGGTGTGCAGTCCTCTGCCCAGCAGAACGATTCTAGAGAGACTGTTGCAGTAAGAAACTCCCACGAAAAGGGGCTTATCCTGGTGCCCTCCCCTTGCTCAGCTTGTTATTCAAGTGCTGCCCGACTGCTGGAATCGCGCCCCCCTGGTGCCATAACCCCCCCGTGTCCCTCCTCCTACCTGTGACAACAACTGCTGGGGAAGCGGAGGCAGTGGGACCACGAGCTGTTCTACATTTGGATCAGCGTGTGAGTGCTGAGGGAGCAGAGACGGTCATTCAACTAGCCGTTCTGTTCCTGTGTCGGTGCTGGGCGAGCGGCATCGATGTGGAGCTGTATTTGCGGGCTCTGAGGTGAGGAGCGGACCCGGGGAAGCCCTTGACAATTTTCGAGTGGGCGGAGGAGGAAAGCAGCGTCGGACGAACAGCGCGGTCTCAGGCAGTGAGACACTCGCTACTCGCGCATGCTCAGTGGCGCCGCCGGGCTCCGTGAGGCGGAGCCGGATCAGTGGAGGCGGGAGCGGCAGCTGAGGAGAGAGGAGCGCTTCGCGCATGCCCCAGAGATTAGCGCGTCCCCTGCCAGCGTGAGGAAAAGCGGATCAGGAGAGCCGGGAGTTCTACGGCGGCAGCGGCAATCAAGAGCTTCTCTCCCCCTGCTCAAGCGCCCCACAAGTGAGGCTGGCGCGAGCGGGAGGGGAGGTCTGAGAAGCCAAAAAGGGGCTAAAGAGATCTGGGGAAATCTGCCTCATTAGTCGCTAGTGTCACGCAGCGGAGAGCTGAGGGGCCCAGGGGCTGGTGTACCTCGCCAGCACGTGGCTCCCTTTCATCCTGTTCACTGATTTCCCTCACCCTCTGGCGCAGTAAAACTATCACCGCCTGGCCTAAAACAAGTAAGGAGGTCTTCTGAAGGGGAAGATTAACGCTAGAGCTAAGCAAGGAATAATTCAAACATTGGTCATTTCCACAGCTGTTTAGCTTAAAGTAGGTAGGAACTTAAGGAGACCCTCTTTGACTGTGTGCTAGGAAGAGGAAGTTACTGGTACTGTGAGAGATAAATATAGTGCACTGCATAGTGAGCCTATCCAACAGCTTCTGGAGTCTGATTAAATGCACTGTTAATGTTGATAATCAATCTAAGTTAACCATTCTGAGAGTGTTATTACTGATTTAATGACAATTGTACTGTATTGTTGAAACTAGCTGATAAATTGCTTCGCAGTTTAAAGGAAGTACTTGCTAATTCCAAGACAACTTGAAATGTATTAAGTGGTGTATTCTGAAAACAAAAGAGCCAAGATATATATTATTTTTATAAAGCAGTACTTATTTTCCTATAATTTGGTGTAGTGTTGTTTTTGTGTGCTATTGCGTGAATTTATTTTTGGGTGGTCTGCAACCTTCACACTGTGCCTCAAGAAATTGCATGTCTTACCCCTAGGCCAGGCTACCCTAGGTGACCTGGCATCTCAGGTTCTAACAATGCTTTATACCTAATATTGTGTAAGTCGAGTCTGTTTCACCATTATTCTTTGTGTGCATGTTAAATGTTAAGGTAAAAATAAATCATTTGCATTCCACTATTGTGGCTCTCGATTTGATTTTAAAATCTGCGATGCAATTGCATAAACAATCTCAGCTGACTTTGTGCATGCTGGAGGAGGGACATGTTGTTCTGTACTATATCAAATGCAGATGATACAATATTATAAAGAGAAAAATGTGAGTTGACAATGTAATCATACTATTATCTACAACAGTTAAGGCCTTTTCCAAATTAGCCCTGTCTATTTCCCTCAAAATTTTAACAGCTTCCTGCTGGGAAACATTGCAAATTACATTGTATTTTACATATGTTAAACTTTAAGAATGTGGTGATCTAGGACCCAACAAGAAATCTTATTAATCCATGTCATCAGAAAGGAGAGATACGTGTTCTTTAACTGAAGAAAACGTAGAGTGTTGTAACCACTGCTGGCATAACTTCCCTTCACTGTAGGTAGTAACCACTCCTGAGTGTTTTGTATTCACATATCGGAAGCCTTATCTGCTTGCTTGAAATCCTGTGTGGATGTTTAAAAAACGTGCATGTTAACCATTAGGGCCTCATTATGGTGCTGGTCAGATGAGCGTCTGACCGACATCCCAGTGGGAGTGGAACCACCCGACTAGTAGTCAGTGCTACCACCCTGTATTACAATGGGAAAGCCAGTATGGCAATCGAAAATATGCTTTTTCCAATTGCAGCTTGTGCTATGGCCCGGAAAAGGGCCACAGCACAAGTTGCAGTTGACAAAGGCATATTTTTAACCATCCATACACCATGTGCCAGACACCACATGGTGCCTGACACATGATGCATGGATGTTTGAGGGGTACCCCCAGGCTCCATTGTGGAGGCCCGGGGGGGGGGATTAAAGGCCCTGCTATGGGCCCCCAAAGTCCCTCTCTGTATGCCTGTACATGGCGGTTGGACTGCCATATACAGGCTGAGGGAAGCAAACAATGTAATTTCTACAGCTCTGCCTGAGCAGGCACAACCCTTGTTGTAGGGATTACAGTCCAACCACTGCCTCAACGGGTTCCTTGAATTTGTCACAAAAGCAGTGGCCGCCTTCCGTCCGATGCCTCTGACTGCCGTATCAAAATCCCGGTCAGGGAGTTGGCAGTCCTCCAGTAGATATTTGAAGGAGAGGTTGATGGCAAACAAAAAAAGACAAGGTTGTCACCAAACAGCTCTGCAAGCAGGTCTTGTCCATGCATAGGCAGTTCTTTGGGGTTCCAGTTTCAGCCCACAGAAGACCCCCTTTACATTTCAAATCCACCACCATGCTGGCCTTTGTGACAGGCTCTAATCCTCGAATTTAAAGTAACCAAAATTATGCGTTTCCGCTGAGCTAACAATCTTTATTTTATAACAGCTGTCTGAATGGCAGGCAGTATTTTTTCTGTAGGTGCAAAATGCATTTCAGCATTTGAATATAAATGCGATTAATATGAAATCCAAACAGTATAATCTTTGTTGAAAATGACATGTGTTGTTGATGGATTGTGCAACTGAATATAAATGTGATTAATATGAAATCCATACAGTATCATCTTTGTTGAAAGTGAAATTTGTTGCTGATGGATTGTGCAACTATGCAGATCACAAAATGTGTTGTGTTGACGTGTGGGTAAGTGTCTAGATGCAAGCATGTCTGTTTTCAGTGTTCCCAGAATCTGTCTATGTTCTGATGTCCAATGTGGGCTTGAAAAGTCTGTATGAATTAATTCATAAAACTGTTTTACCTGCTGTGGATAGTTTGGTATGTATGTTCTACCAAAGTTGAGAAAGTCTAAAAGTGATTGTAGCTTTTTTTGTATTTTGTGGTTGCAGGAGTGTACATTAGTGGGCAAGACATTTGCCTTCATTTAACAACTCATATCCCAAAAATAGGACACTGAGATAGGCAATTTTTAGAAGTTGAATTTGTAGCCATGTTCAGCAAATCCCAAAACTATGTGAACTATGCTGGCTATGTGTGTGTTTAAGTCATCATCTGTGAGATACATGTCATCGACATAGGACAATGCTTTGTGTAAAATTGATGTTACTTTGGCAGAGAACAGACCAGGGTAATTCTATACCCTTGAGGAACTCACAGAATCTTTTCTGGCTCCATAAAGCAGTGAGGTGAATAAGTCCCTGCTTTCAGAAGCTTTATTTTGGGAGAAAAAGCCCTTTAAATGAAATGTCCAATATGATTTTGTATTTTTTGTGCAGTATGTTATACATTAGTGCTGCACTGTGTGAATTCTGAATTAGAAAAGTGCATGTATGACTGTTTAAATGTCTTCAGTCTAAGACTATGCCGTATGAATGATCTGGTTTAGCTATTGGAAATAAAGGATTGTTCATTGGAGAGATGCACCGCTCACTTATGCTTTGATATTCTAGTTGTGTTAGAACAGGGGTCTCCAACCTTTTGTGTAGTCAGAGCTACTTCTGGCCAGTGAAAATCGTCGTGAGCTACTGAACCCGAAGCAACTCCCACATTTTCCAGAGAGACCCCCCACGCCTAGTTTCATTGACTTAAAGCCTAATTTCATCAGAGCCCATACTGTGGTTTGAACAAAATACCCAAGACAGGCCTGACTTAAGAGTTCCCTAGAACACCAAAAGGAATGACTTTGGATTTGTGACGCTTCAAGACATTTCAATTAATAGGTCCAAAATTAAGGTCCAAAATTTCAGAGACACTGCTAACGAGTACAAATTACAAAACAATAAAGTAGAACTATCGCAAAATTCGCTGCAATACACCATATAATTTGTCTTTTTTGCTGCATGATTTTGTCAAACTTGCTGCATAATTTGGTCCCCCAGTGCCACATAAGTCTTGGTTCAGGGCCACTGGTATTAACAGTCATGCCCCCTCAATCCCATGCCCCCCATACCCCTCTACTCCCCCCCCACCTCATCATGAGCTTGGCCTTGACTACTGGACAGAGATAACTGCAGAGTTGTAAGAGGCAATGGTACCCAAGGGCTTGTGGAAAGTGAGCAATCAGACAGCAGCACGAAAATCCTACTGCTGATCCTGTCTGTATCTATTTTTACCTTCCTGACAAGTGAGGGTAACTTATACACGTGCCTTTCAACCTTTTATTGCTTTTATTGTATTGCCTGTATTATCATTGTTGTGTCCGTGACTGCTGTTGTCTGTCTTCCCCCGCTGCCTGTACATGGTCCGTGCCCCTATTTCTTCCCTCTGTTCCATTCGCTGTCCCCGTGCTCTCTCTACCGGATCTTTCCTTCTGTACCCCTCGCTGCCCCGTGTCTCTGCCCGGTTTTTCCTTCTGTTCCCCTCGCTGCCCCCATGCCTCTCTGCCCGTTCTGCCTTCTGTTCTTAGCTGCCCCTATATTTTTGTATTCTGTATTTTGCCTCTGTGCCTTTCGTTTTTTATGCCTGTCTGCCCTCTGTGCCACTCGTTTTCCCTGTTTTTTGTGCCCTTCTGCCCTCTGCTCCACTCGTTTTCTCCTTGTTTTTCGTGCCTTTCTGCCCTCTGTTCCACTAGTTTTTTGTGCCTTTCTGCCCTCTGTTCCACTCGTTTTCTCCTTGTTTTTTGTGCCCTTCTGCCCTCTGTTCCACTCAAATTTGTGCCTTTCTGCCCTCAGTTCCACTCAAATTTGTGCCTTTCTGCCCTCAGTTCCACTCGTTTTTGTGCCTTTCTGCCCTCTGTTCCACTCGCTTTACCTTCGTTTTTTGTGCCCTTCTGCCCTCTGTTCCACTCGTTTTTCCTTTGTGTTTTGTGTCCTTCTGTCCTCGGTTCCACTCGTTTTTTGTGCCCTTCTGCCCTCTGTTCCACTCGTTTTCCCCTTGTTTTTTATGCCCCATATGCCCTTTGTTCCACTCGTTTTCCCCTTGTTTTTTATGCCCCTTCTGCCCTCTGTTCCACTTGTTTTCCCCTTGTTTTTGATGCCCCTTCTGTCCTCTGTTCCACTCGTTTTTCCTTCCTAACCGGTGCTCTCTGACGCCTTGTCAGCCATCCCTCCCATGGGATCCTTAATTCTACCATTGAGCTTACCTGCGGTGGAAGGCACGTCTCCTACTGCTCCGCGCTGGCACCCGACGATGACGCCACAAGAGTCAGTGTCTCACGAGAGGAGTCTGCAGCTCCAGGAGAGGAGCGTCATCCTCTTCGCCCGCCCCCACCCCAGGTTAGCTCCAATCCGAGCAGCTGGTTTGGGTGAGGGCGGGCAAATGGAGCCGGAAAGCTACCGGTAGCTCGCAATCGACCGGTTGGAGACCCCAGTGTTAGAATTTCTCTAACTGGGCCTTTAGCTTCATGCTTAGTTTGATATTGTGGTTGCACTTGCAGGCTCAACCTTATAGTTATTAGCTAATATGGTGAGTCTTTATCCAAGCCTATGTGATTGGGGTATAATGCTGGGGCTTGTGCAAGAGCCCACTCCATGGCATACGCTTGTTTGTCAACTAAAGGAACAAGGACCTACAATGATGGTAGTATTATATCTTCCGATTGTGGGACTTTCATAAAAAACTCAGGTGGACAATCCACTTCAGCCTAGAGAATGTCATAAGTGCTGGTAACATTTTACCAGAAAAGTACTTTAATAGTATGTTGTATGTCACCCTCAGTTTGATGTCCCAATCATACAGTCTGTTGGGAGGAAGAACTTGATGATCTGGTTTTTCAACTTAAATACATTCATTGTTATCTTTCAAAACCAGTAATTTCTGAAGATTCTGGCAAACTATTCTGTCATCTGCCATGCTGTTTAGCAGTGTCAGTGCCCATGTCTTGTTTTGAAGTATTGTCCTCAATATGTGTAGAATTTTAGTGGAAACATCTGCCACTTCCTTCTTTTTGAATATGGCTTTTTGTTGTGGAAGTTTCTCTTCCTTTTTTAATGTCAAATGAGTGTTGTGAGTCTTTTCTGAGGTTCACATACTCTTTTTTGTCTGCACTCTGATTCTCCTCCTGTCTCTGAGCATTTGTAGGGTGAATCCTGAAAGGAATGAGAAGGCCTTGTATCAGAATATATAGAATGATACTCAGGCTGTTTTATTGAATCACAGTTATGCAGGTTATAATGTTTTTCAGTGGACCCTGGTTGTCCAGATCCACCCTGTGCTTTTGTTTTGTTTTTATTTTTTGGTTTATCCCAGTATTTCTTAGAAGACTCAGGTGCCTGTTTGGTATTATCCTTTTCAGGATTATCCCTAGGCTGTGTCTTTTTTGTTCTGGCTCCCAAATTATCTTGACCTATAGATGAATAGGTTTGAGTAGTAATTATTGGTAGTTCGAACTCCTGGTTTACAATGGATGCTTGCCCATGGCTTTGACAGGCTGCCAATGCTGTTTCCCCTTCTATGTTAGTTAAAATAATTGAGGTGACTGTAGCATAGTTGCCAATTGGTTTTATCACCAAATCCAGGGCAGGGATTACCCCGTATTTAATTTGAATCTGTTTTAGCACTTCAGGAAAGCCAACAATAGATGGTGTACCATTTGTTATTGAATATATATTTCAGCAAAGGCTGTGTCTCAGGTGGCACATTCAGGCACTGGGGGAACCATCCATAATAGTAGGCACATTGTGAGAATTATTTTGTCTTGAGGTCCCGTATAGGGAAACGGAAACACTGCTTCACGCTGGTTTATTTTTTGTGCAATCCAGAATATAACTGCCTATTGTCAGATGGGAACTTTACTCATAATTGCATTGATAGTTATTGGAATAATTACAGGCAGATTTAAATGTGGCTGTGCAGCTTGAACCACCCTCGATGGGGTTACTGTGTTAAACGCCTTTACAGTCTAACTAGACCTGTATGGAGTATGAAGGTCTGCAACATTTAAAGGTGCTAATGTTGGTTATGGTGTACAGCCAGCTAGGACTGGCCAGGTTGCCTCCTCATTGCTGAGGGGACCCAGTCTTACATTGTCTAGTGGATGTAGTAAGGTGCTTGAAACTAATTTTAAAGTTCCTGGAATGTTAATGTTGTTTCCAAATCTTAATAGGCTCTGTGATGGTCTAGTATTGCTTTTGGGGTGTATTTATGAAATGGTTGTGTATTGACATCTGCTGCAGGAAAGGTAACCCATGATTGGAATACCTTTGTTTTATACTGCTCATGGGCCTCAACCATTCAAGAGGCAGCTCCCCTTGCAAGAAGGAGCCCCTGTTGTTGTAACATTGCTGTTAGAGCTTGTCTGCAATGAATAGGAATAATTTATGCTTTCACCACATTTAATGAATGGAATTCAAAGAAGGGGAAAATGATAGTGGGGTGATGCTAAAAGTTCAAGCTTGAAAAACTTTCAAACAAAAACTGGGGTTTCTATTAGGTGATGAGAATTATACTCTAACAACACGGACATCCCTGTATAAGGTGAATGTGGGCATTGGGCACACTTAAGAACTATTGGGAGACCTATTAACTAAATATCTGACCCACAATGGCAGTGGTGCTATGTAATGCGGTTACTATGAATTAAATAGGACTGTGTATCCGGACAACATAACCGTCACAATACTGGGACTGAGTTCACACATATCAGCATGGCAGGTTGACCAAATCCCTAGCTTGTTCACAGTGTGCCATCTGAATCCCTAACCTTTCAGGGTACCAGATGGTATCTGCACCCTTAGAACATGACCGCTATAATTCCCCAAGGAAATCATGGACACAGATTTACCCTTTAGTTGTTACTCATGCATGCCCAAGGGAGACACATGAAAGATACTATTTGGCTTTTCAAATATTTATTGAAAACTATTGTATTTTTGTGTAAAAAGCATGAGCTGCAATTATTAATAGGATTGAAAAAAGCATTGTAACCAGCCTTACAAGAATGATTAAAAAGATAAACAATTCAACCATTATAACATTGCTGTGTGAATATATGGTTATGTAATTATACTCATACTCCTATCTAATACTACCTTTACTAGCGAGAGCATAGTAGTAGTACCCTATGGTATATATCTTGGGACAACCCAACCCTCCATACCTGTGTCTGATGATACCCGTGTCTAAAGTAACAGGAAGCCGATCTGGTGCAGATCAGGCGACTGTGCTTTACAGGTTGAAGGCTAGAGTCAGCAGGTTCCATCTCAGCCACAGTGCACAATGTTTCAGGGCAATCCACAGAAGTGCCCCTCTGCCAAATTTGGCTCAAAGGAGGCTTGTATAATGAAAGCACTGTTCCAATCGTACTGTGTCAAAGGTTCAGCACTGATTTGATTGTTTGTCTTGAGACTCAGAGTGGCCTCCAACCGGACGACCAAATGCAAGGGCATCGCATTCAATGTTGCTTACTGTTATATCCTACTTAAATGTAAAACATGTACTGTAGCCCTGCTGCCTCTAGCTGCTCAGCCAGAGTGTGTCTTGGCATTAGAATGTTGGTGTGCCTGCGATGCGTGGAATGCCTGGGTGACTGAGTGGGGTGAATGTGGCAGTTGGAGATGGGCTGAGCAGCTAGGGAGGCTGTTCCTGGTGGGGCTGGTACCACACTAGGCTGGCTGGAGTACAGAGATGTTGTAACCTTAACTGTAGACTGAATAAATAAGTCCTGAAAATATATCCTGACTCCAGGTGTCTTTTTACATAGGACACAACACTAACCTTGGACAGGGTGTATGAATGTCATGATAAAATGATTACTACGAAATGTGCTTCATGCAGAATACTTTCTAAGTATAATATTGTGTAAGTGTAAGGCATGTAAAAAGTCACCATTAGAAAAAGATGTCAAGTTTAAATGTGTACCTAAAATGGAGACTTGTGCGAAGGATCTGTTGAGCCTTACAACATATTGACAGTGTCAGAAACAATATGAAATACAATCGTCCAAAAAGGAAAATAAGCGATAATTTTGCTTGATCTTAGCACATCCTTTGATATGGTATCATATGAGTAATTATTAGTTTAACTTTACTCATGCAGTATTCAGGGCAAAGTGCTTTCCTGGTTCTAGTCATTTTTATCTGTCAAGACATCAAATTTAACACATTCTATACTCAGTAACACCCTCTTATATGTGCAGTTCCCTTGGGCTCATATTTTTTTAATGCTTTTTTTGGGTTGTGACATACATATCAAACATAACAACCTTCAATCCCACCTCCATCAGTGTTCAGCTATGTCCAATTGCACTCATTAACTTGTCATCCCATTGTCATACATTACATGCATATACCATGAGCCCTACTCTGTTGAATCTTTGTTGTTCGACTGGCGAAGCTAATTTAATATAATGACTTTCAGCTGGAATCAATCAATCAATCACTACATTTCTAAAGCACGCTACATACCCGTGAGGGTCTCAAAGCGCTGATCGAAGAGCCAGGTCTTGAGGAGTCTTCTGAAGGCCAGTAGGTCCTGGGTCTGTCGTAGGCTGGTAGGGAGAGTGTTCCAGGTCTTGGCGGCGAGGTAGGAGAAGGACCTGCCGCCGATGGTGGTTCTCCGGATGCGAGGGACTGTGGCGAGGGCGAGGTTGGCTGAGCGGAGGCTTCGGGTGGGGGTGTGAAAGCTGAGTCGGTTGTTGAGGTAGGTAGGTCCGGTGTTGTGTAGCGCTTTGTGTGCGTGGATGAGGAGCTTGAAGGTGATCCTCTTGTTGACTGGGAGCCAGTGCAGGCCTCTCAGGTGGGTTGTGATGTGGCTGCGGCGGGGGACGTTGAGGATTAGTCGAGCTGAAGCATTCTGAATTCGTTGTAGTCGTCTCTGGAGCTTGATTGTTGTTCCTGAGTAGAGGGCGTTCCCGTAGTCGAGTCTGCTGGTGACGAGGGCCTGGGTGACGTTTTTTCTTGTGTCGATGGGGATCCACTTGAAGATCCTGCGGAGCATTCGGTGGGTGTTAAAGCAGGACGCGGAGATGGAGTTGACTTGCTTGGTCATGGAGAGAGTGGAGTCGAGGATGACTCCCAGGTTACGTGCGTGGTCGGTGGGTTCTGGGGCTGTTCCTAACGATGTGGGCCACCAGGAGTCGTCCCAGGTTGAAGGGGTGGGTCCGAGGATGAGGACCTCCGTCTTGTCTGAGTTCAGCTTAAGTCTGCTGTCCTTCATCCAGTCTGCGACGGCCTTCATTCCTCTGTGGAGGTCAGTTTTGGCGGTGTGGGGGTCTTCGGTGAGGGATATGATCAGCTGGGTGTCGTCGGCATAGGTGATGATGTTGAGGTTATGTTGTCGTGCGATGTGGGCGAGGGGTGCCATGTAGATATTGAACTGCGTCGGGCTGAGGGAGGATCCCTGTGGGACGTCGCAGATGATCTCGGTGGTTTTTGAGCGGAAGGGTGGGAGGCAGACGCTCTGGGTTCTGCCGGAGAGGAAGGATGTGGTCCAGGCCAAGGCCTTCTCTTGAATACCGGCGTCATGAAGGCATGCTGATAGGGTGCGGTGGCAGACCGTGTCGAAGGCTGCTGAGAGGTCCAGGAGGATGAGGGCGGCTGTTTCTCCTTTGTCCATCAGGGTCCTGTTGTCGTCAGTGGCGGCTATGAGGGCGGTCTCGGTGCTGTGGTTGCTGCGAAACCCGGATTGGGAAGGGTCCAGGATGTTGTTGTCTTCGAGGTAGCGGGTCGGCTGTTTGTTGACAATCTTCTAAGTCACTTTCGCCGGGAATGGGAGCAGGGAGATGCAGATGATATGGAAACAATCACTTCCTTTAATGAGGAAATATAACGTAAAGCTGAAATTTTCAGACAATGCATAACTGACTATAGTTCTGTATCACTGCCACTTCGTTAAAACTGAATCGGGAAAAAATGTAGGATATTATCTACGGTCGCCCAATAGGTGGCTAGTCGCAAAATCTAGGTTTGATCACAAATAAGTGGATAGTTTCCTAGCACCTGAATAAAGTCACTACAAATTACTTTCATTATCCTTGGCTGTTGCATTAAATGTTACCTTTTCTCCCAGTGGAGCAATGGAAAACAGTGATCCAGGCAGTAATCATGTAATGCCTGTACTAATGTAACTCTCTGTATATTCGATTATCTGCTATATTGGTGAAAATATTGCAGCTTATACTAAACATTGCAGCAAGACTGCTATAAGCAATTTATTTATTTATTTATTTATTTAATTTATATAGCGCGTTATAACCACCGGGGTCTCTAAGCGCTGATTGTCCAGATTACCTAGTGAGATTTGGCATGTTACTTGATATTAGCAGTGCACCTAAAGGCTACTCCATGCTTGCTTAAACAAAACAGTTTTCAATTTTTTTCTGAAGGCTAGCAAATTGCATTCCTTCCTTAATTCCGGGGCCAGTTTATTCCACAGAGCTGGGAGTGTATTGGAAAAAGCACGTCCCCCCACCGTAGCCAATTTAAAACGGGATTGAGATAGGAAGGTAGCATCCGACGAGCGCAAAGTCCTGCTCGGCGTGTAAGGGGATAGGCGAGATTTCAAATATTTAGGTGCCTTACCATACAATGCCTTGTGTACAATACACAATCCTTTGAATACCACCCTCTGCCGAATCGGGAGCCAATGTAGCTCCTGCATCAGAGGGGACGAATGGGCCGTCCTGGGTTTCTTGTAGATCAACCTGGCTGCGTCATTCAGAACCCCCTGTAACTTATCCAGCAGCCGCTGGGGTAGCCCTATATACAAGGAGTTTCCGTAGTCCAGCCTAGCCAGGATTGTGGCTGAAACCACATGTCTCAAAGTGGAGAATGAGAGTAGTGCTGACATTTTTCTCAGTTGTCGCATCAGGCCAATACAGATACCCACAACCGTAGTGACTTGTTTTTCCATGGAGAGTTTCTCATCCACGTACAAGCCCAGACTTTTAACTGCGGTCGCCGGTTTCGGTGGCACACCCAGCTCCACCGGCCAGAATTTCTCGTTCCAGGGGTTGCCCGTGATGGAAATGGGCAACACTTCCGTCTTGTCCGGGTTAATTTTTAAGGAGTTTTTAGACATCCAGTTAACCATGGCTTTAAGTATGTCCTGCAGCCTGGAAGACGCTCCTGGACCGTCATCCATCCGGATGATTATCTGGGTGTCATCGGCGTAGTTATATACTAGGCAGTCCATCCTATTCAGGAGTGCAATTAATGGCTGTAGGTAGATATTAAAGAGTAGGGGTGACAAGGCAGAGCCCTGTGGGACCCCGCAGGTGATGGGCGCGGAGGTGGAAAGCATGTCCCCCAGCTGTACTCTTTGTGTCCTGCCCTGCAGGAAAGATGTAAGCCATGCGAGAGCTGTGCCCCTGATACCAAAAGACCTCAACCGCGACAAAAGTTGGTCATGACACACGGTATCAAAAGCCGCGGAGAGATCTAATAGTACCAGGGCACTCGGTGTTTTTTTATCAGCCCGACTCCTCAATTCATCTAGGATTGATAGCATAACTAGTTCCGTGCTATGATTAGCACGGAACCCTGCCTGATTGGCCTCCAGCAGGTTGTTGCTCTCTAGATGTTTTGAGAGCAATGCCAACACATGCTGCTCGATCACCTTAGCCAGAAACGGCAGCTGGGAGATGGGGCGGAAGTTCTTCAAACACTTTGTGTCCGATCCAGATTTTTTTAATAAAGGAATCAGGCGAGCCTCTTTAAAAACTAGAGGAACCTGTCCTGTGTACAGGGAGGTGTTCAACAAGTGCAAAACTTCTTCCTCGATGCCTGGTAGTGCCAACCTGAACACTTCGGGAGGGCATGGATCCACCAGGGAGCCAGATTTGACTCGGTCCGTGATCGTGGATAATTCCTGTTTAGAAATTGAGGAGAGCTCAGCCAACGGTATGATGTCCGACGGGACAGTGTGGTCAGGTGGGCAAGGACATTCGAGGGGTGTAGTTGCAGCAATGTCTCCCAGAATATCGGAGATCTTATTCACGAAGAAGTCCTGGAACCTCTGGCAATCCTCCTGAGTGAACTCAGTGCTTTGCTCTTTGTTTATCCTGAGCTCCGCCAGAACCCGAAAGATTTCCTTCTGTGGATTCCTAGCTGCAACTATTCTTTCCTCGAAGAAAGCAGCCTTCCTAGTTTGGATGGCTAGTTTATAGGTCGCTAAAGATGACATATATTCTTTCTTAGCGATGGCGTCATACTCTTTCCGCCATGCACGTTCTTTCCTCCTCACCCCACGTTTCATGTCACGTAGGGAGTCATTGTACCAAGGAGCCCCAGCTCCTCTCTCCACCTTCTTTACCCTACGGAGTGGTGCCACCAAGTCAATGGCTCTCCCCAGTTTATGGTAGAGATGTCCACAGAGGGCATCAATGTTGGCGTCCTGCTCCTCTACTGGAGGAGACTGTTCTAAGGAAGACACCAATTTTTCCCCATCAAGGTTTCTCCACTTCCGGGCCATTTTCCAACCATCCCCCAACTTGGACAGGTGGCTATTCAACAGAATGTTGCCCTTTATTAGGAAGTGGTCAGACCAGGCACATGGCAGGATCTCTATAGCGCCCTGGACTGGCATGGTGGTCCAGACTAAATCCAGCATATGTCCCTTCTCATGTGTCGGTCCCTTCACGTGTTGAGTAAAGTCCAGGGAAAAAATTGCCTCCTCAATCTGAAGTGCTTGCCCCTCTTTAGGGGATTTTTCCCAATGATAATTGAAGTCCCCAACAACAATCATTTTATCATATCTAGAGCGCAAATCCTGAATCAGTCTAGTAAAAAGAACCGGGAACTCTGGTGAAGCCCAAGGCGGGCGATATACCACCAGGAACACCAAACAAGCCGCCCCCTGCCTGAGCTTTACCCCCATAATCTCTGCGCCCCCCTGAGCAATTCCCAGGCATCATTCAATATCTAATCATTTGCAAACTCTGCCCTGGCTTCTAATGCAAAATAATATATATGTTAAGGCTCTTCTTATCTGTCAGCGGGTTCTCTTCGATAAAAGATCTCATATCATTCAGTAAAATCCAGAACAAGGTTGGCATTCAGGCTCCCCATGACTAGTGACAGTTCCTAGAGTTGAATATGTTTTCCTGGGTAGCATATCTTTTCATTATTGTGCCACTAAATGAAGCTTCTCTTTAAGATCAGATCACAAAGACATTTCAAAAATATTAAAACAAGGCTTTTCAATTAATTTTTTACTCAGCCATATCTCGACAATGCTTTATTATTCTTCCAGCACCAGGACCACTACTGGGCGGGGGGGAGGGGGTAATCGATGAGCTTTACAAACATCATATGTATAAATAAATACATAAATCAAATGTTTAAATTAATACTGATGCTTTATATGCAACTTAGCTAAAGTATTCAACCAAACACGCACCACCGCACATATCGAATGAGTTCAGAAACAATTATTGACTTCTTGCAGATACAATGTGAGGTAACAGATCAATTGGTGACCTCTGTGTCCATAATAAAATTAGACATCTTGCATGGTGAAAACCACCATACAATTGGAATAGTTGTAGCATCAACCACAAGATCATAAACAAGGGGATTCAAGCGCATAAATATAATAACAATGAACAAGACTTTATTCAACATTGGGAGGATAATAGTTGACAGGTGAGGGAGACTATTTATATTTGCATATCATAACCTATGACAGGAGCAACATACAGGTTGGCAAAATCTAAGGGAGTGTGAATTGATGTTGGAGAATCCTGATGAGACAGACATGGGGGAAGTTTATATTCCTTGTTGACATAGCCATAGTGGTTGGGAGAGGCGCCTGTCCAACTTGCAATATGAAGCTATCATACTGGTGAAGGTGCACTGTGGGTCAGGCAATAGCTCAAAAGGTGCTGAATGGAGGGAAAAAAAGACATCAATCAGCAACGTGTAACCGAGAATTAGGAGCAATTTTTTATTACAAATTTGGTACACAACTTATATTTTGTGATGGGCCAATATACAGTGCGAAAAGAGAGGAGGGGAGTTCAGGCGAAACGTGAAGGACATAGTTGTTCCAACAAGACCAACCATACATATACTAGTAAAGGCTGCAATGTGGGTCTACTCTCAGTGTTGAAGTGGGTAAAGCCATCAGACCGTATAAGCGAAAAAACACTGCCTCAATTGTATTGCATTTTACAAATCATATTTTCCCTATATTTTTACATATAAATAATACTATTGAATATTTTCTTTATTAGGAAACATCAATATACTTGTAGAAAGAAGGTTAGGCAAGGATATCTTATACATTAGAACATAAATTATGTCATCACATTTAATTTCTTATAGTAGTAAGCTCCATTAATTTATAGCAAATCTAGAACTCTTAGACTTGTGATGCCACTCTGTCTCTTTTAGCAGCAGTTAAATTATCTAATTTGCAGTCCCCCTCATAACATCATCACCAAATTATTTCACAGCTACCTTAATGACCCTTCTACTGATAAACTTGCTCTTTGCTGCATAATGCTTTTAATTTTTCTTGCACGTGCCAGACCAGTTCAAGTCTCTGCTAAATTCTGAGCAGTTAGTAGTCCACAGCCAAACTGTCAAATACATTTCTGTCTGTCTCTAAATAAGCTTCGTGATTGTGTTCCAGCGACGCTGTACACAAGTCCAGTTCAATATGTATCCCCTACTGACCTTCTCTAATCAAGAAAACACTGTTTGCCGAAGGTGAACCATCTTCAGGAATTCTGAGATTTCATGACTCAATCCTTAAGGGTGTTTCATCACCATTAGCTTTATTTTTGTCAGACCCTATTACAGGGCTCACAGGGCAGACAGGGGCTCCTAGCCACTACTATGGTTATTGAGCGACCCTTGACCCCACCAGGTAGGTCGCTCCCCCTCCGCACCGCACTGCCTGTGCCTCCCTGCCCCATCTGCAGCTGCTGAGGAAATTCGAGGCCCTCCACCACCTGCAGGCTACCACCTGCGCTTTATCCCTGGTGGCCAGTGGTAGGCCATAGGTAGGTCTGTTCATCCTCCACTTTATTGCTTTTATTGTATTGCCTGTATTTTCATAGTTGTGTCTGTGACAACTGTTGTATGTCTTCCCCCGCTGCCTGTACGTGGTCCGTGGCCGTTTTTCTTCCCTCTGTTCCCCTCACTGTCCTGTGCTCTCTCTGCCCGGTCTTTCTTTCTGTACCACTTGCTGCCCTGTGTCTCTGCCCGGTTTTCCCTTCTGTTCCCCTCGCTGCCCTCGTGTCTCTCTGCCCATTCTGCCCTCTATTCCACTCGTTTTTCCCTCATTTTTTGTGCCTTTCTGCCCTCTATTCCACTCGTTTTCCCCTCATTTGTTGTGCCCTCTGCCCTCTGTTCCACTCGCTTTTCCCTCATTTTTTGTACCCTTCTGCCCTCTGTTCCACTCATTTTTCCCTCATTTTTTGTGCCCTTCTGCCCTCTGTGCCACTCGTTTTTCCCTTTACTTTTGTGTCTTTCTGCCCTCTGTTCCACCTATTTTTTCTCCCATGTTTGTGCCTTTCTGCCCTCTGTTCCACTCGTTTTTCCCTCATTTTTTGTGCCTTTCTTCCCTCTGTTCCACTCGTTTTTCCCTTGTTTTTGTGCCCTTCTGCCCTCTGTTCCACTAGTTTTTTTGTGCCCTTCTGCCCTCTGTTCCACTCGTTTTTCCCTAGTTATTTGTGCCTTTCTGCACTCTGTTCCACTCGATTTTCCCTTGTTTTTTGTGCCCTTCTGCCCTCTGTTCCACTCGTTTTTCCCTAGATTTTAGTGCCTTTCTTCACCCTGTTCCACTCGTTTTTCCCTCGTTTTTTGTGCCTTTCTGCCCTCTATTCCACTCGTTTTCCCCTCGTTTTATGTGCCTTTCTGCCCTCTGTTCCACTTGTTTTCCCCTCATTTTTTGTGCCCTTCTGCTCTCTGTTCCACTCATTCCTTTGTGCCCTTGTGCCCTTCCGCCCTCTGTGCCACACGTTTTTGCTTTGTTTTTGTGCTCTTCTGCCCTCTGTTCACTCGTTTTTTGTGCCCTTCTGCCCTCTGTGCCACTCGTTTTTCCCTCATTTTTTGTGCCCTTCTGCCTACTGTTTCACTTGCTTTTTTGTGCCCTTCTGCCCTCTGTGCCACTCGTTTTTCCCTCGTTTTTTGTGCCTTTCTGCACTCTGTTCCACTCATTTTTCTCTCATTTTTGTGCCCTCCTGCCCTCTGTTCCACTCGGTTTCCCCTAGTTTTTTGTGCCTTTCTGCCCTCTGTTCCACTCGTTTCTCCCTCCTTTTTTGGGCCCTTCTGCCCTCTGTTCCACTCGTTCCTTTGTGCCCTTCTGCCCTCTGTGCCACTCGTTTTCCCCTCATTTTTGTGTCCTTCTTCCCTCTGTTCTACTCGTTGTTTGTGCCCTTCTGTACTCTGTGCCACTTGTTTTTCCCTCGCTTTTTGTTCCCTTCTGCCCTATGTTCCACTTGTTTTTTGTGCCCTTCTGCCCTGTTGTCTGTCTTCCCCAGCTGCCTGTACGTGGTCCGGGCCCCTTTTTCTTCCCTATGTTCCCCTCGCTGTCCCAGTACTCTCTCTGCTTGGTCTTTCTTTCTGTACCCCTCGCTGCCCCCGTGTCTCTGCCTGGTTTTTCCTTCTGATCCCCTCGCTGCCCCCGTGCATCTCTGCCCGTTCTGCCTACTGTTCTTAGCTGCCCCTGTATTTCTGTATTCTGTATTTTGGCCCCTGTGCCACTCATTTTTCCGGTATTTCTGTGCCCTTTTTGCCTTCTGTGCCACTCGTTCTTCCCTAATTTTTGTGCGCCTTTTGCCTTGTGTTCCACTCGTTTTTTGTGCCCTTCTGCTCTCTGTGCCACTCGTTTTTCCCTCATTTTTTGTGCCCTTCTGCCTACTGTTTCACTTGCTTTTTTGTGCCCTTCTGCCCTCTGTGCCACTCGTTTTTCCCTCGTTTTTTGTGTCTTTCTGCACTCTGTTCCACTCATTTTTCCCTCATTTTTGTGCCCTCCTGCCCTCTGTTCCACTTGTTTTTTTGTGCCCTTCTGCACTCTGTTCCACTTGTTTTTACCTAGTTTTTTGTGCCTTTCTGCCCTCTGTTCCACTCGTTTTTCCCTCGTTTTTTGTGCCTTTCTGCCCTCTGTTCCACTCGGTTTACCCTAGTTTTTTGTGCCTTTCTGCCCTCTGTTCCACTCGTTTCTCCCTCCTTTTTTGGGCCCTTCTGCCCTCTGTTCCACTCGTTCCTTTGTGCCCTTCTGCCCTCTGTGCTACTCATTTTCCCCTCATTTTTGTGTCCTTCTTCCCTCTGTTCTACTCGTTGTTTGTGCCCTTCTGTACTCTGTGCCACTTGTTTTTCCCTCGCTTTTTGGTCCCTTCTGCCCTATGTTCCACTTGTTTTTTGTGCCCTTCTGCCCTCTGTGCCACTTGTTTTTCCCTCATTTTTTGTGCCTTTCTGCCCTCTGTTCTACTCATTTTTCCCTCGTTTTTTGTGCCTTTCTGCCCTCTGTTGCACTCGTTTTTTGTGTGCCCTTCTGCCCGCTGTTCCACTCTTTTTTGTGCCCTCTGCCTTCTGTGCCACTCGTTTTTCCTTGTTTTTGTGCCCCTTTTGCCTTATGCTCCACTCGTTTCCCCTGCCTCTGTGCCCCCTGCAGCCCCGGCCCCCTGACTGCCCACTGCTCACTCGCTGCCCCGCCTCCCAGCTGCTCCTCCTTCCCACCTCCCCACATAGGCCGGCTTCTGCGCTGTGAGTAGAACGACCCTTGACCCCACCAGGTAGGTCGCTCCCCCTCCGCACAGCACTGCCTGTGCCTCCCTGCCCTAGCCGCCGCTGCTAATGAAGTTCTAGGCCCTCCACCACCCACAGGCTACCTCTTGTGCCTCATCCCTGTTGGCCAGTGGTAGGCCATAGGTAGGTTTCTTCATCCTCTGCTTTATTGCTTTTATTGTATTGCCTGTATTTTCATTGTTGTGTCTGTGACTGCTGTTGTCTGTCTTCCCCAGCTGCTGTACGTGGTCCGGGCCCCTTTTTCTTCCCTATGTTCCCCTCGCTGTCCCAGTACTCTCTCTGCTTGGTCTTTCCTTCTGTACCCCTCGGTGCCCCCGTGTCTCTGCCTGGTTTTCCCTTCTGATCCCCTCGCTGCCCCCGTGCATCTCTGCCCGTTCTGCCTACTGTTCTTAGCTGCCCCTGTATTTCTGTATTCTGTATTTTGGCCCCTGTGCCACTCATTTTTCCGGTATTTCTGTGCCCTTTTTGCCTTCTGTGCCACTCGTTCTTCCCTAATTTTTGTGCGCCTTTTGCCTTGTGTTCCACTCGTTTTTTGTGCCCTTCTGCCCTCTGTGCCACTCGTTTTTCCCTCATTTTTTGTGCCCTTCTGCCTACTGTTTCACTTGCTTTTTTGTGCCCTTCTGCCCTCTGTGCCACTCGTTTTTCCCTCGTTTTTTGTGCCTTTCTGCACTCTGTTCCACTCATTTTTCCCTCATTTTTGTGCCCTCCTGCCCTCTGTTCCACTTGTTTTTTTGTGCCCTTCTGCACTCTGTTCCACTTGTTTTTACCTAGTTTTTTGCGCCTTTCTGCCCTCTGTTCCACTCGTTTTTCCCTCGTTTTTTGTGCCTTTCTGCCCTCTGTTCCACTCGGTTTACCCTAGTTTTTTGTGCCTTTCTGCCCTCTGTTCCACTCGTTTCTCCCTCCTTTTTTGGGCCCTTCTGCCCTCTGTTCCACTCGTTCCTTTGTGCCCTTCTGCCCTCTGTGCTACTCGTTTTCCCCTCATTTTTGTGTCCTTCTTCCCTCTGTTCTACTCGTTGTTTGTGCCCTTCTGTACTCTGTGCCACTTGTTTTTCCCTCGCTTTTTGGTCCCTTCTGCCCTATGTTCCACTTGTTTTTTGTGCCCTTCTGCCCTCTGTGCCACTTGTTTTTCCCTCATTTTTTGTGCCTTTCTGCCCTCTGTTCTACTCATTTTTCCCTCGTTTTTTGTGCCTTTCTGCCCTCTGTTGCACTCGTTTTTTGTGTGCCCTTCTGCCCGCTGTTCCACTCTTTTTTGTGCCCTCTGCCTTCTGTGCCACTAGTTTTTCCTTGTTTTTGTGCCCCTTTTGCCTTATGCTCCACTCGTTTCCCCTGCCTCTGTGCCCCCTGCAGCCCCGCCACCCTGACTGCCCACTGCTCACTCGCTGCCCCGCCTCCCAGCTGCTCCTCCTTCCCACCTCCCCACATAGGCCGGCTTCTGCGCTGTGAGTAGAACGACCCTTGACCCCACCAGGTAGGTCGCTCCCCCTCCGCACAGCACTGCCTGTGCCTCCCTGCCCCAGCCGCCGCTGCTAATGAAGTTCGAGGCCCTCCACCACCCACAGGCTACCTCTTGTGCCTCATCCCTGTTGGCCAGTGGTAGGCCATAGGTAGGTTTCTTCATCCTCTGCTTTATTGCTTTTATTGTATTGCCTGTATTTTCATTGTTGTGTCTGTGACTGCTGTTGTCTGTCTTCCCCAGCTGCCTGTACGTGGTCCGGGCCCCTTTTCCTTTCCTATGTTCCCCTCGCTGTCCCAGTACTCTCTCTGCTTGGTCTTTCCTTCTGTACCCCTCGCTGCCCCCGTGTCTCTGCCTGGTTTTCCCTTCTGATCGCCTCGCTGCCCCCGTGCATCTCTGCCCGTTCTGCCTACTGCTCTTAGCTGCCCCTGTATTTCTGTATTCTGTATTTTGGCCCCTGTGCCACTCATTTTTCCGGTATTTCTGTGCCCTTTTTGCCTTCTGTGCCACTCGTTCTTCCCTAATTTTTGTGCGCCTTTTGCCTTGTGTTCCACTCGGTTCTTGTGCCCTTCTGCCCTCTGTTCCACTCGTTTTTCCCTAGTTTTTTGTGCCTTTCTGCACTCTGTTCCACTCGTTTTTCCCTAGTTTTTTGTGCCTTTCTGCACCCTGTTCCGTTTTTCCCTCGTTTTTTGTGCCTTTCTGCCCTCTATTCCATTCGTTTTCCCCTCATTTTTTGTGCCCTTCTGCTCTCTGTTCCACTCATTCCTTTGTGCCCTTGTGCCCTTTTGCCCTCTGTGCCACACGTTTTTCCCTCGTTTTTGTGCTCTTCTGCCCTCTGTCCCACTCGTTTTTTGTGCCCTACCGCTCGCTGCCCCCGTGCCTCTGCCTGGTTTTCCCATCTGATCCCCTTGCTGCCCCCGTGCATCTCTGCCCGTTCTGCCTACTGTTCTTAGCTGCCCCTGTATTTCTGTATTCTGTATTTTGGCCTCTGTGCCACTCATTTTTCCGGTATATCTGTGCCCTTTTTGCCTTCTGTGCCACTCGTTCTTCCCTCGTTTTTGGGCCCCTTTTGCCATCTGTTCCACTCGTTTTTTGTGCCCATCGGCCTTCTGTGCCACTCGTTTTTCTCTCATTTTTGTGCCCCTTTTGCCTTCTGTTCCACTCGTTTTTTGTGCCCTTCTACTTCACCGCTGTGTCCTCTGTGGCCCGCCCCCCCTGACTACCCACTGCCCATTCACTACACCCATCTCCCAGCTGCTCCTCCCTCCCACCTCCCCAAATATGCCAGCCGCTGCGCGGTCACGCCCCTGGCACGCAGAACCTCTGGCCCCCGCACCAGCCACGACGACTGCCGCCACTATGACACCAGCTCTCTGCATGCTCTCAACTCCGGACATAGCCACACCTGCTTTAAGGCCACCCCGAAACTCACACACGGCCCCTTCACCTGCTGGAACTGCAGCTACACCAGCCTCAGAGCGGGAACCACCCACCAAGAAAGACCCCCAACCACCTCCGATGCATACTACTGAACACCCGCTCCACATGCAAGCATGCCGTCGAGCTCGGTGACCTGCTTGACACAACATCCCCAGAAGTCGCCTTCCTGACAGAGACATGGTTTACCAACTCCTCTGCACCCGACATTGCCATAGCCATCCCAGATGGCTACAAGATCACCCGCAGAAACTGAACCAACGGAGTCGGAGGAGGATCAGTCATTGTCCACAAGAACAGTAACAGGGTCTCGACTAGCACCGATGAAGCGCTCAGCACCGCCGAACACATGCATTTCCAGATCTACACAGACCCTAATACCACCCTCAGAGGCACCCTCGTCTACGGACCCCCCGGACCCTGCCCCCAAATCAGCGACTCCATCGCCGACTTGATCAGCACGCTCGCCCTCACCTCCACCGACTACATCCTCCTTGGAGATCTGAACTTTCACCTTGAGAACAACAACAACAACAACTTCACAACCCTGATCGATAACCTCGCCAACCTCGGACTGAAGCAACTTGTCACAACGCCCACCCACTCCGCCGGCCACAAGCTCGACCCAGTCTTCTCCTCAAGCCCGTATGTCTCCATCAGCCACACCACCGAACTCCTCTGGACTGACCACCGCTGCATCCACTTCGCCTTCCAGAAACCCACCGCACCCAACAGATCCCCCGTCGCTACTGGAGTAAAATCACCGAAGACCAACAACACGCAAACCTCGCTCTCAGCCCATCCACCGAACCCTCCAACAACGACGACGCTGCCCACAGCCTCAGACGTTGGATCGAGGACTGCACCAACACCCTCGCCCAGCTGAAGAACCCCCCCCCCACAGAGACACCATTAAGAGGGCCAGCTGCTTCACCCCAGAACTCCTAGCCTCCAAGCAAGACTGCCGGAAACTAGAGAAGAAATGGCACAGTGAACAAACTCCGGACAGCCACGCAGCACACAAGGACGCCATCCGCAACCACTACCACCACCTCATCAGGGCGGCCAAGAGGACCTCCTTCAAAGACCGCCTCGACAACAACGCAAACAATAGCAAGGAGCTTTTCACCATCATGAAGGAACTCTCCAACCCCAGCTCCAACATCAACGACATCCTGCCGTCGCAAGCCCTGTGCGACTCCCTCGCCACCTTCATCCACTGCAAGATAGCCAACATCCACAACAGCTTCATCACCGGGACAGCCCTAACAGCAACACAACAGACCCTCCGTACACCATCAACCACGACCCCCTGCTAGCATGGGCCAGCAGGAGCATCGATGACACCATCAAGACCATGCAGTTAATCCACTCCGGTTCTCCGTTGGACCCATTCCCGCACCACGTCTTCAACAGAGCAAGCAGCTCAATTGCACCCCACCTGCGCAACGTCATCAATCTCCACGGCCTTCCCATGGATCTAGAAACACGCCGAGATCAACGCCCTACTCAAAAATCCTAAGGCAGACCCAAGAGACCTCAAGAACTTCCGGCTCATCTCTCTGTGCCCCTTCCCGGCCAAGGTCATCGAGAAAACCGTCAACAGACCGCTAACCCGATACCTCGAAGAAAACAGAATCCTGGACCCTTCCCAGTCAGGGTTCCGCAGCAACCACAGCACCGAGACTGCCCTCATCGCCGCCACCGACGACATCAGGATCCTGCTGGACAACGGCGAGACCACAGCACTCATCCTCCTAGACCTCTCTGCCGCCTTCGACACCGCCTGCCACCGCACACCACACGCACGCCTCCACGCCGCAGGGATCTGAGACAAGTCTCTGGATTGGACCACCTCCTTCCTCTCCGGCAGAACCCAGAGCGTCTGCCTCTCCCCATTCCGTTCCAAAGCATCCGAGATCATCTGTGGCGTAACCCAGGGATCCTCCCTCAGCCCGACGCTGTTCAACATTTACATGGCCCCGCTCGCACACCTAGCCCGACAGCACGACCTCAACATAATCTCCTACGCCGACGACACTCAGCTGATCCTCTCCCTCACCAAGGACCCCATCACACCCAAAGCCAACCTCTACAAAGGAATGAAGGCCGTCTCCGACTGGATGAAGACCAGCCGTCTGAAGCTGAACTCGGACAAGACGGAGCTCCTCATCCTCGGCTCCAACCCTTCAGCCTGAGATGACTCCTGGTGGCCGACGGCACTGGGGGCAGCCCTAGCACCCACCGACCAAGCACGCAACCTGGAAATCATCCTCGACTCAACGATCTCAATGACCAAGCAAGTCAACGCCGTCTCCTCCTGCTGTTCAACACCCTCCGCATGCTCCGTAAGAATTTACAGATGGATCCCGACAGATACAAGAAAGACAGTCACTCAGGCCCTCATCAGCAGCAAGACTCGACTACCGAAACGCCCTCTACGTGGGGAGCCACGACCAAGCTCATCAAACTACAAGGCATCCAAAACACCTCGGCACCACTGATCTTCGACGTACCACGCCACAGTCACATCACCCCTCAACTGAGAAACCTGCACTGGCTCCCCGTCAACAAGAAGATATCCTTCAAACTCCTCACCCACGCACACAAGGCACTCCACAAGACTGGCCCAGCCTACCTCAACAGATGGTTCTCCTTCTACATCCCCAACCGCCAGCTCCATGGACCTCTCACTCGCCACCATCACGCGCATCCAAAGAACAACCACCGGTGGGAGATCCTTCTCCCACCTCGCCGCCAAGACATGGAACACCCTCACACTGAGCTACGACAGACCAAAGACCTGCTGACCTTCAGGAGGATACTCAAGACCTGGCTGTTCGATCAGTAGCGTCCCCCCAGCGCCTTGAGGCCCTCGCGGGTATGTAGTGCGCTTCACAAATGATTGATTGATTGATTGATTGATTGATGGAGGTCATTTTTCATTCTACTGACTCTGCAAACTTTGCCAAGTACATTCTCTCTGCATTTGATTCAGGTTAGTGAGTGCAAGTAGACTAAGTCTTCTTAGGTTGGGGAGCAGGTGCTAATAACTTAAGAACCAACCATCAAATGCCATGATCTATTGCTCATCCCAACGATTTTCTGTAAGTTATATTAGAAAGTACTTTATTGACAGAGCAAAATAGAAAAACATACAGTGCACTTCAGGGTTCAGTGACGAGATTGTGATCTTCAATCAGGCATTAACCCCTTGAATATCCTTTGCCACTATTGGAGTTTTCTAACATTCACAACTCCAGTGGAATAGCGTAGGCCTAGGTTTAGTTACATTTTCACTGACAAACACTTCTACATTCACAGGTGCGCAGAAGTTCAGTTCCCGGTCACAAATTTCAAGTTGAACCGGCAAACGTCTTAACTTCTTAAGTGCTGATGCTTCAACTGCTGAGCCCTTTTTGATGTTTGGGCCAGTTCACTGTTACGTTCTTATATTTTGTTTCCCTCAAAAAGTATCTTTCTCAAATTTGTGTCCTTATTCTCCCACATGTTGATGATTTTAAAGGTATCCAGGGATTGTGGATTCTTCTGGAGAGATCCTGGAAAATATCTAAAGTATTGCAAAATGTGGGGCCCAATTCACGACCAGCATTGTGTAGTACATTATTAGTACTACAGTAGTACTAATACATGTATTCTAAACGAAATGTACAATCAACATGCAGAGACCTCTGCCTCCCCCTTCGCCTATATTTTCTATGCAGCAATATTCATACAGGTAAGCCTAAGATTTAGCAGTAAACGTTAGAGAAGCTGAGGAGAATTGCTGTAAAATGAGTACTACTTCCACATAAATGGGAAGGGATTTGAGATCAAAAAGAAAAACTGGGTCCTACGTGCATTTGTTTTTGGAAAAAGCGATGAACAAGAAAGTGTATGCTATTTTTTCTATAACTGGCATCAACAATATGTTTGCTGTGCGAAGATCACCCTCTTCCCTGTTTCAGGAAGAAACAGAATGGTCAAAAAACTAAAATATTTGTACCAGAGTTTTGCAGTTCATAGTAGATCATTCCCATTTTTTGTGGTTTCTTCCTACTTGCAGATTGTGGAAGAAAATGATGTAAAATTCATGGGTAAACAGCTATTAATTTCTGAAAAGTAGATGAAAATTGGACTTTAGCAAAGGTTCACCCACATCTTATTAATCTGTAAAATTTGACATATACATAAGTGTCTGGTAACAATGATATATTGGGGCCGATTCCGATTCAGGAAAAACCACTCCCAATAGCCGTACGGAGCGTTTTTCCCATACGAATCGTACCCTGCAACGTCCCCGTACGTACGATGAAGTACGATTCGTACCAGGAGCAGGACTCCGTAAGAATCGTACAAAGACCATACAACTCTAATCTCCGCACGATTCTCCCTCGGAACCCGCTGTACGCGACATCCGTATGGTTAGATGCAGGTTTTCCCGACCCAGCAAGTACGATTTGTGTCGGGTACGCACTGTACTACGGTTTTTTTACGGGAGCCCAAAACATCCGAAGAAGCAGAGTACGCCTCGAAACAGGTACGGAACGCCCCCCCCAGGTATGGTACGTACACCCCATGTCTGCAGGGGTATGGTGCGTACCCCTGCTATCATGGGGTGTAGGTACCGTACCCCATGATCATGGGGTGTACGCACCGTTCCCCATGATCGCAGGGTGTACGGTGCGTACACCCTGCGATGATGGGGTACAGTGCGTACAACCCATGATCGCAGGGGTATGCACCGTACCCCTGCGATGATGGGGTGTACACACCATACGGTGTGTATGTGATTGTGTGTTTGTCTGTACGTATCGCCCTTACCTGACGTGGACTGTACAAATCGCATCCTCATACCGGTCCGGATCGTACTCGTCGGGTCGTACAGCATGTTTACAAATCGTACGGT
This sequence comes from Lissotriton helveticus, assembly GCF_964261635.1. Lineage (NCBI taxonomy): Eukaryota > Metazoa > Chordata > Amphibia > Caudata > Salamandridae > Lissotriton > Lissotriton helveticus. The sequence goes on along the minus strand of NC_136060.1, from coordinate 61,885,762 downwards.
TCACCGTGAGGGTCCGTATCGTACGGTTTCACCCTTGCAATTCGTATGGTTCGCGACGATTCAGACGGATTGACAAGATACGGATCGTACTACGTGATTAGGACGGACGTGTACGATTCGTACGGAGAGGGCTCCTGATACAAATCGGACAGACGCTTTTTTTCCCGAATTGGGATCGGCCCCATAATGTTTGTCAGTTGCCCAAAAAGAAACGATACCCACAGCCAAAAACTGAGCTGCACCTTATAATTATGTTTGATTATGCACTGACCATAAATCAATTCATATGCTGACATATAATGAAAAAAAATGGGTATGAAGGAAACCCATGCATTTTAGCAATGCACCTAAGATAACTGGTTTAGGAATATTGCTTATTTGTAAAACATTATTTTTTGCAAAATGTTTTCTTTTATGCACATTAGCTTACATTTTATTACATTTGGGAGCAAGTGATGGAGAGACTTTTAATAATAAGAAGAAACCAATCAAGATTTCCATTCAGTATGAGTTTTGCCTTAGGACTATGCAATAGCGAATAAATCAGCCGAGTGTACCAGCCATGGCAACTGGAAGGGCAAATATATTTCTTCCATCATGGAAAGTAGGAATCCCTAGTTCTTTAAATCAAATGCTTTCCCTGTATCCAGAAATAAAGCTGCATGTTTAACAGTATCCTTCTCTGAATAGCTTATGATTTCAAATATAGAATGTATAATGCAGGCCAAAAATCATGTATGCAATTTTGGGGTCCCCAATGGTCGCAGCTGGAACCCCTGGCTAACTCTTTGAAACTCCTGGCAAGGCTTGTTACACACCACCCTACCCCACCACAGAATTTTAGGTAATGCTGTGCCAGTGTGTGAAGCACTGGCAGCAACCATGATGACATCCATCGACCCTCTCGCATGAACAAGTAATTGCAGCTACTACAGCAGTCTGAACCACTGCTTTTGTGGCTTCACCAGACAGGGAATACCCTGCAACGTGTATTCCCATACATTGCTTACTCAATGTATGAATTACATGATTCCCTGGCAAACATTCATTAAGATGAGCCACCTACCCCATTCAATTTATGTTTGATCACGTTGCCTTTTGAATCACTGAATCCATTCAAGCACAAATAATGTAAATGCTCATTATAAGAATGGACACAATAATACGGTCACATACTGTGACTGTGGGGAATTCAGGATCGGTGTTTCCTAGTGTCAGAAGTAGAGCTTTGAGTTTAGCCAGCTTAGCTGTTGAATCCCTTAAAGATTGCATAAACATTTTTTTAAGGATAGAATTCTCCATTCCTCATGACAACATGTATTGCTGCACATGCTGCTGAGTATTGATGTTTACTTCCAACGGGCTTGACTGAACCATTAGTATTTACAATACAATAATTCTGTCAAGAGGCAAAACGTCACTGGACACAGGGTATTCATGTTCATATCGGAGGAATTCTTGTGTTTGAAAAGTGGTATCAAAGACATAGTCAATATCATTGACTGTTAAGGAGGAGGCCCATTGTAGCCGTCTTAGATGTAAAGCTTTTGTGTTAGGAATGCTGGCCTTTGTGACAGGCTCTAATGCTCGAATTTAGAGTAACCACAAATATGCGTTTCACCTGACCTAACGATCTTTACTTCATAAAAGCTGTCTGAATTGCAGTTAGTATTTTTTCTGTGGGTGCAAAATGCATTTCAGCATGTGAATATAAATGCGATTAATATGAAATCCATACAGTATCATCTTTGTTGAAAGTGACATGTGTTGTCAATGGATTGTGCAACTGAATATAAATGTGATTATTATGAAATGCATACAGCATCATCTTCGTTGAAAGTGACATGTGTTGCCGATGGATTGTGCAACTATGCAAAACACCAACTTTGTTGTGTTGATGTGTGGGTAAGTGTCTAGATGCAAGCATGTCTGTTTGCATTGTTCCCAGAATCTGTGCATGTTCTGATGTCCAATGTGGGCTTGAAAAGTATGTATGAATTAAATTGTAAAACTGTTTTACCTGTTGTGGATAGTTTGGTATGTATGGTCTAACAAAGTTGAGAAAGTCTCAAAGTGATTGTAGCTTTTTTGTATTTTGTGGTTGTAGGAGTGTACATTAGTGGTGCAAGACATTTGTCTTCATTTAACAACTAATATCACCAAAATAGGACACTGAGAAAGGCAATTTTTAGAAGTTGAATTTGTAGCCATGTTCAGCAAATCCCAAAACTATGTGAACTATGCTGGATAAGTATGTGTTTAAGTCATCATCTGTGAGATACATGTCATCGACATAGGACAACGCTTCGTGTAAAATTGATGTTATTTGGGCAGAGAACAGATCAGGGTAATTCTATAACCTCGAGGAACTCACAGAATCTTTTCTGGCTCAATAAAGCAGTGATGTGATTAAATCCCTGCTTTCAGAAGTTATATTTTGGCAGAAAAAGCCCTTTAAATGAAATGTCCAATATGATTTTGTATTGGTTGTGCAATATGTTATACATTAGTGCTGCACTGTGTGAATTTTGAATTGGAAAAGTGCATGTAAGACTGTTTAAATGTCTTTAGTCTAAGACTATGCAGTATGAATTATCTGGTTTAGCTACTGGAAATAAAGGATTGCTCATTGGAGAGATACGCAGCTCACTTATGCTTTGATATTCTAGTTGTGGGTTTAACCATTCCATACAACTAATAATGAGGGAATAGCCTCAATAACACTAGACCTAGAGAGACAGGGTAGCCCTATAGGGCTAAATCTTGAGTTTGAGGACGGATTGGCTAGAGGGAGCATGAGCGGCTCCCAAAATCTAAACCGCCCTCTCTCTGGGTTTAACCATTCCGAAAACTCTGAACAAATATTGGATCCAGAGCCAAAGCCCCCAGATGCTATCAGATTAACAAATGTCTCACCAAATCAGCCAATATTGGTGCCCCCAAATAAGGACCTATTGAACACCCAGGTAACAAGGGTTTTGTCTTGGAATATTGCAGGTTTAAATAGTAAACTAGATGACCCCGAATGGGGAACTTTTATTGATTATTTTGAAATCTGATTGTTCCAAGAAACCTGGGCAAGAAGAGAGGTTTCCAAATTAGGCTATGCTAGTTTAAACATTCCAGCAACCTCAGGGGGAACAGTGAGACCATCCGGGGGCCTTACAACCTGGGTGGGATCACATCTGGGTTGTACAGCGGTTCAAATTGACACAGGGTCAAGTGACATTTTAAGCGTCTTGTTATGGTTTCCTTCAAAGCCCCCTGTTGTCCTAATAAATGTATATTCATGACCCACTCTTAATGGCAATGAATCCAATATAGTGGAAGAGTTAACTACTTTCTATTGACACTAATCAGATGATTATAGTAGGTGGGGACTTCAATTGTCAGTTTGAGCCGCTAGAGGGGTTACCTCCTGATAGCTTATTTGATGAGGAACACTTTTTGAAAATCCCAGAGTCAGGATATCCAAAAGTCAAAAAATGGTCCCCACTGGTGATTCAGATGAGCTGTCTCACCTTGAGACACTCCCTTCGAGCTTGTAATGGGAGATCCTTATCCGAATTATCGAATGGTTATACGTTCTACAGCAAAAATTGTGGGTTTATATTAGACTATATTTTTATTAATTCACACTTCTGGGATAGGATGATGAATTTTAAAATAATCCCACGCCTAGATAGCGACCATTCTGCACTAGTAGTAGAACTTAAAGCATTAAACACAGGTAGTCTGTCAGTTACAGATAACCCTATCGATTCTAGGGTGGTGGTTTCGAACTGCAGGAAGATAGCGAAATGGTCAGATTTTAGCCAATCCGAAGACAGATTGGGCAGCTTATACGATGCCTTGTTACCATTCTTACAGATGCATCCAATTTATGTAGCCTGAGTAAGGAAGGTATAGATTTACAGCAGGCCCAATTGAATCATGTCAAATTAGCAAAAGTCTCTTTTGAATTTTTTATCCAAATACAATCTTGAAACAGGACAATACTTCTTGCCGTAAGGCTAAAAAGGCACTAGTAATATCCATCAAAGCCAAAGATCGCCTCTCAATATGGTCGGCAAGAGCAAACTATAAAGCAGTTACACAAGAAGCTAAGCAAAGGTGGGAAGAAGAAAATTGGGCCACAATGAAAACTACATTAGGAGCAGAGACATGAGGACATTTTGGGGACTTGCTAATTTTGGTACAACCACCCCCCGAAGTGCGGTTGAACCAAACCTAGAATAACAGGTTTGGCGGGAGCACTTCAAAACCCTGTATGCTAAGGAGCGATTGCCCGGCGATGATTCTGTTTATGGCTGTGACCCATCAGTCATTTGTCCTGCAGTTAATTGGGAGTCAATCCCCTTGACTGATGGAGATGTGAGCCTGAGTATAAGCATAAAAGAAATAAAGGTCGCACTAGCAAGAATAGCTCTGGGCAAAGCCCCAGGTCTGGACAAGATACCTGGAGACCTTTTTAAGAGTGAACCTGCTATTTGGGCTCCATATCTTTAATTGCTTTTTAATTCAATTATGCAAGGTATGACGATTCCTCCAAGCTGGATTGGTGCGGAAATTATTCAGATTTTTAAAAAGGGCTTCCCACTCCTCCCAACTAACTGCAGACCCATAAGTTTAATAGACATTTCTCAGAAAGTTTTTGCGCGAGTCTTACTCCTTAGATTGCAGTCTTGGATGGAAGAGAGGAAGGTCCTGTCCGCCGGGCAGGCCGGGTTCAGGGAAAAGTTGTCGACCCTGGACCAAGTACTAAGACTACAATTGCTGTACTGGAAGACTGTACGCGTTCAGGAGGGTAGTCTCTTAATTTTTGTAGATCTGAGATCGGCATTTGATTTAGTGCCTAGCTAGAAATTATGGTTAGTTTTGGGTGAGATGGGGGTCCTCGAATATTTAATCTGACTTTTTAAACGTTTACATGAATGCAAGTATGCGCAAATTAGGTATGGTAAGGACGGTAATCTCACAGCCCCTATACCCATTAACCGTGGTGTACGCCAGGGGTGCGTGCTTGCGCCAACCTTATTTAGCCTCTATATTAATGGCGTGATTGACGTCTTGCTTGCAGAAAAAGACCTTGATGCCCCCAAGTTAGCCTTCCGTAGAACGACACCCTACTGGCAGCTAAATCGCCTATGGGGATACAAAGGGTTTTGGATAAATTTGAGATATTCTGTAGAGATAGAGACCTAGAAATAAACCTACAGAAAACCAAATTTATGGCATTCAATTGCCCAAAAAGTACACGCCCTAACCCGTCTTTAAATGGTAAACCCCTTGAGAGAGTGTCATCCTTCGTGTATTTAGGCATTACAATCTCCGAGTCTATGGAATGGGGGTGCACATCACAAAATCTATGCTAAAATTAGCACAATCTTCAGGTGGCATCATGAAGGTAATTAATAAGTCTAGCAAAAGAATTGTCATCCCAGCAATTGAAATCTATAGGGCTCAGGCGAGAGGCGGGGCTCTATATGGCGCAGAGCTATGGGGCCACCTAAACCTGAAGAAACTAACACAGGTGGAGAACCAATATTTAAGACAGTTATGTAGACTACCACGTAGCACCCCGTTGGTCCCGCTACGTCTTGATATGGGTATAATTCCAATAGCTGAAGTAGCGAATCTCAAACCTATAATCTACTGGCGTCGCCTGTGGACCACCCCCGAACTCATATGCTACAGGGAGGAATTACTAGAGGTATTGAGGGCACGGGTGCGCAAAGATACCGTGGTCTGACCACATTAAATCTCTGCTAATTAGCATGGGTTTAGGGGATTGTTGGTCTGAACCTGAGTCAGCCTGTTTGTTAACATTTAAGGATTACATGAAGGCATGTTATAAAGAGTACAGACTGACTCAACTTCATACCATTTCCAGAACTCGGAAACTCACTTGTGGTTTTCTAGAAATAAAAGATATTCTTTGCTTCGAGCCGACAATAGATCTCATAATTCCACCAGCGGCTAGGAAGCTCTATTTACAATACAGATATGGGGTGCTTCCACTTCGCTGCTTTACATCTAAATGGAGAGACCAACAAATGATTCAGTGCCCGGCATGTCACCACCCTGAGGAACCTGAGCTCCATGTTTTTTTAGCTGTCCACGCTATCAGAAAGCAAGGAGACGTTGGTTGGTCCAGATTTGTAGGAATCTTGGCAACAGGCGCTGTCTCGAAGTATTTAGGATATTGAAATCTGATTCTAGCATCCCAATAGTAGATTTGGTCGCAGGTTTCCTGTTTTCAATGTGGTGCACTAGAAGGGTTTACCTGAGATTTTGAAATATTGCACCGATTGCCCTGCCCTATGGTGTAGCAATTGTGATAGTATAGTAAACTCCCTAATTATTTTGTATATCATGTATAGTTTTAAATTCAAGAGATTTTGCTTTTTTTATACATGTTTTTATTAGCTAATTTATGTATTTATTGCACTACGCACTTTTCGAAATTAATTGTGTCAGCTTTGCCTAATCTTATATCTCAAAAATCCAATGTACTCTAATATGAAAATGTGTGTACAATTACCATTGTTTTTATTCTTTTAATCTTGACTTGACAGCATGATGCAATTTTTGACGTAAATGTTTGCTGTGTGTTGCACTTTTTAGGTAATTTTGACCGAAATAAAGTATTTTTGAAATTTTGAATTGTTGTAGCAGCAACCACAGGAACATACACAAGGGGTTTCAAGCGCATAAATATAATAACAATGAACAAGACTTCATTCAACATTGGAAGGATAATAGGTGACAGGTGAGGGAGACTATTTATATTTGCAGTCAGTCAATAAAGTCTTTATTTCGATTTACAAAATCATAAAAGACAGAATAAGTCAATGATTAAAAAAGCTTGAAATATAATATGCATTCTAGAATCATCCAGGCTTATGTGAAAACCACAAATATATTTACATATAAGTTAAAAACATTGTTACCTAAAGTGGCAAAGTTGTAAATACAAAGGATAAAAACAAATTTAAAAAGAACATAAAAAATCAATATACGTAAGAACACGAAAACTGTGACAGGACAGTTGTTTCCTTTTATCAGCCCATAATATGGGGACCAGATTTAGGCGAAGGGTCAGCAAGTGATAATCTCTTAAATAGCCAAATCTTGGGGTTTAGACAGATATTTTGTCAACAGGCCCATTCCGTGTTATCTCAACCTTCAGGAATAGAAATGACAAGGTTAGTGTACCCTCATCTTGTTGGCACGGATGACCACCATCCAGCTCAAAACGTTTGCCACTGCTACCACTATGGAATCTTTAGTGTCTGTCCTTAGGGATCCTTAAGGCCTCCAGAGCCAATCTTGTCCCTAGATTCATTATATTTGCAGATCATAACCTATGACAGGAGCAACATACAGTTTGGCAAAATCTAAGGGAGCATGGATTGATGTCGGAGATCCATGATGAGACAGACATAGGGGAAGTGTATATACCATCCAGACATAGCCATAGTGGTTGGGAGAGGCGCCTGTCCAACTTGCAATATGAAGCCATCATCCTGGTGAAGGCACAGTGTGGGTCAGGTAATAGCTCAACAGGAGCTGAATGGAGGGAAAAGAAAGACGTCAATCAGCAATGTGTAATAGAGATTTAGGAGCAATTTTTTTATACAAATTTGGTACACAACTTGTATTTTGTGATGGGCCAATATACAGTGCTAAAAGAGGGGGAGGGGAGTTCAGGCGAAACGTGAAGGGCATGGTTGTTCCAACAAGGACAACCATACACGTGCAAGTAAAGGCTCCAATGTGGGTTTATTCTCACTGTTGAAGTGGGCAAAGCCGTCAGACTGTGTAAGCGAAAAAATGCTGCACATTTGTATTTCATTTTACAAATCATATGTTCCCTATATTTTTACATATAAATAAAACTATCGAATATTTTCTTTATTAGGAAGCATTAATATACTTATACAAAGAAAGTTAGGCAAGGATATCTTATACATTAGAACATAAATTATGGCATCCCATTTGATTTCTTTAAGTAGTAAGCTCTATTAATTTAAAGCAAATCAAGTCAGTCTTCTGCGGATTGCTTCCGGTCATGTGACAGACAAGCGTCGAGCAGCACGCGGCAGCCGGACGAGTGGAGCGGTAGCAGGCTGGTTGCAGGCTAGCACTCAAATCTGGGCTTGAGTGTGTGTCAGTTTTCAAACATTTTGGCCCCAAGGGCCACGGGAGCGGGTAATTTCTTCATCTCCCCCGGCCTCCCAGCCTCCCCAACCTATGCCTCCCTCCCCTCCTCCTCCTTGCCCCCCTCCTCTCCTCTAGCTCCACCCACCTTTTCCAGCAATTATCCAAACTACCATAGTGGTAATGGGCCACAGGCTGCACTGATCACGTTACAGGACACGCCTCGCCATGATTCATCAGAAGGGCAAGCACGGCTGCCTTTTAGCAGGCGGCCGCACTAAGTGAGAGCCCCTGGCTACCTGCTGAGTGGGCCTGTTAGATCAGGACTGGCCAGAGACTGCAGTAGCCTCATGAGCCCTGCTTGCCAAATTCCACACGTGCACGCGCATCTGAAGCTGTTTCAAAAACCCTCAAATACCCAAACTATCCACACTAACTAAAAGTCTGGCAGCCTTACAGCTTTACAGCCCTCACAATGGTTTTTAAAAACTGACAAGAACTAAGAGCCAAGAACCATTACTTTGAAACACCTCAACACCTAATCGCCTCGAGTCACTTCAGCTCGCTGTTACACCCAAGTCAGCTCTGCGCCGAAATTCAGCCTGAAATTCTGCCTGAGCTCCAGCTCCAGCCTAGCTCAGCGCACCTACTTCATTGGAGCCCACGCACAACAAGGGACCAATTAGGGAAATTAGCCTCCAACCCTCTCAGTCATTCCAGCATCTGAGTTGTATCAGTCAACACTCTCTGTAATACACCACAGTACACCACAGTAGCCACTAGTTTTGTTGTTGTTTTGTTATTTTGCATTTAGACAGGCCCTGTGGGCTCACTCGTGAGAACACTCGGAGCAACCAGTGCGGAGTATCCTCTAAATTAATTAAGTTAAAAAAAATCTTTTTAGGGAATTGGGTGCCGGCGGTACCCCCTCCCCCCCACAGCAAGAGTTTCTTAAGCTTTTCAAATATGAGATTGAGCGGGAGAGGAAAACACCATCAAAGTCGATAAAAAAGTTGCAAAGGTTACATTCACCTCCAATAGTTCGGAAGTATCGACCGACCTTCCCACGCAATTCTAATCTCAATCATCTGTAAACCCAACATTCAACCTCGATCTAGATTCAGGACATAAATTCAAACCATGGCAGCCCTCAGGGCAAGGGCAACTCATTAATACGCACTTGCCTCATTCAGCCACAGGGGGGATGGCCACAGTGCAGGGACATATGAGAAACGAGGCGCCAAACCGGGACTCAACAGCTCCCATAAACTTTGTTACGTAAAATAGGCTCTCAATAAGGGCCTATTTTAGGAACCTAGTGCCATCAGCAGTCACGAAAAAAAAACTTCTAGTCTGAGTGCACCGCCCCAGGTTCTTCCTTCACCAAAAGCAGTTGCAACCTGCACAAAATTTGTATCCAGGCTCTGATCCACGCGGCAGTTAACGAAGGCAAAATCTGTCCGCAGTCATTCCCCACAGCAACAACTGAACCAAACAACTCGGACACTTTAGCAACCCTCCCAGGACAGTCTCCCCCGGAGCAACAGTTAGTTCAATCGGAACATGTTTCAACCCAAGTCCCCACTCTCAAAGATGCTAGCTCTTCAATTGTCCAGCCTGCACAGTTCCTAACTCAGTCTACCCCATCACCATCAAAACCCGCCACTGTATCCGACAATCAAAAAATAAATGCCAGAGTAATGACTCTCCAAGTCTTGTCTCATTACCACTCCCAACCTAAAAATATAGAACCAAAAAGCCAATCAGAAACAGCCAAACCAGGAGTTTACATGGGTAATCAAGAGGGGCCAGGAGACAATTTTATCCTTATCCCTTAGATCTGTCGTTTTTTTCAAACTATCAACAAAAACCTGACGCCCATGAAACCTCACCAGCTCTAGTTCAAAATGAAGTTTGGACTCAGTTACTACAGACTCTTCAAACCTCGGCAGCCATTTTAACTCACAACTCTGATAAAATGGACATGCAGGTGCAACTTCTGAATATGCTAGCGGTGTATACCGCTGATATAGATCAGAAACTTGAAGCACTACATTTGCTCATCACAAAATCTCAATCCCAAGCCAAATTGGTACAATCGGTATGCTGCTGCTCCCCCATCATTGATTCATTATCAACTCTTCCACAATTCCTTTCCTCTGTGATAACAGAAATCAAGAACTTACCACAAGTAGGGTCATCGGTCTCACTAACTCCGTCCTGCAATATATCTGAGGGACCAATTTGCTCAGAAGACCATATATAATTTACAGTGGAGGCTGATGTTGTGACGTCTTCTCTTACCTTTGTTTCTGTCGTCTTTTGTGGTGTCTTGAAAGGCTGCGGTTTTGCTGAGTTTGGGGTGCTTTCGACAGTCTGTCTGTCATCGCAGCACAGGCAGGCAAAAGAGAGCATGCTCACGTCAGTGCCCGCATTATATGGGAACCGCAGGGGCTGACCAAACCAAGCCCAGGGCCGTCATTGGTAGAGTTTTCGCGATCTATAAGAATGATGGCCCTGGGGGACATCACATTGGCTAATGTATTCGTTTCCAGGCTAAATGATAGCAAGCATGCTTGGTGATGGCATGTGGGTAGTGTGGGCGGGCGTGCACGGCGCATGTGCAAGTATGAGTGTGTGCACCAACAATTAACAACAGGGAGAGATGGGGGCGGTGTCATATTGTACGCAGAGGCAGGCCCAGAATCAGATGTGCAATGAGTCAGCACTTCTAATCATTCTTCTTAGCTCGCCCTGAGCTCTGATTTGTCACTGAGAGGGTGATCGCACCATAGTTTGTACTGCTTATCATATTCAGTGTGTACCCGCGCATACGGTACGAATATGCTTTGACGTTACGCGTCGCATTAAAGCTTCGGTGTGACGTCATGTACGGCGTTCTGTACGCGAAAGGGGGCAATGTTTCTACTTGGTTTAAAACATGTATGTATTTAATGTAGATACTAAGGGCAGACATTTGGGATAACTATGATTTTTTTAATTACTTTTAATAACCCTATATTACTTTTAAAAAGAATTACACAAATCGCGGTAGAAGATCATGCGTACTCGTATTGAAAGAGCTGCGCAAGAGCATCATAAGCGTACGCAAAGCCATGTGACTTTAAAAGTAGAGATTTGATTGGTTCGTAACTTTTCCTATTGCGAGTGTTGAAAGTTCCGTCCCATTATAATTATTCGACTTTGACTTTCTAAGAAGAAGCATTTGTTGTGAGAATCTTCTCAAATAGAAGGAAGATCACCATAAAAAGAGCAATGGAGTCATCTTCCAGCAGTTCTTCAGAGGGAGATTTCATTCCGGAAGAAGCTCCAAAGAAGAGGAAAGAAGCTCTAATTTGGAAGTTTTTCACTTTTCTAGAAGGTCAAAAAAAGGTTAATGCTGCAAAAGTAACCTGTAAAATTTGCCAAACAACTCTTTCAAGGGGTGATCCATGTAAAAAATACTCCTTTGGCACAGCAAATATGGTGCGACACGTGAAGAACTTGCACCCCAAGAACTTTGCTCGAGCTGAAAGACGGAGATTGCACGAGAACCCACCTGCTGCTACACCAAGCACATCATCTGCGGCAGTATTTTCGGCAAGCAGTCCACACCCACATATTGATTCTGGCTTTGCTAAAGTTAAATTTCTTTGCATTTATTGCGATAAACTTTTGTGTTATGGGGAACAGTCTATCGACCTGATAAAACGCAGGATACAGGATCATTGCTGTCCTCGACATTAGTTGTTCTTTTTTTCATTCTTTTGTTCCACTTGGAATTTGTTGAGAAAACACATAAAAAATACAAAACAAAAAAAACTGTTCTTTTTAGAACTACCTTCACTGGTCAAAGAAAGAACTATATTTCTATGTTAGTGTGTAAACGTTTGTCAGAATGAATATTTAGTTCATAAATGAATGAATGAATATATTACTAGTGTCTGGATAATGTGAAAGTGCAGAGCTATAAGGAAGTGCTACAGCATAAATCTATAAGTTGTTTACCTATAGTATACTGTAGTATGTGCGAAGCACTTGAATGTAACATATGCACATAAATATGTTAGAAGTCTATGCTTCAATTTGCGCTGCTGGTGAAACTGCCTGGGTGAATTTATAAGTGTTAGGGGCGGATTTACAATCGCCTTGTGCCTCTTTTACACAGCCGTTGCGTCACTTTTGTGACACAGCGGTGGTGCAAAAGATGTGCCATGGTGTGTGCTATTAACAATGTCACGCATCTGGAGGGTGCATTACATTGTTAAGCCCTGCGCCAGGAGAGGCTTTCCTGTGCAGAAGGGGTGCAGCAACGCCTCCTAAAAGTGACTGAGTGAAATGTATAACATTTCATTCAGTCACTTTTGAGCTTATGCTGCGTCAAAACTTTGCATATGCTTGAAGCAGGTGTGAGAATTGATACAGGGGGAGCTCACCTGGACTGTTGGGGGTTTCTTTGGCTGCCGAGTCCACCGCCAAGAGTCACGCTGAGCGGATAGGGAACGCCGAAGCGCCGACTGCCATATCACCGCCAGTAGCGCCGCCGCCCCGGGACTGCAAATCCCGGCAGCCTCTGCTGCGGCACGGTTTAACCGACGCCTGGGGAGCGCCAGGAAGGGCATATAGACGCTCGAGCCCCGGAGAGCGGGGGGAGCTCACCTGGACCGCTGGGGGTTTCTTTGGCTGCCGAGTCCACCGCCAAGAGTCACGCTGAGAGGATTGGGAACGCCGAAGCGCTGACTGCCATATCACCGCCAGTAGCGCCGCCGCCCCGGGACTGCAAATCCCGGCAGCCTCTGTGGCGGCGCGGTTTCACCGACGCCTGGGGAGCGCCCGGAGGGGCATAAAGGTGCTCGAGCCCCCTCGTCGCGGGACGCGGGCGGGGTGCCGGGCTAAGCCCGGGCAAAGGGCAGGCCCTCTGTGGCCCGAGGAGGCCCGAGGAGACTGGGCTGCGCCACAGATTTTGGCTCTGTTGTTTAGCGTCATTATTTACAAGTAAGACTCAATCATCCTAACTGGAAGACTTGGTTGTTTTATCAAAGTGCTCTGTACTAGTTCATTTTGGTGATTGCTAAGACTAATATTTTCTCTTACAGGTTTTTCCCTTTTGGTTTTTGGTTTTAAAATACTACGTAATGACCAGAGGCAAAGTAGACAAGCCCACCTCTGGCCTGGGTACTATGGATAATTTCCTAGTGAAAAAGGTCAATCAGATCAATAATGAGAGAAGGGCTTCTTTAGGACTGGGTAGTGCTCCACTCCTACAGGATGAGGTGCCTCTCATCGCAATTGATACACCTACGCTAGATAACTCTAATTCCCTTGATATTAGTAGTAGGGATTCCATAACAACTGTAGCACAGGTACATGCTGAGACACAGGGAGACCCCCTTGATACCTCCATTGAAGAAATTGAACCGGTGAAGTCAGTGTCTAGACCAGTGAGAAATTGCAGAAAATCTCAGCCTAAACGGGGGGGTAAGCATAATAAAAAGCGTGCTGAAATAGCTGCACCGGTTAGCAATGGTCTTCTCTCAGGCCCTTGCGCTACAGAGGGAAATAATGAGGAGGGCTTTAAAACGTATTCTGAACAACTTATCCTCCTGCTAAGTTCTTTTGAAAGGAAATTGGTGGAAAAAATGGAAGAATTGCTTAGTCCCCTGTCTATCAAGCTAGACAACTTAGCTTTGGAGGTAGATCAACTAGGGGGGTCTAGTGTCAATACACCAGACATCGGCCCCTACTGTTAGATCTAAGGTTGCGGAAATAGGACAGGGTCCTTTGGGGGAGCGGGCTCAGGAGATCTTCCGGAAAATCACCGTAGCAGATAATGCAGATATTGTTTCTGCTAAGCCCCCAGCAAAAACTGCCCTGCCTGCACCAAGACCAGCAGATCAGGACGGCAGGCCTGAGTTCAGACCAGAAAGAAGAAGCCGTTATATTAATCTGCCACCTGACTGTGCACATTACGTGGCTGTTTTGACTAACGTTCCAGCTATTGATGATCATCTTGCACAGTCAGAAGGGGAATCTCATGATTCATTAAAAAATAAAGCAGTAGCTTGGCTGAACTCTAACTGTGGATATCCAACTGCATACTCCAATGAGATACTAACGGTGAGAAGGGTAAACTGGATTGGCCCATCTAGAAAGTCAAATAGCGGGGATTGCATTATTGTCAATTTTAGACACCCCCAACATGTGGCAACAGTTTTACTAAGAGCAACATCATTATTGGCTGATGCAAATAGTATATGTGTCCGACCACTTGGATACTTTTATTCTCACCTTCTTAAACCTCCACATAGACATAGGAACTTCAGGCCTCTGTTTCAATCTCAGCCCATGGCCCCAGCACCACCACACCTGTATAATGTTGTTAATCAAAACAGGGATAGGTTTATGGTGGAAACACATAATAGATTTGACATGCTTTCCGGCCTCGAGGCATGTGATTGACGGGAGGGGCCTACGGGCCAAGGAAATGTAAACTCTGGGGAAGCGTTTGAAACGGAGATTTCACAGATGTACATTCGTGGAAATAATGTAATCTCCTGGAATATTGCTAGATTGGACACTAAGATGTCAGATTGTAATTGGGTCCGCTACATTAAGCAGTTTCAGATCATCTGCCTCCAGGAGACCTGGCTACTGAACTGTGACTGTTTTCTTGAAGGGTATAAAGCTTTTTATGTCCCTGCGGCAGTATCTAGCAGAGGCAGACCTAAGGGGGGCATGGTAACGTTTATTTTGGTGGCATTCTCCTGTAAAATACGTAGAATTTTAACAGACAACTCTGGTATCATTGGTTTAGTATTAAGTGGAGATAACTGTCAGGTTGGTATGGTGAACTTTTATAATGCAGTTAATTCCTGTCCAGCTCTTAGTCCCATATTGGCACTGAATGTATTTATTTGTACTTCGATGAAGGAATGTCTCCACAACCTTTTGATAATGGGTGACTTTAATGTTCACCCATGTGGGGATCCCTTGTTTAAAAATCTTTTAGAGTTGCACTGTGAACGAACAGAGGGATTACATCTGGAACATACTTCAGAAGGGGAAGCCTTCAATGATCTGTTGTCTAATCTGGATTTATTACCAACAATGGCTCTCAGGGATCTTTTGAAGCGCTTCGAGATTCCCACTTTTAAGGGCCACGGGAAGGGCACCTTCATTGACTATGTTATGCTCACAGTACCAATGCAGACCTTCGTGGATTCTTTTAACATCGAACACAGTGAGTTCAGTGATCATAACCCACTGACTGTACTCCTGAGGGGCCCCTGGGTGGCTAAGGAGTGACGGAACTTCACCACTGGCAGGCTGAGTACTACTGACGGGAGAAGGCACCTGAAGTGGACTATGATTTCACCTGTCCGCTTGTACAAAGATATCAAGGAACACTGCACTGAGGAAATTGTAAAATGCCCTCAAGATGGGGTGGAACCTTGTGAGGTCCTGTGTGCCTTCCAAAGTATTTCTGATAAGGTGTCCCAGTTGATGTCAGCGCCAGTAAAGCACTCAGCGACCAGGGGACCAAGATGGTTTAATCAGGATTGTTCCAGGTCCTCACGTAATCTAAGGGCAGCACTGACAACAAAACCCAGAATAACAGAGAATATCCAACAATGCAGAAAGGAATATAAGTCTGTTATTAACAGACGTAAGGAGTCTCTAAGAGAAGAGGCATGGAGGCATGGAATGAGATCCTTGAACCCTCGACTCTGAAGTGTAGTTCTAGATTCTGGGCGTTAGTAAAAAGACCTTTCTTGACCCAGGATCCATGGGATGGTTTAGAATGTTGTATAACAAAGGAGGAATGGGTCACACATTTTACCAAATTGTACGGTGGCACGCTGAGTATTAATTCCAATTCCTCTTCCCCTGTTAGTGGTGATCCTATTAGGTTTGACAGAGCTGAGGTTATTGAGGGAATAATGGGACTCACAGCTGGGAAAGCCCCAGGACCTGATGGGATCCCGCCAGACCTATACAAGTCTGACCCCAGCTTCTGGGCACCCATACTAGAATCGGTCTTTAACGCAGCGGCTAAAATGGGCTGTCCAAAGTCATGGGGGACGTCAACGATTGTCCCAGTTTTTAAAAAGGGGGACAAGGGTAGCCCTTTTTGTTATAGACCCATCTCCTTAATTGATTCTATGGTTAAAATAGTGGGAAGAATTATACTGATGAGGCTTTCCGACTGGGCGATGGAAAACCGCATTATGTCCATCTCCCAGTACTGCTTCTGCAGTGGACGTTCTACCATTACACAGTGCCTCAACCTCTTCTTAATTTTAAGTAAGTATACTGTCTCCCAAAAGGGTACTGTCCACCTTGCCTTCATGGATCTGTCCTCAGCTTTCGACTGTGTTAACAGGGGAAAGCTGTGGCGGTCCATGGGGGACAAGGGTGTTGACAGTGGGATTGTTAATTTTCTTGTCGACTTACACAACAACACCAGTGCTAATGTTAGGTATTCTCAAGACCTATATGCAACTGATAATTTTAATATTGGGAAGGGTGTGCGTCAAGGCTGTATCCTTGCCCCTTTTCTTTTTAATTTTTATATTAATGATTTAGACAGCGCATTGCAGGATGTAAAGGCCGACTGTCCTAGAGTCGGCAGGAGGGGTATTCCTGTTCTTTTATATGCTGATGACGCAGTTTTAATTTCTAGAACAGAGAGAGGTCTCCAAGCTTTATTAAATGCTTTTAATAAATTTATGATGGATAGGGACCTCCTGGTCAACAATTCTAAATCCTTTATCATGCAAGTTGGCCAAAAACCAAGCAGGAACTTCTTATTTAAAATAGACAATGTAGCTATTCCCATCTCGAAGTCATTTACTTACTTGGGGGTCTCTTTTGACTCTAAACTTAGCTGGGGCTCACATCTTGACAAAAAGAAAAAGGAATTGGTACGGGTGAATGCTACTATCTTCAACTTTGCATCCAAATTAGGGAAAAAGCCTAACAATGCCATGATGAAGCTTTAAAACGCAAAATCAGTGGCATCTGCTGTCTATGGCAGTGAAATATGGGGTTATGTGGCCGGTGAGCAACCACAGATTGTAGAAAATTCTTTTATGAAACGTCTTTTATGTGTCCCAGCAGGCACATCTAATTTTGTATTGCACGAAGAGCTCGGGGCTCAATACCTCTGTGATATTTTTTCACTACGCCCATTGACATGCTGGCTAAAACTATGGCTGAATCAAGATATTCCACTGACCCACTTGATTATGAGAGATTATTTGTCACAGGATAAGGCATTGGGTACACCCTGGCTAAAATACTTGAAATCAAACTTCTCTAGGCTTGGCCGCCAGGACTTGTTCGAGCACCCGAGTGGGATTGTGAAGGGTGATGTGGATGCAGTTAAGCGAGCTTTCTTTTTGGACAGAAAGCTTAAAAGGGAAGGTGAGGAGCTCCTGAAACCAAGTGTAAGAAGATTCACTATGTTAAAAACAAGGGAAGTGATGGAGCCCTATCTGATGGGATCGCTGTCTTCTCATGTGAAGTTCCTGTTAACGAGGTTTAGATTTAATATTTTTCACTATTTGCTGTTCAGACCTAAAAATGCTGCTCATTTTAAACCTGCAGCTCCCTGTGGCTGCGACGGTGTGTCTCCACAGGATATGTTGCATTTTATATTTTTATGTACATTTTATGAATACCCCCGCAAACGCTATTTGGTAGACCTTTTAAAGAAACTGAATTTTAATCGTATCAGACCAGCTTTATTGTATCTGCAACTTTTGCACAGTGACAGTATCCTCCAAGTCATTGAATTTTTTAAATTGTCAATCAGGATAAGAAATTGTTTGGACCAATGATGGAACCTATGTTATTTTGAATACTAATGAACTGGTTATGTATGAAAATTTGTTGTTCTCTGCACTTTGTACTTTTTGATCAAGTCTTAGAATTATCGAATGTCTCAATGTTTTAAATTGTCGATAATGTTTTTGTACTTTTATGGTTTGAATCAAAACCGAATAAAGTCTTTTGAATTGAATTGAATTGATACAGCTTTGTGAGCATAGGGCCCCAGAGCATTGCTGGAGTTGTATTATTCTTGCAACCGAAGTCAAGCAATAAGTAATCCAAAAATTACTTTGCAATTTAGTTTTGGTATTATTTTATAATAAGAATATGAAATATAATCTAAGAAATTAAATACATATAAATATTTATATTAAAAATATAAGAAGTTAGTGTAAAAAGAAAGAAATAATTAATACATTTATAACTTATCATTTACAAAACCTTTGAAATTCACTGAAAAAAACATAGGTTTCACACACGTTATAGTTAGGAATTAGCATTTAAAAAACCTTGCAAATTCCATTGAAAAAACCATAGGTTTCACACACGTTATAGTTAGGAATTAGCACTTAAAAAAACATGCAAATTCATTGAAAAAACCATAGGTTTCACACATGTTACAGTTAGGAATTAGAATTTAAAAAACCTTAGAAATTCACTGAAAAAACCATAGGTTTCATCCATGTTATAGTTAGCTGGACATTTCACTCATCAGTGATGTCATGAGTGATGTCACTGACCATGTCACGAGTGATATGTAATGTCATCAGCAGTGCATTGCGGGTGCGCAAGTTATAGTTAGCTGAACTAACTATAACGGGGGAATTTCAAACGTTTTGTATGAGTGAAATGTCCGGCTAACTATAACATGTGTGAAACCTATGGTTTTTTCAGTGAATATATATATATATATATATATTTGCCAATCAAAAGATTCCCAAAATTGAAGGCACCTCGCACAGCGTGTATTCACTCTTTTATTCAGCAAGACATGGGCGAAACCTATGGTTTTTTCAGGGAATATATATATATATATTTTGTGCATTGTTTTATGGTTCTTACATATATTTGTGATAGTTTGTTGCATATAGGATATAGAGGCACTGGCCTATGTTTTCTTGCATAACATCTCACATATAATTTAATATAAGATTATATATATATGTTTTTTCACAATATCTTTGCACCATGCAGTAGAATGTGAATAGCGAAGTCTGTTTTCCATACCCATGAAAGAGAGGGGGAGGAGCATGCTATGTAGTGGAATGGTACTTAAGCACTTTGGTGGTCACGACATGTCATGTGATCAAGTCCGGGAGCACCAGACGAAACACGTCATGTCTGCATAAGAAAAATAAAAAGAAGCACTTTATTCTTACCTGCCGTGTGGTCCGTGCCCTGATTTCTGGTCGTCCTGGTGGCGGTGGAGTCGGGAGTTCGTGAGGCAACATATATATATATATATATATATATTCACTGAAAAAACCATAGGTTATAGACCATATATAGTTAGGAATTAGCATTTACAAAACCTTGAAAATTCACTGAAAAAACCATAGGTTATATACCATATATAGTTAGGAATTAGCATTTACAAAACCTTGAAAATTCACTGAAAAAACCATAGGTTATAGACCATATATAGTTAGGAATTAGCATTTAAAAAACCTTATTTTACTCAGACAAAACCATTACAATTCCATATATAGTTAGTTACACTAACTATATATCGCGCACCCGCAATCCACTGCTGATCATGTCACATATTACATCATTCATGACATGGTCAGTGACATCACTGATGACATCACTGATGACATCTCAAATGACATCACTGATGACATCACTGATGACATCTCAAATGCCATCACTGATGACATCACTGATGACTATATCCAGTGACTGTATGTTTCTGTAAAGTTAAAATATGTCTTACATATTGAAGAATGAGTGGATTTATAAGTGTCTGGATAAAGGATTTAGTAGGTGCATGACTGACTGTATGAGTGAGTGATTAAATGTGTCTCACTGAGTGCATGGGTTAGTGACTAAACTGTCTTAATTTGTGCATCATTATGTCTGTTGTTCTGTAAACTGCTGCATGTGTTAATGATTAACTATATGGGTTATTGATTGGTTGCCCAAGTATTTGTATGGGAGACTGAGAGTGTGTATGGGTGGCTGGGAGGTGTATGACTCTGTGCATAGATGTGTGAGCAGTTGATTCACTAGATGTATGGGTTCAAAAGTGCATGTGGAAACATCTGTATGGGCGATTGACTGTGTGCATGAGTGTATTGGTGAGTGAATGGATATCTCAGTGCTACATGTCAAAGTAAGTACATATGTAAAACACAGTACATGTGAGAGTTGACATATATAAATAAATGTGCATAACAGCCAGTGAATGTGTGAGTGGCTGTATGGATCATTGTGAACTTGTATCCAGGATTGTATAAGAGAGTAAATATGTGTTAGTATATGTTTGAATAAGTAAAGTGTGTATAACTGTATAGTTGAGGAAATGGAGGTGTGATTGATTCTTTGCATGACTGACTAGGTGTGTGAGTAACTCCATGGATGAGTGACAGTCTGTGAGTGTCTGTTTACACTGAGTGTATCTAAGGTTATATTAGAGTCTGAAGAGGTTCATCGTATTATCACATGAATGATGTCATCAGTAATGTGATCAGTAATGTCAACTGAGATGTCATCAGTGATGTCATCAGTGATGTCATTTGAGATGTCATCAGTGATGTCATCAGTGATGTCATTTGAGATGTCATCAGTGATGTCATCAGTGATGTCACTGACCATGTCATGAATGATGTAATATGTGACATGATCAGCAGTGGATTGCGGGTGCGCGATATATAGTTAGTGCAACTAACTATATATGGAATTTCAATGGTTTTGTGTGAGTAAAATAAGGTTTTTTAAAGGCTAATTCCTAACTATATATGGTCTATAACCTATGTTTTTTTTAGTGAATTTTCAAGGTTTTGTAAATGCTAATTCCTAACTATATATGGTCTATAACCTATGGTTTTTTCAGTGAATTTTCAAGGTTTTGTAAATGCTAATTCCTAACTATATATGGTCTATAACCTATGGTTTTTTCAGTGAATTTCAATGGTTTTTTAATAGCAAATATCAAAAGCTTTAAAATGTATTCTTCTTTAAATCGAAAAATATATTTTATATGTTTTTAATATAATTTTTTTATGGATATATATACATTTTTTTATTTTTTTTTGTTTCGCTACCGGTCCGCGCACCGGGTAGCTTCCCGTTAGCTCAGTTTGGTGCCGCGACCCGGTCCGCGAACCGGTAAACGTTCCGTTAGCGCAACTGCCGCGTTAGAAAACAACATCGTGACGCGTCGCGTAAGCGCGACGTATCGCGTTGCCGCGTAATGCGTCTTATGACGCGCCGCGTTAGCGCACCCGGAAGTGTTCCGGAGCGCGAACCGAGGCGCGAAGCGCAGCTCCCCGGAAGCGATCCGGGCGCGTCGCGTAAGCGCGACGTATCGCGTTGCCGCGTAATGCGTCTTATGACGCGCCGCGTTAGCGCACCCGGAAGTGCTCCGGAGCGCGAACCGAGGCGCGAAGCGCAGCTCCCCGGAAGCGATCCAGGGCGCGGCGCGCAGCGCGTAACGTAAGCGTAACAGGTCATGTGACTTGTTAATAAAACTTTTCATTGGTTCATTTCACTTTTGGTTTCCTAATGATGTAAGGCTAGGTCATGTGACCTAAAAATAACACTTTTCATTGGTTTAGAATATTTTTTTTTCCAAAATGATGAAAGCACCCACCTTTTCTCTCACTCTGACTTTCAACTTTGTGAGAGGAAGACCTATTTTGCTTACTAAAAAATGGCTTCAGTAGTAGCTGCAGCTGGTGGACCCCCACCACCACCACAACCACCTAGGAAGGAAGGACCACCTCCACAGTTCCTTCCCAACCCAGAGGAGGAAGAGGACGAAGAAGAGGAAGAGGAAGTACAGCCAAGACAGTTTTTACGTGAGGAGCCCCGGATATCTCACCACAAAGATAGTTTTATTTGGCAGTTTTTTTCTTTTCCTCAAGGCCAAAAAAAAGTGAATGCTCGCCACGTGACATGCCTCATATGTAAAGATGTTTTATCTAGAGGCACAGATAAAAAGTATAGTTACCGCAACTATACTATGCACCGTCATATGCAGAGGTGGCATCCACTGAATTACAGCGTTGCAGAGATGCGTCACCTCCAAGACAACCCACCAACTCCTGTGGCCAGTACATCGGCACAGGTAACTCTGTCGGGGCCAGAGGCGCGGGAAACAGTGCCAAACATTCAACAGAATTTTGTGCACATGAAGATAGTGTGCCTTTATTGTGGTAACCTACTCTCATGTGCAAATATGAGTATCAATTTGATAAACAGAGCATTTGAAAACCACAAGTGCTCAAAACGCCCCAAAAAATAAAAACATTTTTTGCTCCTGTTGAGCCCTTTCTAATGCCTGTTTTTCGTTGTTCCCCTCAAAAAAAACAAAAAAAATATAAAACCGTTCAAAAAATACGAAAAAAGTAAAAAATTGTTCAGAAAAATAATAAAAAAAATATAAAACAACAAAAATAATAAAAAAAAAGTTCTTTTCAGAACTACCTCCCCTTTATAAAAAAATTGCTAGAATGTTTAGCACTCTGGCAACCTCTATTTCTTTTGGTTCGCTTCCCGGTTCGCTCGCCGGTACGCGAACCGGGAGCGAACCAAAACATTTTTTTTAAAAAAAAGAAGATGAAGTATAAGGGAAGAAAACAGAGAGTAATGTTAAAAGAAAGACAGCTATAGGGAGTAACACAGAGATACTGTTTAATAGATCTATTTACCGAAGAAAAGATGGAAGAGGGTATAATTGTGAAAAACAAAATAGATAAGGAAGTGGAAGAAAAAAAAGAGAGTAGAAGAATAATAAACAAGAGTTTCTTAGATAATGTGAGTGAATGTTCAAAATAAGATTAAAACATGTGGAATAACAGAGAGAAAAAACAGAAAGCAGAAAAGAAGAAGTAACAGAAAAGGAATGATTGAAACAGCAAAGAAATGTAAATAACATAGGGGCATATTATCAACATAGGTGATAAAATTATCGCTGCTTTTATCGGCAGAAATCTGCAGCTAAAGCCGCTTTTGCGGCAGAAAACTGCCGCTAAAGCCGCTTTTGCGGCAGTTTTCTGCCGATACTGACTGCTTTTATCGGCAGAAATCTGCCGCTAAAGCCACTTTTGCGGCAGAAAACTGCCGCTAAAGCCGCTTTTGCGGCAGTTTTCTGCCAATAAAAGCAGCGATAATTTTATTGCCTGTGTTGATAATATGCCCCTTAGTGTGCTTGAACTACAGGGAGAAAGCATAATGAACTATTAGTGAAAGAGTGATCAGTCAGAGACAGTGAGAGTAATAGAGACGGAGTGAGTGAACAGGAGTGAGGAACTATGAGAAGAGAGGGACTGAGAAAAGGAGTGGAAGGAGTAGAGTAAGTAAGTAATAGAGAAAGGAATGAGAGAAGTAGCAAAGGCAGGAAACTGAGGGTTAAAGAAATGAAGCAGTGGAACTAATAGAAGTTAAATGTGGTAGAAATGTAACGAAAAGAGTACAAAACATTTACCTTATAATTGTCGTTAACTTAGTCACTTGTTATTTTTATACTTTCAATCTGTGAAAGAAAGAACACAAATTTGAAAAATATTAAAACATGTATTTAAAAATTAGAAAAGACAAGGGAAAAGATTGAAGGACAAACAGTTTTTCAACAACTTTGACACTTACAGAAGCCTCTGCTTCTCCAAGCCCCCTACACAGTCCTAAATATATACATTTTAAACTAACAGTATCTTGTTGCAGATGAAGTGAGGCCTATCTTGTAACATGGTGCATCTTTCGCATCACTGCTGCATCACATAAGTGATGCAACAGCGGCACAAAAGAGGCGCATGGCCATCATAAATCTGCCCCTAACATTTTAAATGATTGATTCAGGATGCCGATAAGGTGTGGCCTATCCAGGGGTTTGTTTGAGGTGAGGCCTACACAGGGTTACAGATGAAATTTAGACTTGTTGAAGAGTACAGAGGAGATAATACATGTCCATGCATACCAATGAAGTGAGTCATGTCCACTGCACTCTTTAACAAAGGCCAGACCTCCTCTGTCTCCCTGGACAGGCCTAAACCTGACCTGCACAATGTGATTCGTAATGTTAGGAAACACCTGTATGGGCGGTTGACTGTGTGCATGAGTGTATTGGTGAGTGAATGGATATCTCAGTGCAACATGTCAAAGTAAGTACATATGTAAAACACAGTACAAGTGAGAGTTGACATATATAAATAAATGTGCATAACAGCCAGTGAATGTGTGAGTGGCTGTATGGATCATTGTGAACTTGTATCCAGGATTGTATAAGAGAGTAAATATGTGTTAGTATATGTTTGAATAAGTAAAGTGTGTATAACTGTATAGTTGAGGAAATGGAGGTGTGATTGATTCTTTGCATGACTGACTAGGTGTGTGAGTAACTCCATGGATGAGTGACAGTCTGTGAGTGTCTGTTTACACTGAGTGTATCTAAGGTTATATTAGAGTCTGAAGAGGTTCATCGTATTATCACATGAATGATGTCATCAGTAATGTGATCAGTAATGTCAACTGAGATGTCATCAGTGATGTCATTACAGTGGAGGCTGATGTTGTGACGTCTTCTCTTACCTTTGTTTCTGTCGTCTTTTGTGGTGTCTTGAAAGGCTGCGGTTTTGCTGAGTTTGGGGTGCTTTCGACAGTCTGTCTGTCATCGCAGCACAGGCAGGCAAAAGAGAGCATGCTCACGTCAGTGCCCGCATTATATGGGAACCGCAGGGGCTGACCAAACCAAGCCCAGGGCCGTCATTGGTAGAGTTTTCGCGATCTATAAGAATGATGGCCCTGGGGGACATCACATTGGCTAATGTATTCGTTTCCAGGCTAAATGATAGCAAGCATGCTTGGTGATGGCATGTGGGTAGTGTGGGCGGGCGTGCACGGCGCATGTGCAAGTATGAGTGTGTGCACCAACAATTAACAACAGGGAGAGATGGGGGCGGTGTCATATTGTACGCAGAGGCAGGCCCAGAATCAGATGTGCAATGAGTCAGCACTTCTAATCATTCTTCTTAGCTCGCCCTGAGCTCTGATTTGTCACTGAGAGGGTGATCGCACCATAGTTTGTACTGCTTATCATATTCAGTGTGTACCCGCGCATACGGTACGAATATGCTTTGACGTTACGCGTCGCATTAAAGCTTCGGTGTGACGTCATGTACGGCGTTCTGTACGCGAAAGGGGGCAATGTTTCTACTTGGTTTAAAACATGTATGTATTTAATGTAGATACTAAGGGCAGACATTTGGGATAACTATGATTTTTTTAATTACTTTTAATAACCCTATATTACTTTTAAAAAGAATTACACAAATCGCGGTAGAAGATCATGCGTACTCGTATTGAAAGAGCTGCGCAAGAGCATCATAAGCGTACGCAAAGCCATGTGACTTTAAAAGTAGAGATTTGATTGGTTCGTAACTTTTCCTATTGCGAGTGTTGAAAGTTCCGTCCCATTATAATTATTCGACTTTGACTTTCTAAGAAGAAGCATTTGTTGTGAGAATCTTCTCAAATAGAAGGAAGATCACCATAAAAAGAGCAATGGAGTCATCTTCCAGCAGTTCTTCAGAGGGAGATTTCATTCCGGAAGAAGCTCCAAAGAAGAGGAAAGAAGCTCTAATTTGGAAGTTTTTCACTTTCCTAGAAGGTCAAAAAAAGGTTAATGCTGCAAAAGTAACCTGTAAAATTTGCCAAACAACTCTTTCAAGGGGTGATCCATGTAAAAAATACTCCTTTGGCACAGCAAATATGGTGCGACACGTGAAGAACTTGCACCCCAAGAACTTTGCTCGAGCTGAAAGACGGAGATTGCACGAGAACCCACCTGCTGCTACACCAAGCACATCATCTGCGGCAGTATTTTCGGCAAGCAGTCCACACCCACATATTGATTCTGGCTTTGCTAAAGTTAAATTTCTTTGCATTTATTGCGATAAACTTTTGTGTTATGGGGAACAGTCTATCGACCTGATAAAACGCAGGATACAGGATCATTGCTGTCCTCGACATTAGTTGTTCTTTTTTTCATTCTTTTGTTCCACTTGGAATTTGTTGAGAAAACACATAAAAAATACAAAACAAAAAAAACTGTTCTTTTTAGAACTACCTTCACTGGTCAAAGAAAGAACTATATTTCTATGTTAGTGTGTAAACGTTTGTCAGAATGAATATTTAGTTCATAAATGAATGAATGAATATATTACTAGTGTCTGGATAATGTGAAAGTGCAGAGCTATAAGGAAGTGCTACAGCATAAATCTATAAGTTGTTTACCTATAGTATACTGTAGTATGTGCGAAGCACTTGAATGTAACATATGCACATAAATATGTTAGAAGTCTATGCTTCAATTTGCGCTGCTGGTGAAACTGCCTGGGTGAATTTATAAGTGTTAGGGGCGGATTTACAATCGCCTTGTGCCTCTTTTACACAGCCGTTGCGTCACTTTTGTGACACAGCGGTGGTGCAAAAGATGTGCCATGGTGTGTGCTATTAACAATGTCACGCATCTGGAGGGTGCATTACATTGTTAAGCCCTGCGCCAGGAGAGGCTTTCCTGTGCAGAAGGGGTGCAGCAACGCCTCCTAAAAGTGACTGAGTGAAATGTATAACATTTCATTCAGTCACTTTTGAGCTTATGCTGCGTCAAAACTTTGCATATGCTTGAAGCAGGTGTGAGAATTGATACAGGGGGAGCTCACCTGGACTGCTGGGGGTTTCTTTGGCTGCCGAGTCCACCGCCAAGAGTCACGCTGAGCGGATAGGGAACGCCGAAGCGCCGACTGCCATATCACCGCCAGTAGCGCCGCCGCCCCGGGACTGCAAATCCCGGCAGCCTCTGCGGCGGCACGGTTTAACCGACGCCTGGGGAGCGCCAGGAAGGGCATATAGACGCTCGAGCCCCGGAAAGCGGGGGGAGCTCACCTGGACCGCTGGGGGTTTCTTTGGCTGCCGAGTCCACCGCCAAGAGTCACGCTGAGAGGATTGGGAACGCCGAAGCGCTGACTGCCATATCACCGCCAGTAGCGCCGCCGCCCCGGGACTGCAAATCCCGGCAGCCTCTGTGGCGGCGCGGTTTCACCGACGCCTGGGGAGCGCCAGGAGGGGCATAAAGGTGCTCGAGCCCCCTCGTCGCGGGACGCGGGCGGGGTGCCGGGCTAAGCCCGGGCAAAGGGCAGGCCCTCTGTGGCCCGAGGAGGCCCGAGGAGACTGGGCTGCGCCACAGATTTTGGCTCTGTTGTTTAGCGTCATTATTTACAAGTAAGACTCAATCATCCTAACTGGAAGACTTGGTTGTTTTATCAAAGTGCTCTGTACTAGTTCATTTTGGTGATTGCTAAGACTAATATTTTCTCTTACAGGTTTTTCCCTTTTGGTTTTTGGTTTTAAAATACTACGTAATGACCAGAGGCAAAGTAGACAAGCCCACCTCTGGCCTGGGTACTATGGATAATTTCCTAGTGAAAAAGGTCAATCAGATCAATAATGAGAGAAGGGCTTCTTTAGGACTGGGTAGTGCTCCACTCCTACAGGATGAGGTGCCTCTCATCGCAATTGATACACCTACGCTAGATAACTCTAATTCCCTTGATATTAGTAGTAGGGATTCCATAACAACTGTAGCACAGGTACATGCTGAGACACAGGGAGACCCCCTTGATACCTCCATTGAAGAAATTGAACCGGTGAAGTCAGTGTCTAGACCAGTGAGAAATTGCAGAAAATCTCAGCCTAAACGGGGGGGGTAAGCATAATAAAAAGCGTGCTGAAATAGCTGCACCGGTTAGCAATGGTCTTCTCTCAGGCCCTTGCGCTACAGAGGGAAATAATGAGGAGGGCTTTAAAACGTATTCTGAACAACTTATCCTCCTGCTAAGTTCTTTTGAAAGGAAATTGGTGGAAAAAATGGAAGAATTGCTTAGTCCCCTGTCTATCAAGCTAGACAACTTAGCTTTGGAGGTAGATCAACTAGGGGGGTCTAGTGTCAATACACCAGACATCGGCCCCTACTGTTAGATCTAAGGTTGCGGAAATAGGACAGGGTCCTTTGGGGGAGCGGGCTCAGGAGATCTTCCGGAAAATCACCGTAGCAGATAATGCAGATATTGTTTCTGCTAAGCCCCCAGCAAAAACTGCCCTGCCTGCACCAAGACCAGCAGATCAGGACGGCAGGCCTGAGTTCAGACCAGAAAGAAGAAGCCGTTATATTAATCTGCCACCTGACTGTGCACATTGCGTGGCTGTTTTGACTAACGTTCCAGCTATTGATGATCATCTTGCACAGTCAGAAGGGGAATCTCATGATTCATTAAAAAATAAAGCAGTAGCTTGGCTGAACTCTAACTGTGGATATCCAACTGCATACTCCAATGAGATACTAACGGTGAGAAGGGTAAACTGGATTGGCCCATCTAGAAAGTCAAATAGCGGGGATTGCATTATTGTCAATTTTAGACACCCCCAACATGTGGCAACAGTTTTACTAAGAGCAACATCATTATTGGCTGATGCAAATAGTATATGTGTCCGACCACTTGGATACTTTTATTCTCACCTTCTTAAACCTCCACATAGACATAGGAACTTCAGGCCTCTGTTTCAATCTCAGCCCATGGCCCCAGCACCACCACACCTGTATAATGTTGTTAATCAAAACAGGGATAGGTTTATGGTGGAAACACATAATAGATTTGACATGCTTTCCGGCCTCGAGGCATGTGATTGACGGGAGGGGCCTACGGGCCAAGGAAATGTAAACTCTGGGGAAGCGTTTGAAACGGAGATTTCACAGATGTACATTCGTGGAAATAATGTAATCTCCTGGAATATTGCTAGATTGGACACTAAGATGTCAGATTGTAATTGGGTCCGCTACATTAAGCAGTTTCAGATCATCTGCCTCCAGGAGACCTGGCTACTGAACTGTGACTGTTTTCTTGAAGGGTATAAAGCTTTTTATGTCCCTGCGGCAGTATCTAGCAGAGGCAGACCTAAGGGGGGCATGGTAACGTTTATTTTGGTGGCATTCTCCTGTAAAATACGTAGAATTTTAACAGACAACTCTGGTATCATTGGTTTAGTATTAAGTGGAGATAACTGTCAGGTTGGTATGGTGAACTTTTATAATGCAGTTAATTCCTGTCCAGCTCTTAGTCCCATATTGGCACTGAATGTATTTATTTGTACTTCGATGAAGGAATGTCTCCACAACCTTTTGATAATGGGTGACTTTAATGTTCACCCATGTGGGGATCCCTTGTTTAAAAATCTTTTAGAGTTGCACTGTGAACGAACAGAGGGATTACATCTGGAACATACTTCAGAAGGGGAAGCCTTCAATGATCTGTTGTCTAATCTGGATTTATTACCAACAATGGCTCTCAGGGATCTTTTGAAGCGCTTCGAGATTCCCACTTTTAAGGGCCACGGGAAGGGCACCTTCATTGACTATGTTATGCTCACAGTACCAATGCAGACCTTCGTGGATTCTTTTAACATCGAACACAGTGAGTTCAGTGATCATAACCCACTGACTGTACTCCTGAGGGGCCCCTGGGTGGCTAAGGAGTGACGGAACTTCACCACTGGCAGGCTGAGTACTACTGACGGGAGAAGGCACCTGAAGTGGACTATGATTTCACCTGTCCGCTTGTACAAAGATATCAAGGAACACTGCACTGAGGAAATTGTAAAATGCCCTCAAGATGGGGTGGAACCTTGTGAGGTCCTGTGTGCCTTCCAAAGTATTTCTGATAAGGTGTCCCAGTTGATGTCAGCGCCAGTAAAGCACTCAGCGACCAGGGGACCAAGATGGTTTAATCAGGATTGTTCCAGGTCCTCACGTAATCTAAGGGCAGCACTGACAACAAAACCCAGAATAACAGAGAATATCCAACAATGCAGAAAGGAATATAAGTCTGTTATTAACAGACGTAAGGAGTCTCTAAGAGAAGAGGCATGGAGGCATGGAATGAGATCCTTGAACCCTCGACTCTGAAGTGTAGTTCTAGATTCTGGGCGTTAGTAAAAAGACCTTTCTTGACCCAGGATCCATGGGATGGTTTAGAATGTTGTATAACAAAGGAGGAATGGGTCACACATTTTACCAAATTGTACGGTGGCACGCTGAGTATTAATTCCAATTCCTCTTCCCCTGTTAGTGGTGATCCTATTAGGTTTGACAGAGCTGAGGTTATTGAGGGAATAATGGGACTCACAGCTGGGAAAGCCCCAGGACCTGATGGGATCCCGCCAGACCTATACAAGTCTGACCCCAGCTTCTGGGCACCCATACTAGAATCGGTCTTTAACGCAGCGGCTAAAATGGGCTGTCCAAAGTCATGGGGGACGTCAACGATTGTCCCAGTTTTTAAAAAGGGGGACAAGGGTAGCCCTTTTTGTTATAGACCCATCTCCTTAATTGATTCTATGGTTAAAATAGTGGGAAGAATTATACTGATGAGGCTTTCCGACTGGGCGATGGAAAACCGCATTATGTCCATCTCCCAGTACTGCTTCTGCAGTGGACGTTCTACCATTACACAGTGCCTCAACCTCTTCTTAATTTTAAGTAAGTATACTGTCTCCCAAAAGGGTACTGTCCACCTTGCCTTCATGGATCTGTCCTCAGCTTTCGACTGTGTTAACAGGGGAAAGCTGTGGCGGTCCATGGGGGACAAGGGTGTTGACAGTGGGATTGTTAATTTTCTTGTCGACTTACACAACAACACCAGTGCTAATGTTAGGTATTCTCAAGACCTATATGCAACTGATAATTTTAATATTGGGAAGGGTGTGCGTCAAGGCTGTATCCTTGCCCCTTTTCTTTTTAATTTTTATATTAATGATTTAGACAGCGCATTGCAGGATGTAAAGGCCGACTGTCCTAGAGTCGGCAGGAGGGGTATTCCTGTTCTTTTATATGCTGATGACGCAGTTTTAATTTCTAGAACAGAGAGAGGTCTCCAAGCTTTATTAAATGCTTTTAATAAATTTATGATGGATAGGGACCTCCTGGTCAACAATTCTAAATCCTTTATCATGCAAGTTGGCCAAAAACCAAGCAGGAACTTCTTATTTAAAATAGACAATGTAGCTATTCCCATCTCGAAGTCATTTACTTACTTGGGGGTCTCTTTTGACTCTAAACTTAGCTGGGGCTCACATCTTGACAAAAAGAAAAAGAAATTGGTACGGGTGAATGCTACTATCTTCAACTTTGCATCCAAATTAGGGAAAAAGCCTAACAATGCCATGATGAAGCTTTAAAACGCAAAATCAGTGGCATCTGCTGTCTATGGCAGTGAAATATGGGGTTATGTGGCCGGTGAGCAACCACAGATTGTAGAAAATTCTTTTATGAAACGTCTTTTATGTGTCCCAGCAGGCACATCTAATTTTGTATTGCACGAAGAGCTCGGGGCTCAATACCTCTGTGATATTTTTTCACTACGCCCATTGACATGCTGGCTAAAACTATGGCTGAATCAAGATATTCCACTGACCCACTTGATTATGAGAGATTATTTGTCACAGGATAAGGCATTGGGTACACCCTGGCTAAAATACTTGAAATCAAACTTCTCTAGGCTTGGCCGCCAGGACTTGTTCGAGCACCCGAGTGGGATTGTGAAGGGTGATGTGGATGCAGTTAAGCGAGCTTTCTTTTTGGACAGAAAGCTTAAAAGGGAAGGTGAGGAGCTCCTGAAACCAAGTGTAAGAAGATTCACTATGTTAAAAACAAGGGAAGTGATGGAGCCCTATCTGATGGGATCGCTGTCTTCTCATGTGAAGTTCCTGTTAACGAGGTTTAGATTTAATATTTTTCACTATTTGCTGTTCAGACCTAAAAATGCTGCTCATTTTAAACCTGCAGCTCCCTGTGGCTGCGACGGTGTGTCTCCACAGGATATGTTGCATTTTATATTTTTATGTACATTTTATGAATACCCCCGCAAACGCTATTTGGTAGACCTTTTAAAGAAACTGAATTTTAATCGTATCAGACCAGCTTTATTGTATCTGCAACTTTTGCACAGTGACAGTATCCTCCAAGTCATTGAATTTTTTAAATTGTCAATCAGGATAAGAAATTGTTTGGACCAATGATGGAACCTATGTTATTTTGAATACTAATGAACTGGTTATGTATGAAAATTTGTTGTTCTCTGCACTTTGTACTTTTTGATCAAGTCTTAGAATTATCGAATGTCTCAATGTTTTAAATTGTCGATAATGTTTTTGTACTTTTATGGTTTGAATCAAAACCGAATAAAGTCTTTTGAATTGAATTGAATTGATACAGCTTTGTGAGCATAGGGCCCCAGAGCATTGCTGGAGTTGTATTATTCTTGCAACCGAAGTCAAGCAATAAGTAATCCAAAAATTACTTTGCAATTTAGTTTTGGTATTATTTTATAATAAGAATATGAAATATAATCTAAGAAATTAAATACATATAAATATTTATATTAAAAATATAAGAAGTTAGTGTAAAAAGAAAGAAATAATTAATACATTTATAACTTATCATTTACAAAACCTTTGAAATTCACTGAAAAAAACATAGGTTTCACACACGTTATAGTTAGGAATTAGCATTTAAAAAACCTTGCAAATTCCATTGAAAAAACCATAGGTTTCACACACGTTATAGTTAGGAATTAGCACTTAAAAAAACATGCAAATTCATTGAAAAAACCATAGGTTTCACACATGTTACAGTTAGGAATTAGAATTTAAAAAACCTTAGAAATTCACTGAAAAAACCATAGGTTTCATCCATGTTATAGTTAGCTGGACATTTCACTCATCAGTGATGTCATGAGTGATGTCACTGACCATGTCACGAGTGATATGTAATGTCATCAGCAGTGCATTGCGGGTGCGCAAGTTATAGTTAGCTGAACTAACTATAACGGGGGAATTTCAAACGTTTTGTATGAGTGAAATGTCCGGCTAACTATAACATGTGTGAAACCTATGGTTTTTTCAGTGAATATATATATATATATATATATTTGCCAATCAAAAGATTCCCAAAATTGAAGGCACCTCGCACAGCGTGTATTCACTCTTTTATTCAGCAAGACATGGGCGAAACCTATGGTTTTTTCAGGGAATATATATATATATATTTTGTGCATTGTTTTATGGTTCTTACATATATTTGTGATAGTTTGTTGCATATAGGATATAGAGGCACTGGCCTATGTTTTCTTGCATAACATCTCACATATAATTTAATATAAGATTATATATATATGTTTTTTCACAATATCTTTGCACCATGCAGTAGAATGTGAATAGCGAAGTCTGTTTTCCATACCCATGAAAGAGAGGGGGAGGAGCATGCTATGTAGTGGAATGGTACTTAAGCACTTTGGTGGTCACGACATGTCATGTGATCAAGTCCGGGAGCACCAGACGAAACACGTCATGTCTGCATAAGAAAAATAAAAAGAAGCACTTTATTCTTACCTGCCGTGTGGTCCGTGCCCTGATTTCTGGTCGTCCTGGTGGCGGTGGAGTCGGGAGTTCGTGAGGCAACATATATATATATATATATATATATTCACTGAAAAAACCATAGGTTATAGACCATATATAGTTAGGAATTAGCATTTACAAAACCTTGAAAATTCACTGAAAAAACCATAGGTTATATACCATATATAGTTAGGAATTAGCATTTACAAAACCTTGAAAATTCACTGAAAAAACCATAGGTTATAGACCATATATAGTTAGGAATTAGCATTTAAAAAACCTTATTTTACTCAGACAAAACCATTACAATTCCATATATAGTTAGTTACACTAACTATATATCGCGCACCCGCAATCCACTGCTGATCATGTCACATATTACATCATTCATGACATGGTCAGTGACATCACTGATGACATCACTGATGACATCTCAAATGACATCACTGATGACATCACTGATGACATCTCAAATGCCATCACTGATGACATCACTGATGACTATATCCAGTGACTGTATGTTTCTGTAAAGTTAAAATATGTCTTACATATTGAAGAATGAGTGGATTTATAAGTGTCTGGATAAAGGATTTAGTAGGTGCATGACTGACTGTATGAGTGAGTGATTAAATGTGTCTCACTGAGTGCATGGGTTAGTGACTAAACTGTCTTAATTTGTGCATCATTATGTCTGTTGTTCTGTAAACTGCTGCATGTGTTAATGATTAACTATATGGGTTATTGATTGGTTGCCCAAGTATTTGTATGGGAGACTGAGAGTGTGTATGGGTGGCTGGGAGGTGTATGACTCTGTGCATAGATGTGTGAGCAGTTGATTCACTAGATGTATGGGTTCAAAAGTGCATGTGGAAACATCTGTATGGGCGATTGACTGTGTGCATGAGTGTATTGGTGAGTGAATGGATATCTCAGTGCTACATGTCAAAGTAAGTACATATGTAAAACACAGTACATGTGAGAGTTGACATATATAAATAAATGTGCATAACAGCCAGTGAATGTGTGAGTGGCTGTATGGATCATTGTGAACTTGTATCCAGGATTGTATAAGAGAGTAAATATGTGTTAGTATATGTTTGAATAAGTAAAGTGTGTATAACTGTATAGTTGAGGAAATGGAGGTGTGATTGATTCTTTGCATGACTGACTAGGTGTGTGAGTAACTCCATGGATGAGTGACAGTCTGTGAGTGTCTGTTTACACTGAGTGTATCTAAGGTTATATTAGAGTCTGAAGAGGTTCATCGTATTATCACATGAATGATGTCATCAGTAATGTGATCAGTAATGTCAACTGAGATGTCATCAGTGATGTCATCAATGATGTCATTTGAGATGTCATCAGTGATGTCATCAGTGATGTCATTTGAGATGTCATCAGTGATGTCATCAGTGATGTCACTGACCATGTCATGAATGATGTAATATGTGACATGATCAGCAGTGGATTGCGGGTGCGCGATATATAGTTAGTGCAACTAACTATATATGGAATTTCAATGGTTTTGTGTGAGTAAAATAAGGTTTTTTAAAGGCTAATTCCTAACTATATATGGTCTATAACCTATGTTTTTTTTAGTGAATTTTCAAGGTTTTGTAAATGCTAATTCCTAACTATATATGGTCTATAACCTATGGTTTTTTCAGTGAATTTTCAAGGTTTTGTAAATGCTAATTCCTAACTATATATGGTCTATAACCTATGGTTTTTTCAGTGAATTTCAATGGTTTTTTAATAGCAAATATCAAAAGCTTTAAAATGTATTCTTCTTTAAATCGAAAAATATATTTTATATGTTTTTAATATAATTTTTTTATGGATATATATACATTTTTTTATTTTTTTTTGTTTCGCTACCGGTCCGCGCACCGGGTAGCTTCCCGTTAGCTCAGTTTGGTGCCGCGACCCGGTCCGCGAACCGGTAAACGTTCCGTTAGCGCAACTGCCGCGTTAGAAAACAACATCGTGACGCGTCGCGTAAGCGCGACGTATCGCGTTGCCGCGTAATGCGTCTTATGACGCGCCGCGTTAGCGCACCCGGAAGTGTTCCGGAGCGCGAACCGAGGCGCGAAGCGCAGCTCCCCGGAAGCGATCCGGGCGCGTCGCGTAAGCGCGACGTATCGCGTTGCCGCGTAATGCGTCTTATGACGCGCCGCGTTAGCGCACCCGGAAGTGC
The DNA here is from genome assembly GCF_964261635.1 of Lissotriton helveticus. Lineage (NCBI taxonomy): Eukaryota > Metazoa > Chordata > Amphibia > Caudata > Salamandridae > Lissotriton > Lissotriton helveticus. Next base: position 61,849,899 of record NC_136060.1, on the reverse strand, counting down.
TCCGGAGCGCGAACCGAGGCGCGAAGCGCAGCTCCCCGGAAGCGATCCAGGGCGCGGCGCGCAGCGCGTAACGTAAGCGTAACAGGTCATGTGACTTGTTAATAAAACTTTTCATTGGTTCATTTCACTTTTGGTTTCCTAATGATGTAAGGCTAGGTCATGTGACCTAAAAATAACACTTTTCATTGGTTTAGAATAATTTTTTTTCCAAAATGATGAAAGAACCCACCTTTTCTCTCACTCTGACTTTCAACTTTGTGAGAGGAAGACCTATTTTGCTTACTAAAAAATGGCTTCAGTAGTAGCTGCAGCTGGTGGACCCCCACCACCACCACAACCACCTAGGAAGGAAGGACCACCTCCACAGTTCCTTCCCAACCCAGAGGAGGAAGAGGACGAAGAAGAGGAAGAGGAAGTACAGCCAAGACAGTTTTTACGTGAGGAGCCCCGGATATCTCACCACAAAGATAGTTTTATTTGGCAGTTTTTTTCTTTTCCTCAAGGCCAAAAAAAAGTGAATGCTCGCCACGTGACATGCCTCATATGTAAAGATGTTTTATCTAGAGGCACAGATAAAAAGTATAGTTACCGCAACTATACTATGCACCGTCATATGCAGAGGTGGCATCCACTGAATTACAGCGTTGCAGAGATGCGTCACCTCCAAGACAACCCACCAACTCCTGTGGCCAGTACATCGGCACAGGTAACTCTGTCGGGGCCAGAGGCGCGGGAAACAGTGCCAAACATTCAACAGAATTTTGTGCACATGAAGATAGTGTGCCTTTATTGTGGTAACCTACTCTCATGTGCAAATATGAGTATCAATTTGATAAACAGAGCATTTGAAAACCACAAGTGCTCAAAACGCCCCAAAAAATAAAAACATTTTTTGCTCCTGTTGAGCCCTTTCTAATGCCTGTTTTTCGTTGTTCCCCTCAAAAAAAACAAAAAAAATATAAAACCGTTCAAAAAATACGAAAAAAGTAAAAAATTGTTCAGAAAAATAATAAAAAAAATATAAAACAACAAAAATAATTAAAAAAAAGTTCTTTTCAGAACTACCTCCCCTTTATAAAAAAATTGCTAGAATGTTTAGCACTCTGGCAACCTCTATTTCTTTTGGTTCGCTTCCCGGTTCGCTCGCCGGTACGCGAACCGGGAGCGAACCCAAAAATTTTTTTTAAAAAAAAGAAGATGAAGTATAAGGGAAGAAAACAGAGAGTAATGTTAAAAGAAAGACAGCTATAGGGAGTAACACAGAGATACTGTTTAATAGATCTATTTACCGAAGAAAAGATGGAAGAGGGTATAATTGTGAAAAACAAAATAGATAAGGAAGTGGAAGAAAAAAAAGAGAGTAGAAGAATAATAAACAAGAGTTTCTTAGATAATGTGAGTGAATGTTCAAAATAAGATTAAAACATGTGGAATAACAGAGAGAAAAAACAGAAAGCAGAAAAGAAGAAGTAACAGAAAAGGAATGATTGAAACAGCAAAGAAATGTAAATAACATAGGGGCATATTATCAACATAGGTGATAAAATTATCGCTGCTTTTATCGGCAGAAATCTGCAGCTAAAGCCGCTTTTGCGGCAGAAAACTGCCGCTAAAGCCGCTTTTGCGGCAGTTTTCTGCCGATACTGACTGCTTTTATCGGCAGAAATCTGCCGCTAAAGCCACTTTTGCGGCAGAAAACTGCCGCTAAAGCCGCTTTTGCGGCAGTTTTCTGCCAATAAAAGCAGCGATAATTTTATTGCCTGTGTTGATAATATGCCCCTTAGTGTGCTTGAACTACAGGGAGAAAGCATAATGAACTATTAGTGAAAGAGTGATCAGTCAGAGACAGTGAGAGTAATAGAGACGGAGTGAGTGAACAGGAGTGAGGAACTATGAGAAGAGAGGGACTGAGAAAAGGAGTGGAAGGAGTAGAGTAAGTAAGTAATAGAGAAAGGAATGAGAGAAGTAGCAAAGGCAGGAAACTGAGGGTTAAAGAAATGAAGCAGTGGAACTAATAGAAGTTAAATGTGGTAGAAATGTAACGAAAAGAGTACAAAACATTTACCTTATAATTGTCGTTAACTTAGTCACTTGTTATTTTTATACTTTCAATCTGTGAAAGAAAGAACACAAATTTGAAAAATATTAAAACATGTATTTAAAAATTAGAAAAGACAAGGGAAAAGATTGAAGGACAAACAGTTTTTCAACAACTTTGACACTTACAGAAGCCTCTGCTTCTCCAAGCCCCCTACACAGTCCTAAATATATACATTTTAAACTAACAGTATCTTGTTGCAGATGAAGTGAGGCCTATCTTGTAACATGGTGCATCTTTCGCATCACTGCTGCATCACATAAGTGACGCAACAGCGGCACAAAAGAGGCGCATGGCCATCATAAATCTGCCCCTAACATTTTAAATGATTGATTCAGGATGCCGATAAGGTGTGGCCTATCCAGGGGTTTGTTTGAGGTGAGGCCTACACAGGGTTACAGATGAAATTTAGACTTGTTGAAGAGTACAGAGGAGATAATACATGTCCATGCATACCAATGAAGTGAGTCATGTCCACTGCACTCTTTAACAAAGGCCAGACCTCCTCTGTCTCCCTGGACAGGCCTAAACCTGACCTGCACAATGTGATTCGTAATGTTAGGAAACACCTGTATGGGCGGTTGACTGTGTGCATGAGTGTATTGGTGAGTGAATGGATATCTCAGTGCAACATGTCAAAGTAAGTACATATGTAAAACACAGTACAAGTGAGAGTTGACATATATAAATAAATGTGCATAACAGCCAGTGAATGTGTGAGTGGCTGTATGGATCATTGTGAACTTGTATCCAGGATTGTATAAGAGAGTAAATATGTGTTAGTATATGTTTGAATAAGTAAAGTGTGTATAACTGTATAGTTGAGGAAATGGAGGTGTGATTGATTCTTTGCATGACTGACTAGGTGTGTGAGTAACTCCATGGATGAGTGACAGTCTGTGAGTGTCTGTTTACACTGAGTGTATCTAAGGTTATATTAGAGTCTGAAGAGGTTCATCGTATTATCACATGAATGATGTCATCAGTAATGTGATCAGTAATGTCAACTGAGATGTCATCAGTGATGTCATCAGTGATGTCATTTGAGATGTCATCAGTGATGTCATTTGATTTTTTTTTTTTTTAATGTTTGTATTGATTTTTACATATTTATCCCCCCCCCGGACAGGCAAACTTTCTATTCATTAACATCATGAACTTTACGTTGTGTTTGTCATATTTAAATATACATTATAGAGAATTTACAAAATAAAATATATTCCCAGCATCACGAAAAAACCAATTAAAGCAGTAACATGAATACATTACAGTATCAATAATAAATCAGTTTTGTAGAGCTCGCCAGTGAGTAAGAGGAGTCCAGATTTTCATACCCCTTTCGCGTCGCCGTCTGCCTTTACGCTTATATATAGCTGTCTCGATATTATGCACAGCTAAGAGCCTGGCTAGCCACTGTTGGAAAGTAGGTGGTAGCGGGTCTAGCCAAGCCGAGGCTAGGCATAGCCGCAAAACGGCCATAGCGACAAATATAAAAGCGTGGCCGCTCTCAAGATTATCTGGATCCTCCACTCCAAGTACCATTACCTCTGGTTACAAGGCAACCTTTCTGTGAAGAACTGAAGTTAGGAACCTCTCTATATTTTGTATCAAAGGTATTAACACCGAGCAAGAGGCAAAAATATGAATGGAGTCTGCTTTAAATAGGTTGCATCTCGGGCAACAAGTCCCTTTACTAGTTCCCCATTTTGCAATTTTATCGGGTGTATAATAAAGAAAAAAACAGGTTTTATAAAATTGTGCCTGAAGTCTGGTCGAAATCAAAATAGTTTGAGCTAGCTGATAGGAGTACAAAAATCCTTCTTTTGAGATCTCGAGTTTACCTTGCCACCTCGTTGCCGTTTTATCTAGATCATCAGGGAACCTGTCCAACAATGACACATACACTCCACCTATTGACTGTTTCCTTGAATGTATAATTGTCTCCACTACAATAGATTGTTCCCCGAGTGTCCTTGTTCCAGATTTGTGAGTTAGGAAGTCCCTAATTTGGAGATATTTAAAAAAATCCCGCTAGTCTAAACCAAATTCTCCCTTCATAACCTCAAATGATTTAATCCCCTGATTAGTATAAAAATCCCCAAGTTGTGTAATTCCTAAATTATACCATTTATTAACGCAATTATCTTTAAAGATTGTTGGTGGAAGAGTTGGGTTGTTTAGTACCGGAGTGTAATATGAGAATCGTCCTATGCCTAGTACTTTTTTTACCGCCTTCCATACCTTAAAACAGCTATAGAGAGTCTTGAATTTGACCTTTTTGTGGTAACTGTCGTGTATGTGTCTCCAAAAGTAGCCATAGCAGGAATTCCCCACCAATAGCTGAAAGATTGAAGCGGTATGTAGCTCTATATTGTTCCCCCCTTGCAATAATTCCTTACTGTAAAGTAATACACATGACCAGTAATATCCCCTTAAATTGGGAAGTGCTAACCCACCTCTGTCCTTAGGAAGGGTAAGATATTTATATGCTCGACGTGGTTGAGCGTATGACCATATAAATCTAGAAAAGGTACGTTCCATTGTTGTAAACCACTGATTAGAGAACTCTAGGCAAATTGCCCTGAATAAATATAATATTTTAGGAAAGTACACCATTTTAATTGCATTTGCTCTTCCGATAATGGACAGGTGAAGATTGTCTAACCGTCGTAGATCCTTTTGTATCGTGTTCAACATTGGCAGTGATGTCATTTGAGATGTCATCAGTGATGTCATCAGTGATGTCACTGACCATGTCATGAATGATGTAATATGTGACATGATCAGCAGTGGATTGCGGGTGCGCGATATATAGTTAGTGCAACTAACTATATATGGAATTTCAATGGTTTTGTGTGAGTAAAATAAGGTTTTTTAAATGCTAATTCCTAACTATATATGGTCTATAACCTATGTTTTTTTTAGTGAATTTTCAAGGTTTTGTAAATGCTAATTCCTAACTATATATGGTCTATAACCTATGTTTTTTTCAGTGAATTTCAATGGTTTTTTAATAGCAAATATCAAAAGCTTTAAAATGTATTCTTCTTTAAATCTAAAAATATATTTTATATGTTTTTAATATAATTTTTTTATGTATATATATACATTTTTTTTTTTTTGTTTCGCTACCGGTCCGCGCACCGGGTAGCTTCCCGTTAGCTCAGTTTGGTGCCGCGACCCGGTCCGCGAACCGGTAATCGTTCCGTTAGCGCAACTGCCGCGTTAGAAAACAACATCGTGACGCGTCGCGTAAGCGCGACGTATCGCGTTGCCGCGTAAGGCGTCTTATGACGCGCCGCGTTAGCGCACCCGGAAGTGTTCCGGAGCGCGAACCGAGGCGCGAAGCGCAGCTCCCCGGAAGCGATCCGGGGCGCGTTGCGTAAGCGTGACGTATCGCGTTGCCGCGTAATGCATCTTATGACGCGCCGCGTTAGCGCACCCGGAAGTGCTCCGGAGCACGAACCGAGGCGCGAAGCGCAGCTCCCCAGAAGCGATCCGGGGCGCGGCGCGCAGCGCGTAACGTAAGCGTAACAGGTCATGTGACTTGTTAATAAAACTTTTCATTGGTTCATTTCACTTTTGGTTTCCTAATGATGTAAGGCTAGGTCATGTGACCTAAAAATAACACTTTTCATTGGTTTAGAACAATTTTTTTTCCAAAATGATGAAAGCCCCCACCTTTTTTCTCACTCTGACTTTCAACTTTGTGAGAGGAAGACCTATTTTGCTTACTAAAAAATGGCTTCCGTAGTAGCTGCAGCTGGTGGACCCCCACCACCACCACAACCACCTAGGAAGGAAGGACCACCTCCACAGTTCCTTCCCAACCCAGAGGAGGAAGAGGACGAAGAAGAGGAAGAGGAAGTACAGCCAAGACAGTTTTTACGTGAGGAGCCCCGGATATCTCACCACAAAGATAGTTTTATTTGGCAGTTTTTTTCTTTTCCTCAAGGCCAAAAAAAAGTGAATGCTCGCCACGTGAAGATGTTTTATCTAGAGGCACAGATAATAAGTATAGTTACCGCAACTATACTATGCACCGTCATATGCAGAGGTGGCATCCACTGAATTACAGCGTTGCAGAGATGCGTCACCTCCAAGACAACCCACCAACTCCTGTGGCCAGTACATCGGCACAGGTAACTCTGTCGGGGCCAGAGGCGCGGGAAACAGTGCCAAACATTCAACAGAATTTTGTGCACATGAAGATAGTGTGCCTTTATTGTGGTAACCTACTCTCATGTGCAAATATGAGTATCAATTTGATAAACAGAGCATTTGAAAACCACAAGTGCTCAAAACGCCCCAAAAAATTAAAAAAAATGTTGCTCCTGTTGAGCCCTTTCTAATGCCTGTTTTTCGTTGTTCCCCCTCAAAAAAAACAAAAAAATATAAAACCGTTCAAAAAATACAAAAAAAGTAAAAAATTGTTCAGAAAAATAATAAAAAAAATATAAAACAACAAAAATAATTAAAAAAAAGTTCTTTTCAGAACTACCTCCCCTTTATAAAAAAATTGCTAGAATGTTTAGCACTCTGGCAACCTCTATTTCTTTTGGTTCGCTTCCCGGTTCGCTCGCCGGTACGCGAACCGGGAGCGAACCAAAAAAAAAATTTCAAAAAAACAGAAGAGTAAGTATAAGGGAAGGAAACAGAGAGTAATGTTAAAAGAAAGACAGCTATAGGGAGTAACACAGAGATACTGTTTAATAGATCTATTTACCGAAGAAAAGATGGAAGAGGGTATAATTGTGAAAAACAAAATAGATAAGGAAGTGGAAGAAAAAAAAGAGAGTAGAAGAATAATAAACAAGAGTTTCTTAGATAATGTGAGTGAATGTTCAAAATAAGATTAAAACATGTGGAATAACAGAGAGAAAAAACAGAAAGCAGAAAAGAAGAAGTAACAGAAAAGGAATGATTGAAACAGCAAAGAAATGTAAATAACATAGGGGCATATTATCAACATAGGTGATAAAATTATCGCTGCTTTTATCGGCAGAAATCTGCCGCTAAAGCCGCTTTTGCGGCAGAAAACTGCCGCTAAAGCCGCTTTTGCAGCAGTTTTCTGCCGATAATGACTGCTTTTATTGGCAGAAATCTGCTGCTAAAGCCACTTTTGCGGCAGAAAACTGCAGCTAAAGCCGCTTTTGCGGCAGTTTTCTGCCAATAAAAGCAGCGATAATTTTATTGCCTGTGTTGATATTATGCCCCTTAGTGTACTTGAACTACAGGGAGAAAGCATAATGAACTATTAGTGAAAGAGTGATCAGTCAGAGACAGTGAGAGTAATAGAGACGGAGTGAGTGAACAGGAGTGAGGAACTATGAGAAGAGAGGGACTGAGAAAAGGAGTGGAAGGAGTAGAGTAAGTAAGTAATAGAGAAAGGAATGAGAGAAGTAGCAAAGGCAGGAAACTGAGGGTTAAAGAAATGAAGCAGTGGAACTAATAGAAGTTAAATGTGATAGAAATGTAACGAAAAGAGTACAAAACATTTACCTTATAATTGTCGTTAACTTAGTCACTTGTTATTTTTATACTTTCAATCTGTGAAAGAAAGAACAAAAATTTGAAAAATATTAAAACATGTATTTAAAAATTAGAAAAGACAAGGGAAAAGATTGAAGGACAAACAGTTTTTCAACAACTTTGACACTTACAGAAGCCTCTGCTTCTCCATGCCCCCTACACAGTCCTAAATATATACATTTTAAACTAACAGTATCTTGTTGCAGATGAAGTGAGGCCTATCTTTTAACATGGTGCATCTTTTGCATCACTGCAACAGCGGCACAAAAGAGGCGCATGGCCATCATAAATCTGCCCCTAACATTTTAAATGATTGATTCAGGATGCCGATAAGGTGTGGCCTATCCAGGGGTTTGTTTGAGGTGAGGCCTACACAGGGTTACAGATGAAATTTAGACTTGTTGAAGAGTACAGAAGAGATAATACATGTCCATGCATACCAATGAAGTGAGTCATGTCCACTGCACTCTTTAACCAAGGCCAGACCTCCTCTGTCTCCCTGGACAGGCCTAAACCTGATCTGCACAATGTGATTCGTAATGTTAGGAAACACAGGTGATGTAATTGAAAAAAGTGCAATTTTTTTTGCTCATTTCACAATCACATCACTTGTGTTTCCTTTGCTTAGTTATCTCATTGTGCAGATGTAGTCCAGCATATGAAAGAGTACGCAGAAGTGCAGCACTGCATGCAACAACTTTGACACTTACTGAAGCCTCAGCTTCTGCATGCCCCCTACACAGTCCTAATTATATACATTTTAAACTGTCAGTATCTTGTTGGAGATGAAGTGAGGCCTATCTTGCGACATGGTGCATCTTTTACACTGCTGCTGCGTCACAAAAGTGACGGAACAGCAGCGCAAAAGAGGCGCACGGCCATCATAAATCTGCCCTTAACATTTTAAATGATTGTTTCTAGATGCTGATAAGGTGTGGCCTATCCACAGATTTGTTTCAGGTGAGTCCTACTCAGGGTTGCAGATGAAATTTAGGCTTGTTGAAGAGTACAGAGAAGATAATACATGTGCAGGCCTACCAACGAAGTGAGTCATGTCCACTGCACTCTTGAACAAATGTCAGACCTCCTCTGTCTCCTGGAACAGGCCTAAACCTCATCTACACAATGTGATGCGTAATGTTAGGAAACACAGGTAACGTAATTGAAAAACGTGCAATTTTTTTTGCTCATTCCACAATCACATCACCTGTGTTTCCTTTGCTTAGGTATCTCATTGTGCAGATGTAGTCTATCATATGAAAGACTACGCAGAATGTGAGCACTGTATGCAACAACTTTGACACTTACAGAAGCCTCAGCTTCTCCATGGCTCCTACACAGTTCTAAATGTATATCATAAAAACAAAAAGTACAGAATTAATTATACATGTTAAATGGTTTATTTTTGCTGTTCTCAGAATTTATCAAATTTCACTAAAAACAGTGACTTGAAGGTATTCATCATATAACAGCGGGGAAAAAAACACAATCAAAATGATTGTGTTTAAAAAACCCATATAACATAACCAATCAGAAATCAGAACTCCTGAAAAGTAACTTACTTTCCATGACGTCAAAGGATATCCTATGAACAGCTTACACTCTGTTGTGCTGTTATTATTTTCAGCCCGCCACTTTCTGAAAGAAAAGCTCCATCGTTTTGACAAATATGTTACATACAATAAATGACTTCTCGCTCTCTACCGCACTTTTCCACAAGGCCAAATCGTGTAAGAGCCATTTATAACTCTTGGAATTCTTCTAAGCAAATCCCGTCATTTTGTATTTCCGCAACTTTCAGAAAGAAAACGTTCAAGATCACTTTCACAATCCTGTACTAGTAATATCTCACCCTTCTTGCTCACTCATGTTCTACATTTCCTATGACACTGATACTGCTTACTATGAGGCACATTACACTACCTCTATGACTACTACAATTATTTAATTCTCTTGATCACAGTGGATGTTGTCAAAGGACCATCATGTCATATAATAGCTGCAGTTAGAAATGTTCTTCCTAAAATCAACAACTGTGTAGCCACAACATTTGTAATTAAATTTGAAAACTTATTTTCAACAGGTTTATATAGTTGGAATTTTTAAATGACATTATAACCAAAAGTTTGTTCAAAATATGTCGACAGCATTGCAGACTTACATTACCTCTACTCCATGTTTTGACTGGCTGCTTGAATTAGCTTATTAAAAGAAACAGTTTTTCTGAACTCATTCAAAGTGCAGTTATTTTTCCATGACATCAAGTGTTATGGTAAGAACACCGTTTGCTTTGGGAAATACTCTGTTGTACTTTAACTAATCCGTGCCCACCACTTTCTGTAAGAAAACCTTTTTTTTTTTCAGTAACTACTTAAAACTCAAAAATAAATTTTGACTCTGTATTACACTTATCCTCAAGGCCAAGTAGTGTAGGAGCCATTAGAACCTCTTGAAATTCCTCAGAGCAAATCCCGAGATTCTTTCCCTAAAATTTTGGTTGTAAAAACACCAGGTAAGAATTTTTAAGGTCAAAAGGCAATTTTTTTTTTAAAGTTACAACAGAATCATTGCAGAATGACCAGCCGTTTCTAGACTTCAAATAAGCTGTGTAATGTCCTGATGTTGTTGAAGGACCGTCATGATATATAATTGCTGCAGTTACAAAAGTCCTTCCTGATATTGACAACTGCGAAGCCACAAAATTTTTAATTAAAGTTGTCAATTTTGTTCCATCAGGCCTACATCGTTGGAACATTAAAATGACATACTGGCCATACGTTCGTATAAATAATGTGGACAACATTTCAGACTTACATTGGCTACACTCCATGTTGTGATCAGCTGCTTTTACTAGCTTATTAAAGGACACTGATTTACTGTCTGGCAAAGTTAAATATATAAATCTTTCTGAGTCTACACTAGTAGTACTTGATACCCTACAGTTCTCGCAGTCATGCTGCCATTGATAAGAAAGCCCAAACAGGTGATCTACATCTACACCTTCATCTTGCAATACATCAAACATATACATTAAAAACTCCTGACAATCTTGCTGAATATTTTGGGAGAATTGCGTTTGACCTGAACACTTGTCTAACAGATTTCGAATTTCAGACACACTTTCTATTTTTGTTCTATCAGTGCTACATTTCTCTAACACAGAATTCAGCAAGCAGCAAAAACTTTGATCCGAATTGATCACAATCTGTTCTTTTAAAGTTTCTAGAGAAAAGACAACATTAACCACTACATTAGCATAGCAGTTGACACCAGAACTGTTTTCAAATTGAAAACCAACAACATCTTCAACAGAATCCATTTTTTTCTGCTTATAATTTCAGGTTCATCGACTTTTCGTCTTTTTGCTACAACCTCCCTACTATTGGTCACATTTCTTCGTTTACGGCCTACCACACGTTTCTCAAACAAAGGATATTGAGGCAAATGTGGCGCATACTCTCTTCTTAACCTATTGTATTCCTTAACACAATCTAGATCGGCACAAATGTTTGTGACATCACACTCAATCAAGTACAATCCCGATAAAGTTCTGACTCGTGACAATGCCACATATGCCATACCCTCCTTGAACACAGAACTGCCAATATTCACCAATGCACTGTCTACACTTAAACCTTGCGATTTATGGATTGTCACCGCATATGCCAAGCAAACAGGAAACTGCTTACGGCGAACATATAAGTCTTTTACAAGCAAAAACCTAGCAGAGCAACGACCAATTAGCTGTACTTCCTCAATGCCATCAAATTTAATTTTTAAAAATTCAATTCCATCTCTATTTCTGTATTTCACAAAATCAACAACATTACCCATTGATCCATTTACCAGACCTCTTTCAACATGTAAATTCCTTCTTAAAATTATACGGCAATTTAAGCACACATTCAGAGACTTTTCAAAACCTGCAGTTTTAGATATAGTCTTCTCTAATGAATCCAATTTTGATTTCAAATTCTCAGACAAAATAATTGTTGATCCCATATGCTCTACTTTGTCAATAGCTTCCAGTTTCACAATCTCTTGGTTTTCTAAATGCAACATTTTGTTGTTGAAGATGGCACATTCTGCAAGAGTTGGCATCAAACATATTCCAGATTTCCTCTCAGTAATTTTCTGAAAAATATTCTCAGGCACAACGTCTTGTTCTGGATACAAATTTGACAGTAATCGTGCATGTAAAGCTTCTTTCCCATGCTCGGTCACTTTTCCGATTCTAACATCTTGTAGAATATTCTTGTAATCTTCATCCTTCGCCTGACGCATATTTTCACACAGTTCAGCATAATTGAAGTTTAACCATATATTGACGTTGCCAATGCTCCCTAGGCACTTCCTGGTATCTTCATGCGTGAGCATTTTGAACACAGGTTGTCCTTTCACTGGTGTCAGCTGCAGAAGATCACCGAAAACAATGATGTGTTTGCCACCAAATAACACATCATACTCTGTTTTGAGAACTTCTTGCATTCTCAAAATGCACAAAGGCAAGCATGACATTGGAAACCATGCTTACTTCGTCAATGATAAGAAGTTTCATTTTCCTCAAGACTCTTGAAACTTCACAACAAGCATCTCCAGATAACTTGTGGTATTGTAATTTGTTATCATGCTCCACTGGCAGCATCAGTAGACGATGCAAAGTAATACCTTTAATGTTATGTGCTGCCAGTCCAGTTGGAGCGGTGACAACACAAGACAGCGATGACTCAGTCCTTTTCTGCAAATAACATGAAATTACTTTAATGAGGAAACTTTTTCCAGTTCCCGCTTCTCCACTCACGTACAGTCGGACAGGCTTCAACGACGTACATGAGCACTCTTTCTTCTCATGACTTAATCCATGATCAATTTGGTTGGTAAGTTTGTCATATATTTTCCTCTGCTCAACGTTGAGTTGTCTTTCCAAGTCTTCTAAGTTAACCGCATCCTCCTGAGCATGTGCCATGGCTCTTTCCACTTCAATCATGGCAGTGGCAGCTTCATTTTCGATAACTGGTCCTCCTAGTGGATCCTGACTCAATGAAACAGAACTCTGACTGTCCTGAGAACTGTCTCTAGCAATCTCGGCTGCAATCGTTGCTTCCTGCTCGATTTCCGCATTCAACATTTCTAGATATTTGGGAAAAACAGGACATTCTATGGTCTCCTTGGCGGCATTGAAAGAGTCTTCGTAACAGAGGAAATCTCCAAGCAGTTCCTCTTCTGCACGCCAAGGCTTGAAAAGTTGCAAAAGTGCTAAATAGAAAAACTCTTTTTTTTCAGGAGATTCCCCACTCAATTTTCGATGGTTTACCAAGTGGCATTTTCTTTGCTTGACCACACATCCCTCACTTCCAATTACAGCATACACTCCTTTATCAATATCTTCTTTGATGTTCCTCTTGAATATGTAATTTTGTAGAACCTCATACAGACAAACATTCTCGAGGTGACTGCTTCTATTTGGATAATATGTATCCAACATGTTGGTCTTCAAAATATCGGTACTGTTTGGCTCCTTTTCCGCCAAATACTCAATTTCCCGCACAGGTTTCAGAACTCGATTACGCGTTGCAGCAAGACCAAGACTCGCCCAAACGATACTCCTGGATTTGGCATAGAGACTTGCTGAAGACAACCGGTCAGAACATTCGTAAGCTCCGATTTCTCGATGTGACAACATCTTCAGACTGAAACTGTACAACTTCTTACTGAGGCTCGTTTCATGGGAAATGTCCTCCCACATATCCTTCAATTCTGTCTTTTCTTTTTTGGTGATGTAAGATGTCACATACCGAGCCACAGCCATACAGTTATCAGCCACAAACTGTATATCCATGTTAGCATTCCACATGGACAAAATCACTGGGTTGTAGTCGTTGATGTACTTGGACTCTTCGTTCCTTTTCAAATTGTATGTGTTTTTAGGTGATTTCTTCATCACATTATGTCGCAGCGAAGACATCAAACTGTTCACTCTTCCTTTAGAAATCACCGGTCGTGGAAAGGCGAAACAACATTTGGTGTAGAACTTGTCCTTGTTTCTGAATTTACGACGACAGTACTTTCCACAACGATGGCTTTGGAAGCGTAAAACTTGTTCTCTTAGGCTTTTGTCTTCCTTTGCGTTTGGAACAGCACATGTAGAATACTGTTCTATGAAACTCATCACTAAGTCTTCTGGATCTGTTCCAAATTTAGGTGCATCCTTGATCCACAGCAGCATATGTATATGAGGAGCACCTCTTGCTTGGTACTCCTTTCTCCAGAAGAAATCCAACACCTCTCCAAGAGGTGGATTTTTCTTGTTCATGAAGAAAGACATCATAGCTTCAAATCTATGATTGAAGTACCTGCATACATTCACTGGATCCAAAGAGCACAGTTCTCCGGGTGTCTTGAATTCGATATTTTCAATGTTTCCATTTGCCTCTCGTAGAAATTCAAGTAAGACTTCCCAGCCATACTCGGCACAGCTGAGAGTGAGGAACCATGTGGGAGTTCCTAAGTTCCTCAGCATACATTTTAAATCACCATGACGATGGTACCAGTACTCATTAGTACCACGCTGACACGCCATGAGATTAATCAGGTGAGAATCCAAAATACTGTCTTGCACATTGACTTTATCCATAAAGTCACTTGCTGAGATGTTTTGCATCTGTACACCACTTTTCAAGATGTGGTTCACTGCATATGACAGTCCAGACAGATCGCTTTCAAACAGGAGATGAAACCAATAGGGAATGCATTGTCGAAACCTAGGATCTTCTGCATACAATCGTAAAGTCCGGTATTCAGAAGCAGGAATTTGATGAGGTCGCTCATCATATCTTCCTCCTTGACCTGTTGGAAATAGCTGTGGGAAACACCGAGCTTCCAAACTTTCCTCCCAAACACTAATGGGACTCCCTTTGGCTTGTTTCATTTGAAACAACTCAATAGCATTCCCCATGACTTCCTTGGAATGCAAAGGATGAACACTATAATGTTCATATATTTCTTCACTTTTAGAGGGTTCTACTTTCTCAATTTGACCAGCACACAAATCGCTATCCTCTTCTTCACTTACTTCCTCTTCTGCAACATATACATTCTTATAGTACTTATTGTTTTTTTTTCAAATACAATGTTGCCTTTTTGACTTTCCTAACATCCACTAAATCTTGCCATATTTTCTTACTCTTTGTCGGAACCCCATTAACTAAGATAACCAGAGGTTCCTCTTCCACTTTTTCCACTCCAATTCTATTAATGTTTTTCTTCAAATCTAGAGGCAAATAAACAACTCTTCCCTTTAATCCTCTCTGTAAATCTGATGGAGGCAATTTCCCTGTCTTTGGCTCCATTCTTACAATAGCCTGAAAGGGATGGATACTTTGAATCAAAATAGATTCATAAGTATTTAAATCCTTCAATTCAGAAGGAATCTCAAGCAATTCCAGATTATTATGAACCGCTCTAGCAGGCATCCGGTTTTGATTTAATTTGTTACAACAATAAGTACACACACGTTGGTCCAATCCCAAATCAAAACAATTTTCTACCATCAAGTATGTTGCGAAATCCTTCCATTCACTATTATTTTCCCTTTCACTTTTCGCATATAAATCCACTAACTTAGTCTGATTCTTATAATAAGTGCGTCGACAACACACACAAGTGAAATTAGGCCTCTCACTTGAATTCACCTGCAAACGTGGCAATTTCCTTCTGAAAATTATCTGTACTGGAAACCTGTACACTATCTTCCACATTACCCTCTTCTTCTGGGTCAATTTCAACATTCTCCTCTTTACTTGCAAAGTAAAAAAACTCAATTTCTTCACAAATATTCTTCACATCTATTTCAGAACCATGCAAAAGAGCAGTGCATAATTGTTTAAGCATAATTGCTGGACTCTTAGCATAATACAACATTCTAACTAATTTCCTCACTTTATTATGATGCACTGCTAGCATCCTGAAATGATGAAAAACACTCTGGCATACTCTCCTGGAAAGACAAGCCAGTGAATGACCATGCAAACCTGTCACTTCTCTCACTCTGCAAGGATCTAATTCTTGCAACAACTTCATTTTCTGTTTTAAACTTTTCTTATTAAATGTCCGTACAAAATCACAAAGCAAATTGATGGAATCCTGTCGCACACTGCAAATACTACTACACTTCCAGATATACACTGGTCCCTTAGGACGTCTTCCTAAAACCTCATTACCTAACACCTCTTCTGCCTCTGTTGTCACCAGTTTTTCTTTTTCAACTGGACAACCATCTTTCACCTCATAAGCTCGACCACTGGTGTCAACTGCATGCACCAAATCATTATCCTGGAAATAACTCTCCTCATTAAAAAATGCCTCACAACTTGAACTATGCATCCATTCTCCTAAAAAAACTTCACAAAAATTACTACGATTAACTGTTCTCTTCCATCTACTATTTCTTTTGAAATCATAAATTGCCTTGTTTAGCTTCCTAATTCTATTGATTATCAAAATAAATAACTTTCGCTTAATTTCAAATGCCTGATCAATAACTTTCTCAACTTTTTTTTTTCTCTTATGAAAACCACTTTCTGTTGACCTTTCTTAATATTTTTTAACAAATTGCCAATTATCCTGTTGCGGAACATTCGTCTACGAATGTCCCTAAACTGATTTCTCCTTCTACTACCATGCACAGAGTTATCTCCTGCTCTAGAAGTAATATTTTTGATTGGCCTTTCCTTTCCGTTTAAATTGGTTCTCTTTTTCTGGACTAAAACATTTTCTGTAGTACTACTTTTTTTTCTACAAATGTTTCTTATGAATGATTTCGTTGTCTTACCCGGAGCTTTCTTGGTGACTTGACGAGTTTTTATTGTAGAGGACTGCTGCAAGAATTTATTAAGCTGCTGTCTTTGACGTTTTGTAGCCTTTCGGTTTCGTTCTTTAGATGGCATTATGTCCTTTTGAAATGATCTGCAGTTGAATCTGTGGTAAAATATAATTAAAAATGTTATTAACCACTATTAGCAAACAGTAAATCAATAACAGTCGTCAAAAATTTAACACACTACTTGTCATTTTTACATAGAATAATTTTTAGTGCATTGGCAAATTTAGTAGTCACAAATAGTAGCAAAGAAATGGAATGCTTCTACATTTGACCTGTGCTGTTTTATATGTGAATCTGAACTAATTTTATGGACATATTTGACTATTTTATTAAAGACACTACACACAACCTGTTTTTGAAGTTGTGTTTAATTTTAAATGAAACGGTTTACATGTTTACTTTTCATTTCCAGTAACTTTTAAAAATAAATGTTTATAGTTCCATAGGCTCAAGCAGGTCAGCTTCCCACCCTATGTCATACAATTCTGACAAATCGGCATCCTCATCATGTTTTTCATCATCCTCAGGATTTAAATCATCCAAGGGATCTACTTCCACTGACGTTTCAATGACAAGTTCAATGATAAGATCGAGATCAACGGATTGCTCATTATCACTCATGGTTGATGTTGTCGTTATCTTTAAAGAAAGAGAACAACAATGAGATGTTGCAGAGTAAGAGACAAATCTCAGAGACTATAATAGTAAAATTGTTTAACAAGAGTAACATTTTGCAGCTATTATTTAGCCATGTCCAGCGATGCTGAGGAGGTGAGGCCTATGTCCAAGTTTTCAGTGAACAGGACTCATCTCTTCTTAACCTTGGATAAGCCTCACCGACTCTGTGTCCCCTGCTCATACTTAAATGTAAAGGGGCAGATTTATGTTAACTGGCGCATCCCCAGGGATGCACCAGTTAACGTGCACCGCTGCTCTGCCACCCATGGTGTGCCGCATTTACAATGTGGAGCACCATTGAGCAAAAACAGCACAGATGCATCACGCATCTGTGCCGCAAAAGCAGCACATTGCAGGAATCACGTCGTAAGCGGGACATGTCTACTGCAATGCACAGGGGCAAGCCACACATTGCATGGTGCATCACTCCTTATGCCTGTTTCAAACAGGCGTAAGGATTTGATTCAGCAATGCCATAAAGCTGACTCAGTGAAATCTTCTAAATTTCACTGTGTTAGTTTTACAGGGCTTTCATGCAAATGAATGCCCACCCTGCAACAAAACGCCTATATGAAACCTGACGCAGGTTTCATGTGGCACAGGACTTTACACCGTGACACATCTGCCTAGATGCATCAAGTTGTAAATATGTCGCAACATAGCGCATCTTTTGCGCCGCCGCTGCGTCACAAAAGTGACGCACAGCGGCGCAAAAGAGGCACACGGCTATCATAAATCTGTCCCTAACATTTTAAATGATTGATTCAGGATGACGATAAGGTGTGGCCTATCCAGAGGTTTGTTTGAGGTGAGGCCTACTCAGGGTTGCAGATGAAATTTAGGCTTGTTGAAGAATACAGAGGAGATAATACATGTGCAGGCCTACCAATGAAGTGAGTCATGTCCACTGCACTCTTGAACAAAGGTCAGACCTCTTCTGTGTCCGTGAACAGGCCTAAACCTCATCTGCACAATGTGATTCGTAAAGTTAGGAAACACAGGTGATGTAATTGAAAAATGTGGAATTTCTTTTCCTCATTTCACAATCACATCACCTGTGTTTCCTTTGCTTAGGTATCTCATTGTGCAGATGGAGTCTAGCATATCAAAGAGTACACAGAAGTTGAGCACTGTATACAACAATTTTGACATTTACAGAAGATTCAGCTTCTCCATGCCCCCTACACAGTCCTAAATGTTTACAGTTTAAACGGACGGTATGTTGTTGGAGATGAAGTGAGGCCTGTCTTGCAACATGGTGCATCTTTTGCATCACTGCTGCATTGGTTTCATGTGGCACAGGACTTTACAGCATGACACATCTGCCTAGATGCATCAAGTTGTAAATATGTCGCAACATAGCAAATCTTTTGCACCGCCCCTGCGTCACAAAAGTGACGCACAGCGGCGCAAAAGAGGCACACTCCTATCATAAATCTGTCCCTAACATTTTAAATGATTGATTCAGGATGACGATAAGGTGTGGCCTATCCAGAGGTTTGTTTGAGGTGAGGCCTACTCAGGGTTGCAGATGAAATTTAGGCTTGTTGAAGAGTACAGAGGAGATAATACATGTGCAGGCCTACCAATGAAGTGAGTCATGTCCACTTCACTCTTGAACAAAGGCCAGACCTCTTCTGTGTCTGTGGACAGGCCTAAACCTCATCTGCACAATGTCATTCGTAAAGTTAGGAAACACAGGTGATGTAATTGAAAAATGTGGAATTTCTTTTCCTCATTTCACAATCACATCACCTGTGTTTCCTTTGCTTAGGTATCTCATTGTGCAGATGGAGTCTAGCATATCAAAGAGTACACAGAAATTGAGCACTGTATACAACAATTTTGACATTTACAGAAGATTCAGCTTCTCCATGCCCCCTACACAGTCCTAAATGTTTACAGTTTAAACTGACGGTATCTTGTTGGAGATGAAGTGAGGCCTGTCTTGCAACATGGTGCATCTTTTGCATCACTGCTGCATCGGTTTCATGTGGCACAGGACTTTACAGCATGA
Source organism: Lissotriton helveticus (assembly GCF_964261635.1). Classification (NCBI taxonomy): domain Eukaryota; kingdom Metazoa; phylum Chordata; class Amphibia; order Caudata; family Salamandridae; genus Lissotriton; species Lissotriton helveticus. The sequence goes on along the minus strand of NC_136060.1, from coordinate 61,830,693 downwards.
CACATCTGCCTAGATGCATCAAGTTGTAAATATGTCGCCACATAGCAAATCTTTTGCACCGCCGCTGCGTCACAAAAGTGACGCACAGTGGCGCAAAAGAGGCACACGGCTATCATAAATCTGTCCCTAACATTTTAAATGATTGATTCAGGACAACGATAAGGTGTGGCCTATTCAGAGGTTTGTTTGAGGTGAGGCCTACTCAGGGTTGCAGATGAAATTTAAGCTTGTTGAAGAGTACAGAGGAGATAATACATGTGCAGGCCTACCAATGAAGTAAGTCATGTCCACTTCACTCTTGAACAAAGGCCAGACCTCTTCTGTGTCCGTGGACAGGCCTAAACCTCATCTGCACAATGTGATTCGTAAAGTTAGGAAACACAGGTGATGTAATTGAAAAATGTGGAATTTCTTTTCCTCATTTCACAATCACATCACCTGTGTTTCCTTTGCTTAGGTATCTCATTGTGCAGATGCAGTCTACCATATCAAAGAGTACACAGAAGGTGAGCACTGTATACAACAATTTTGACATTTACAGAAGATTCAGCTTCTCCATGCCCCCTACACAGTCCTAAATGTTTACAGTTTAAACTGACGGTATCTTGTTGGAGATGAAGTGAGGCCTATCTTGCAACATGGTGCATCTTTTGCATCACTGCTGCATCGCTTTCATGTGGCACAGGACTTTACAGCATGACACATCTGCCTAGATGCATCAAGTTGTAAATATGTTGCCATCTTTTGCACCACCGCTGCGTCACAAAAGTGACGCACAGTGGCGCAAAAGAGGCACACGGCTATCATAAATCTGTCCCTAACATTTTAAATGATTGATTCAGGATGACGATAAGGTGTGGCCTATTCAGAGGTTTGTTTGAGGTGAGGCCTACTCAGGGTTGCAGATGAAATTGAAGCTTGTTGAAGAGTACAGAGGAGATAATACATGTGCAGGCCTACCAATTAAGTAAGTCATGTCCACTTCACTCTTGAACAAAGGCCAGACCTCTTCTGTGTCCATGGACAGGCCTAAACCTCATCTGCACAATGTGATTCGTAAAGTTAGGAAACACAGGTGATGTAATTGAAAAATGTGGAATTTCTTTTCCTCATTTCACAATCACATCACCTGTGTTTCCTTTGCTTAGGTATCTCATTGTGCAGATGCAGTCTAGCATATCAAAGAGTACACAGAATGTGAGCACTGTATACAACAATTTTGACATTTACAGAAGATTCAGCTTCTCCATTCCCCCTACACAGTCCTAAATGTTTACAGTTTAAACTGACGGTATCTTGTTGGAGATGAAGTGAGGCCTATCTTGCAACATGGTGCATCTTTTGCATCACTGCTGCATCGCTTTCATGTGGCACAGGACTTTACAGCATGACACATCTGCCTAGATGCATCAAGTTGTAAATATGTCGCCACATAGCAAATCTTTTGCACCGCCGCTGCGTCACAAAAGTGACGCACAGTGGCGCAAAAGAGGCACACGGCTATCATAAATCCGTCCCTAACATTTTAAATGATTGATTCAGGATGATGATAAGGTGTGGCCTATTCAGAGGTTTGTTTGAGGTGAGGCCTACTCAGGGTTGCAGATGAAATTTAGGCTTGTTGAAGAGTACAGAGGAGATAATACATGTGCAGGCCTACCAATGAAGTAAGTCATGTCCACTTCACTCTTGAACAAAGGCCAGACCTCTTCTGTGTCTGTGGACAGGCCTAAACCTCATCTGCACAATGTCATTCGTAAAGTTAGGAAACACAGGTGATGTAATTGAAAAATGTGGAATTTCTTTTGCTCATTTCACAATCACATCACCTGTGTTTCCTTTGCTTAGATATCTCATTGTGCAGATGGAGTCTAGCATATCAAAGACTACGCAGAAGGTGAGCACTGTATGGAACATGGCTATGTAACTCAAAGAATCAAAATCTAAATTTGCCAAGCACAGATGGGGACGTATTTACAAGGACCTTGCACCACGGGGAAATGTCTTAAATTAAAATGGGAAAAATAACATCAAAGGGACTCAAAGGCCTTGTAAATATGCCCCAAGCAACCTATGAAACTCTAGCAGTACATATCAAGAAACCTAATTGATTTCAAAAAACGTTTTTAAACAAATGATGTAAAGCAATTATATACCTACATTCATGGGGAAGTGACTTAAAATGCTCTAAGACACATGAAAGCGTTTTTTAAGGCCCTTGCAACATTTTTGCGTCACTTTTAACATGGCTATGTAACTCAAAGAATGAAAATCTAAATTTGCCAAGCACACATGGGGGCGTATTTACAAGGACCTTCCACCACGGGGAAATGTCTTTAATTAAAATGGGAAAAATAACATCAAAGGGACTCAAATGCCTTTTAAATATACCCCAAGCAACCTATGAAACTCTAGCAGTACATATCAAGAAACCTAATTGATTTCAAAAAAAGTTTTTAAACACATCATGTACATCAATTATATACCTACATTCAAGGGGAAATGACTTAAAATGCCCTAAGACACATGAAAGCGTTTTTTTAAGGCCCTTGCACCATTTTTGCGTTACTTTTAACATGGCTATGTAACTCAAACAATCAAAATCTAAATTTTCCAAGCACACATGGGGGCGTATTTACAAGGACCTTGCACCACAAGGAAATGTCTTAAATTAAAATGGGAAAAATTACATCAAAGGAACTCAAAAGCCTTGTAAATATGCCCCAAGCAACCTATGAAACTCTAGCAGTACATATCAAGAAACCTAATTGATTTCAAAAAACGTTTTTAAACACATCATGTAAAGCAATTATTCAACCACATTCATGGGGAAGTGAGTTAAAATGCCCTAAGACACATGAAAGCATTTTTTTAAGACCCTTGCACCATTCTTGCATCACTTTTAACATGGCTATGTAACTCAAAGAAACAAAATCTATTTGTAAAACACTTGACACAAAGCAACATTTTAAATACACAACTTTCTTCATAATTTTCTCCCTAAAGCATACTATTCTCTATATAAATTAAATGAATCTTTTCTCACCTTAGCAAATACTTTATGAGTTTCAAAACAGTCTCAGACACACACCAATTTGTCTTCAGCAGAACAAAGGGTATGCACTCCAGAGGCTGCAGCCATAAAAAGCACAGAAATGCTGTAATTCATCACACATATCTCTCATGTCACCCAATCAAAACTCTTCCCTCACTTTTTTCAAATCAACACCCTTCCCCCCTCTGCCCTTTCTGCCTTTTTGGCATAGCAACCACCTCCTGAAAGACCTCTCATGTTTGCAACTTCACACAACAATGTTTCAATTGAACTCTGAACTCTCAGTACACCTGGTATCCAGTGCAATCTTTCATAAAATGATTTTTTCTTGACCATTCAAATTACATCTTTCAAAGAACTTATCCATGCACCCTATCTTTCTGTTTCCAGCAATCAAAATCCACCAATCACTGCTACTGATTCATTAGCACAGAAACTCCACAGTTTTTTTCATTATAAACTCTTATTTTTTCAACTGCCATTTCATTGCCACACTTCATCTGACTGCAGCAGAACCTTCTCTCACCATGTTTTCTGTCTGGATTGTTGGACATAGTTACATCTACTGGGCTCAAAGGTATGCTGATAACAGAAATTTACCTAACCTCAATTTACAAAATGTGGAAATCAAGTGGATTGGCCACAGAGGATTAAAATGTCACCAATTGATACCATTGGTGAAAACCTTTTTGCATTTGCCAAAACCTGACCTGTTAATTGTGCACTGTGGAGGAAATGACTTGGGCACTTTGACTGGGGTAGGTCTGGAAATGCTTTTAAAGGACACCTTTGACCAATTGATGGCACTTTTTCCTCAAACTGCCTTGGTATATTCAAATATATGCCAAAGACAGAAATGGAGGTGGTCGAACCAATTTTGTCCACAAATTGAGAAATCGAGGAAGCATGTAAATAAGTCTGTTTCAGCTTACATGAGAGACCATGGAATGGGCTCCATGTACAACAATAACTTGCGTTACTACATGCAAGATATCTACAGAGGAGATGGAGTTCACTTCTCAGATGAGGGGAACAGAATTTTCATCCTGAATTTAAGACTGTGCATTGGTACCTACTTATAAGTACCTAAATCTACCACAAACCCAAAAGCTCTTCTCAGAGCTACCCTAACTATGATCACCATAAACAAATTTTAAATGTAACTTTTTTTTTACTAATTTTCACAATTTACGCTTTCCTGAGCGCTACCCGGTACGCGCACCGGACGCTAACCGCGCGAAAATTAAAAAAAAAATGTTTTTTTTTCGCACATATGGACCTCCTCAGCCACCCTCAGAAAACCTAGGGGGTCAGGATACGTTTACCGTGCCCCCTTCTACCCATTCTGAACATTATTTGCCCTCCATCTTGTATTTCAATTCTACCGAAACACAAAATGGAGGACTCCCGTAACGCTGCCGGTTCGCGTACCGGGGCGCTCACCGGGAAGCGCTCCATTAAAAAAGGTGGGAAAGTAATTTACAGAAAAACGACTGGAGACACTTTCACCAAATATAGATTAGCTCATACTACATACCAATCCCTACCATTTTCACAAATTTGATTGAAATTCCATTTAGCCATTTAGCCTCTAGACCTCTCTAAATACCCTGAGGTAAATTACTTCACAAAACACATCTGAAGTGTTGGAATTGACAACCAATTAAAATGTTACTTTCATTTTCTACTTTTTTTACCTGACATTTGATTGGTTATGTACCTGAATATATATAAAAAAAGAGAGAGAAACACAGCCATTTTGACTACTACTTCCTGAACTACATTGCAAGATCATTTTCACTCACAACTTAAACTTGTTTTTAAAAGGTAAGATGTTATTTTATAAATTTGAAAACATTTTCAGATAGTTATATACTATCCCTCTGTAAGAGTTAGACATTGAGAAAGGCTTGTTTATTATAATTATGGATTGATTTAGGTTTCTGTGGTATAATTATGAATTTACTTAGGCACTTTTTAATAGTACTACTTCACGCCTCAAAAGTACCTGTCTGAACTTAAACCCAACAGTGCCCTATCTCTACTGATATATTTATTTTTTATGCAAATTTCAGCACAAAAATGGAAGGAGAACAGAACGTTTCCTTTGAAATTGTCCTAGACATGAACAATGAGGAAATCATTGAACCCATTGACTTGGAATTCATGGATGAATCACGAGACCATGAACTTCTACAATGTGTAGAATCTGTGGATTTCTTACTTCAATATGAGGACGGTCAAATGTGGGAAGTTATGTTCAGTCAAAAAGAAGACATATCGGACAGTCAAATGTTAGACGTTCTATTAAATTTTGAAAAAGAATCAGAAAAATAAAATTATATTTAATAATAAAAAATTGTTTGAGTCTTTAATCATTTTTATATGTAATTCATAAACTAGTACCAAATTGATTATAATGTAAAGTCAGACTTATAGTATACTGTGCACAATCCCAAAAATAAATTTATATTTAATAATCATAAATACTGCTACTTAAATAAAAAAAACAAAAAAAAAACAACAAAAAGAACAATCAATAAACATACAATATTTCAAAATATCATAGTCTATCATTCTTTTTTCCTTATAGTACGCTCCCCAGACCGCTTCCCGGTGCGCGTACCGGGCGCTCCCCACGCAAAAAAAACAACATTTATTATTTTTTTTTGCCCCGCGGGGCCCTTTTAAAGCCTCCACATCAAACCTAGGGGTCAGGGAGGATCTACTATGCCCCCTTATGGTCATTTCCCCCTTTGTTTTGGCCTCCTCTTGTCTCTCGATCCTACCGAGAGACAAGATGGCGGCCGCTCCGGACTGTTTAGAATGTTGACAGACACCGGAGAGCCAATCAGCTTCGCTTCGCGAAGTTCCGTTACGCGTCAGGTACGCGAACCGGAGCGCTGCCCGGAGCGCGCTTACAGATATATATTTTTTTTTAACGTTAATTTCTCAAAATCCACTGGAGCACATATATTGAGACCTAGCAAAGGCACATCGGGCTAACAGTCCCTACAATTTTGCCAAGTTTCAAGCAAATCCATTCAGCCGTTCGGGCTAAAAGTGAGGCCAACCGCCCCATGGAAATTAACATGGGAAAAACGCGTTTTGGGACCCCCCTTTTTTCTCGGCCCCCCCTTGACGAACCCCCCCCCAAATTTTCAGGGGCTGCTCAGAAACAAAATGTTCCATTTTCCTGACAATTTCAGCCAATTCCGTCCACAAACGCCAAAGTTATTAGACATAGAATTTTCAAAAATCCCATAGAGAAAAAATCCTAACTATATATACCTACTGGCGACCGCCAGTAGGTAATATATATATATACTTATATATATATCCTTGGTTTTAATAGACTGTTGTAAATTCGCCCAGCACTAACGCCTGAAAATACAAAAATGTCCTTTGGTTTTCCCCACGTATTATCACCGGACTGAAGTATGCTGGGAGATGCAGTGCCAGCAGATTGACACTGCAGACAACGATCACATGGTTGGGGTAGGCGTGCACCGATCAATCAAGGAGTGCTGCGGAGATAATAACACAGCTGGGCGCATGTTCCAACAGTCGGGCAGTGGCGTCTGAGGAAGGCTAAGCGCCGAAATGCATCACGCCTTATCTGCTCTTACCAATAAAGAACCTCTTCTCTTAATCCCCGCGTGTGGCTCCTTCCTTCGGTTTCCCTGGAGGTGGATTGCATATTCCTGTGTCATCCAGAGGCACATTCAGGAGCTCCCGTTTTCTTCAAGTTGGCTGCCCTTTTACTGGACTCTGTGTATCTGCCAAGGTATTGGCCTGAGACAGCCCACCTACAGCGTAACAGGGAAGCACGGGACGCTGCATGAAATAGCAGTGTGTGACTTCACACATGGAAAAGGTGAACTTTTGCCGACCCACGACCTGACGGACCTGTTCTCTGGAGGTTTAAACGGTATTGCGGGGACTCGAGGGGTTCCTTGGTTTTAATAGACTGTTGTAAATTCGCCCAGCACTAACGCCTGAAAATACAAAAATGTCCTTTGGTTTTCCCCACGTATTATCACCGGACTGAAGTATGCTGGGAGATGCAGTGCCAGCAGATTGACACTGCAGACAACGATCACATGGTTGGGGTAGGCGTGCACCGATCAATCAAGGAGTGCTGCGGAGATAATAACACAGCTGGGCGCATGTTCCAACAGTCGGGCAGTGGCGTCTGAGGAAGGCTAAGCGCCAAAATGCATCACGCCTTATCTGCTCTTACCAATAAAGAACCTCTTCTCTTAATCCCCGCGTGTGGCTCCTTCCTTCGGTTTCCCTGGAGGTGGATTGCATATTCCTGTGTCATCCAGAGGCACATTCAGGAGCTCCCGTTTTCTTCAAGTTGGCTGCCCTTTTACTGGACTCTGTGTATCTGCCAAGGTATTGGCCTGAGACAGCCCACCTACAGCGTAACAGGGAAGCACGGGACGCTGCATGAAATAGCAGTGTGTGACTTCACACATGGAAAAGGTGAACTTTTGCCGACCCACGACCTGACGGACCTGTTCTCTGGAGGTTTAAACGGTATTGCGGGGACTCGAGGGGTTCCTTGGTTTTAATAGACTGTTGTAAATTCGCCCAGCACTAACGCCTGAAAATACAAAAATGTCCTTTGGTTTTCCCCACGTATTATCACCGGACTGAAGTATGCTGGGAGATGCAGTGCCAGCAGATTGACACTGCAGACAACGATCACATGGTTGGGGTAGGCGTGCACCGATCAATCAAGGAGTGCTGCGGAGATAATAACACAGCTGGGCGCATGTTCCAACAGTCGGGCAGTGGCGTCTGAGGAAGGCTAAGCGCCGAAATGCATCACGCCTTATCTGCTCTTACCAATAAAGAACCTCTTCTCTTAATCCCCGCGTGTGGCTCCTTCCTTCGGTTTCCCTGGAGGTGGATTGCATATTCCTGTGTCATCCAGAGGCACATTCAGGAGCTCCCGTTTTCTTCAAGTTGGCTGCCCTTTTACTGGACTCTGTGTATCTGCCAAGGTATTGGCCTGAGACAGCCCACCTACAGCGTAACAGGGAAGCACGGGACGCTGCATGAAATAGCAGTGTGTGACTTCACACATGGAAAAGGTGAACTTTTGCCGACCCACGACCTGACGGACCTGTTCTCTGGAGGTTTAAACGGTATTGCGGGGACTCGAGGGGTTCCTTGGTTTTAATAGACTGTTGTAAATTCGCCCAGCACTAACGCCTGAAAATACAAAAATGTCCTTTGGTTTTCCCCACGTATTATCACCGGACTGAAGTATGCTGGGAGATGCAGTGCCAGCAGATTGACACTGCAGACAACGATCACATGGTTGGGGTAGGCGTGCACCGATCAATCAAGGAGTGCTGCGGAGATAATAACACAGCTGGGCGCATGTTCCAACAGTCGAGCAGTGGCGTCTGAGGAAGGCTAAGCGCCGAAATGCATCACGCCTTATCTGCTCTTACCAATAAAGAACCTCTTCTCTTAATCCCCGCGTGTGGCTCCTTCCTTCGGTTTCCCTGGAGGTGGATTGCATATTCCTGTGTCATCCAGAGGCACATTCAGGAGCTCCCGTTTTCTTCAAGTTGGCTGCCCTTTTACTGGACTCTGTGTATCTGCCAAGGTATTGGCCTGAGACAGCCCACCTACAGCGTAACAGGGAAGCACGGGACGCTGCATGAAATAGCAGTGTGTGACTTCACACATGGAAAAGGTGAACTTTTGCCGACCCACGACCTGACGGACCTGTTCTCTGGAGGTTTAAACGGTATTGCGGGGACTCGAGGGGTTCCTTGGTTTTAATAGACTGTTGTAAATTCGCCCAGCACTAACGCCTGAAAATACAAAAATGTCCTTTGGTTTTCCCCACGTATTATCACCGGACTGAAGTATGCTGGGAGATGCAGTGCCAGCAGATTGACACTGCAGACAACGATCACATGGTTGGGGTAGGCGTGCACCGATCAATCAAGGAGTGCTGCGGAGATAATAACACAGCTGGGCGCATGTTCCAACAGTCGGGCAGTGGCGTCTGAGGAAGGCTAAGCGCCGAAATGCATCACGCCTTATCTGCTCTTACCAATAAAGAACCTCTTCTCTTAATCCCCGCGTGTGGCTCCTTCCTTCGGTTTCCCTGGAGGTGGATTGCATATATATATATATATATATATATATATATATATATATATATATATATATATATATATATATATATATATATATATATATGAGCCAAACACCTTTTCTTTTGCTGAAGAGATGAGAGGGACACCGCGGAGCACGGTAAGGCAGACTTTAATGGTCTTAATGGCATGACGCGTTTCGGAAATCTTCCTTTCTCAAATGCCGAAATTCATTCTCGTGGCTGATTCAACTGAATGCTTGTCTTAAAATAGTCTAACCATTTCTTTAATGAAGAACACCTGACCCCCGTGATCTCAAGCTCCACCCATGCAGTTTTCGTTGAACAAACTGCATTTCCCACAATGCAGCGCGATGTGAGGCCGGGGAGGGTAGAACTAATGGCCTGAAATGAAATAGTTCACAATAAGTGAAGGGCCAATTTTGGGAGCGAGGTCAGGCGACTTGTGCAGACAGGTGAGAGAAAGCTGCCTCCCGTGCCCCTACTTCCAGCCGCACTTTCCCACCTAGGGCCAAACTGGAGACGACAGCACAGTGTCCGCACCTCTTCATGCAATTATGGACTGACATTGCCAACAGTTCTTCTTCCCTCGTGGGTCGGGTGGCGGCTCTCAGCTGCCGATTCTTTGGAAAACAGAAGTGTTGCCACTGATGCCCTTCGTTGCTGAGAGCACTTAACGGAAGGGTCCCTCTTGCGTGCCAAGGGCTGACACGCTAACACATGAGCCAAACACCTTATATATATATATATATTATATTACCTACTGGCGCTGGCCAGTCTGTAGTTATAGTTAGGACCTATTATACATAGGAAAAGCTTTAGGTAGGTATAGTTAGCACCTGTTATCCGTAGGAAAAGCGTTTTTTGATTTGCCAATATCTTTGGAGCCGATTGACGAATCTTGGCAAAACTTTCACAAAAAAAAGTTCACTCAGGTCAGCTCCTGCCTTAAAAGTTTGGGGGTGATTCATCAAGCAGGGGCGGAGAAAAAAAGGGGGTCCCTAAATGCATTTTCCCTTTGTTCATTTCCATAGGTATTTAGACACTGCTACAGCCCGAACTGCTGGAAGGAATTACACCAAATTTGACAAAAAGGTTGGTCATGGTCGTGAAAGCACCCTTTGTTTAAATGGTGTAAATCCGCACAGTAGTTGCTGAGAAATTCAAAAATAAAAATATCGACATCTGAGCACCGAGGAGGGTTCGTGAACCCTCCCGGGCATGAGCTTTGCTCTGATTGGCTGTCAACACTCCAAACAAGGAAGTGTTGGCAGCCATCTTGTGACTGGGTAACCAAATCATAAGAAAAATTGTGCAAAAAAGATAAAAAAACAAGAAAAAGGGGGCAGGGTAGAAACACCCTGACCCCCTAGGCCCAAAAAAAGCATTTTTTTAAAATGATTTTGGCCGAATTTGCACTGGGGCCACAAATCCGTCCGAAATTATTTTTAAAAAAACGATGCGGGGTCACTTGCGCTTCGTTTGTTAAAAAGCCCCCGGGTGGGCCAGCTCTGGGGGGCAATATGTATTTATTGGCATCTTAGAGCACCACCACCTGCCCTTTGCCTGGTTATCTCTGCTTTCATCATGTCAGCCAATCTCCTGTTTGATTTCTTCTTACTGTTAGTACTTGAAGCCTGGTAAGTGTTTCCAAAACCTTTAGGCACTGCACGCTACTCTCGCTGCTTACTTTCTGGTCTTACTGCGAGTGCAGGCTGTGAAATTAACGCAATCACTGTACACACATTCAGGGAAATGAAATGTGCGCCTTTAGACATAATATTAATTTTACATCAATGTTCCATCTATGGGAAAAGAAGTAATTTAAATCTATTGTGCACGTGCAAGTCACCTTCAGGGTGCCTGGCTATTTCGGCTATTGTTTGTCGTACCAAGAGGATTTTCCACTGTGGAATCCTGTGTGATCCTGGTGAGAGAGAACGGTCAGTGCTTTCCCAAAACTCCCTTCTAGGGTATTTAGAAACCTAAGTTCACTTGTTGCTTCTCTTTTCACTGAAAGAAGCACTGGGTCTTGTTTAGAGATGCACACGTATAGATGGCTCTTGACAAACATAGCACCAATACGCCACTCTCTGTGGAGCCAGGGATACGCTGCCTAAGCGTGCACTTGCCCATCCAGCCGCTACAGTTTGTTTCTGCAGAAGAGGGGTAGTAGAATGTTAGAAATGGGATCCATGGCTGGCCAGGGCTTGGGCCAAAGTCAGTCAGAGACCACCATTCCCACGTCAGGGCAAGGGAGTTACACGCCAAGATAACCCCTGCTCACCCCCTTGGTAACGTGACACGAGCAGTAAGGCTAAACTCGGAGGCAATGTGAGTTAAGTGTTTGCGCGCGTACCCAGCAACAACACCCAAGGCCTACCACAAAGGAAACTCCACACAAGGTTATGTATAAAAATAGCCTTTGTATTACATCAAACACATTAGATAAAAACACACACGTTACAATGTGCCAACAGGCACGGGCAGAATTTACAGGGGATATGTACAAGACAGGGCCACATTGACCACTGTCAGGAATAGGCACTTTTAGAATTAGCACTTAGAACATAGAATATAAAATCACTGTAGCACAAATTAGAAAATAGAGCACACAACCAGTAATCACTGGTAACAGGTAAGTACCACCTACGCAACCCTAACAACTTTAGGAAAATATCACGCAGGGAACCAGGACCTCACTAGCAACACCTATACTAGCAAGAACAACCACCTAAGTATCACCATACATTTAGGGGTATAAGCATGAACATATTACACATGATGCTTCACAACATTCAGAGGTGCAGGGAAGGAAAGCACATGATGCATAAACATACATTCAGAGGTGTAAGAACAAGGCACATGATGCATCAAAACACATTCAGAGGTGAAGCACGGGAGAACACATGATGCATAAACAACACATTCAGAGGTGTAAGAAAAATTGCGCAGAAATCACATCAGTCACCACCGGTGATGGTCCCTAGGCGAACTGGCCTCGCAGGGGCTAGGACGCCCTGTGTCCCAAAGTCAGGGGCCTAAACGTAGCAGCTGCCCACTAAGTGCTGGGCAGCTGTGGAGAAAATGATGGGGCCAACGTGGGAGCCTTGCAGCCTCTGACAAACTGACTGTCCCCCAGGAGCCTCTTGTGGCCTCTTGGCAAATGAGTGGCAAGGTGGGAGCGGCCCGCTGCCTTCTGGGGCCGCTCTACCACAGAGAAAGGGTACCCCCTAAGCCTCTCTGGGCTCGTAGAAATGAATGTGGCCCTCAAGAGCCTCTCTGGGCTCTAAACAAACAAAGGTGCGGCTTGAGCCTCTTGGGGCTCTGAAAACAAAGGTGCGGCTTGTTGGAGTCCCTCCTGGACTCTAAAGGAATGCCTCTGAGCCTCTCGGGCTCTACACAATGGATGGCCCCGCCTTGAGCCTCACTGGGCTCGGAAGCTAACAAATTCTCCTTTAGCTGGAGTCCCTCGTGGACTCGGGGTCAAGGGGATCCGGTGGAGTCCCTCCCTGGGGGACTCGGAATTATGGAAGGGCCTCGCACTGGAGGGGCGGGGCGGGCACCAGCAATGTGCCCCGACGCCCCCTCTCCTGGGAAACACTCACCGCGTCTCATCTCTGGCTCTGCTCCGGAGCGCGGGGCGGCTCCTGGGTGCGTCCGACTCCTCCTCTCTGCGGGGGTAGGGGAAGCCTTCTCTCCAAACGCAGGAGCGGGGCATAGGCTCCCGCGGCTCCTGCTTCCTGGTCCGTGTCCCATTGTCCCGCCTCCGGCCTGCCTGACTTCCGGCGCTATAAGCAAGGTAGAGCTCCAGCAAAGCTCTTGAGGCAGGCAGGGGGCAAGGCTGGGCCCAGAGCCAGCTCACTGGTCCCTCCAGACAGGAAGGCAATACCCAGTGGCAGTCCTCCTGGCGCCCAGCAGCAGCAGCACCCCTCAGCAAAAGGATCCTGGAAGAGAACAGATTGTAAGGGGACACAGCCCCTTTTTATACACAGTATTCCTTTGTCTGGCTTCAGGGTGAGGGGATAAACCAGTCGCAGCTGTTTTGTGAGCACTCTTGAAGTGATCAGCCCCTCACTCTATTCACTGGCAGGGCTAGGGACATTAGACCCACCACAGGGGGCGGAGCAAGCATTGTGTGGGGAAAGCCCAGCCCTATTCAGGTCCCAGGTGCACTCCTCCCCAGCCATCAGCATGCTAATCTCTCCACTCACCACCGGGGCAGACCCATCCAGACTCCTGGAGCCAGGCTCACCAGGCAGCTCCAGCCAATCACACGCCAGCACCCTTACTGCACACGCACACCCATGTCTAGAAGCGGCACTTCCACACTAGACACATTCACGCCGCACACATCATTGCGCAGCATTCAATCACACGAGTTTGCACATACCAGACTCGAGCCTGCACACCCCATGCATCAGGAAATACCAGGGACACATACATTCCCCATGCATTCCTATGGGAGGGCAGGCCTATCTCACCACATGTACTCAGAGTGCGCACGCACTTCACACTGGGACACAGTGAAGGTGCGCAGAAACCAAAAATCACCATCACCAGGTCATCATTAAAAGCAAAAAGTTTAGGGGTGAACCTGCCAGAAGGGCCAAGTCCAACATAGAATAAGTAGGCAGTGAAGGGGGAATGGTGGCTACCTTGATTTGGAGTACCATGAACCAGTGTGCTGACGAACTTGCTGCCTTCTGTCCTTCTGGATATATCACTGTTGGCATGAGGAGGTAGAAGACGTTGCTGCCCTTCACGTCTTTATAGCGGCACAGGCAGCACTGTGCAGTTCATGATCATTAAGAAAGCTCTCCCAGAAACAGTATGGCCCCATCAAAGCCCCTCTGTGGACGCCTGGCTATAGGGATTTTACAAGCGGCGCTAAGATTGGCACCGAATAGCCGCCCTGTCGCTTCTACATGGCTCTACTAATGGCAGTCTACATATTTATTTAATGTGCCCCTCTTCGTGGCCAGAGACAGAAGCAACATCATTAGTGCAGCAGTGTGTCATGGAAAGAGAGGGGGTACATGTTGTGAGGGCCCTCTGTACCCCAGTTATTGATATATTTTACTACCCATGCGTAGGACAGGGGCATGGGAGTTTCAAGGGTTAAGTGTGTCCCGGGATAAAGAGGCATATTTGCCCCTTCCTCCTGTTTGAGGAGTAATTCAGGTGTTGTGGATCTCTCACGCCCCTGGACATGTACCTGTTTCACTGCGCTCATAGCTAAGGTGGAATAAACCTGCATGCGCTCATTACAGCACCCAATGTGTCATGAGCCCTAGCGCTAGGGAGGAAATGCTGCCCGCCCATGCTGTTTGAATTCTAAAATATAGCAATAATTAGGGTTCAGAGGGCCCCCTAGGCACTGCACCTTGGTGCCACTGCACTTGCTGCACCAAATGCAGCTGCGCACCTGCTTGCGCAATTGTACCCGGGACCCTGGCTTCGACAATGGATACTATAAACGTGACATCTATGCTGATAGGGATAGAGCCATCGACTGTGTGGACACATTGTTTACAGTGACAGCAGTCACATTGTGCCAGTGACAGCACCGCCCCCACCCCCTTTAGGGGGAAGGTGACACACAACTGCTGCCTGGCTACAGTGAACTTTTCCGACATCCTCCTGTGTTACCGCTGCAACATGTGTTACAGGCACGGAGGCATCTGTACTCTTTGGTACCCTTCCTAGCTCCATTGTGCACCGGCCTTTACAACTTTGAAACGCATATTTTTCTGAACCCATTCCCCTCACACTGAGAATGGATAGTGTTGCTTGTTAAGTGTTGATAAATATGTACAGATGCACCAATAACGCAAGAGCCATTTACCATAAGGGCCACCATTATCAAAGAGTGCCATGCAAGAAAACTACACAGATGCAGCAAGACACTGAGCGTGTGTTCCTCTTTATTGGTTGAGGATCACACGTGATAGAAAGACATTTGAAAAGGAGTAGGGGAACCGCATCAATCAAGCTGAATGTGGACATTGAATCAAATGTGTATGAATGTAGCTGTCATAACCACAGCAGGTACTGTGGCAAAGGGTTCGAGAGACCCACCACACTTCAATTATGGCCGTCTGTACCTAAAACCTGAGGTAGGAGCCGGAGGTTAGTTTTTCTTCTTGCTTGAGGACCATGACCATTGCCACTCAACTGCATCTAAAACTCTTCACCGCGAGTCAAAGTAAACGTGGTACGTTATTAATGTAAATTCTTCTGTACTGTTGTTTTCATCCTTGGATGCACGACCTGGCAGTGCTGATGTAAGCAGTAGCTGCCTGTAAAGTCACCAGGCTGTAACGCTCGCCACTGTCTAATAATCATTCCAGACAGTGATGTCGTGTGTAATAAGAAAGCGCTTGCATAGCCTCACGAGAGAAGTGAGCCCAGAGCAGAACGCGGATTCTCAACAAGGGATCCTGGCAGTGCAGCCCAAAGCGTCATGTGCACATGGATTAAGACAGCCACACACACTCCACAAGTGGAAAGATACATGACACTGCGCAATAATCAGTGTAGTTTATGGAAACTCACAGTTCAGTACCACGCAGAGAAGGATATTCCGTCCCTGTGGACTCCATTGATTGCACGAGGAGGGTAAAGTAACGCAATCTGGCGGGGAGTCCACACAGCCCTCTGGGAAACATCAGCTTGTTGAGCAGTGATAGACGTGATGGAGACTGAATGTTTTTTTTTCTCCACAAGGTTTCTCCATCTGCACTTAACGTTGCTAAATGTGTTCACCTTGATTTCAATGAGGCCGTGCAGGGTCAGACATTGCATGGGGCAAAGGACAGGGGGTTTGGGGGGCTAAATCAGGATCTACGCCCGAGGCCGCAGCACCGAATTTATTTCCGGCATTAACATATTTTTCCCATAAGGGCCCATAATGCTTCTGGTTATTGCGCAAGACCCAAGACCCTGACGTACGTAAAAATGAAAGCCTTCACATACAGACCTGCCTTTAGAATATACGTTTCCCCCAATATGTTTGAGAAAGTGTGCAGTAAATGAAAGACTTTGCTACTTCTTTTGAAAAAATGAATGCGAGGGTAGGGAGGCCCCCTACTCTTTTGGAGAAGAACAAACTGGCTCGCCTCACTTTGTTCTGCTGGACTCGTCCAGTCTCATCAAGTAAAGCAAGGGGCTGGCATTAACACATTTGCAAGGGTTCGTTTGTTCCCAGTGAAACCTGGGTCATGGATTGGCGTCCTCTTTCCTATCTGCATATGTCCAAAAGCACATCTTTTTACTGGTGCTCCCCTATGGAGCAAAACACAACATCTGTTGAAAGCACTGGACAATTTGCCACCCCAATGCCACCACCTTTCTTTCGGTTCCCAAACAATTCTCAGCCTCGTTAGCAGACAGGCCAGGTGGAAGTAGCATCAGAACAATTGATAGTTGGCCTCTAGGCACCTCTGTGCACCTCTGCTTTCATCCTGGACTCATTTGCCTTTATATTTATCCTTCACCCTTTGTAATAAAAGGTGAGAACCTTTTTGTATCTCAGTCCGCCTCAAAAAGTGGTGTTGTATTCCTCCTAAGCCATACTCTAATTCCGTCGTTTATCCAAATTTGAGACTCTAGGTAGCTACATCTGATTGTTTGATGGCCAGTATTCATTCATAGTTGACCTAAGAGCTCAGAGCTGTGGCCAGAATTGGAATGGTAGAAATGGTTGCACTTGTTGAGTTTTCAGGTGTTGCACAGTTTTTATTCTGTCAGTAGGTGCCAGAGTATTGGCAATTGCTTAAAGATACATTTGAGTGCCCCTCCTGGTCTTAAACATTAAATGGCGGAGCATATTGAACACATAAACCCTAGGTTTTAATTACAATCTCTTTCTCTCACCCTCCCAAACACTCTCTTACCCCCCCTCTCTCTCTCTCTCTTTCACTCACTCATTCACCTCCCACCACACCTCTGTCCTCGGACTATTTCTAGGTCTATAATCACCTCTCTCTCCTGCTCGCTCCCTCTATCTCTTCCTCTTGCCCTTTCTCTTTCCATTCCATTTTCTTGTGAGTATCCCAAACCCTCTCCTCTTCCCCACTATCCTGCCCTCTTCCCCTTCTCTATCTCTCTGTCCATCTCTCTCTGGAGTCCCCATTTTCTCCCTTCAGGCGGCTGATCAACCCCGGCATTACAAATCAGTGCGTGATACAAGTTTGGTTTTGAAATCGCGCGCCTGCGACAGCTTGCCAACCTGTAACGCTCACATGGTGCTGAGATCAGGAATCATGGAGAGATAAGAGAGACAATTCATCAACTTAATGATCTCACCACATTAAAACAGGAGTTACACTTGAAGCGTTCATTTCGTGACCAAGCAATAATGCAGCTGGTGTAACTCAGTCTACCAATAGAAATGAGAGCAATAGTACTAAAGTACTCAATTGAGAATAAATTATCCTAAGTAAAATTTGGGCTGAGAGATCCTTTTGACTGTATCCACCACATTTGACAATGCACTAACATGGAACATTGGGGTGACTGCAACAGGCCAGTGGAAGCTCCAAGGGAGGCCGTACTTTCGGGGCCTCATATTAAAACACAGTGCTTGCAAGGCAGAGCAAAGGTATCCGACTGGCTATCAAATGCATCAGACATTAGTGTGTTTTTAGCCAGAATTCATCATGGTGAGAAGGTGAGAAGGGGAGTATTAGTGGTGTAGCCGGTGTAGCGTCACCATGCCTATGAGCATGGGAATGCCACTACACCCGTTATTCTTATATTGTACTGATCAATTAGTGGGTTAGGAGATTATTTCTCTTCTGTGCACAAGAAACCGTGGAACCAGTGCTATGACACTGATGGTGACTGTAAAAAACTAGAAATCTAGAATAGAAGAAACATATTAAAGCCCCATAGTTATAATGTATCCCCTAGGGCAAGGAAAAGTCTGCTGTCAAGTAGAGTGGCACTCCCATTGGCTAGCGCCTAGAGATTTATTTCATTTGATTTGGCTGGGTGCACAAATATGGCCAAAATGATAAATAAAATACCAAAGCGCTTTGTTTGTTAAAAAGCCCCTGGGTGGGCCCGGTCCCAAGGGCTAGAAACCTTTAAAAAAAATCTTTGAAATTCACTGAAAAAACCATAGGTTTCAGGGACGCTACAATGAGAAATTACCATTTAAAAAACCTTTGAAATACACTGAAAAAACCATAGGTTTGAGGGACATTATAGTTAGTTGGACATTTCACTCATATAAAACCAGTGAAATTTGGCCGTTCTAGTTAAATCAGCTGACTATAACTCGCGCCCCCGCAATGCACTGCTGATGAAGTCACTTATTACATCATTTATGACATGGTCAGTGACATCACTGATGACATCACTGATGATATCTCAAATGACATCATTGATGACATCATCCACGTGATAATCTGATGCGCCTCCTCACATCCTAATATAAACTTTGATACACCCACTCTAAAATACAGACTACCATTTTTTTACGAAACCATAGACACACCAATACCAGTCAATACTTACCCACTCACTGATTCCTAGGTCTACACACACATCAACGTATTCACCCCTACAGGCATTCATGCATGCCGTCACTCATCAATACACCACTATTATATGCACTTATAAACCTATAGGGACACTCACACACTGCCACTCACCCATAGAGCTACTCATACACCTAGTGAGTCATTGAAAGAATCAATCACACTCCCATTTACTCACCTATACAGTTATACACACACCACCTCACCTGCTGATATATATACTAACACATACTTACTCTCTTATACAATCACTGATACAAGCACACCCTCATCTATATAGCCACTCTCACAATCACTCTCTCACATACAGTCATATATATGTCATTTGAGATGTCATCAGTGATGTCATGAGTGATGTCACAGACCATGTAATGAGTGATGTAATATGTGACGTCATCAGCAGTGCATTCCAGGCGCGCAATTTATAGTTAACTGAACTAACTATAACGGGGGAATTTCACTGGTTTTGTACGAGTGAAATGACCAACTAACTATAACGCCCTTGAAACTTATGTTTTTTTCAGTGAATATATATATATATATATATATATATATATATATATATATATATATATATATATATATTCACTGAAAAAACCATAGGTTATAGACCATATATAGTTAGGAATTAGCATTTACAAAACCTTGAAAATTCACTGAAAAAACCATAGGTTAGAGACCATATATAGTTAGCTGGACATTTTATTGACATAAAACCAATGAAATTCCATATATAGTTAGTTGCACCAACTATATATCGCGCACCCGCAATCCACTGCTGATGATGTCACATATTACATCATTCATGACATGGTCAGTGACATCACTGATGACATCACTGATGACATCTCAAATGACATCACTGATGACATCACTGATGACATCTCATTTGACATCAATGACCACATCACTGATGATATCATTCATTTTTGACTGATAGTTCAAACCACCGATCCTTTCCTTTGCCCTTTTACCAGAACTTTGGACTGCCTCCCCCTCTTTTACATTTTTACAGAAAACAAAACATTAACCACTACATTAGCATAGCAGTTGACACCAGAACTGTTTTCAAATAAATTGAAAACCAACAACATCTTCAACAGAATCCTTTTTGGTTCTGCTGTGACCCTGCTACAGCACAGGCATTGTCCCCAGCAGTAATTCTGCAATGCCGGTAAGAATAGCTGTGGTGCCTACTGGACTCACTCACCCCCGCGGCGCCCCACGCCGTTATTTGCTGGGCGGCAACTTACTAGACATCACCTTCGTGCCATCTAGATTTCAGCGCGTTCTGCTGCCTTCGAACTATTCGCACAACAGACTGCTACTGACGACCCACCCCCAGGCAACATCTTCTGAATTTTCATAATTTGAAAGAACTAGTAACATGTCCTCATCAGGAATTTCCTCATGAAAAGTCTGCAATGATGATTCTTGTAACTCTATGGTCTCCAAACATTCTATAAATTCGCCATCAAGAGATTGATCAAAAAAATCATTCAAGTCATCTCCTCCTTGTGAGAATATTTCATTATTGGTGCTGTCAATTTCAATAAATGTATTGGATAATTCAAAAGAAATTGCCACGGTCTCTTCGTTGTTTAAATCTTTTTACTGTTTTTGTTTTGTTGTATATATTTATAAGTTATTAAAGTTTTATAATCCTACTACTTTGTTAGAGTGCTATATATTTTTAATGTGACACATAAATGTAAAAACTTTGATGTACAAAGAGTCATCCCTGGAATCTTCCGCTTCAGGCTCGGTCCCCTCCACAATCACAATACAGGATGGTTTTCAGATAGTAGGAACACGTGTGGTGTGACGGATCTCATCGGGTGTGGGCCTTGATCTACTATAACTCCTTTGAAGAGGGGTGATTCTTTACAGCTGGGGCCATAAACTACATCTGCAGGGCTAGCTGATAGCCTGAACAATCGGACACAGAGGAAGAGGAGTGTCAGAGGGTGCGGTAGTGAATAGGGCGAAAGGGAGGTGTCGGGCGGGCACAGAGTGTGATTCTCAGGGAAGAGCAGCGCAGATGGGGAGAGGTTTATTGCCCATGCATAACACAGAGAGCGGGGGTGAGCAGTGCCTGGGGAAGATGCTTGCAAGGGGGAGCCATGCTACGAATCGACAGCGTGCAGAGAGTGGGTCTGGTCAAGGCATCTAAAATGGCTGCCGTGCACGACAAAAGTGTGGCATTTTAAAAAAGGCAAGATGGCGCAAACAATGTTTTTCAACACTTCCTCATTTCCTTCGAATCGAACGTTAACAGACGTTGGTGCATATTACCAAAGTTAAGCGATATTTATCGCTAACAATGCTTACCAACGAATTTTTTACCGCTAAGCATCGTCAGAAATTATCGAAGATAAACCTTGCTATTATCAAGGTTTATCGCAAATGCGATAAAAAACGACCGCAATGCATTAATATCGCTGAAAACTCAGCGATATTCATGCATTACCGAGCTAATGCTCTTAGCCATGTTATCCACCTCCCATTGGATAACATGGCTAAGAACTGCTCAGGGCAGGTGTTAGTTTTTGGAGATATTCGCGCTTAGCGCGAATATCTCCAAAAGTTGGTAATAGGAGATATATATCTTGCATGTTGTAATGCAAATTATTGTGGTATATGGAACTCATACCATAATCTCTCAGGAAAGCAGAAACTGATCCTTTTGGGACCGCCTGAGAAGGCCTAGGGGGTGAGGGGTACTCTACTTTGCCCCCTTTTCACGTTCCGAACTATTTTATTTTACTCTCTTCTGTAATTACACAAAATAGCAGCGATAAGATGCATCAGAGACACACAGTGAGAGAAAGGAGGCCGGAGATGAAGAAGAGATGTCAAATACACATTGGAGATAATATAGTGGGAGAAGGGAAGTAAATATGAGTAAACTTACCATGTAACATAAAAATGTTGCACTCTATACTATAAGTCTCATTTTATACTACAATCACTTCGCTACAACCTCATAAATTAAAAATAAAAATGAATAATGTCTCAAACAATTTTTGATTTCTAAATATAAATTTATTCTTCTGAATTTTCTAAATTTGAAAGAACTAGTAACATGTCCTCATCTGTAATCTCCTCATTAAAAGTCTGCAATGATGATTCTTGTAACTCTATGGTCTCCAAACATTCGATAAATTCGCCATCAACAGATTGATCAAAAAAAGCATTCAAGTCATCTCCTCCTTGTGACAATATTTCATTATTGGTGCTGTCAATTTCAATCAATGTAGTGGAATCATTCAAGTCATCTCCTCCTTGTGACAATATTTCATTATTGCTGCTGTCAATTTCAATCAATGTAGTGGACAATTCAAAAGAAATTGCCACGGTCTCTTCATTGTGGGCCATTTTATTTTGAAATTGCTTGCTGTAAATTGCAGAAAAAAATAATCACTTTCATTTATCGTTTTTAGTAATACATAATATAAAACTAACTTTATCAAGTATTTAGTATAACAGAAGGACTGCAAATAAATAACAGAAAACATTTTTCAAATTATCTTCAAGTGTACAACATAGTTCCCCTTACAAATTAAAAACTCACCTTTTTAAAAGTAGGAGAAGTGTTAGTACTGTGTAAATCAAACACCAGAAATTCACAAAATGGCTGTGGTTTCCTCTCATTTGAGATATATACATAACCAATTAACTTTCATCACACACAAATACAAAACCAAAGTAACATTTTAATTGGTTCTAAATTTCAACACTTTCAAATGTGTTTTCCCCATGCAATTTTCCATAGGACATTTACATACGTCTACAGCCTGAATGGCTGAACGGAATTACACCAAACTTGGCAAAATGGTACATCAAACCTAAGAGGTCAGGAAGGATCCACTATGCCCCCTTATGGTCATTTGCCCCTTCGCTTTGGCCTCCTCTTGTCTCTCGATCCTACCGAGAGACAAGATGGCGGCCGCTACGGACTGTTTGGAATGTTTACAGACGCCGGAGAACCAATCAGCTTCGCAAAGCTCCGTAACGTGAAAAGTACGCGAAGCGGAGCGCTGTTACAGATATATATCTTTTTTTGAACGTTAATTTCTCAAAATCCACTGGAGCACATATATTGAGACCTAGCAAAGGCACATCGGGCTACCAGTCCCTAATATTTTGCCAAGTTTCGTGCAAATCCATTCAGCCGTTCGATTATTATTATTATTTTTTTTTTTTGCCCCGCTGGGCCCTTTTAAAACCTCCACATCAAACCTAGAGGGTCAGCGAGGATCTACTATGCCCCCTTATGGTCATTTGCCCCTTCGCTTTGGCCTCCTCTTGTCTCTCGATCCTACCGAGAGACAAGATGGCGGCCGCTACGGACTGTTTGGAATGTTCACAGACGCCGGAGAACCAATCAGCTTCGCTTCACAAAGCTCCGTACCGCGAAAAGTCCGCGAACCGGAGCGCTGCCCGGTCCGCTGTTACAGATATATATCTTTTTTTGAACGTTAATTTCTCAAAATCCACTGAAGCACATATATTGAGACCTAGCAAAGGCACATCGGGCTACCAGTCCCTACAATTTTGCCAAGTTTCGTGCAAATCCATTCAGCCGTTCGGGCTAAAAGTGAGGCCAACCGCCTTATGGGAAACTCAATGTTAAAAACACGTTTTGGGACCCCCCTTTTTTCTCGGCCCCCCCTTGACGAAACCCCCCCAAATTGTCAGGGGCTGCTCAGAAACAAAATGTTCCATTTTCCTGAAAATTTCAGCCAATTCCGTCCACAAACGCCAAAGTTATTAGACATAGAATTTTCAAAAATCCCATAGAGAAAAAATCCTAACTATATATACCTACTGGCGACCGCCAGTAGGTAATATATATATATATATGTATATATATATATATATATATATATATATATATATATATATATATATATATATATATATATATATATATATCACTGAAAAAACATAGGTTTCAGGCCTTATATAGTTAGGAATTAGCATTTAAAAAACCTTTAAAATTCACTCAAAAACTATAAGTTTTAGGGGTGTTATAGTTAGCTGGACATTTCACTCATACAAAACCATTGAAATTGCTCCTATATAGTTAGTTGTACTAACTATATAGTTATACTTATAGTTTTTTTAGTGAATTTTAAAGGTTTTTTTAAATGCTAATTCCTAACTATATAAGGCCTGAAACCTATGGTTTTTTCAGTAAATTTCAAAGTTTTTTTAAATGCTAATTCCTAACTATATAAGGCCTGAAACCTATGGTTTTTTCAGTGAATTTGCAAGGTTTTTAAATGTTAATTCCTAACTATATAAGGCCTGAAACCTATGTTTTTTTCAGTGAATTTCAAAGTTTTTTGTAATGCTAATTCCTAACTATATAAGACCTGAAAGCCCACCAGGAATCTCCAGTATGCGCCAGGGGACTGCATTGCAGAGAGGTGTAATGAAGCCACGCCCCTTTTTACACCTCTCTGCAACGCACCCCCGTGCATGTTTGAAGAGGGGGAACTAATTTCCCTTGCATACAGGGGGCCCCTAGGGGCCAACTAGCCCACCTGGAACCTCCAGTATGCGCCAGGGGTCTGCATTGCAGAGGTGTAATGAGGCTATGCCCCTTGTTACACCTCTCTGCAACGCAGCCCCCTGGTGCGTTTGCAGAGGGGGAACTAATTCCCCTTGCATACTGGGGGTCCCTGGGGGCCAACTAGCCCACCAGGAGCCTCCAGTATGCACCAGGGGGCTGCATTGCAGAGAGGTGTAATGAGGCCACACCCTTTTTTACACCTCTCTGCAACGCAGCCCCCGTGCATGTTTGAAGAGGGGGAACTATTTCCCCTTGCATACTGGGGGTCCCTGGGGGCCAACGAGCCCACCTGGAACCTCCAGTATGCGCCAGGGGGCTGCATTGCACAGAGGTGTAATGAGGCTATGCCCCTTTTTACACCTCTCTGCAACGCAGGCCACTGGCGCGTTTGCAGAGGGGACACTAATTCCCCTTGCATACTGGGGGTCCCTGGGTCATATCTGCCCAAACGCCGATATTCCGAACAACTGAAAATGACTTTTCTTGAGAAACATTTGGATTTGGATTATCATGTCCTATACTTTGGAATTTTTGAAAGACTGACTTTGAGGAAGCTATAAATTACTCAAGTCTGCCCGAATTGTGTGGGTAAAATTGATACCTAGACACTTTGAATAAGAATGTACTTACGTCTCGTCTAACATATGGAAGAAATATCTAGTTATATGACAACAGGATACCGACATAACTTGAAGGAAATAGGAACGCCCTGAAGAAGTTCTGTTGTACAGAACGAAACGCGTCGGCTGGCTGTGGTACATAAACTTAAGGAAAATAAAAGCATTTGAATATACACCAACGGCCACATGCATCAATGCTCCGTTTGCGAATTCTTAATTGCGAAAATTAAGGAATCGCAATTAAGAATTCGCAAACGGATATGCATTAAAAAATCGCAATTCATTTTGCGATTCCTTAATTTTCCTTAATTGCGATTAACAATTTGCGAATCGCAATTAAGGAATCCCTTTCCATTGATTCCTATGGGCCTAGAGGCCCATAGGAATGAATGTGAAGGAATTCTCAGTTTGCGATTCGCAAATAAGGAATCGCAAAATGAGAATGCAATTTCAAGGGTGCAGGGGGGGTCCAATGGACCCCCCCCTGCACCCCTGAAATGTACCTTAAAGTGCTTTTTTCACACACACTTTTAAAATGAAACTTTCAAAAATGCACTTTTGTGCATTTTTGAAAGTTTTCGCAAATTACCATGAAGGTTAACTTCATGGTAATTTACCACTTCCAATTTGCGAACTCGCAATTTTTAAAAAGTCATGCATTGCATTTAAGAAATCGCAAAATTGCGATTTGTTAAATGCAATCGAAATTTAAGAAATCGCAAATAAATTGCAATTTGTCAAATTGCGAAAAAGCCAAAAATGTTAATGCATCCCAAAACAATGAATTGCATTCGCAAACGGCCGAATTTTGCGATTTGCACCGTTTGCGAATGCAATTCAGTTTGATGCATGTGGGCACAAGATTCAGCGCTTTAATAAGGACTCTAAGTGATATGATTTGATTGGACTTATTGTGCAAGTGCTGTGTCAAACTTTGGAATATTCTCTAAGCGTGGGCGTAAAATCCGTTCTGCTCACGGATTTTGTGGATTTTCGGCAAATTCGCAATCCGCGAACTCTTGCGAATTTGCCGAAAATTCGCAAATCCGCGCGAAGTGGATTTTTTTGCTTGGTCGCACTTGCCAAATAGAATACTATACAATTTTGCGGCGCGCAGCGTTCGCTTACCGTCATTCAGCATATGAAGAGTTGTTTTTCTCCATGTTTGCGTGTGCTGCGCCATTTTGGATCTTGCTGCGGGATCCCGCGGGAGTTTGTCGACCGCGATTATGTCATCGCGGCTTGCCACCTTGCACAGCGAGAGTTTGGCAATGCGAGTACGTCATAAAGGCCCGTGATCACGCATTGTGGGAGTAAACACTTGCGAACACGTAGATGCGGCGGGCAGCGACAATCTCGCAATTGCGAGATTGCAAAATTTGCAATTTCGCACAAGAAATCCACCAGCAGGCAGCATAAACCTTGAAAATGATGATTTTTATCAGAATAACTCCTCAGGTTGACATTTGCCTGCACTTTTTTTGGGGGGGTGGGAGGAAGGAAGTGCCCCACAGTCTCCAACACCCTGTTCCTCTCCAGCAGGCTCCTCCCAGTGCTTTCTTCATGTGCTGGTCACTTTGATTTGGATCTTGACCTGGAAGGATTACTTTTTGTGGATGCTGCTGGATATTTGGATTTGAGGCCTTTTTGACTTTCTTTGGATCACTTTTGGATTAGA
This sequence comes from Lissotriton helveticus, assembly GCF_964261635.1. Classification (NCBI taxonomy): domain Eukaryota; kingdom Metazoa; phylum Chordata; class Amphibia; order Caudata; family Salamandridae; genus Lissotriton; species Lissotriton helveticus. The sequence goes on along the minus strand of NC_136060.1, from coordinate 61,804,063 downwards.
AATTCACAAGTAAGTTGATGTTGTTTGTTTGGGGCATTACAGTTGCTGCAACTACAATTTTGGAACTTTTTCAGAACATTAAATAAAATATATTGTGGGTAGCCACAGTATCCAGTAGGACCAGGGTTAGTTATGGGTGCATGATGCAACTGTGTTGTTGAATTTCAACATCATTTAGGGCATGGATGGCATTGGGTTGTGGTGATTTTTGTGTGTTTTTCGATTTTTGGGGGTGTTGTTGGGGCCTTTTGCCCAGGGGTACTCACTCAGTGGTGCATGGGCTTAGTCTTTCTGTGTAGTCTCCTTAATGTAAATATCATGGAGGGCATGGATGGCATTGGATTGTGGTGATTTGTGTGTGTTTTTCGATTTTTGGGGGTGTTGATGGGGCATGGCCATGTGGGTGGGGGCCATTTTGAGGCCTTGTCCAGGGCCATGTGGTGGGGGTGAAGGGGCCATTTTGAATCCAGGCAGTGTGCTTTGTGCCATAGGCCTGCATCCAATGTGCCTTGATTTCATCCATTATGCCCAGGGGTACTCACTCAGTGGTGCATGGGCCTAGTCTTTCTGTGTGGTTTCTTTAATGTAAGCATCATGGAGGGCATGGATGGCATTGGATTGTGGTGATTTTTTGAGTATTTTTCGATTTTTGGGGGTGTTGTTGGGGCCTTTTGCCCAGGGGTACTCACTCAGTGGTGCATGGGCCTAGTCTTTCTGTGGGGTGTCTTGAATGTAAACATCATGGAGGGCATGGATGGCATTGGATTGTGGTGATTTTTGTGTGTTTGTCGATTTTTGGGGGTGTTGATGGGGCATGGCCATGTGGGTGGGGGCCATTTTGAGGCCTGGTCCAGGCAGGGCTTGGCCATGTGGGTGGGGGTCTAGGGGCAATTTTGAAGCTAGTCAGTGTGCTTTGTTGTGTCATAGGCCTGCACCCAGTCTGCCATGTTTTCATCCATTATGCCCAGGGGTACTCTGCAAGTGGTGTCTTTTATTGGTCTTTCCATTTTGGGTGGTGGGTATAATAAAAATGCTTACTTGAAAACTATTAATTGAAGCGCTACATATGCAACATTTATTTAACTGATGTTCCTCTGGCTTTGTTTGCTTTTAGGTGCAGAAAGACGAATCATCAGCGTCATCGTTCCTCATCAGTGCCAGGAAGAAGTCCTGCTGTGGTGTGTGCAGCACAACGTCACGTGTGGCCACAGACAACTCTGCAACTTATGCAACAGTGGCCTGCTGTTCTGACATCTGAAGAAGATGGCCCCAAAAAAAGTTGCCCATAGCTCCTCTAGCAAGAAAGTTGCCAGTAAGGAGCAGAAGAAGCAACTGCCGCCACTTACCAAGGAGACTGGTGTGACGACCACCACATTTTTTGGGAAAAAAAAGTAAGCCTGCAGCAGCAGCGGGGTCTGCTGGGGACCAAGCTGGGAGCAGCACCTCCTCTCCATTGGGCTCAGTGCCACCACCACCACGCCAACCTAGGTCCAAGCCCTGGAGTGCTGCAGAGGCAGCCAGTATAGTTGTTCAATCACCATCGACCAGTGATGTTGGCTCATCGCAAGAAAGTAGCAGCATCCCTCAATCAACACAGGTTGTTGTAACTCATCTGACGAGTGTTCAACAACCACAGCCGCAACAACAACCACATGTGCAAGTACAAGCCCAAGTACATGTGGAAGGAGAGGCGGCGCAAGGGGAGGAGCAAGCAGAGGTGCATGGAGCGGCACAAGTGCCCACAATAGTTGTTCCTCCCGAAGTAGGGGCACATCAGGAAATCGACATTCAAGCCGAGGTATCACATGAGGAAGCCACTCCTCCTGATGATTCATTTTCTTCCAGATCCCCAGCAAGGAAAAGATCAAGGGTGGTGTCTACTTCTTCTTCAAGCCCCCTTCCTTCTGATGATATGGATGAAACTTGGGAACCACCACGGCCGTCTGAGAGTGAGGCACACCATGATCTGACAAAGGTAGCTAAGCGTAAAAGGAAGGTCCCCGAAAGTCTCAGAGTTATGGAGTGTGATGATGACGCTGAACAAGAAGGGGCGTATACTCCTGCTGATAAAGACTCTCACGACAACGACACAGTCATCATAGGCGTCACTCCAGCCTCAGCGGGCATGCAGCACACAGACATTTTAACCCTAGCCCTAAATGATGCTGAGCGTGATGATGATGATGGCGATGTGGGAATGGGACCACCACGAATGCTGTTAACTAGTACACCAACACCACCACCTACAGCTTTCATATTTTCTCGCCAGAAGGGACCTCCATCCACCTCGACCTCCATTTCCTCAATTAGTGGTGCTGTAAGTGCACAACGTACTAAATTTCGGCAACACACATCCTCCAGTTCATCTGGCATTAGCAGCATTCCCAGTATCGCCTCCTCCGCCCCCCACAGACATTTGAAGTCCGCAGTTTGGGACTTCTTTAGTGTTAGCCCAATAAGGGAAAACATAGCCATTTGTACCATTTGTAAGGTTCGAGTTAGTCGTGGTAAGCTTGGTACCAACTATGGTACCGGAGGCCAGAGAGGTCATCTTGAGAGACAGCACACTGTCAAATGGCTTGCGCACCTAAGGGAGATCAAGGATTCCCGAATTGCAAGTCAACACATTGTATCCGTTGATGTTTCATCTGCTGATGACGAGGAGGAAGAAGCGTAAAACATTTCTTCAGTTACACCCAGTACCCCTGTCAGCTGCACACCCCCTGCAAGATATATGAGCCACACTAAGAGTGTGGGAGAGAGTGAGACACCAATGCGAAAAAGTTCATCACGGAGCGTAACTGGGTCGCAGAAGTCATCATCATCCCGTAAAATGGTCCAGCCCACCATTAGAAGCATGTTGTTTTCAGAAGCGCCATATGAACGCAACCACCCTATGGCGCGTCTGTATAACATTAAGCTGGCTAAAATGCTAGCGCTGGACCTTCTCCCTTTTTCTTTTGTGGAAGGGGTGGGTTTTCTTGAAATGGTGGCAACGCTCTGCCCTAAATGAAAGGTTCCTAGCCGGTTCTATTTTGCCAGTGTTGCGGTCCCAGCACTACATGAAGATGTGCTGGAGGTGATTGGAGCAGCTTTGCAGAAGAGTGCTGTTCACACTATACATCTGGCAACAGACATGTGGACTAGTTGCGCAGCCACTGATTAAATGTGCATCACTGCACACTGGGTCTCTTTTTCAGGGGTTAAAGCAAAGATAAACGCAGGTGTTGACGAGGACAAAGTTTATAAAGCTGCTCAGAAACATGCAACAATAGCCATGTTTGCCATGGAGAAAAGTCATACAGGAGAAAACATTTTGCATGAGTTTAACACAAAGGTCTTTGAATGGCTGTCCCCAAGAAAACGCATGATTGGTTATGTTTCCACGGATAATGGCACCAATGTAGTTAAGGCCATGGATATGGGTAACTATTTCAGAGTGCCGTGTCTGGCGCACTGTATAAACCTGGTTGTTAAAAAATTCTTGAGTGAAGAAAGTCCAGTCTCCGAGTTACTGACCACCTGCCGAAGAATGTGCACACATTTCAACCATTCTTTTAAGGCCCGGAAGCAGCTGAGGTGCCTGCAACATGAACGTAAATTGCCAGTGAAAGCACTCATCCAGGAGGTGGCCACACGTTGGAACTCAACCTTCTACATGCTTGAGCGTCTGTATGAGCAGTATGCGGTAGTCGATCAGTATTTCTTTAAACAGGGTACACCTATGATGGACATGAGGATACAGGTGGAGCAATGGGACCTAGTTAAAAGCCTGACAGACATGCTTCATCCTTTTGAGGTCTTCACGCGTGCAGTCAGCAGGGAGGACTGTAATTTGGGAAAAGCTATCCCATTGTTGAGCATGCTAGAGCACCGACTGAAGGCGGTGTGTTCTAAGTTTGAAAAAGATGGAAAGGAAGAAGCATGTGAGTTGGCGGAGAAGTTATCACCCCGCCTACTTGGCGATGATCGTCTTGAAATGATCAACACAGAACAGCATTACATTTGTGCTACTATTCTGGATCCACGGTACAAAAAGGCAGTGGCAGGCAGAGTATTCTTTCTTTTTGATGACGAAGATGTTACAAAGTACAAACATTGACTAGCTGTGTCAGCCACTCGGTTTGAAAGAGAACGTCAGGAAATTGAAGGAAAAGGCAGTACATCTGCATCAGCAGGCCGTCCGCAGTCAAAAAAATTCACTTCTGCATTTGTGGCTGTGGCAGAAGTGAGTGAATTTCCCTCTCAGCCGTTAACGACACCAGCAACCGTATCATCAGCACCAGACAAAACAGTAATATTGTGTGATGAAGAGGATTGGCTAACTCAGCTTGGGTTTGCTTCTGAAATGGTCCCAGAAAAAAGTAAGCAAAGTGGAGGAACCCTGGAGAACATTGAGTCGATGGTGCAGGCCTATCTGAATGACTCAACAGAGGTCCATCTTTCTCATGACCCATTGGCGTATTGGCATGGGAAAACAGTTGTGTGGCCAGAGATCACCAACCTGGCTTTAAATTACTTGTCTTGCCCACTCGCAAGTGTGTCTTCTGAACGTGTTTTCAGTGCTGCTGGTGGCATTGTAACTTCCAAAAGGACCCGCCTCTTGCCCAAAAATGTGGAGAGGTTAACAATGATCAAGATGAATCAGCACCTCATACCACCAGATTACAAAATACGAGAATGCACGCAGGAAGAAGACGAGGAGGACACCAACTTAGATGATCCCTCATTCTTCTCTGTTAAGTGACCTACTCCCGTCTGAATTCGCAGAGTTTGAGGACGAGTTCTTCTTCCCTGACACCGAGCCCTAAAAATGAGTCAATGAATCAATAACTTTCTTTTTCGTCCTTATTCACTTTTATTCCTGTGTTTCTGTCTTTCTGTTTTGCAAAATCTATATAAAAAAACTTTAATCACCTAATCACAAAAACAAGCCCATCAGCAGGACTGTCTTCACTTATTTGCTTATTGATTTGAAGGTGCCGCAGTCTGCATTCCTCAGGTTCACAAGTTCACAAGAACATGCTCCTCTATCCTCCTCCTCCTCCAGACTCCTATTTCCCTCAAAGCAGATGGCTGGATTACGCCCAATGAAGAAAAACTCTGCAATTGTGGGGGTGTTCTACTTCTTTGCGGGTGAGTTGACGGGTCTGGGGCCATTGCTGGGAAGGTCTAATACCGGATAAAAGTGATTTGGACAAAATCGGAGGTGAATTTCTTTTTGCGTTTTTGCTGACTTGCTTGTCTTTTAGGTGCTGTTTGGGGGGGTCCGGGTGTTTGTGGGTGGGTTTTGGGGTCTGGTAGCACCGCTGGCACAGTCTAATGTTGATTGCATTTGTTTTTCAGGAAATCCATGGTGGAAAAGGGGAGTTAGGGTCTAGCTGCAGAGCGCATTTGGACTGAATTCCAGGTAGTAGGCCCATTTTTGCTTTTTGCCTGTTTGGGGGTGTTCTACTTTTTTGAGGGTGGCTGCAGGGGTCTGGGGCCATTGCTGGGAATGTCTAATTCCGGATAAAAGTGGTTTGGACAAAATCGGAGCAGAAAAAGATGTTGCGCTTTTGATCACTTGCCTGTCTTTGGGGTGCTGTTTGGGGGGGTTCCGGGTGTTTGTGGGTGAGTTTTGGGGTCTGGGAGCACTGCTGGCACAGTCTAATATTGATTGCATTTGTTTTTCAGGAAATTCATGGTGGAAAAGGGGAGTTAGGGCCTAGCTGCAGAGCGCATTTGGACTGAATTCCAGGTAGGCCCAAAGTTTTTTAAGTGTGGCTTTTCCCGGGTTTTTCCTTTTGGCTTGTTGGGGGGGTAAACTTGTTTTCACCCAGGTTGACAGTTCTGGAGCCATTGCTGGAAAGGTCTAATACCCGAAAGAAAGTGTTTTGGAGACAATCCCTGGGGAAAAAGTTTTTGCATTTTCTGAGATTTCGCTCACTCTATCGTTTTCGGGGGGCTGTTTGTGGGGGTTCCTGGTGTTTGTGGGGGGGTTTGCGAGTCTTGGAGCAATGCTGGGTATGGATACTTTTGCTTGCTTGCAAGTGGTTTGAATACAATCCATGGTGGGTAAGGGGGGATTTGGGCCTACTTTACTTTCCAAGTACGTTTTGTCACCATTTTCTACTAGGCCTTGTTTTTGGAGATCTGATTGGGGGTCTTCGACATTTTTGCGAGTGAGTTTAGTAAGGGTCTCGGAGCACTGCTGGGAAGGTCTAATTTTGCTCTAAAACACAGTTTACAGTACACCTAGCTTGAGGGGAAGGATACGCTAAATTAATTCGACCATACTTATTTATCCTTCAAAAGGAGACTCAGACAGAGTAGGCACTTTCAAAAATATTGTACTGTCTATTAGGAAACTCAAAGTGTGACTTTTTGCACTACACAGCGTACATACCTTATATTTATTTGTCAGTGGTGTTCTAATATCACTTCCTGTTTTTCCATCAATAATTACAGGCCGGGTTTCAGCCTGTGCAATGGGAAAAAAGGATGAAGTCAGGCTTCACATTAGCGAGCCGCAATTCAGCATCCGCCAGGCAGGCAGTGGACAGGGTGTCTTCTGGTCACCAACATTGATGGACGGAGCGTCAGAAGGAATGGAGGAGTCCCGCTAATAAGAGGAATGGTTGGATGCATGCAACTTACCAAATTCAACAGGACAACTACAAAAACATACAATAAGTAATGTTATTGCTGTGAACTTCTATGAGTGTGACTCTGCATTTCTTTGATCTCTGCTTCTAAATTCATCCCTACAGACATTCTATAGGTTTTACTTCTGCTATTTTTTAAACCTAATTTAATGTAAGCAGTGTTTTTCTGAGTGCAGAGATAGGCAAGTGAAAACGCATAATTATTACTGCAGCCCTGTACTGTCGCATTCTTTCATTCACGGTTGTCGAAAGTACTACTTACTTTTCAGTAACCATGCATGCAGTAGTGCATGCACTTCCTTTATGTCACTTACAAGATTTATGGATAGCTTTGTTCCCAAAGATTTGTTTATCTTCAATTATTGTTTGTCCATGCTGTGCTTTTTTTTCTTCTCAACAAAACTTTTCCAAAAAACCCCATTCCCATCCATTTTCCAAACCCTAACCCTCTTCCCCCGGGCTTTGTGGTTTTGATTGATGTGTGACTAAATAACAGCAATAATTCCACACACTTGCTGGGGAGGATAAGGGCATTGCAACAGGCTGGTGAAGGAATCCGAGGATATATTCTTACTCAGCTTGACACTGAGTCACTATTGGCAAATGAAAGCAGATTTTCTTGTGCGCCATCAACTTGATTGGTCATCAAGAACATCCTCCTCCTAGACCTGGCAAATTAATATTACGCTACTGTGTCCTTCACCTTCAGTATTATTTCTTGTAGTAGTAGCCAATGTCAAAGAAATTCAACGCAAGTACTTTCAATACTTTACCATTTGTTCGGCTACATTGTGGCACTGTTCTAGTGTACTGTCACCTGCTATATTCTCTATCGTACCGTTCTAATGCTACGGTAAGGACAAACAAGGTTTCATTTTCTTTTTTTTAGATGCTGCAACTGCCACTGTGTAACACCACAAGTACCACCGCAATGATGACATTTCATCCGCCCAGGATTGCCAACCTTAATCGCCCTTTCCCGTGCAGCCAGCCCTGTGCCTAGCCCTATTTCCAAACACAAATTACAGGTAAGATAAGCGTTTGGGGGGAGGTAGTATAATTGAGTATTAGGAGAGACAATAGACTGAAGGTCCTAGGACTATTGAATTCACTTACTCTGTGACAGGCACTTAGTTTTGAAAACATTTGGGCAATTACTAGTACTTACACAACTTGAATCAAGATGCCACTTAAGTTTCAGGAAAACAAACTTACTGTTAAACCCTCACCCACCAGCCTCAAAAGCAGTAAAAAACACGTCTGCTAAGATAAAGTTTAAAGTATATTTATATATCCCTAACATAAATAATCTCCCGCAAGACCCAACCCACCCCCCCCTCCCAAACCCCAACGAATTGCCGTGAAAACTAAGTCCAAAAAAATAGAAAACCCAACTCCCAATTCCTACCCCCCAGAAGTCTTTAAAAAAGGGGCAAGGGACAGTCTCCTCCTACTGCTGGCTGCTGCTGTTGACTTTTTCGGGCCAGGTCTGCATGCTCCTTGAGCAGGGTTTTGGTGTTGAGGAGCTCCTGCTCGAGGTAGGACACCCTCAGTGAAAGGCGGTGCGCGCGTGCCTTGCACCTGCTGTGGGGGGCAGCTGCTTTCTTTGCTGCTCGGCGGTGGCGGGTGGCTGCGGTACCCCGGCTTCGTACCGCTGGAGACCTGCGGCGCTGACTGGCTGACCCAGGGAGCGCGGAGGAGGATGCTCGTATTGCCGTGGATGTTGTCGACGTACTGTGCGTGTCCTCCTCCTCCTGGGCCACCAGCCGCCGATATTCCGCGACAGTGGCCTCCAGCCTCCGTTGCCGGGCCCTTTTAGCCAGCTCCTTCCGTGTTGGTTTGGAAGGAGCATCTATATGAAGAAAGAAAGACATGGTCTGTAACCAATGCTCTTTAAGATTAACACAAAATGATTCAGCAGAAAGGTGTGTCACAGTAGAACTAGCAACTTGCAAGCGCAGTACATAACTATTGTGGCCAGTATCTATCTAACCTCCCACTTCTTCATCCTTGCTCTAACATTAGTGGGAATTTAATGAATCAATTCTACGAGCACTATGGACTCACTCCATTAGAGTCGACTATGAGAGTACACCAGTCTTATTCTTCTTATTCTCTCTTGTTTAGCAAAATTGGTACGTTAACTTCTGCAAGCCGGCATAATGCCAGCGAAGTCAACTTGCACCCGAGAAAAACAGACGCCCGCCATGATGAGTGAGACAGACTTGCGTTACTGTACCAGTCCAGTACATGCAGGTGGTGATGCTCTTACTTTTCTATTACGGTGGCACTGAGAATACTCTGTTACAAGGGCTACTGCTTAATTAATTTAACTTTCACCCTACAGTGCCAATGAATACTAGAAAAGGAAAATGAAGAAGATAAATAATCTGATTATCTATCACTGCACATGGTATGTATTTGCTTACATATGGGATGACGTTAGGTCCTTTGCTTTTTATTCAGTGAACAGTGATACATCCACACATGAATGACCGAGTTCTACTAAACTTATTAACAGAGGTAGTGAGTGGCCATCGTAATAGCCGGATATATGCTGTGCTTGCAATACAAACTACTGCTACTATTCATGGTAGTATTCGTACAAAATTACAACTTCTTTTCCTTGCCTTTCCTACACTGGGACGGACGTGCGGGTGCGGTGTTACATGCTCTTCAAAGTAACACTTAGTTCATCCAGTGACCGTCTACTCTTTCTAGATACACATATGCTATCTAAGAGTCAGATAGTACCATGATCCAGGCATCCATCCATTTAAACTATATGTCAATCATTCTTCTTCATGTCTCTCATCTGGACAAACCTTACGTTTTCTCACGGGAAAACAACCTTTTCATTTTATTTGGGAAACCGCAAGCCATACATCCGTGCTTGACTTGCATTTGAATTTCAACCAAAGCATATATTGCGCACACATACAGTTTCTGTTTCACCCACCCAGGCTGTTTTCCTTCCACCCATCCTTGCTTCATCCTTCACCCAGCCATGCATCATATTCCTTCCCTGCCACCTCGGGCACCAATCAAACACGTATCATTCTTCTTTGTCAGTCATCATTACTTTTAACTTGCTCGTCCTTCCACACTTACTTACACCCTTCTTTCGCTTTTCGTTCATCCCATTCATCAAGTTCATCGAAGATCTGATTTGGATTCTCGAAAAAAAATTCACCGCTGAGTTGAAGTAAATTTAGAGGAGGCTACTACCTGGTTGATAAAAAACTTTGTTCTAAATTTGAAAGTCTGCTTACCAGTATAGTAACTTAACTGTAGAACATATATACTACACCCGTGCAGAGAGCACACTATGCAGTCTGCAATCTCAATAAGTAAGGATTATGAGAGCTTACCACTGCCCGCCACTACCGTGGCAACCCGCACAGCAGTTTCGTCCGGCACTTGCACCGCCTTCTCACCAGAACTGTCCTCCACCTCCGCGCTGGGCCCAGCACCAGATGTTCCACCTACAAAGTACATTTAAGAATGTTAGATGTCATAGACATACACCACTCACTAGTATTTTGTCTAGGAATAAAGAAATGTGAATACAGAAACCAATTTCATAATTTGTGACTGTCTACTCTAAAGTAAAAATGTCCCTTTTTCCAGGGAAGGGTGTTGTCTTGCTGCACTTTTTGGCACAACTGATGAATGCTTGCTTTTTAACACGCACCATTTTTCTCATAACAGACAGAAGCTTCACTTCTAAGAACAAATCATCATCACTAGGACGGAGTGACCAACGATTCAGCACCAAAAAGAAAAATTAAAGTCCAAACCAGGTGAGGGTTCGGCTTGCCCACAATAAATGTGTGAACTAAATCACTAAGCACTTTTCCATTTTTAATCAACCGTTTATGTTTTATGACAAGCTTGATTTTAATAAATATTTTTACTTTTAATAAAGCTTTAAAACTTAAATAGACTCTGTGGTTTTTGGTCAAGAGTAACTGAGCAAAAGGTTTTGCAATTTCCAAGCATGAGTCCGTGCCTCTGACACTTCTGGACTCTGACTCCGTACTTTTGCCCTGCGTTGGATAATCGTCATTGGGGATCAATCATCGATGAATTCGTGAGCTAAATGACTCTGCCACACTATCTAGTCAGTAAGGAGATTGGGGGTTCTTCAAAATCTGATATCACTGAGGTATGTGGAAAGTCTACCTGCGCCTATTATAATTGATAAACAATGCACTATTTAGTGTCCATAGTTCTGTTTGTGCTGATTTGTACCTGCAACAGTAGTAGTATGGATTGTCCTCCTATCCAAACCAAAAGTAAAGTAGTATCTTATTCTTTCTTGGTGGTCATTCACCTTTTTATTGTTGGTAATTGTCAAAGCATAAACATTTAGAAGAATTGAAAAGACATTATGGACAATCCCAGAGGACTGCACTCAGTGCATCGAGCTATTGCTGACTAGAATGGGAGGTTCGTTTAAAACCTTTTGCCAACTGTGCAATCTTAGTTAGCTACACAGACAGACTAATAAGAATAATCTAGTAATACCACAGGGAGTCATAGTAGAGGCAGGATAAGAATTTAGATACAATCTACAAGAAGATCAAAGATGATTTAGAAAAAATCGAATGAGGAACGCTAGGAAAAAATAGGTACTCTATATTAAAATTAAAACTTACCGGGGCCAGCAAAGGAGCCCTCACCTGACCGATCCTGGCCTTGAACAGCAGCGGCCGATAACCCCTCCTCCTCTGTCCTCTTGCCCCTGGGGGGAGCTGATGTACAACATGAAAGAAAGAAAGACCCGAAAACATGGATGATTGTTGTCAACCAAATCAAACATTTCAAAAGAACAATAACAAAATATTTTGGCGAAATAGCAAATAGACAACTATTCCACGGGATAGATTGACCTATCTCATGTGGTCTACTACGATATTAGTATTGCTTGATTTGCGGACCGTGGACTTGGAAAGTTATGTAACTCACTAAACAAACTACTAAAAAGGTTCGCCTAGGACTGGCAGGCAGCAGTCCGCAGCACGCGAAGTGACAGACAAACTCCATCGTGATTGCAGATCAGCGACAACACTAAAAAGTGGCCTACTACATTAACCAGTTATTAAAATACTCAAACTATCAATCCACCACCACTATTTCTTCTTATTGCCAGGTGTACAAAGGAAGGACTGGACTTGAGTCTGTAGGGGCAGATTTACAAGCCCCTTGCGGCTCTTTTGCTCCATTGTTGCGTGACTTTTGTGACTCATCGGCAGAACAAAAGAGGCGCCATGGTGCGGCGTATATTAACAACGTGATGCATATGGGAGATGCATCAGGTTGTAAAGCCCTGCGTCATCAGGGGGCGTTCCGGCGCAAGGGAGGGCGTTCCTGCGCAGGAACGCATCCTAAAAGTGGCTGAGGGAAATCTACAAGATTTCAATCAGTCACTTTTAGGACAATAATGCGTGACTCAAACCCTGCGCCTGCTTGAAGCAGACGTACGGCTTCACGCAGCATTGGGGAGATAGGGCACCCCAGAGCATTGCTGGAGCTGCGTCATCGTTGCGGCGCAACTCCAGCAATGCGCCGCCTTTACGGCACAGATGCGTAACGCTTCGATGACGTTTTGGGCCCATGGTGCGCCGCATTGTAAATACGGCTCACCATGGGTGGTGGTGGCGTGGCGCACAAGTACTGGCGCATCCCTGCTACTTTGCAGGGATGCGCCGGTAATTGAAAATCAGACCCTTAGTGTCTAGCATTACGCAGTTCTTTACACTACACTCATACATAATTTCTCAGGCCAATGAAATGAACACAAAAAAGAAAACAAATAAGCATAGTAGCAACACTACTGAGAAGGAGAGCAGTGCACCTGAAATGCACAGAAGATGTTGAAATATAATTTGCCTACAATGTAATCGGCAGCATTATTGCTCTTGGTAAAAAACTAAAAATTTGCAATATAATAACACACAGAGCGGGAGAAAACAGAGTAGTGATGAAATAGCTAGAAATAGCTGCTACTACTCACCAAGCCCGGGGATCTCGATGCCGAGCACGTCCAGCAAGTCGTGTTCCCGGTTCAGGAGATCCATCCAGCGGAGGGTGGCCTGGTTGTAGGTGCGCCGGACCCCAGAGTGTTGAAACATGGCCCGGCACACCTTCTCCCACCGCTTCCGGCGCTCCCGGAGCCCGTAGCCGCTAGCGATCTTGCCGCCTCCCATGATGGTCCTGGGGAGGCGGCGCTGGACATAAAAGACTAGTGCGGCCACCTCCTCCGCACTAAAAACTCTCCCGAGCTATAACTTGCTCCCCCCTCAAACGCCCGCACGGGAGCCGGGCACGGGGTGCGGGACCCTTCCCCTTCTCGGGCTGCTTCCCGGCTCCCTTTACCATGGTCTGGGCAGAAAGGAAGGTAAATAATAAAGAAGAAATAGAATAGGGAAGAAGAAAAGAAAAGAGTTAACAAAAGTAGTTTAAAATTAACCAAAAGTAGCAGAAAACACAAAAATATAGAGCTAGAAAAATAGAGGGATATATAATATGTAAAATAGATTAAAAAAAACTTCAAACAAGCAAAGGATGGCAGAGATTGACAGAGGATACAGAAAGCATGCCCAGAACCATAGCAATGAATGAAAAACAAGATGGCCGCGCCTGTTCACGACCGCGTGGGTAAGTTCCCGCGATATTTCCCCCGCGATCACACGCGAACATGTACTAGCGAGCCACACACTTTGCGAGATTACACATAGCGCCCGAAAACTGAATTACGTCACGCAAACAAGATGGCCGCGCCCATGTACAACCGCTAGGGTAACTTCGCAAACGTTGCGCTACAAGCGGCTTGCGAAAACCCAAAAAATCATGCAAACTAACACGCCGCAAAAAAATCAATCGTGTATTCGCACGAATTTGCGGCTTCCGAAATCGATCTCGCCCGAATTCGCGAATCGCATGAAATTGCAGAAAAACGATTTTTGCAAAACTGAAAGCACTCAGCAGGTGCAAAAGTTCAATCTTATCATTAGTAACCATTCCCTCTAGTGCTTCCTGAGGGGCCCCTCCAGAGTTCAGTTGCCTACTTGCAACTATTCTATGACCCTGCTTTGACCCTCACAGCAGGCTCAGAGAATAGCTACAAGTATGCCACAAAGGTCCTGCTAAAAAAAGTTAGACTGCAACAGAAAGCAGTTACAGATAAGGAAGCAGGTGCCAGACTGGAAGTTCAAATTCAGTGACACATTAATCAATCAGCCCCTAATTCATTCATGTCAGTTGAGGCAGGGCAGGTGTGCTTTTCCCCCCATAATCTACAGTGATGAAACAGAGGGTGGCATGGGTGAGCCAGAGGGTGGCAGTGGTAAAACAGAGGGTGGCAGTGGTGAAAAAGAGGGTGCTCTGATGAACCGGGCGTAGAAACAACATGGTCACGACCGTTGCTACCCGACAAGTAAGTTCACGTTTGCGAACTGGTAAAAAACCCTCGTGAAACGGCAGAAACACTTGCGATCCCCCCCCAAAAAAACGCAAAATTCGCGAGAGTTCGCGGATTTTGCGGATTGCAAATCCGTAAATACGCAATTTCGCGGATTGCGAATCTGCAAAATTCGCCCATACTTGATATTCTCCGCTACTCTATACTACTTACTCTCTACTACTCCACTACTCTCTAATACTCACTCTCTACTACTCATTCCCTACTACTCTACTCTCTACTACTCTCTCTCTACTACTCACTCCCTACTACTCACTATCTACTACTCTCTACTACTCACTATCTACTACTCTCTACTCTCTACTACTCACTCTCTACTACTCTCTCTCTACTACTCACTCTTTACTACTCACTCTCTCCTACTCTCTCTCTACTACTCACTCTTTACTACTCACTCTCTACTACTCTCTACTACTCACTCTCTACTTCTCACTCTCTACTACTCACTCTCTACTACTCTCTCTCTACTACTCTCTATTACTCACTCTCTACTACTCACTCTACTACTCACTCTCTACTACTCTCTACTATTCACTCTCTCTGCTACTCACTCTCTACTACTCTCTACTACTCACTCTCTACTACTCACTCTCTACTACTCACTCTCTACTACTCTCTACTACTCACTCTTTACTACTCTCTACTACTCACTCTCTACTGCTCTCTACTACTCACTCTACTACTTACTCTCTACTACTCTCTACTACTCACTCTCTACTACTCACTCTCTACTACTCTCTACTACTCACTCTACTATTCACTCTACTACTCTCTACTACTCACTCTCTGCTACTCTCTCTACTGCTCTCTACTACTCTCTACTACTCACTCTCTACTCTCTATTACTCACTCTCTACTCTCTACTTCTCTACCTCTCTCTACTTCTCTCTCTACTAGTCTCTACCTCTCTACCTCTACCTCTATACCTCTACACCTCTACCTCTCTACCTCTCTCTACACGCACACATATACACATATATATATGCATATATATGCATATGCATTTATATATATGTATATGTATATATATATATATACATACATATGTAAAAATATATAATCTGCATATCTATATAAATACAAATATAAATGCATGCATACATATACATATATGCATACATATGCATGTTATTTACATGAAAGTTTTAAAAACACTAATAAAAGCAAAGCTAAAAAGCCACCTCATTACAAACAGAATGGCTTTAACTCAAACGAGGGCGAGATATATTACATTTTCAATGCTTGTTTACTTTGGTTCCATCAAGAAGGCATTCAGATGTGTCACACATTTGCCATAAATTCTGAATGTTAGCACTCTAGTTGCTCATTAGATCACTGTAGTAAAGCTACTGCTCACCAGGGAAGTCTGCTGCTGGTGTTCAAAGTGCATGTTTCAGACTGCATGTCAGAATGTTTTAATGAAATAGACGAGGATTTGAGAAGTCACTCAAAATGTGCCCTAATTTTTCTTTCTGAAGCACTAATCATACTTTATATGGCAAAATGAGCCCCCTCATTTTGTTCCTTTTTAAATTAAATGTTTTCAGACTTACCACTTCATTCCAATCAATATGGCTTCTGGTGTGCCATACTTTTGTCATAAGTAAGACTGTTAGCGCTCTAGTTGTTCTTTAGAACACTCTGGGACATTCTGTCATTGGGCTATACTTGGGCTACATCTGGGTGATATTTGGGCAACATTTGGGCTCTTTTGTCTCTGGCGGCCATCTTGGGAGACTGCATGTCAGAATTTTTTTATGAAATAGAAGAGGATTTGAGAAGTCACTCAAAATGTGCCCTCATTTTTCTTTCTGCAGCGCTAATCATACTTTCTATGGCAAAATATACCCCCTCATTTTGTTCCTTTTTAAATTAAATGTTTTAAGAGTTATCACTTTATTCTAATCAAGATGGCTTCAGGTGTGCCATACCTTTGTAATAAGTAGGACTGTTAGCGCTCTAGTTGTTCTTTAGAACACTCTGGGACATTCTGTCATTGGGCTTTACTTGGGCTACATCTGGGTGATATTTGGGCTACATTTGGGCTCTTTTGTCTCTGGTGGCCATCTTGGGAGACTGCATGTCAGAATTCTTTATTGAAATAGAAGAGGATTTGAGAAGTCACTCAAAATGTGCCCTAATTTTTCTTTCTGCAGCACTAATCATACTTTCTATGGCAAAATGAACCCCCTCATTTTGTTCCTTTTTAAATTAAATGTTTTCAGACTTACCACTACATTCCAATCAAGATGGCTTCTGGTGTACCATACTTTTGTCATAAGTAAGACTGTTAGCGCTCTAGTTGTTCTTTAGAACACTCTGGGACATTCTGTCATTGGGCTATACTTGGTCTACATCTGGGTGATATTTGGGCTACATTTGGGCTCTTTTGTCTCTGGTGGCCATCTTGGGAGACTGCATGTCAGAATTTTTTTAATGAAATAGAAGAGGATTTGAGAAGTCACTCAAAATGTGCCCTAATTTTTCTTTCCGAAGCACTAATCATACTTTCTATGGCAAAATGAACCCCCTCATTTTGTTCCTTTTTAAATTAAATGTTTTCAGACTTACCACTTCATTCCAATCAAGATGGCTTCTGGTGTGCCATACTTTTGTCATAAGTAAGACTGTTAGCGCTCTAGTTGTTCTTTAGAACACTCTGGGACATTGTGTCATTGGGCTATACTTGGGCTACATCTGGGTGATATTTGGGCTACATTTGGGCTCTTTTGTCTCTGGTGGCCATCTTGGGAGACTGCATGTCAGAATTTTTTAATGAAATAGAAGAGGATTTGAGAAGTCACTCAAAGTGTGCCCTAATTTTTCTTTCTGCAGCACTAATCATACTTTCTATGGCAAAATATACCCCCTCATTTTGTTCCTTTTTAAATTAAATGTTTTAAGAGTTACCACTTTATTCGAATCAAGATGGCTTCAGGTGTGCCATACCTTTGTAATAAGTAGCACTGTTAGCGCTCTAGTTGTTCTTTAGAACACTCTAGGAGGCTGCAGTAGAACACAAAGGAATCAACTGACAGTCTCTGTCCTTATTGGTTGTACATGTTTTACTGAGAATGTCAGACTTCATTCTCACATGACTGAGAAAGATAATGTGAATTTACAGAAAATATGCTTTCAGTTTAGCTTATAGATCTCCTTCCAAACAACTGTGGGAAAAGCATGAGATAATAGTTTTCTTTCAAACATGATTCATGATATCCCAGCAGAAGGCTTTTTCACATGGTAAAATCACCTTAGAACACACCACAATTCCTAAAATGAGTATGGTATCATCAACAAATGATTTATAATGTAACTATTAACTACAATACTTTTTAATGAGGTGCTATCATGTATATTGGTCCCAAGATGGCTGCCAACACTTCTTGGATGAAGTGCTGACAAGCCAATCAGATCTCACGATGAGATGTGTGGTTAGGTTCCGCCCAGATATATATGTGTTTTTGAAGTTAATTTTCATAAAAACCACTGGAGCAATTTTCACCAAATATAGAAAAGGCACCTCTGCGTACCAGTCCCTACAATTTTGCAAAGTTTGGTGTAATTCCATTCAGCGGTTCGGGCTGTAGCCTTGTCTATTCGTCCTATGGAAATTAACATGGGGAAAACACGTTTTGGGACCCCCCTTTTTCTCGGCCCCCGCATGACGAATCCCCCCGAAACTTCCAGGGAAGAAGCGGAACGGAGCTGGCCTAAATTATGGAAAATTACACGCAAATTCCTCAACCGACGCCAAAGTTATTCCCAATAGAATGTTGCGGATTTCCTATGGTAGCTAGGTCCTAACTATATATACCTACTGGCTATCGCCAGTAGGTAATATATATATATATATATATATATATATATATATTTCAATGCACATTTAGGGGCTCATTACGATGCTGGTCAGAGTGGCCTCAGCAGTCCTGTTAGAGGTGGTAGGACCGCAGAACTTCTCTTCGGAAGCAGTTGCACTGACTGCCTTATTACCATGCGCGTGAATATAATGAAATCTGACCGCAGCAGTCCTTATCATTGCAACAGTAAATCACGACTACAGGGCATCGGAAAGGCCTGTTGGAGCCAATCTGAGAGTAGAACAGCAGTGGATATGCCCACCCAATTACAATGTGTGTTTCCAACGAGGCGGCTATTGAGGTCCAACCACCTTGTAAGAATTTGTGGAAAGCGAGGGAGAAAAGGGTAAAACCAACCTCCACACTGCTACCCACATCCTGCTACAACATGCACCCAACAGCAGGTTGCTGCTGCTGTACCTACTCGATGACAATGAATACCAACCACATTGTGAACACAATCGCCGGTAAGGGACACACTGATCCCTCTACTGAGATCCCATAGCAAATCAATGGGCCACCATCAAAATGCAGGGGCTTACCCTTGTCTGTATGTTTCCCAGTCATCACGCTGAGACAACTTGCCAATACACATGTGTAGTTAAGAGAGACAAGGGGGGCCTTAGACCTTTCAGTGGGCTAGGTCCTGCCAGTGCCGAGCACAGGCTGTACGAAAAAGCATGTGGTGAGATGGGTACCCATCGGGCCTCCAACCTATCACAAAGCAATAGTCATAGAATGGCCTAGGTGTAGGATCACTTGTATCAGACATCTGGTATCAATGGCAAAAGCAGCAAAATACTCACCAGGTGACACACTAGGATAAGCATCAATGCACTGTAAAGGTGTCATAAGATAAGGCTACCATTACCCAAAGCACGCCCCTCTTAGAAACCCTCCCAGGTAGTATGGACCCACAATATTTCCTGGGTAGGCTCAAGGGACCTTCAGAAGAGCGAGTTGTGTAGCAGGCTTTAAAGTGTTCTGGGGTATGTCCGCCATCAGTCCCAGCAGGTCACCAAAGCTTATGCTCATAAGGTACCCAATGCACATTCCATGTTTGCACACACCCCCAGGGGGTAAAACATTTCATAATCTGCTGCAGTACCACATTTCACTGGCACAGAAGTAACAGAAACACATTCATAACAGTCTATACCCACTGTTGCCAGGCCAGAACAGAAGTATCATCATCATTTCATGGGAGTGAGTCAGAGTAGGGTCTCAAGTAACTAATGCTACTAGCAACTATCTGCATAAGAAACTGTCCTTGTCACTTTTAGATGCAAACTGAGTTGTAGGATTAAATACCAAACTGTAGTGCCATGTTACAAGGAGGAATATGTGTCATTGTGTGAGACAATATGCCAATCACAGATGTACAGGTGACATGTATCAAAGTCAGGCCCTCATGTACATCAGCCACACTCCTGTGAGAACCCGTCCTCCTGCAGAAAGTCTACTCAAAGTCCTCTTGCGGAGAACAATAGGAACAGATTGAAGCATAAAACTGCATATTAGTGTGCACGTCCACCACAATATAGAAGACAGATAGTCTGAGTATGTGTCTGTATGGGTAGCTCAAACATCCCATCTGAACATCTACAGACACTGTGCTTCACCTGACCTCAATCACTCATTACCAGCTCTCTCACACAGTAAACATCAATAAAGGTGGGCAGACACTATACACCCCACCCCACAGAGCCAGAATACAGTGGACAAGGTTAGGCCTGTTGTATCCCTGACCTACACATATCTTGTGTATCCCTATACGCAACACCACATAAAGTTTGTTCCCATCACATCTGTTTGGTTCCTCCAATGAACAAATCAGTGACTATGTACAGGCACACACTTACAGATCCTACATGTATGGACATCTCAGAAGCTGGTTGTAAGGCTGGGCTATCTGCGGGCCGGAAAAGCAGGCGAGGAGGCCGTATGTAGTGTGCTATGCTGTAGGTTTATTTATACAATGAGCCAGAACCAATGTCCCAACAAAAGAAAGGAAAGCAAGGAGAGGTCCGGGTTCGCAGTCCGCTCCGGGTCTTGGGTGCAGTCCTGGGGCGGGGACTCTCCGACGACAGCTCCGATGCAGAGGAGATCCACGGAGGGCAGTAAGAGAAAGAAACAAAAAGGACCGTTAGTCTTCTCCTTATGCTCCAATGTTAAACCGAACACCGACATCCGGTCGTGAGGGGGCGGGAAGAGAAAAGAGGCCGTGAGGAAAGGAGGGCGGAGGGAGGTCGGAACACAAGGACGGGGTTGTAGAAAGGGTGTCGGGAAGGGAGGTGCGATAACGGGGACAGGGGGGCCACTACAAACAGTGCGAGTTCTATACAAAATATGATACAGTGCAAAGGACGTGCTGCTAAAGAGAAGGGTATATTTACAGGGCGTTACTAGGACTCCTAAGGAGTTGGGGAAAGGAAGGCTGAAGACACTCACCCGGTCCGCCGTAACTCTCCAAGTGAGTTACGGCCGCTCTTCAGCCACCTCCTGTGGGCTCCACCACTCTTCGGTCCACACCTCTTCGTCACACGTCTGCTCTCCTACTCCAGCTCCGGTCCGAATCTCCTGCCACAAAACTCCGACGGGGTGTTCTGCTCGGATCCCGCTTTTATCCTGTGCTGACTCTGCCTCCAGGGCGGGACTTCCGGGGTCGGCGGGATATACTTCCTCTGGTCCCGTGGTTCTGGTTGGTCCCTGGGGAAGAAAGAAGGGCGGAGCCCCGTGTGTTATGGCCGGGTTGCCGAGTTCTGTCCTCGCCCCATGACAGGGGGTGCGCTGTTGTAGTCCCGGTGGCGGAGAAGATTGAGGTAGGTGCGGGGAAGTACAGCCCTCCTGGGGGGGCCGCGGGGGCGCCACCTCACACTGGTGTAATTCGGTGTTCAATAAACAGGTCCAAAATACTGCATATCCACATGGAGACCATAGCAAACATACCCTGTGAAAGCCTCAAATACTTAATGAGCTACATCATGGGGTACCCTCGAAAAAACAACAGTATGGATGTCAGTGGGAAATTTCAATTCCTCCACTGTTGATGCACTGCAATGGGCTTGCACACAGAACTCACATTAAAAAGAAAAAAACAGAGAAATGGCTTACCCTCAATTCACAGCCTCAGACATTTGACGGTCACAATGTCACTACTTCCAGCTGATTTTGGTCAGCCTAAGCTGGTGGACACCTGTAAAGCAAGAAGCCATGGCCACAGTGCAAATAACACCTGCACCAATATCTCCATGCACATAGGACATGTGGCATGGTGTATAATAAGGGACAATAAATGTTCTCACCAAGTGGCATGCACATATGGCTAATGTGTAAGTACAAGTCCCTAAAAAACATCACAGCAACAGCAGTTGTTCTGACAGCAACAACATTTTGGTTGGAAGAACACACATGAAATGCTTACATGTGCCTCCAAGATTCAAGCTTTTTATTTGATTTAGTCCTCTACTGAGAACAGCACATTTTTTAAAAATACATTTGTGATAAAATGTTAATAGGAGCATAATTTCAAAACAATTTTAAAAAGCTCTTTAAAACTTTAAATAGGTTATGACATACAAATTGATCAAGCAGAAATTTAAAAAGCGAGATAAGGCCTTGAACTGAAATTATATTAAATCTAGTTCGGATGCGGTTTAAATGCTGATGTCTGGCCTCGACTAGTGTCGGATTTGGGCATTCAAACAGGACATGTGTTAAATATTGCACTCCTCTGTCACATAAATCATAGATAGACATGTGCCTCCAAATTAACACAGTGCTATGACAAGACTACACCTACCATGTGTGCATAACAAAATCCTATTGTGCACACATCAAAACCCTTCCACCCTACATCTTGGGTAGTAATGCAAGCTAGCAGATGTGGACATTAGTTAATCCAAGAGGCCATACTTACCATAGCAGAGACCAGCCAAAGCAATGTTTGCCCCAACAGTAACTCAGCCCAGATATGCATACATTTAACAAAAAGCCACAGACTCTGTAACTCCATTACCTGTCTCAAGGGCTGAGCATACTTACCACTGCAAAAAGATCATCTATCATGGTAAAACAAACACAACTAAACTCTCACAGGCCTACATATACACTACCAACAGCATCATTAGCAAGGGCCGGACAAATGTCTACATGAACAATAAATTAAATTACGTTTGACACAACACATGATTGTTAAAACACAAAGGCCAATGGCCAGTCCAAAATATTGTGTGTGGTCTCACACACTGCTGTCCATGTAACTTGCCAGATCACTGCCAGAGAAAACTTCCCTGGATAGGGGCATCTAATGGAAAGTCCTGGCACCTCCGCGGAGTACAATGGGTGGGCTGGGGTTGGAGTTGAGGGGGTGAATTATTCTTTAGGAGGGCTGGACTCTTGGGATGGCTAGGTTGGTCTGTGGGAGGGCTGGACTTGGAATTAGGAGGGTTGGTTTGGGCTGTGGGAGGGCTGGCCTCAGCACTGGAAGGATTTAGTTGATCTGTGAGAGGGCTGGGTTTTGAATTGGGAGGACTAGGCAGAAGCAAACAGGGAATTGTTTACCCTGTGTGGGTAGTGAAGGGTATGGGAGACAATTTTAGGCCTTTTGGTCTTCTGCTTCGAAGACTTGGGGTGGGGTGGGGAAGCGGACCTGTTGGTTTTCGGAGGGATGGCTCTCTTTTTCTTACTCCCTAGTAAGGTAGGGACTTTTACGTGTAGTGGGGGAGTACAGTTTTTTAGGGGTAGACGTGGAAGTGGAAGTGTTAGGTAGCGGTTGGAACCCAGCACTTTTGCGATTGGGAAGGGGGGCTGCTGTGGCAGGGAAGAGGTGAAGGTCAAACATGGTAAGAGATTTGGGTGGAGGTGAGGCATTGGGTGTTGGAAATAGAGGGTTGTGAAGTCTACATTGTGGATGTGTATGCATGGCGTGCATGTCTTTGTATGTTTGATGTCTGTATGGGTGTAGAATGGTCTTTTGTGATGTGTCTGTGGCTGGTGATGTGGGTGTGGTGTCTGGGTGGGTGATGTCAGTTGGGGTAGGGGATGGTGATGTGTGTGTTGTGTGCCTGTATGATGTCACTAGTTTATGTAGGTGGTGTTGTGGCTGTAGAGTGTTGGTGAGTGACTTGGGAGTAGATGTGGCAGGGTCTGGGGGTCTGGTGTCTGTCTGCATGTCAGTAGATGTTGTAGTGATGGTCCTGATTGGCTGTTCTATGGGTGCGCTGTGTTTTTGCACCTTATCTTTGTGTTGGAGTGTGCATGTGGAAGTTGAGGCAGATGCGTGCTAAGGTGTGCATTGGACAGGTTTGGGTAGATGGACGGTGGATGGAGAAGGGGGAGGAGGGTTGGTAGAATATTGGAATATTGGGAAGGCTGCCAATAGTGTGGAAGCCAGAGACTGATTATATAACTGTAGGTCGACATGCCAGAGTCAATGCCCTCCAGGTAGGCAACAGCCCGGGTCAGCTTGTTTCCATGCTCCTGGAGGGCATTTAGCATTGCAGTTTGACCCACAGACATCTGTCTCAGGATATCTATGGCCTTCACACTCAGTGCAGCAGGGAAAACAGAGGCAGGGACTGAGTCGCCTGGAGATGGAAGGAGATTCTCCTCTACTTAGGAAAGGGATTACCAGTCAGCATTTTGGGGAGCTGAAGGGAGAATGGAGATTGAAGGTGTGGTGGTGGGCATGGATGTAGCAGATGGTGTTCCAGGTCGGTCTGCCACCACCAGGGAGTGACCATAGAGCATGAAAAAGAGGAAGATGTTAAAATGTAGTGTTACTTCTCTTCCCGGGCACTCCCCTCATCCCCTGGGTCACTGGGCACCTCTGTGTCACTTTGGTGTATGGAAACACTGTGGCCAGCTGCTAACCCTATGGTCTTGGGCCTGTCTTCTTCGCTGCCCTCTGTTGATGCTTTAATAGAAAATGAGTCCGTCCATGAAGATTTCACATTGGCTTTCACAAGGGCAGGTTACTCACAGTACAGTCCATGTGTCTGTGACACATTTACCTATGTAGTACTGACTGCTGAAGCACACGTCACACCAACATGTCAGCATATTAATACCTGATGCATGTCACCATCCACAGACTGACTAACATGCTCAATCCGAACATTCTGCATACATCCTTATCATTGACATGCTAATAAGCATTGGCTAAAACAACTGGATCATGGCAAACATGTGTGTCATTACATACATCATTTAACCTCTCAGATGTCATCCATTAATGTCATTGGGTATGTATGACTCACTATTTCATCGTACCACAAATCGGTATGCCCATCACTCATACATACAGTCATGTACACATTGGCCAACATACACATCTGGTGCCTACAGATGGTAAATCGTCTATATCCTCAGATCATGTATGCAACAGCAATACTTGTGACAGTACAACACGTAAAGGTACACATGGCTGCATGTAGGCATCCAAAACAGATTGCATCAGTGGTGTTAACCAACTAATAATACTGTACTGTCCCAAAATACCAAGGGGTTGTTGTGCACAGTCACTGCACCCAGAGTACATTGTATGCCATGCCACAAGTATGTGGTACACCATCACATGAGACACAGTAGTAAGGTAGCTACACTGCAGACACAAGGATTACAAGTGGACTGTGGAGGACCACTTATACTATTACATAATGGGACAATGTAGAGACATAACACTGCCATGTGAATCTGCAAAAGTGGAAAGACATGTTTTAGTGGACCCTGCTCAGTTCCTGTCAACATGACTTATAGCTAGTGGTGAACACTATGTACCTTCTACTATACCTACTCATGCAACAACTGTTCTATTGCATGAAACATGAGTCAGATCAAAGCTTGTGGGGAAGAATGCAGCCTGTAACAAAAGTTAGTTGGTCATGCACAGTGTTACACTCTCAACTGCCCTTGAAGATCTGGGTGGGCCACCTCCAGTAAGTGGGCCATGAGCGGGCTTAAGTTGTGTGCACGCCCCTTCTGCTCTTGGGGGCCAGACCCAACTGTATCTCTACGAGCTTACGATCCCAGCATAGAGGTCATCCTTCCTCTTACGGCAGTGGGCACTAAGCTGGTTGGAGACCCCCAGGGTCCACACCTTCTGGATATTGGCTTTCCAAATGACTTTCTTTTGATGGGCATTGCTATGTATGGATGCAAGAGATGTAGAGGCAGTTTCTAGAAGAACATCTGAGGACATTTGTATGGTAGGTACAAAATAGATTGTCATCTAGCACATATATAAAACTATCTGCAACACTATACATGTGTCCATGTCACATGCTAAGCACAACTGAAGCATGGAAATGGCTCCTTCTGCTCATTTGATGGTTAACATCAATACTGGTTATGACACACATAGAATGAGGCAGCCCACTAACGTCATGTTGACCAGGGCAATCCTAGATGGAATGTGATATGAGGTACCATGACACACAGAATGCTGGAAATGCTGAAGGGTAGACTACCTGTGCATGACTGTCCAGATACCTTAACTGACAGGCCTAGTGCATTGATGCTCATGGTACATAGTTGAGAGTAAAATAGTTTATACAGCCTACAAGGTCAAATGATAAGGTCTGGTATGTGTGACACTCAGAGCTACATCGCTTTAGGGGAGTGTGGAAATTTGGACTACAGAAGTTAAATACCTTGTGAGCAGGAAAAATAAGTCCCTCAAATTTGTACTGCTTTCACAGGACACCTCTTTAGCCACATGTGCCACTGTAACAGGGAATACACTAACTTTACATGTGTATGTGGTTTGTGAGTGGGAACTCTAAACATGTGATCTACACCTCAGTCTCTCACCAACAGTGACCCGTCATCTTCACTGTACATGTCTCAGATGTATAATCAGGAAGTATACTGGAAGCTATTCAATTAATAAACTGTCAACAGATCTGTGTGAGTTGGGGACAGCCATTAGCGACAGACACGCATTCACACTGTTGGTCAATGTAAACAACTATCAGGTGAGAGCACTCACCTCAGTCACCATCCCTCATATTAGCCAATTAACAGCTATGAATGTAGTTTGGGTTACTGAATAGGGTGTCTGGGAACATCAAAAGAGCAGCTGGGCTACAGGAACATGACCATTTGCATCACTTCTCCCACAGTCTGGTCTTGTTCCCTGTAGGTTGAGACTCAGTACCCAAACTGTACCTCACAAATCCACCACTCTTAACTGATTATTCAAATGCTCTACCAACCCTATATGTGAACATATAGTTGAGTGGCGCTCACTAGGTGTCTGGGAGTTGGATGAATCTCACAGTCAACTTCTGTGCAAAGTCTGATGTGGGCTGAGTGGGCAGTGGAACAGTACAATTGGATAACATCATCCTCTATTTCTTAATACAGTATGCAGACATGGCTCATGGTGAGATTCTTAAAAAGACAAATGCACATATACCATGATGTGTCTATCCAAGTCAATGTAGCTACCATGACTAAGAGTCATTGCATAGATATATGCATGTAAAACAAGTGATAATCAACCACTTCACTCATTCGAATCCTGGCCTCCTTTCCACAAACTCCTGGGGCCCATATGCCTTTACATGGGTTTCCCATGTAAGGGTTATGCAATGTATGCAATTCCCATAATGCACACACTCTTAGGCACATTGTAGCCAATTGGATCAGAAGGTAAGCAGTCAAATAGGACACAATGAGTACATTAGAAACGTACTGGTACCTCTGGTGAGCCTTATAGCCTGCCAAAGAGGGGAATTACGTCATCAACCAGCATGACAAGATTCTGATCAGCCGGCAGTCGCAGAATAGGCCGGTCCCATTGATGATGTCTGGCATCCACATAGGCGGTCTACACTGTTGTTGGACACATCCCTTGAACCGCAACAATCCCAATAACATTATTTAGCCCCTGGCAGTGGCAGAAGATGGATGGCTCCAGTATTTCATCCCTTCCCAGACCTAATGACTATGGAATAAAGAGATGTCATCAGGAAGTTTTGTCTAAATAAGAAGACAATTCAGGATCAATGTGACCCGTTGGAGCCTCACTATGTCCTCATTAGACCTACCCTACAGCTCTGATACCAACAGTGAGAGTGATGGCCACACCGCACTTCCTGGCTATTGGTTCATTTCAATTCCCGTGGCCATATCAGGAGGAATGTTGCAACCTATGCTTAGTATGGTGCTACTTGATGTGCTGTCAGCGTGGATGCGACACATGGATAGCCATATTCAGTTTCTCAAACGTCAAGATTTATCCACTGTGAAGGGAGACTTTTATGCCATGGGTCTCACCCATTATGTCCTTGGAGCTATATTGCCCTAGTATCTCTGCAAGCCCGTACACAGGTGTATAATAACAGGAAAAACTTCCATTCCATCAATGTGCAGGTGGCATATCTAGTGGCTTTATACATCTCACACATCTGTGAAAAATTCCCAGGATCTACCCATAACTCTTAAGTAATGCGGAACAGCGCCATACCCCACTTGATATCACAACTACAACCAAAGAGAAGCTGGCTTGTTGGTGAGTGAAATGTGTCAAACCTCTGTGTGTGTGATTTCTGGTGGCATCTTCTGAAGGCGTCAGAATCATAAATGCACATCTGTGTGTCTCCCTTCTAGGTGACCCAGCGTATGTCAACCGGCTATGTTTGTTGGTCCCGCTGAGGAATCCAACGCCAGGGGACGTCTGCTTCAATCAGGGTCATGGTAGAACATGATGGCCAGTGGAGCAGTCTTTTTGGCTCCTGAAAGCTATATTCCAATGTCTGCGCTAGTCTGGAGGAGCCCTCCTCTAATCACCCAGAAAGGTGTGTTAGATCACCTTCTCCTGCTGCATGTTCCACAACCTCGCACTGTGCAGAACATCCCTCTGATTGTAGAGGATGGAGACCAGCAGGCGCCCCTGGGTGAGGACCCTGAAATGAGCAGTAATGATGATACTGGCGAAGAGGGAGGCGTTGACATGGGTCAACAGCTGAATAACTTCTTCCCTTGGGTGTAAGTATGCTGAGAGATATCATGGCTGTGACTGTTACAGTTACTGTGGTTGTGCAGCTGTGAGTAGGTCATTGATGGTTTACCGTTTGGTGTGTACAGATGTGGGTGACTCTTTGTAGATCTGTTTGTGGAGGAGCCTATGACACATGCACACATTGTTGATGTTGCTTTGTGTATTGGCCTGTTGTGGGTACCTTCACCCTGCCATTTTCATTTGGACTTTTCAAAGTGGTGACATCAACAGGTGTAAGATGCTGTACTGTAATGCCAATTGGACATGGTATGTTCATGGGAATTCATGGCACAGACTTTTGGTGTATGACTCCAATACCAAGGAAGCTTGAACAGCAATAGGATGGAAGTTGGTGATACACAATTGGATTTCTTCCCTGTTGTGTGGTGGTTCTGGGAAATATGTGTACCATTGTGTTCAACAACACAATGTGATAGCTTGGGCAAAACCTGCTGGTTTCTCTTCAAATTGGTTTAGTCCTCAATATGTATGAGCTGGATGTAGGTGTTCATGTGTCTCATCATGCTGCTACTCTTGTTTGAAATGTACCTGTGCTTGGTTACTGTAGTGATCCCTTATTGTGGTTACCAGTAATATATGATATGGGATTCCTATTGTGGGGTAGTTTATTCACTGACACATTTGTAACATTACTACTGATTTTGGCATGTTCAAACGTATCCTCTCCAAACATGTTCTTGATATCTGAACATGACATTTGTGTCAAGAAGGGCCAGGTAGGTCCTCCATGTCTGTATTTGCAGGAGATTCTGCATCACTGTTGGCTTGATCCTGGCGTGGAGCTGGAGTCTGGTCAGTATCTTGTGTCTTGCAAGATGTAGTGCGGGATCCACCTGCTGAGACAGAGTAAAGTGTCATTGTAGGAGATATGACATGTACATTCCACATCCTTTGGTACATAGTGAGTAGAGGTATGGAAGGAACATAAGGGGTGGAGGTAGACATGCTGGACTTTTGCTGCTGAATTTGACAGTTTAGCAAGGTTTTATGCGGCATCCATTAGATGAAAGATCATTGGCATGAGCATTCAGTGAACTGCTCCACTTTATTTTGACAGTAGGTATGGACATGGCATCTCCCAATGACTTGATGCAGACCAGGGTAGATATTATATGGGGACTGGTAATACTAAACTCCAAGGTGTGCCCAATACAGCCTGATTGACAAATGTTTTGCACATTTTGCACTGGTTATCATGTGTGCATGTGCAATTCTAATGGCTGACCAGCAATGTAGTATATTGTGTTACCTTCACAGATTGCTGACATTTCTCTTGCGCACTTCATTGGGTGCCTGTCGTGTTCTCTTTCTTTTTATTTATGGAGACTTGTTGTATTTCTGGCTAAGCAGGTGCACATGTGCCTCAGCAGAGCTTTGTGTGCAATGTGTGTAGTCCATTAGAGATGAGGATCAGTGTTGACATGGCTGCCAAGTGGCTATGGGAAAAGGAGAGTAATACTTCATGTCTAGTGCTTTGGCAATAGACTTGATGGTAGTTGCAGTCCTTTCATCCTCTCCCAGGCCCCACTTGGGCAATGGCTGCCTACCTGCGAGGTGAACCTGAGTACTGCCATGACAGCCATGTGGCTATGGGGCGAGGAGAGTAGTACATTTATTTATTTATTTTAGAGGTTTTATATAGCGCTAGATGGACCAGAAGTATCAGAGCGCTTTACATGAGTATAAAATAGTTACAGTGAAAAGAACAAAAAAACAGCAACAATCAACAGCAGTGAATAATAACAGGTTACAAAAGAGAGACGGTTTGTAATTATACAAATACAGGTATGAGAGCAGGATCAATTTACAAATCTAAAGGGAAAGATCGGAAAATGGGTTAGGGTTAAGACCCCCAGTATTTGTAGAGGAGGTGCACTTTGTGGTCCTTTTGAAAGCTGAGATATGAAGGGTTGCATTGCAGGTCTTTGGAGAGGGCATTTGAGGTGCTTGGTGCATTACCAGAGAAGGAGCGGAATTGAGTGGATTTCTTTTTTAACAGGGGTGGGACAAGGAGGAGAGCGTTTGTACTTCTCAGAGCTTGGGAGCTGTCCGCTATGCAGAGTTTGTTGGCGAGGTAAGTGATTGGTGGAGGGCGTTTTGTGTAATGCAAGCATTTTTGTAGGCAGACCTGCCTTCGATAGGGAGCCATTTAAGAGTTTTGAGGACTGGGGAGATGTGGTCAAAACATTTTCAGTTGGTGATGAGTCTAGCTGCAAGGTTGAGAACAGATTTGAGAGGAGCTAGGTGGATCTTAGGGATTACGGTGAGGATGGCTTTGCAGTAATCAATTCTCGAGAGCACCAGGGATTGAACTACTAGTTTAAAGTCTTCAGATGGAATAAAGGGCTTGATTTTTTTGAGATGGCGGAGAGTGAAGAGGGCTTCTTTTGCTGAAGTTTTGATGTGAGAATTGAGATTAATGTTAATGTCAATGGAAATACCAAACGATTTGACTGAGTTGGACAAAGAGAAAGAGCAGTGGAGGGCATTGAGGTCAGAGAGCCATGTTTGGATGGGGAGATGGTTGGTTTTAGGAGAGAAAAGAATGATTTCAGTTTAGGGTTCAGTTTGAGATGATTTTTTTGAAACCAGGATTGAATCTTTGCAAGAGTATTATTAAAGTGTAGGATATCGGCGTGAGTTTTGATCTTGTAGTACTGTTGAGTATCATCAGCGTAGAGGTGGTAGTTGATTCCAGCTTGTTTAATGATAAGAGTGAGGGGTTCCATAAAGGGGTCAAAGAGAAATGGAGATAGGACAGGTCCCTGGGGGACTCCTAGAGATACCGGAGTGGGGCTGGAAAGTGGGGCTAGAAAAACAGTTGCGAATTTTGATTTGCGGTGTTCGGTGTTGTAGGTAGGAGACAAACCATTTGTGGGTGGTACCATTAGGGCCAAAACTATCTCTGAGAACATTAGGTAGTGCAGAGCGGTTGATGGTATCAAATGCTGCAGAGAGATCAAGGAGGATGAGTAGACACGTCTCGCAATTGTCAAGAGAGTGATGGATGCATCAGCAATATTTAGCATAGCAGTTTCGGTACTACAGCCTTTTCTGAAGCCTGATTGAAGGGGGTCCAGTAGGATAACATTTTCAATGTGTTTGTCTAATTAGAGCAAGACACATTTTTCGAGGGCTTTAGAAAGAAGGGGGAGGTTAGAGATGGGGTGGAGATTATTTAGATCATTGGAGTTTTAATACAGGGGGAGATTTGACCAAGTTGAAGAGAGATAGGGAAACATCCTGTGGCCAAAGAGGTGTTGATGATTGTGGTCCAGGATGGTGCAATGATGTGTTTTAGGTCTTGGATAAAGTTTGAGGGGAGGGGGTCTTTGGTGTGGGGGGATGGCTTAGCTTTAGTGATGATGTTGAGAACTTCGTGTTCAGTATCAGGGAGGAAAGTATGCCAGGATGCATTGTTTTTTAGTAGTGAGTTAGAGTGATTGGGAGTAAGAGGAGAAGTTGTGGGTGGGATTGGGGAGAGGTTCTGGGGGTGTAGCAGTGGGTGTGTAATTAGGGGGTAAGGAGAGGTAGAGAAGCGGGCATGTGAGCGGGGGTTATGGAGAGAGCAGGCAGGGCCGGCTGTAGGCTCATGGTGGCCCTGTGCAGGGAGCGTAGGTGGGGGCCCCGGAAGAGGGGGTCCAGACCGTGGGGACAAAGGGAACATATATCAAGGTAAGTAGATAGCACACCCCCAAAACTCCAAAAGAAGAAGCAAAGCAGCGCAACCCCAAAAATCCAAAAGAAGAAGTATAGGAGCACACCCCCAAAAATGCAAAAGAAGAAGTAAGGGAGCACACCCCCAAAAAGCCAAAAGAAGAAGCAAAGGAGCACACCCAAAAATCCAAAAGAAAAAGCAAAGGAGCACACCCCAAAAAATTCAAAAGAAGAAGCCACGGAGTATTTCTAGAATTTGCATGGCACTGGAATATGAGCATATTTTAAGTTGGTCCATGCATGCATGAGCATAAAATGTGAGTGCTGCCACTGAAAAGCCTTTTTTCTGAACTAAACTGGGGGATGCTGTACTGACTGAAACTGACAGCAGACTTGGGTTCAGAGCTATTTCCTAAGCTAGGAAAATAGATGCAAGGCACTGTCAAAATAAAACATAAATAAATAATATATCCATCTTGTAGGGGATGGTGTGCATAAATGATAGGCTAAGCGATTTTGGAAACGTGAATATGTTTACATTCAAAGGTTCTGTGATAAGGATTGCCTAAGCCGTTGTTGCACAGAGAGGCTGTCTTTTAGTGCGTATCAATGAAAAAGCAATGATGTGGTACATAATTCAGTTCATGCGTCCTGGACTGTGGAAAAAGTTCAAACAAGGTGCACTTCTGAGTCTCACAAAAGTGGACAAATCTCGTCCAGCCGGAAGACACCTCTCGATTCTCACAGCGGCACGAGCCAAGCACACAGCAAGCGACACATATGTAGATGGCTGGCGGCTGATCCAACTGCTCAAGTGAAGTCACACATGCAAAGGGGCTGTAGACAGTCTGAGTTATCTGGTAACGTCGCCTCATTTCACACCTCCAGGTTCACTGTTCACCAGACTAGAGTGCGCAGCGCCATTCACAGACTGCAGGGGAACAGTACAGATGCCTTTTCTCGCACATCCACAACGTAATTTGTTAACTTTAAAAGTGCATGTGTGTGACATACATGCATGCGACTCATGTCGGTTCTGACACACAAGAGGAGTTAAGGAAAGCCTGCCCCTGCTGCGTGGAGAGCTTGTGTGTTTGTATGTGTGTGCTACCTATGCATAGCAAGCAGCCTTTCCGACAGGACAAACGGATAATATACACTTTGCACGTTAAATCGAGGTCGGGTACGTCATACAATGTGAAAGCATTCGATACACCAGCTTCACATTGCCAGTAAAATATTAACACATCAAAACACAACGCCAATATTGCAATGTAAACTTATATACGCCCTTTCTACTCGTATTCAGTCTGTCTGTCCTATTTAATAATGTACTGCGATTTCTCTCTCTCTCTCGTACCCCGCCTGTACCTCAAAAGAAACATAAAACGTATGTAATAGCTATGGGGGTGGGGGGTGACTCACTGTGTCAGGGCTTCGTCGTGGCGGCCCCTGGGGTTTGGCGGCCCTGTGCAGGTGCACACTTTGCACATGCCTAGGGCCGGCCCTGGAGCAGGGAAGGGTTTTGAAGTGATGTCAGGAGAAGTAAGGGGGCTGGTTGGAGTAGGACATCTAGCAGTTGAGGGCAACGGAATGGGCAGTGCCGTGCAGTGAAGGTTTAGTTACAAATGATGTTAAACAGTTCCCTAGGTCTGTTTTTGGACCGATGGAGTTGGGTACGGAAGAAAGATGCCTTTTCATTAAAAATGTGTTTCTTGTCTGTTGATCTACCTTCTCTAAGAGCGTTAGGTTAGCAGGAGAGGGATGATGCCTTCAAGTTCTTTCCATCAGTCTAAGAGAATGTCTTTCCTTATTGAGCTCAAGGTTAAACCAAGATTTGGAAGGGATGTTCCTTTGAGTTTTAAGTTTGGTTGGGGCAATTTAGTCAAGGACATCAGTGACGGCTTTATTAAAATGCTCAGTATGATCTTTTGCATTTTGAGAGAGAGGGGTGAGGAACAGTTTGGGCTAGGACTTTGGACTCAAGAACACCAGGGGGGATCTGTTTAAGGGTTCTGGTCAATTTCTTTGGTTTGATGGACTGGGTGACCTGAACTGACCTTGTCAGAGCCGGTCGCTCCACCCGCCGCGTGGCTCCTCCAGAGTGCGCCGGTTCCCCTTGCCTTCGCCACCTGATCGCCGCTGCTCGTGCGGATTAGGTGCTTTTGGTTCTGGTTCCTGCCTTTGGGCAATTACTTGTCGTTTTTCTCACTGTTGTGCCCCTGTTTTTTCTCCTGCTATTGTGTTTGTCTGACCGCCTTTTTCCCGCAGGTTCACCCCGCTCCCCACTCCCTGCCGCTGCTCCCCGGGGACCCGCCCCCTTTCTTCTTACTGTACCCTCTCCCCTTCCCATAAGCCACCCCGCTCCCGCCTCCCAGCAGCACCTCCCTCCCACTTTGCCGTTATGGTGGAGACCGCGCGTACGCGCAACGTTCACGTGCAGCGGGCGCGCCGATTGCACACCGAAGGTGCGCCAAAGGCAAGCCCATCTGCGCCCGTCCGCGCCTGGCCCGCGCCCAGCGCCAGGAACCCTGGCCCCCGAGGATGCCAGCCCACATGACGGACTTACGACGCCACCACCCTCAACGCACTCAAACCCGACCGGAACCCCGCCTGCTACCGAGCCACCCCGAAACGCACCCACGGACCCTTCACCTGCCAAGCCTGCAAGTTCACCTGCCTCCGGACCTGCACCGCACCCAAAAAGCCAGGCACCAGCAACAACCACCTCAAGTGCATCCTGCTCAACACCCGCTCCGTCCACAGACACGCCGTCGAACTCTGGAACCTGCTCGACACAACATCACCAGACGTCGCCTTCCTCACGGAAACCTGGATGAACGCCTTCTCAGCGCCCGACATCGCCATAGCCATCCCGGACGGATACAAGATCACCCGGAGGGACGGCGCCAACCAGACCAGAGGAGGCATTGCCATTGTCCACAGGAACACCATCCGCATCACGACCAACTCCGACGACACCTTCACCGCCGCCGAGCACCTCCACTTCCAGATACACCCCGACCCCAAGACCACCCTCGGAGGCACCCTCATCTACAGACCCCGGGACCACGCACACAATTCAGCGAAGACATCGCAGACTTCATCAGCCCGCACGCCCTCCCCTCCGCTGACTACATCCTCCTAGGGGACCTCAACTTCCACCTGGAAAACAACAAGGACTGCAACACCACCGCCCTGCTGGATAACCTCGCCAACCTCCGACTCAAGCAACTGGTGGACACCCCCACCCACTACGCCGGGCACACGATTGACCCCGTCTTCTCCTCCAGCAAGCACATCTCCTTCAGCCACTCCACCGGACTTCATTGGACGGATCACAGCTGCGTCCACTTCAGCTTCAGAAGAACCACGACCCCCCGCCTCCCGCAACAGGTTCCTCGCAGAAGCTGGAGCAAGATCACCGCCGACCAGCTCACCACCTCACTCAGCCAGAACCTGCCCGCCAGTGCAACGGACCCCAACGAAGCAGCCCACCCCTTCACACAGTGGCTCACCAACTGCGCCGATGACCTCGCACCACTGAAGAACCCCCCCAGCAGACCCGGCAGCAAGAAAGCCTCCTGGTTCACCGACGAACTCAAAACATCCAAGAAAAACTGCCGCACCCTTGAAAAAGCCTGGCGCCACGACCAGACCACAGAAAACATGACTGCCCTCAAGAACGCCACCCGCAAACATCACCAGCTGATCTGCAGCACCAAAAGGACAACATTGAAAGAACGACTGGACAACAACACCCACAACAGCAAGGAACTCTTCAGCATCGTCAAAGAGTTCGCCAACGCCGGAAACAACGACATCACACTCTCGCAAGACCTCTGCGACTCACTCGCCAACTTCTTCCACCGCAAGATCGCCGACATACACAACAGCTTCGGCGCACAGACCACGCACCCAACCACCGAACCAACGCCCCCCACCACCACCCTCTGCAACTGGACCCCAGTCAGCACCGAAGATACCACCCGCACAATGAACACCATCCACTCCGGATCACCAACCGACCCCTGCCCCCACCACGTCTTCAACAAGGCCGACTCCATCATCGCACCCCAACTCCGGGACATCATCAACATCTCCTTCAACACCGCCACCTTCCCGGAGAGCTGGAAGCACGCCGAGCTCAGCGCCCTCCTGAAGAAACCAACAGCGGACCCACCGAACTCAAGAACTTCCGCCCCATCTCGCTCCTCCCTTTTCCTGCCAAAGTCATCGAGAAGACCGTCAACAAACAGCTCGCCACCTTCCTCAAGACAAACGGATCCCTTGACCCTTCGCAGTCTGGCTTCCGAGCCAACCACAGCACCGAGACCGCCCTCATTGCAGCCACCAACGACATCAGATCCCTGCTCGACAACGGGGAAACAGCGGCCCTCATCCTCCTGGACCTCTCTGCAGCATTCAACACTGTCTGCCACCGCACCCTAGTGCAGCGCCTCAGCAACATCGGAATCCAAGAGAAGGCACTGGAGTGGATCATCTCGTTCCTCACCGGAAGAACCCAGAGAGTCCGCCTCCCCCCGTTCAGATCCGAGGCCACCGAAGTCATCTGCGGCATACCACAAGGATCCTCACTCAGCCCCACCCTCTTCAACGTCTACATGAGCCCCCTCGCTGTCTTCACACGCCAACACAACCTTAACATCATCTCCTAAGTCAACGACACCCAGCTGATCCTCTCCCTCACCAACGACCCCGCCACCGCCAGAGCCAGCCTACACGAAGGGATGAAAGACGTCGCTGAGTGGATGAAGAACAGCCGCCTGAAACTGAACTCAGACAAGACGGAAGTCCTCATCCTGGGATCATCGCCCTCCGCCTGGGACGACTCCTGGTGGCCCCCTGCCCTGGGCACCGCACCCAAGCCAACGGACCACGCACGAAACCTGGGCTTCATCCTGGACTCCTCCCTTTCAATGACCAGACAAGTCAATGCCGTATCGTCATCCTGTTTCAACACCCTACGCATGCTCCGTAAGATCTTCCAATGGATCCCCACCGAAACCAGGAAGACAGTCACCCAGGCACTCGTCACCAGCCGACTGGACTACGGGAACACCCTCTACGCGGGAACCACTACCAAACTACAAAAAAGACTCCAGCGCATACAGAACGCCTCAGCACGACTCATCCTGGACATCCCTCGCCGCAGCCACATCTCTACCCACCTGAGAGACCTGCACTGGCTCCCCGTCAACAAGAGGATCACGTTCAGACTCCTCACCCACGCATACAAGGCTCTCCACGACATGGGCCCGAAGTACCTCAACAGCCGCCTCACTTTCTACACACCCACCCGCCAGCTACGATCGGCCAGCCTCGCCCTCGCCGCTGTCCCACGCATTCGCAGAGCCACTGCTGGAGGAAGATCCTTCTCCTACCTGGCGGCCAAGACATGGAACTCCCTCCCCATCCACCTACGGCTGACCCAGGACCACCTCTCCTTCAGGAAAAAACTCAAGACCTGGCTTTTCGAGCAGTAGCGAACCCCTCACCCCAGCGCCTTGAGACCCTACTGGGTGAGCAGCGCGCTATACAAATTGCTGATTGATTGATTGATTGATTGACTGGGTCGGAGCGGGAGGAGATGTGGTAGAAATTGTGAACAGTATGAGATGATGGTCAGACCAGTCAATAGGGATGATGTTGGTCAGGAATGGTAGGTCCGTATTGGAAATCACGGCATCTAGGATGGCTCCTTTGGTGTGTGTAGGGACCTGACAAAGTTGCTGGAGATCATTGATCTCGAGAAGATTGGAGAGGAGGGTGGTTGTGGGGTCTTCGGAGTCATTTAGGTGGAGGTTGAGATCTTCAAGGAAGAGATTTCTAGAGTTAGATATAGAGGATTGGGTGAGAAGGTCAGAAAGTTCATCAATGAAGGGATGAGGATCACTAGGAGGGTGGTAGATGTTGTAAAAATAAATTGGGAGGAAACCTTTAATTATTAGTTCAGCTATGAGTTATTCAAAGGTGGAGTGGCCCGAGTTGCTACGATGGAGAGCTGAAGTTCATTTTTAAAGATTATGGCTAAGCCACCTTCTGTTCTATCTGGTCTGTCTTTCCTGAGGATAGAGTATACGGGGGGAGAGTATGTTGAGCCAGCTCGTAGAGTAGTCATTGAGCCAGGTTACTGTGAGGAAAGCGATGTCAATAGATTCACTTAGGATGGATTCAGAGATTTCGATGGCGTGTCGGACGGCAGATCAGCAGTTAACCAGCATACAGGAGAGGGGTTTGGGAATGTTTTCAGGGGGAGGGCAGGAGTGGATAGTGGTAGGTTGAGGAGGGGGTCTAGGGGAGGAGGGAGAGGAGGGGATTCTGTTGGTCTCAAGTATAACATTTATGGGAATGTTATAAGGGGGACGGCAGGAATGGACAGTGGTACGTTGAGGAGGGGGTCTAGGGGAGGAGGGAGAGGGGGGATTCTGTTGATCCCAAGGATAACCGGGATGTTAGAGTGGTGGTGTAGCGGGTTATTGATTGCTAAATTGGGCAAGTACGAGTTGCATAGTTCAGAAAGGTCAGAAGGAGAGAACTGGTCTAAAGTACGGCGAGGTCTATGCAGATGGCCGCGGAGCGGCTAGTATTCCGAGGAAGATTATAGTTAGAGGGGAGTTGGGGAGACCTTGCACCGAAGAGTGGGGAGCTAGAGGTGAGGGAATTGAAATCTACTCTAAGCCTGGGGAGTTCCTTCGTTAACCTAGAGAGATCTTGTTTAATATTGAGTAGAGTCTGGGTTAAAAGAGTGAGGGGGAAAAAAGTAGGAGAGTGGGAGGGATGTTCTGTGTTAGCGCAGGAGGTAGGTGATCTGTTGTGGGTTGGCTGTGTGGGGCCAGTGGGGGAGGGCTGAGGAGTGATAAGGCTGTGGGGTGCAAAGGGAGGTGGGAGGGGGCAGGAGTTTAACAACCTCAGGGTAAGAGGATAACAAAGTTACAAGGGTGTGAAGAGTATGGAGAAGGGTTGCATTGGGGATAACGGTAGAGTAAAATTGGGTGGGCGGCATGAGAGGTTCAGGGTGAAATTGGGTGGGTGGGATGAGGGGCTCAGGGAGGGAGATGGAGAGTGTTGGGTGGCACGGACAGGGAGCCGGGGGAGGGTAAGGGTGTAAGTTGCGGTAGAAAGGAGGGTGGAGGGGTGTTAGGAATATTATTAGGGGATGGGGAGGACAGGTCATTGTAAAGCATGAGAAATTGGGAGTGGAGGTGTGCGGTGGGGATGTCAGGAGGTGGGGGGACACTAGGGGGAGGGGATGATTGGTAGAAGGTGATTGGGAGATAGGATAGGCAATGGTAACGGTAGCGAAGAGGGCAGGGGCAAAGGTGATTGGAGAGTGGTAGAGGTAGGGGGAAAATAGGGGTGGGGGACTCTAGGGGGAGGGGATGATTGGGAGAAGGAGATTGGGAGATAGGATTGGCATTGGTAATGGCAGCAGAGAGGGAGGGGATGAAGGGGATTGGGTATGGTTGTGGTATGGGGGATTATAGGGGGTGAAAGGGGTAGGAGGTAAGGGGGAGACGTGAGGGGGTTGAGCTGATGGGTGGACGGTGGGTTAGGAATAGTATTGCCCAAGAGGCAGGACAAGGAGCAGAAGTGGTGTTCGAAAATGGAGAGGTGGGGTTCTGTAGCTTGAATGAGGATGTTGCCAGATTTTAATATTGAGATGTCTACTTTACCTGGGAAGACTGGAGAGGGAGCAGTGGATAGTTTAAAACCATAAGGGATTTTGGTTGGAATAATGACTGGGAGATGTTGATGGAAGATTTTTATTTATTTATTTATTTATTTATTTATAAAGCGCCAGAATCAACCCCTGAAGGGGTATCTCTGATGCTTTTCCATTTGGTGGTACGTCTAGAATAGAAGATGTAGTTAGTTTTGATGGGGAAGTGAGGCTGAGGTTGTTATCTACAATAAGAGTTTCAGGGTTACGGATAAGTAATCTGTGTTTTAAGTTTTTCTTAGGTTTTTTAGATAAATTCGGAGGGTACTGTAGAGCCCAGGAGTTGAGGCCATGTTTGAGGGGGTAGAGTCCGGGGGTAAGAGTGCGAGGGCGAGGGGGGGCATGTTGGGTAAGATATGGGATGGAGAGAGCTAGACACAGGCAGAGCAGGCAGCAAGGGGCGAAAAAGAGGGGTGGTGGGGTGAAGAGCTTGGTGGAAGTGGGCGAGGGTGGAGGGATTGAGAGGGGGAGGGGGAAAGCAGGTCAGTGAGTTTAGTAGAGGGACGGGTAGGGGTGTGGTAAAGAGGGCAACTGGAGGGACAGATCAATGGAGAGGTTTGGGAGGCGGCTGGGAAGGACTCAACAAGTGAGTGAAGGGAACAAAAGGAGTCACAGGTGATGAACAATGGAGAATAAACTTGTAGGGCATCAATGGAAGCACAATTTTTTAAAATATTAAGTAAACAGTGGAGATTAGAAATAATAGGCTAGTGCATAATAGGAATTACAATAGAGGGCAGAGTGTGTCATGGGCAGTGAAGTCATGGGACTGATAATATTAGTGGCCCACGCAAAGGGGCTGGGGATAATGCAGTGAGTGACTGTAGAGAGGAAGATGAGATGATAAAAACGGGGTGGTTATCTAGTAGGAAGAGATTTTTATGAAGAGATGAAGGAAAAAGCAGGGTTGATAGGCAAATTAGGGCCAGAGAAGTAAACATGACATAAAAGAGGACCAGGACTTCATCCAGGCAGCGGCCAGGAGAGGGCCCCGGGAAGAGTGGTGTTGGTCAAGTTAGGGGGGAGGCAGGGGGAGAGGGGAAGGGAGAAACAAATGGAGCTGAAGGGAGAACAAAAGGTTGGATGAAACATGCCCTTAGGCCAGCAGCGTTAAATGCAGTGAGACATCCACAACTAGGCAGACCAGCTGAGTCTCTTTCTGTTCTCTGGATGAAGGCTCCCTAATGAGGGGGGAGTGCGGAGGTAGAGAGCGTGGGGGGTGTCCAGTCTCTTTCTGATTAACAGTAAAGAGGCTCCATCATCGGAGGGATTGAGGCGGTAGGGAGCTGGGGAGGGAGTCAGGGATCTTACAGTTCACAGTATAGAAGCATGGGGAGGAGGGCTGCAGTGGGAGATTGGATGTGCAATAGGTCATGCGGAGCTTCAATAGACAGTTTGCGTCAAGGCCGGGTAGAGAGACTTGAGAAACCACTTCCTGAGTTCTTTAGTGTAGATGTAAACTGCCTCCTGAGACTAGGCTTTGTCAAGCTCCTGCAATGTCGAGGCGTAAATAGGCTCCAGCATTGGACGTATGGTTTAAAATTTACGACTGATGGTGGAAGGGCTCAACTTGAAGAGCTGAGCCCAAGAAGTGTGCTGGTCAGCCAGGCAGGAACTCTAAGGGCATCCAGGCGGGACGAGGCAGGTGTTCGAGGTGGAAAGAAGGCTCCGGTCATGTGACGGTGCAGGAGGCCAAGGGATCAGCTGGTGGTGGCTTGATCGTGAGAAAAATAAGCTAACGCGCAAGACTGCAAGTGATGGGGGGATATCGATCATCCCTTGGGGTTTCTATGTGCCCAAATCCAAGGGACTCAGAGGAAAACAATGCCACGGCTCTGTGAGTACCAGTGAGGCATAAGGCATGAGCGGGAGCCAACGTACAGCGAAGGCGACTGGTCATCCAGCCTTAGGGTCAGCGGGTCCGATGATGTAGAGGCCACTCTAGCATGGTCCTGAGGGAGTCAGGGACTCGTAAAATTTGAGCTGGGACGAACAAGCCGAAACGTCGTCTGGAGGCTGCATTGGCCAGTATTTGTAGCTGGATGGGTCCGTGAGAGTCGGGCCCTTCCAAGATCCGAACCGGAGGGTTAAGACCAAGCGAGGCGAGTCAGCAAGGCATCTAGGCACTGGAGAAGCCGGAAGCTGTAGCGGTAGTAGCCGACGAGATCATCCAGTACGGGTCAGAGAGCATCGGGGACCCGCCGAGATCAGTACCGGAGGATCCTTTCCAAGCAAGGCGTGGCGAGGTCGGCGAGTCGGAGGGTCGTCAAGTTGCCGTATCTAGTCTCCATAAGGGTAAGATATGGTGCAATCTAGTTGTTAATTAAAACAAGTAAGATTGGTTACAGGAAATCGTCAAGATGAGGTGGATGGCTTGTTTAATAACGGGATTTCTACAGATTTAGTAGTACCAAACCTGGGAGCCTCGGGCTGAGCTTCTATCAGGCGGCCATCTTGTGTCATACATGTTATTATGTGCTCAGGCACATAACAACATGCAATGGCTACCTGCCTGTGAGGTAACCTGAGTATCGACATGGCTGGCAAGTGGCTATGGGGAAAGGAGATTAGTACACGTAGTTAGGTATGCAGGCAACAGGGCCTGATGGGAGTTGCAGTCCTGTCATTCTCTCCCAGTCCACACTTGAGCAATGGTTACCTACCTTTGAGGTGAACCTGAGTAGTGACATGTTTGCCAAGTTGCTATGTGGAAAGGAGATTAGTACATGTTGTTAGTTGTTTAGGCAAACGTTTATATAAAGAAGACAAGGGTGAGGGTTTGTGAGTCCCTTTCCCAGGTGTGGAAGGTAAAGGGACACTTGCATCTTATGGAAGAGTTACAGGAAGGATACATACTCCTAAATTACTTCATACACAGTCAAAGTATCCCACCTACAGTTGTAACGCTATCTCAGTGATGACCTAAAGTTAACAGGTAAAACTCCACCTACCCAGAGGTAGGGAAGGAAAGCATACCCCTCACACACTCTAATAGTGTCATTCTTATTTATTTATTTATTATTTATTTAAAAGTTTTGTATAGCGCGAACAAGACCCTTGGGTATCAGAGCGCTTTACATTATACGAGGTAGAATAGATACACGTTTAGTACATTGTAGGAGGTAGCATAGATACAAGTTAAGCATAGTGCAACTATATCCGAATCAATTCTGAACTAAGAGTGCATACAACACGAAAAGGCAAATTACGATGTTAACACTATTATGCAGTGCATTAGTAAGATATGCGAAGAGACTCATTATGTTGGAAGATTCGACTTCCTCCTTGCAGTCCCTTTTAGATGACCTTTTCCTAATCATTCTATATTCATCTAGAAACTGTGACCAGAATTCGTATAGTACTCTTTGAGTGGCTATCTCCCAATGAGTTATGTCCTAAAAATAATAGGTTAATCAGACTCCCATACAGTGGCCCATACAGTAATCTAACTACAATACAGTGGCCAGAGGTTTGTTCGGGAGATGGCTTCACTCACATGACTATTAGTTGATTAGAGTAAGAGTTTTGGACATGACTATGACATGGTGCTACAGCAGAGCCATCTTGGTTATGGTAGGAACTTGCTCATTAGAAATGTTTTCGTTTCCCTCTTGAAAGTCACTATGTTTGTTATTTTCCTAATGTTTGGCGGAAGAGAGTTCCAGATTCTGGGTGCTGCTCCTGAGAAAGCTCTATCATATGTTCTTTTCTTCTTGAATAAGGGTGGTCTCAGAACCAGCTCCTTGGCACTACTAGCCGGTCTATTTCCTCCAGATATTTCAATTTTCTGGGCAAGGTATCTTGGTGTATTGTGGTGAAGCGCTTTGTGTGTGATGCATGCCAATTTTAGTTGAATTCTGGCTTCATACGGTAGCCAGTTTAGTGCTTTCAGATCTGGAGAGATATGATCAAACTTTCTTGAGCCAGTGATAATTCCTCCAGCTGCGTTGAGGCATGCTTTTAACGGTGCTGTGGAAATTCTAGGAAGACCTGCCAAAGTAGAGCAACCATATTCAATCCTCGAAATGACCAATGTTTGAACTGCTAGTTTGAGATCCGCTTGAGAGATGAAAGGTTTCACTTTTCAAGTGAAAACTGGCACTTTTGGCCATTACTTTGATGTGAGCTTTCATGTCAAGGTTCTTGTCGAGTGTGATTCCAAGTGATTTAGCCGATTCAATTAACGTAGGCGTACAGTTAAGAGCCGTGGTCATTTTAGACCATTCCTTGACCTCAGAGTTGTTCTTTGGTGGAGAAATTAGTAGGAATTCTGTTTTCTGGGCGTTTAGCTTCAGGTGATTGATTGTCAACCACTGTAATGTCAAATGTTGCGCCTCGTTCATTAATCTGATGTCTTCTAGGGACGCGATCTTGATGTAAATCTGAG
Organism: Lissotriton helveticus; assembly: GCF_964261635.1. Taxonomy (NCBI): domain Eukaryota; kingdom Metazoa; phylum Chordata; class Amphibia; order Caudata; family Salamandridae; genus Lissotriton; species Lissotriton helveticus. The sequence goes on along the minus strand of NC_136060.1, from coordinate 61,760,255 downwards.
TGTCATCCGAGTACATATGAAAGGATATTTTGGACTTTCGAAGAATTTCCGTCAGAGGTTCGACATGCAGGGTAAACAATGAAGGGGATAATGTAGATTCTTGCGGGACTCCAATCCTATTAGGGCATGAAGGTGACAGCGCTTGGTTGACCAGGAATCTTTACGTTCTATTTTTGAGGAAGGATTCAAACCACTTCAGCACATTACCAGAAATTCTCATCCTGTCCTGGAGCCTGTTCAGTAATTTTGCATGATTTACCGTGTCAAATGCGGATGACAGGTCTACGAGGATGAGTAGACATGATCTATTTTGGTCTAAGGCCTGGAGTGCATCATCGACTATATGTAGAATTGCTGTTTCCGTGCTGTGTCCAGATCGGAAACCCGACTGACAATCATCTAGTAGGGAGAATTTGTCTATGTATTCGCTCAGTTGTTTTTGTACACACTTCTCTATAAGTTTGGCAAGTACAGGAATGTTGGTTACCGGTCTAAAGTTATTCTTCATCACCGGGTTCACCCTGACTCCTAAAGGTCAGGGTGGGCTCAACCATGTTCCAGGGAGCACTGAGAGAAAAAGACCAGGGGGCATAAAGATTAAAAAACCTCTGGCTTACTTTGAGGTATCCCTTTATTAGTGGAGTAATTGGGGTTGTTAAAACTAATATAATGGTGGAATTAGGATATAATGGTCCTATTACCCTGTACCAACATGTTTTAGCCCTACTATATGACCCAGAAAGATCCAGGGCTTTCTTCATGGTGAAAATAATCACCTCTCTGGTGTGGTCAATCTGCGTGATCTCTTGTTCACACAAATAGGATGCATGTAATTACCTGCATCTGGGGTCAAAGAGTATACTTGTCCTTTTTGTTACTTTTTTCTGTTTTTTTCTTTTGAGTCCAACCCAATAGTGTTAGACTTATCACCTCTCAGGAGAGAGAACAGATAGGGGTAGCCTTGTAGTCACAGTTTTGGCAAGGGTCCGACCATACTGCCATTCCTATTTGGGTCTGCTGCTCCCAGCTCCCCGGAATATGGTTGAGCCCATCCTGACCTTTAGGAGTCAGGGTGAACCCGATGATGAAGCATGACACCATTAGATTGTGTGGGGGTTATTTAAAGAAAAGGAACCCTTTCCTTCCCCACCTCTAGGTAGGTGGAGTCCCACCTGTTGAGGCAACAGGGCCTGATGGGAGTTGCAGTCCTGTCATTGTCTCCCAGCTCACACCTGAGCAATGTCTACCTACCTGTGAAGTGAACCTAAGTAGTGACATGGCTGACAAGTGACTATGGGGAAGGAAGAGTAGTAGATGTTGTTAGGTGCTGATGCAACAGAGCCTGGTGGGAGTTGCAGTCCTGTCATCCTCTCCCAGCTTACACTAGAGCATTGGCAATCTACCTGCAAGAGGAACCTGAGTAGTGACATGGCTGTGAAGTAGCTAGTGTGAAAGGAGAGTACTAGTACATGTTGTTGGGTGCTCAGGCCACAGGGTCTGATGGGAGTTGCAGTCCTGCCATCATCTCCCAGCCCACACTTGAGCAATGGCTACCTACCTGTGAGGTGAACCTGAGTAGTGGCATGACTGCAAAGTTGCTACGGGGAAAGGAGAGTAATAGATATTGTAAGGTGCTCAGGTAACAGGTCGTAGTCTTGTCAGTTACAATTTGGTAACACTAGCACAGCAGCATTGTGTAACATACCTTTTGGCAGGATGCTGTTGTCTTGGCACATACTTTTGTACGTTGGCACAATACATGGTTACTGTGATGATGATTTGATGGGAAAACACTTGCAAACAACATTTCCATGGGTGAGATGAGATGGAGGGTGATATATTAGGAATAATGTGCAGGACTACTGATTGTAACTGCCAATGACACTTCTCTAATACTTTAGGTCCTGTATATGGGAAAATGGATGTAATGGATGATAGAAAGAGGTGAGATGTGTGCAAACAGTAATTTGATATGTTATGCTAGTTGGTGAGGTGTTAGTTAACAGTCTTCAGTCCCCCAGGTATTCCAGTCAAGTCCCCAGTGTGCAGAATGGCAAGCACCTTCTTCTCCCAGGCTGTGAGATGTAATGGTGGCCCGGGAAGCCGACCGACAGTCTTCTCAGCTACCGGCTGGTGCCTGTTGAAGAGGCGCTTGACCCTGATCTTAAGGTCATTCCACCTCTTCCTGATTTCCTCCTTTGTGCGCAGGATGGCACCAACACTATTGACATTATTAATGTTCCTCACTCATATTTAAATCTTCTTAGTACCCGAGGTTTGTTGGCCCTGGGCTTCAAACGTATGTGACTCTACTCTATCAATTCCATCCCCCAACACTGACGACTCAGTGTCAGTAAAACGTGGACTTTTAGTGACATGTTAATAAAAAATGTGTAATGTGAGTGTGATAGTGCAGGTGATGCAAAATCGGTATTAGGTAGGAGTGCAAGGAACAGTGCCTGAACAAGCGAAGGTGGGATGTGTGTGATTGCAGCCTTCCCTCTCTGTAAAGAAGTGGTGCGTGCGGCTGCCCTGCAGTGTTGTGGCTAAGAACCATGGTGTGGGATGGGGTGTGTTTTATACTTTGAATTGTAGGTGTGCTCACCTAGGCAAGGACCGTCAGTTTGCATTTATATTATAGATTATTTTAAAAAACAATAAATTGTATTGAAACACACATGAGCCCTTTAATAGAAGAAAAAGTGTCCAGAATGCTTTCAAATGACAACAAGCATCGGAAAATCCAATAGTTCTCACCTATATATGAGCTTTTGCCTTTGCTAATATTTTTTATCTATGCTGTGTAGCATTGTGGCTGCCTTGCAGCATGGCTAAAAAAAATGCAATGATGCAGCCTCTGCGTAATTTTTAAGGTGCACTTGTATTCAACACACATGTCTACAAAAGGACACTATTTTTATACTGATCCGAACTGGATCTGTACATTTATTAATATTATTATTATTATTAATATTATTATTATTCTTTATTGTTTGATTAACTAAAATCTTACAATGAGGCAATATACATAATCAACTATAATAATCCAATTAATAAATGTAGAACAGATGAAAACAAGAATAAATAGTGCAGTATTTTTAACTGAGTTAAGTTTGATAACATCCATTTCATATTGCTATGTATATTTTAATATACATCATACAGTACTTATAGATTTTAATGTGTGCTCTTCTAATTTTGATCCTATTCTTTACTAAAAACTTTGCAAAAGCAGAATTCATTAGTATATCATCGGAGTGTAGACATTTTATCAAAGCTTGCCTACATGTCCGTACTCCTAGAGCATTGAAAAGTTTCTTGAGTATGGTTTTTCTTTCAATTTTCAGTTCTGGGCAGAAACACAGTAGGTGAATAATGTTCTCCTTTCCTGGTTTACATTTTTATTCTATTCAATACTTTCTTAAATGTTCCTTTTCTCGCATACAGCTGGTTAGTTAGTCCAAACTCCAGCCTTATTTATGCTGGGGATGCATTATTAGGCAAATGAAATAGGGTTTTTAAAGTTTTTGAGACCGCCTTATTAATGGTCACAGGGTCTTTCCCACTTTGAGCCTCACTGCCATATGTTAAGGTAGGCAGCAATTTGGCTGATATAACCTTTAAAAACAGGCGGTAAGTCAGTTTACCTAATGAGTTCTACAAGATCCTAAATGCAGCTATCAAAGCTTTCCTTTGAATGTCCATTTTTTGTGGGAGAAAATTTCCATTATCATCGAATAAAACTCCCAAGTGTTTGTATGATACTACTTGTTCTAATTGGAGTTTCTCCAGAAACTGTAGCGGGAATTGCATTCTCCTACAGAACTGTGCATAGAGATTTGGAACCTCAGTGAATTAGAGTGGCCCAAAACTCACCTTAGTACCCAAAATCCACTTACCGAGCTAGCTACAGTGTCTCATTGGTCATAACAAACTCCCAATGTTTAGACAGACCAGAACATGAACTTAGAATACCTCAGGTATCGTGGAACACATGAACACTCTTTCGTTATACAATCATTACAAACCAGAACGTGGAGTAAAAGAGGACACGTGCATATTTGAAATATTTATTTACTAATGCAGGGTTCTCAACTGCAGTATCTTATATAATACAAGCAAACATATTATAAGAAACAAAGTTATCAGCATAGTTACTAGTCCATAGAAAGCGAAAGGTGACAGCATGCTAAAATGCTGTAATGAATAGGAGTTAGCAACACCTAATTCTCACCCTCCCTAACTAGCATATTATATTAATATATAAGAAGGTCTCTTTGGGTTTTAGCAGGGCGGCCCCCATACCTCAAGATCCTAGTGTGAAGAGATCACATCAGCTTCCACCAGCTCTCTGCATGCACACCGCATCAAGTGTGTATGTGTGCTTCAAGCAAAGCAATATAAAACGCGCCTAAAGCCAGAATTTGGCAGAAGCTGCACTTATGTTATGTCTATGAAGGTGCGGAGATCAGACCTCACAACAATTCTGTGTCGAGTTATCCTTGAAGCTTCAGCACTCCCTGTACAGACAGAGTTTATTAAGCAAAGCTGATATCGGAGCAATAACATATTATTCTCATGTAAATCACAACGCTTCTTCTAGGTTGAAAGCTAAATCAACAATTATGTGCCGTGTGCAGAAGCAGCAAAATGAAAAATGGCGTTTAAACATTTAATAAGCTCATACTAACTTAACACAGTATATAGATAAGCAGTAACTATATGACAAAAGCATTTGGATTTATGTTTTAATCTTGGATTTTTGCTGATCACCATAACTTTAGTCTTTGTTTCATTTATCACCATCCCGTTTTCTTTTGAATACAATGATATTCGATCTATTAGCTGTTATAACCCCACTTTTGTTTGGCTTAGAAGGATGACATCATCTGTGTATAGCAACTTAGATATCTGTTTGTTGGCTAGTTTAGACGGTGTGCATCTATTTCATTCAGTGCATCAGTAAGATCCGCTAAAACAGATTAAAAAGTAAGGGGGCCAATACACACCCTTGCTTTAGCCAACCGTGGTTAAAATTTAGTTCGTTAGAGTCAAGCCATTCCCCATCCATACTCTAACTCAAGTGTCGGTATACAGAAGTTGAATTAATTTTAAAAGTGGCACAGGGATATCTTGCTCCTGTAACTTTCTCCACAGAAGTTGTCTGTGCACGCAATCAAAAGCCGATCTAAAATCGACAAAGCACAAATACAAGGGTTATTTCATTGAGATAGTTTTATCCATTAGTACTGATAAGGCTAATATATTTGTGGTAGTGCTCAGTCCTTTAATAAATCCTGTTTGATTAGGCTGGAGCATCTGGTTATCCGCTGCCCATTCAGATCATTTTGAAAGTAAAATTCCCACAAATAACTTTGCATTTGTGTCCAGAAGAGTTATTAGTCAATAATTTTCTGGGTGTTCCCAATTTCCTTTTTGATAAATTGGGATATTATTGACCCGCTCCAAGATTCGGGTATTGTCAATGTTATTGCTACTTCTTTAAAAACTACCATAGATCCGGTTCTTCTTTATAAAGTGCAAACGGAATTTGATTGGGACCTGGTGCCCCATCTTTTTGTTTCAATATTAGCTTAGACAATTGAGTTTTTGTTGTATCAAATTCACAGTCAATTCCCTGTCTTGGTGTATCCATCATATTCCATTTGACATCCTGAATAATTATTTTACCGTCAGAGTTTAAGTGTTTTGCCAGAAAATTAACCCACTCTTTTTCAGTTAATATAGATGCTACCACTGATTTATTAGGTCTTACTAGACCATTTATCATTTTCCAAAATTCCCTTGAATTCATTTGGTTACTAGCATACATTTTTTAGCCCACAGATCGTGCTTAGTGTGGTTTCTTTCGTTCCAGATTAATTTCCTCAAATTTTGATTTATATTTTTTGTTTGATGAGTAATTTCTTATTATATGGGAACTTGGTTAACTGTCTCCTGAGATTGTTATGAGTTCTTCTCATTTTCCTTATTGTATAGGATAAATGTATATTGTTATTCCTTTTCACCATTTGTAAAATTTGTTTTTTCTTGGCTTTGGGTGCAGAATCATACGGTTTGACTAAGTTTACCCATTGATTGATTGGGCGTTTAAAGATTTTATCTTCAAAACTATCTTTAACCAGTTCTTGTGCCAATGCATTAGTGTCATCTTTATTATGTGGTGTCCAGATAAGTCTATTGTTGATAGTTCCCGCCTGGCCTTGCGTTGTCAAATATGATTGATGTTTTTCAATAGGCAAATTTGTGGTCATTATTTGCTGACTAGGATCACTATCAGGCACCTTCCCCATATGTACGAGGTAAAATTATTAAAAATGTTCAATGATACAATCGTATAGCCAATTCATGACTTCAAATTGTGTGAATGAAACAAAAATGCATGTGGTGAATCTTGTGGGAATCGCCCATTTATTATTCATAGATCCATTCCTTCCATATCCTTCACATGATTTGTACCCACTTTATTTTGTCTAAACTTAATTTCTATATCTAGTGTCTGCTGAGGAATTGCCCATTGGTGATCTTGTCACTGTGTGATGCCGTCTCTTATAAAAGATACTAACAGATTTAAATTAAAATCCCGGTAAGTATAAAATCTGTGAAAGAGTCATCCATTGTTTGCTCCAAAAGAAAACTGGAAAGTGTAGCACACATATTGGTTCTTGAACTTTGTGTGAGGTGTACTTACACATTGATCAGTATTAAGGTTTTGGGTTTTGCTCAATTGCTTGCCTTATATCATAACTTTACCATTAGGAAATTAAAATTATTCGTATTCACTTGCTCATGTTCCACTCTCAAGTCGATGGATATGAATGTTGCTAGGCCCCAACTAGGGCGACCATATTTATGTAGCTTGATTGCGGGCTCAAAATAACCTTTATGTCCTTGTAACATAACAGGGTCGATTTCCCATGTTTCCTGTAATAAAATAATCTGATAGGAATTAGACATAAAATTTAAGTGGACATTATTTACCTTGTTGCATACACCATTTATGTTCCATGAGCATATCCAATATATTTCTATGTCCTTATTTGCTTTATTTATTGAACATTTTGCTGTGTTCTGTCAAGGATCATTATTGCCATGTAGAGCAGTAGATATCCATTAGTCGTGTTGCCTTTTCTACTTTACTTTGGGTCAATGCCGTTTCTCGCTCCGATCTTCCAAGGGCATTTTTTAGTATAGAGAAAATGTGCCCATTGCTCTTTCTTTGTTGCAGTATTGGACTCTCTCTTTTGATAAAAGGAGTTGGGTATACCTTTGGAATTGGGTTGCTACTTATTATCCCCCAGCTGTGAAAAATGTATTTTTCATTCATAATTCGTCCCGCTGAAAAGTCAGAAGTCACAGTTATAAAAGTTAGTGTCTGGCTACCTTCAGTGTTTGGTAAGAATCCAATACATTCAATGTCTTCACTTGTCACATTTACTAGCGATGGGATAGACCTAAAAAGGCGAAGAATGTTTCCTCTATTCAGTGTGTCTTGATTGCCTCAGGAGTCATATACTGGTTTGAAAATTAGTTGTACCATTCCATTAGATGATAATCCTTTTTTTCTATTGTTTTCAATATTTTGTGGTACTTTATATGTGACTAGTTTATCCTCACCACTTCTTGCAATGACCAAGGGGTCCCAATTCGGTATGTACCGGGTATCCACGGTTTGTTCTATCATATTGTTTTGTTTAACTTTTTTATGGTTTGGTTTCTTTATTTGGTGTACTAGGTTTTGAGAATATTGCTGGTTCTGACTCTGAGTTATATTCCAACTTGAACTTTGGACTGTATTATGATCTAACCAGAGTGTCCTCTGTACTACCGGACTGATATATATTTTTTCCACCTCTTCTTCTTTTACCAGATCTTTGGTTTCCTGAGGAATTGACACACTCTTTGCTTGATCCATCTTTTCCGTCGATACACTTTTTATATCCTCAGAAAACTTCTCTATAAGACAACAGTTTCCTTGAAGCCTAACTTTCTTTTCCTTTGGTTTGATTCGCCCCCCCTTCTCAAATTCATTGGAGGTTAGTCTGATTCTATCCGATGCAATTTCTTTATTTGTTTGAGTACATGTTTTATTAATTGGGTCGATCTGTTGTTTTCCAGTTGTGTCTTTAGTGAATATAGCAAAATACTTATTATTCTTGTTCTTAACTGTGGAAGACTGCTCTCCATATTATACGTTTTCCTGTTTACCAGTTGTTTCCGTAACATCGTTCTTTTCCTTCACTACCCATTTCACTTGGTACTTCCTCTTGGGAATGTATTGCTACTATTGTTTCACGCTTGGCCTTATTTCTTGCCTTGCGTTATTTTTACCTATGTCTTTTTGTCATGTTCAACAATGGAGAAACTACTTCTTTGACCTCTAGGTCTTCAGTTGTCTTCTGTATGAGGGACGGATGGTTTTGTGCCCGTTGACTTTTTCCCATCTTGCAGTATGGTCCGAGCTACTTTCTGGGTTAAATTATCCATGCCATCTATATCTATTGTGGCACTCAATTGTTCAGTATCTCTTATATACGTGATGTTATTATTATCTTTCTTGTCCTGTATTTTACAGCTATCCTCTTTGTAGTTATATTTTTCCTTTTGGAGGCTCATTTTAACATCTTCAAGTATTTTATTCATAGCGTCCGGTATTGTAGCCAATTTTTTATGATTGGGGCACAGGCACAATCAAGATATGTTGTAGAAGTTTCAGTTTGAGCTCTAATTATAAAACTATTTAGCTAAGCCAATTTTTGTCAATTCCGGCTACTGCATTTTCCATCACACTAAGTAATTCAATTTGAATGTCCATTTTGCTCGACTGATATGTCAATGCTTTTAGAGTTAGTGATGAATTTTAATACAAAATATCACAAATAGACCCCAAATCCTGGTTGCCTATTGCTTTGGCCTTTTGATAATACTGAGGTTCATACTCATTGTAGGTGGTACTTTTTAAGTAAACTCAGGGAATTTCTTGTTCTTCTGTTGCTTTTTTGAAGTTGGCCATATCGATATGTTTGCCACTATTATTTCTACTGCACAGTGTTTTACTGCTATTGGTGCTGTTGCAGTATGCAGTTTCCTCTTTTGTTCCTGGTTTTTCATTAGTTCCTTGTAGAGTATCTTGTTTGAGTCCTACATTTTGGTCAGTATTGGTCAATAGATGTTGTTGTTTGAGGGAATGACCATCCTTCTCTTCATTTTTTATTCCTGTATTTGTACGTACATTAGTTTTTATTACTGTGAGTCCCCCAGAGGCAAAACTGTTATTGTTATTATTATTTCTAAGTTGATTAACCTGGATGGCATCTCATTGGGGTCTTGATAAACCACCTGCTTAGGGGGTATAGAGTTACTGGCCATCTCAATCTTTTTCCTTATTTCTACTTTAACCTTTATGGGTAATGGGGTCTTCGTTAACAATTTTTTCTGGTTTATCTCATCCATGTCATTTTGTTTCGGTTGAGTAGCTGATATTATATTTAGCATTTCAAGATCGGTAATGTGGCCCTCTATGTCTAGGAATTTGGAAGCTCTTGTCCAGTGATGGTGAGTCCCGTTCTTGTCCGGCAATTTGCGTACTACCTCCAAGGCTGTTAGTTGGCTTAATTGGAGTTTGTAGTTTTATTATTTCTGACTCTATTTGCATTGTCATCAGAGTTCCAGCTGGGTCTTTCATAAAATCAAATTTATGTTGGAATTTTGTGACTTTTAAAAAATCTGTGCTATTGGTGAAAGTAATGATTGATTCACTCCCATAGTATATGCTTTTGCTTTTTTTATTACTTTTGGTACTTACACTTTGCTTGCTCATCTTGTGGGGGGGCCCGATGCCTTCTCTTTTCCTGAACGCATGGCAGATTTTTTTCAAAGATATTGTCAATTGAAGTGTTTTATATCCTGTTACCTGTTTCCTCTCTATTATTCAGATTTAATCCAAGGGTTGTATTGTTTCTAGACCCTGACCCTAGCAGAACTTTCAAACCAGTATAGCCTCAGTCGGCCCCCCTCTTCCTATGTCTTTTTACATTTTAGCCTGCCATAATCCTGATCATCCTGTTTCGCACTGCTTAATCCTTCAACAGAGGACTGACGAAATTGCTCAAACGTGGCGTGGCATTGTTTTGGACTGGTAAATGGTGACCAGTGTATCTTTTGGTTAATAACAGTGGACTAGAATAACGGCAGGTACCAGCAGGTAACGGCAAGTAACGGCAGGTAACGGCGTCCAAGTGGTCCCTGGGTCAAGTATCAAATATTCAAGTATATCCAAATGTGTCACAAATATGTCACAACTGCACCCAATAACCTTAATATACCTGACCGTACTGTGTAGAGTCCGGTAGCCTCTCCCCTTCCTGGCGATACCACCAACTCACTGGGATGCTGGAAGGTCTCTCCTGTAGGCCCCTCCTGCTGGGACCGGTCTTTCTCTGTTCCTTCAATGGGCCAGTCTTAAGGAATACGGGCATAAGGCATAGGGCACAGGGCAAGCAAGGGCGCTCAGGGTGGAATCGCAAGATGCACTTGTTCTAATCAGGCTGCTTCCGCGTGTCCACCAGGGGCCACTCTCAATGCAGCGGCCGACTATAGGGCGGCCGCGCTTGCCGCAAGGTCTTTGATCGCTGGGTGAGAGGCAGTCAGGTGTGCAGTGGGTGACTCGGGGGCACACTGGAGTTGTTGTAGTTAATTTGTTGGCTTTAAGAGCTTTAGAGAGCTTCAGAGGCTTACCCATGGGAGTATGGACTCCCGCGTGCTCTCTCTCTCACCTCTGCTTCTGCTCCTCACTCCTCGCTCCTGCTCTTGCTCCCTGCCCCCGCTCCGATTCAGGCTCGGAGACTCGCGCTCCGGGTTACTTGCACCGCTCTTCTTCCTTCGGTCTGCCTCGCTCTCCAACGGTTGGCAAGCACACTCGCGCCTCGTCCACGCCTTGCCCACACTTTGCCTTGGAACAGCTCTTAGCTCAACCTCAATAGTCCGCAATAGTCCAGACTAGGGCTCAGATCGGACCGAACGAGGCTTGGGCTTGGACAAGGAGCAGGAGACGTCCCGGATTTCCTTGCTGGTGCTACCATCGGTGTTGGCATCTGGTTTTGGTTCCGCGTTTTCTGGAAAAGACGTGACGCCTGTCATATAAGTTTGTTGCTATTAAAGGGGGAGAGATGTATGCTTCAGCAAACTTCAGCCAGCCAATATCGCTGCACAGCTCGCAGGGCCCTCTGTAAAGAGCAAATTTTCTCCAGAGCGAGGACGAATGATTAACACTTCACATCCATGACCTGGTACGCAAATCTGTATTACATTTTCCAATAGTTTCCTATGAGGTGGACATTTCCACCTACAGATGAAAAATTGCTGATAGTAACTTTATACTCATAAATCCTCTTGTAAGAGGGTCCAACCTCCTATTTGAGTGGGTGTAGACATGTAATTCTACACCTGGGTTTAAATTCCCAATCATAAATGGTGAATAGCAAAGAAGTGGAGAATTACACCTAGGTGTAGAAGTAAATTTACATGTGAGTTCACAAAGTTAAATATATATGTGTATATTTGCTCACATAAGTATTTATCTTTGTGAATTGGGAAAGAAGTCTGGTTAAATTATTAGGTGGGGGTTAAATTATCCAATGAGTAATCAAAGTCTAACACCTAATTTCTGTGATCTCTGAAGTGTGCTTCCAATGCTATCCAGTTTCTTTTTTTTTTTTTTTGAAAACCTTTATTTATCTTATGCATAGTACACAGCGTCTGCCTACAACCACTACGGGCCGGCCGCTATGACAATCAAAAACATTCCAGGTTGTCTTACTATGCGGTAAAGCTAAAAATAAGAGCGCTACGGTGTATTAGCAGCAGACATATGAAGAATAACGTAGGTTTCATTTTATAAATTTAAAGAGGTGTCATACATTCAGACCAGACAACCGAAAGGGCGAGCCGTACGACATAGTATCAACTAAAGGAGCAGCAATAGTTAGGATTTGTGCGTTGAACATTGTAGGCAGGATACATAAACACTATACTTCATTCCGCGCCAGTCAGTACCCACCCAGTCAATATATCACTGCAGGATGTATTTGCAAACTTAACCACTATATAGCAGGACGTGAGAGGGCACATTCTTACAGCAGGATGAAAGGATCCAGTGTCATACAATAAAGCGAGTTTTACGTGGAACAAGCCATGTAGGAGGATACAGGCCCTCTAAGAAATATAATCGGGAAGTGAAAACAGGATATGCGAGCATTCAATGGCTGTGTACTAATATCAACGCCATAAACACAAAATCCAATAAACAGTGCAAACAACATAAGCACAGAGTGCTAAATCCTACCCAAAGGAACACCACCCGACCCCCCGTCTGATCTAAAATATACGAAAAAAGAAATGAAAAAGAAAAAGGAAATAAAAGAAATATAAAAGGAGAAACACAATTGTGCAAGATGGGCCCCACCCCGGGCCAGGCATCCCGCGGCTAATAATACAGAAGAAAGTAGAGAGCTGGCGAGAAGAAGGGTATGGCAGTCGCGACGGAGCATCGAAACAGATAAAAGTGGCATAGCGACAGACCCCAACCCACGCATGCCAGAGAAGCGAGGACAGAAGCGGCACCGCTATAAAGGGATAGAAGAGGGCCATAGAACCAAAAAAGAAACATCTGAAAGACCCCGCCCACCCGTCCCACCCCGCACCCCTGCAGAAGGCTACGGCCTACCCTCCAAACAGCGTGCCTGTCGCCCTAATCCGAAACCCGAAATATAGTAAAGAAAGAAAGTAGAATAAGGAGACAAAAAGAAGGAGGAAAGGGAATATGAAACAAAAATAAGATGTGAGGGAGGAGCCAGAGGATATGAACAAACACACTCGGCTACGACCCTCCCCCGACCAGCAAATGAATAATTATCAAATCAATGCTACACCTTCACATACAGCAAAAACCCGCAGGGAGGAGAGGAGGGGGGGAAATGTTAACGTTTCACAATGTCGAGAGTACAAGCATCAGTGCAACGGACAGGTAAACCAGCAGTCTATCAGTGTCTTGCAACTCACCCCCAGCCCTTCCTAATCACGAAACCAACCCAATAAAGGATAACATGGAGCGGACCACACAGCACAGAATAATCGTAATGTTGACCAGGGTTACGGCAGTGATGTAGAGTAGGGAGAGCCACCATACTAATGGAATACCAAAAGCCAATGAAGCAAGTCAATTGTAGCAGCAACGACAGGGCAAGCAAAAGCAAGCCGGAGTCCAGTTTCGCAGTTCGACAATGCAAAGGCACCCCACCAGGACAAAAGCTCGAATCCATCGAAGCGGGAGCAAACAGCGGTCCACCATAGTTCCCAATTGTCCGGAAAGGAGCAGATCTCCGCGTCGTGTGCAAGTCCTCGAAGTCCGGGCGGTGAGAAAGCGGAGGTTCAAAAGCCACCGGCCCATCAAGCGGCCGAAGAACAGCGACAGCAACTCCTGGCGCAGCCGAAGGGGGCAAAGCAATGGAGGCATCAGGACGATAGGGGTGCTTGAAAGAGCGACGACCCAAAATGGCGGCGGGCCGCATGGGGTCGGTAGAAGCACCGGGGGCCAAGACAGCGTACAAGGACATCAAGGCGTCCAGGACATCTCCGAGCGTGGGCGCTCGAGCACACGCCCAGGCCTCCGCGCAATCCGGCCAACAAGGTTCGTCGGTGCAGAGCGGATCACCCCCCACGTTGTTGGTAGCCATTTTGTGAGTTTCGCCGCCCCGCACTCCACCGCGGGCCCCCAAACAGTTCCCAAATGTAGGACTTTACAGACCTCCGGAGGTTCCCAACAATGGCCTCACCGGCACAGAACGGGCCGGCGCTCAATGGGGGGGGGGGCCCCCTCCGAACAGTGGCGGGCCCCACAAGCGAGAGCCAGGCGCGGGGTCCAGGGCTGCCGGACAAAACAAAGGCGAAGGGACCCCTTCACACAGTCAGCCCCCGACACATCTCGTCCCCCTCCAGCCGCATGGTCCACAAATCGGGGCCGGTTCAGGATCGCCGGGGCATACACACAACAGCTCCCACCAGTGGCACACTCTCGCGGCCGGGCCGGCAATCTCAGCACCGCCGGTCGGGTCCCACAGGCGAGGTCCGGAGGCCCCAATCCCACCGAGGGCACAGCTGCGGACCCACAGCACGTAGGAGCCTCCGGACCAGACGGTGAGTAAGAGTGGGTCGTTAAATTCCAAAATCTGTAGTGAAGTATCGTCGCAGTACAGGATATATTGCAGGATATTCGAGGTTGGCCGGAGGGCCGACGGAGCCGAGCTAAAAGGCGGCCATTACGCTCTCCGCTATGCAGTTTCTTGAACTTAAAATCCTCGCATCATGCATACTTTTTTAATATCTCCAAATCGAAAACCTATATATAAATAAAGACCATCCACCAGCAACATCTCCCATGCACCATGGCTGTTCACCACCTAAACACAAGAGGAATACATTACAAGAACATCTCTATTAGTGTACATAAGCCTGGATACCAAATGGCTCTGTCATTTGCATTCAGTTTTTTGCGGGGACAAATGGTGCACTGCTTACCGGATCCAGTCATTTCCATGTAGCAAAGACCGTACTTGTTAATTACGCCCCCCCACAACACCCCCCCCCCCCCCCCCCCCGATAAATTTGCTCACGTTCTGATCAACTAACTGATTCTCCTTTCCTAGGCTGTCTCTCACGCTTTCAGCCTTGCACGTTTTGCCTTTTATCCTATGACATAAAACGAAAAATCGAATGAGTTAAGACTTCTGCCACGGAGGTTCTTGCCACTAACAATTATATATAGTTTACGTATAAAAACAGCTTAACACTGTTGTTTTAGAACATCCCATAAACATCACCAATGCTAGTACTTAGGAGTCAAATAACTGCCAAAACCGCACAAAGCATGGCATGAGCTCAGCTCTGATGCCAGAGGAATGAGAGATGACAAAGGTCATACAGAAGAGTATATTTTTGTAATGTTTAAAATCAATGTTGCTGCTTCACATAATGCACTTGCGAGTGTTTAAACATAGCACAAGAGGAAGAACGCATGCTTCACACTGTCTATAGTTTTACAACAGTTGTGATTATGCATTGCAGTTAAAGCTGTCTTCGACCAGACCCCCCAAAAGATTCCTTTTTAATTATAAAAAAAATTTATAAACTTAATTATGGTTTTTCCGTTAGTGCATGTGATTTATTACATAACAACGGTTTTAGACACGACAAGTTATTTTCCTAATTATCAAATAATGGTGCTTATTTTGATGGGAGAGGATATAATACATACAGTAACGTTTTTATTGTTCATTGACAAACTTTCCTACCATGCTACAGGTCAACCATGTTTCAGGGTGGCAACTCAAATTGCATCTCAAAATGTGCAAGCTGTGCTGGCTATTATCAATTCCAAGACCTCCTTCATATTGTTTAGTGCTCATCTGTGAAACATCGCCGGGGGACCAATTAATGTTCGACAAAATGCATCATTATGAAGTTCCTTTTAAATCTATTTCAATTATGATTGGCCCAATAAAAGGCAGTTACCGGCCCCACCTGATGTATGAGATCGGCGAGAAAACTGCAGATCTGCTTAGTTTGACCTAGAAATTCTGAAACCCTGGGGAAAAATTACTTGTTCCACGTGAATGGAAATTAAAATGACCCATTACTCAGCGAATCGTCGTTTCTAGGGTCACTGTCGGGGTACCACTTGTAAGACAAGAGACCGCATCCCCTGGAGTTAGCGTTCACATCGGTATCGATTATTCAGGGCGGTGGAGCTACTGGAAAGATTGCCAGAGCACTGATAATGAGATCTTCATTGTTCACTTGTTCCTGATAAAGAAACAACTATTTCACAATTCCCCTTTCCGCACCCAAAATGTCAAAATCCTAAGTGAGAAGGGATTCTGAAATAGAAAAAAATGCTAAAATGTGTTTGGACTGTTCGTGAAATGTGGCAGATAGGGTCGGGTGAAACAATGTTAAACAACAAGATCTGAATTATCAATTTCGTATTCTCTTTACTGTAATTCGAACATCAATTATATTTCTGCATCCTAAATAAAGCAAACATGACGACTCAAAACAAGGTTTGGGAATTTGTTGCTAAATGGAGCCCTAAAAATCTAAATGCCCAGATGGAATTTCCTTATTATTTTGCAATTTAGCTGGTTATCGACCTTAAGCTGTGAAATATTTGCAATTAACATCTGTAGCCTCACACCACAGCAGCTGTCAGCAAAACTGAAACCTACTTGGGCATGAAGGATTACTTAGGGATTCTGGATGTTGTCTCTTTCATTGCCAAGGGTACAGGAATCCACAAAACTACTAATCCTTCCCCTTTACATAATGGAAATATATTCCATATAATTCAAATTTCATGGCTGCCAAGTTTCTCGACTAACACTTTGACTAATTGCTTTTTAATCTTCGTGTGTGCTAAAATATTGCCGAGTGACACTATAGAAGTATTTAATAAACACACTCGGCTAAAGCATATTAATTGGTGTCAAGGATTGCATGCTGTCTCAAAAATACATTCTCAACTCACTCAGGATTAGGAGCATGGGGCCCATTTTATTTGCTTCCTTTTACTATGAAATGTGAAGAGGTATCAGCTTGTGTATTTCTCTTCTAAAACCGCAGCGACAAATATTTCATAGGGTCTACAGAAATGTTGCGTTAGATTTAAAAGTGATTATTTTAAGATACCATTAAGGCTCTCTTTCCAACTGACCGGCCTACAGGCTGTGCCAATGTATTTGGCAAATAAAGTGGCTAATGTTTCACAGCTTTCCTTATACATTCGAAAATAATGCGTGCACATACACATAGTTATTTTTCACGTGACCATGAAATGAAAGTTGTCTTTGCTAAGGATAAGAATTATTTAAGAGCTGAAATGTAATATTAATAATTCAATTCAATTCAAGTCAATTACATTTTATTGTTTTAAGATAGCAAAAACATCACAATATTTCCAAATGCTTAAGATTTCAGAAAACTTTTAAAACTCAATTGATAATGTTTTTGCCAGTTATTCTAACACATTTCCATTTCCACTACTGCTCATTGATTTATGTTAATATTAATATTTGACAATCAGTACTGGAACATTGGCCTGAGAAGACTCACATATAAATAGTTAAAGGAAGTACGTATTCCTTAGTTCTGATGCTAGGTGCTTGACATTAAAATATCGTCTCTTGAGCCCCCACTGCCTTGAAGAAACTGCACTGGCTCCCTGTTAAGGCCAGAGTGCTGTTTAAATCTCTTTGTCTTATGCACAAAGCTATGTGGAAGAAGGCCCCCACTATGATTTGTTCTTTGGCAACACCCTATCTCCCTCACAGATCCCTAAGATCCAGCACTGCCTTTCTGGCTACTGTTAGCAAAATCAGGCGGACCAGATGGGGCGGACGCTCCTTTTCTTGGAATGCCGCGAAAGAATGGAACTCTCTGCCCACCTCCCTTCGCAGTGAGCCTAGTCTTTTAAAATTTCGGAAGGATCTGAAAACTTATCTGTTCATTTAATCCCTTCCCTTTTAGTATGACGGTACTTAGCGCTACGAGGCCTCCGGGTTGTTTGCGCTTTATAAAACCCGATTAATAATAATAATAAAGAGTAATTAAAGTGCCATTGTGCTTATGCATATCAAGTTGATACATTACTTCTGATTGTGCAAAATGCTACATATCAAAGATCAACTAGAAAGTCTCAAACCACTTAAAGTTCTTAAAATGCTGAACTATCTTGTTCCTCTAGTTCATTGATCATTAACCCCTTCGCGTGCGGCAAATTCTGCACTCGGGTACCCAGGACGGATCCCGTCCGTAATAAATCACAGTGGGCGTGTGCTCATGACTGCCGGAAGCCGTTCGAACTCTGCCCACTGATTAATTCTCCCACATGGGCGGGGAATTAATCGAGCGTAGACGGAGCGGCAACATTCGGACGGGTCCCGGCCGTCATGAGCACACGACTACCGTGACTCATGACGGCCGGGAGCCATCCTGAGCATGAATGTGGTTAAATGTCATTGTGCCGCTGCTTTCACCCAGGATATCCCACAGTTTGTGCTGTGCCCGAAGAGATTTAACTGTTTTTGTGTAAATTTCCGTGTAGTGTCAGAAATGTCAGGAGTTTACAGTTGATCTGGGGGTCGGTGGGTTCTCAACTCTTCATCATAGCTGTCTGGCAGGTTTGATGCCCCGTTCATTAAAAATGTGCTTGAGCAATAAAATGGGGGATTACTTTAGAGCAGCACATATAAACCAGGTTTATGATGGCCTCCTTTAGGGCCCCATATAGTCTGCATGATTTTGATCCGTTATGGTTCATGTGGGCTGCTCAGCCAAGGATGGCAACCAATCCCCCCTCACTCCCCCCGCCCCGAGCCGAACGGCCAGCAGCTTTCCCTTTAGGTAAGCTGGATATGTCGTACAGAGATATGCTGCTGGCTTATAATAATATTAATAAAGAAATAGCCATGTCTCATTAAATAACGTTAATCTTCCACTTGTTTGTCTAAAATATTCCGGGCCTCATTTATGAGGCCTTGCATCCGTTTTGCGCTTCCGATGCGTCACTTTTTGTGACGCATCGGCGGCGTAAAACATGCCTCCGGTTGCGCACTATTTACAAAGTGACGCATCTGCTTAGATGCGTCACTTTGTAAACCCCTGCGTTACATTATACCTGTGTCAGGTATAATGTATGCAGGGGGGGTGTTCCTCGCAAAAAGCCTAGTAGAAGTAACGCAGTGAAATCTATGAGAATTCACTGCGTCACTTCTAGGAAGCTGTTGTGTCAAAATGTTACGCCTGCCTCACAGCAGGCGTAAGACTGACGCAGGCCCTTTCACATGGGGCTTGCCCTATGTGAAAGGACGCATTGCTGGAGTTGCGTCACTTTTGTGACACACTCCAGCAATGCGTCACTTTTGCGCTTACAGATACGTCAGAAATACTGACGTATCTGTAACTCCTTGCGACATGATGCGCCATACAGTAAATATAACGCATCAGGTATGTCGCAAGGAGTGGGCACTGAGAAGTGACGCATCGCTGCTTTCACGCAGCAATGCGTCATTTCTCATAAATGAGGCCCCCCGTGTTTTGAAATGCAGGAAAGTACACCAGTTGCTAGATATTTATAAATGTAATCTAATTGCCTTTTTTTCGTTTAAGTTTGAAAAGTTAAGTTTATTGAGAATAGATAAGAGGAACATCAATGTATCACATAAAGTATCATCAAAAATACAATGAGAGAAATATCAAATGCTACAGGAAAGGCAAAACTTAACGCATAGGGTTATGTTAATGGCTGCAGGTAAAAAATAGGTCTTAAACTCTATTGAATCTGGAACCAAAACAAATAAAGTTAGGTAAAACATCATATAATAAAGAAACAAGTTATAACAAAATTCAAAGAGGCTTGACAACTTCTTGCATATACAGAGCAGGAGCATAAGATTTTTTAGCACTATCATCTAAAAGTTGTGTAATGGGGGACCATATTTGCAGTCTTTCTCTGGAAAGAGACATAGGAAATATAAAAGTTGTGTCTTAACGGTGATTATGACATACTGAATACCACCATGCTAAGTTTGAGAGTTTGGAGGCGTTTTTCCAATTTTGTGTTATCTGTTGGAAAGCCGCCACTAGCAGTAGGTTAATAATTGGTAGTTGTGCTTTTTTAATATTCCAACCGGTGGCAAGGCTACCTAGAAAAATGTTACCAGGCGTCAGAGGAACCTTGCAGTGAAAAATTGACTCAACTTGTGACCAGACTTGATTCCAGAAATGCCACACCTGTGGGCATGTGACTAATACTTGATTTAAATCAATGTGTTCAAATGAACAAGACCAACAAGTATCAGGGACATCTGCGTGCATTTTATGTAAGGAAATCAGTGACGAAATGAGTCTATTATAAATGAAAAACAGAGTTTGGGTAGCTTTGGCTGCTCTGGATGATTTCCTAATTTTTAACCAGATCTTATACAAAGGGGAATGGGCCAATGAGTATCCAAGTCATCTTCCCAAGAAAGTTTTGTGTTTGTTTTGTTTCTTTCAAAGGGGGAAAGTGATAGGCGAAGATAAAAAGTAGAGGCTTTGGATGAGATGCAAAGTATGTTGTGCCATGTAGGGTCTGGTAACGGAGATGGAGGAGAAAGGGAATTGAAATATGCGTAGAATTCTAATGTAGCGGAACATAGGGTAAAAAATGTATGCAGAGCAGAGGAAGCCAGTCGAATGAGAGAGTGTAGATTAGGAAATGTAAGGAAGGTGTCTTCTTAAAATAATTGGTGCACCCATATGATACCTTGGTCTCTCCAAGTTTTCCAGTAAATGGGTTTATTTTTAATACACATGAATTTATTGAGCCAAATGGAAGAGTTGAGAAATGAATCAATATCATAAGGGGCAGAGGGTAAAAGAGAGTTCAAGACCTGCATGAGTAGTTAATAATGGGTGTACCAAGCTTCTGTGGTTTACACGTGAAAGACAGAATTTCCTGAAACAAAAAAGGAAAAAGAAAAGATCTCTCCAAATCAAACCATAATGGGGATTCAAGAGCCGTGTCAGACACACATCTAGAAAGATGTCTCAGTAGAAAGGCTTTGTGATATTTGCGAATGTATTGAAAATTAACACCTCCTTCTGATTTTGGCCGTGATAGTTTTAATAGAGACATTCTGTTTTTTTATTGAACCATAAAAAGGATATGAGTATCAAGTTAATTTTATGAAATAGTCTCACAGGAATGGGCAAAGGGATATTAGAAATGATGTAAAGGACAATGGGTGTCAGAAGGCTAGTACCACACACCTGTAATTCGTAAACTTCCACGGGAGCAGAATAACTTTTCCCAGCTCCCAAACTCCACTGCAGTGAATGATTGAATTCACAACAGTAAAGAGGGCGAAAGGGGAATAGGAAAGACAAGAGAGATTCCACTGCAATGCCTCCTTCTAAAGCTTTCTATGAGAGTCTGCATTGGCATCTGAAAACACAAATGAACATATTTAATAACCTTTACCTCCTTCCTAACTCTAGCTTTGTTAAACAACTGCTCCTATTCTTTCTACTCTTTACCTGTCTTTCTGCAGTGGGTTAGTCTCTATCTTTTTCTGCTCTGCAAGCGCTGATATAATACAGTTAATTCTGCTTTTAATTGTCTTCTTCTTTTCTTCCAGGTGCAGCAAGCAACTGGCATGTAAGATGGTAAGTATAACATATATATATATATATATATATATATATATATATATATATATTGAACGAAGAGTCCTGACCACCAGAGGTAGCGGTTACAGCAGGCATAGACCTCCACTCCAATATTGGATGTTTAATCGATTAAAAAACACCAAAAAAGCCACATCACTAGTTCCAGTGCCAGCAATCCATATTTATTTTCTGCAAAGTGCAAGAGCGAGTGCCCTCCCTGACGCGTTTCGCTCCGCAAGCGGAGCTTGATCACATGACGCGTCAGGAGTAGGCAGTGCAATAAATTGAAGTTAAAAGCCCAAGCGCCTAAAGAAACAGGCCGCAAGGGTTGCAACAAAGCAAATGGGCCACCATTTCCAAAGTTAAAGCAATAGTGCAAGTAAATTATATTACTAATAAATGGACATAAAGACACAATTAGAGCATAGTGCTCAGATGACATATAAGAAATAACATCAAATGATATATCTGAAAAGAATGGTAAGGGAGTAAATCAACTACAATAAATTGATTTTGTCAAGTTCATAATAATCATTCAAGAGTATAGATGAACCATGATGTATAATACCTCATACATTTTCACAAATTGTAATGAAAATATAACGTGAGCTCGAAAAATCCAATGCAAGTGCATCAAAACAATCTTAAATACGATTGATCAAGCAAACCATACTCCCTAAAAAAGTTATCTTCATACCCTATCATTAAGAAAGTATATGTCCAAGTGTCAAGAAAGGTGCCTAAGTGCTCAAGTGCAAGTGTTTAAAAACAATTACATATTCAGATGAAAAAATTGTTTAGGCTACAGAGTACTCAATTAGAAAACCTGCAAATGAACTCCAAAAAAGGCAAAGTTTAACAGTCAAATATCTCATTTCTAAATGAATTAATCAGAGACAGAAATTTCCAAGGAATACAAATCAAAACGAGAAACAGCTTAGTTCAGTTAGGTTAAGGCAAAATGCACACAATTTACAAAAATTGATGTAATTCATCAAAAGCATTTAATCCATTAGGGGATCGAGTATCCAGCAAAAGTATGAAATATGCTTCCCTTTGGCGTAACAGTTTTTCACGATCACCACCTCTACCCGGATTAGCTACAGAACATAAGAGGGTATATGTGAGATCCTTTAATTTCCTGTCGTGTACCGCTTTAAAGTGGCGAGCCACTGGGTAGTTCATGTCGGAGTTAACTATGGCCCGGATGTGTTGCAGTATACGCTGGTTTGCTGGTAATTTAGTGCTTCCAATATAAGATAATGAACATGTGCAGGTTAGCTGGTAAACTACAAAATCACTGCGACATGTTAGATGTTCCCTTATTGGAATCAACCTGTCATTGAAAGCAGATACATAGTGTGTGCCATTGACCGCAAAAGTGCAGGCACGACAGGAGGTGCACCTAAAAAAACCAGATTTGTTAAGCCAATTAGTTGTAGATGGAAGTTCAGGTTGGGTTCTATCTAATGAATCTTTCATTGAAGGAGCCCTCCTAAAAGTAATGGCTGGTGATTTGGGTAAAAATGGGGCAAGAATCACATCAGTTAGTACAATTGGCCACTCCGATCTGATGATATTACTGATCTTAGATGTTTGGGAGCAATAGGTGGTGATAAAGCGAATAGCGCCCTGTTCTTTGGATTCAAGGATCTCATTACTTCTAGGAATTAAGAGTTCCTCACGGGGGCGAGCAAGTACCTTGGTAAGAGCCTGATCTAAAATAGCTTTGCTGTAGCCACGTTTGAGGAATCTTGTCCTGGATTCCAATAAGCATTGATTTAAAATATCAGGACTACTGCAAATGCGTTTAATCCGGATGAATTCACCCAAGGGAATGCTGTTAATTGTGTGAGGAGGATGGGCACTACGGGTATGCAAGATGGAATTGCCCTTCCTGTGGAGTTTAGTTTGTATGGTATCATGATCAATGTAGACCTGGACATCCAAGAATTCTGCACAATCAGATGTAATATTGGCAGTAAATCTTAGATTTCTATCATTGACATTAATGTCATTGACAAATGAAGCAGCTTGCTCTTTGGTGCCCCGCCAGACGATAAAAATATCGTCGATAAAGCGCCAATAGTGTGCTAGGTGGGGAAGCCAATGTGCATGGGTGACCCCAAGAACATGCCTCTCCCACCAGCCAACATGCAGACATGAATAGCTGGGGGAGAAGCATGAACCCATGGCCACCCCGCGTTCCTGATGGTAGAAATCCTTCCCAAATTGGAAGTAATTATTGAAGAGGCACAGACGAATCATATCCAAAAGCATAAGGTTATGATCTCTCAATGCTGCCTCTCGCCCATCCAAAAAGTATTTGACTGCTTCAAGACCCTGGAGATGGTTGATGCTGGTATAAAGTGCTTCAATATCCATCACCAGGAAACAAAAATCAGGACACCAAGTGATTTGACTAACCTTAACCAAAAAATCCGTAGTGTCTTTCAAAAAAGAAGGAAGAGAAAACATATGTGATTGAAGAAAAAAATCCACATATTTTGAAATGTTTTCGTTCATACTACCCTGAGCAGAAATGATAGGACGACCAGGGACAGGAGAGGTGCATTTATGGATCTTGGGTAACAGGTAAAAAAGTGGGGTGATGGGATGTAATACATTTAAAAACTTAAATTCATCCTTTGTTAATAAGCCAGTTCTATACCAGAGATTGATGTCTTTTCTAGTTTTTTCATGGCTTTTAAGCATCACAAATTAAGTGGATTTAGTGTAGCAATGAGGATCACATAATTGTCGGGCCGCCTCCGAAATATAATCGGTTTTAGCCCATAACACTGTATTTCCCCCTTTGTCTGCACTCTTCACTACAACCTGATTGTTACCCGGGATCTTTTTCACAAGTTTGGTATACTGCAAATTATTAAAATCACATTGTTTCCTCTTTTTCAGCACCGATTTATTGAGTACCTTCAGTTCTGTAATGATCCTTTCACTAAAGACATCCAATGCATCTTTAGGCATCAAGGGCAAAAATGTGGATTTGCCACGAAAGGTGGTAGGAGAAGAACAATTAACCTTAATAGCTTGACTCACTGTCAGATCAGTTTGCGAGTTATTTTCATTAGCTAAAGACAATAGCGTTTGCAAACCTTCCAAATGTTTTACCTGAAGAGATTCCTCAATAGGTGTTTCTACCTCAACTTCAGCACATAAACTTGGAGTTTCTGGATGTAACAAAAAATATTTCTGCAGTTTAATTTTTCTAATAAATTTGTAAACATCAATTCTTGCTTGAACATAGGAAAAATCATTCGGTGGACAGTATGAGAGTATATATATATATTCCACCAGAAGTCGTCCTCCAACCTCACTCCATGGATCGATATACAGACGAGGCAAACCCAGATAGATGGTGCAATTATTTTCATTTCGTTGTGCCCAACAACACCACCGCCACGATGCGTTTCATCCCGCGTGGGGCCTTGATCACATGACATGTAGGAATGGTTTCCACCTTTTTAAAGTGCAAGTGCAAGTAAGTACTTCCCTTTCTGAGTCATAGATATAGACAACATACTGTGTTTTTATAACTGCATAAATGCTCAAGCTCTCTGTAAAATACATCGTTGTGCAAAACATATGCTAAAATTCATATTTGAGAATATAAAGCCTGGCTGAGTAAATGTTGTGTTAAGTTATACAGTATCTCCAGAATACAATTTGATAATTCCGAGATATATACATACACACATACAGATATCAATAAATAAATATATATATATATAAAAAAATAAATATATAAATACATATTTAAATACATCCTAAATATAAATATATTATATATGCAACATCTAAACACTCATAAATACAATCAAATATACACACATTTGTAAAATATCTGTATGAAAATGAATTATATTATCTCTGTTCGTATTGACAACCACTATTATGCCTTGCACAAAATAAAATCATTAATTATCAGGAATTCTACATCTGTATGGTTGCAGAAATAGAGGCAGTCAAAAATATGTAGGTTCTACATTATTCATGTCATAAGGTTGAACCAACTGCCTGTAAATAATCTTTCGGGATTTAACAATAAATTGTAGACGGTCCCCAAGTGACTCCACTATTTGTTGACCTGCAGTACTTTGACCGGCTTAACAACTGCAATAATGCTACATCTGACTATGGGCTACTTAAAAAAAGGGTGTATTAAAAAAAGTTTGTGCTTCCCCTGTGTTTAATTATAATAAGAGAAAAATATAATACAGAGATTAAAATCAAGAAATCTTCTTCTAGAGAGAGGGAGGAAACTGTACTTGATGTTCTCTAAATACTTATGTATATTCACACTATTAATGAAGATAGGTATAAAAATCCTCACTGTTGTTTAAACCGTTAGGCACCTTGCAATCTGATAGAACTATGTGCCTTGTTTCCAGCTTCCTCAGTTTAGCCTCCCGGTTGCCACCTCTTCTTTGTGGCGGAACCGTATCAATGACAACATATCTCAAGCCTGAGACATTGCCATTGTGTACTTCTCCAAAATGCCTGGCCACCGGGTACGCCGTGTCGCCGTTGTTGATGGCCCGTATGTGCTGGAGCACTCGCTTGTGCACCTGCAGCTTAGTGCTTCCCACATAGTGCAGGCCACTAGGGCACTCCTGCACATGCACGACGTACTCGGTTTTACAGGTCAACTTACTTTGTATAGTTATTGGATTGGTACTCAGTGGAATTGAATATTGGGTTCTACTTTCTCCAAATTTACAGTCCTTGCAAACTGAACATTTTATAAAGCCTTTGCTGCTGTTCAACCAGTTCTTATTCACTCTCACCTCAGGATTACTAGAAACCAGATCAGCAAGTGATTTTGCTTTTTTGTAAGCAACACTGGGCGAAAGTGTCATTCTCTGGCCCAGTATTGGATCACTGGTGATTAGGCTCCAATGTTTAGTGATTATTCTGCGGATGCTTTTATGTTGACTGTTGAACCTCATGATTAGACGAGTTACATTCATAGGTGCTTTAGTTTGGGCAGGCTGATTGGTTCTACTCAAAGATCTGTTGGGATCATTAGCTTTCCTTATGGCCTCATCTACCATTCCTGGCCAATAGCCCCTCCTCAATAGTCTCGCCTTACACTCAACTTGAGCCTCTGCACAACCCATATCATCACTACAAATGCGTTTGATACGAAGCATTTCCCCGTAGGGAATGCTTCGAATCAAATGAGCAGGATGATGGCTTGTAGCATGTAATATCGCATTGCCCGCACTGGGCTTGCGATATAACCTGGTACGCAGATCATTCTCCTGTATGTAAATCTCTACGTCCAAAAAGCATTTCGAGCTACTGTTAATCTCACGAGTAAGCCTGAGGTTGAGGTAATTGTTGTTCATGTTTGCAATGAATTTTTCAGCATCCTCCATAGACCCTTTCCAAATGATGAAAAGGTCATCAATAAACCTGTACCACCTTATGATGTTATTTTGCATGACCTCAGGGAATGTTGGCATGAGCGCCTGTTCCTCCCAGTAGCTCATATGTAAACAGGCAGAACTAGGGGAGAAACAGGCCCCCATAGTAACACCCCTCACTTGCTGAAACACTTGACATGAAAACAGGAAGAAATTGTTCTCTAAGCACAGTTTGATCATAGTTAGTAACATTCTATTGTGCTCATAAAATTTCATAGGTCTCCTGTTTAAGAAGTACTCAACTGCCCGCAGACCATCCATATGGTTGATGCTGGTATACAAAGTGGAGACGTCCAGAGAGATCAACAGATAGTCCGCTCTCCATTGTATACCTTTCAGTTTATCCAGCAAATCACCTGTGTCTAAAATTAATGAGGACAGGCCTCGAACATGTTCTTGCAAAAAGAAGTCCACATATTTGCTAGTGTTTTCCATTATAGAATTGTACGCCAAGATTATGGGTCTTCCTGGAGGTTTCACACTGTCCTTATGGATCTTGGGGATAACATATATTTGGGGCATCACTGGGTGTTTATTGTTTAAAAATGCATACTCCTCCATAGTGATCAAGCCCTTGCTCCTCCAACCCATCAAGTTGGTATACAATGTGTTCCAGGCACCCTTCGCCTCTCCACTGTTAGATTTTTTATAACAGTTTCTATCATTCAGTTGTCCCAAAGCCATGTCCATATACATTTCTCTGGGCAACAAGACGACATTTCCGCCTTTGTCGGATTGTCGAACTATCACATTGGTGTTGCTGCAAATTTTCCTGATAAGCTGATGGTATGCCTGATCCCGGTATTGGTATTTCTTATGGACATTGATTTCTTCCAAATGTAATTGTTTCAGATCCGATGCCAACTTTTCATGAAATGCATCAAGATTGTCTTTAATCATTAGAGGGCAAAAGGTTGATTTCGGTTTACAATTGGTAGGCGCTGTAGCCATCAAGTTCTCATGATATAGATTATCCGGTGTTTGTGTATTTTCAGCCTGTATCTGCCATAAATCATTATACAATTCCACATCTCCTGCTAGCAAAGGCGGAGGACTGGAGCTTGGTGGTTTACTTGTCCCTACCACTTCCGGTCTGTTAGTTGTGTGATATTTCCGGAGCTTCAATTTGCGGACATATTGATATAATTCTACCCAGGTCCCTGCATATTCAAATAATATATATATTCCTACATACATGCTATGTTGAGCAGAAAGCTATAGACTCTGCTTGCTGATATGCTTCTTGCAGAAATACTATGCGCTGCTGCTTTAGTAGAATTCACAGTCCAATAAGTTCTGACTGGAAGTAGCAATGTTCAAATACAAGTACTTAGCTGCTTCTAAAGTCTGGACAGTCTATTCTTGTATCAGGCCTTGACAAGAACTTTATACAAATAAGTAGTTTCTGTAATGCTGGATAGCTATTCTCGTTTCAGAAAGTAAATGTAAAGGGCAATGGGTATGAGCTAGACAAAATTCTCCACTACTATGTCTGAGCGCAGCAAATAACTGGAGCTGGAGCTGGAATACTTACAGAAGCCGTCTGAAAGCAAAGAAGGCAGCACCATACTAAGCGCTGAACATGACGTACTTCAAAGCTGAATTCAAGCTCACCGACTGGAAACTGAAAGCAGCAATTCCACCATACCTCGGTCTTGGAAATGCTGACAGGAAACTCTTGGGAAATTAAGTTCTGGATGACAAATCCTGTCACGGAGGAGTGCAGTACAAATCCCTGTCTCCTCAAGGAAAACGACATGAAGTATGCAGCATGTGAGGCGCGTGTGCACAATAGAAACTCTAATTCATTCCTAAACCCTAGAACACCCAGTAACAAGGGAAACAGATGGCGACCGCCATCTTGGGCGAGAAATAACAAAACGGAATTGAAATACTGAACTGTCCATTAAGAAGAGAATCGGAGAATCCGTTCCATGGGTAATTTAACTGTTTTCTTCTTTTTAACACCAACTGAGAGATATTTCAAGAGTAGGCTTGCCCAATCCTCACAATAGGAGTCTACATTATTTTAATTGCATCAAGGTGACCCCACCAAGAAAGATGTAAGGGTGCCATTTAGTTGTGAGGGTAGTCAATTGTTCCATACATTTGTCAAAGTTTAAAGAAATTAATGCTTTGTTAGATGGGGGCACCACAAACCAAGATATTTGATCTGTTTTGAATGCCAGGTGAAGTTAGAAATCGAAAAGTCTTCCTTAAAAGTATATTTGTTTAGGGGTAAAATTTCACACTTATCATTAATTAGTTTATATACCCTGACACACCTAAGAAGGATCGAATTTTCTCTAAAAAAGGGTGAGAAGGGGTTGAGAGAAAACCAAAAGGACATCATCTGCATAGGCTGCCAAGTTAATTTGAAGGGAATTTGAAACAAAGCTTTTAATGAGTTGATTTTGTCTTATTCTGGAAAGGAAAGGTTCCAAAGCTGGGTTAAAAAGAAAGGGAGATAGAGGGCATCCCTGTCTCACTCCTCTGTGCAAAGGAAAATACGATGAAGTAAGACCATTAACAAAAATAGCCGCTTTAGGGTTTGAGTAAAGTAAGGAAATCAAAGATATAATTTTTATGCCAAAGCCAAACCACAATAGTGTATGAAAGATGAAAGGCCAGTATACTCTATCGAAAAAATTCCCTGCATTTGATGATTTAGAAATTATATCAAAAGTGTGTAATCTGTTATAAATCACCCTTTGAGAAGGCCTGATTGTTCCTTGCCCAATAATGTAGGAAGGAGTGAGTCAATTCTAGGGGCCAAGGCTTTAGAGGAAATTGTATAGTCTATATTTGCTAGGGAAATGGGTCTGTAATTCTTACAGTAACATAAAATCTTTTCCATCTTTTGGTATAAGACAAATCATGGCTTCTAAAAAGGTTCCTGAGGAGCTTCCTGAATCAGCAAAAGAAGAAATGAGAGTGAGCAATTTTGGGAGCAAAATGTACATGAAATTCAACAGTAAAATCGTCAGGGCCCGTGGTTTTATCTTTCTTAAAGGTCTTAAGTGCTGTGAGCAGTTCTGTCTGTGAGATGTCAACTTCCAGGAGATCAAAGTTCAGTGAGGGGCTTGTTTGTTTGTGAATCAATCAAAGATAGAGAGATATATCGTCATCTGTGGGTGCAATCTCTGGTGTATACAGACGTTCATAGAATTGAACAAATTCTTGTAGAATATCTGAGTCTTTTTGTTTAGAATTATTACTATAATCTATTATGGATTCAATATGAAGTTTATTCTCTTTGGATTTAAGGTAATTGGCTAATAATTTACCTGATTTGTTTCGCCCTCCATACAATTTCGCACTAGTTTTTATTAAAAATAGGGAGCCGTTATCTGTTATGTCTTTGTAGTATTTAAGCTTAGCATTAATAAGATCTGTGAGGCATTCTTTTGATTTTGAAGTGTAGTAAGTATGTTCTAATCTTTTAATCTTGGAGGGAAGATCAGCATTCACTTGTCTAGAAGTCCTCCGTTTGTTAGATACGTAATGTATAATTAAATCACGTGCTGAGACCGTGAAAGTGTCTCAGATCATGTGAAAAGGTAAAGCGTCTGTGTTATTAAATTGGAAGTAAGGGTTATTAAAGCACCATCTCCTGGGCGGATCAAAATGGGGTATAATATCATGTTAAATAGAAACCAGAGGCATGATCAGAAATAAGAATGGGGCCTATGTCCGAAGAAATTAGGGATTGGGAAAAATTATGTGAAGTGAAAATGTAATCAATTCCTGATTGGGTATGGTGAGGTGCAGAGTAGAAAGTATATTCCTGCAAAGACGGATTACTTAATCTCCAAGCATCAGTTAGATGTAAATGTTTTATTGATTGTGTGAAAGCTTTGTGTAGTTTGGATAGTATGAAGGATGCTTTAGATTTCCCGTCGATGAAGGGATCCATTACTAGATTGCAATCACCAGCTAGAATTAAATTAGTGGCAGGAGATTGGGCAATAAAGCTGTAAATTTGGGTCCAAAAGGGAGAATCTGCAAAAGTTGGAGCATACACCTTAAATAAGGAAATCAGAACTTCCCCAATCAACAAATTAGTAAATAACTATCTACCCTCATCGTCTGTTTCTTGTGAGAGAAATTGAACATGTAATGATTTATGACACAAAGTTATGACGCTATTTCGTTTGCCGTCACCTGGTGAGAAGAAAGCATCTATGAGGTGTGTGTGAGGCGACGATCCACAGACCCCTACCAGGAGGGCGCCCTCCCCCTCGTGTACCTTGTCCGCCACCCCCGGGACTGTCTTCATGTCACGAAAACGCCGCAACCAAGGCAGGAAGCCGAACACCAGCCATCACCAACGAAACCCCGCCCTTCTCTCTCCCACAGGAGCCAACCAGAACGACAGGGCCAGAGGAACCTTATCACGATGAACCCGGAAGTCCCGCCCCAAAGGCAGAGCCAGCACAGGATAAAAACAGGGATGCAACACAACACGGCGTCGGAGTTTCGTGGCAGGACCCTCTGGCTGGAGACGGAGAAGGAGAGCAGACGTGCGAGGACGAAGTGTGGACCGAGGAGTGGTGGAGTCCCTTGGAGGTGGCTGGAGAGCGGCCGTAACTCGGAGGAGAGTTACGGCGGACCGCGTGAGTGCCTTTTTCCTCCTTTATCCCTACTCATTAGGAGTCCGTGTTAAAGTCCCTGTACATATTCCCTCTCTCCATAGTCTCACCGCCCCTGCACTGTATTATAAGTGTACAGCACTTCACTTGAAGACCCCTTCCGTTCCTCTCACGCCCCACCCCAGCACCCTCTCTATTTTCCCGACCTGTATTCCGTCCTCCCGGTACCTTCCTTCCCGCACTGTCGCTTTCCGCCCCTTCCTGCACTACCCGGGTGTCGGTAAACAGTTAAGTCTCGGTACTTGCTGGATAGGACTAACGGTCCCTTGTTTTTCCTCTCTTCCGGTCCTCCTGGGATCCTCCCCGTCACCGGAACCTTCCCCGGACCATCGGTGGACGCCGAGAAGCAGAGAAGCACCGACCCAGAGTACATCGCCTGGAGCCACACCTTCCGCCTCTTGGAACTATCTGTACTGTGCATACCGTAATAAAAGCCATCTATTGCCCACTACATACGGCCTCCTCGCCTGCTTTTCCGGCCCGCTACACCCACTCCATCACACCTGGTGTCAGAAGTGGGATCTGCTGGAGGTATGGAGGCCGTAGTGAAGAAAATGGTGGAATCCCAAGAACAATTCGGGAAGCTCATGGAGCAGTTCCTGAAGACTGCCGAAGACGACAGAGGACAGCTCCATGATGTCCTGAAGGGTCAGGGGGCGACCCATGAACAGACCATGACAAAGTTAACAGACGCTCTGGGCCAACAAAGACCGATGACCTCTCTCCCCTCTGTGGTTCTTCAAAAGTACGTCCCCGGAGAGGATCCGGACTACTTTTTCACAAACTTCGAGAGGATCGCCCAAGCCGCTAATTGGCCTGCTGATCGTTGGGGACAGTATCTGGGTCCGCTCCTCACCGGTGACCTCCAAGCCGCCTACCAACAGGCCAACATCCAGGGTAATACACCCTATGCAGACATCAAAAGGTGTATATTAGAACGCCTTGGCATTGATGACGATACCTACAGGGTGAAATTACGCCAGGCCAGGGAAAAACCCCAAGAGAACCCCAGAGCACTATCCTTCCGGATCCGGGATCTCGCAAACCGGTGGTTGCGCCCCGAAACCTCCACCAAGGACAATATTCTAGAGAAAACCTATCTGGAACAATTCCTTAACTCCTTGCATCCGGCCACCCAGCGCTGGGTGAGGCAGCACTCCAGACTCACGCTAGAGACAGCCATAGAGATAGCGTCTGCCTACAGCCGGGCCCAGGAACTCCAATGGGGTAAGGACGACCACCCACACAGGCCCTTGCCAGCTGCAACTGCCCGCCCGATTCAACCTCCCCAGGGACGCCGACCTGAACCCACGCCCCTCTTTCCTTCTCCGGTAGTGTTCCGAACCCCCACTCATGGACCCCAGTGCTATTCCTGTGGAGGGTTCGGACACATCGCCCGGATGTGCCCGCAGAAAGAGGAGCCGATGGAGGTCGGCTTTGTCAGAAACTATCTGTGTACCCCTCCTGGTTATACACCGCCGCCGTTCTACTGTCCAGTATCCATCAACGGACAGCCACTGAGGGCCCTCGCCGATACCGGATGTCGGCAGAGTGTTCTTCGACCACAAGACCTCGCACAACCCCTCAGCAATCCCACGGGGGTGGTAGCCATCCAGTGTGTACATGGGGACACCAAACAATACCCCACGACTCAGGTACGAGTCCAGCACTCCCAAGACCCCGGCACCTCTCTCACCGTGGGCCTTGTCCCCGCCCTGCCAGAACAAGCCATTCTAGGGAGCGATTATCCGGGACTACCAATGCTCTTACAAAAGACTTCCGACTCTCTGACCCAGTGGTGGAAAGATGCTCCCTATCCTGAAGATCCCGATCAAGTACCCGAACCTAAGCCCCACAAACCTAGGAGTCAGAAAAGAAGAGAAAAGAAAGAGCACGTCAGCGCTTATCCCGCCATCATTGAAGAGCACCCCTGGCAGACCGACCGTGAATTCAGGGCCGCTCAGCAGGAAGATCCTCTCCTACAGGAGGCCTGGGGAAAAGCACTTGATCACGAAGAGCCCTTACAAGTAGGTCCTTACTTCGTTAAGAGAAACGGGTTGTTATACCGAAAAGGGGGGCCCCAACAGAATGCACAGTTGCTTATCCCCGGCCCCTTCCAAGACAAAGTCCTATTCCTGGCACACAGTCATCTTCTGGGAGGACATTTCGGGGACGAGAAAACCAGCCAAGCCATCCTGGAGAAGTTCTATTGGCCCGGGGTGTATCAAAGGATCAAGACTTACTGTCGGGAATGTATAGTATGCCAAAAGAACAGTCGACACAGGCCACCCCGGGTCCCTTTACAACCCCTCCCTATCATAGACGTGCCCTTCAGCCGCATCGGGATGGACATAATTGGTCCCCTCTTGCCCTCCCGTAGCGGGTGTCGCTATGCGTTGGTCATAGTCGATTATGCCACCCGCTTTCCGGAGGCCATACCTCTCCGTCAACCTACTACCCAGGCTATAGCAAAAGCCCTGATCTCCTTGATTTCTAGGGTTGGCTTCCCCCGGGAAATACTCACTGACCAGGGCACACCGTTTGTTTCAGCCCTTATGAAACGGGTGTGTGCGGAGTTGGGGATCAAACAAATCCGGACGTCTGCTTATCACCCGCAAACGGACGGGCTGGTGGAACGATACAACGCCACGTTAAAGCAGACGCTGAAAAAACTCATAGGCCTAGAAGCGAAGAGATGGGAAGATATGCTTCCTTTGGCCTTATTTGCGATTCGTTGCAAAACCCAGAGCAGCACCGGATACTCCCCATATGAATTACTGTACGGACGACCCCCTCGTACCCTGCTGGACATGGCCCAGGAAGCGTGGGAAGCCGAACCAGACCGAACCCGTCCGCTCCCAGAATATGTGGAAAACCTAAAGACTCACCTGTCTATGATCCGTGACATCGTCAGACAAAATCTAGAAACCGCCCAGGTTAACCAAAAGAGACAATATGATAAGGGCACTCGTAGTCGGGTCTTTTCTGTTAACGACCTAGTTCTCCTGATGATGCCCTCGTCTGACCAGAAATTACTGGGACAATGGCAAGGACCCTACCCCATCCTTCGGCAAGTGACCCCAGTCACATACGAGGTGGAATTGGATCCCACACGGGGCACCTCCCAAATCTTTCATGTCAACCTGCTAAAAAAATGGGAAGGACCCCGTCCGGTGCTGTCAGGAACCAATAGAAACCTCCTGTTCTCTTTCGACCCTTGTCTTGACCCAGAACTGAACTCCGTACAAATCCAGGAAATACGACATGTCTTGGAACCCCTGAAAGACGTCTTCTCCTCCTCCCCCGGTCGAACCACGGTCACTGAACACAAGATAGAAACCGAACCGGGGAAAGTGGTCCGCCTGAGGCCTTATAGAGTACCAGAAGCCCGTAGGAATGTCATCCGTCAGGAAATAGAAGCCATGCAACAAATGGGAATAATCGAGCCCTCAGTCAGCGAGTGGAACTCCCCTATTGTTTTGGTACTGAAACCCGACGGCTCGGTCCGTTTTTGCATCGACTTCCGGGAGGTTAATAAAGTCTCTAACTTCGACACCTATCCCTTGCCCCAGGTCGATGAAATGATCGAAAGAATAGGACAGGCAAAATTCATTTCAACACTCGATCTCTGCAAAGGGTACTGGCAGATACCCCTCCGGGAACAAGACAGAAAGAAGACGGCCTTTTCTACCCCTGATGGGTTATACCAATTCTTAGTCATGCCCTTCGGACTTCATGGCGCCCCCGCCACTTTCCAACGGGCTATGAACCGCGTACTGAGGCCCCATACCCCTTACGCAGGCGCCTATCTAGATGACATCGTCATCTTTAGCGACAGCTGGCCCCAACACTTAAGATACCTGTCCAGTGTCATCACCTCCTTAGGTTCATACGGATTCGCCATCAATCCAGCCAAAACCACATTGGCGGCGAAAACGGTAAAATACCTGGGGTTTCTTCTGGGGGACGGCCTGATAAGACCCCAAGACAGCAAAACTGCAGCCATCCGGTCTCTTCCGTTTCCCCAAACAAAGAAGGATCTCCGAGCCTTCCTGGGTCTCCTTGGGTATTATAGGCGCTTTGTGCCCAATTTTTCCCAAAGAGCGGCAGCCCTTACAGACCTGCTTAAAAAAACAAACCGATCAGATGAAATGCTCCGGAATCCCTCCTCTGAAGCCTGGCGGGCATTTACCGACCTTAAATGCGCCTTGACTTCAGGTCCTGTGTTGGTACCCCCAAATTATTCGGTCCCTTTCATCCTACAAACGGATGCGTCAGACTATGGGTTAGGGGCCGTGTTATCCCAGAAAGACGCCCTGGGGAACGAACGTCCCATTCTCTATGTGAGTCGCAAACTATTCCCCCGAGAAAAACAATATTCAGTCGTAGAAAAAGAAGCCTTAGCCATCAAATGGGCTGTGGAAAGCCTGAGGCACTACTTAGAGGGTAGAGACTTTGTCCTCTACACAGACCACGCCCCTCTGGAGTGGATGGCTCGGAACAAAGGGCAAAATGACCGGGTACTACGTTGGTTTTTGTCCCTCCAGCCCTTTCATTTCCAAACCAAACATAGAAAGGGCTCCGACCAAGGTAATGCGGATTTTCTGTCCCGGTACCCACAATCTCCCTCCTCTACCAGAAGGACAGCTAGGGGAAGGGGATGTGAGGCGACGATCCACAGACCCCTACCAGGAGGGCGCCCTCCCCCTCGTGTACCTTGTCCGCCACCCCCGGGACTGTCTTCATGTCACGAAAACGCCGCAACCAAGGCAGGAAGCCGAACACCAGCCATCACCAACGAAACCCCGCCCTTCTCTCTCCCACAGGAGCCAACCAGAACGACAGGGCCAGAGGAACCTTATCACGATGACCCCGGAAGTCCCGCCCCAAAGGCAGAGCCAGCACAGGATAAAAACAGGGATGCAACACAACACGGCGTCGGAGTTTCGTGACAGGACCCTCTGGCTGGAGACGGAGAAGGAGAGCAGACGTGCGAGGACGAAGTGTGGACCGAGGAGTGGTGGAGTCCCTTGGAGGTGGCTGGAGAGCGGCCGTAACTCGGAGGAGAGTTACGGCGGACCGCGTGAGTGCCTTTTTCCTCCTTTATCCCTACTCATTAGGAGTCCGTGTTAAAGTCCCTGTACATATTCCCTCTCTCCATAGTCTCACCGCCCCTGCACTGTATTATAAGTGTACAGCACTTCACTTGAAGACCCCTTCCGTTCCTCTCACGCCCCACCCCAGCACCCTCTCTATTTTCCCGACCTGTATTCCGTCCTCCCGGTACCTTCCTTCCCGCACTGTCGCTTTCCGCCCCTTCCTGCACTACCCGGGTGTCGGTAAACAGTTAAGTCTCGGTACTTGCTGGATAGGACTAACGGTCCCTTGTTTTTCCTCTCTTCCGGTCCTCCTGGGAGCCTCCCCGTCACCGGAACCTTCCCCGGACCATCGGTGGACGCCGAGAAGCAAAGAAGCACCGACCCAGAGTCCATCGCCTGGAGCCACACCTTCCGCCTCTTGGAACTATCTGTACTGTGCATACCGTAATAAAAGCCAACTATTGCCCACTACATACGGCCTCCTCGCCTGCTTTTCCGGCCCGCTACACCCACTCCATCACAGTGTGTTTCTTGCAATAAAACAATATGAGCATACATTTTGGATAAGTATGATAATACTCGCAGTCTCTTGATAGGGGAATTCAAGCCTTTAACATTCCACCTAACAATTTTTAGAACATAAAATAGCAATAAGAAGAGTATAAAACAATGAAACAGCCATAATGCAAGCCAAATTGAGAGAAGTTTATGATATCAATGAATCAAAAAATGCAATAAAACTCAAAAGAAAAAGAAGTAAAGAGAAAGAGAAAAGAAAGAGAACACGTAGGTATAAGAGAGTATTGCAAGTAGAGGGAATAGATGAAGTCCAGGAAGATGAGAAAAAGCTACATGCATATGTGATGTGAAACATTACAAAGGGAAGGGACAACATACCTACAAAAACTCCTAGACAAATCAAAGGTAGGGGAGGATGAGGCCACATGGAAGGATGGCACGTCCGGAATCCACGGGGTAGGATGGGTAGGTCAGCACCACAAACTACAGGTACAACAAATGGATCACATGACAAAAAGGCAAAACCTGTAAGGAGAGAAAAAATATTGTCATCAAACAACAAATCTTAATATGAAACAACAGTAACTGCAATAGCTAAATGGGAAAATTAGTGCACACATTTCGAACCTGAAAAGCAACAGAGCAAACTACTTACTAAGTGAAGAAGAAGTGTACAGTCTCTTTTTTTTTAATATTTATTTATTGTTACCGCAGCAATTCAAAAGTAACAGACAAAAGAAAAAGAAGCAATTACAATACATAAATCAATTAAATTAGTTCTTCATATCGATACATTCATGTAATCCGAAAAGGGCCCCCACAAGTCCCTACCAATTTTCCGTTTGTTCACCCCTTTAACAGCATACAAGCTAAATTCCAAGTTGAAAAGATTACGCATTCTACATTTCCATTGAAAAAAAGAAGGAGGATCCACTTGGAGCCAAGCGGCAGCAATGTACAGTCTTGCTACAGTCATAGCGAAAAATATAAGATGACGATGTTAATAAAAAACAGTTGCATGAATATGGTGAATAGGTGGGACGATGTCTGGCTTGGAAGCTATGCAGGAAAGAAGCTATGGGTGGGATTAAAGCCTTGAAAGTTGGGGATGGGACAACTTGTCGAGATCCTGAAGGGATTCTAGCATTATTTCATAGATTCTACTCCGAGCTATATACTGCACAACCGTTAGACCATAGTGAGTTCTTCAAATTAACGGAGGGAATTTTAAAATTCTTGGATCCCATTGATGCAGTAACTTTAGAAGAACCTATCTCTATGGAAGAGCTGGAAATGGCAGTTAAGGGGTTAGCCCTGGGAAAAGCAGCAGGGCCAGACAGATTACCTGGGGAAATTTATAAGCTTTACTTTGGTGTTATTAAATCGGATATGCTTGCAACTTTCAGGGCTGCACAAAATGGACAGGCACCGCAGTCATGGGCAGAAGCGACAATAGTAGTGTTTAATAAAAAAGGTAAAGATCCTGAATTGGTAGGCTCTTATAGGCCAATATCACTTCTAAATTGTGATAGTAAGATTTATTCTGAGATACTGGCCACTCGTCTCTCCAGGGTCATTCCGTCATTGGTATCACAAATGCAACACATATCAGGCCGCAGTACCACTTCTCATATTAAGAAGGTGGTGACATTATTCGATATTGCACAGGTGGAGAGAAGAGATCTTGGTTTGATTTTACTTGACGCAGAGAAAGCGTTTGACCGTGTAGAATGGCCATATTTGTGGGAATTAATGCGACGCTCTGGGTTCGGTCAACGCTTTCTGACTGCTATCCAGGTGCTTTATACTTCACCCATAGCTAAGATCTCTATGATGGGGCGAATGTCAAGTATAGTTAACATCACTAGGGGCACCAGGCAAGGGTGCCCCGGCTCACCATTATTATTTGCCCTTTATATTAATCCTTTCATTGAGTTGTTGGCAGATAATGTCCGGATTACACCATTTGTAGAACATAATGTTCCATATACTATATTCGCCTACGCAGATGATGTGGCGATAGCCTCCTCAGACCCTGTTATAGCATTACAAGAGATTGAACGATTAGCAGTGTTATTCGGTCAAGCTTCTGGTTATAAATTAAATGCAACAAAAACACAAATATTGATGTCAGATTCTATTATAATGAATGACCCACGTGTGGAACATGAAGTGTTATATTTGGGTATAAAAGTACGCTCGTCCATGCCTGAAATTTTGGATGTTAATTGGGGGGATTTACTGACTAATATAAAGAACTCCTTTGACAAATGGTCACGACTACATCTGACACTCATTGGCAGGGTAAATGTGGTTAAAATTAATATATTAGCAAAGGTGCTGTATTTATTTAGAGCAATACCTTTAGAGTTTACTCTACCCCGAATACAACAATTACAAACGATCTGTTCAAGATTTATCTGGGCCCCGGGGAGACCAAGAAGAGCTATGCGATTTCTAACACTTCCGGTTGATCGTGGGGGATTAGCTTTGCCAGATTTTATGTTCTATGTTCTATTTTTATACATGTTTTCTTTTAAGGTTGAGAATAATGCTGACTGGAGAAGAAAAATCTAATGTGGTAGAAACGCCCTCAATATATCAAATGCAGTTAGGATCTGAAACTAAACAACTCTTATTCAAAGAGATAGATGGGAGTTACTTTAAACGTACCAGGTTCAAGGTCTTATCGTCAGTGTTAAATGTATGGAAGAAGGTTGGAAAATTATTACAAGTGGGTAAGCTGTCCTCGTATACACCTACCAATGCTACTAAATTGTTACCTCCAAACTTGTGTGATGTTTTAGCAATGAGGTGGCGGGCACAAGGGATTGCTCATTTGGGGGACTTCATAGGAGCAGATGGCGATGTAATTTCTTTTACTGACTTATCTCGTTTGTTTAATTTACCGAAACAACAATTCTTCAAATATTTACAATCCAGTGATTTTATAATACGACGTAGGATTGTATGTACTCCCAACTTAGTTATAAATGCTATACAACGCCAGGCAAAAATTGGGGAGGTATACCAGCAACTATTAGTTTATAGGAAGGATGATTTGCAGAATAAAAGGGATAAATGGTCTGAAGTTTTATCAAAGGAGGCCCCTCCTCTAGAGTATGTTATTGCCTTATCTAAAGAATCCTTAATATCAGCTAATTTGCGTGTACAATGTTACAAAACTATTTTTTAATTTATATCATACTCCCGCTTTTATGGCTAAGTGGAAAAATGGACATGATGGGAAATGCTTCCATTGTAATGATAATAATGCGGATTTGCTACATATCTTTTTCAAATGTGGGAAGCTGAAGCATTTTTGTGCTGATATTGAAAAATTCTTACGTGAGTTAATTGGCAAAACAATTATTATAACTCCGGTTATTATGATATTGGGGACTGATAGAAGTGTACATAGTCTCAGCAATACAGGAGTTAAGAAAGCTCTTCAGCCTTGTAGGGTCTTCATAAGTCGTAGTTTTATTATTATAAGTCACTTTAAAAAGAAATGGGTGAAAAAGGCCAAAGCAGGCACCAAGAGAATGAAGACAAGGTCTTAGAGCAAGAGATTCTTTATGTCTGTCTGCAGTGGATTTTGCATAGTCCTGTGAAAAAATTAATGAGTTGCGTGACCATGAAATGCGTTTGATGGATCTGGCAGCTGTCAGGACCCTGAGCAAATCTGTATATTCTAAAAAGTACAAGATGACTCCTCTTGGTCTTCTCATATTGGAAGAAAAAGTAGCTGATGGAGGACGCAGTCATGAGCGTGTTGAATATTGAGAGGGCTACCTTCTGAAATGTTGAGAAGTTTTGGAAAGAAAGATTTGTAGAAGGTGATGGGGTCTGATCCTCCAGAGCCTTCTGGTAAACGGTAAATGCGAAGGTTATTACGTCTGTTTCTATTTTCAAGAATTTTGACTTGCTTCTGAAGTGATGTTACTTGAGAATGAATAGCTTCTACTTTAGATTCAGAAGATTCCAGAGATTGAATGTCGGGTTCAATGATGGTAATTCTTTCCTCCATTCGTGACCAACTGTCTGACAAAGTTTGTATTTTAGAGTTTGTTTCCTCAAAAAAAGGGCGAAGCGCTCTAATTTCTTCTAGTAGAAGGTCCATGGAAACCGATGAAGATTGTTTGGGAGGAGGAGGAGGATCCTTCTTCAGTCTCTTGCTGGGTGCCTCGGTAGCACCAGAAGGCATGTCTATGACTGATGAGGAAGCACCTTTAGGCGATAAAGTTTTTTAATTTTCCAGTCGTAACCACTGCAGATGAAAACTTGAGCAAGAGGAAAGCTTATTCGTGGAGGACAACATATGATATTTGAGTTTAATTCTGTTGAGTATATATTCAGGCAGAAAGAGTTAAAGCAAATATACCAGTTTTAAACCTCTTGATATTCAAAATAAGCCTAAAGAAGCGTGAGTGATGTATCAAAGTGTTGTTGTCAAACCCATAGTGTTATAAAGAAGCAACTACATGGGGACATGAAAAAGTATTTGTAAACTGAACACAGCCTACAGAGGGTTTATGAAAAAGTATTACCTCATAAAAAATTGTAACGGCAAAAGTCAGTCATTGAAAATCTTTTAGTGAATAATATATGGCATATAAATATCCACTTCGCCTGTGGGAGACATGCTCTGAAAGTAGGAATGACTGGAGGCAGCGTGTGTCACTCAGTGTGTTGAATAGTAAAAGAAACTGTTATCAGGGGAAGATAACAGGAAACATGAAGGAGAAGAACAGGGTTAAATAAGTCAGAATTAGAGCGCTGGTTGTCGTGAAAACTTACTTTCACCTTGTCAGCAATCTGCGTCACTCGTAGCGGGCGTGCATGAGGTTAAATCTGTAAGCTTCCAAGATGGCGAACGTCACATTGGCGGAGCCGCTTAACAGCGAGTATGGTACAAATGGGGTGTTGCGAGCTGTCAAACGAGGAAACACTTACATCAGGGTGAGCACCAACACAAACGGAAGCAGTGCTCTCAAAATTAAACACCTAAAACATTGTTGGAAGGTTGCGTGGGCCGCCGCCGTCCCTGGAGAGCTAAGGGATCACCGCCATCTTCCTCGGGTGCTACCACACCCCCTAATTGTCTTTTTTTCTATTTTAAGTTAACACTTGGAGAAGTATAACAAAACACTATAAATATGAATAGTATGCTGTGCAGTCGTCTCAAATGTCAACAGAATTCTAAATGTATTGATTTATTGTTTCCCACTTAAACCCTAACAATATAAATAAAATATACAAGTATCACATTGAAATTACAACATAAAACAAAATATTAGAGATAAAAGTTCTTATGACAAAAAAGGTCTTTAAACCCTCAGGATTACAGGAAATTTAGTCATTCTAAGATTCAGAATAGTCAAAAACAAATATGGTGTGCTCTCTTGAGTCTGCCAGTTCTAACGCATGCAACCCATACATAAGCACAGACTGCAGGGTAAATGCCTTTTTGTCTGTCTGTAGTAGAGCCATTGTGGCAGTTATTGAAATTATATACATTCATTAAAGCTTAGAGCCAATTCTTATGGGGAATTGATGCTAAAGGATAGAAAAACATAAAATGGACTAGACTAGGATCAATATTCACTGTGTTGCAGTTACCAGGCTCACTATTATCTCCCTTTTCCCCACATTTCAAGGTATAGGATTTAATAGGCAAAACACTGAGTTTGAACTTGACATATAGCGCCTGACACATGTTGTGGTATATCTCGTCCAGGTACAGCACAACGCCAGGGTGGTCTTGTGCAAAAATAAATTGTGAACCAGAGAACACCTTCCCCTATTTGCATTATAATGTTTCTTTTACTCTGTGCAGCTCAAACACCTCTGCAGTTCTCTTGGATGTATCAGAATTGATGCTGTTCACGGGCTTTCCCCATATCTAATCAGGTTCAAGTAGCTTCAATGTCCTTGCTCTATGCTTGAATAACTGTGCCAAAGTTCCTCTACCAGAGCACTGAATTTTCCATCACTAATTTCTGATAAATACCTGGCTGTTTGTTTCTGTGCAGCTGAACCCAAAATTATTCTGGTATTAGAAAAATAATATTAGAAATTGATGGAATCTCTAGTACCAGACTAATAGCCAGGCGATACCAGGGCCTAGATTCAAAAGAGATCACAAAAATCGTTTTTCTGCTTTTTATGGAGTCAAAATATCCAGGAATCCCTATACGAGGCTGCAGCTATAGCCTTGAGATGGTGTACATGCAGCAGAACAGATCGTGAGTAACCCAAATCTTCTGCTTTATATATCAGGATAGCAGCAGTTGTTTGCTTCAGCCTTAATGCGTCCTTCTCTTTGTGTTTGGACCATTTCAGTTTTGCTGTGGAAGTGACCACATTTTTAAAACTATGTATATCAATGTCCTTGGACAGTTCAGATTCAGTGTGACTCAAGGCAGCAGTTTAATCAATTATGCAATTCACACTTTTGCTTTACAAGTGATAACAATGCTGTGTGGGCATTCCCCCAGTTTGAACCACAGTGGTACTGCCATGATATAGGCTGAGGAAAAGCCTATACTCATTACTTACATACCCACAACAAAATAGAGGAAAAAACAGGAAACAAATGTGCCTGATAACTAAATGACACATTTGATAAGCTCACGCCACATGGCAAATGATCATCTACAAAGACGGAGATTTAATTAGAGGTGGGGACATGGTGAGTAACCATAAAGGGCAGGTGTTGGCAAATACATTTGTTGCTCTTCCACGCAAAATCACTCTTTCATCTTTTTTGCAATCTCCTACAGGCCACTAAATAATAACAATATGTGGAGGAGATCCTATCCTAACTTAATGCTTCCATTGCTATTATTTAGGACA
Organism: Lissotriton helveticus; assembly: GCF_964261635.1. Lineage (NCBI taxonomy): Eukaryota > Metazoa > Chordata > Amphibia > Caudata > Salamandridae > Lissotriton > Lissotriton helveticus. Next base: position 61,716,395 of record NC_136060.1, on the reverse strand, counting down.
TAATCATTAGCGATTTCAATGTGTGTGTAGAAAAAAACAGACAAGAAATCTCAGTGGCTGTTGAAAATGACCATCCTGTGTGTGGTGTTGCTCCAGATTTGTACCTTCTGTTGCTGAACCCATTTTTGTTTTGCCATAGACCCTGTGGACTTTACAAATTCCAACCAATGGTAAAGTGCTTGTGGTCTCTATTTTAAAAATGGTAAAATTGACACACACCTATCTGGCACATTTCATGTACTTATACTCCCGTACCAAATGTTACTACCCATATCCAGGGCTGGTAAATTAAAATGTGGCTAGTGGGATACAGCACTCATTGTGCCACCCACTGCAGTAGCTCTGTAACTTGCCAGATATAATAGGGACCAGCAAAATCTTACACCTAGGTAGAAGGAAGTCTCAGCCTGCTATTGGCATCTGGTATCAGCAATGGATGAGAAGCTGAAGCCCCAGCACTCAACCTGGATGACAGACTTGCCAAGTGCAGAGATTGGGGAACTATGGCAAGTAGCCCTGAAATTGTTGTACAGCACAGTGAAATCTGCTGCACCTAAAAGGATACTTACTATTCACAGGTGCTATTGGAGCCCCTTCAAGATGGTTAGGAATTTGAGGAGTGATGCTTGCAGTTGTAAGAGATGTGGTCTTCACGAGCTAATGCATTTGCATGTATCTGGATTGTCATGCCTCTGGGTTCTTTTGGCGAGATGTGGGTAAGGTGTTGTTAACCATATTAAACTTTGATATAAAGGTAAACCCCACTCTGGTCTTTTTTGGTATTGAAATTAATAAAATAGAGTAGATCAGGGTGGTTGAGGACCTCAGGAGGTTGTGTTTCTTCATGATTTGGCAAGCAATGAAGGAAATCTGCAGAAATGGCTGCAAGCCTACCCTCCAACTATGGAAGAGTGGCTTTGAGCGGTAAAGCCAGTGTATGACCCAGAGTAGATATGATGGTTTGGCAGTTCTGGCTTACTATGGGTTCCTGTTGAGAGATGGATATCATACAGGGTACCAGATATCATGGTACAATGATTACACCTAACCCCTCATGAAATTAATACAGGTGAAGACTGGAACAGCTATATTGTATTAAGGAAATATTCCAGGGGATGGAGCTCCTGGGCAGTAATGGAGTAGGATGTTATACACACTGCAGGTGTCTGTGGTACTCCTAAGGTGATATGAGGACATACAAAAGATAATATATTGTAAATAATGGAAAGGAAACAAGTGTACATACCATTCACCAACACATTATTTTTTGGTGTTTGGAAATCAATAGAATGTTGCTAAAACACACACTCATACTGCCACAAATACAAACACATATATAGGTGTGCACACCCACTTATTCCAAACACATACATACAAGCAAACATGGACATGCAGACATAAACGGAACTACAGGCCTTCCATTACAGCCTGCATACATTGGTGCATGCATCACTTACTAAAGATATAGGTTTACTATATCTAAGGGTCACTGCACTTAAAAACAATACCTCCAACAACTCCACTGGCTCCCTTTCTACAAGAGAATCATCTTTAAGCTTCTTACAGATTTCTACAAGGCCCTTCATGCAGGACCAAAATACCTTTCCCACTGCCTCACTTTTCACACACCTGTCAGACAACTCCACTCCACCCAACTTGCCCTGGCATCTATGCCACAGATCTGCAAGACCAGAAATGGAGGAAGGTCATTTCCCTACCTTGCCGCCAAGACCTGGAATGCCCTACCCCTCCTCCTCAAGCAATCCGCGTTGTAGACCCAGTTCAGGAAGGACCTCAAGACTTGGCTCTTTGACTGAACCTCCACACCCAGACGGATTAACAGCCCCCCTTCCCTGAGTACCTTGAGACCCTCACAGGTGAGTTGCTGCACTTAACAACCCCCTGATTGATTGCTTGAGTATGGCTCACGCATACTGACATCTGTATGGCTAACAATAGATGGGATATGCACACCCTCCATGGACCCAGAGATCATTGCTGGATTTCTTGATAGCCAGAAAGATCAACACATTAATACTGCATCACATTCTTTGTACAGTGATTGGACTGTGATTTAGTGGAGGGTTTCATTTTTGATCAGGTGCTTGTCAGATTGGTCATATACTGGGCCCGTACTAGGCTCTCAATGAACAAGTGGTGCTTTAATATTACACTCAACAAACTGCCCAGAGAAAAGGCAGTGCTCAAATCTCATATCCTCACCTATCTAGAGGACAATAAATGGTTGGTGTCCTCTGCCAAGATTCTGTGAGCGGCTCCTAAGGCTACAGTAAGGGGCTCAGATCATGAGATAGTCTGTCTAAGCCAACAGACTGTGGATTGAGCTTCTAACCACCCTCAAATGGGACATCAAGTCTCTGATGCAGCAATGCACTACACTCTTGATGGTGGTGACCCGGCAAGTGTTAGAATTGGCTGGGATAGAACTCAGCACCCTGTATACAACCAAGGCTGAATATATGCTTTAATGACTGAAACCCCACCATTATGATTAGGACGAGAAAGGTGGATGCCTCCTAGCCGCCCGGCTGAGACAGAGAGTATCAACGATGGCTATCCTCACTATTAAAAAAGTGTTGGGTCATTCATTACAAGATCCACAATGCTTTGCAGAGCAGTTCACCACCTACTACTGGAAACTCTATAGCTCAGAACGGCACCAGACCCAGTCCGCAAGGATAGATATTTTTGGTTATATGACGGAACAACCCAGGGTAATACATTGCTTGCCTTAAGCACGTATTTGTTACCCCCCATTTGTTTACAACGCCTATGCTTTTCAACGTATGACATTACTAATCACTGTTTTTATGAATAAAAACAATGTATTTGTGAAAGGAGACCTTCACAACCCCCAAACTTGCTGTAAATGCATAGAAAGGCATGCTTTGTAAAAACATAAACATGGTCAATCAATCAATAAATCAATCAATCAATCAGGGGCTCATACCATGCTACTCACCTGTGAGGGTTTCAAGGCGCTGGGGGGGGGGGTCTTGAGGCTCTTTCGTAAGGTGTGCAGGGGGGGAACTTCTGATGTTGACTTAGAGTTCCTTCCAGGTTTTGGCCGCGATGTAGGGGAAGGCTCTTCCCCCGGCTATGGATCCGCGGATGCTCAGGGTGGTTGCTAGGGTGAGGTCGATGGAGCGGAGGTGTCTTTTTATGTGCCTGGAAAGAGATTTTTTCGTTGAGGTATTTGGGTCTGATGTCATAGAGGGATTTGTAGGTGTGGGTGAGTAACTTGAAAATTACTCTCTTTTTGATGGGGAGCCAATGTACGTCTCGCAGGTGTTGGGCCAAGTGTTCCTGTCGTGGGGTGCCGAGGATGAGTCTGGCTGTGGTGTTCTGGATGGTCTGGAGTTTCTGTAGCAGGGATTTGTTGATTCCCACATAGATGGCATTTCCGTAGTCCAGTCTGTTGGTGGTGAATGTGTGGGTGAGGGTTTTTCTGGCTTCCGTGGGATCCACTTGAAGGTCGTGTGCAGGATGCGGAGAGAGTTGAAACAGGTGGAGGCAATGGGGTTGACCTGAGAGACATGTTGAGGGTAGAGTCCAGAATAATGCAAATGTTCCGGGTGCGGTCTGTTGGGTTGGGCAGGCTTCCGAGGGTGGTAGGCCACCAGGTGCTGTCCCATGCGGTGGGGGAGGGTGCGAGGATGAGGACCTCTGTCTTCGCCGAGTTCAGTTTTAGGCAGCTGTCACTCATCCAGGCTGTGATGTCCTTCATCCCTTCTTGGAAGCTGAGTCTGTTGTCTTCAGGGGTCTTTGTGAGGGAGCGGATGAGCTGGGTGTTGTTGGCATGGGATACTATGTTCAGCCCATGCTGTCTGTTGATGGTGGCAAGAGGGGCCATGTAGATGTTGAAGAGCGTGGGCTGAGCGAAGATCCTTGGGGTACTCTGTTGTTTATCTCTGTGGCTTCAGAGGGGAAAGGTGGGAGTCTGATCCCTTGGGTTCTGCTGGTGAGGAAGGAGCAGATCCAGTCGAGGGTGAGACCTTGTATGCGGCGTTGTGGAGTCTGATGGTGAGAGTGCGGTGGGAGATGGTGTTGAAGGCAGTGGAGAGATCTAGCAGGATGAGGGCCGCAGTGTTTCCTTAGTCTGGAAGCATGTGGATGTCGTCGGTGCTGTAGTTGCTGCAGAATCAGGCCTGGGTGGAGACGAGTATGGTGAAGGTGGTCATTTGTTTGTTGACGATTTTTTTCTGTGAAGGGAAGGAGAGAGATGAGCCAGTAGTTTTTCAGGTCTGTAGGGTCAGCTGAGGGTTTCATGAGGAGGGACTTGACCTTAGTCCACTTCTAGTCATCGGGGAAGATGCCGAATTCGAGAGTGGTGTTGATGGTGCAGTGTAGTTCAGGTGCGATGGCGGTGGCAGCTCAGTGGAAGATGTGATGCGGGCAGGTTCATATTGGGGCTCCTGAGTGGGTGTTTATCGTGGTCATGGTAGTGCCTTCGGTGTTGACCGGTGTCCAGCTGGTGATGGTGGGCTGGCTGTTGTTGCTGGGCGGATGGTGGTTTCTGGAGTCTGTGGACTGAAGTTGTCATAGAAGGCCTTGATTGTGGTGGAAAAGGGTGCCGAGTTTGTTGAAGAGGTCCTGGGATGGTGTGATGTCCGTGGCTTTCCTGGGGGATGTGGTGAACTGCTGGATGATGTTGAAGAGTTCCTTAGATTTGCTGGCGTTGGTCCGGATTTTGTTCCTGATGAAGGTCCTCTTAGTGGTTTTTATGAGTTGGTGGTATTCTGGCATGGCGTGTTTGTAGGTGGACTGGTCTTCGGTTGTTTTGCTGTTTCTCCATCATTTCTCAAGCCGTCTGCATGCGTGTCTAGCTTCTTGAAGGTTGGTGGTGACCCAGGTGACCTTCCAAGGGCATTGTCGGTCAGGGCAGCAGAGGGGAGCAAGCTTGTCAGCGCAGCTGGAGATTCAGTGGTTCAGTTCTGTGGCTGGAGAGTTGGGGTCGGTTGTGGCCGAGGGAGGGTTGTGGGTGAGGGTGGCATTGAGGTCCTTGTCTGTGACTTTGCTCCAGTTCCTTCGTGGCAGGTGAGGGGCGGGCCTCAGTGAAGAGGTATTGTGAGGTGTGGCGGAATTGGATGTTGGTTCCTCCTGCAAAGATGGTGTCAAGGATGTGTCCAGCCTTGTGGGTGGGAGTGGTGACAAGCTGCTTCAGTCCAAGGTTGGTGAGGTTGTCCAGGAGGGCGGTGGGGTCCAGGTTGCCTGGGTTGTCGAGGTGTAGATTCAGGTTTCCGATGAGTAAGAAGTCCGTAGAGGCGATGGTGTGGGGAGCGATGAGGTCAGCAATGACGATTGTGAAAGGAGCATAGGGCCTGGGGGGTCTGTAGGCAAGGTGTTAAATATTGGACAGATTTGTTAGCATGAGCTGAAAGCCATTTTGTATTTCTGGCAGCCATTTTGTTTGTCATGTGCTCTGTCCTACCTTTCTGTTAACTGCTCTTGTAGTCTGCCTAGAGACAAACTATATTCAGCATTCTACACTTGGCACATGCCCAGAAGGGCCTAGCTAGTAGAATGCACCTGCTTCTCTAGTATAACTGTCAGGCTACTTTTGCTGCTGTATGGAGAAGTAACTCTCCTCCCACTTTGTTGAGCAAGTAGATCTTGAATGCCCAACTTAGTCATTTTGCATGCTTACATGAGCCAGGACTGCCCCTTGATTTTATGCTGAGTATGTAACCCTCACATATATAATGCCCCAGTGTTCTGTACTCTTTAGACTGCCTCATTCAGTTGCTATGGCTTCTGTGTGACGTAGTCTCACCTCATTTGAGGTTAATATAAATGATCTTTTATATTTCAGCTTCTGTGCCAATTTCTTCTTTGTTGGTTCAAAGGGACTAAGTATCAGTGAGACCCCTGAGCAGGAGTTTTGATTTCTTCAAAGGGTGCCATGGAGCACTGTTCTGGGACTGGCCTGAATCTGGAAGTGGAGGTGTTCGGCGTTGGGGAGGGAGTCATTCGTGCTGGAGGTGGGGAGTCTGAGGGAGCTCTTGTGTGCGATTGTGAGTCCACATACTGGGCGGTGAGGGCAGTCTTTCTTCTGGATTTTTGTAGCTGTCGGGGATGGTGGTGGCGATGTCTGGGGAAGAGGAGGCATTAGTCCAGGTGTTGTAAGGAAGGCAACGTCTAGTGAGAGGGTGTCAAAGAGGTCCCAGATCTATACGGCGTGTTTATGCAGGGAGCGCACATTGAGGAGGATGCACTTTAGGGCTCCAGGGTAGTTGGTGCTAGTTGTGGAGGCTGTGTCCATGTGGGTGTGGTCAGTGATAAAAGTTTGGTGGCAGTGGCGGCAGGAGAACTGCCCGTGGGTGGTGTACGGAGTGGCCAGCTGGCAGTAGTCGTTCCTCCCTGGGTTGAGTGCGAGTAGGACAGCTGGATCATAGCGGTGTTTGATGGAAGATCCAGGGGTTCTGGCTCTGGGCGTGGTTAGGTCACGAACGGGCACAGACGGGCTTGCCTTTTGCATGCAGCGGCTGCCATTAATAGGGAACGGGAAGGGAAGAGTAGCTGGGAGGTGTAAAAGAGCAGGGGAGGGTCTCAGGGGCTGCAGGAGCAGCGGGAAGGGAACGGGTGAGAGGGGGCTGAAGACAGCAGTACAAGACACAACAATGAGGGCAATAGAGGACAGAGGAGACAAAAAACAGGCACCAGACAAGATAATACAGGCACTAAAATAAATAAGGAATAAAGGAAAAATGGAAAAGCACAAGCAAATAAAACTGGCCAAACACAGCAGGCTTAACGCGGAGGCTCGAACCCCTACCTGCACCGGCACTACCCAAGGAGCAGCAGCAGTGCAGCAGCGGAGCTGCATATAGAAAGGGCAGACTCTGGCGGTCTCAGGTGAAAACATGCATTTTAAAAATGTGTGGTAAAGGCACAATGTGGTAAAAACCTTGTTGTAAAGGCTGCTTCCCAATATCTATGCACCCCTTGGCCTCACTTGCTTGAATGACGATGGCAGAGCTCTTCTCGTTCACAACATTATCAGAGATTAGATTGTGCAGGTTATCTCTGAGTTAGACTACTCTGTGGGAGGTTGGAGTCGAATTGGAATTTTATAAATGGATGAAGCTGGAAAGTGTGGTCTTGCTCTACAAATTCTTCAATGAAGCACAGTGCAAAACAGGATTCTGGCACTCTATCCTCTGATAGTTGTCTTCCCAAAGTTGAGAAAGGACCCTTTTAGCTGTAGTAATTATAGCCTGATTTCCCTTTTAACAAGAATGTCAAAAACCTAAGGACTTATTTATGAGCCCCTGCGCCACTTTTTCGTCACCGGTGCATCACTTTGTGTGACGCACCAGTTGCCAAGAAAATGTGCCATGTTACGCCATATTTATGAAGTGACACATCTAAGTAGATGCGTCACTTCATAAACCCCTGCGCTACATTATACCAGCGCCAGGTATAAGGTATGCAGGGTGGGCGTACCCCTGCAAGAAAGGGTCGTAGGAGTGGCGCAGCAAAATCTATGAGATTTCCCTGCGCCACTTCTAGGACGCCAATGCATCAATACCTTTGCGTAAGGGTGATGCAGGCCCTGTCACATGGGGCTTGCCCCATGTGAAAGGAACATTGCTGGAGTTGTGTCAGGCTTCCGACACAACTCCAGCAATGCACCACTTTTTGCACTGACAGATACGTCAGTTTTATTGAGGTATCTGTCCTTCTTTGCGACATGATGCGTCATTATGTAAATATGATGCATAATCGGTGTCGCAAGGAGGGTGCACTGAGAAGTGGCGCATCGCTGCTTTCATGCAGGGATGTTCCACTTCTCGTAAATGAGGCCCCTAGTGATCAGCCTGGCATCATGTCTTACACAGCTTATACCAACGCTGATTCATCACACACAAGTGGGCTCCGTGCATGTGAGATATTTCGTCAACTAAATGTGGACACTTGCCCTGCGGCTTCTATCTTCTAAAGACTCCTCGGAAGATGTTTTTGCTCTGTCCTTAGATGCCAAACAGGCGTTTAACTAAATTGAGTGGGGCTATATGTTCACCGTCTTCCATAGAATTGCTCTTGGTTAGAATTTCAGCAAAAAGGTGTGTTGGTTGTAACATCACCCCATTGTGCAGGACAATAATGGGCGTTACTTGTTGGACCCTTTTCCTCATCCACATGGGTACGAGACAGGACGGTCTACTTTCCCCTCTGCTGATTTTAAAAGTCTCTTCCTAAATTCCGCCAGCGAGGGTGATGTTCAGAGTTGGAGAGGGAGGGCAGAGGTGTGGCACAGCAGACAGGGAAGCTGACTCTGAAGCAAAGGGCGCACAGTTCGATTCCTGCTGCAGCTCAGCCCAGCACCCTGTGACTCTGGGCAATAGCTCGCTAAATTTCCCTGATGACCACCAGCTCCTTGAGACCCTTAGGGGTGATTAGTTTGTGCTCTAAAAATACCAGGTTATTATTATTATGATTCCAAGACTTGGCGGCAAGGTGGGAGAAGGAGCAACCTCCGCTGTTGATATGGTGGATGCGTTGTGTCTGTGCAAGGCAAAGGGTGGTGGAGGTTCCTGGATTGTTGGTGGAAGTTCAGGCGGTGGTTCATGGTGTTCGTCCATGGAAGACTTTGTAGGCGCATGTCAGTAACTTGAATCAGCATCTTTTCTGGAAAGGGAGCCAGTGGAGGCTCTTCAGGTGTTTGGTGATGTGGGTCTATTTGGGCAGGTTGAAGATTAGTCTGGCTGCTGAGTTCTGTACCATCTGGAGCCTTCTCAATATTTGGTGGTGGTTCCTGCGTACAGTGAATTGCTGTAGTCTAGCCAGCTGGTGATTAGGGCTTGCTTGACAGCTTTTTATGTGCTGATGGGGAGCCATTTAAGGATCCTTCAGTGCATGCAGAGAGTGTGGAAGCAGGTGGAGGAGACTGTGTTTATCTGTCATTTCAAGGTGCGTTTGCTGTCCGGGATGATGCCAACGTTGTGGGCCCGGTCTTTTGGTATGGTTGTGGGTCAGAGTTTGGTAGGCCACCAAGTGTCATTCTAGAGGGATGCGTGGTAACCAAAGATCAGCACTTCGGTCTTGTCATTGTTGAGCTTCAGACAGTTGTCCTTCATTCAGTCTGCAACATTCTTCATACAGTTTTGGAAGTGGGTCTTAGTAGTGGTGGGGTCTGCTGAGAATAAGATTTGAATTTGGTATCGTCAGCATAAGATATGATGTTGAGATAGTGTGTTCTGACGATGACGGGTAGAGGCTTCATGTAGGAGTTGAATAGGGTGGAGCTGAGGGATCAACGTTGAGGGAGTTCACATATGGTGCTCATGGGTTCAGAGGTGACGGTAGATAGGTGGATGCTCTCCATTCATTTAATGAGAAATGATGTAATCCATCTAAGTGCATCTCCCTTGATCCTGATCTGGTGCAGTCTCCTAATGAGTGTGTAGTGGGATAAGGTGTCAAAAGCTCTGTAGAGGTCGGGGGGATCAGGGCCACTTATTATCCCCTGCCTAGTAGATTTTGTCTATGGTGGTGAACAGGGTGGTCTTGGTGCTGTGGTTGAGGCAGACACCTGCTTGGTATGCGTCTAGCAGGTTCTTTCTTTCCTGGTGGTCAGTGAGCTGGCAGTTGATTGCCTTCTCTAAGACTTAGGTGGGGAATGGGAGTGGTGAGATGGAGAGGTAGTTCTGGAGTCTGCTCTAGTTTGCGAAGGGTTTCTTTAGGAGAGGTCTGACATCTGCATATTTCTATGCATCGGGAAAGGTGGTTGTGGCAATGGATATATTGAGGATGGAGGTAAGTTGTTGGCTAATCTCGTTGCTTCCTATGTTGAAGAGGTGGTGGGGGCACCGGTCCGTGGGTGCTGCTGAGTGGATGGATAGTTCATGATGACTATGGTGTTTGATTTGGTGAGCTATTCCCATGCAGTGAGATGCTGGTCAAGGGAGGCGTCTTTTAGAGCAAGGAGGGTGGAAAGGTTAGTGAGTTAGGGGTCAAAGTTCATGTAGATAGTGGATAGCTTGTTGTGGAAGTGATTCGCTAGAGTGTTGCAGAGTTAATTTGAAAGATAAATTGTGTTCTCTGGCTGTTGGGCAGGAGAATTCTCTGATGATGGTGAAAGGTTTCTTGGTGTGGTTGGTGCTTTCGTCAATGCCATCTGCAAGGGCTTCCTTTTTCATGTCTTTGAGTCAGTGGTATCATTTGTTGAGGGCTCACTTGAATGTGGCTCTGTCTGAGGCATCTCTACTGGTGTGCCATCTTCTCTCCAGTTGGTTGTAGCTGTGTTTCATATGCTGAGTTCCAGTGTGTACCTGCTGGTTTGTTTGGTCGATCTGGGGGTTTTGGCTGGTTTGATGGGGGTGACTAGGTTGGCAGTGTTGGTGGTCCTTCTGTTGAAGTTCTTGAATGCTTCTTTCAGGTTGGTTGCAGCTTCGGGCTGGATGGTGTTGAGGGTGTCCATCCACTGATTCTGTGTCACTTTGGTCCAGCTGCAGAAGGAGGAGTTGGGGGGGTTGGAAATGGTGCGAGGTGATCAAGCAATGGTGAAGTGGACGATGGTGTGGTCGATTCAGGTGAGTTCTGTGCATCGCGGTACTTGACTCTGTTCCTAAATGAGAAGATCAGGTCCAGTATGTGTCATGCTCTGTTTGTGAGGTCTGTAAATAGTTGGGTGAGGCTGATGTTCTCCATTCATACCAGGAAATTGACAAAGTTAGTGTCTTTGGGGTCATGCAGGAAGAAGTTAAGGTCTCTGAGGAAAATATAGTGCTTGGACTTGATGGCATGCCGGTCAATGAAATGTGTATTGGCATTGCGGAGGCCGGTGCATAGTCATGGGGGTCTAGCAGTAAGATTGTCATTGATGGTTGTTTTGTTGTTGGTGTTGAGTTGGAAATGTGGGTGTTCCACGGTAGGTGTGTTGTTATCTTCGGTGGTGGTGCGGTGGATTGATTCTTTATGAATGATGATGATGGCCCCACTGTTTGTTGTTGCAGTCCAGGTGTGTCATCCTATAGCCGTTGGGCATTGCGGTGGTGATGTTGGGCGGGAACAGGGTTCAGTCTGATAAAGGTCATGTCAGGGGTGAGGGTAGAGATGGTGTCCCAGACTTCAGCTTCACTGGCTACCTATGGCCGCTAGGATACAGTTCAAGGCGATGTGCATAGCTCACAAAGCCATGTGGAAATCAAGCCCTGCCATTCTTCACTCTTTGCTATCGCCTTATTTACCATCTAGACCTCTTCGCTCCAGCAACCATTTCCTGGCTAATACCAGGAAGGTTAAGAAGGCAAGATGGGGAGGTCGCTCCTTCTCTTACACGGCGGCCATATTGTGGAACTCTCTTCCTCAGTCGTTAAGAGAGACTCGCAATCTGACGACCTTCCGCAAACTCCTAAAAACACACCTGTTTGACTGGCAGTCTTAGTAGAGACCTCTATCTGTGCCGCTCTTGGTTCCCTGAAGCGCTACGAGGCCTCCGGGTAGTTTAGGCGCTATATAAATATTTTTTCATTCATTCATTCAGTGGCATGTTTGCAGAGAGATCTGGCATTGATCAAGAGGCATCTGTGTGGTGGAGGTGTAGTCTTGGTCGGCGGAGTGGCTCTGGTTTCTGTGAGAGTGGGAGGTCCTGGGTTGCCGGTGAATAGACAGTGGAGGCAGGTGATCGGCCCTACCATAGTATGAAGTGATGCGAGGCAGCAGTTATTTTGGCATCCAGGGCTCAGTACTCAGAGATCTGTGATGAAGTACCTTTGGGGGCCCGAGGGCCAAAAATCCTGCTACTGGGCATGGTCCAGGTGCGGATGGAAGCAAAGGGGCTTGGCTTTGGCATGGCAGTGGCACACCCACTGCGGGCCATCTCCTGTGCTGCAGCACTGCGGCATCCATTAAGTAGGTCCTGGAAGGGGCACTGGGGAGGCGGGAAGCAGGCGGCAGAAGACTGTGAGCAAGCGGCAAGATTTGCTGAGCAGACCAGCCACGCAGCATTACCAGGCTCAAAAATAAGCAAAATACAATTAAATTAGGAAAATAAAGCTAAATAGAGCTAGAGAGACTACTGTTGCTAAGCAACTGGGAATGTGGGTACAGGGGACAGTTGGACGAGAGGAGAGGCACACAGCTGAGCAGCATGGGGGAGCTGGCAGAAGGACCTGCTCTTGCCCAAAAACCTGGACCCACTCTTATGGGCTTACCAGAGAGGTGACTTATACAGAATGAGTCTGACATTCAGGTGCTTTATAAACACAAGATGCCCTCGGCATTAACCTGCAATCCCATGTTCCAGACAATGAAACATGTCTCGCACAGCTCACATAACTTTTTACAGTCACACACTACCATGCACACCCTCTGTGAAGGGGCATCCTCAGACCATTTGCCTCTACCTTTACTGAGTTAATTTTTGTTAGCCAAAGGACTCTGTGCACATTACCACTGCTAACCAGTGCTAAAGTGCATATGCTCACTTCCCTAAACATAGTAAAATTGGCTTACACCTGATTGGCATATTTGATTTACTTATAAGTCCCTGGTGGTGCGGCATACAATGTACTTAGTGCCTGAACAATAAGTCCTACTAGTTGCCCTGCAGCAGTTATTGTGCCACCCATTTAAGTAGCTCTTTAAAACATGCACCAGATCTGCTATTGCAGCCTAAATGCAGTTTAAAACTGCCAATTTGACTTGGCAATATAACCCCCTTGCCATCTTTAAACTCCCCTTTGATTCCATATATCACTGCTGAAGCAGGCCCATGGGGCTGGGTGCATTAACATTAAAAGATTGGACATGACAGATAAGCATTTCATATTTTGTATCTATGGAATCGTCATTAAAAGTCTTCTTTAATGGTAAAGCTAGATTTTAAATTGCAATTTTGAAAAATGCTACGTTTAGAAAGTTGATTCAGAAAAGGGGGTGGTGATGAACAGAGTGTCTGAATTAAGCAGACCACTCTTACCCAGTCCAAAGATCAGGGCTTGATCCATCACCGTTATTTAGCTCACTGCCCCATCCCAGCTCAGAACCTGGCTATATGCAAATTAGTCTGTCCCTGGCCCAGTGCATCATGGGAACAAGGCAGACCAAACTACCAAGCCAATTCTTCACCAGAAAGGAGACAAGCTACCGGGGACCGGTTTCTGGCATTTCAGCCTCGCCGGCCCGGCTTGCTTGAATCCTGATGGAGCAGTGAGCAATGGACTCATGTCTGAGTATACCCTGCCACACCTATAGTGGCCAAAAACGATTCAGAAAAGGGGGTGGTGATGAACAGAGTGTCTGAATTAAGCAGACCACTCTTATCCAGTCCAAAGATCAGGGCTTGATCCATCACCGTTATTTAGCTCACTGCCCCATCCCAGCTCAGAACCTGGCTATATGCAAATTAGTCTGTCCCTGGCCCAGTGCATCATGGGAACAGGGCAGACCAAACTACCAAGCCAATTCTTCACCAGAAAGGAGACAAGCTACCGGGGACCGGTTTCTGGCATTTCAGCCTCGTCGGCCCGGCTTGCTTGAATCCTCATGGAGCAGTGAGCAAGGGACTCATGTCTGAGTATACCCTGCCACACCTATAGTGGCCAAAAACGATTCAGAAAAGGGGGTGGTGATGAACAGTGTGTCTGAATTAAGCAGACCACTCTTACCCAGTCCAAAGATCAGGGCTTGATCCATCACCGTTATTTAGCTCACTGCCCCATCCCAGCTCAGAACCTGGCTATATGCAAATTAGTCTGTCCCTGGCCCAGTGCATCATGGGAACAGGGCAGACCAAACTACCAAGCCAATTCTTCACCAGAAAGGAGACAAGCTACCGGGGACCGGTTTCTGGCATTTCAGCCTCGTCGGCCCGGCTTGCTTGAATCCTGATGGAGCAGTGAGCAAGGGACTCATGTCTGAGTATACCCTGCCACACCTATAGTGGCCAAAAACGATTCAGAAAAGGGGGTGGTGATGAACAGAGTGTCTGAATTAAGCAGACCACTCTTACCCAGTCCAAAGATCAGGGCTTGATCCATCACCGTTATTTAACTCACTGCCCCATCCCAGCTCAGAACCTGGCTATATGCAAATTAGTCTGTCCCTGGCCCAGTGCATCATGGGAACAGGGCAGACCAAACTACCAAGCCAATTCTTCACCAGAAAGGAGACAAGCTACCGGGGACCGGTTTCTGGCATTTCAGCCTCGTCGGCCCGGCTTGCTTGAATCCTGATGGAGCAGTGAGCAAGGGACTCATGTCTGAGTATACCCTGCCACACCTATAGTGGCCAAAAACGATTCAGAAAAGGGGGCGGTGTTGAACAGAGTGTCTGAATTAAGCAGACCACTCTTACCCAGTCCAAATATCAGGGCTTGATCCATCACCGTTATTTAGCTCACTGCCCCATCCCAGCTCAGAACCTGGCTATATGCAAATTAGTCTGTCCCTGGCCCAGTGCATCATGGGAACAAGGGCAGACCAAACTACCAAGCCAATTCTTCACCAGAAAGGAGACAAGCTACCGGGGACCGGTTTCTGGCATTTCAGCCTCGTCGGCCCGGCTTGCTTGAATCCTGATGGAGCAGTGAGCAAGGGACTCATGTCTGAGTATACCCTGCCACACCTATAGTGGCCAAAAACGATTCAGAAAAGGGGGTGGTGATGAACAGAGTGTCTGAATTAAGCAGACCACTCTTACCCAGTCCAAAGATCAGGGCTTGATCCATCACCGTTATTTAGCTCACTGCCCCACTGCTTAATTCAGGCACTCTGTTCATCACCACCCCCTTTTCTGAATCATTTTGTCCACCATAAGCGTGGAAGGGTATACTCAGATGTGAGTCCCTTGCTCATTGCACCATCAGGATTCAAGCAATCCGGGCCGACGACGCCTGAAATGGCAGAAACCGGTCCCCGGAAGCTTGTTTCCTTCCCAGTACAAGAATTGGCTTGGTAGTTTGGTTTGCCCTGTTCCCATCATGCACTGGGACAGGAACAGACTAATTTGCATATAGCCAAGTTCTGAGCTGGGATGGTGCAGTGAGCTAAAAAACGGTGATGGATCAAGCCCTGATCTTTGTACTGGGTAAGAGTGGTCTGCTTAATTCGGGCACTCTGTTCATCACCACCCCCTTTTCTGAATCATTTTGTCCACCATAAGCGTGGAAGGGTATACTCAGATGTGAGTCCCTTGCTCATTGCACCATCAGGATTCAAGCAAGCCGGGCCGACGACGCCTGAAATGGCAGAAACCGGTCCCCGGAAGCTTGTTTCCTTCCCAGTACAAGAATTGGCTTGGTAGTTTGGTTTGCCCTGTTCCCATCATGCACTGGGACAGGAACAGACTAATTTGCATATAGCCAAGTTCTGAGCTGGGATGGTGCAGTGAGCTAAAAAACGGTGATGGATCAAGCCCTGATCTTTGGACTGGGTAAGAGTGGTCTGCTTAATTCAGGCACTCTGTTCATCACCACCCCCTTTTCTGAATCATTTTGTCCACCATAAGCGGGGAAGGGTATACTCAGATGTGAGTCCCTTGCTCATTGCACCATCAGGATTCAAGCAAGCCGGGCCGACGACGCCTGAAATGGCAATAACCGGTCCCCGGAAGCTTGTTTCCTTCCCAGTACAAGAATTGGCTTGGTAGTTTGGTTTGCCCTGTTCCCATCATGCACTGGGACAGGAACAGACTAATTTGCATATAGCCAAGTTCTGAGCTGGGATGGTGCAGTGAGCTAAAAAACGGTGATGGATCAAGCCCTGATCTTTGGACTGGGTAAGAGTGGTCTGCTTAATTCAGGCACTCTGTTCATCACCACCCCCTTTTCTGAATCACGTTTAGAAAGTTAGCATTTTCCTGCCTTCTGGCATTTAGTGCCTTCAGCCTACCATGGGTCACATGAATGTGTGTAATCAGCAGTTAGACTTTATGAATTCTTCTAAGACAGTCACACAATAGCAGGATTAGGTGTGCCTGAATGGACCATCTTCTGGCCAGATGTGGAAGCAGAGCTCTGTGTAGCCCCACTTGCAACTCATTAGGCTGTACTCTGTCTTCACACAAAGGGATTGCCACCTCCCTATTTTCTCTGCAGCCAACGTAAGGCAAAGGCAGGGGAAGTAGGAAAATTTGAAGCACTTCAAAGAGAAAACCTTAGAAACTTCTCCCAGCTTCAAAGATGCCACCGGGTATAAAAATAGGGCTCCCAGACCCACTCTTCAGTTCACATTCTGGATCTGCAGAAGGACTCTCAGATGGCTGTCTGCTGCTGTGACCTGATGTGTACTCCACCTCATCAATACTACTATACTGCTTCTGGAAAAACGTTTTTGCTACCCAGAGCCTGAATTGAACTCTCAAAGGCCAGCCTTACAGTTTGAGCCTGCTTCTTCATCTGAATAAAGAACTATGAGATTGATTCAGAGGACTAGTTTCCTGGCCTCCTGTTCAGAGTGATGGACATAGCAGGGTCCAACCATCTTGAAACCGCACTTGGACCCAATTTGAGTGAGTCCTAACCCTGCAAGTGTTGCCCCTTATTCCTGGACCCTTGGTGGTGGTGCTAAAGTGCCCAGATAGCTCAATTCCAAAACTAGGGACTTAAAACAGTTTTGTATAAAAACTGTGTAGTATCCTGCATAATATACTGTAAGGTGGTTTACCAGCCCTGCTCCGCCTGTGCTCTGACTCATTAGAATGTTGGAGTCTGATGATGCCTCGGAATGTTGGGACTGAGGGAGGCAGAGTGACAGTTGGTCATGGGCTGAGCAGCTGACAGGCAGCTCCTGGTGGGGCTCTGATCTACCACATATCTACAAGATGTCCTGTACCTTGCAACCTGTTATCTTCATGTAATAAATCATCTTGAAATACAACCTTCATTAGTGGACCTTCTTCACTACATATTTTGGCGACGCGGTGACGAACCTACAGCTACAAGCAAATCTCAGGTACCTGACTTACAAGTGAACCTGTTTTAAAAGTGGACCTGGTTATGGCGCAACTTACAGAAACCACAGTGGCAACATCCTTCATTTTAAGAAGAGGAGGTATCCACAAGAAGGACAAAACTAAGAAGAAAAATGCGGTTCTACATTGTACAATGAAGAAAAATGCAGAGAAGAAACAAGTGTCTACACTTAAAAGAAAAGAAGAATACAAGAAACAAGTAACAATGAAGCAGTATGCCTTTAAGCCCCACCAGTGGCCTTACCATCGGCCAGCCCTAGCCCAGGCGTGCAGTGCTCATGAACATTACTTACTTAGGAATCATTGGCTGTAGAGAGAAAGTCCAGACATCAAGCCTTCAACCTACAGCTTGAAAATTATTGTCTCAGAAGAAAACCATAAAGAACATGGAACCTGGCATTACTATCCATTCAAAATGACACAGCGCTGATGCAAGCTGTTTTTACAATATTTTAGAAACGACTGTAGGATATGTTTCCACAAGGATCAGGCTGAAACCCACCTTCCACAAGTGATTGTATTTTCTTTACAAGTGAGCGCATTGAAAATGCTTTGAAACTACATTTAAATCTGTCCATGTGGTGCATAGTGGAGTCAGTAATCTGTTTCTGTACTGTGCAAACTCTGTTTAACATGCGGCAGATTGACTTTTCCTCACAACCTTTCACCCCAAGTATCAGAGCGGTGACGAATCCAGCCTACATGAGTGTGTTTGGCGCTGGCTTTATTCCTGTAATTTCAGTGCCTCAGTTTCTGGAGAAGCCAGGTGCGCTGGCTTTATTCCTGTAATTTCAGTGCCTCAGTTTCTGGAGAAGCCAGGTGCGCTTAGCCAAATTGTGTTCTGCGGTCTTCTTGCTGCCAGCTGGAGCGTGTCGAATGTGTAACCCTTAACCTGTATCAAATTTCAGTGGCATTTCATTTTATTTTCTACACATCAGTTGGGCCATTATGACAGTTTTTTCCCGTCATAACGCCACCAGGGTGAGTTTTTCAACATAATCCTAGTACTGTTACCATTACAACCGTTATTTCGGTTGAACTACAGCGCGCAGTTTTTACCTCAATCTGTAGAACTGCGCAGTAACTTGCCTCGCTGTTAGCCTTCTGTGACATCATGCAATGTCTGCTCTAATCACAAAATTTGGCGCCAGTGCGTGCCGTGAGCCTCCCGGCATGCGCCTTTTACGTGCCTCCCTGTTTTTTGTGATCAGGTGAAATGCTCTGTTACGCTACGGAGCTCTTTCCTATTGAAGCTCCAGATGCTTTCAATCATTCCTCTGCCGCATGCTGGAAACTTAAATATTCAGAGGAAAGTGTATTCCTGCAGCTATGGGTCCCTTAACTCTTGTCCATATGGCCCTTATAAGCGTCTCACGTCTATGAATCCCATGACTGACAGTTTTCAGAGACTCTTACAACCTATCTGGATAGAGGCAAGTTTTTTTTTTTTACAAAGATGGAATTTGACATTTATTTGAACTGGCAGTCCACATGCTTGTTATTTTTCAAGATTTGCTGTATGCTATCTCTTCTAGTTTGTTCTTACAAATGTTGGATTGTGTCACAGTATTACAGTGATACACACACATATTAAAAAAAAGAAGTTTAAAATTGGTTAGTGAAAAACGATGGCACATTATTTTATGTTAAAAGGAATTATGCACACTCTGAGGAGAATTTATGCTGCCAATTTGTGCTGCAATATTTAATCCCTTTCTTGAGACCGGTAGAATTATAGACTATTCACTTTCTATGGCTTGTGATCTTACAACTGACAGCGCTCATGGATACATAGCTTCATTTTCCATGCAAGACAGTCAGTGTGTTAATCAGGACTACAGTGTCATGCACATCTTGAACTTTATTTGTGACACAGGTCAATGAAGATGCTTGCACCTTTATTTTCAAAGGTTATTAAATGTCTTTTCACAAGTGTTCTCTTCACACATTACGCTTCAAAACATTGTAATTGTGATGGGTTCATTCTCCATTAGCTTCCACAAATATTCGAAAACTTTCTATGCATTGATTTTATCTTCCTTTGACACGTTCACCCTATACTATAACTTCCAGCAAATGTTTTTTCAATCCGATACTGTTTTGTAAACCTAATATGTACTTTGCTATGATTACGCTGTTACTTAAACGATGGTGCCACACACACACCTATTTACAAAAAAAAAAAAAAGGTTTAAAATTGTTTAGTGAAATAAGATGGCACATTATCTTACATTGAAAGATGATAGCTATGGGTTCTAGCCCCATATGCATCCTCAAAAAAAAATAAGAGGAAAAAACTATGCAGTATTTGCATCTTTATTTATGTCAAAAGACATTTCCCTACACAGGGGTGGGAATGGGTGTTCCCCCGTTTGCCCACACATATGTGCCTCTTCACATTATTTTTACCCTACAAAGGGATGGGAATGGGTTCTAGCCCCATTTGCCCATATACATTTGCCTACATAGGTAACACACGACTTTTAGCCTTACAAGGGCACCGTAGATAGGGTCACAGTCCCATCTACTTTTTCACGAGTGTCCTCACATAGGGAACCGTGTTATGGGTTACAGTCCCATTTACAATATAAATTTTTACCCTCACACAGGGCGTAGTATGGGTCACAGTCCCATTTACATTTTTCACCCTCACACAGGGTGTCTTATGGGTTACAGTCCCATTTACATTTTTACCCTCTCACTGGGTGTCTCATGGGTTACAGTCCCATTTACATATACATTTTTACCCTCACACAGGGCGTATTATGGGTCACAGTCCCATTTACATTTTTCACCCTCACACAGGGTATCTTATGGATTACATTCCAATTTACATTTACATGGTCACCCTACATAGGGCGTCACATGGGTTTCAGTCCCATTTACAGTGCTCCTCACACTCTTACATAGGAGTAGAGGACGGTCAGGGGTTTTAGTCCTTATGACTGATATTGTCTATTTACATTTTGTAATTTTGCGGTTTTGAATAACGCAATGCTACATTTACATTGTATTTATTCTGTTATTGGAAACAGAGAGAAGTTGTAGTCATCCTGTATGTATCTACTTTGCCTCTTCTCTGTTTTCCTATTCATCCAGCTTTCCTCGTGGTGTCATTCTTTTTGTCATCCCTGGTTTCTGGATCTACATTTCTTGTTGTCTCTCCAGCCTTCTTTTGTTCCTTCTTTGATTCTTTTCTTCCCTGTTCTAGAGGAAATCTGTTACCTCGCTTTCCTGTGTCTGTGTGGAGGCTGGTGTCCATACTCCGTTGTGCCGTGTTCTTTCTTCCCTTCTTGCCTGCCTGGCCAATGGGTGCGTTCGGGGGTCAGTCCTTAGTGCGTGTGAGTTCTTCTGCCCCATGATGTTTCCATTTTCTTATTACTCGTTTTTTCCTCATGTTTTCTATGTCCGTGAGTCTGGGTTATCTCTTTTGGTTTCCGCATTACTCTTCTCTTCCTCCTCCTCATATTCTTCCACCTGTCTCTTCACGTTGCTTTGCTTACACCTCTCCTTGTCGTTTCTGTTCCTCTGCTTTTCTTCCTTGTTATCTCTTCCTTGGTTCTCTCTCGCTAGTTGTTATTCACGTAGTGGTTTAATGCTTCTGTTAGAACGAAAGGGGATATGTAGTATCCTGCATAATATACTGTAAGGTGGTTTACCAGCCCTGCTCCGCCTGTGCTCTGACTCATTAGAATGTTGGAGTCTGATGATGCCTCGGAATGTTGGGACTGAGGGAGGCAGAGTGACAGTTGGTCATGGGCTGAGCAGCTGACAGGCAGCTCCTGGTGGGGCTCTGATCTACCACATATCTACAAGATGTCCTGTACCTTGCAACCTGTTATCTTCATGTAATAAATCATCTTGAAATACAACCTTCATTAGTGGACCTTCTTCACTACAAACTGCTCTGAGAACTAGGGAAGACTCGGACCAACCTGCTTGTCTAGCCACTCAAGGTGAATCGCTGGTAGGCCTGACTTTGTGGTTGCTCCTACTACATTCTTCTTCACAGCAGAACATTCTATTCAGCAGTCCCTCACCTCCTGGATCTGTCTTCTGGTACTTCCATGAAAGTGACTAAGCCTTGCCCTGCTGAACCTCACCTTCTCAGGCATTTTTAAATTATTTTCTTGAAAATTCTTCTACGCCTGAAGGTAAGCGCTGATCGGCCTTATTTTTCAACTTTGACTGGGTCTTACATGACTAGAGGTCAATGTTGACACTTTGATCTTTTAGCCACTAGTTTTTACAAAACAAATTAAAAAATCATAATTCCAGTTCTACTGATTGGATTTTCCAAATTGGTGTGGGATTTTTTCGTGTAGTGTTTTCACTTTATTACTGTTTGTGTGTTGCATTAATACTTTACATAGTTCCTCTAAATTAAGCCTGACTGCTTTTTGTGCATAGCTACCCAGGGTTAATAACAGGTTAATTTAATGACATTTGTGTTTAACACTGATGTGAATTGTGGCTGTTCCTTGACCAGGGCTAACACTCCAGTCAACCAACCACACAATAACTCACATATCCTTATGGGAGTACTGCAGCATTTGCATGGGAAGTTAACAGATTGTGTGGGTGTTGTGGTGAAAAGCTGGTATTCTTACAATGGACCACATGTTACATCAGGGTAGTATGAAGTCATTTGTTGCAAGCCTGATGGAATATAGTTTGCCCCTCTCAACAGTGGAAATACATTCAATTACACCACTGCATGATTATGAAATTGGGTAAATCTACATGATTTACTGGTGCAGAATTTACGTCCGAACCCCTACTGAAATCTCTGCATATCAAGTGGCTGAATGTGCTCCACATAGATTATACTGAGGAGGACTGGACAGAGTTGGTAGAAAGTTTGTACAGGAGTGTGAGAGAATCCAGGATGAAGTTCTTCTTTCTAAAACTCTGCCGGATTTGTACTGGACACCATATAAGCTCTCAAGAGCAGGACTCCAAGCTACTGAATGTCTGTCTAAAGACACTGACACACACTCCATATTTTCTTTGACTAACCAGCACTGAGTATCCTCTGGTCACAGCTCCTCGGCAGCACACTGGGCGTTACGCTCCAGATGCGGCTCCGTCTCGCGAGACAGTCTTACTGCATAATGAGGTAGATCTCCCTTCCCTGACTTATCATATGGGCTGTCTCCTTCCCACTGCCTTAACAACAGCTAAGATTGACATCTTGAGACACAGGCAGCCACCACACCTAACACAAAATGATGAATGACTTACTGAAATGTACAAGATGGCCTCTTATGAAAAACCTTTATGTACTCTCCAGGATTCTTTGGAGACATATCCCTCTGTATCGTTCCCTTCCTGGAGGCAACATGACTTGTCTCAGTCACTCCTTGTCTGCATCCTATTGGTCTGCAAGGTTCCCTGGGAATTGTCATTGTTGATGGGAAACTATTCTACCTCATTTTATTTCACACATTCGCCTTCACTGACTCGTGTAATGTCCCTTCCCAAATTCCTTCCTCACCCCCCCATTCCTTCCTGCAATGGGGACTCCAGGGGTGGTCTTCAATAGCACAATATTACCCCATTCCCATACCTTCCTCCCCATCCTGCCCTGATAACCCATTTCCTGCTACTGTTAGAAGCTTGTGGGTGGCCCTATATCCTGTTGCTATTCCTCTTTTAATCACAGAAGCAAATGTTTTTTTTAACTCCAGACCTAACCCTACTTCCGTGTTCCTATGCAGGCGCCTACAGTCTTTTTTCAATTATGGGATCGCTACTGTATTATTATGAGTTGTTCTGTTATCAAAACCTGCAATACTAAAACATATATCTAAAAACATATCTGCTTCTTTTTCCACAGAAGGAGAAGAAT
Source organism: Lissotriton helveticus (assembly GCF_964261635.1). Lineage (NCBI taxonomy): Eukaryota > Metazoa > Chordata > Amphibia > Caudata > Salamandridae > Lissotriton > Lissotriton helveticus. The sequence goes on along the minus strand of NC_136060.1, from coordinate 61,693,606 downwards.
CAGCCTTCCGATGCCAGATTCTGAGGTTTGTAATACAAGCTTTAATCCCAGAGAGAGTAGTGTAGGAAATAACCATCTTGTGAGTGATGTTCCCCCCAAAGTTTACCCTATCTATATTGCTGGCAATAGAATTATGTGAACTTTACCTTTAAGTGTCTCTGCTCCCTTTAAACATGTCAAAATTGGCTAAACCCTGATCAGCGCAATTAACTCTCCTATAAGGCCATAGTAAATGGCACAGAAATACACACTGACATGGAAAATTGTGTGTCAGATGGGGACTGAAGCACCTACTAAGCCATCCACTACAATGGCAAGGAAAACATTTCTTAAGGCCTCCTCTGTGTAGCCTGACAGCAGCAGCTTGAGCCCTGATGCACATAATGGTCAAATGGAAAAATATGATAGTAAATATTAAATATGTCACCCCTAAGCAGACCTTACTGCCCTCTAGATTGGGTTAATTATATTTAAGAGTGGACCATGAGTGACATAGGAACTAGTATGTTCCTCCAATGACTAGGGCCAAAGCAGCATTGTCCCTGATTAGGCTGTAACTTTAATCCATAACATGTTTACGTCCTGTTCTGTGTTGGGAGTAACCTGCTTCAGGTATCTGGCCTTTGGTTCCACAAAAGTGATTGCTATTTCAGTAACAGTCCACTCAAAGAGTATTTTTCCTTCCAGAAAGCTAGGAAGTCCATTTCTGAAGTGGGACTTTTTGACTTCCAATCTTTTCACTAGGTCACTCCACTTGTTGTATCTGACCTGGGTTCCTACTGTGGTCAGCCTCAAATTGTGCTTAGTTCCCTGTTTACTGCTCCCATAGACTATTGTTGTTGTCCCCCCCTTGTTTATTTTTTGTAATTTTGATGTCTGTCTGTGTGTCTTTGTTAACTAAATTTTACTATATTTTTCAATTCTAGAATTGTATTCTTTTGTGTTATATTTATTATTTGGTGTTTTGACATTATTACTGTTTAAATACTGCATAACTACGTTACAGATTGCCCTAGGATAAAAATGCTGTTCTGTGCTATAGCTACTAGTGGGTTAAGTTGAGGTTAATTTAGTTAATTTGAGGATTCATCCAGAGAGTGATTATTCATGAAGGTGGGTTCTCACCCACCCCAAATAACAATTCACGTTCTTACAAATAGTTTAACTCTCACTGCATTCCGTTTGTTTGGGATCTTCATTACTGATCAGAGTGGAACTCTTACACCATTATGCATGGGTAAGACACAAGCCTAATATGCCTCATATATTTTAAAAAGCGTGTTCATCCTTTTAGCTGTTATACTTTCATCTTGACTTAACACTGGAGCAGGTAACCGATTTCACTTCTCCAAATCATAATTACCCAACCTCAACAGGCCCCTTCACCACTACATAGAAATGAGTCACCTGAATTTTCATGACAACACCCTCTCTTCACCATAAATGTTCTGTAAAAAAACATGAGAGGAACATCTCTTTTGCCTTGGAAAAATTCATGATCATTTTTAGTTGAATATACTCAAACCATGCTAGAATCAAAATGTCAGCAAAGTTTACTAAACATCTAGGGGCATATTTATGAGGGCCTTGCATCATGCTTGTACCACGCAATGGGGTACATGGATGACACACAGCTCCAAATCATATTTACGAAGCCATGCGAAGCCACGTGTGTGGTTTTGAATGACTTCACAAAAATAGAGTAAAGTAACGCAGCACAAACATCGCGGCATGGCATAACTCCGCGCCAGGGAGGAGTTGCATGGGCATTGCAGGTCGGTGTTCCCACACAAATCACAAGGTTTGTGACAGATACCCTGATTTATCAAACCTGCTAAACCTAGGAATGCGCCAAAAAGTTACGCCTCCCCAAGTGAGGCGTAACAAGGGGAAATATCTTTCTTTCTGCTAGTTTTTTCCTAGTTCTATTTGCAGCAAACATAGAAAGAGGAAAACGCCTCTATGGATTGTTTTTGTGTAGGAATGTGCCCTATTATGCACGAAAATAGTCCTGCCTACTACACAGGCACCCTTGCAACATGGTGCAAGGGTGCCTGCTTTGTCACTAGACTGCCGAAACAGTGCCAGCACAGAGGAAAAAGCAGGGGCGTAACACAGGCCCGAAGCCCCCAAGCTCCAGGGGGCCCCTACAGCACAGCACTCTGGCTGCAGAGCCCGTGATTGAGGAGGGGGGCCCTTCCACGTGTCTTGCAGGGAGGCCCCCTCGAGTTTCGTACACCTGTGGGAAAAAGACAAGAATGCACTGCTTTGCATAAATACGGTGCATTCCTGCCCTATCCCTGTAATGCAGGGCAGCACAACAATTTAACTTGCTGCGCTACCCTGCGCCACAATTCCCATACTAGTGTGAGCCTTTTCGGTCCCAAATGAATTGTAGCATAATAATTACTCATTCACTTTGCACGGATGTATAACTAAGTGACCTTGCCATCTGTACCTAATTTGCGAAATATTTTAAATTACATTTTTCTGTGAAGAAAGATCAAAATGTACATAACTAGATAGTAGCACAACAGTACTAAAGACAATAAGTTTGATCTGTGAAAATATTGGACAAAGACCTAATTTCGTTTAACATGAATGTGTATTATATTTGCACTTTAAGTACCACACAGTTTAATAATGCATGGCTGGTTTAAATGGCTTGTTAAAACATGTATGTCAAATGTCATATTATAGTTTGTATGGATTCATTTAATTGTATTTGCCCAAAACATATAATATGAGTTAAAGGAACTATCTCTTGCAGTCATTTATTGCAAGATTGTCCTAAAATGACAGCCATGCAAACGTTATTACCTTGGCTACATATCAATATATTCTCTGTTGCTGCCTCACATTCCTCCATTGTCCGCTTATGTCTAGCTCATTTATTATAGCAGCGTATTCGAAACAAGTCACTAATTTGTCTGTTTGGCAAGACAGCTGTGAAGGTTGTTCTCCTATAAGGATTTTTTGCAGAACTGCCATCATGCCAAGCAATTCATAAGGAATGCCACTTCTAATTACAATATGTTGAATTCGCTAATTTTATTTGTGAAGCATGAATATAAAAATTGTGACAATGAATCTGGGAAAATATTTCAGAATAAATGCGCTATGGGGCAGCCTGAATTTGCTTTACGACTACCATCTGCAGAGCTCCTGATATAAATCCAGTGGTGAATTGTATTTTAAACATTGCAAAAACATATGAAAATACATTATTTATAAACTGAAGCACTGCAATTTACATATGTTTGATTTCTGCAAATACATAAAAAGAATATTGCATTATCTACGAGTAAGTATTTGAGAATGCAAAGCCTACATTGAAAATGTAAAAAAAAATGTTCATTCACAGAGAACTTTTATTAACGCTATTTCACTACAACTAGCGAGAGCAATTGCGGAGTTGGTGAAATTACAGTAGGCCTGGGCGGTAAATTTAGTTACGCTTGCAGAATTTGCGATATTTTGACATTTTCGCGTTCAGCAGAGAGCGCGAAAATGTCAAAACTTTCGCAATCTGCCACAAAACTAAAGTTTTTTCTTGTTTGCCCTTTAAAAATGCGTTCTAATGCGCAGTAGCTACTTACCGGGTCCCTGCATTCGCCGACGAATTTTCCTATCCGTTCGCGTGCGCCACAAGAAGTTGGATTGTTGGTAACCGGTTGCGCTATCCCGCGCGAGTTTGCGAACACGTCATTCGACCCGGGACAGGAAATAAGCATCGCAAGCAAGATGGCAGCGCCCATTAGCGACCGCATGGGCAAGTTAGAGGTACATTTCCCCGCGAGCAAAAAACACATCGCGAACGGGCGGGAAACGCAATCTCCGCATCTTCGCGAAAGTTCTGCATGCCCACGGAGATTTTGCGCAATTTTGCGATAGTTTGCGAAAGTCAATTTCGCAAATTCCGGCCACCCCTACATTACAGTAGGGGAGCAGAGACTAGTCACTCCAGGACCGACATTGGAGAACCCTGGTCTACAGCATTACATTATTCGTTTGAATTTACCCTTTTCACTGACGTCCCTTGACCTTGGCTGCCACTCGGTTGTCAACCTTCCACCGCTCCTCCTAAACCAGCATGCCTCATCCTTGATTCTGCTATTCCGGTAAGCCATGTGCCCTTAGAAAAATAAAAACCATTTCGTGAAGACATAGTCTAGGTAGAACCTGTCATTTCTTTTTTCTCTATTCTTCTTTCCAATGTATAACCGCTCAGTGACCAGATACCACTCATTATTACATGTTAAGGGTTCTTGTAACAATATGTCTTTCTCATAATTGTTTCACTTCCCTCCACGTTTAATCCCCACGTCACATTTATTATTGTCTTCTATTAGAACTGGCACCCTTGGCGTGGTTTCCCCGTAACTTTCTCCCTTCAGACCTCTTGTTTTTGCTGACTTCGGGGGTCATTGTAATGTGGCCATTCTCTGCCCACCAGATAAGGTTGGCGGGCGGTGTGCTGGCAAACAGAAAGCCTGTCCGCCACAGGTCCGACACAGGCAATTGTTACGATTGCCTGTCGCATCCAACCCACATCCACAAAATGGTGGTGGTGCCTAGCAGGCACCGCCAGCCAGATGTGGATGCTGCCTCCACGCCAGCCTGTGTAAGGCGGTTCAACCGTCATTCAAAGGCTGGCTGGGATGTACTTTGGGGGCCCGTGGCGGGCCCCCCTTTTGCAGGGGCATGTTACTTGTTACTTTTGCACTTGGGGGCCACAGTTCCCTACACCAGGTAACTGGCAACGTGTGGTGCCTGCCACTTAGTGCAGAGAAATTCACAACATGCATTTTTATCATTGCAGGCGAGTGCTGCAGCCAGCAGCACCCACTGCAAAGGTAAACATGCACAATGCGACCGCCACAGTGGCATTCTTATTGGAATTACAAGTGGGGGACCACCGCCATATAGGCAGCCGCTCCCAATTCGTGGGATGACGCAGGCAGACTTGAGAGCGTCCGTCATCGTAATCACCCTCTTAGTTTATGCTGGCCTCAATTCTATGTGCACTTTACCACTGCTAAGTAGTGCTGAAGTGCTTGTGCATTTTCCCTAAAACATGGTAACATTGGCTTATACCCAATTAGCACATTTATTTTACTAATAAGTTCTTATTGAAGTGAGGCTATATGTACCCAGGGAATGTAAGTTAAATGCTAATAGCGAGTCCGCAGCACTGATTGTGCCACTCACCTCAGTAGCACTCTAAGCATTTCTCAGGCCTGCCATCGCATAGCCTGTGTGTGCAGTTAAACTGCCATTTCGATTTGGCAAAACAAATTTTGCTATGTCCAAACCTTCCATTTAATACATATGTCACTCTTAGGGCAGGCCCTGGACAGCCCAGTTGGGCATGGTGCAATGTATTTAAAACACAGGACATATACTTTCAAGATTTATATTTTCTGGTAATGAAAAACTCTGTCACATTGGAGTAGTTCAATTATGTTTTATAATTGCAATTTACGAATTGAAAGCATTAACTGGTTCATGTTTGATGTTTCTGGAATCACGGTTTAAAATTGTAACTTATTGTGAAGTCAGATTTTAAATTGAAATTCTGCAAATGCCACTTTTATACAGTTATTAAATTCACACCTGATGGTCACTACTGACTTATGATCACAAGCCATACAAATATTCGCAAGTCCACTCTATTCAATAATAGTTATTGCTATTTGTTTCTTTCGAATGAAATTTACCCAACTTTATTTTTTAGCATTGACACTCAAAGGAGGAACAACAAAAATTAAAATTCAATAATACACACTGTACCACCCACTGCATATACAAAACATATACATACATTCAAATTATACTAATCACATGAAAGACATTTGTACAATTCACATATACATAAAAGAATAATCAACATAAATATTAAACAGTTCTGAAGTAGCCAAGCCCAAACTGAGGATAAACAATAATTTGCAGCAACTCAATCCAGATTCCTTCAATCCTGTAACCAATGGGCACTGCAAATTAACAATGCTCTACTAGTGCCACCTGGAGAGTCCATCAAAACTTTGCCTATTTGACCGTGGTTGCATTTTAATCCAATAATGCTTGTTAGTTGCGCTAATGTTGAAGCATTTCAAACCTGTACATCTCTTTGTCGGTTCTCTTCAGGACTAAGATCTGCAAAATACACAAAAATTACAATGGTTACCTGTGCATCACAAGCTGCAGTGGTGGATGTATATTGTGCACCTCCATCACATCAATTAAAAAGATCGTACCTTAATACAACTATTATTAAATAGAGTGGTCTGGTGAGTATTTGTATGGCTTGTGATCCTATGTCTCTACTAGCCATCTGTGGTGATTTTAGTTTTTTAGTGGCTTACTGATGAATAGGGTCCAACCCCATAGTTACTAGACTTTTAGAAAGTTGGTATTTTCTTGCCTCAGCCATATGGTGCCTGAAGTCTGTCTCTGGTCACATGACTGGCTGAAGCTGACAGGTGGTCTTTGTGTATTCCTTGTAGACAGCCACACACAAAGGGAGCTAAGGTGTGGCTGGATCGGCCATCACTGACAGGATGGGAGGGAAGAGCCGGACACAGTCCCACTTGCACTTGAAATGACGTGACCTGCCTCCACACAAAGGGCTGCATACCCCCTATAGTTAGTCAGGATCCAAGGCAGGGAAGGTAGGATATGTGTTCTTCCAAGGCATGTCTCCAAAAGCTTCTTTCCACTTCAAAGGCACAACTACATACAAAAGAAGGACCTCAGAAAACATCTCTTCAGTACACTTCTGGACCGGTGGATACTTTGCCAGGAAGAAGGACTGCGGTGCAGCACTCTGCTGAACTCTTGCTCTGAAGGAACTGCTGACCTGCTTTGCTGACCTGCTTCCTGCTGCCTTTTTGCCTGGAGAAGAAGAACTGGACCTGCAACTTTATCTTGAATGCAGTGATTCCAAGGGCTTATCTGACAGACTCCTGATCTGAGCCTTAGCGACATAAAAGTCTCCCCAACCTGCTCCTGAACCAAGCTGCAGCAAGTGGTGCTTCCCAGGTCCTGGAACTTTGGTGTTGCTCACAAGCTCTTGAACTCAAGTTTTTGGGTTCTCCTCGAATGGGTCAGTTTGCACCGGAATGACGTCGCTCACACCGAACTTCAGTGTGAGCCACTGCCAGCCTGTCTCATCGCACAGCAAGCACCAATCACCGGCGGAGGACTGACACCGTGAAGCTCCAGTGCTCCTGCCCTCAACGACTGACCTGCACTTTGTGCCATGCTGACCACTGCCCGTGACACTCTCCTTTCCCTCTCTGATCCTTTCCAATATGAACGGGACTCTGAGCCCAAAACCTGAGAATGTAAAACTTCAGTGGGAATAATCTGCCATTGTATCTGACTATGACTCCATTACGGTCTGCCTGGACATTTGGCTTTGACTCGGTCCACTATGACCAGATAGCTGTGGTTAACGCTTTCTGCTTTTAAGTGCTATTTTACAGTTTATTTTCAAAAATGCATGACTTTGTTTATACTGATTGGATTTTTGTCATTTTGGTCTTTTTAAAAAATTAAATTAAGCTCTATTTTTCTAACCTGGAGTGGGATCTTTTTGTGGGGTGTTTTTCACTGTTTTACTGTTTGAAGTGTTGCACAAATACGTTACACATTGCTTTTAACTTAAGCCTGACTGCTCTATAGCAAGCTACCAGGGTATGAGCACAGAATAACGTTTGATTTGCTTGTGCCTTACCCTGACTTTGATTGTGGTTGCTGCTTGACCAGGTCTCACACCCCAGTCAACCAGTAATCTAATTTCCAACGTCTTCCATTGCCATTTCTTTCAGTCCTACAAGTTAAATCCCTCACAACACACCTAGAAGAAATGGTCTTTTCCTCTGCCCTCCCACTAGAAGCATATCTCATGCAACAGCCTTGTGGATTTTCCATTCATAAGCACCTTGTGTCTTACCCCATTTTTTACATTCCAGCCCTCACCTCCATTGGTCTAGCTGCAAACAAGTTGGCAATAATCATTTTATGTCCCACTCACTTTGTTTCTCTTCATCCGAAATTCATCCTAGATCTCCCCTCTATAACCGATGGCGTTTACCTCTCTTTTTCCACAGAATACACCACTTCCTTCTAACGTACACTACTGTGGCATTCCAGCTCAGCTCCCCATATATTTGTTGGCTCTTTCAGATAATAAATCCCACACTTCTGTGGTCATCCTTCCCTCTCATTGGTGACTGGGCCTCCTTTCTTTCCATACTTACCGTATCTCCTTGTTTGCTTATTTATGCAATGGAATCATGTTCTTTCACACCAGTGGAGAGGATGTGGCTTAACGACATGAGGTGCCGACTTTGGAACCGGTGGTAGCCAGGTCCGTTTCTCGGCGTCAACATCATCTGATTCTGGGAAAATAACTTAATCTCCCTGTGCCTACAATTCAGCACCTTGAGAACCTCATGGGTGCTTTGTCGTGCTTTACAAATCCTGGACTTATTAATGTATTTATTTACCTCCTACCTTCTACACAGCTAACTAGGTGAACGTCACAAGACACTAGCTTTGCTTACAATCTCTGTACATCAACTTGCAATTCTCCTAGCTCTTCTTGTGTGGTTTATGACAGGTTGCATCTATATAAATATACATGATTTTCATAGCTTGAAGAAGATAAACCCTAATAAATTAGCTCTAATGGCTTGAGTTTACTGTAGTGTCACCACAAATTATGTCTCATGGATTCACATAAAGCTCCACATTTAAAAAAAAATGTATTAAATGTTTTAATTCTTGAATTCTTCGTGCATGCTGTGATACACCTGTGTTGCATTCACGTTTACCATCATTTCTAAAGTTTATTCTAAACATGTTTTTTTTAAATAAGAAATAATGAATACTTATTCCAACCATGAATAACCCCCTGGTATACGAGCTGTGAAAAGTGTTTAACACATGATGTCTGTCACACTTTTATACTAGAAGTTTAGGATGAAAGAAATAGCTGAACACACAGAAAAATTGTGTATACAAAATCATCAAAGGATCTGTGGTATTTAGGGCCTTTTGAAATTAATATAATAATTAAGTATTATACTGTGTAGAATGCAGGTGTTTGCATTCTCTCTATTTATGCTAGTATGCCTGGAAAGCTGCACATGGGACCAAAGCCAAGGGGAACCCTAGGTGCCACCGGGGCCAGAGTCAATATATATTATATAAACATTAGTCCTATGGAACTTTTTCCAAATCTTAGATACCCCTTAACTATTCAGAGGAATCCACCAACTAATGCAACATAGAATTCATTCTGCATTCAATGTACCACTAATAGTTTCTGTCAACTACATATATTACTAATTCTTATGGAATAAATAGCATATGAACTAGCGAACATAGTGCAAATGACACTGCTAAAAAAAGTGAATGTGTATTTACAGGATATATTACATAGTACACTGTACAACCCCCCCACTCCCCGGTTTTTCACGTAATTTATGAGCTTACATAGTAAGGTGCTGTAACATACAACCCAGTACATAAATGTAATGTTGTATGTAAAAATATTAATGCTACTGTGAAAATAAAAGTACTACTAAAAAAATCCAAAAAAACCCAAAGTATTTGGTTTCGAGACCTAGTCCACAGAATAATGGCTCCTAACAAGTGTGGTCAGGAAAAGCCTTAAAGAAAGAAAAAAGCTTTTCTTTCTTGAGTCCCCTCACTCTCCAGGGTTTCCCCACGGTGACATGCTTCATCATTGGGGCCATCCCAGTCCTCTACGAACTGGGGTGTGCTACGACTTGCGGAGTTACGTAGGAGCACTTTTTGGAAGACTATGTGTAGTGCAGTTTGTGGGGGAGTGGATGGAATGTGATTAAAAATACCTTGCTAGTGGACTTAACAACTTTTATTCTTGCTCCTAGGTTGGTATGTCTAAAAAGGGGGTGTGCACTGGGGAACCTAACTATAATGAGTCGGACCACAGTGTAAGATCAACATGTTTCGAGCTTCCCCTAGCTCTTTTTCAGGACCTCACAGGGACCAGCCCTGTGTTTGCCACTCCTAATGTACCTACATAGGAAATAAGAGAATAGTGAAGTAAAGAAAATAAAGAAAATAGTGTGAACGCGGCTTACTAATAAAGCATGCGCAATTGATACATATACGTTCCCTAAGTGACGTTGTATATCTGAAATGGCAAAAAATGAAGAAAATGCGTTAGAAAACAAAGCCCCCCTCGCAGTCTAGTGGGGATACACATTTATCTACTTCCAATGTTGCAGTGCTCCTTAAGGGTGAGTTGCTCCATAATAGCGCGTGAAGTCTTCCCAGGTGATCGTGACTGTGCCTGGAAATGTTTAAAACTGTTTTAAGACGCGAGAATTCTCAGCCCAAAAAGTAACAATTTGCACGACCTTACTTATTTAGAAAGTGTGTTTTCTATGTGGCATGACTAAAGTTGTGAATGACTGTTTGAACCTGTGTATGAATACTCACGCTACACGTCAGACAAGCATGCTTTTAAACCCTTCTAGGCACAATCACAATTGCCTGGGACATCTATCAAGCATGTTTTTTGTAAATATTTTTCAACATTTTCACTATATAACACGTTTTCTTGTCCCACTGCTTGGGACGTGCCCTGGCAAGGCCAGCATCAAGAGCAGGCCCATCCTTGCCACGAAGAGGCAGGGCAGGGCCACCCCCATTTGATTTTGCCATTGGAGGTTGTTTACATAACTGGTAAGCTTTGTTTATTCCAGAAAAATCCTTCTGTGACATCTTCCCATAGGAATTGCATTTTTCTTCCCTTTCTCTGGATTGTTTGAAAGGCAGCCTGGACATTGAAATGAGCAATGAAACAAAGGAAAACCTTTGGCTACCTGCATTTCCCAGTTGTGTCTTCTCTTAGGTGTAGGTGTGGCATTGGCCATACAAGCTTTTGACCAAGAATCTCCCTCTCTCATGGGTGACAGTAAAGCACAAGGGAGTACTCACAGAATTTCTAACATGGCCAAATTATCAGATCCAGTGCATATAAAAACTGTGTAGATAACAACAGTGATAATTTAAATGAAGAGGTGGAGTCTCTACTTTGTTGAAGGAACTCCTCTAAATTGAGTCTCTCTCCTCAGAAAGTTTATGACATTTTAAAAAGGAAAAAGAAAACCCTTGAACTCAGCCTTATTTAACCAGCTCCTTTGAATGGTAATGTTGAGGGTCACACAATTTCTGATGGAGTTAAAGTTGAACCTAATTTCACTGATTTATTGCCAGGTGCTACACCACTTACTGTGACTTGGAGGACTATATTGAGTTTAGATGTGGTATCTGATATTCCATGTTCTAACCACTTTCTTACCCTGACATATCTAGGTACTGACGATGTGAATAATGTTCCTAGTAGGTTTATCAAAGGAAGAGGGGACATTAAGACGGGGACTGCAACTTGTGTAATAGCTGCAATTGTCAGAGCAAACTGGGCCAACTCCAAATAACCAATAAAAAATTAATCAACAAAGTCAACCTACTTAAAGTAAAAGTGGGATCTCCTACTGCTATACTTGATAAGTTTAGTCAATGTGGTATGAGCAAAGAGATTTCTAGAACGCAAGATAATATGAGGCCCCAGCCTACTATGAGTGTGGGTTCAGTGATAGGCCCAATTAAATGTCAGAAGCTAACACCTCAACAAACAACTGCCACTCAAAGGTTGTCTATTTCTAGAGGTCCTTCCACCAGGGAGGCTCCCAATGCCCCCCAGGAGATTGGTTCTAGGCATTCTTCTGTAATTCATGGTAGGAGCCAGCCGCAAGAGAGTTTCAAGATGCCCCCATATCCCTCTTAGCCTGTAAGGGTGATGGATAGGAAGGTAGGAACACACCCTTAGTTGGCAATGCAGCCTGTGAGTGGGTATGATAGGACCTTGACCTGAATTCCTCCATAGGCCACAGGTCTGTGACTCACGCCCCCGCTATGCACAGTTTTTGCATCAACAATTTATTGCAAATGTTGCAGTGATATTATCAATATTGTCATAGAAGACGTCATGAGTGATGTAATATGTGGGAAAATTAGCAGGGCATGGTGAGGCTGCAAGTTATAGTTACCTTAAGGACCCCCGGTGTCCATCACAATATTACGGGGGAGGAGGGCATGCAGCCCTCCTCCCTAGGCCAATTTCATCCCCGCAGACCGCCATCTCCCAGGGCTTGACCTTATTATAAAGTTGATGCAAAAGACACACAATTCATGGACAGAAGGCAGAACAAATCAAAACATTCACCCCCAGCCAAGAGATCTGTGTTAAATCCATCAATCTTTTGCTGACCATGCCACCACAGTTTAGACCTGGCCATCTGCAAATCAGTCTTTATCTTGTGCCTCAAGGGAAAAGTCCGTCCCGAACTGCCAAGCCAGGTCCTCCTGGACCAGAAACAAGCATCCAAGGACCGGTTTCGGGGTTTCACCCCTCTTCAGTGAGGATAGCTTGATTCCAGTGGCACAGTGAGCCCAGGACCCATGTCTGGACATACCTGGCACACTTAGGGCAAGAAACCAAAAGACACACAATTGATGGACGGAATGAAAAACAAATCAAAACATTCACCCCCAGTCCAGAGATCTAGGTTAAATCCATCATTCTTTTGCTTACCTTCCACAAGGCACTCACTGTGCTCCAGATTGTTTCATCTTGATGACGATGTGAACGATGAGAGGGCAGGTCCACAATCCCTCTAGAAACTAGCAGCGTGATATCAAGATAATTTAGGATCCATCCGGTAGTCTGAGGGGAGAAAAGGGGTTGAGATGACAAGAAAAGAGAAACAAGAAGATTCCAGTTGTCTTCTTTTAGGGGAACCAGGGCTTCTGGGGGCTTGTGTATTCACAGGATACAATAAACAGGAATGTAACTGGATAGTGGCTTGAGTTTTCTACTAGACTCCTAAGTACAACACACAGAAGATAAACAATGTGTATCTCTGTGAGGCGGTATCTTCTTACAGTTATCAAAAACTTGTAACCAAACGTCTCCAATAATTCTTACCTACAGACTACGTAGGTTTTAACAGAATTTTGAGTTGATCTAACAATCTACTTGTCGATGTATGCAATTTGCAATAAACAATACAATCATTAACATACATTCAAATAAGTTTAACAATCATGATAGCATTTAGTTATGTTCATCAGCATAGGTACCTGAATCCTTATATGCCCAGCTTAGGATCAGATGCCTGGAGTCCATAGAAGTTCAAATGCTGCAAAAGCAACCTTCTGCCATAAAGGAACAAAATACTGAATACACAATAATAGTAGTCAAAACCACATCTGTACTGTAGTGATTCTAAAGGGTAACTTTGCTTTGCGATAACTATTTTCACACTTTTAAAAAGGCACAATCGTCTTTGTTTTGTAAATGTCAATAGTTTCTGGGTACTACAGGAAATCTCGCCGTAACACTTGAGATGAAGTGTGCTCCTTCTGTCCCTAGAAATATAGTTCTAATAATATGTGCAGTTCAAAGAGCAATGTTCCAAGTTTTAAAGCAAATGTTCCAAGTTCTAATGTAAGCAGACTCACCATGGGATAGTTGTCTTACAAAAAATACCTTAAAGCATGTTTTCTCTGTGCGCTTCTTGTTTAGGGAACACGACACGGAAGAAGACGTCGAACTCAGGCCGGAACCAGGAAGCCAGGAAATTGCTGATGCAAGGCTGTCAAGCAGGAGATGCCAATCAGAAAAGCTGGATCCAGGTAAGTGTGTTGAAGCAATAAGGCCAAGCCCTGAATAGTGAAGGGGAGTGGTTTAAATAAGCTCCTATGCAGGTGCTGGGTGTGGTTGTGGGTGTGGCCCAACTGTCTTTCAGGCCCAGGAATTGTGGCAAACCGGGTGTGGCTTCCAACTGTCTTTCAGGCCAAGGGATTGCTGGGTGTGGTCCTGGGTGTGGCCCAACTGTCTTTCAGGCCCAGGGTTTACACAGAATAACTACACAGTATTCTATTACTTACAGCATGATGGAGCCACAGTTTAAGAACATGACATAATACATGAACATATTTTACAGCAAACACATATATGAACTGGATGGCATTTCATGAGTTGAAATGGAAGAAATCCATACATTAACAGGATGCCTTATACAAGATACCAGTGTTATATTACCATTAACTCTGTTTCTGCTGATATGTGTTCAAATCAAGTTGGACAGGGAAGGAGACGTGCATGGGACAATGTACCTATAACATTACCATGCCACCCCAGTTCAGACCTGGCCATATGCAAATCAGTCTTGACCCTCTGCCTCATGGGAACAGTCCAGCCCAAACTGTCAAGCCAGGACCTCCCTGGATCAGAAACAAGCATCCTTGGACCGGTTTTGGAGTTTCACCCCTCTTCAGCCAGGAAAGCTTTATTCCAGTGGCACAGTGAGCCCAGGACCCACGTCTGGACATACATGGCGCACTTAGGGCGAGAAAGCAAAAGACAAACAATTGATGGACGGAATGCAGAACAAATCAAAACATTCACCCCCCAGTCCAGAGATCTAGGTTAAATCCATCATTCTTTTGCTTACCTGCTACAAGGCACTCACCTGTGCTCCAGATTGTTTCATCTTGATGACGATGTGAACGATGAGAGGTCAGGTCCACAATCCCTCTAGAAACTAGCAGCGTGATACCAAGATAATTTAGGATCAATCCGGTAGTCTCAGGGGAGAAAAGGGGTTGAGATGACAAGAGAAGAGAAACAAGAATATTCCAGTTGTCTTCTTTTAGGGGGACCAGGGCTTCTGGGGGCTTGTGTATTCACAGGATACAATAAACAGGAATGTATTTGGATAGTGGCTTGAGTTTTCTACTAGACTCCTAAGTACAACACACAGAAGATAAACAATGTGTATATCTGTGAGGCGGTATCTTCTTACAGTTATCAAAAACTTATACCCAAAAGTCTCCAATAATTCTTACCTACAGACTACGTAGGTTTCAACAGAATTTTGAGTTGATCTAACAATCTACTTGTCGATGTATGTAATCTGCAATAAACAATACAATCATTAACATACATTCAAATAAGTTTAACAATCATGATAGCATTTAGCTATCTTCATCAGCATAGGTACCTGAATCCTTATATGCCCAGCTTAGGATCAGATGCCTTGAGTCCATAGAAGTTCAAATGCTGCAAAAACAACCGTCTGCCATAAAGGAACAAAATACTGAATACACAATAATAGTAGTCAAAACCACATCTGTACTGTAGTGATTCTAAAGGGTAACTTTGCTTTGCGATAACTATTTTCACACTTTTAAAAAGGCACAATCGTCTTTGTTTTATAAATGTCAATAGTTTCTGGGTACTACAGAAAAACTCGCCGTAACACTCGAGATGAAGTGTGCTGCTTCTGTCCAAGAAATATAGTTCTAATAATATGTGCAGTTCAAAGAGCAATGTTCCAAGTTCTAAAGCAAATGTTCCAAGATTTAATGTAAGCAGACTCACCATGGGATAGTTCACTTGCAAAAAATACCTTAAAGCATGTTTTCTCCGTGCGCTTCTTTTTTAGGGAGCACGACACAGAAGAAGACGTTGAACCCAGCCCGGAACCAGGAAGCCAGGAAATTGCTGATGCAAGGCTGTCAAGCAGGAGATGCCAATCAGAAAAGCTGGAACCAGGTAAGTGTGTTGAAGCAATGAGGCCAAGCCCTGAATAGTGATGGGGAGTGGTTTAAATAAGCTCCTATGCAGGTGTTGGTTGTGGTCCTGAGTGTGGCCCAACTGTCTTTCAGGCCCAGGGTTTGTGGCAAACCGGGTGTGACTTCCAACTGTCTTTCAGGCCCAGGGATTGCTGGGTGTGGTCCTGGGTGTGGCCCAACTGTCTTTCAGGCCCACGGTTTTTCACAGAATAACTACACATTATTCTATTACTTACAGCATGATGGAGCCACAGTTTATGAACATGACATAATACATGAACATATTTTACAACAAACACATATATGAACTGGATGGCATTCCATGAGTTGAAATGGAAGAAATCCATACATAAACAGGATGCCTTATACAAGATACCAGTTTTATATTACCATTAACTCTGTTTCTGCTGATATGTGTTCAAATCAAGGTGGACAGGGAAGGAGACGTGCATGGAACAATGCACCTATAACGTTACCATGCCTCCCCAGTTTAGACCTGGCCATATGCAAATCAGTTTTGACCCTTTGCCTCATGGGAACAGTCCAGCCCAAACTGCCAAACCAGGACCTTCCTGGATCAGAAACAAGCATCCTAGGACCGGTTTTGGGGTTTCACCCCTCTTCAGCCAGAAAAGCTTGGTTCCAGTGGCACAGTGAGCCCAGGACCCACGTCTGGGCATACATGGCACACTTCGGGCGAGAAAGCAAAAGACAAACAATTGATGAATGGATTGCAGAACAAATCAAAACATTCACCCAAAGTCAAGAGATCTGGGTTAAATCCATCATTCTTTTGCTCACCATGCCACCCCAGTTTAGACATGGCCATATGCAAATCAGTCTTGACCTGTGCCTCATGGGAACAGTCCAGCCTGAACTGCCAAGGCAGGTGCTCCCTGGACCGGAAACAAGCATCCTAGGACCGGTTTCAGGGTTTTACCTCTCTTCCCACAGGATAGCTTGATTCCAGTGGCACAGTGAGCCCAGGACCCACATCCGGGCATACCTGGCGCACTTAGGGCAATAAAGCAAAAGACACACGATTGATGGACGGAATGCAGAACAAATCAAAACATTCACCCCCAGTCAAGAGATCCAGGTTAAATCCATCATTCTTTTGCTTACCCTAAAACCGGTCCTAGGATGCTTGTTTCCGGTCCAAGGAGGACCTGGCTTGGCAGTTCGGGCTGGACGGTTTCCATGAGGCACAGGATTAAGAATGATTTGCATATATATGGCAATGTCTTTCGATTTAATAAACCTAAAGGAAGAGAGATTCCATTCACTAGAGTTATCACTCCATAACTGTTAATTGTCACTGCTTGTTTTCATTTCAGTACATATCCTACCTCTGTTTCAGGTTAAGGCTCACTCCTGTCTCTCACGGTTTGCAAAAAAAATGTGCCACTTCTCTTTAAAAATGTTGTGTTCCCTTTCACCTTCATTAGCCTGAAAGAACAGAGAGACTTGTAGATAAACTCTTTCATCCATACATACAAGTTATCTCTGGGTGCTTTTAGTACATATCCTACCTTAGTTTAAGGTTCGGGCAAAATTCTTGATATAAACGCGCTGCCAAGCACTCCCATTAAACAGCTGAGGGACTGTAGGTTCAAAGCCTCCACAAGCTTGTAGCATAAATCAGCTAGTGGAGAAATGGTGAACAAGAGTAAAACTTATTACACTTAGGGCATTTCTAAATAGCAATGCACGAGTGCCCTCCTCGCCTCACCCTCTCAAATGACTCTCAAGTGTCTCACCTTCAGATCAGCAGATTGCCAGGGCAATGAACGTTCTCCCTTTTGTTTATTGGTCTCAGAGAGTCACAGGAGCACACCAAATGTAAATGGATGTGCGCGTGTTCTGATTGGACACAAATGCCACCCTACTCCATAGCTTTCCTGCCGTGATTTCCTGCCTCACATGCATCTTGTGCTGAAGCTACCATATTGCACCCAGAAGTTCTTCTGTGCCTGATTTGCCTCCGGAGATATTTCTTCTATAATACATGCGCTTCACATATTTTGGCACCCCGATTATTCCTCTATATTTAACGGGCTCCTCTTAGTAAGGTCCCAAACTTATATCTAAATCACATCTAACTACTAGACATATTCCCACATTTATATAAACTTATAAACCAGATTCTGCCCAATAACTGAAATATGAGATATTAAATATAATCATCAGAACTGAGATGTGAGAGAGTGAGGCAAACTCCGCTGACACAGCGAGACATAACCAAATAGGAGGAACTGGGGGGAGAGTGATGTTGAGATAGAGATGTTAGATGTGATTTAAATATAAGGTTGGGACCTTACTAAGAGGAGCCTGCTACAAAGAGGAATAATCGGGGCACCAAAATATGTGAAACGCATGTTTTGAACTTAATTAAGCTCTGTATTATCAAATTCAGTCTCAGTCTAGCAAAACAAGATACTTGCAGAGGCTATATGTCTTTGGTAAGCACTCAAAATACTGCAGATTTCGTCCTTCTTAACCTCTACACAGTGACCCTGACCCTGCTCGCAAGCCAGGTCGCTCCCCCTCTGTCGCACAGCTCCTCCTGCTGCGCCAGTGCTCCCGCTAC
This sequence comes from Lissotriton helveticus, assembly GCF_964261635.1. Lineage (NCBI taxonomy): Eukaryota > Metazoa > Chordata > Amphibia > Caudata > Salamandridae > Lissotriton > Lissotriton helveticus. The sequence continues at coordinate 61,675,314 of NC_136060.1, read as the reverse complement.
TGCTCCGTGGCACCGTGAGGTGCGAGTTCTATTCCACAGTGCCTGACTGCCACCCGCATCTCTGTTGCTCCTTGCTGCACAGTGTTTGCCCTGTTTTACTTTACTTACTGTGTGGTTGTGTAATTTACTGTTTTGTGCCCCATTTTCACATTACTTACTGTGTGGCTTGTGTAATTTACTGCCCTGTTTCTTTCTCGTTATTTTCCTTTGCCTTTCCCCCCACCCCCCTTTTCTTTGATTCTGTAACCCCCGCCTGTGTACTGCCGCTGCTCCCCGGTGGAAACAACCCCCTTGTCGCCCACTCACAGCCCCGTTTCTGCCTACCAGATGCTTCTCCCTCCCTCCCCGCCTTATCTTGGAGGCTGCGGCATGGCCGCGCAGCGGCCAAGTGCAGCCGGCGCGCCAGAGGCAAGCCCGTCAGCGCCCGTCTGTGCCTGGACTGCGCCCAGCACCATAACTCCTCGACCCCACGAACGCCACAACACCAGAATCCACTATGACGCCAGCACCCTCCACGCACTCAATGCCGGCCGAAACCACACCTGCTTCCAGGCAGCCCCGAAACAGAAATATAAGGTATGGCGGTGCACAGCCTGTAGTTAGGTATGAGGTTAATTAACCATTTATTCAAAGGTTTTTAAGGTTTGGGTGCTCACAAGGTGGCGTGTCCGTCCTCCACGTCAAATTCAATGAATCAGAACTGCGCTTCCAAGTGTTGGAAGAATCCCTTGATTAGGCACACCTTTGGTTCAAATTAAGAGACTCCAAGAGTTGTATCCAAAATATTTACACCATTCATGTTTATTCAATTAATTTAATTTAATGTGTGAATTTTATTTTCATTCATTTTCAATTCAGGCATCGTTATTCCACATATGTAGTTTAAACACAAGTGCTTCAATGCATTTCGGGCCAATTGCCCTTCTTCCGGGAGCTATGTCTAAAAATAAAGGATATAGCGTTTTTTAGCAAATGTTACATGCATTCATTAATCAAAATAACCACAATACAGTTTCATGATCACTGTGTCACCATGTGCTTTAGTGCGTTTGTATGCCCGACTGTGCCGAGTGAAATAATAAAAAAACGAGGAGTTTTCACTTACGTATCTTCAAAGTGAACAACATTTGAAAGCTGTAAATAAAGCATACACAGAACTGGAAAAAAATCAGCCAAAAAATGTACGAGAACTAACAAAAATGATAGTATGCAAGACATCCACGTCTCGCATTTGATAAATTACGTCCCCACTTACTTAGAGTAACAACGCCATTTGAATTACGCGCTCCTCACTCTTCCAAACAGATTGCCGATACACGTTTGAGTGAAGGATAAAAGACGTAGGTACGTATGGTGATGAGGATATGGACATTGAGATGGGACTTAACGGAACTCACAAGAGTATCGGCCATATTGGAATGGCGTGTAGATATATGTGAACGGGTTTAAACTGAATCAAAAACGAATAAAAAGCGGATATAAAACGGATAAAAAAATTTCCTGTTCAAACCGGTGGCGGTAAAAGATAACGAAAAGTGATCAAATATCAAAATGGATTAAGTGGTGAGTGACTACAGTAACATCATTAACATGCAAACAGCAACAAAGGATCCTATTAGCATCATTATCCCCGAGGGGCTATACAGTGGGTTCATAATCACAGATAACAGCTGAATTCTAAACGGTCGTTCAATCCCAACGGCTTCATGGAATTTAATTTGAAAATCCAATATTTCTCTCTTTGGAGTAGAAGTTTGTCATTGTCTCTGCCTTCTTGTTTCGACACATTTTCCAGAACCAAAAATTTCAATTGTGAAATCTGGTGTTTCAGTTCATTGAAATGTACAGCAATCGATGATTTTTTTTTCTTGGTCCTTATGTTGGATTTGTGCTCGTGGATACGAGTTTTTATTTTTCTTGACGTTTTTACGACCTAAGTTTTTCCGCATGGACACTTGAAACAGACCAATGGACCCTTCTCCTACCACACCTGCAGCTTCACCTGCGACAGAACCACCAAACCTCCAAGGACTGGACATAACCACCTCCGCTGCATTCTCCTCAACACCTGCCCCGCACGCAAACACACCGTCAAGCTCTTGGATCTGATCGACACCTCCGCCCCAGACATGGCCTTCCTGACCGAGACCAGGTGGAACGACTCCCCTGTGCCCGACATCGCCATAGCCATCCCGGACAGCTACAAGATCACCCGCAGGGATCGCGGCAATGGAATCTGAGGAGGAATAGCCACCGTCCACAAGTCCACCCTCAAGGTCGCCACCCACACAGACGACACCCTCAACACCGCCGAACACCTGCACTTCCGGATTCACACCGACCCCTACACCACCCTCAGAGGAACACTCATCTACAGACCCCCCAGACCCCGGGCTCAGTTCAGCGACTCCATCGCCGACCACGCCAGCACCCACGCACTCCCCTCCATGGACTACATCCTCCTCAGGGACCTGAACTTCCACCTCGAGAACAACATCAACGACAACTCAGCCGCCCTGATTGACAACTTCGCCAACCTAGGCCTCAGACAACTCGTCACCTCACCCAGCCAGGCCGCCGGCCACACGCTGGACCCCATCTTCTCCACAGGTTTCCACATCACCTTCAACCACACCACCGTACTCTACTGGACTGACCACCGCTGCATCCATTTCACCTTCAAGAAACCAACCACGCACCACCGCACCCAACAGTTACCTCGCCGCTACTGGAGCAAAGTCACCAACGACCAGCTGATCACCACCCTTGCCCAGAACCCACCCACCGACCCCACCAACCCAGAGGCGGCAGTCCGCAACCTCAGACAGTTTATCGGCGACTGCGCCAACACCCTCGCCCCGCTCAAGAATCCCTCCAACAGCCTTGCCATCAAGAGAGCCACCTGGTTCACAGACGAGCTCCAGACCTCCAAACGTGCATGCTGGAAACTGGAGAAGATATGGCTCTACGAAGGCACACTGGACAACCACGCAGCCCACAAGGACGCCACCCACAGACACCACCACCTCATCAGATTAGCCAAGAGATCCTCCTTCAAAAACCGCTTGGACAACAACACACACGACAGCAAAGAACTCTTCAGCATCGTAAAGGAACTCTCCAACCCCAGCGCCAACGCCAACAACATCCAGCCCTCACAAGAATTGTGCGACTCACTAGCCATCTTCTTCCACCGCAAGATCACTGACATCCACAACTGCTTCAACACCACGACCACCAGGACTACGGGAGACTCCACCTCCCCTGTGAACGCCACCAGCGCCAACTCAGACAAGACCAAGGTCCTCATCCTCAGACCCACCCCCTCAGCCTGGGACGACTCCTGGTGGCTGACCACAATGGGAACAGCACTAACACCCACCGACCATGCACGCAACCTAGGATTCATCCTCGACTCCTCCCTCTCAATGTCTAAACAGGTCAACGCCATCTCCTCCTCCTGCTACAACACCCTCCGCATGCTCCACAGGATCTACAAGTGGATCCCAACCGAAACAAGAAGAACGGTGACACAGGCCCTTGTCTGCAGCAGACTGGACTACGGCAACGCACTCTACGCAGGAATCCCAGCCAAACACCTACGATGACTACAACGCATCCAAAACGCCTCCGCCCAACTGATCGTCAATGTTACCTGCCGCAGCCACATCACCCCCCACCTGAGAGACCTACACTGGCTCCTCGTCGGCAAGAGGATCACCTTCAAGCTCCTCACCCAGGCACACAAAGCACTGCACAACACCGGACCAGCCTACCTGAACAGCAGACTCAGCTTCCACACACCCACCCGCCAGCTCCGCTCCAACAGCCTCGCCCTCGACGCTGTCCCCCGCATCCAACGTACGACCTCCAGCGGAAGATCCTTCTCCTACCTTGCCACCAAGACCTGGAACACCCTCCCTACTCACATATGGCAGACCCAAGACCTACTCACCTTCAGAAGACTCCTCAAGATCTGGCTCTTTGAACAGTAGCAGCACCCCCCAGTGCCTTGAGACCCTCACGGGTAAGTAGCGCACTTTATATGTACTGTGATTGATTGATTGATTCCCTTGTCCTCAACAGACTATCTCCAGTGGGGCTGCTCACTCCTGTAGCGAGGATTGTAAAACAAATATTATGCTCCCAAAAGATGCGGAAAAACAAACAGGTTCTGTGGAGCTGGCCCTGGTAGCGCACTTTCTAATATGTCAGTAATGACCGCATATCGCAAGGGACCCCCGACAGTCACTGGACAGCCCGTGGATCGGCGACCAAGTGCGGCGTCACAGGTGAACCCCCTCCCTAGTGCTACGAGTCCGGATAAGGGCACACCACCCCGGGCCTTCAGTGAGCAGCTGCTAGGACCTCGGATGGCTACCTGGTAGTGCAGAAGTCAGGCCCCGGCTGAGGACATGCTTCCCTCTCTCTCGCTGTTGGTGACCTGCTGGGCGGGGCGCAACAAGCACCAGCTTCTCCTGATGAGGAGCCCCTTGTTGCGAGCCGATGCCTTGCAACTTCTTGCTTTCAGTGCGGCTTCTTCTCCAGACTGGGGCCGTAGCTGTGAAACACCCACGCAGTGCTTTGGCAGTCACGCTGCTAGCCCACACGAGGGTCGCAAACACAGCAGCGCTGCTTGAAGGTACACGTGCCTCGAACCTCGGCGATCATGCTGTTGACCCTACGAGGGTTACGGTCTAGTCAGTGCTGAGCACAGGTACACACCTTCAGTACTTTGGAGCTGGAGACAAGCACGGCCCCCGGTTAACACGACGGCTCCACAGGGGTCAATAGTGGTTGGCAGGCTTTCAGGCATGATCCTTTGAAACTTTTTATATCCCTTGGTTTCAGCAACAGGAAACCAGCTCTCCTCGGGCCTTTGGAGACTTGTTCTTCTTTCAGGACACAGCACACAGCAAATTCCTTCTTGCAAACAGAGGGGACACAGCACACAGCAAAGTCCCTTGTCCTCTCCTTAGTAGAAACAGTAAACTGCAGGCCGTCCCCAGACACACAGCAAGGGCAATTCTTCTCCTTAGTCTCTTCAGCTGATCTTCTTTGGCAGAGGTTACTCTTGATCACAAAGTAATCTGATTTACAGGAGTTTCAGCTCATACATTTACACCCCCAAAGTCATTGTTCTTTATGTGTAACGGGGTCCTAGACCCAGTCCAAACCAGTTCTGGGTGCACTCTGCCAGTGCACAGCTTCTTCCTTGGTGAAGGTGGGCCAGGGTCTTCAGACGCACCGCAGGAAGTGGAGCCAGTCTTATGTGGAAGGCAGGCACAGCCCTAGTCAGGGACAGATACTACTTCTCTCACCACTCCAAATGCAGATTGGCCTATTCAGCTCAGGCTGACTATCCAGAATCCTGGAGCCACACCAGCCCGTGCCAACAGGCAATCCATAACCAGGCAGAGGCACAAGGTTGAACAAGAAAATAGCCACTTTCTAATAGTGCCATTTTCAAACACAGAATTTAAAAAACACCTTTACTAAAAGATGTGTTATTAAATTATGAGTTCAGGGATACCAGACTACAATTTTCTTTCTCACTCCTATGGGAAGATATGGAGGTCAGCATGTTACACAGCATTTCCCATTCTGTCATATGGGCAAGTTAGCCTTTCAATAGTGAAAAATGAAATTGGCAATATTTCACTATTAGAACATGGTACACACATCAGAACATGTCCTACCTTTCACATACACTGCACCCTGCCCAGGGGGGGTACTTTGGGGCTACTATAGGGTTGTGCTATGTGCATAGAAAGGGAAGGGTATGGCCTGGGTGCACTTGTCAGGACAACATGGCAGTTAGCAAATTGCGTGCAGGCACTGCAGTAGCAGGCCTGAGACCTCTTTTAAGGGCTACTCATGTGGGTGGCACAATCAGTGCTGCAGGACCACTAGTAGAGTTTGACTTACCAGCCCTGTCACAGAGAAATAGAGAGACAGGTGTTTTCAATAAAAGTATTTATTGAACAGTCTTCTTTCTCAAGCAAAAGAAATGAGCTGCTACAATCGTAATACTGGTTGCAAAATGTAATGCATACAGTAAAAAGAGTAGAATAAAATAGTATTGTAAGAGCATTGTATGGTTCCTAGACCATAGATAAATACATACGTAAATAAGAAAGGCTAAAAAGTACTCAACTGGTGCTTCTAAAATATGCCTACCCCGATGTACCTAACCTAGGTCGAGTACAAGGGAAGACGTAAGTGAGGTGTAGCATAAATGTAGTATTCTTGGCCAAGAATCTGTCCAAGATTTCTCTAAGGGTCTAATCAGCTCCGTACCTTGGTTTTAGAATGAAGGAGGTCAGGCTCAGGACTCTATTTCCCAACAACCCACAGGGGTAGCTTGGAAACACTGGAGCTGAATTTCTCGGCAGGAGAAATGACAGCGTCTTTCTCAGTGCGTCTGCTGGAGGGTCGGCTTCCTTTGGCACTTGTAGTAGCAGGGTGCGTCGGCCAAGTAGATAGTCGAACTGCTCCAAACCACTGTGTGTTTGCTATAGTAAGTGTGGGCATATTTATACCTTGAAGGTACCGAGATTGACGTAAAGGTGGACACAATAACGTCATCAAAGAGTATCAGTTCTTTGAAAACTGCATGAGTTCTTGGACAAGTCAGTATTCGAGAAAAGGGGAAGTCCCTAGCTGCTGAAGCCGAGTTTTCCAAGAAATCGTTGTGGATTTTCAGAACTAGTGGAAGTAGCCCTGCCGTGTTTGGACTGCATGAGCTATGTCTAAATATGGTTATGATTGCTATGCTTATATAAGGATATGGTGATTTATACCTATATAAGGGCTTGAATCGGGAAAATTACAATAGGGTCCTAAAATGTTATACAACACATGGATAACCAATCACAATAACAGTTTAAACAGAGAGCATATGCACTTTAGCACTGATCAGCGGTGGTAAAGTGCCCAGAGTCCTAAAGCCAACAACCACCAGTCAGGAAAAAATTAGAAGTAAGAAGCAAAATGTTTGGGGCTAACCATTCAAAAAGGGCCATTTCCAACATGCTGTTTGTATACAAAAAATCCCCCTTTTGCCATTTTGCTATTGTGTATTCTATTGTGATAGCTCTTTTGCCTAATGGACAATAACAAAGAACAACATTTGCACACTGAACTTTTTCTCTTGGACTGAATGTTCAAGGTGTTGTGATAGTATGCATACGAAGTGGAAATTTAAGCAATGTAGTTTCAGAGAATATTATCCTGCACAGACATGCAAGCAAATGTATGTCAAATGTCATTAACTTTATGGAGAGAAGGCAACGTAACAACATGAGCATGTAAAATGCAGTTTCTATGCAGGCTTAATTTAACAATGTGACAACGCATACATTGACATACCCAGGCATACATCGATGCATAGACTGATAAACCAGGCACACACCAACGCAGACACTGATATACACAGACAAACACTAATGATTCAAATAACATACTTAGGCACACACTGACACGAACACTGAAACACCCAGGCATACTCAATTAAGACACTGACACACCAAGGCATGCTTCAAAACAGACACTGACACATGCAACCAAACACAAAATCATTCAATGAAGCACCCAGGCTTACACTGATGCATGCACTGACACACCCGGGCTTACAACGATGCATACAATGACACACCCAGGCATACACCAGTACAGACACTGGCCCACCCAGGCATACACCAAATCACAAACTGACACAGTCAGCCAAAAACTAGTACATCCAATAACATACCCAGGCATACACTAACACACCCACTCTCACAACAATACAGTCACTGACACATTAAAATCACAGAGTTAGTACTTTGTTTGACCAGATGGTGGTTCTAACAAGAACCATTTTTTCTAAAAGGGCCATTTAACTGCTTTTTTAATTTGTCTTCCTTTTTGAACAAAGATTTAAAAGGATAGTAAAAGGGTGATGGTGGGGAAATGCAAAGAAGCAACCAGCTTCAATCTTCAAAAACATTATGTGGTCACTGGAAGCAAAATAAACTAACAGCGTTGCTTCTTCACTGTATTCAAGAATGCACCCACAGAAGACATTTTTTAGCATGCGTCATTTCACACAGTGAATAACCATGTCATTCAATTTTTCAAAGGCAGCTGGCATTGAGATGACTGCAGCTGATGATGGTTCTCCCAAGGTTGCTGTAGAGGTCAACTGTCCTGCTGTGCCTGCTTTCTCCTGCATAATCCGGCTGTAGGCCCTTTCCTGAATTCTTTTTTAAGTGCTTCCACATGGAACTTGTCCCATGTGAATATGTCTTTGCATTGCAGTGGAGTGGTGTGGCTCACTGGTTAGAGGCGGCAGACCCGGAAGCAGAGGACAGCCCGGGACCAGGGTTCAATTCCCAACGCGGCAGGGTCTTGGACCAGTCTCAGTGGACTCGATAATTCTCGCCTCGGTGCCTACTCTAACCAGGGATCACACTCGGCAACTCTGGGCATTAGCTTGCCTCATCTCCACAACGGCCCCCCACATATGCCGGGGATGCCTGGTTTCACCTTGGAGATACCCAGTAGGGACCATCTCACAGGGAAAGCCAGGACGGGTTCCCCAGCGGTCTACAGCGCAGAGATACTCCTTCGGGAGTCGATTCTAGCGCTTTAGAAACCCACAATTAATTAATTAATTAATTGCCTCTGGCTAACTGCTTGCCACAAATATTGCACTGCACATATTTTGCTGTTACCTTCTTTTCTCCAGAAGGTATACTAAAGTGCTTCAAGACATCACTTTCTTTTTTTTTTCAGGTAGTAACTTCCTCGTCATCAGGATGTGGATGTTCATTCAGGATGGAAGATAGAGCTTCAAGCATCCTGTAAAAGCAGAGCACCACTGGTTTACAATCCACCTAGAAAAATCACTGGATAAGTAACTGGTTTGGGGGTGGTTTCCATGTGCATGGGTGGGGTCCTCATATATCCAATCAAATCACAGGGACTGGGTGTAGTTTCGAGCGAATCTGGAGCACATATTTGCAAATCACAAAACTCGTACAATGGATAACTTTGTTGAAAAACAGATATGGGAGGGTTTAAATATACCAGCAAATATGTTCACACTGATGTCATTAATGAAAATGGATCTGCAGATTTGGACTCACAGATTTATTCCGAACAAGTGGGCAGAATTAAAAACCAAAGAGTAGTAGTTCATCTATGTGTACAGACTTTCGAAGGTACCACAGTACCCCAAAGTTGCTTTTTTAACAAACAGTTTATTTATTTAATTATTATTATTATTATTATTAGGGGGTTTTGTAAAGCGCTTGGTGACGCTCAACGGCGTGTCCCCGCGCTGAGGAGCGAGTGCTTACAGGAGGACTACAGAAAGCGGAACCTATTAGCGAATGAATAATATTGTTTTTAACTTGGCTCTGAAGATTGATTCAGATGGTTCTAAGCGCAGCGAATGGCCAGGCGCCCCGAACCGGAAGATCTGAGGGAACGGGGCGGCTCGTATAGTGTCAGCAGTCCTTGCAAAGGAAGGGGAGACCTGCCATTAATGATCCGATGGCATGTGCAGAGTGCTTTAAACTCCACCCTGCTTCTTACCGGGAGCCAGTGCATGGTCTGGAGCGCCGCTTTTGAGGCAGCTCTTCTGGGTAGTCTAAGCACCAGTCGGGCAGCAGCGTTCTGCAAAACCTGCAGGCGGCTCAGATTATTTTCTAAGGTCCCTAGATAAAGAAGGTTGCCGTAGTCCATCTTAGATGTAACAAGTGCATGCACCAGCGTTTGGCGAGCTTTAATGGGTAAGAACTTCAGCACCTTCCTAAGGCTCTTAAGAGTCCCAAAGCAAGATCCGACCACCCGATTAATCTGGGGGCCAAAGGTCAGGTTGGGATCGAACCAAATGCCCAGATTCCTCGCCTCCTGGCAGGGGATGGGTGTTGGTCCCAAGCATGGCGGCCACCACGCCGCCTGGCATCCCCCCACAACCAGCACCTCAGTCTTGCCTCCGTTGAGCCTGAGGCAGTTGGCGGATATCCAGGCAGCAAGGTCTTGCATGCATGCTCTGAAGATGTCCGCCGCAAGACTGGGCGCACGTGATAGGGAGATGACCAGCTGCGTGTCGTCGGCATAGGACACCATGCGAAGGCCATGACTCTCCACTATGGTGGCAACCGGAGCAACGTAAACATTAAAAAAGTCAAATACTTCACATTTAGTACATATGTAATTTTTATGTTTTTAAATGTATATAAAGATTCTTTATAAAAAAGAATGTCTATAGTTAAAAAAATAAAACTAAATTAAAAATCAAACTAAATTGTAATACTCTTACGGCCCCATTACGAAGTCGGTTTGACAAGTGTCCAACCGGCGTAGTGTTGGAAACTGGAGCGCGGACAAGAAGTCGGGGGTTCCTGCTTACCAAATTAGGATGCGTCAACCTTCACAGCTGTCAGAAAGTGTATCTTTCCTATTGCAGCTTGTGGGCTCCAGCACAAGCAGTAATAGGATAGATACACTTTTTTAAACATCTATGCTCTGTGAGGTGCCTGCCACAAAATGCATGGATGTTTGGGGGCCACCACAGGTGCCCCCATGCCTCATAGTTGAGGCTATGGGGGTACGGTCCACACTACCCACAGTCTTTTTCTGACAGCCTATTTATGGTAGTGGGCAGGCGCAGCCGGTTCAGGTAAGGATGGAGGGGTAGGGTTTTTTTTTTTTCTCCATATTCTGTCATCTGTCAACTTCCTTCATGCTCCACTGCTTGTACCTGAACCTGCAGCGCTTGTTGGTCGGATCACCATAGAAAGGCTGTTGGAAATGTCCTAATCACCACGGCATTGTTTGAGCAGGCACCACCTCAATTTGTGGATTACGATCTACCCTCTGCCCCGACGGGCTACTTTAGCCTCTCGAGACAGAGCAGATTCCCCCCGCTGGCATCAGTCAGACCTCCCATATCATGAGATGGCGGTTGGATCAATGCCTCAGATGTCGGGCGGAATGCCACCAACGAGCTGTCAAATGGCCTTCTGCCCGACATCATGATGGGGACCTTAGTATTAAAAATAAACCCTACAAATTAGCTAAAAAAATTAAAAGGAGGAGAGACCTAAAACTTTATAAATGAAATTTCAAAAACATTGGAAATTCATTGAAAAAATTAAAGGTTACAAGGAAGAAATAGGTAGGAAATAGAATCAAAAGTAGCGTAGAAATTCACTGAAAAAACAGAAGTTTACAGGGACATTATAATTAGGCTCAGATTTCACACACACAAAACCATAGAAACTCAGCAGTTTTAGTTACCTGAGCTAACTAAAATGTACACCCCCAATGTACTGCTTATTTCTATTTTATTTATTTATTTAGACATTTTTGTATAACGTGAACAAGACCCTTGCGGGAATCGGGCACATGCATGTGATTGACAGATACATATAAATACGATGAGTTATGCGAATACATTACTGGTAACTGTTAGCGACTAGCACATATCAACAAGAGTTTATACGAAAGTTCAGGTGAATCTGGACAAGAAAATCTATTTCACTTATTTTGAAGAAAGCAGCGGACGGATTAAATCTTGTTTCTGGGGGCAAGGCGTTCCAAATGCTGGGGGCCATTCCTGAGAAGGTACAATTGTACGTTTTTTTTCTTAGAGAAACATTGTGATTTAAGTAGAAGATTATCAGAACTCCTAGTAGTTCTGTTTCCACCCGATAGTAATAGTTTCTCCACAAGGTATCTCTGGGTTTTTTGGTGCAATGCCTTGTGTGTCATACAGGCGATTTTTTGAATGAATTCTGGCCTCAAAAGGTAACCAGTTGAGGGCACAAAGGTCAGGGGCAATGTGGCAGTTTCTTCTGGAGCCTGTGATGATCCTAGCTGCTGTATTGATTGAGGCTCTTAGCAGAGCCATTATTGATCTGGGAAGGCCGCAGAGAGCAACACTCCCATAGTCCCCTTTGGGAATTACTAGAGTTTGATCTGCCTGTTTAAAGTCATTCCCGGGTATGAAGGGTTTCAGTTTTCTCAGGGTGTTCATCTGAAAATTGGCTCCTTTAGTTGCAGTGCTGATGTGTTTCTGCATATTTAGTTTATTATCCAGAGTTATTCCTAGGAATTTCGCGGAATCAGTGATGAGAGGTTGACCATCGAGTGCAGTTAGGTGCTGCATCCACTCCCAGATCGTGTCTGTTTGTTTGGGGGGGAGCAATAAGGAGGAATTCTGTTTTTAGTGTGTTAAGTTTGAAATGGTTGCTTTCCAACCAGATCTGTGTTTTTTGGAGTGTTGAGTTAAGGGACTTGATGTCTTCAAGAGAGTGGACCTTAATGTAGAGTTGTGTGTCGTTGGCGTACATGTGATATTGGATGTCCACGTAGGGAAACGGTTCGCATGGCTGCAGTGGATCCGAGCTGATAGCCGACAGATATGCTGACGGACACGCCTTGCCACGCCACGCTTTTCCTGTCTGAGTTTAGCTGAGCTTAGCTGAGTTTAGCTGATCCTGGTGTTATTTTAAGCGGCAATTTGCGGTACCGCGAGCAAGTTTGACAGTCATTGCGTTTTTCAAATAGACGCCACTCCCAGACGCTGGCTGCCGCTGGATCATGGAAACATACAGCTGCAGACGCAGGAAAGCAGCGCTGAGCTGAGGGCGCGCGTGACTGCACAGAAAGCCATGGAAAGCCAGAGATTTGTGGACCCCTGCAGCCTGAACTGCTGACTGACAAAATTGGGTTTACCACTGCCACTTTTGTATTTGGCGGACGCTCACTTGACTCGTGCCTACTGCCGTGAGGGGAACGGCTTTTCAACTTACCCTCCACCACTCGTTGGTTGTTTTCCTTGCTGCTTGGGGCAGGGGCAGTGTGTGAAGCCCCTCTGGACCGAGACCGCCGTGAGGGAAACAGCCATCACTTAGCCACGTCGGGGACTACAGATACCAGCAGCCCCTGGGAGGCGCGCTCTGACACTGTCACCAGCAGGCGCCTGCAGCCCTCATTAGTGCTATAAGCCTCCCGCAGAGCGGGAGGCGTGCGGGCAGCGCCCGGGCGAAGCCTGGGCCAAGGGCGGTCCCGTCCTTGCCCGTCACTGGCCGGAGGTGGCTGGGCTGGACCACCCCTCTTGGCTCTTGCTATTGGGACAAAGGTAACAAATTGTTTTTACGATGCCTACAATTAATGCTCCTGCTCGTACCCAAAGAAAGCGTGCATGTACTGTTAAGGGGCATCGCGCGAACCCAGATACTTCCCCGGTTACCTTGCCTACAGCAATTGACCTAATGTTACAAAAGGCGATTGGGGTAGTTACTACGGAAATTGAACTCACGGGAAGACGTTTATCTATTACCCCTGACTTCCCCCCCTTGGTAATGTCAACTTCAATTAATTCTGTAAACCCCTGTGAGCCATCTGTATTTGAATGTCTCTGTGCTAACGTCCCCAACTAAGGCAGAACTTGTTACTGCCAAACCATTTAAAACATCTAAGAGAGATAGGAAGAGAAAACAGGGCAAAGCCAGGGGGCCTAAGGAGAAAAAGGTAGGAGAGGGCAATGTAGAAGGTACTTCAAAAGGTCCTAGTTCAGAGAATTCCTCGGGCAGTAATGACATGTCTTTGGCGTCCCAATTATATCCACTATGTGCCCAAGCATTACTATTGGATCTTCTTACTCAATGCAGGACCATTGTGAAGGAAGAGATTGCCCCACTTTATGCTCATGTCCAAATCCTAGTGACTAGCATGGGTAAAATTCAGGCTACCAAACAACAGAGTGCTATTACAAACTCACTATCCAGACATCAAGTAAGGGCTGAGATCCACCAGAATCCTACTGAGACTCAACAAATCCAATTCTGCCCAGAAATTACCCCGGCCCTAGCTCCAGCTAACCGTAAAGACGCAGCCTCTATCACTGGAAAGGTAGATAAGACTATTCCCCAATTGGCTAGGCAGGCCTCGATAGAGACCCATCTCAAAGTAAGTAGGGAGGACCGAACACAAATCCAGCGAATAGGGGCAAACTCAACTCACAATGGGGAACTGGGGAACACAACCATGGAGGGTGATAGAGATGGAGCTCCCCCACACAGGGAAACATTAAAATGGTCCCTCCCAAACTATTAATCTACCTCCAGCTGCAGCACCTTATGCAGTTATTGTGGCTGGCATTTCCGAACTTAAAGACGGCCAAAATGAGTCTCAATTAGACCTTACAAATAAGATATTGTTCTGGCTGGCCAGGCACAAACAATTCCCATATAATAGGGCTGGTGAGATCTTGATGGTGCGTAGGGTGGCTTGGGTAGGTCCCACAAAAAAAACGTTTCCGGGGGATTGTGTGATTATCAATTTTAGGTACCCTGAAGCCGTACGTAGATCGATGACCCATCCCTCCTACCCTTTGGGCCAACAAACTGCCATCAGAGCCCTCTCTCTGGACTCTTTTTACCCTTCCCCCGAAGTGTTGGTGAAGTCTATTCCCCCCGGGACTGTGGTAGCTGGTGTGTGGATCCTTATATGATGCCCACAAATGTCCCGTCCCTATTCAATATTCCGCTGGCAAATAAGTTTGCCCCTTTACAGGACGTAGACTGACAGAGAGGCCCAGAAGTCTTTAATAATTATAAATCTGGAATGTGGGCATCTGTGTCTTCGTTTGACTCAACCCAGGCCAAGAGACAGACTATAGCTTATATGGGGGAGGGTATGGAGCTACAAAAACAGGATTCCTCCCTTTGCAAGAGACCACATGAATATGGTGGTTCGCACATGTCTATCTATGCCCCCTTAGCTCCTGTCCCCTTGGATTCTCCGGCAGGGGAAATTTCGCAGATGGATACAATTAAAATACTGTCTTGGAACGTGGCAGGCCTAACTAACAAAATTGCTTGCCCCGATTAGGGGTCTTTTATAGATCAATACGATAAATGCCTACTTCAGGAGAAGTGGGCTAGGGAGGAGACAGTAAGAATGGGTTTTGCTTCATTTAACCATCTAGCATCGATGGGATAAAGGGGTAGACCCTATGGGGGCTATCTATATTGGTAGCATTACACCTGGGCTGCATGGTGACCCAAGTACCAACACTAACTATAGATCTGCAATGTGTCACACTTAAGTTTCCGACCAATCTCAGGGTGACCTTTATTAATGTGTATTCCCGTCCTGTTAGCATAGGGAAAGAATCTGTAACACTGGCCTTGCTTGATACTTTCATACCCACCGTTTCTGGAAATAGCCAATTGATTAATGCTGGTGATTTATATTGTCAATACCAGCCCCTACCTGCTATTGGTAACTCTATTAATATAGAAGAAGACCAGCAATGATCTATACCTGAACTCCAAATTACTCCAATTAAGGCCTGGACACCACTGGCTGTCCAAATGAATTTGATAACTATGGCCCATTCTATGAGAGCCTGCAATGGCCACACCCAGTCCGACCGTGAAGGAGAGGCCACGTTCAATCGTATTGGCCAATCATCTTGGATAGACTACATCCTGGTCGAGACAAGAGCATGGCCTATAGTCACTGATTTTGAGATTTTATCTCGATATGACAGTGACCATAACACTTTGGTTCTAAATTTGAGACTACCTGACACTGATATCTCCAACGGGAGTAAACCAAGCCAGAATAGTGAACTGAATCTCTCAAATAATAGGAGAAGGCTTAAATGGCCGGTGGTGAAACAATCTTTAGATAAAATGAGTGCCTTATATTTACTTGTCTTTAAGACCTTTATGGAGATTAGTGGCTGTATCGAGCTTGGATAAGAAGAGGTGGCAAATAAAATTGCTAAATGACACCCGGGGTTGGTGGCAGCATTGGCTGATTTACTTAACCCGGTAGTGACTAGGTTTAGGACAAACCAGAAGACTCAGTCATGGTTTAACGATAATTGTAAAATGGCGAAGTCTCTTTTGATTGAGTCAATAAAAGCTCCATTTAGGAGTCTAGTTAAACTGAGGAGGCAGGAATACAAGCAGCCTATTGCAGAGGCTAAGCAGCAATGGGAAAACAATAGGTGGGATAGTATAAAAAGTGCCCTGGGTAATAGAAATATGCGGGAGTTTTGGGCAATTGTGAGAACAGGCAGCAGTTATGGATATGTTGCAGACGAGCCGAGTATTGTACCCGAGAGATGGATGGAGCACTTTGAGGCGCTATATTCGATGGAAGTAGGCTCTTGTTTGAGCCAGGGGACCCCCGAGAATACTCACAAGGAACTTCAACGTAGTTTAGAAGATGACCCCGCATTGATTACCTTTAAACCAGCCCTAAATACAAAGATCACACTGCTCGAGGTGGAGGGTGCAATAAGAAGACTCCCCTCAGGAAAAGCCCCTGGCATTGATAAAATCCCCGGGGACCTTGATAAAGACCAATCCGAGATCTGGACTGCTTACTTCTGTCTGGTGTTTAAGGCCATACTGCAGGGTTCCACCATACCTGAAACGTGGCTGGGGGCGGAAATTGCCCCAGTATTTAAAAAGGGCTGTCCACTAATCCCTGCAAACTACCGCCCGATCAGCTTGATTGACGTGAGCCAAAAACTGTTTGCACAGATTATTCTCGATTGCCTCCAGACTTGGATGGAGGAATTGAAGATACTGAGCCCCTACCAAGCCGGATTCAGGGAAAAAACATCCACCGTTGACCAACTTTTAAGATTGCAACTATTATATTGGAAAACGGTTAAAGTAGAGGGTGGCAGCCTCTACTTAATTTTTGTTGACCTCAAGACGGCATTCGATCTGGTACCTCGGGATATTTTGTGGGAGGTATTGGCAGACATGGGGATTCTAACCTACCTCTTTAATATTCTTAGGAGACACCATCTTACAAATTTTGCGCAGGTCAGAAGTTTCAAGAGGGATGCCTTGACTCCTAGGTTTGTGGTCAACAGAGGAGTGAGGCAGGGATGCGTTCTGGCGCCCACCCTTTTTTGTCTCTTTGTTAATGCCTTAATTGTCCATCTTAAGGGGGGTCAAAGATATTGATGCACCTAAGATACCTGGAGAGCAGGTAGTGGCACTTATGTTTGCCGATGACACCCTCCTTTTGTACAAATCCTCATGGGAATACAGCGTGCCCTAGATAATTTTTCCAGATTTTGTCAGAAAATGGGGTTGGCGATTAACATCTCAAAAACAAAGTAAATGATCTGTAATCCACCAAAGATCACTTGTTCCAATCCCTCCTTAAATGGCACTGTTCTGGATAGGGTCACTGTATTAGAGTATTTGGTCATTACCCTCTGCGATACTATGGAGTCGGGCCCTCAGATAGCCAAGGCAAAACTTAGGCTGGTGCAGTTGACAGGGGGTGTTCTAAAATTGCACTGGGAATAAACCGGTTGCTTCTGTCCTGGAAATGTATAAAGCCTAAGCCCAAGGAGCCATTTTATATGGGGCAGAACTGTGGGGTCACTGCTGAATTGAAGATATCCTTAAGGCAGAAAACTGTTTTTTGAGATCTCTGTTGTCCCTCCCGGCTAGCACTCCCCTCATCCCACTAAGAATGGACCTAGATATCAGACCCATAGATGAGGTAATTGTTCTTCGCCCTTTAGCATACTGGCGTAGACTATGGGTAACCCCTGAATTAACTTCAGGGAACTTATGAGACTCCCTGGAACAGACAAAATCCAATCGTTTGCTCATATAAGAAAGGAGAGCAAGGAGCTGGGGTTCCTGGATCTCTGGAGTGAGCCTGAGGTAGCGTGTACGAAGGTGTCCCGAACAGACTTGCTGAAACTCCATCGTAACCAACAACTGGAGGATGTTATCACCAACTCTGCGCTGGGATCCCTAACTTTAGACTTTTTGAGTCACAAAGATGAGTATAAACTTGAGCCTTTTTTGGATGAGATTGTCCTCAGCCAAGCAGGGAAACTCTACGTTCAATTTTGGCATGGTACACTACCCGTCAGGGTTTTCTTGCATAAATGGTCTGATAATAAGTCACTAGAATGTCCAGCGTGTGGAGCAAAGGAGGAGTCTGCGCCCCATGTTTTCTTATTATTATTATGGCTTATGCAATTATGTAGACATTTGGGGCTTAAGCAATACCATCAGGCATTCAGGATCCTAAAATGTGATCTTCCCAACCAGTTGTATTTTCTGCTTCTTGTTATTTACATGCCATGTGGAGAAGGCACAGGTTATTTATTAGGCGCTAGTCCTGTGATCAATATTTTGCCGAGTCCTGTCCGCTGTGCAATATCTCCGTCCTGATCATGTAAAAACTTTAACTTGTATATATCCTTTTTATCTTTTTGACTTCTTTTTAGCCTTTATGAATTGTAATCTGTGTATTTTTTCTAATCAATGGAGCTATTTATACTTGTCATGATGCTTTTTTATTGAGTGTTTCATGTATTTTGAATATTTTAAGATCTTTGACCGAAATAAAGATTACTTCACTGACTGATATTGGATGTTTGAGGAGTTGAGAAGCTCAGTGAATGGTTGCATAAACAGATTGAAGAGTGTTGGGGAGAGGGAGGGTCCCTGGGGTACTCCCAAGGTGACTGGGGTGTGGTTAGATAAAGATTGGTTGATCTTGAATCTTTGCGTTCTGTCTTGGAGGAAGGAAGTGAACCAGTTCCAGATAAATCCATTCTATGTTTCAAGATGTTTAGTAGGTTGCTGTGCTTGACTGTATTGAAGGCTGAGGATAAGTCAAGTAGGATTAACAAACAGGCTTTATTTTGATCCAGTATTTGTAGAGCATCATCTATAATGTGGGTCATGGCTGATTCGGTACTATGCCCAGATTGAAAGCCAGATTGGAATTGATCTAGCAGGTTGAAGTAGTCAATGTGGTTATTAAGCTGCATGTGGACACTATTTTCAAGCAGTTTGGCCAAGGTCGAGATGTTGGATATTGGGCGATAGTTATTCAGGTCTGACGGGATGCTGATACTTTCTTTAGGATAGGAGATACCTGACCCTCTTTGAGGATGTCTGGGATGGTTCCTTGAAAAAGAGAGGTGTTTATAATCCTGGTCCATAGGGGCACTAGCTGTGGCATGAAGGTCTTTAAGTGGGTTGCTGGGAGAGGATCTGTGAAATGAATGGAGAGATTCAAAGCCATGAGCGTGTGTAAGATAGTTTCTTTGATCTAGAAGTTGAAGGTGGTCCAGGAGGCGTTGTTCTTGAGGTCAAGCTTTGTAGAGCAGTTAGGCGGGGTCACTGGTGTGGTCAGCGCGGGGTTAATGTGTGGGTGGGTGTAGGATAATAGGTTTTTAAGTAGGTCTTTCTTTAATTTTTCAGTCTTTGTTGTGAAAAAGGTGGCAACCCCTCACAACTGGGGAGTGTTTCTGGATTAGCTTGGGGTTAGTGGGAGACACCCTTAGATTGAGCATTGATTATTTCGAATAGTTTTTTGGGGCGATTCTTAGCTTGGTCTAATTGTTTACAGATGAAGTCAGCTTTTGAACATCTAATCTTTCTGTAATAAGAGTTTCTGGTGGTTCTTAGTAGTTTGAGGTGGGCAGCGGATGGAGCAGATCTCCATTGTCTTTCAATTGCTCTCCATGATCTTCTCTCTTCATTTAGCCTACAATAATACCAGTGGTTTGAGTCTTTTGTGGTAACTCTTTTCAATTGTAGGGGTGCTACGTTGTTGAGTACCCTGTTCAGAGAGTGGAAGTAGTGATTGGTCAAGTACTCTACATCCTCTAATCCATCCGGTGGGGGCGTGAGGATGTGGCTATTGGTTGCGAGTGCGGTAGGATTGAGTTTATCTGGGTTCTTCCTCCAGATTTTCATTCTCTTAGGTTGAAAAGAGAGTAAGTTAACTACTTCCTTGATATGGTAAGTGATTTTGTGATGGTCGGACCAGTCGCAAGAAAGAAACTATTCTAGCTGGATAGAGTCCACTTTGGAAATCACTAGATCAAGGGTTGAGCCCTTTTCGTGGGTGGGACTATTACAAATTTGGGACCAGTTATGTTATGTTATGTTATGTTATGTTATCTTATGTTATGTTATGTTATGTTATGTTATGTTATGTTATGTTATGTGGGTGGGACTATTACAAATTTGGGACCAGTTGAGGTCAGACAGGAAAGCTTTGAGGCTGTTGACCTCTGGGTCATTTGGATCATTCCAGTGGACGTTTAAGTCTCCCAGGAGGATCTGGGAGATCTGTTAGAATATCCATAAAGTGTTCGATGAAGGTAAGGTTGTTACCAGGAGGTTGGTAGAAAGAATGAAGTGAGCATAATGACTTGTTATTGCTTGAGATGTCTAGGCAGAGGTATTCACATGAAGAGAATACCGGGCAGTTGTAGCGTATCACAGAGAGACTGTTCCTAAGAATGCAGGCAATTCCACACCCTAGCTTATGAAGTCCATCAAGTCTTGTGATGTAATAGTTTGGGGGAACTAAAATGTCTAAGATGGGTGTAGATGATTTGTTTAGCCAAGTTTCCGTTAAGATGATAAGGTCAGGTTCATTGGTTATAATGAGGTCAGCTATATCAGCGGCATGACGTGATGCTGATCTACAGTTTAGTAGGATACATTTTAGGTGGGCCTTGGTCACAGTGGTGTTCTGGTCATGGGAGATGGGTACACTCTTGAGGTTATTTTCATCAATACCTCTGGGGGTGTGTCTTGTAATTCTAGATGGATTTGGATGGATGGGTTGGATTAAGGACAGTTTCTGTGTGTCGTCACTGTGCGCAGGTTTAGAGGGTAGGGAAGGGAATTCGTATGCATGAAGCAGGGAAGTAAGCTCACCTGGAGATAGGGTTCTCTTTTCCCTGGTTGGGTAGGATGAGGCGTTAGGGTAGGGTACTCTATTCCATTTGGGGAGTTGAGGCGGGGGGCTTGTGCATTGCCGATGAATAGGTTTCGCTTGTGGCTTAGTTTGATGCCGGATCAGGTCATGAAGAGTTTGGATGTCCTCTCTTATTTGTTGAAGGGATCATAGTATCTCATCGAGTCTGGGGTCATGTGTAGGAGTTATCATATTGCCTGAACTGTGGTAAGGTGAGGAGGGGTTATTGCTAGTGTGGTGTCCTGGGCTAATGATGTGAACTGGTTTGATGCATGGTGTTTTTTTCAGTGGGGGAGTCCGTAGGGAAGGGATAGGTGGAGAGGGGATGTGAAGGGGTATTGATGTGTGCTTTGGAAGAATCAGATTCGATGTGTGACATTCTTGTAGAGTGGTGGTAACTGGAATGGGGGAAGTGAAGAAGGGACATAAGGGGGTTATGGAATGAGCTATAGGAGGGGAAACAGTGAGATTTGTAGTGCAAGGAGAGGGAGAAGATAAAAAAGCGGATTGATCTGGAGTAAGTGTGTAAGAAGAGATTGGAGCAGAATCCGCAGTGGAGTTATGGGGGATGATCATGGAAGTGGAGAGGGATGTACTAATTAAAGGGTGGATGAAGGTGCGGTTGTTGAGATGGGGAGTGGTAGTGGAAGACGCGTGGGCGTGAAGGAGAGCTGGGGCGAGGTGATGCGAGTGAGGTGGGTATAGTAGAGATTGTGGTGGTGCTCGTGAAGGAGTAGAGATTTCGTGGGTGTATGTCATTAAATGGGGTGTCGATTAGGTCTGGGGTAGTTCAATGGGATACCAAGGGGGAATATCTGGGTGGGGCGTCAGGTAAGGAATCTGACAGAAGGTTAGGAGAATGGTTTGTTTGGGAGGTGGAATATGATCTTGCAACCTTCGCTTTGATGCTCGGGAAGATGTTGTCCAGTACATTCAGGTTATGGTCTAATGCCTGCATGAGGATGATCCCATTATGATAAATGTAGCAGTTGCTTTGTAGACCGGGGAGGGAATGATAGTAAATGTAAGACCTTGTGCAGTTTTTTTGGTTGATGCAATTGAGAATAGGGCTTTACGCCATCCTGCTCTCCTTTTTGTCCTGTGTTATTTGAAAAATAGGGGTCAGAGATAGGGGTTTCTGGATGTGATTTTAGTAGACAATGTTTGCAGCTTTTGCCCACCACTTTTGAGATGTTAGGGGGGTATTTGATGGAATGGGTGTGTGGGCCCATAGACTTCATAATATGGTGTGAATATTAGGGAAAAAGGGGGGCTGAGAGGGTCAAATAGTGAGAGAGGTAGTATGGGGGGAGACATATTTGGGGAGTTTGAGAAGTTGTAGGCCTCCCTCTTTTATTCCAGATGATGAGTCCTTGGGATAGGTCCTCACTCCATAACCATTAATAGGTCACGCTTACTATGTCCCAATCTAGGTAATGTCGGGATCCTTAGTCATAAAATTAGCGGTTGCTGTTATTTATAGTAAATAATATAATTCGAATTGAGGGTTAGAGTGTCTGGTGATAAGATCAATGGGCACGCTTTGTTGAAGTTGCATAATATATCAGTCGTTCCAAGATGGCTGCTTGCTTATCTAGTGATGGAATAGATCTGTGGATTAGTCCTATTACTCTTTCCATGCGACAAAAACTACCAGGGTATTGTCCTCTGTCTGTTTCTATGGGGGCAGATCAGTGTGCATGATCCTTTATTTCTGTTTGATAGTGTGCTGAATGCTATACGTCCTATGTCTTTGCCTATGTGGTGGTGTGAGGTGAGCGGACCTTTCTTAGTTTTACCCATATAGCTAACTATTCATTTTGAGGTTCCACCGTTTAGGCACAAAATGGTGAGGCTTGTGCTGTTCATCGAGGTGGGACCATTCAAATCACTGTTGAGCTCCTTTTTATCGGTCTCTCTGTGCACTGTTCTCAATGCTGGATGTGAGGGACTTAGGCGCCGGGCGGGATTCCTCCGATGTCTCACTCCGATGTCTCACTTGGGCGAGGTGCTGCTCATGCGGGGAGCCTCAGCTCGAAAGGCTGCAGCTCTGGAATTATAGGCGCAGAGCAGGATTGCTCCAATGTCCCAGTTGGATGAAGTGCTGCTCATGCGGGGAGCCTCAGCTCGGACGGCTGCAGCCTCACATATTACATAATTCATGTAATTAGCTGATTGCTTTAATCATTTGCCCGAAGCCCATCTCCCGAGCAATTGAAGGCCCCAGGGACCTCATCCCTTAAGGCTAATGAGGAAAAGAAGTGTGAGGGGGGGCACACCACCCCCCTCACTGACACTCCAAGGGTCCTGGGTATCCCATCTCCTGGGGCTATTACTTAATTAAAAGGGAGGGGGTTGGTTAACTCCCTTCCCTGAACCTTCGTAGGCCATAGGGACCCCATCCCCCAGAGCTGATTACTTTATTTAAGGGCAGGGAGTGAATGCACCCCCTCCCAAGCCTCCAAAGGCTTAGGGGACCTGATCCCCAAGAACCATAGCTTAATTTACAGGGAGTGGGATGTGCCCATTCCCTGCGCCTTCAGTGACCCCAGGGATCCCACCCCCCAGGGCCGGCTCAGTTGCTCTGTCCTGGGGAGTTCACCCCAGGGAAACAGTAAACTTGTGTTTGCTACTGCTTGGTAGGAGCATTTTCAAATTTCCCACCAAATGGGAGCAAATGCTAAGTATGCTCCCAGCATATGTAAGCTTTAAAAATGTTCCTGCCAGCTGGGAGCAGGCTTAAGATTTGTTTTTCTGCCTGCACCGATGTGGGCATTGAAACAGAGCAACAGATTGCTCTTGCTTGATGAGAGCAGCATTAATAGCTGGTCACTCCAGGTGGGAGCAAAGTGGGCATGCACTGCATGCAGGGATCTGGCTTGGGCCGCAGGAGCCCTGGGATTCCCCCATGGCCAACTGCATGTGTATGGTGGGGGCCATGGGTAAGCATTGGGGTGCCCACCTGTAAATGATCAAGCACCCCGGGGATGGGGTCACCGGGCCATAATCAACTTGGGTGAGGGGCAGTCAGCCTCACTTCCATTTAAGAAGAATACAGACCTGAGGGATGGGGTCTTCAAGGTCTAATAGGACACACTGTGTGAGATGAAAACCAATATGCAGAGTGGGGTTGGCTGCCTGTGGGGCCTGCCTGAAGGCCATACCTTGTTGCCAATTCCATGCTACGAATGGCGGGGGTGGCTTTTGGTATGGTAATAAAGTATTACTCTACATGAAAAAAAACTAGAAACTTACTGAAAAAAACAAGGGTTAAAGTAATGTTATAGTTATGTGAAAACATCATTGACAACAATAAAGTTTAGAACTAAAAGTAACACAGAATTTAAGCAGTTACAGGTAGCAGAGCTAACTATATATTGTTCCCCTGCCATGCACATCTTATGGCCTCAGATATTACATCACTCATGACATGTTCTATGATAATATTTATGACATCACTGATGACATCTCAAATGGAATCCCTGATCACATCAATGATTATGTCTAAACAGGCAAACTTGACAGTGGAGCCCTCTGATTAACAGCACTTAACATGCTATCCCTCTGCTAATATTATCCTCTCTGTCTTTACTGGGGTCTGTGTGCTCTCTTAATCGCACCCACTGTCACAGGGCTAGGTCCCGTAGGAACCTAACAATTTAAAACAAAAGCAAAGGTGCACCACACATGAATTTTAAGTTTGTTCTTTTAAACTGGGCAGGCAACCTTTCATTGTTTGCATTTTGCAATGTAGTCCACATTGATGCTTTTAGTTGACATTATAGATAATAGTGACAGGGAATATCCAACAAGCCACGAAGCCTGCTATTCACTGGCCTCTCTCTGGATGAGATTGATCCACTTAATTCCTAGTGGTGGGTATCCATTATCACTGATCATTATCTTCTTTTTCATACTACCTGCTGCCAACATGATTTGGTTTGGCAAAGAGGTTCGAGATAAACTCTAAATCTTGACATTGCCCTAAATGTAATACTCTCTCAACCTCCCCTTTCTCTCTTCCTGTTGCTTTGTCTGCCTTTCAGCCTCTAAGGGTATTCCCCCTTCTCGTTTTACCAGTCATATGAACATGCAATAGTAGCCTTGTTAATATAGATGGCATAAATTTGAAAGAGGTGTAAACTAAACTAGTCTAAAAAATACTATTCAGGCTAAGAATGTTTGTCTAAACACTGTTCGTAGGTTTGGAACATTATAATGGTAATTGATAAAAGAATGTTGATCTATCTCAGTGTTTGCTGATTTTTGTTTGTATTTTCTATATGTACTACCATGTAGTTATGGTTTAGATAGATTACCCTTGTTTTATCTATGTATAGTATGTAATGTGATACATTTGTTGTGAGTTTTGTCTACTGATATGTATATTTATTTGTTTAAATTTAACAGCCCTGAAGAAGTCCTGCATTAGGACAAAACGCGTCAGCTGTATCATTGCGAAAAGCTATATTTTTGTCTTCGCTTTTAAACTATTGAAAATGGAATAAACAGAAAATCTTGAAGAACATCAGTGTTGAATTTGGATCATATAATTGTTCTTCTTGTTTTGAAATTCATGTGTGGTGCACCTTTGCTTTTGTTTTACAATGATTATGTCATCTAAGTTTAATTTGTACACATTACTCTATAAACTAGTGTGGAATTAGAGGCCTGAAAGTAAGCACAAAATATTTCAGAATAATATGAAGAATCTTTAACACCATCACAGTTACTACAAGCATGTGTTGTGTACAAAATTGATCCTATGGCATACACTTCAAGGGTAGCCTGGTTCACATTCACAATCAACCCCTGATATATGGGAGACCCTCATTGGACACAGTTTTCAATAGATATCCAACTGTTAAAAAAAGCCAAGTTCCTCAAGCTACTCAACTTCTGTTCCAAAATGAATCCACTACAACAGACTGCTCTTACCTGTATCAAACCCCTCACAGTCAGTGACATAATTTGAGAAATGGAGTTGAGATGAGTAGAAAACTGGGTACTATAAAAAAGTGTTTACTCTATGGAGAGAGGCCATTCAACAAACTACTCACAACCTCAATTGTTCACCATCTTCTCGACAACTCTCAATTATGAATCTAAAAGACAACAGCGCCGAAACAGCATTAGTCACGGCCACTGATGACATTGGGATCATTCTGGACCATGGAGAAACAGTGGCCCTTTTCCTGCTAGATCTGTCTGTGACCTTCAACACTGTTTTCCATAACACCCTCATCAGAAGACTCCATGAGATTGGCATACAATGATCTGCTCTCAAATGGATCTGATCCTTCCTCACATGTCACTCTTCACATTAGAGACCAAGAAACTGATATGCGGAGTCCTACAGGGGTAGTCCCTCAGTCTCACCCTTTTCAACATAATCACAACACCGTTCGCCAACATCATCCGATCAAAGGACATCACGGTCATCTCCTACACCGATGACACTCAACTAATCCTCTCTCTGACAGACAAAAGAACCACTGCCAGAACCAACTTCTCCAACAACATGACAAAACATCATACGAAGTCTTTTTGTCACTTTATTTAAATGTCCATTAATATCTTCAGTTTACGAATGCTAAGGCACTAATGCAGCAATGAAGTAGAGCCCCTAGAAAAACTAGCATTAGCAAAGCCATTAGGTCTAGGTTTTATTATACGCCAAGGCATGTCTTATCTTATATTCACCATGCTTTTGATGCTGCATGTAGGCACCGAAAGAGGCAGGATGTACAGGGCTCGGCACAAAGGCTGAATGACATAAAGTGAGCACTGAAAGCAGTACAATTAGACTTCAGGCTATGCCAAGGTCTGTCTGGTGGTTTAAGTCGTTGAAGAGTGGAATCAGTGCCTTGGACAGTGGTGAATTGTTCCTTGCCATAACCACATTAAAGTAATGTACTACTTTTGGCTCGAAATGTGGCTACATTTGTTCACATATTTAAAGTAAGCAACAAGACATACCAACATAACATATTCAAAGCAACATGACAGCACTTTTAAAATATAACAGGGCACATCAAAACTAAACAAGAAAAACAGATTGCAGCACAACTACTGCTATCCACTACACTCAAATCACATTGTAATTGTATTTATATCAAGCTTAGTTACTCAGAAAAGGTGTTGAAGCTCTTTTCGGCAAGTAGCATGCAACTCAGGAACCCAAAGGATTTGTGGTGGATTAGTATAGGGAAATATAAGTTGTTAATTTGAGCGGTGGGCTTAATATTCTATTAGTTTGATTGATTAAGATAAAGGCGTGATAGAGGAGGGAAGAGTCTAGAAAGGGTTATTTGCAAAATTGCAGCACAAAAAACAGCAGTATATAAAACTACAGAACATATCACCACAACAACAAATGCCACACAATAAGACACACAAACGCTCTTGCCACACATTACCACCTTCAGAATCCTATTTTTATAAGAAGATACAAACCCACAGAGCTCAGTGAGGTATGTGCCATCTTGTGAAATTTGTGTGCTCAAATTAAAAATGTGAATGATGGCAAGGCAAATTTAGTCTTTCATCCTTACATAGGCAACATATTGAACTCCACTACATTGGGTAAGAATAACATTTTTCATTTACAGTACTTACAAACATCACAACTATTCCATTAAGCAGTATATAAAAACAAGTTGTTATTAGAACGCTAATGGCTTGTAAAGCAGTTGTCTCCTCAGAAACTAATGTAGCAAACTCATGTAGCAGACAGATGGGAACAGGCTGGAATATAGCGAATATGGAATATTTGCCCAAAAGCTAAGAGGGGTAGCATAGTTGGTACAGAGGTATTCATGCACATCTGGCTCACTCTACACCTGCACTCAAGGCTTTCAGAGACACCTATTTGTGCATCACTTGCCATGTGAGAACTGAGTGAGTTAGTACTTGTGATCCACCTTACTTCGGCTCAATGCATCCATGCTAAACTATCACACGCTGCCAGGCTCTCACTGTTTACAATGCAGCATTCACAGCAGGGTTCACTGTCTGTACAAGAGATTCCTTTAATGATGCCATCAAGCAAAGGTTCATGCAGTGAGAAGCACATGGAAGGACGTCCTCCAAAGCTCTGATGGAGCCTTAGAAAGAATTCCTCTGCCTCTGACAATGAGTAGGGTGACTGTCTGGTCATATATCAACATGCCTGTTTTTTGTGTAAATGATTTTAAAGAATGTAAAAATGAACACTGTGTATTTCCTACTTTGAAAGATAAGTTTAAAAACAACACCTGTCCCTTTTGAATGGGTCTTCCAGCTGCCTCAGTCCAAGGGATTGGCTCGTGAAAGGAACAGACAAAATTCATCAAGCGAAAAGGAGGAAGCCCATCAGTGAAAGGAAGGCCGACTGATCTAGAGGTAATTTTGCCTGAAGACAGAATCCGGCACCCTAAGCTCAATCCACAAACACACACACTCACACACACACATATCGGGAATCTTCTGCCTCCTTCTCCCACCTACATACTGTGGCACAGGCCCCATCTGGGCAGCGGCAGGAGTTATATACTGGAGAGTACTTTCCCTCACTACATGAGACATCTATTGACATCTTATGGTCCCTGCCATGGCCCCACGCCCAAATCAACGCTGGTGACATGAACATTTGTCCTGGGCACCACCGCTGTGTGAAAGCCTTCATAACTCCTGTATTGCGCATATGCTCATATTAAAGGGTTACAGTGCTCCTGGCTAACAGACCCATTTTAACCTGCAGTTCAGTCAGGTGGAGCACAGGAGTGTGTTAAATGTAAAGTGCAGGAGAGTTGATGGTTCACCTGAGTCTAACAGCAACTTACTTATTGTGACACTGGATACCTAAGACTTGAGATCTGTGAGTAAGAACCCATCATTGAAAGTGCATAATCGACTAATCCCCTCGCACAGCTCCTCTGTTAAGGCTCTGCCCTTAAGCCCGAGCTCCTTCAGGTAGGTGTTTGAGCACCCTGCACTACTGTTATTCCGCTCTGTGTACTCTGTTCTCTTTTACCACTTCTCTCTGCCTCTTTTCTTTTGCCCTTTTCTCTTTGCTCTTTTATCTTTTATTTGCCTTTTTTCTTTTGCCCTTTTTTCTTGCCTCTTTTCTTTTGCTCTTTTCACTCTCTGTCTCTTTTGCCTTCCTTTTGCCGCTTTCTCTTTTTTCCCTCTGCTTGTCCCCTTTTCGCACTCTCCAAGCCGCTGCTTCCCCCGTGGCCCCTTCCCCGTAGCGTATCTTTCACTTCTCCCACCTCCCAGCTGATTGCCCTCCCCTGACCCCTACTGAATGTCAGCAAGCCAATCTGTGCTCGTCCGTGACCAACCACGACCAGCACCAGGGACCCTGGTCCCCCGACCCCGAGCTGTTTCAATCCCAGCACCCTCCACACTCTCAATCCCGTATGCAGAAACAACTGCCAATTTTTGATGCTGAGCAACGCCCAAGGCCCATTCTCCTGCTGTCACTGCCACCACACCTTAACCCACCTCCGTACCCAAGCAGTAGATCCCAGCCCACCGAATGCCAGTGCACACAATCCACTCAACTGCATCCTCCTCAACGTACGCTCCCTGCACAGACATGCCAGAGAAATCTAGGACCTCCACAACACTCACACACCCGCCAACGCCTTCCTCACAGAGACCTGGACCAATGCCAATGCGGCAGCCGACATCGCGACCACAATCCCCAATGGATACAAGATCCTGAGAAAAAACTGCCCCAGCCGCCCAGGAGGAGGCCTCCCCATCATACACAAAAGCTCCCTCCGATTGACAACCACCGACTCGGATGACGCCTTTCCCCCCCATGGAACGCATCCACTTCCAGATCCAGACCAACCCCAGAACCACGCTCTGCGGAACGCTTGCCTACAGACCACCTGGCCCTGCACCCGATTCACCAATATCATCACCGACCTCATCGCACCCCATGCCTTTTGCCTCCATAGACCTCATACTACTTGGGGACCTGAACTTCCACCTGGACAACCACAGCGACCTCCTAGAGATCCTCACCAACATAGGACTAAAGCAACTTGTCTCTGCCCCCATTCCCACAGCGGAGCACAAACTCAACCCTACCTTTGCAGGAGGAAACAGCAACTTCTTCAGCCACACCACAGAACTGTTCTGGACTGACCACCACTGAATCCATTTTGCCTGTCCTAAACCGACCGCACAAAAGTACGTGCGTCTCCTCCTATGCATAACCTGGAACAAAGTCTCTGAAGAACACTTCACCTGCACTCAACCTCCATCTATGACAGATGCAAACATTGCAGCAAGCAACCTCCACCAATGGATAGCCAACTGCGCAAACACACTTCCCCCCTTCAGAACACCACAAGACAACACAACAAGAAAGTAAACTGGTTCACCACAGCACTCCAAGAATCCAATCGCTCTTCCTGATAACAGGAAAAGACGTGGAGAAACAGCAAAACACCGGAAGGACACTCCGCTTATAAAACAGCCACCACGGCACACCACCACCTCGTCAAACCCACATAGAAGAACTTCCCCCAAGACTGAATCGTCCCCAATTCCCACAACTCCAAGGAACTTGTTACACCCAGAAAAAGGTCCCTTAAATCCATCACAGTGAATGCTGTCAGGCATCTAACAACATCAACAGTGGGGTGGTGGTCCTTCAAACTGTATAAGAAGCAATAAAAAGAGTAACAACTACTATTCCCATGAGGACCAGCGAGTGTGTAGTCCATAGGAATTACTGTTGTGACGTTGAAACAGGAGGGACTATGTAGGCCACTTCTGTTGTCATCATGTGGCCGAATATTCCAATAGAAATCAGCATGTCCTGCAGACATCATGAATTCATGCAGGTATGGTAAGGGTGTTCAAACACCAAATAATCACAACTCATTGTGCCCGTTCGTCTTTTGGATTAGTGGGGCTGTCAAGAGGTGGACCCTATTGAGCAACAAACCTATCCTGCGGAATTTGTCTGGGCCAGGGCTAACAGAATAATCGGCCCAAGTGTTACTTTCCTCCTGGTCGGTTCGGGCCCAATATGGCCACTTTGTATAATGATTTAGCGGCGTTAGCCATAGAAAAGCAGACAGTTACAGCTTTCAGAGAGGAAACAGCCACATTACAAGATTGTATAGACAGGATTCTAAGAAATACATTTGATATAAACACTAGCAGACACCTGGGAGGGGCATCATGGGAGGCAGGTGGTAGTTCATCACAGACTTCTCCGATTTTGGTAGATTCCCACTCCAATCCCTTTAGCCGCACCTGAACATTTTCATGGTGAAGCCTATAAGGTACAAGTGTTCATAACCAAATTCCTTTTACATTTTACTTGTCGACAAAGGGCTTGCCCCACTAATCAGGCAAGAGTCACGTTTATGATCTCTTACTTAGTAGGTGATGCAGCTCAATGAGCAATGCCTTTAGTTCTTAGGGACGAACCATTATTGAATGATTGGGAAGAATTCCGCACAGAATTTGAAAAAAGTCTTTGATTGAAGGGCTGAATCCTTTTCTGCGGATAAAGAGTTACTGGAGTTAAGACAAGCGAACAAAGACCTTGTAGTATATTTGAATACAGTTGGATGCAGAAACATTATAAACATTATAAATTTGTTGATGCTCTAGGCCCCCTTCTGAGTAAAGCTTGCAAAAGGGAAAAGATCTCAAACTATTTAGAGTTGGTTAACCCCTGGTATAACAAAGAATGTCACACAGCAAAGTATCATCTGATCCAGGCTGTCAAAACTAAAAACTCCCATTCTATAAGAGAAAGTAGACATGCATACAATAAAACCCTGACCCAAACAAAAAAAGCATGGGATGATGCACTATGGGAAGATTTACTAATAGCAGCTAAACTGAGAGATCAAGGCACCTTTTGGAGTCTAATATCAAAAGGGAACAAAAAGGGCAGCTCACCCAAGGATCTTTACTTAGATGAAAAAACCTGGTGCGACCATTTTGCTAAACTCTACTCAGAAGATGAAGCGGGGTCGCTCACACAAAAACTAGAGTGTAATTTAGAATTGAGCATAGCGCCATTAAGATTTAGCATAGAGGAGACTATGCAGGCACCAGGGGCTATTAAAGCGGGTAAATCTCCAGGACCGGACAGGATTCCTGGAGACCTATTAAAACACGATGTGGAAGTATGGGGGCCATACATACATTTTTTATGTAACTCTATAGTGGCTGGAACGCCAATTCCTGAAAGTTGGAAAGGGGCAGAAATTGTAACTATTTTTAAAAAAGGAGATCGATATGATCCGGGCAATTATCGCCCAATTAGTTTAATTGACCTTTTACAGAAGGTTTTCGCCAGACATATTTTATATAGACTTACAAAATGGATGGACGAGATACAAATAATGTCTAAATACCAAGCAGGGTTTAGATCAAAAGTTAGCACGGTAGACCAAGTGTTTAGGTTCACGTGCATCTGCTGGAAGTATATTAACATAAGAAAGGGCAGTTTGTACTTGGCATTTATAGACCTGCGGGCCGCCTTCGACCTCGTCCCACGGAATCTTCTGTGGATTACACTAAGAGATTTGGGGGTCCCAGGCGAGCTAGTTAATGAACTAATTCGACTACACACAGGGAATTATGCAAAAGTTAGATGGGGAAAGGGAGGCGAAATATCGAAGCCCATACCTGTGAGCCGTGGTGTACGCCAAGGCTGTGTGTTGGCGCCCACGCTCTTTTAACTGTACGTTAATGATATACCCATTTATCTAAGGGATTGTGACCACGACTCTCCGAGGTTAGGAGATGAGGCAATTACGGCATTGCTTTTTGCCGATGATACAATCCTCATCTCACAGACCCCGAAGGGCCTTCAAAATCTGATGAATACTTTTTATGGTTACTGTGTAAAGAAGGGGTTGGAAATAAATTCATCTAAAACAAAATACATGTCAATAAATCTGCAAAAGTCCTTTAGGTAGAATTTGGCCCTAAATAACCAAAAATTGGAACATGTGGGGAGCTTTAACTACCTAGGTATTACATTGGACAGTAATTGTTCATGGAAGGGACACCTGAAAAAAAGTAGGCTGGCTTTCAAGCAAAACTCGATGCCCATTCTAAAAGTGCATGGAGCTAGTGACTCTAAAGCCATTATGCCGGCACTAGAAGTCTTCAAGGCAAAAGCCCAATCAGCTGCACTTTACGGTGCTGAGGTCTGGGGGCATTGTTGTAAACACAATTTTGAACGGGAAGAAAACCACTTTTTGTGCAGGCTATTAAAATTACCAACTAGAACCCCCCTAGTTCCAGTATTTTTGGATTTGGATCTTAAGCGGATAGATCACCAAGCAGCTCTTAGGCCATTGCTGTATTGGGTAAGGTTATGGACAACCCCGGAGTTGTGTAACTATAAAGATGGACTGATAGAAATTACCCAGATTGATGAGTACAAGAAAATTGCGTGGTTAAAACACATTGAACTTTGGTGTACCAGGTTAGGGCTGTCCCATTTTTGGGACGAACCCCAGAATATGAGTTCAGCGTGTAAAAAGGTTTTAAAACTACTTACTGGTCTAATGTTAACGACGTGCCATCTCGCTGTCCATCTACTGGTATACTGACTCAGAATTTTTTGTGCATAAAAGACAAAGCTGCATTTGAACCGTTCATGGATGAGATAAATCCACCATTAGCAAAAACCTCATATTTGCAATTCAAATATGGGGTATTACAGACCAATGCTCATACATGTAGTTGGGGAGGCAAAAATGAGGATAGCATCTGTACCCTTTGCTCATTAAAGGCTAAGGAAGATGATGCGCATCTATTGTTTTTTTTCTCCGCTTATGCGCTACCTAGACAGCATTGGATAAAATCCATGTGTAAAAATATGGGTGTCAGGACGTATAAAGAGGCTGAGCGTATCATCAAGTCTAATACCTCACAACTTATGGTTTTTTGCATAAGCAGGTTCCTATTCAATGTGTTTCTTATTAGGAAACGTTTTGGACACAAATTGTAATATAATATTGGAATCCGCAGTCTTCACCCATTGAACTAAACAATGCAGAATGAACTGAGTTCATTTTTTTTTTCTCTTTGTAAAATTGAGTGATTTTAAAGATCTTAAATCTAGGTTTCTAATCTGGCTTTTTATCAGGAATCAACCTTTTTTATGGTTTTATCTGGATTTTAGGAAATATATTTAATTAACTGTTACAGAATTAATTTGTTATTCTGCCCCACTATATTAACTGTAATGTGTCATGCAATCAATAGTTGTCAAGGGTATTTTTTATATTTGTCTATAAATGTCTTCTTGTTTGTACTTCCTGCTTTTATGGCCATATTAGCCGAAATAAAGTTGAACTGAACTGAGCAACAAACCTGTCCTGAGGAATTTGTTTGGGCCAGGGCTAACAGAATAATCGGCCCAAGTGTTACTTTCCTCCTGGTCGGTTCGGGGCCAATATGGCCACTTTGTATAATGATTTAGCGGCGTTAGCCATAGAAAAGCAGACAGTTACAGCTTTCAGAGAGGAAACAGTCACATTACAAGATTGTATAGACAGGATTCTAAGAAATACATTTGATATAAACACTAGCAGACACCTGGGAGGGGCATCATGGGAGGCAGGTGGTAGTTCATCACAGACTTCTCCGATTTTGGTAAATTCCCACTCCAATCCCTTTAGCCGCACCTGAACATTTTCATGGCGAAGCCTATAAGGTACAAGTGTTCATAACCAAATTCCTTTTACATTTTACTTGTCGACAAAGGGCTTGCACCACTAATCAGGCAAGAGTCACGTTTATGATCTCTTACTTAGTAGGTGATGCAGCTCAATGGGCAATGCCTTTAGTTCTTAGGGACGACCCATTTTTGAATGATTGGGAAGAATTCCGCACAGAATTTGAAAAAAGTCTTTGATCGAAGGGCTGAATCCTTTTCTGCGGATAAAGAGTTACTGGAGTTAAGACAAGCGAACAAAGACCTTGTAGTATATTTGAATACAGTTGGATGCAGAAACCCGTTGACTAGAGGAAAAGAGGTTTGCAATATTCCATCAAGGGTTGCGGGATGAACTTAGGGATGTTTTGGCACAGATAGATCTGCAATCCACGAATTGCACTTATCTTATCAATCTTACTTTATGTTTAGATCATCTTTTAAGTGAACGCAGTGGAGACAGAAGGAGATCAGAACAGCCCGCATCTAGATTTGAAAGAACCAAAGGAAAAAGTGGGAGTTCTGCTCCCTCTTCTGAGCCAATGGAAATAGGGTCAGTTAGATGGATGAGATGAGATGGAGAAGTGTGGCTCAATGGTTAGAGCGGCAGACCCTGATGCAGAGGTCTAGCCCGGGACCAGGGTTCAATTCCCCGCCTCGGCGGGTCTTGGGCTCAAAAACTCCACGGACCTGATAATTCTCGCCTCGGTGCCTATTCCAATCATGGAGTCCCACTCTGCAACTATGGGCAATAGCTTGCTTAATCTCCTCAACGGCCCCCACAACGCTAAGGATGCCTGGTCTCCACCTTGGGGGTGCCCAGGAGTGGACACCTCACAGGGAAAGCCAGGATGGGTTCCACAGCGGTATTCGTACAAGCGCCTTGAGACCCTTGCGGGTGAGTAGTGCACTATACAAGTATCAATTTACATATCAACTTCCATTTAGAGCTTCTCTGACATAGGAAGAGAGAGTACAAAGGGGGAAAAATGGGCTTTGTGTTTATTGTGGACGTAAAGTTCACTTTGTTAATGGATGTCTACTGAAACCTAAAATTAGACCATGGTACTCAAAGACATCCAAAGCAGGTACGGAAAAGAGATCGGAAACTAGTCAGCTCAAGGGTAATGGAGGCGGCATATTTGGGCTATACAGACATCCCTTTGTAAAGCAATACAGAGGAACAACAAAGAGTGCATTTCTTTTTTGTCTGTACAATTGCACACACATGATGGATGTCAAGCAGTAAAAGCCATGGCAGATTCAGGGGCAACAGGGATTTTCCTAAATGAAAGGTTGGCACAAGAAATGCAATTTACACTGGTGGAAAAAGAGAATCCAGAAATAGTCCTAGCAGCTGATGGGAGGAATTTAGCTTCTGGTCCCATCTTCTTTCATACTGAAGATATTGATACTAGATGTACAGACTTACTTCTTGAAACTTTATGGTTTAACATCATAAGAGCCCCTCAGTATGGGTTGATACTAAGTATGGGCGAAATTAGCGAATTCGCGATACGCGAATTAGTGCGAAAGCGAATTCACGTTTCGCATAATCCGCGAATTTGTGCGAATTTGCGTTTTTTTTGCGTGTTTTCTGGGTTTTTTGCGTATTCGCGGGCCGCTTGCAGAGCACCGACCGCGAAGTTGCCCATGCGGTCGTACATGGGCGAGGCCATCTTGTGGGCGTTGCGTATTTCCGTTTCCGGGAACTATTTGCAAGATCGCGTTGTGTGCGGGGCGCTATTACGAGTTCGTGTGTGTTTTTGCGTGCTCGTGGGGGAAATATCGCGCGAACTTACCCACGCGGTCCTCAATGGGCGCGGCCATCTTGTTTTTCATTCATTGCTATGGTTCAATCTTTGCAATCCTTTGTTTCTTTTAACTTTTTTTGCTCATTATCTCTCTCTCTATTTGTCTAGATCTATATTTTGTGTTTTTTTCAACTTTTTGTTACTTTAATAACTACTTTTTTTGTTTAGCTCTCTCTTTTAGTTTATTTATTTTTTCCCCCTATTCTTTTCTTCTTTCGCCCAGGACCATGGCAAAGGAGCTGGGAAAAGCAGGGGAAGGGTCCCGCACCCCGTACCCGGCTCCCATGTGGGCGATTGAGGGGGGAGGATGCAGTGGCTAGGGAGATTTTCACCGCAGTGGAGGTGGCCGCTCTTATATTTTTTGTTCTGCGCCACCTCCCTAAGACCGTTGCAGCAGGGGGCAGGCCCGGTCAAGGGTATGGCCTCGGGAGCGTCGCCAGCGGTGGGATAAGGTGTGCCAGGCCATACGGAGGGAGTCGGGAGTCCGGCGCACCTATGACCAAGCGACGCACCGGTGGGCTGTCCTCCTCGACCGGGAGCAGGACCTGCTCGACCTGCTAGGCGTGGAGATCCCTGGCCTTGGTGAGTAGCTATTTAATAACTACTTTGTTTTCTTCTGCTCTGTGTTATATTGCTAATATATGTTTTTCCCGAAGAGCAAGAATGCTGCCTATTCGATTACATTGCAGGTAAAATAATGTTTAAATAGCTTCTGTGATTGCAGGTGCTCGCCTCCTCAGTGGTGTTGCTACTATGCTTACTTGTTTGCAACTTTGTGCTCATTTGGCCTGAATATGTATGAGTGTAGTACTTAGTTTACAGAACTGCGTAATGCTAGAGAGACTAGAGACTCATGTCTAGTCCTTCCTTTGTACTCCTGCTGCCACTAAGAAGAAGAGATAGTGATGGATTGATAGGTTGAATATATTATGACTTGTTGTTTGACCTGGCCCTTTTTTGGCAGGTTCACCCCGAAACTTTTAGCTTTTTCCTAGCCTGTTTCTGGAACCTGGTGTTGGTGATTTTAAGTCTTTGCGCACTTTTTCACTGTGGTACAGTGTAAAGTGCGTGAGCTCTCTGTGTATGTGTGGTGAGTGACCTGCCCTCCCATAGGATTGCATGGGGAATATGTGTGACCATGGTAGTTCCTGATGTGTGGGGAGTGCAGGGTCGAGTTTGGTATGTGCGAACTCGTGAGATTGAATGCTGCGTAATGATGTATGTGGCATGAATGTGTCTAGTGCGGAAGTGCCACTTCTAGACATGTGTGTGCATGTGTAGTGAGTCTGCTGGCACGTGATTGGCTGGGGCCTGGCCCTGGGAGTGCCTGGGCCTGCTTGTGGATTGACTGTCTGGTTTGAGGATGACAGGGGCTGGGGAGCCCCCAGGAGATTGTCTGAGTCAGCCCTTGGTTGAATGACTGCATCTGCAACTAGAGTGGTGGAAGGAGATAGCACCTGGGAGTGAATAGGGCTGGTGCCTGCCTGCCACAATGCTGGCTCCACCTCCTGCTGGGCGGCTGTCGCCTCTGCCCCTCACACTGAAAGAAGTTCCCTAAAACCAGTTGTAGCTGGTTCTCACACTGCCTGCACCCTGCCAGACAACGGATGTTATGGTATAAAAAGGGGCTGTGTCCCCTTACAAAATGTTCTTGTTTCTGACTTGAATCCTGCCAGGGGCGTGGTGCTGCTTGGGCCCAGGGGAAGGCTTGCCTCCCTGGGCCCTGCCCAGCCCCTGGATACCTGATGGCCCTGGATGCTGGATGGACTTTGTTTTAGGGACCCCTCTGCTGTGCTTGGGGGCTGAAGGACTTCCATTTCACCCTCCTGCCCTCTGCTCCTAGGAGGCCTTGTTGCTGGGTTCCTGGGTTCTGAAGGGGGGGCCATTCCTGTGGAGCCTGATGCTGCCCGTGGCCCCAGCGCCTTGAGGGCGCTTTATTGTGAATTGCTCGGCAGAGCGCTGTCGGTTTTCCTCTTAGGGAAGCGCTCCTGCCCTGTGTGTGCTCCGAGTGCCGGTGCCCACCCGGCACCTTATTTGCCTATTTTTCTTGATGGGTGCCACCCCATTTATTTAATTGCCTAAACGGGTGCTCACCCCGTTTCTACTTTTATTTTTGTAACCGAGGGTGCCCACCCCTCGTTGTGCCCCTTTGAATCACCGCCACGGCCCTCCGCGAAACCGGAAGTCAGGCATCTTCTGCCAGGACGGGGGCGGGGCCTGCAATCCGGCAGGAAGTCCCGCCCGCCGCCGCCGGCTGGAGGAAGAAGAAGTGTGGGTTGTTGCGGGGCTCCGGTGTGCTGAGGGAGCCCCGGGAAAAGAAGAGGAGCAGTGCTGGCTGGAGAGACTGCGGGGGAAGTAGTCCCATGACCGGCACCGGAGCTAGAGGCAGCAGACTACCGCAGACTCGTCCCGGTGAGTGCGTGCAGTGTCTTGGGCCGAGCCCCTGAGAGGCTCCGACGTCGGGGGCCTTCTTGTTTAGGAGCCCCGAGGCTCTGGGGGCAGTTCAGTTACTTCGAGAGGCTCCAGGCGCCCCATATGTGGAGGAGCCACGAGAGGCTCCAGGTGGCACCTTTGTGTAGAGGCGCGAAGGCTCCCCTGGGGAAGTTTTCTTTCCCCTATTGAGCGGCCCCAGTTGGCAGGGGGCCGCTCCAGCGACCCCGGGGGCAGTATTGATTTTGAGCCCACAAGGGCTCCGGGGGCAGCTTGAGGAGATCGAGTCCCCCAGGAGGGACTCCAACCATAGTGACGGGCCCAGAGAGGCTCCAGGCGGTCCCCATGTGTTGGCGAGCCCAGAGAGGCTCGTGGGGGCATTGGTTGTTTTGAGCCCTGCAAGGCTCCCCCAGCGGCGGCATTCTTGCAGAGAGCCTAGTGAGGCTCTAGGGGGCACTTCTTTGTTCAGGGCCAGCCCACATTGGTCAGAGCCACGAAGCTCTAAGGGGGCCATATTTGTTTTAAGGAGCCTGAGAGGCTCATGGGCATGTTTGCTTTAAGGAGCTAGATGGCTCCCTCGCCCCCATTATGTCCCAGAGCCTGGGTGGCTCCAAAGTGTGCAGAGTTTCAGAGCCTGTGGGGCTCCAACAGATGGCGCAGATGTGTCCAAGGGCCAGTGAGGGCCCTGTCGCAGTTTTGTCTCCAGTTGCCCAGCAATTAGTGGGCAGCTGCACCGTTTAGGCGCAATTGTAGAGAGACTCCCTGTGTGGGACAGAGATGGCACAGTGGTGCCAGGCCTGCTACAGCTGCGCAGCACTTAGTGCCAGCTGCTACGTTTAGGCCCTGTGATTGTTCCCAGGTGCCCAGCAAGTAGTGGACAACTGCAACATTTAGGTTTGCGCCTGTGGCGCACCCCTGACTGGCGCTGCATTGGCAGAGCGCCCTGACATTCTGGACACAGGGCTTTTTGAGTCCCCTTGTTGGATGGCCAGTTGGCCAGGGGGCTGGTATGTGATTTTTGCGCAATATGATTTCTATGTTTTTGATAGTAATTGCTAAGGTGATGTTTGCGCAATGTGGTTACCTGCTATGTTTATGATGGTAATTGCCTAATGTGAGTTTTGCGCAATGTGATGTGGTGCTAGGAAATGTAATGCATTTAATATGATTACGCACCTTGATCTTACACCTCTGAATGTTTTTAGGCATCATGTGTTTTTGCGCTATTGAGTTGTGGTCTGGCACCTCTGAATGTTTTTATGCATCATATGTCTTCCTTGTTCTTACACCTCTGAATATGTTTTCATGCATCATGTGTTTTTGCGCTATTGAGTTATGTTCTGGCACCTCTGAATGTTTTTGAATCTACAAAACCCAAAGACACAGATGATCCACATGAAGCATCTAGTAATTATGGATACTGGCTGAATAATGCATTGGATCGTGTAGCACCTGTGAAAAAATTGCAGCCTAACCGCAATAAACCTTCTGCTCCTTGGTTCTCGGAACTTTTATGGCTCGAGAGACAACGATGCCGAAACCTAGAGAGGCGTTGGCGTAGGAACTATGACAACAACGACAGAGAGATATATAAGAAAGCTGTGCTTAGCTATAAAAAACGTATCATTAAGGAAAAATGCAATTTTTTCAGTACACAAATAGAATCAGCTCAAAACTCGAGCAAACAGCTATTCCAGGTGGTTGAAAAATTAGCTAACCCCCCGGCCCCTGACTCTATAGAACCATCTCAAACTTTTTGTAATGAAGTTGCAGAATTTTTTAAAGATAAGGTCAAAGATATTTTCAATAATTTCACTAAAAAAACTATTACTGCTTCAGCTTGTCTGGATAACCCTCATATATCAGTAAAGCCAATTTTGGAGGCTTTCTCCTCACTTTCTCAGGCGTCCATGGAAGAAATTATGAACACTGTTAAATCAGGATCACCTATGGACCCATGCCCCCCGCTTATTCTTAAACCAATCTCTAATCTGATAGCCCCGGTGCTTACTAATATTTGTAACGCCATGTTCCGGACAGGTGACTACCCTACAATCTGGAAGAAAGTCATTTTGAAACCCCTATTAAAAAAAACGACGCTAAACCCAGCAGAGTTAAAAAGCTATCGACCTATTGCCTCGCTTCCCTATCCATCAAAAATTTTCGAAAAGGCAATGAATTTACAACTCTCGAGCTTCATTGACAAGAATGAGCTGCTAGATGATACCCAATTTGGGTTCAGAAAGGGCCATGGGACCGAGACCGCTCTGATAAAAGCAGCAGAGGAGGTCAGGATAATCATGGACCAGGGCGGTGCAGCAGTCTTAATACTTCTGGATCTGTCCGCAGCTTTCGACACGGTCGATCATAACATCTTGATCGACCGTGTCGCTGCTATTGGCATTCAGGGCAAAGCTAAGGCTCTCTTGGCATCCTTCTTATCGGACAGAGTGCAGTCTGTGAAAATGGGGAGTTATTACTCGCCTGATTTCACTTTGCCTTGTGGAGTTCCCCAGGGCTCCTCGCTAAGTCCGACGCTTTTTAACATCTATGTGTCGGACTTGGCGAGGGTGATTAAGTCATTTGGCATTAGACTAACATCATACGCCGATGACACCCAGTTAGTCCTGGCAATCCACAAAAATGGAGCAGTAGTGGCCGCTAACTTCCAGGAGGGTATGAGAGCAATTAGCACCTGGATGGATCAGAATTGTTTAAAACTAAATTCTGACAAGACGGAGGTCATGCTATTTGGTGAGCTGACCCCGTCTTGGTCCCCAGTCTAGTGGCCATCGGAGCTAGGAGCTCCACCCCTACCGGTATCAAAAGTCAGAAATCTGGGAGTCCTATTTGACAATAGGCTAACTTTTGTCAGTCACGCTAACGCAGTGGTCTCAGCGTCCTTCTATACCTTAAGAATGGTAAAGAAATTACTCCCTTTTCTACCCCCAAATGCAGGCAAAACCTTAATGTCCACTCTGGTTTTATCCAAGGTGGATTATTGCAACGGCCTACTGTTGAATGCACAGGAGCAAGTTTTGAACAAATTACAGCTTGTGCAAAACGTTGCTGCAAGGATCTTAACCAGCACACCCAAATTTTCATCTATCTCTCCCATCATTCGTCAACTACACTGGTTGCCGATTAGATGTCGCACAAAGTTTAAGGCCTTGTGCATTATATACAAAGCACTGAACAATACTGGACCAGATTTAAAAAAAAAAAATCTATCAGTGTTTACAAACCCAGCCGATCCTTACGTTCATCGGCATTTCAACTGCTTAACATCCCACGTACTATGAAAGCAACATGGGGAGACAAACGTTTTGTGGTTGCTGCCTCGAAATTATGGAACGTGCTTCCTCCTCATATTAAATTCAGTTCATCTCTACTAATATTTCGGAAGCATCTTAAAACTTGGCTTTTTGACCAGTAAAATTTAGCAGGAACCCCTTGCAATTACATGAACTCCAGCGCCAAGACACCGGAAGGTATTTGTGCGCTATAGAAATTTTATAAATAAATAAATAAATACAATTTTTATGCATCATGTGCCTTCCTTCCCTGCACCTCTGAATGTGTTTTGATGCATCATGTGCCTTGGTCTTACACCTCTGAA
The DNA here is from genome assembly GCF_964261635.1 of Lissotriton helveticus. NCBI lineage: Eukaryota > Metazoa > Chordata > Amphibia > Caudata > Salamandridae > Lissotriton > Lissotriton helveticus. The sequence goes on along the minus strand of NC_136060.1, from coordinate 61,632,965 downwards.
TGGGTTTTGATGCATCATGTGTTTTTCTTCCCTACACCTCTGAATGTTTTTAGGCATCATGTGTTTTCTTTCCTTACACCTCTGAATGTGTTGTTTATACATCATGTGTTTTGTTCTTGCTTACACCACTAAATGTATTTTATTCTTAGGTGTTTGTTCTTTCCGGTACAGGTGGACCTAGTGAGGTCCTGGTTCCCTGCGTGACATTCTCCTAAGGTGGTTAGGGTTGCGTAGGTGGTACTTACCTGTTACCAGTAGTTACTGGTTGTGTGCTATATTTGCTAATTTGTGCTACAGTGATTTTATATCCTATATTCTATGTTGTAGAAGTGCTATTTCTAAAAGTGTTGATTCTGACAGTGGCCCATGAGGCCCTGTCCTGTACATAATCCCTTGTGAATATTGCCCGTGCCAGTTGGCACAATGTACATGTGTGATTTCTATCTGATGTGTTTTGACAATACAAAAGTTAGGATGTTGTTGCTGTTGTGTGCGTGCACAAATGCTTTACACATTGCCTCCGGGATAAGCCTGTCTGCTCGTGCCAAGCTACCAAGGGGGTGAGCAGGGGTTATCTTGGCGTGTGACTCCCTTGCCTTGACTAGAATGGTGGTTTCTGCCTGGCTTTGGCGTCAGCCTTAGCCTACCAGAAATAGCTAGTTCTAACACTTGCTATTAGTAGTAGGACATTTTTTAGTGGTCTGCAATCATGATGACGGACTGTGTCTGTCATGTCGCGTGCTGCTGAGTGCTGGCAGTCGAAGTAGAACCTTTTTTGTTGTTGGTTTAGTTAGTGATTTACATAACTTTCCAAGTAGACGGTCTGCGAATCCAGCAATACTGTACTACTATCCTCCTAGTTGACCAGATCAGACAGGTCAATACATGTAGTGCAATTGTTGCTAATTTGTTTCCCCGAGATAATTTTAGATTGTGGTCAAAGAAATCAAATATTTCCAAAAAACAATCATCCATGTTTGTGTTTATTTCATGATCATCAGCACCTCCCAGGGGCAAGAAGACAGCAACACCCCAGACTCCGGCGGAACCGAGTGGGCAGGAAAGGTCCTCTGCAGGCTCTTCTGCTGGCCCCATTAAGTTGTACTGTTGTTAATATAATTATACTTCCCTAACTTTTACAGCTCCTATTCATTCCAAACTGTTTCCTAATTCTATTTTTTATAAAATAGTCTTTGATCTTCTTGTAGACTGTTTCTACATTCTTATCCTGCCTCTATACCATCACTCTCTGTGCTACTACTATTTACTATTATTATGAGTCGGTCTGTGTAGGTAGCTCAGCTTGCCCAGTCGGCAAATGGTGTTAAACAAAACTCTGATCCAGCAATAGCTCTAGAGGCACTCAGTGCAGTCCTCTGGGTTGCCCTTGCTGTCTATTCCAGTCTTCTTAATGTTAGTGCGTGGACAATTTCCAACAACAAGATGTCAATGTCCACCAAGAATAAGCTTAGTACTTGGCTTTTTGATTTGATAGTAGCACATACCATACCGCTAGTGTTTCAGGGACTTTTCTGCACATACAGAAGTATGGACAAGAGAAATAGGACATTGTTGCTGATAGGTGCAGTTCGACTTTCCACATACCTCTGTCAGAAGTAACTTTGCGGGACTCGGGAGCCCTCACCTTGTTGGAACTTCAAGTCCTCATGGTGGTGATGAGGAGTAGTTGGTTCTGTCTGTAATTATAAAAATGTTGCACGTTAAAGAGCAAGCATTCATCCGTTGTGCCAAAAAGAGTTGCATGTTATGGCTTAGCATATAAGTTAACACCCTCCCCAAAACCGTGACTTTTCTTCAGTCCCAATAATTAAAAATTGTATATGTGGTGTATGGCATCTAAAGATATGACATGTTTTTTCTAGGCGTCACAACATCGGATGCAGCACTACCCACCACCAGTGCCAGGGCCAGCAGCGCGGAGGGGTCCACTCCAGGGGCGGATGCGGCGGCGCCACAAGTGCCACCAGGAGGAGCTGAGGGGGATGGCTCTGCTGCGGCGGACGGTGGTAAGTTATTATTACACTCCTTACTTAGTGACATTTTAGAGTAGGCTCGCAAAGGAGTGTATGATGTACTGTACAGTAGACTGTACACTACTACAAGTACACTGTACTGTTAAGAACAGTTACTGATTTAGAACTACATTTTAGCCAATCACGGAGAAGACAGTCACCCTTGACTTAGCAATAGCATTAGCGGCGGTATTTCTCGAGTAAGCAATGGCCCCCTCTATTTGACTTTAAATCAGCTGGGAAACTTTTATCGTGAAGCCAAGTCATATCAGATGAACTTGAGGGATGTGATGAATGAAAAGGAAAAGAACTTAGGGTCAATGGAAGTACGAGCGAGTCGTAACATTTATGACTGTAAAGAATGATACATGTTTTTGAATGCAGGCAGAGGTGGCTGATAGGAAGGAATCAGATGCATGGCTGCTTGAAGCAAGGATGGTTGGAGGAGAAAGAAAAAATGACTGCCTGTGTGGGTGAATCAGAAATTCATGAGTGGTGTGCATTGCAATAAATCATTTGGGTGAAACTCAAATGCAAGTCAAGACAGTGGTTTACCAAATAAAATGAAAAGGGTGTTATTTTGTTGTTGAGAAAAAGTAAAGTTGTTACAGTTGAGACATTAAGAAGAATGATAGACGTTTACTTTGGAAGCCTGGATGGTATCTTCTTCCTCATACATAGCAGAGGTGTATGTAGAGCAGACGCTCAGTGCATGAAGAGTGTTACTTTGTTCGAACAGCATGTCCGTGCCAGAGTAGCAAAGTAGAGGAAATCCAAATACTACAAGTTGTGATTGTTCAGAAACTCTCCCTTGCCTAAGGTGACAGTACAGTAGTTTACTTTGCAAGCACAGCATACATTGTGTATGTATTGTGTAGTTGTCAATTATTTCAAGTCAAGTCCCTTCCTCTGGCAATTATGGTTACCACACTCACTCCCTATGTTCATAATTTTCATTCTGCTGTGTTAACCATGGGTGGACTATCGCTGTTGTTCACTCAATCTATCACAACAAAGCACCTAAAGTCATCCATTATATAAGCAAGGAGATCATGTGATCGGCTGCATACATCATCAGAAATTAATAATCTTCCTTTTCCTTTTGTAGTACTGAAGGCACAGGGGGGGCAGTGCGAAATATAAATTACATTGAGCAGTAGCCCTTGATGTAACCGAGTATGGCCAGTGCCACCCCTATACAAAAGTAAGAGCTTCCCTATCCCCACCTGCATGTACTGCTTAAAGTAATGGATGCAAGGCTGCGTCATCATGGCTTGTGTCTTTCTTGGGTGCAAGCTGACTGAGCTGCCATTATGCCGACTACCACAAGTTCACGTACAAGTAATTTCTTTCGCAAAACTAGAGAAAAAAAGAAGAATACTGGTGTACTCTCTGAATCTCTGACTATGTATTGAGTCCATAGTGCTGCCTGGTAGTAGAATTCCTGAAACTCCCACTGTTACAGGCATACAAAGACGGTGGAAAGATACATGCCAAAATGTTATACTGTGCTTGCAAATTGCTAGTGTTACTGTGAGACAACTTTCTGTTGAATTATTTTGTGTTATTGTTAAAGAGTATTGGTTACATTATTTTTCTTTCTTTCTTCATATAGATACTCCAAAAAAGCTCACCAGACAGGAGATGGCTGTCCGGCCTAGGGCCCGAAAGCTGGAGGCCATTTGTGTGGAATATCGCCGGCTGTGGGCGCGGGAAGAGGTGGAGGGGTGTCAACATCAACAACCTCCTCCAGAGCCCCCGTGTCCACCAGCCAGCAGCCTCCAGCACGGCGCCGTGCTCGGACAGCCTCCAGCCTCCGCTCAACTGCAACAATACCAGCAGCTGGCCCCCCCAGTGCCTGGATGGCACGCCTGCGCCGCCTACGCCTCAGAGTGGACTACCTGGAGCGCAAGGTGGACAATCTTGAGCAACATCTCCGGGACCTCCGCAAGGAGCGGCGGGACCGCCTGTCCAGACACCGCCGGAAGTGACTGTGTCCCTTGCCCCTTTTTTAAAGACTGTTGGGGGTGGGAATCGGGAGTTGGGGATTATTTGGGACTTTTCAGAGGACTATTTGAAATGGACAATTGTTTGGGTTAGGGAGGGGTAGGACTACTTTATTTTTTTAGGGTAAAAATAATTATTTATTTTACATACTTCAACATAGTGTACGCGTTGATGTTATTTTGTGGGGTGGTGGGTTACGACACGTTTGGTTTCCTCAAACTTATCAGCATGAATGATCTAAAATGTCCAAAAATGTTCAAAAGTGCCACTAACAGAGTTAGTGAATTCAATTGGCCTACTAGTACTTTACTAGTACTACTGTCAGTCTCTCCTCCGAGTCCTAGCCCATTATTCTACCTCCCCAAAATGCTTATCTTACCTGTGATTCGTGTTTGAGAATAGAGCTAGGCACAGCGCTGGCTGCATGGCAAATGGCGATTAAGCCACCCCGGACCGAAATTCCGTTGTTGTGGTGTTAGTAGGAGTCGTACCACACTAGCAGTAGTAGCATATGAAAAACAAAGTAAAAAAATGAGACATTGAGTGGCCTGAGAGGAGTATTAGAAGAAACAGTAGCCTAAGCAATGCTGAAGATAAGTATGGGGAAAAAAGAATTGCATGGATGATTATGGCTACAACAAGAACAGGGACACAGCAGCGTAACAAGTCTTCTTGACATGTAGGAGGATGATGTTAACGAGGGATCCAATCGATGGTGGGCATGAAATTCTGAATTTATTTTAAAATACTTGTTTTTTTAACCAGAATTATAATAGCCTAGGATTCATCTAGCTGCCTTAAAATTGATTTGAGGAGGTTGCTTGCACCTTATCCTCCCCAGCAATTGTGTGGAATTATTGTTGTAATTTACTCACACCTCAATGAAAACCACACAGCCTGGGGCAAGAGGGTTAGGGTTTGAAACTTGGATGGGAATGGGGTTTGTGGGGAAGGTTTTGTGGAGAGAGGAAAAAAAAAGCACAGCATGGACAAACAACAAATGAAGATAAACAAATCTTTGGATACAAAGCTATCCATAAATCTTTTAAGGGACATAAAGGAAGTGCATGCACTACTGCATGCATGAAGTTGTTTGCTAAATGGATAGGTTACTGAAAAGTAAGTAGTACTTTCTACAATGTACTAACTATGAAGAAACAATGTGACAGTACAGGGCTGCAGTAATTACTCAATTTGACTTGCCTATTTGCCCTCAGAGAGAAGAACCACTTAGTACATTAAAATAGTTTAAAAAATAGCAAAGAAAAAAGTATACAATGGCTGGAAAGATGAATTGAAGCAGAGAGCAAACAAATGCACAGAGTCACCCTCATGGAAGTTCACAGCAATAACATTACTTAAAAAATAAGTAGAAATGAAGATGGATACTGTAACTGTATGTTGTTGTAGTTGTCCTGTTGAATTTGGGAAGTTGCATGCATCCAGCCATTCCTCTTTTACGCGGTACTCCTCCATTCCATCTGACGCTCTGTCAATCAATGTTGGGGACCAGAAGACACCTTGTCCACTGCCTGCCTGGCAGATGCTGAATTGCGGCTTGCTAATGGTAAGCCTGAGTTCATCCTTTTTCCCATTGCACAGGGTAAAAGCCGGCCCGTAATTGTTGATGGAAAAACAGGAAGTCATATTAAAACACCAGGGAGAAAAAAATATAAGGTACGCTGTGTAGTGCAAAATAACAGTTTCAGTTTCATAGTCAACAGTATTACAATACATACAAGCATAATTTCGAAAGTGCGTACTCTGTGTTTTTAAGGATAAATAAATGTGGGCAAAATTTGCGGATCTTTCCCCTCAAGCTAGGTGTAAAGTGTCAACCCACCCCCAAAAATCGAGAACACCCCCAAGTAGCCCCCCAAAAACATGCGGTACTGTGACCTGGCTGAGGCCTACTTGAAAATCGTGCTAAAACGCGCTCTGCAGCTTGGCACAAATCCCCCTTTTCCACCATGGATTTTCTTCAAACCACTTATTATCAAAATTAGACCTTCCCAGCAGTGCTCCCAGACCCCTCGACCCACCCCCAGAAATGGAGAACACCCCCAAGCAGCCCCCCAAAAAACACGCAGGAGTGCTATCCTCAGCGAGGCCTACCTTTAAATCATGCCAAACGCGCTCTGCAGCTAGGCCCAAAACGCAGGATTCGCGGACCGCGAAATTGCCAAAAATCCGCAAATTCCACGAACGATACGAATTTTACGCCCAAACTTAGTTGATACTAGGACTTCCTTGGCTGATCAAACATAATCCCACTATAGACTGGGTTAATAACTCCCTATGTTTTGAGTCTTCCTTTTGCAGAGATCATTGTTGGGTATCACACATACATTCAGCTCAGGCACTCGCATTAGGACATGTCAATGCCACAGCAACAGAAAAAGATGTTACTCTCCCAGAACATTACAGTGAATTCCAAGATGTCTTCAGTGAAAAGCAATCAGAAATTCTGCCCCCACATAGGCATTACAATGGTCAGATTGATCTGGTTCTAGGGGCAGTTGTGCCATGTGGGAGAATATATGCATTAACGGAGCCCGAGAATGAACATTTGAGTCAATACATAGACAAATACCTAGCTAATGGGTTTATGCGCCTGTCCAGATCACCAGCAGCTTCTCCTTTGATTTTTATATCAAAAGCAAATGGTGAACTCAGGACTTATATAGACTTTAGAGCTCTTAATAACGTAACTGTCAAGAATAGGTATCCTTTACCACTGATCAAGTTAAAAAGGCCAAGATTTCCACAAAACTAGATCTAAAGGGAGAATATCATTTTGTGCAATTGAGGAAGGTGACGAGTGGAAGACAGCCTTTCGTACCTAGTATGGTCTTTTTGAGTATAGAGTAATGCCTTTTGTGTTACGTAATGCTCCCGCCACATTCCAATACTTTTTAAATGATGTGTTACTAGAGTTCCTGGATGTATTAGTGGTGGTATATTGACGTGTAGTTCCTTTAAACCTATATAGGATCTGCATGTTTAGACAACATAGACTGTAAGGCTGGTGTTTAGACTGATTCGAGAGGTATGTTTTCCAGTATACCAGCTAGCTTACAGTGCCACTAGAAACCCCTCTTACCTAGGAGAGAATCCTTCTTGGCGACTTTCGAACATGACAACTCTGTCTCATCAGAGATCACACCTACTGCCTGTTTGCTGCTCGTATGGGGGGACTGCATGCCCCAATATCCATCGCTCTGCCAGGAGGGAGAAGCCTGACACCATTCACGCACTTCAAAAAGCGCAGGTCAACTCAGCTGCGTGTGATGCGCAGACTGCCTGTTTGTTGCTCATTTGGGGGGGACTGTATGCCCCAAGATCCATCGCTCTCCTAGGAGGGTGGAGCCTGACATCATTTATGAACTTTAAAATGCACCGGTCAACTACGCAACGTGAAATGCGCGTAGCCGCGCCCGGGCAGCGCTTGGGGCCAAGGGCAGGCCCGTCCTTGCCCGTCATTGCCAGGAAGAGGCAGGGCAGGGCCACCTCTTTTGGCCTTGCTTCACAGGACCATATCGGATAAGACACTGCTGGCCTTTTACTACGATCCAATGCCCGCTCCGTACTGAACTTTGTGATCTGTTCCAGTCGATTTTTGGGAAGTAAACCGGGGCGAGCATATGCAGTGAGGACTTCTAGACTGTTCTAAATCTGCACTTGAGAAGAGTCTTGTATCCCACCCTCTGTATTATAATGGCCAGGGTTGATTTTCTGCCAACCGTTTGAAAACGTCTTTATTGATCTCTGCATGCTTAAGTTTATCTAAAGTCATCTAATCAGCAACCGTATCCCTCTATGTTCTAAAAGATTGACGTTATACTAGGCTTAAGTGTGAGTGTTGTGGGTCTTAGCCACAGGGACACTGTAGGCTTGGCCTAGCTCTGCAATGGGGAAACGTACTTGTGCTGCCAAACAGTCTCACCAACAAGTAACCACTTCTTCCCTGCTACCTCCGACCTCTATTGATAGAATGTTACAGAGGGCAATAGGGGTGGAAACCTCAGAAATTGAACTCACCGAAAGGCGCCTGTCTTTAACCCCAGATCTTTGCCTTCCGTCTACAGATCAATCCACTTCCAAAACCCCCACTCCATCTTCACCGCGATTAGATGTGCCCTGGTCATCGCCACGACAAGAAGCTGCCCCTTAACCAGAAATTCGTAAGGGGGGTGTTGCTCTTACCTAACGCAATACCGGGACGCGCAAGCAAATAAGTGGGGGCACCAAAGAGTAAGAAAGCTAAAGGAGGGCCTATAACTAGTGTGGATACCTCTAATGCAATAAGAGATTGTACTGTCAACACCCAAACTGATTTGGTGTACCCATTCTGGGTACAGAATATGGTTGTAGACCTACTGGCCCAGTTCAAAATCATCGTAAAGGCAGAAGTTGCCCCTCTAGCAGATTCCATGTATAAACTAGAATCACTGGGGGATACCAGGTAAACAAACATGGGTAACAACCCAATGCAGCCTATGTTGAGGGGGACTGATTTCAGCTGTCAGGTAGACACTTTAGGCCTGACGCCCGCAGATAATACTGGAATCCAAAGGAGCCAGGACTACACTAGCTCATGTGGCTCTAGTTGGCCCAAAAATCAAAATAACAGGAGTGACAAAACTGTTAGGTCACCTCTACCAAGATCAGGTCAACAGCAGGCGCAAGTTCATACGACCCATACAACAAGCAGGAATATTAACTCTGAAGCCAGGAGCGATAGCTTCACTAATACCAGGCAGAAAGAAAATAATAAAAATGCTACAACCTTACCAGGACCCAGCAAGTCCAGAGAAGGGTATGAGGTGGGAGAGAATATAGCAGGTAGTACAGAAGTAACAACCCAACCCACTATAAATTTACCCCCAGCCGCATCTCCTTATGTCATCGTGTTACCGGTGCTAAAAAATGGCCAGCGAGAGTCATATCTGGATCTTAGGAATAAAAGCCTGTTCTGGCTGGAAAGGTACAGACAGTTCCCCTACGACAGGGCAGGAGAAATTTTATTGGTCCGTAGAGTTGGTTGAGTGGGAAATATCCCCAAGACGAAGTAGGGGGACTGTGTAGTTATAATTATTATTTTTTTTTTTTCACAACCAAGATAATTATTATTTTTTTAACAACAAATGTTATTGGGTTATTCTTTGAGAGGAGGGGCGCTAGCCCCACAATGACCTTTAGGAGAGAAATTATGATGTTCGCACTAATAATCACACTTCTACCATTAATCAACACCTGCCAAACATGCAGGTGAAACAATAAAAACAATAAAAACAATATGCAGACAGTTCTCGATTTCCATGCTAGTACATACCGCATAGCGGCATCAATGTTCACATACAAATGGGGCTGCACTGCCCATTCAAGGTGAAGTAGAGAGTATTGAGTAACAAAGATCAAGGGGGTCCATCAGGTCCAAATCTTCTGGTGTTTTGCAGGGCATCCCGGGGCAAGGAAAACTGCTATCTCGGCCCCATACATCTGTCTAACTCAGTCTTCCACACACCCAAGATCGGGGGAGATGTTGCCTTCCATAGTTGCCCTTTGTCCCTCTTGGCGAAGGTAAGAGCCAGAAACAATAAGTGCTGCTTGTACCGATTCCCGCCAATGTCATCAGTGCTATGTAAGAGGAAGAGTGGCGGGTCAAGTGGGAGCTCCCACGACAGTACCTCAATGAGGCAGGACCGAATCCTGTGCCAACAGGGTTGCAATGCCATGCAGCTCCATACAGTGTGCAAAAAGGTCCCCTACTCCTGGTCACATCTCAGACATGTAGGGGACTGAAAAACTCCCATTCGCCAGAGTCGAATCCGGGTATAGTATGCCCAGTGGAGGTATTTGAATTGTATTAGGTGACAGCGCGTGAATACCGCCAAACCCCTTGGGCTGGCGATGGCTTCTGCCCAGTCGTCATCATTTAGGTCTGGGATGTCGGCCTGCCACGCAAGTCGTGTCTTGTTGAGGGTAGTTGGTATGTGGGTGATCAGAGTCTGATACATTTGCCTGATTTTGTGGAAGCCAGATCTCCCATCAGCAGGAGGCCCGCCAGGGAGTGAAATTCCGGAAGGGTCTCCAATGTGCGAATCAGGGGGGTGAGTGAATGCCGAAGTTAAAGAAATTTGTAAAATTGTGTCCTATGGAGGTCGAAGTTGGTCTGTAGTTGATGCAAGGATTTCAATGTGGTGCCCCGTAACACATCCCAGAGGGTCGAGATCCCCACAAGGTCCCATCCCCAGAACGCCTTCAGGGCGGCCACTGAGCAGAGGTATGTACCCTGAAATAGTGGAGTTTTCTGGGTGAGTTTCCCATTCCAGCCCTTCTGTCGGATTTCAGCCCGCCACAGCTGTATCACAACTCTACCAGCCGGCGGCATGAACTCCAGGCGTGCGGTACTGTATAATAAATGAAGGAGGGGTATCTGCTCCATCGCCACATGCTCTATCGAATATGCCAGGTCCGTGGGGCAGTTATACCACCATTCATTTACCAGGAGGATGTGAGACACTACATAATATGAGTAAATGTCTGCAGCTGCAATCCCTCCACAGTATGTAGATTGCACACAGGTGCGGAGAGCAACTGTAACTGCACTGCCATTCCGGAGGAATTTATTATGTATGGTGGTAACTTGTATGAACCAGGAGCGTGGGATAGGGTATGGGAAGTTTTGAAGGCAATATAAGATCTGGGGCAATGACACCATCTTAAAAATAACTGAGCCCCCCGTATAGGGAGAGAGGGAGAAAAGACCAAACTGCTGTTTCGCAATTGAGGCTTGTTAACAGTGGGGTGATATTATGTGTCCAAAAGACATTGGGGCACAGGGATACAAAAATGCTGAGATATTTGAAACCATACGTTGCCCGGGAGAGTCGAGAGGCCCATGTATTGTGAACCTGGTGTCCATACACTAGGAATAGTATTGATTTGGCGGGATTTGTGTGTAAGCCAGTAGTTCCTCCGAACAACCTGAGGATTTCTAATATGCGAGGCCCAGAATACCAGGGATTCATTATGAGGACATCGTTTGCGTGTAACACGATGAGGTCAGATCTCGACCGTGACCAGTTAAAACCTCGGAGTACCGGGTCACTTCTGACCCACGCCGCTAAGGGCTCAATTGCAAGGGCAAACAAGAATGAGGACAAGGGGCAGCCCTATCGGGTACCTCTTTGGATAGGGAAGGAGCAGGAACAATGCCCCAGAATAAATGCAGACACCATGAGGTCGGTGTATAACAGGCGTATATACGCCAGGAAGCGCAGCCCAAAGTTGCCAGGAAGAGGCAGGGCAGGGCCACCTCTTTTGGCCTTGCTTCACAGGACCATATCGGATAAGACACTGCTGGCCTTTTACTACGGTCCAATGCCCGCTCCGTACTGAACTTTGTGATCTGTTCCAGTCGATTTTTGGGAAGTAAACCGGGGCGAGCATATGCAGTGTGGACTTCTAGACTGTTCTAAATCTGCACTTGAGAAGAGTCTTGTATCCCACCCTCTGTATTATAATGGTCAGGGTTGATTTTCTGCCCACCGTTTGATAACGTCTTTATTGATCTCTGCATGCTTAAGTTTATCTAAAGTCATCTAATCAGCAACCGTATCCCTCTATGTTCTAAAAGATTGACGTTAGACTAGGCTTAAGTGTGAGTGTTGTGGGTCTTAGCCACAGGGACACTGTAGGCTTGGCCTAGCTCTGCAATGGGGAAACGTACTTGTGCTGCCAAACAGTCTCACCAACAAGTAACCACTTCTTCCCTGCTACCTCCGACCTCTATTGATAGAATGTTACAGAGGGCAATAGGGGTGGAAACCTCAGAAATTGAACTCACCGAAAGGCGCCTGTCTTTAACCCCAGATCTTTGCCTTCCGTCTACAGATCAATCCACTTCCAAAACCCCCACTCCATCTTCACCTCGATTAGATGTGCCCTGGTCATCGCCACGACAAGAAGCTGCCCCTTAACCAGAAATTCGTAAGGGGGGTGTTGCTCTTACCTAACACAATACCGGGACGCGCAAGCAAATAAGTGGGGGGCACCAAAGAGTAAGAAAGCTAATGGAGGGCCTATAACTAGTGTGGATACCTCTAATGCAATAAGAGATTGTACTATCAACACCCAAACTGATTTGGTGTACCCATTCTGGGTACAGAATATGGTTGTAGACCTACTGGCCCAGTTCAAAATCATCGTAAAGGCAGAAGTTGCCCCTCTAGGAGATTCCATGTATAAACTAGAATCACTGGGGGATACCAGGTAAACAAACATGGGTAACAACCCAATGCAGCCTATGATGAGGGGGACTGATTTCAGCTGTCAGGTAGACACTTTAGGCCTGACGCCCGCAGATAATACTGGAATCCAAAGGAGCCAGGACTACACTAGCTCATGTGGCTCTAGTTGGCCCAAAAATCAAAATAACAGGAGTGACAAAACTGTTAGGTCGCCTCTACCAAGATCAGGTCAACAGCAGGCGCAAGTTCATACGACCCATACAACAAGCAGGAATATTAACTCTGAAGCCAGGAGCGATAGCTTCACTAAAACCAGGCAGAAAGAAAATAATAAAAATGCTACAACCTTACCAGGACCCAGCAAGTCCAGAGAAGGGTATGAGGTGGGAGAGAATATAGCAGGTAGTACAGAAGTAACAACCCAACCCACTATAAATTTACCCCCAGCCGCATCTCCTTATGTCATCGTGTTACCGTTGCTAAAAAATGGCCAGCGAGAGTCATATCTGGATCTTAGGAATAAAAGCCTGTTCTGGCTGGCAAGGTACAGACAGTTCCCCTACGACAGGGCAGGAGAAATTTTATTGGTCCGTAGAGTTGGTTGAGTGGGAAATATCCCCAAGACGAAGTAGGGGGACTGTGTAGTTATAATTATTATTTTTTTAACAACAAATTTTATTGGGTTATTCTTTGAGAGGAGGGGCGATAGCCCCACAATGAACTTTAGGAGAGAAATTATGATGTTCGCACAAAAAATCAAACTTCTACTATTAATCAACACCTGCCAAACATGCAGGTAAAACAATAAAAACAATAAAAACAATATGCAGACAGTTCTCGATTTCCATGCTAGTACATACCGCATAGCGGCATCAATGTTCACATACAAATGGGGCTGCACTGCCCGTTCAAGGTGAAGTAGAGAGTATTGAGTAACAAAGATCAAGGGGGTCACTCAGGGGTCCGTATCTGGCAGAGGGGGAAGTTCGATTACTCGATATGTCGTCCATCAGGTCCAAATCTTCTGGTGTTTTGCAGGGCATCCCGGGGCAAGGAAAACTGCTATCTCGGCCCCATACATCTGTCTAACTGAGTCTTCCACACACCCAAGATCCGGGGAGATGTTGCCTTCCATAGTTGCCCTTTGTCCCTCTTGGCGATGGTAAGAGTCAGAAACAATAAGTGCTGCTTGTACCGATTCCCGCCAATGTCGTCAGTGCTATGTAAGAGGAAGAGTGGCGGGTCAAGTGGGAGCTCCCACGACAGTACCTCAATGAGGCAGGACCGAATCCTGTGCCAACAGGGTTGCAATGCCATGCAGCTCCATACAGTGTGCAAAAAGGTCCCCTACTCCCGGTCACATCTCAGACATGTAGGGGACTGAAAAACTCCCATTCGCCAGAGTCGAATCCGGGTATAGTATGCCTAGTGCAGGTATTTGAATTGTATTAGGTGACAGCGCGTGAATACCCCCGAACCCCTTGGGCTGGCGATGGCTTCTGCCCGGTCGTCATCATTTAGGTCTGGGATGTCGGCCTGTCACGCAAGTCGTGTCTTGTTGAGGGTAGTTGGTATGTGGGTGATCAGAGTCTGATACATTTGCCTGATTTTGTGGAAGCCAGATCTCGCATCAGCAGGCTGCCCTCCAGGGAGTGAAATTCCGGAAGGGTCTGCAATGTGCGAATCAGGGGGGTGAGTGAATGCCGAAGTTAAAGAAATTTGTAAAATTGTGTCCTATGAAGGTCGAAGTCGGTCTGTAGTTGATGCAAGGATTTCAATGTGGTGCCCCGTAACACATCCCCGAGGGTCGAGATCCCCACAAGGTCCCACCCCCAGAACCCCTTCAGGGCGGCCACTGAGCAGAGGTATGTACCCTGCCATAGTGGAGTTTTCTGGGTGAGTTTCCCATTCCAGCCCTTCTGTCGGATTTCAGCCTGCCACAGCTGTATCACAACTCTACCAGCCGGCGGCATGAACTCCAGGCGTGCGGTACTGTATAATAAATGAAGGAGGGGTACCTGCTCCATCGCCACATGCTCTATCGAATATGCCAGGTCCGTGGGGCAGTTATACCACCATTCATTTACCACGAGGATGTGAGACGCTACATAATATGAGTAAATGTCTGCAGCTGCAATCCCTCCACAGTATGTAGATTGCGCACAGGTGCGGAGAGCAACTGTAACTGCACTGCCATTCCAGAGGAGTTTATTTTGTATGGTGGTAACTTGTATGAACCAGGAGCGTGGGATAGGGTATGGGAAGCTTTGAAGGCAATATAAGATCTGGGGCAATGACACCATCTTAAAAATAACTGAGCGCCCGTATAGGGAGAGAGGGAGAAAAGACCAAACTGCTTTTTCGCAATTGAGGCTTGTTAACAGTGGGGTGATATTATGTGTCCAAAAGACATTGGGGCACAGGGATACAAAAATGCTGAGATATTTGAAACCATACGTTGCCCGGGAGAGTCGAGAGGCCCATGTATTGTGACCCTGGTGTCCATACACTAGGAATAGTATTGATTTGGCGGTATTTGTGTGTAAGCCAGTAGTTCCTCCGAACAACCTGAGGATTTCTAATATGCGAGGCCCAGAATACCAGGGATTCATTATGAGGACATTGTTTGCGTGTAACACGGTGAGGTCAGATCTCGACCGTGACCAGTTAAAACCTCGGAGTACCGGGTCACTTCTGACCCACGCCGCTAAGGGCTCAATTGCAAGGGCAAACAAGAATGGGGACAAGGGGCAGCCCTATCGGGTACCTCTTTGGATAGGGAAGGAGCAAGAACAATGCCCCAGAATAAATGCAGACGCCATGAGGCCGGTGTATAACAGGCGTATATACGCCAGGAAGCGCAGCCCAACGTTGATCGCCTTGAGCAATTGAAAAAGATACACCCGTCTCAGTGAGTCGAATGCTTTGTTAATATTGGCGAGGAGCATAACGGCTGGCAGACCGAGCACCAGGGCCCCTGTCATAGCATTATGTACTCTCTGGGTATTGTGGTGAGTGGCTCTTTGCGGCATGAAGCCTGACTGGTTGGGGTGTATCAGATACATGACACATGCACGCAGGCGATCGGCTAGGACTTTCCCAAACAAGTTTATAAGAGAGATGGGACGCTAAGAGGAGAGGTCAGCTGGCGGGTGGCCGGGCTTCAGAAATAACACATGCTCGCGGAGATCATCAGGGAGCTGCCACGGCGGAATGTCCATGAGAAATCCACTATGAGTTCGGCCGAGATCTGTCCATGTTATGCATAGAGAGTTGTGAAGTGTCTCGCGAATTCCCCAACAACGCCCTCCGGTGACGTTTGCAATGACCCATCAACGCCGCGAATGGTGGGTACGACCACCGGGGAAGTATCTGCTTGGCAGAGCCGATGGAGCATCCTGATGGACTTGTTGCCCCATTGAGACACCTGATTTTGTGATGCCTCCGAGATCTCTTTGGCCTCACCCATGTGATATTGATGTAGTTCCTGTTGCACCTGCATCAGGTTTCGCCGTATAGTAGGGCTAGGGTCCCGGTTAACCTGCAAAGCCAGTGTCATCTGGGGTAATACTAAAGCCCCCAGTTGTTCTCGCCGTGTACGTTTTTCTTTCGTGCGATAACTATTTTCAGTACCCCTGATAGTTGACTTCAGGGCTTCCCATAAGATACACAGAGAGGGGACAGAGGGACCATGATTGTCCAGATAGGTGGTGATCGCGGTGTGAAGCATGTCTCGATAAGCAGGGCAATGCAGATGCCAGGGAGACATGCGCCAGCGGAAGGGGGTTTTTCGGGAGCATGTGTGGAACTGCATGGTGACCTGGGAGCCCACGGGCAGATGCATTACTTGTGAAAATCAGTGAAGAAATACCCGAGGGACAAAGAAATAGTCTAAACGGGACTGCGACCCTGGCACTGTGGACAAAAATGTGCAGCTATGTTCTGTGGGGTGATATTCTCGCCAGACGTCAGCCCAAACCAGGGTGGAGACCAGTGGATGCAATTTTGTGGGGCCCGGAAGTAGTGGGCTGTCTGTACTGCTTTTTCGGTCCACTGGCCCCAGTATATCGTTCCAGTCGCCCCCTACCAGGGTCAAGCCCTCAGGTACGTCCCCTCAGAATCCCGAGATCCTAGCAATAAAGGCTGTCCCTAGTGGGGGAGGAGCGTAAATACTGCCTATGGTAACCCGTTTCCCGTACTACGTGACTGTGACAAAGAGAAATCAACGTCCAGGATCAGTCTTGTGTATTATATGCTGAAACTGAACCCTGCATAGTTACACATTTTAGAAATCCCCAGACTGTATGCTGGCTATTAATCCAGCAGCACAGCCCCTGAGAGTCCCACACTGAGATTCAAACGCTACCACTAGACCATTTGTATTCACGCTGCCATACACCAGATAGGGCTAGTACCTCCTTAGACCCTGTCAGAAGACCACCAACCCACCAGAATAACGGTTGTAGGTACCTCTCTTTCAGAACCTTGCTCTTTAATGTATCTGTAAGGAATATATTCGAGGCTCTTGAATAAGTGGATTGACAAACAGAGAGGGAGGGAACTGGCCTAGGTATGAGAACTATGGGGTATTATGGTGAATCAGAGGAGCTTAGATGGGACCAATCAGGTCAGTCCAGTAGTCCTGAGGTAGGGACAGTTACACGGGATGTGGCCATGACAACGCAGCAGGTAGATGGTGACATGATAAGGCAAAGGGTAAAGTCCCCAGGTCTATCAGCCTTTCTAACCCTTGATCTTCAAAACCCCAGTGACATGGTGGCAAAACAACTTACTAGGATATTAAGTAACTTCCCCGTGGCTGCAACAAGGGACACGCAAACAGTGGGCAGCCATGTTTTTGATGCCCCCATTGATAATCAGAATCTAGGAAGGAAGCTAAAGGTCCTATCCTGGAATGTTGCCGGCCTGAAAAGTAAACTGTCTTGTTCTGACTGCGGAGTTTTTGTGGACCAGTTTGATATTTGCTTGTTCCAGGAAACATGGGCATGACAATATTCTTTCCGGGTGGGTTTTGTGTCATTCAACATCCCAACATCTCAGCTACCTCAGGAGGGAGGAGTAGCTTTATGCATCTGGGTAGGCTCACACCTTGGCTGCACAGCCAAACAGTTGGACTCCCTTCCAATGATATCCAATGTGTAGTACTTAGCTTCCACACCATGCTGGAACTGGCTCTTATTAACATTTACTCCCGCCTTGTTAGTTTGAGCAAGGAATCCCCAACTTTTGACCATCTGAGTTCTTTTATTTCCACTATCCCCCCAAATACATGGGTGATATTGGGGGGAGACTTTAATTGCCAATATGAGCCTTTACCAGATATGACTGACACAATCCCTACCGAGGAGGATGCACACAGGTTAATTCCTGAGCCACAAATCGCCCCAATAAAGGCCTGGTCCCCGCTGGTACTCCAGATTAATGCATTTACACTGACTCACTCCTTGAGAGCATGTAATGGTCGCACAGTATCGGACACACCAGGGAACTTAACATTTATTAAAGTAAGCCAAGCCTCTCTCCATGATTACATTCTAGTGGAGACGAGGCTATGGCACAGAGTCCTCGACTTTGTTGTCCTTCCACGCCTTGACAGCGATCATAATGCTTTATCTCTGGTATTTGAATTGAAAGACTTAGGAAGTGCTTTGATCTTCAGTACCCCTGTAGAAAACAGATTAACACTCTCCAATAACAGGAAAAGAATAAAATGGGGGGTAATACAGCAGTCACCAGGAAAGCTTTATGCACTATGCAGCAGTAGTCCCGGCCCTAATAGAACCAGGAGAAGTGGCTGTATCGGCGGGTTCCGCCGATCCTATTAATAAAATTGCAGATTTGCATGCATTGTTGGTAATATCTAAGCTGGCTGATGTATTTTATCCAGAGATGCGCCCGAAGGGGAAAAAAGTGTCTAAGCAATCATCGTTTAATGATAGTTGCTGCAAGGGCAAATGGGTTTTATTGGAGCCCATCAAAGCAAAAGACAGGGTACTCATTAAACAAATGAGGGTGATGTACCTTTTGTGTATAAACATAAGTGGATATTCAACTTATCTCTGGTCTTTATCTGTACCTCTATAGTGAAACGTTTTTATCTTATCCCGAATATATGGGACGTCACTATCCTCATATGTGGACCCAAACCAGGACACATCTAGGCTTTGTCATCACAAAAGCCGGTTACTGAATAAATTGCGAATTCAGTCACAAAATCTGAAGGTAAGACATCTTCATATGAGTGGCCGGTTTATTGATATACCCGCCCAGTAATAAATAAAATAGATCTCTTATTCTGGAGACTCCCAGTAATATCATTATTTTTGTTACACTCCTTAAGCAAATTCAATGGTACAACCATTAGCATAAAAAAAGACTGTTCCACATAACAATACTGTTTCTCAAGTTGACATCTCTCGTAATTGTTCATGAGAGGACACTAGGATAGATCGCTGAAATGAAATGATGTGACATATTAGGTGACAGCTGCTTTATTGTTTTTTATGGATGTACACATGTTTGTCATGATATTGTAGTAATATTGTGTTTCTTTTTAGAAACTGTCCTGATGAAGGTTTTTTAAACCGAAACGCCGCGTCGACCTGTGTTCCTTTGAACATTTTTAATAAAATTTTTGTGTATAATTTTTATGTATTTGCTGTATTTGTTGTGTACAATATACCTGCTTTTTAAAAAATTCAAGACAAACGTGTAATAAACTTATGTTTATTTTATATATACCAAATTTTTGATTTAGAGTGCTTCTTGTCACATGAAATCTTTTATACATTGATATGCTAATATGTCCATGATTGAAACAAAAGCTTGTTGTTATGAGAACTTACTTATTTGCAATTGAGTTCTAGTGGTTGTGTCCAGTAAAGGAATTTGCTTAGTGGGTAGCCTACCTAGTAGGTACCCAATCTTTTGATCATTCTCCAACGTAGGGACATTGCAATACGTTTTTCTGATGTACAAAGAGACCACATGCCTAGCAAAAGAGACGTGGAAAATGAACAGATGGGAAGCCCTAAAAACAGCCCATGCCTGCAAAGATTTAAAGGAGCACTGGTCCATAGTTAGCATGGGCAGTAGCGAGGGCAAGCCAGCAATAGAACCAAATATAGCAGTAGAAGCATGGGTAGTGCACTTTCAGGCATTGTACACTACAAAGAAAATTCCCGGCCCATGTTGATCCACCCGTAATTCTGCTTAGGGTTAATCATGTAGATGCCACAGAGTTTACACTGCTAGGGATGGCAAATGTGATAAATAGCCTCCCCCCCACCACCGCGGTAAAGCACCGGGATTGGACAAGATTCTGGGGGATCTCTTCCAGCATGAAACGAAAATCTGGGAACCCTATCTAAAGGTTTTATTTAATGCTCTCTGAAAGGGTGTGCTGATTCCCGAAACCTGGGCTGGGGCAGAAATAGTTCAAATTTTTTAAAAAGACTCACCTTTCTTGTCAGCCAACTATAGACCAATCAGTCTGATTGACGTGACACAAAAACTTTTTGCAGGGGTAATCTTTGATCGCCTCCAGGGGTGGATGGACAAGCATGAGATATCAAGCCCATATCAGGCCGGATTCAGGAAAAACACTTCCACAGTTGACCAAATATACAGACTCCAACTTATATTTTGGAAAACTGTGAGAATGGAGGGCGGCAGCCTCAATTTGATCTTTGTGGATCTTAGGCCGGCCTTTGATCTGGTGCCCAGGGTAAAGGTATGGGAGATACTCAGAGAAATGGGGATCCCCCTTACCTAGTGAGCATACTTATAAGACTGCATGAAGATGATTTTTCCCAGGTAAGGTGTGGGAAAAGAGGTGACCTGACCTCACGATTTCCAGTTGACAGAGGAGTAAGGCAGGGCTGTGTGCTCGCACCGACCCTATTTTGCCTCTTTGTCAATGCACTGATTGCCCAACTTAGTGAGGTCAGTGACAACGACGCCCCAAACTGGTAGGGACCAAAATCCCAGCAATGATGTTTACTGATGACACCCTCTTAATGTCGAAATCCCCTATGGGCATCTTGAGGGTCTTGGGCAGCTTTACCATCTTTTGTAACAACAGGGGGTTCAAGATCAATACTAAGAAGAGAAAGTTCATGGTCTTCAATCCTCCCAAGACATTGCATCCCAACCCAAGTCTAGATGGCATCATGTTGGACAGGGTGATGGTATTTGAATACCTAGGGGTCACCCTGACAGAAAACATGGGGTGGGACATACAAATTGCTAAAGCCAAGCTTAAGCTAGCTCAGACTAGTGGAGGAATTATCAAACTATTGAGAAACTCTTCCTCCAAACCTGCCAGGCCTATAGTGGAGATCCACAAGGTGCAACAATGTATGGGGCTGATTTATGGGGGCACTGTTATTGTGGAGACGCGAGTAAAGTAGAAAACAGTTTTCTGAAACAGATTTTTGGTCTCTCCTCCAGTACCCCCCCTCATCCCTTTATGGCTGGACCTAGGAATTAGACCCATTGAGGAGGAGATAGTTCTCAGACCCCTAACCTTCTGGATTGCAGCATTGGGTGACACCACAACTGGCAGCCTACAGAGCAGAATTAAAAGAGATATTGAGCTTTCAAGAAGCAGCAAAAATCCCCTGGTTTATCCATATAAAAATTGAATGTAGCCGGATGGGAAAACCAAGCCTGTGGAGCAACCCAGAGGAAGCGTGTTCTGCAATCTCCCATTCGGAAGTAGTAAAAGCCTACTGAAGGAGTAAGCTAGCAGAGGTGCAAGGGAGCCCGTCTACAAGACACCTGACGGCAACATTTTTATCCTTGAAGGACGAGTACCTAATCAAGCCCTTTTTAGATGACTTTTATCCATTCCTGGCAAGGAACTTATATGTCCAGAGCAGACTGAGCAACTTGCCGCTCCATGTTTTTTCCAGCAAATGGTCAAACGTAGCCAGGCGAGAGTGTCCAGCCTGTAACTGGGAGGAAGAGTCAGAGTTGCATGTCATCTTTTTTTGCCCTGCATACAAACTAGCGAGGAAGCACTGGCTTGTCCTACTGTGCAGGAATCTAGGGTTTGTACAGTATGTAGAGGCATTCAAAGTTTTAAAGCATGACACCTGTAAGCCCATTGTTTTTGCTGTATCGCGATTCTTGACCTCAATGTGGCGTAGGCACTGGTCTTTTTTATATATGCCTGTCCAGTAACAAATAGCACATTGTACCTGATTTTCTAGGGTCTTTCTAACTCATTTTTAAAACCTTTTATTACTTTTAACTTTAAAACAAATCAAGTTTTTATTGTTCAGAATGTGTACATTTCCTTTTCCTATGTTGGCTAAAACGTAACTAGAATGAACTGCCATTGTATGACTATTTTATGAAATTTTTAATGTTACTTATACTAACTCTATCCTTATCGCCACTATTGATGGGTCTTACCAGATGCTTGCCTTTTGAAGTTATTGCCTCTTGTTTTGCACACACCTCGCACATGTATTTTAACAAGCCTACTGGACTTAGCAAAGAGTCAGTGCAGATCCCTCCTTCTTATCTGAATTACCAAGGTGATGTAACTATATTTTTACACATAGGACTGGTTATTATTTTTACAATTTTAAACTGTTATGAATTGTTTTGCACTGTTTATTGTTAGTATACTTTTATGGTCGCTTAGACCGAAATAATGCTTTTTTGGTACTGGAATTGGAAACAGTGCGATTCTTTTTGCTCAGCTACTCGTGGTCTCTTTGTCTCGAAGAGATACACAGAATAAACGGTGAGGACATTTTCAATAAGCATTTATTGAACCAGCGTCATTCTAGTGTAAAATAGGTGTGCTGAAACAACCATTAGACAGAAACAGATATATATGATTATAAGCACCAATAGAGTAAAAGGATGGTAGATTTCTACCATAGTGCTAAAACGATGAATACAGACAGGTATATAAATACATGCCAGTAAAATGCATACTCCTACGATGCGACCCTAACTAGATGTACCTAAGTGTACCTAACATGTATGTAGGTATAAAGCCAAGAATCCCTGTAGGATAAAGTCAACCCATTACCTGAAGTGAGAGAGTGTGGGACCCCGTTTTGGTCTCGAGAGGGACACCCGGTGAGGGATGTTAGACCACTGCAAGCTGGAGTGTCTGTGTTAGGGAACCTCAGCGTCTTGCGTCAGTGTGTCAGCATAGAAGTCCTTGTTTTCCTCTCCGTTCCTCAGCAAAGATATGGTGTTTATATACCCAAAGTTGTACCCTTAGGGGATCTACCTTGCTGTGTCATGTCAGACTTAGGATGACGGAAGGTAGGACTCTTATACATAGTTATTATTCGGGAGATGGTAGTCCTGTTGAGGTTCCAAGAATTTTTATGCATAATGGATGAGGCTAGTTTTCAGGGAAAACCCCATGTCCTGTTAGCAGTACCGTAATTAAGTAAAAGGTCAGTCCCAAGAACCGTTATGTTATCTAATGGCAGGGCGAAATATAGGAGAAAGGTTTGTTTTCTACCTGAGCCTATATTGTTGTACCTAAAAGAAACATAACAATATAGTGATGATATTTTGATCTATTCATCTAGTACAAACATTCACAGGAAACATATATACATGGTGCTTAAAGCATTCAGAATAAACAGGTTGTACTTTAAACTCAGCAAGTGCAAGTTTCATGTGACTAGGGTGGAATTCTTGGGAGTGCTGATTTCTCCTACAGGCCAAGAAATGGCCGAATGTAAGATTCAGGCTGTAAAGGATTGGCCAAGGCCTGTTAACGTCAGAGACATCCAAAGCTTTCTGAGGTTTGCAAACTTCCATAGAAGATTTATGAATCAGTTCTCCAAGATTGTAGCTCCCATACCCAGACTTTTGAGGAAAAAGACACCCTTTTCATGGATGGAAGAAGCTGAGAATGCTTTTGGCACTTGAAACAGGCATTTGCTTCTGCTATTGGATTACCATAATCCTGAGAGACCATTCATAGTTGAAGCGGATGCATCTGAAGTAGCAATTGGAGCAATTGTTTTGCAATGATAAGAAGAGTCAGGACAGATGCACCCTGTGGTATGCATGTCTCACAAACTGAACGAAGCAGAATCTCACTACTTTATTGTCGAATAAGAATTACTGGGGATAAAGGATGCCTTTATGGAATGGCAAGATTACTTAATTCATGGAAAACATGTAGAGACGGTATACCTAGATCATTGCAATGTACAGTTCATGAGATCTGCCCAGTTGTTTCACCAAGGCAGCTCCGGTGGATGTTGTTTTTTGCTGAATTCATGTTTGTTGTCACTTATAGGCCAGGTATCGAAAATATAAGGTACATGATCTCACAAGGAAAGACTCTACGCCAGAGATCAACACTCAGAAAATTCAATCCATTTTACGTTCTTACCAAGTCATCTGTGCTATTCGAACAGAACAATTCCTCAAGCAAATAGCAAAAAGTAAGCAATGGCTTAACAAAAATCCTAAGTGGAAGTTGAAACAAGAACTGCCTATTTAAGGATCACAGCTATTAATACCCTCTAACACCATGCACAAAGAAGGTATCCAGTGGTGTCATGATGCACCTGGTGCAGATTGTCATGGAATAGATAAAACACTTGATAGGGCATTGAGGCAATTTTGGGGGCCTTCCGTAAGAAAAGATATAGAGAATGCCATACACAAATGTGAGAAATGCACACAAGCAAAAACTGACCACATGAAACCACAGGGCTTACTTTAACTGTTACCCACTACTGAGGTCCCCTGGGAAACTATATCATTGGATTATATTGTAGGCTCACCTAAGGACAGATGGTGCACAGCCATTCTTGTAGCGGTCGATAGTCTCACTAAATTGGGCCATTTCATAACCTGTTCCTAATTCCCTAATTCAGGACAATTAGCTCAGTTATTGCAGACACACATAGTTCATTTACACAGCCTCCCAAAAATCATTATATCTGATAGGGATACATAATTTACAGCAAATTTTTGGAAGGTATGGTGTTCCGCATTACATATGACCTCAGCCAAATACACGAGTTTCCACCCTGAAACAGACGGACAGACAGAATGTCTAAATCAAACAATACCTATGTTGTTATGTGTAGGTAAACGCCGACTCGTGGGTGGAGTTACTATGGCTTGCTGAAGTAGCCTACAATAGTGGTAAACTCAACTTGACCCAAATAACGCCCTTTTATAGTACTTAAATATTTCACCCACAATTAATACCATCAGGACAACCAGTTAGGATTTATAAATTACAGGAAGTACATGAAAGAGTGTCTTATATACAACAAACTTTAAAAGAAACACACAGGAGTTTACAAGAAGCAAAGAAACAATATAAGAAAACAGCAGACAAACATCACAGACCCAGTTTATAATACCAGAAAGAAGATATGGTGTGGTTATCCACGAGGAACATCTGCTTCAGAAGATACAGCATATTCAATCCTAGATTCATTCGACCATATAGGATCAAAAAAAGTGCATACATTCGGTTACATTGTAACTAGCTTTGCCTAAAACTCTAAGAATCCACTTGTTTTTCCATGTATAATTGTTAAAAACGTCATACACACATGTAAAAAAAGACTCCTCCCGTTTTAATGGACAGTGAACCTGAATACGAGGTTGAAAGAATATTAGACTCAAAGAAAAGAGGATTCTGGTAATGGTATCTCATATCTTGGAAAGGGTATTGTGCAGAAAAAAGCTCATAGGAACCAACAAATGGGATTCATGCACTGCATCTCTTAAAAGCATTCCACCCACAATTTCCAACAAAACCTGGGCCCTGACAGCGTTCTCGTGGGGAGGGATGTACTGTAACACCCAGAAGGAAGGTCCCTTAAATCCATCACAGTGAACACTGTCACGAATCCAACAGCATCATATAGATGTGGCAGTCAGGAAGATAACAAACTTCTGGTATTATATATAAACCTATTTCAACACTTAGTGGGGTGGTGGGCTCCTCAAACTGTATAAGATGCAATAAAAAGAGTAACAACTACAACTCCCATGAGGACTAATGAGTGTGTAATTACTGTTGTGATGTTGAAACAGGAGGGACTATATAGGTCACCAAGACCTCTGCACCTCCCCAACCCCCACCCCCAGCGATGCCCCCCAGCAGACCCTACTTGCCTGGCATCCACTCACAACAGAAGATGCCCTAAATATGGAGCAACTTCAGACCCTGCCCACTCCACACGTTCCACAGGGCCACCACAGCCTTCGCACCTGTGCTACCTCAAACAATTAACTGCTCCCTCAAACCGCAACATTCTCCGACAACTGGAAGTGCGCTGAAGTCAATCCTCTCCTAAAGAAACCTTCCACAAACCCGATGGACCTCAAGAATTTGAGTCCGATCTCATGGCTCCCATTTTCAGCCAAGGTCATCGAAAAGGCTGTCAACATGCAGCTAGCACACTTCATTGAAGCCAACAATATCCTAGACACCTCTCAATCATCCGGATTACGCAGCAATCATAGCACTGCGACCGCCCTCCTTGCCACCACAGATGACTTTCATGCCCTCCTCAACCAAGGCCAAACAGCAGCCCTCATCCTCCTGGACCTATCAGCAGCCTTTGACACATCTCCTACCGCACACTAGCCACAAGACTCCACAATGCCAGCATCCAAAGAAAGACCCTAGACTGTTTACGCTCATTTCTCATGGGCAAAACACAGAGAGTCCCACCCTTCCTCTCAAAAACAACAGAGATCAGATGTGGATTACCCCAAGGATCCTGCCTCAGCCCCATCCTCTTCAACATCTACATGGCCCCCCTCAGAAACATCATCAGAAACCACGGGCTCAACATCGTCTCCTACGCCGATGACTCCCAGATCACCTTCGCCCTTACCAAGGAACCCGACATCACCAGGATTAACTTCCAAGAAGGGATGACACCCATCGCAACCTTGATGAAGAACAGCTGCCTGAAAATCAACTCAGAGAAAACAGAAGACCTCGTCCTTGGCTCTACCCCTTACGCATGGAACATCTTGCCTGCCACTGCAGCGCCTATGTGTGCAGTTTAAACTGCCATCTATACTTGGCTTTTAAAACCTCTTCCCAAGCCTTAAACTCTCCTTTTCTTCCATATAAGTTATCCCCATGGTAGGAACTACGTAGCCCAAATGAAAAGGTGCTGTGTAACTAAAAGGTATGACATGTAATTTTAGGTTTCACATGTCCTGGTAGAGAAAAACAAATGCAATTATTTTTCAACTTCTTTGATGCCTAACCCTCTCATAGGCTACCTAGGGAATTCCTTATTACACTTTTAAGCTGTAATTCCTGATTGAGAAGGAGTTGCTCTGTCATAGTAATTTTAAATACTCGTTGCTGGTAAACTTGGATTAACACGACTATTTCAGAAATGCCACTTTTAGAAAGATCATTAATATTAATGGGTTATCCCAGTATTTCACAGAATTTGGGGAAATATGACAGTATATACTAACAGTAGGTTCTATCAAGAAAAGTGCAATTACTTCAAAGAGTTAACATTTATCCAGATCATCTAGGAGAACCAATCAATGGTACACAGTCAACATTGATTACCATAAAGACAATAAAAGATAAGGGTGACGATGTGAGTTCAAAATGCACATGATATATTAAGAATCATATATCTTGTAAAACAATATCTATACTAATATCTTAAAGACACATGACTGTAGCACAACATATAAGATTACATACATAAGTCACAGACACAATATAGATACAGACACAATATGTGGATACTCACCAATTGCTTCATCAGTCACAATCCGGATTTAGTGCGAGTTTCTCAACGGAAACCACCCTCCTGGGCGTGACAGAGACCATCCGCCAGAAATTGGATAGAGAAGAAACAGTAGCGCTCATCCTATTGGATTTGAGCGCTGCTTTCGATACCATCTCACACAAAGTGCTCTTAAACACTCTGAGCGAAATAGGAATTAGTGGGTATGCTTTGAAATGGATCCAGGATTTTCTTTCTAATAGGACATTTCAAGTTTTCTCTCAAAATGCATGTTCTGAAATGCATTCCTTCAGTCACGGCGTACCACAGGGATCTATCCGGATTCCTCTTCTCTTCAACCTTTATGTTAAGCCTTTGGCTGAGTTAGTTGAAGAGTCGGGACTCACGATATATTCCTATGCCGATGATTCACAAATTATTTTCTCATTGGCGGCACAAAATGTAAATGTAAATGACATCTACACGCTCAAAACTGGACTAAACAACATCGCAACCTGGATGAAGGAAAACTTTTTAAAACTTAACGGAGAAAAAACAGAGGTTGTCATCTTAGGGAAACAGAAACATCTATGGAGCCAGCAACACTGGCCAGAGAAAATGGGCAACCTTCCAAACCCAGTTTCGCAAGTTCGTAACCTAGGGGTACTCTTAGATGATACCTTGAGCATGTATGCACAATCAGTTAGAGTGGCAGCCACCTGTTTTTCTATCATACGGTGGCTAAGAAAAATCTGCTGGATGCTTCCTGAATCAACAAAAAAAAACGGTGGAGAATGCCTTAATAACATCCCGCTTAGATTACGGAAATGTCCTTAACATAGGATCAAATAAGGCCAACCTCCATCGTCTACAGATGGCCCAAAATGCGGCAGTAAGATTACTATGTAAGGTACCAAAAAGGGAATCAGCGTCGGCATTCTGACGTAAACTTCACTGGCTTAACATTGAGAATCGAGTGAAATTTAAAGCACTCACTTATATGTATAAAATAAAAGCCAACATAGCTCCGAAGTACCTCTGTTCACTGGCAAATAGCTATATTCCATCCAGGACCCTCAGATCAGCTACTCAGGGTCGCTTTAGTGTCCCTAAATTTAAGTGTATTCGCATAGGAGGAAAATCTTTTGCCTACTTAGGCCCGTCCCATTGGAATTCTCTCCCCATTTCACTGAGAAATGAACCTAACTATCCCAGTTTCCGAAAGTTGCTAAAAACTTGGTTATTCGACAAATAAGACCCTTTCTACCTGTAAACAGCAAAGATGCGCCGGGAACCCTTTTTGGGTAGCCGTTGCGCAGTACAAGTGAAAAAAAATAAAAATAAGTGCCATATATATGGTGGATTACATAAAACGCAATCCAAATGTTAAGACACTTGACATTATCAACAAACATAGAAAAAACAATGTGATTGGATATCTGTGTATCCTTAGTTTACATATTCAAGCATATGCACTTATTCTTTGGGCATAGAAATGTCAGATATTAGTACAGAACACCTATTCTTTGTGTAGACCTTTCGAGCATTAAAAATCTGATTGCTCATGCGTGTCATCATGAATTCAGGAAGAGTTAACCGACTCCTGGGTATAATCCCAGCAAGCACAGAAGTTTTAGATGCGGGACTGCCTTCATGACACACACGAGCTATCGTATTCAGAAGGCCCACAGTGAGGACAGCTGTGATTTTGTGATCCCTTCTTCCCTGTAGCAAATAAGAGGCCTTCAAAACAGGCTGTTTTTGAGAAAACTTTAGTCCTGAAGAAGACCCTGGGGGATGTTCCATAAAAGCACTCTGCATTGAGGGTCGAAACATTGACGTGAAGAATAGGTGTTCCGTACTAATATCTGACATATCTACGCCCAAAGAATAAGGGCATATGTTTGAATATATATAAACTACTGGACTATATCAATCAATCAATCAAAAAATATGTTTATTTATATCCTAATCTTAAACAGGTGCAAAGGCATAGTTACCAATTTAAAATATTCAACGGAAAAATATTACAAATAGTTACAGATAAAAATGTTCCACTACAGGTTAAAAATCTTCCACACACAGTATACATATCTTAAGAGTAGATACCAGTAAAATATCACTTTCTTAGGATAATCCTTACCCTTTAAGAATTATTATTACATTAAAAACAACCTTTTTCTCTTAGACAAGCTATTTAATTCATTTATTATAAAATTTCTAAAACTTACTCCTGGCTTGTTTGGGATCTCTGAACTACCTTTATGTAATTCCCCAGAGCAATAGCAATTTCGATAGAAGGCATTTCTGTTAGAAGGTTGACCGCCTGTTCCCGTGTTCTTATATCGTATTTTAAAAATATAGGGCGCAGCCATAATTTATGCTGTTCTAATATTGTTAGGCAATCAAGCAGGATGTGCACTAGATCCCCTTTTGTGCCCAGGCTACACTTACAACACCCTTTGTGGTCTAACATTTTCGATTTGAATTCTTTACTTATCAACCACGGATTGATCCCAATTTGCATCCTTACTATCTCCTGCCTATACCAGTGATTTGGTAAGATATCCAAATAAGGGAACCAGTTTTCCTTTGACCAAGAGTTCATCATAAATTCTACTGATTTTTTCTTTTTCTTTTTTTCGGTCCTTCTAGAGACTTCTTGCCCTATTAAATTTCAGATCACTCTTAGTGCAGACTATTTGTTGGCATTCTTGACACATCTCCACCTTTAGACCCTCACAGGCCTGCACCATTTTTTCCCTACAAGTTTTTGCCCATTTTAGGTTACTGAATTGGACCTCTTTCCTACACCATTGTGCAACTTTTTGGCCTTTTTTATTTTCCAATCGTTTCCAAAATCTAATCACCGCTGTACTTGTACCCACCAAGACTTTGTTCTTAATTCAGTTCTTATTGCTTGGACCATTGATGATTGGGGGAGTGATAAAAGGGTTCAGGCATTTCCCTTCCTCCATGTCCCAGACTCCCTTACCGCTCAAATAAAGGATTTCCGCGCCGTAGAGGACTTTCGGGGGTATCATTGCACTAAAAGCTTTTAGTAATGGACGGTGAGACATATCCCTGTAATCCAGGTTAAACATTTTTAAACCAGAGATTGATGTGTGTGCTTTTGCTTTTTGGGCTTCCAGATGAGTATGTCAGTTTAGTGTCTTATCGAACCACATCCCTTGGTATCGATATTCATTAACCGTTTCTAGTTTAAGATCTCCTAAGAACCAATTAAACTTAATTGCCTTTTTACCAAAGCATAACATTTTTGTCTTGTCTAAGTTTACTATTAAAAATTTCCTAGCACGGTATTCACTAAAAGATTTCAACTTTCTTTGGAGGCCTGACTCTGTCTGGTCTACTATTACCAGGTCGTCCTCATATAAAAGACAGGGCACCTTTTTTCCATCCATTCTTGGGCTTGCACTACCCTCAACCTCTAGACAGGCAGGTAAATCGGACAGGAATATAGAGAATAACTGCGGGGCCAGAATGCAGCCCTGTCTCAAGCCATTTGCAATAGGCATTTTTGGCGTTAATGACCCTTCAGTATCCCTAATTACTTGGGCCCAATTACCTCGGTGTAATTCTTTTATTATAGCCAGCAGGTCTTTGGGGATATTTTTCTTAATAAGAGTTTCCCATAAGCAGTCCCGATCTACTGAGTGGAACGCTGCTCGGGAGTCAACAAAACAACAGCAAAGCTTGCCATTTTGTTCCGTTGTCTCTCTTGCCATTGCCCATAGTGCAAAGCAGTGGTCTATCGTGGAATGCCCCTCTCTGAATCCTCCCTGTTCAATGGGTACGATTGAGAACTCATCGGCCCAAGCATTTAGTCGATTTAACACAATTTTTGAGAATACCTTCTCTCCTACATCTAGAAGGTTAATCAGTCTGTAATTTTGTGGTGCGTCCATACTACCTTTTTTATGGATTGGCCTGATTACAGTGCCCTTCCAATTCAATGGCATTATGCCTTCTAATAGTATTAAATGGAACATCTGGGAGAAGAATCTTGCACACCACTTTAACTCTGACTTTAATATTATTGCAGGGAGATTATCAGGCCCTGCCGCACGAGTTAGCTTCAGTTCCCTTATTGTGTTTCCTATTGCTGTTCATTAAAATCTATTTTGAGTTCTTCCGATATTTCCTGCCAAGGTTTGGGCTCTATTTCTCCTTGGGGATCTCGAGCCCCAAACAGTTCCCTTAAGTACTTCTCCCAGGCTGTCTCACTAATGACACATTTCATTTCTCCGTCTGTTGGGGCGGAAGCTGCTTTTACAATTTTCCAAAATTGTCTTAGGTTTTTATCTTCAATTGATTCTAACAAGTTTACCCAACATTTCTCTTTGAATGACCTTTTTGCATCAGTAACCATTTTTTTTAATTCAACTTTCAGCTTATTTAAATATTTTTGTCTCTCTTGGTTGAAATTTTTCCTTGGACTTCTTAATACTGCCCGTATCTCCCTTTTTTTTAGATTGGCAGTCGATGGAGAACCATTTCACTTGGCTAACCGGGGTTTTTGTACCCTTTCTTTTATCCTTTTTTAGTTCTATCCTTAGGCACTGAACTACTTGGGCTATCTTCTCTATAAACCATTCCAAGTTTTTACTCCCGAGATCTTCTGGTTCAACTTTAAGTTGAAAGGCCTTTAATTTTTCCTGATACTCCTCTGTTAATCTTGTCGTCACACGTTTGGGGTAATCAACTTCTTGTGGGATCACTTTCTCTCTGGGCTCCCTCCTTCCCCCGTATATCATTAGATGCAGTTGATTGTGGTCACTGATTTCGCTTTGATGTAACTTGAATTCCCATACTAGAGGGAAATTCCAGGCTAACATAAAAATGTAATCAATTGGACAGTTTTGTAAACCTTTTTTGAATGTCTTCCCTGCCGGGCAGTCTGTTTTAACTCTGCCATTTAGGCAAAAAATACCCCTCCCTCCTGAAAAGTTTACTAATTGCATATCCTGTTTCGAGGGATCACATACTGGGAAACTGGCATAGTTTATTCCATGTACATCCAACAGTTCTCTATTCCAGAGATCAGCCTTTTTGGGTGTAGCTTATGGTTGAAATCCCCCATAATTATCAGTACATCTGAGGCATATTTTTCAAATAAGGAGTCAATGTCCTCTTTAAAGTTCCCCATCTCAATTACATACTCTGCCGCATTATCTCACTGCATATATACATTTATAAAAGTCAGCATTTCATATTTCTTATCCAAGATCAGTAGGTCTAATCTACAAGCCAATAGCCATTTACATTTCATTTTTAGCGGTGTTACGTCTCTTAATACTTTTGTTGAAACAAGAGTCATTATTCCCCCCGATGGGCGACCGAATCTTTTTCTCTTGGCCGGTCGATTTAGTTGTAGGTAACCCTCAATGAAGGGGGTTTCGTCGCATACCCAAGTCTCTTGTAGGCAGGCAATTTCCACTTTATTTACTGCTTTCTTTATATGCTCTTGTTTTGTGTCATTGCCTAAGCCATTTACATTCCATGTCAAGAGACTTAGACTGTGCGACACCCCCCATCCTATTCTAACTCACTTAGACCACCATCTTCAGCTCTTCCCTCCATATACCTCTCGGAGGGATCTCCCACGTAACTTCTTTGGCTCCAATTATCCCATGAGTCATCCTTTCCTGTGTTATTTACCACTATGTTCAGGCGGCTGCCATCTTCTTCGTTATCTCTTAGTAGCTTCACCTGTCTCCTCCCTAGACCTGCATGGCACTTGAGGAAACTACTTCCTGAGAGTCCCTTTACTTCCCTCTCTGGTATAACCCTTATTCCCACTTGGGTTATCTCACTAGTAGCTTTTATAATTGCCATTTTTACCAGATCCGAGTGAAGTAATACTTTTGTTATTTCCATGCCATTTGTGTTTTCTATGAAGCCCACCTGTCTCAGGTCTTTTGAGCCAATCCCACTCAGGCTTGTGCATTTAGAAAAGGAAGTCAAAATCTGTGCCCTATTTAGTGGGTTCATTTTCCTCAATTTATTTCCCCTTTGACCCGCTTGCACCGGTTCCAGGTACACCCATTTATTATTACCCACCTCTAATACTTTCTTGGGGGTTTTAGGTTTTATCTGTCTACCCTTTGCCCACCCTGGGGGCCTTATTTTACTTTCCACTCCTACTAGATCTTGGAGTTGTGATGTTTCAACTTGGTTACCAAACCTCTAGTGGACTTGGGGTTGTCCCCCTGAGGATGGGTTTGCGCTCTGATTTACAAAATTGATTTTTGGGAATTTCTCGTTTAAACCCTTACTACTCTGGCTCTTCCTTTGTACCCTTGAAGTGTTTTTTTTACTCTCTGATTGTGGGAGTCTAGTCGGTACATAGGTCAGGGCAGAGGCATTTAGGCTTGTCTGTTCCTCGCCCTCCGTTTCCTTCCCTTTTCCTTTTATTGTTGTTTTAGGGGCCCGCTTCTTGCCTGCCCTGCTTTTAGTAGGGACCCTTATATATTTACAATGCCTTTTTAACAGCATTGGGCATTTGGAGATATATACATTATCTAATACCTCAGCCGATTCGCTCACTATACTTTGTTCTATGGGCTGGGGGGTAACTACTGGTCTTAACATGTGTGGCATTTGACCCTTAATTCCTACCAGCTCCTCTTCAATCTTTTTTAAGAATGATTTTTGTGCTTTTAAAACTCCATTATTCAACAATGTTGCTTCTAAAATTCATTAAAGTGTTTTCTGTAACATCATTAATAAGTCCGTCATGGAGAATGTGGGTGATGCAGACAGGTCCGAGTCCTGTGAGTTGTTTCTCTCTGAGGTAACTTGACTTCCTGTTCTTGAAGCGTCCTGCTGGTTTATATTTTTTTCACCATTTAAGTGTTGCAGAACTTGGTCGGGTGAAACAAAACTTGGGCCCTGACTTTAATTTCCCAATTGCCCTTCATTTTCCGAAGTTTGCAAAGAAAAAAGTTTTGGGGATGATGAAAGGCGTGGCGCTGTTATTTGAAGATTTTGGCTCAGGAGGCTGAGGTTTATCAGCAGGGGGTCCCCCAATTCTTCTTCAATTTCTTCTACTGGGGGTACTCCCATGTCTTTCCCCATCTGGCTCTCCTCCTCAACCCCCGAGTTTTTTTCATTCTCAGCCCGTGCTCCTCCTCATTTTCTAAATTTATTACAGGCGGCTCTGTAATTTTATAATGTTTCCCTACAAAGTCCTTTATAGATTTAGAGGCTACCGTGCTATCTTTCCGGTTAGATGTTGAGGTGCAACCCTTTTTGGCTTGCAGGACTTGTTTAGTGGCCCTTTTATCTTTCCTCTTCTTACGTCATCCCTTACTATTGTCCTCGGCGGAAGCCTGGCTTTCCTGGCTCTCTTCCACTGTCCTTGATCCCTCCATTAGCTCGCTCCTCCCTGGACTTTCTTCGAAAGTTTCCTTGCGCAATTTTTGCTTTCTTTTCGGGGCCATCCTTCTTTAATTTAGGGCTACTTTTTATCTCAGGTGTTGCTGCAGTTATTCCCTGTATACTTCCAATTCACAATTTGTTTATGGTTATCAGGGTGGTGGGTTACTGTACATGTGATAATTCTTTTTCCTCATGCATTCACTTACCTCTGTTGTACCGTTTGTCTTCCAGCCTGCCTTGCCTCTCTATTGGGACACTTTCCCTGGGACACTTTCCCTGGGCTCTAATCAAGTAGTCTCTCTTTTTCTTCTTTCCGTCTGGGGGAGAGAGGGAGGGGGGGTTCAGCCACTTGGGGTCTACTTCCCTTCACAGGCTCCTTCCCCTTGTGTAGTCAACTCCCTGACCCCCAGCTGCACCTCTGGGTTCTCTTACTTTCTCTCTGGGCTCATTCAGTCCTTCTTTCCCTGCACCGAGGTGCAGTGCTGATGGCCTTAGGTTTTATTGCCCAGAGCACGTTTGCCCACGGTTTCGCTCTTATTTCCTTGGATGCCACCTCACTGTTGGAGCTCACATGCCTGTCCCCCCCCCCTCGCCGAACCGCTATAACGCGCCCGGTAGGATCAGGCGGTGCAGGCAGTTCCAAACAGGCTCTAAGAGGGCCTTTCAGGGGCTAGGACGGGCTTTAAACGTCTTTAAAAGGCACAAACTTCGACCACGTTCTCCCACGGTTCCGCAGCCGTTTTTGCTGCCGTAGCGGTCCTTGCTTGTCAATCGGCTCTGCGGCTCTGCGCTCGGCTACCGGGGCTGCGCATGTCTTCGCTGGTCAGCTCTCCTCACTCGTCCTCACGTCGACAGGCTGGCTAGGCAACAACAGAAGCTCAGGCAACAACCCCTCACTATTGGACTTTAGAACCAATGCATATCGGCTCCGGTGCTTCATCTTCAAAATTGGTGCATCGCCATCGTGTGGACAAAATTGATGCATAACCTTGACTGCTGTGTTGCCACCAACAAATCTCTCAGCTGCATCTCGCTATTGCGACCAGGATCAAGCTACTTTGTTCGATGGGTATTGCGGGGCTCCTGTATCTGGCCTGCGCTCCAATGTGGTCTGCCTAAATACATGACTTTACCCTGGTCCAGAGCGACCAGATGACCCCCAGAGGCACTTATTGCTTCTAAGCTCTATTGGCACATATTATTTGAAAAATTATTATCTGAACTTCTACTTATTGCTTTTTGTCGTTTCGGCCATACTTTATTTATGAAATAATAATCTATTTCCTAAACTGGTATGGAGCCTTCTTGTAATGTTTTCACTGTGTTACTGTTTGAACTGCTGCACAACTACTTTACACATTGCCTCTTAAGTTAAGCCTGCTTGCTCTGTGCCAAGCTAACAGAGGGTGAGCACAGAATAATTCATGGTGTATATCTGCCTTACCCCGAGTAGGATTGTGGTTCCTGCTTGAACAGGGTGCATGTCTCTGCCAACCAGAATCCCAATTTCTAACACTTTGCTTCACTGAAGATTTTTTACCTCCAAACAAGGAGACTAAAGGTAAATATTTTGCCCTGAGCAAGCCAGTGATCAGTACCCTTCCTTTGCTTTATCACAATCTCCCTGACAAGGGTCCTACTCTCCGAGGCAACAGCACACTGTAAAATAACATCAACTTTTAGGTTTCCTACAATCATTTATAGACCTTTTTATTATGTTTAAAAATAAAATAATATAGTCTGTTCCACGTAAATGATATTTGTCAGTTTGGTATTGGTGCAATCATCATATTTAAACTTTTTACTACATTGGGCTGGGACTTTACTCTTATTTAATTCTTACGTTTATGATGTCTCCTTGCTCTTTTTTTTTTTTTTTAAAGTTTTATTTTTTTATTGCAAACAAGTCAAGAAAAGAAAAAAAAAAGAAAAAAAAATTACATAAATTTTTGCTTCACAGTGCATGATGCATACAACGTTCCATATGTAAAAAACCAACCATAGCCTCCCCTTTTTTTTTTTTTAAACATAGTTGAAACGGCTAATCCGTACTAAGTTCCTGTTTCTTCTTGAATCCAAGATTGTAAAGGTAACCAGATTTTCTTTCCCCTTTGTTTTTTTTTCAGTCCTTTAGTTTCATAGATTGCCGATTCAAGATTAAATTTAGCTAGTAACCGAGCTCTCCAAATAGAAAAAGACGGTGATTCACAACTGATCCACTCTTGGGTGATACATGCTCGAAACACAGACATCATGATAAAGACCAAAGATTGGTATTCATCCTTGAGCGGAGCAGACAAAACCCCAGTTATAACCCATTCCGATGTTAATATAATTGGTATGCCTAATATATTTGAAAGAAAACTCTGAATTTCACTAAGTATTTTAGTCAGTTTAGGGCAGCTATAGAACATATGTATTACGTCTGCTCCTCTCAAGGTACATTTATTACAACATATGCCTGTGTTTACTCCCTATTTCATAACTCTAGCCGGTGTATAATAAAGATCAAACAAAACCATATAATGCTGTGTACGTGAACGTCCGGATAAAAGAATAGAATTAGCAAGCTCTATCGATTTCTCTATCAGTACAGTATCCACCCCTAATTTTTCTGACCATTTCTGTGGAATCACGGTTAAATCATCTGGGAGCATTATGATGAGTTCATTATAGAAAAAAACAATCTTTTTTTTTACATAAAGGCTATCTATCACTCCAATTTTTTTTAAGCCCTGTTGTTCAAAGGTTGTAATAGAACTTAAGAAACTATATATCTGAAGATATTTAAAGTAGTCCTGTACTGATAAATTAAATCGTGTTTGAAGTTCAGGGAATGTAATTATGCAATTATTTTTCCACAAATCTCCGAAATGAGTAATTCCTTTATTACCCCATTTTCTCATAATAGAATCCCTAAAGATTGGAGGAAAGAGGTGTGGTGAAATTAATGGAGTATATCTTACTAAATTTGGAATCTTCATAATTTTCTTAATCATTTTCCATGCCCTGTATGGTGCAACTATCACCTTGAATTTTTTTTTTTTATAGTAGCTTGGTTCTATAATGCTTAGTAAATGACCACGGGCTTCTGTACCTAAAGCAAGTTCGTAGATAGACGGTGTATGTGCTGAAGATATTGGGGCTTTGACACCTACTATTAAGGGGGCTATAAATTGCAATACTGCAGCAAGATAGTAAAATAGAAAATGTGGGACTCCCCACCCTCCACTAAGTTTTGGGACGATCATTTTTTTGTAAGCTCTCCGGTTGCCTCTATAGCCCCATAAAAATCTGGTTGCCAGCTTCTCTACCTGTTTAAAAAAATCTAATGGGAATTCCAGCGGTATTGTTCTAAATAGGTATAGAAATTTAGGGAGGATTAACATTTTTAAAACATTATTTCTGCCGTATAAAGATAGATGTAAAGGGTCTATACGTTCAAGGGTAGAGTTGGCTTTTTTCAGAATTGGAGTATAGTTTAGCTTTGGTATGTTAGAGACTGGGGTTGTTAAATTTATTCCTAAATATAAAGCTTCTGAAACTAAATTAATTCGAGGGGGAGGATTTTCACCTACAAATAATGTTTGTGTTTTAAGTAAATTCAATTTATAACCTGAAAAAGTTCCAAAAGTTGTTGCTAGTTCCTCAATCTTAGGGAGAGCTTTTTCTAAATTTGTCGTCACCACCACCACGTCATCCGCATATGCTAATGCTCTATAAGTTACACCTGCGACCTTTACTGGAGTTATCTCTTCTTCTCTATTTAACACATTCAAAAAAATATCTACATAAATAGCGAAGAGGAGTGGAGTGGAGAAGAGGGGCATCCTTGTCTGGTGCCTCTCTGAATAGAAAATGAAGCAGATTTATTAACTCCTAATTTTACACAAGATATTGGATTTAAATATAGCATTTTCAATGCTAATATTATGCTTGGACCGAATCCCTTTAAATGTAATAAGTCCCATAGATATGACCAGGTCACCCTATCGAATGCCTTCTCAGCATCCAATAGGGTGATCCCGATGGATGTCTTAGTAGCCTCTGCCCAGTCCATTAAAGCGATGACTCTCCGAATATGGTCTGAGGTGTCTCTATTTGGAATGAAACCGTGCTGCCATCGGGAAACTATTGTCGAAATAATTTGTGATAACCGAGAAGCTAATACCTTTGAGTATATTTTGATATCAGCATTGATTAATGAGATGGGCCTATACGATGCCGGATTTAGTGGATTTTTATCTTTTTAGAGAAATGTCATAATTGTAGACTGGGCCCAGGAATACGGGGTTGCACCTCTCTGTGCTTCTAAGAAAGTGGTAAAAATATCTTGTTTTAAAACATTTCTGAATACTTTGTAGAATTCTAATGGGATACTGTCAGGTCCCACGGCTTTGCCTATTGCTAAGGATAATAAAGCTTTCTCAATTTCCTCCCATGTAATATCTGCCTCGAGATCTTGCCTTTGCTTCTTAGTTAAGCAGGGAGACAAATTTGTAGCCCCAAAATTAAGTAAAAGATCAGAAGAATAAGGAGAGCTGTCATTCTGATATAGCTTAGAGTAGAAATTACAAAAAACCTCCAATGTTGGCTCGGGTGTATTATATACCTGGCTAGCTTCATCTTGTATTGAACTTATAGTATTGAAAACCTCTTTCTGTCTAATTTTTCTAGCTAAGATCCTACCAGAGTTCTCCCCCATTTCATATATCTGTGAACGATAATTTGCCATCTGATTAGCCAATTTAGATGCAAAGACGTGCTTTGTTAATGGCTAATTTTGTTTCTATAGCCCCTGTTTCTTGTGACAGTGAAATTGCTGCTAATAATTTCTTCTCCCAATTCAAAACCTGTCTATAATCTGCATCCATTTTCTGATGTATAATTTTTTGTTTTTTAATTACATAAGATAATGATTCTCCCCGAACCTCCGCTTTAAAAGCATCCCACACCATCTGTGTTGATGCTGATCCTCTATTGAGTTCCAAGAATTCTTTTATCCATTTTGACATGTGTTCCAAATAAGCGGGATCTAACAATAATTTCCTATCGAATGTCCACATTCTAATTTGAGGTGTAGGTACCATGTCAGTTTTAATCTGTATCAAAATTGGATTGTGGTCGGAGATTATGCGTGGGTATAGTTCAAATGTAATATCTTTAATTAATGCAAAATCAGTAAAAAAATAATCTAAGCGGACAAATTTCTTGTGTGGAGAAGAAAAAAAAGTAAACCCAGATGCAGAAGGATTTTTTGAATAGGCTACATCATGTAAACCATAGTCCATTACCATAGATCGAATTGCTCTATACAGTTTCTTCTTAGCACCCTGGTACGGTGAGTTGCCGCGTATAATAAAACCATTTCCTAGATGAAGATTTAGATCACCACATATTATCAAAGATGGCGACCACCCAGCTAACTCTGTGTTTAGAAAATCGACCATAACTGGATCATCTGAATTCGGGGCATATATTGAGCATAAAGTCCATAATCTGTTATTGATATTGATTTCAGCGATTACCCATCTTCCGTATTGATCCACTTTACTACGTTTAAGGCAACCCAGGCCTTTTCTTATCAAGATTGCAACCCCCTTTGTAGTTGTCCCTTGACGAGTACATGCTAATAAAACCATCCCTAAGTCTTTATACATCTGTCTATCGTTCCAGGTAATATGTGACTCCTGAATGCAAAGAATATCTAACTTCATAGTCAATATTATTTGCGCAGCAATTCCCCTTTTTTTCTTATTGTTTAGTCCACAGATATTCCAAGAACATATTCGTAATTTCCCCATATTTAATCAGTTCAGTTCGCAAACGTTTAACACTTTCCATATACATATTGCAGGAATAACACCAGATCTACGACAAAACAGAGCATATTTAAATTTACATAGGCAACCTGTATGCATCAGAATGTTTTTAATTTTATCGAAGAAAAAAGAATCAAGCAATCCAGCACTTTTTTGACATTGTTTGCACCCCCCTTATTCCTCCCCACCCACCCCCGGCTTGACCCCAGCTGACCCTCCCTCAACCCCCCAACCCAAATGAGGCACAGGGACTTTCTAGTCCCTACTGTTGATGTCATGAGAAGCTATGAGTGGCACCCGCCTGAGCTCGCCTCTACAGATATCAAATATCAAATACAACCTACATAAAAAAAAAGAGCATAGTAATGATTAATAGGTTGCTTGAAAGCCATAACAGTTGAGAAAAAAAGCTAGTACAATGATGTAACTCAAATCGAGTCACCCTCCTTAAGACCTAACAAACTTTGCCATTCGTTACTTGAATGCTATCAGAGATCATAATAAACAATAGAGGATAATCAATAGTCAAGAATTGGAGAATAGTCAAAATGAATCTAATAATTCCTTTGCTGCCTTTTCCGAGGTCAGGAAATAAGATCGCTCTCTATGAATAACCTTTAACTTAGCAGGGTTAAGAAGAAAAGCCTGGGCTCCTTTTGCTTGGAATGGAGAGATAAGCTGTCGAAACTGCCAGCGATGCTGAACCGTGGCATGACAGTAATCAGGACGTACAAAAAAGTCTACTCCTTTACCCTTACGTTTCCTATCAGGCCTAGCCAGATCATAGATGGCCTCCCTGGCTAAAAAGTTGTTTAGAGAAACCAGAATAGCACGAGGTTTGGAGTCTGATTTTTGCAGAAGATTCCTTTGAAAAGGGAATCTGTGGGCTCTCTGAAGTTCGATCTCCCATCTCCATTGTGTTAATTCAGGAAAGGCTTCTGAGAAGAGCTCGATAACAAATTGTCTAACATTGCTAGACTCCATTCCCTCTGGTATTTCCAAAATTCTAAGGTTATTCCGTCGCGACCTATTCTCCAAATCAACCAGTTTCCAGTTTATCTCCTCCTTCAGCCCCTCCATCGCCTGAATTTGAATCTTTTGTTGAGTCATATCGTCTTCTATTATCGAAATCCTGCCTTCTGCCTCCGTTACTCTCACATTCGTTTCTGTAGATGTTTTAGCCAGTTTCCTTAAGTTATTTTGTAATTTTCTCACAGCACCCTGTGTGCGGAGATTCTCAGCTCTCGTTTCTTCCCTATGCTGGAGCATTACCTGATATAACATTGCTAGTGTAATTTCCGGTGTTTCTGGACCCTCAGACCCTTCAAACAAGGGTTCCGATGAACTTGCCAGTGGAGTAGTATGGGGGTTATTGCCTTGTATCGTGATAACCGAGTTCCCCTCACTCCCCCATTCAAGCCTTTTTGACGAGTCTTCAATATCGGAAACTTCCTCTTCCTCATCAACAGCGATGTTCCTAATATCCTGCGCAGACCCTGTATCGCTCCAATCTTTGTCAAGATCAGTACAGTCTGAGTCCAGAGCATGAGACAAATCATTCATGGAATAAAAGTTTCCAGCCGAATCAATAGATTCTTCATCTTCCCCAATAGATTGCGTTTCCAACAATGTGGATATAGGAGATATAGTAGATTCGCTACTAATTGTGTCTTTTTGTATTTG
Organism: Lissotriton helveticus; assembly: GCF_964261635.1. Lineage (NCBI taxonomy): Eukaryota > Metazoa > Chordata > Amphibia > Caudata > Salamandridae > Lissotriton > Lissotriton helveticus. Next base: position 61,591,005 of record NC_136060.1, on the reverse strand, counting down.
TATTTGAGGAGCCTGTAGCCCCACCAACCGTGATGTTTCTGTCGAAATGACGGGGTTTGATAAAATGGGCTCTGGAATAATCAGATCACTAATATCAAGTGTTTCTGCTGTTTGTGACTGCGCAGTCTGCTCAGGGTGTATACCAGATAATATTTCCAAATTTTTAGCTAAAGGTATTGATCCTTTAGCAAGAGCTGAGTTCTTTTTAGAAAACATTCCAGGGATTTTTGGTGTGGTGCCTGTAGTGGCTATAGTGCCTGTAGTGCCTATCCTACAAGTCCTAGAATTCAGTAAATTTGACTGGTCTGGATATGTTACGACGTTATCAGGAACACTTGTTATGCCATCTGTAGAAAGTTCAGCAGAAACAGTCTCAGTTACAGCATTCAACATATTCAAAGCAGGTACCTCACCATTGGGCTGTGTTGGAGCTTGTACCGTGGTCGCTGTAGCTGTAGCTGCGCTTGTCTTTGGTCTCTGAGATTTAGAGACCGCTCCTGCGTTAGGATTCTTCGGAGCCATCTCTGTTCTTGAAACTCCACTCCAAACGAGCTGCCGGTAAGGAATTAGCCGCGTCTGCTCCGTCGAGTAATTTTCCGCTCGTTCAGTCTCTGCTTCCCAACTCACAGAGCTCAGATTCAGCTCCGACCGAGAACCCGTCCTCCACAGAACACCAGGTGTGCGAGGCGTCGACGAAGCCGATGAATGCCGCCACGCCAGCCGGAGCGTCCTGCGGTAGCAGCCCCAGAGGTCAAACCGCATTCCAGTCCCCGGTAAGAAATCTCTAATTTTCTTTGCTTTGCTTTTTTTTGCTTTTTTTTTTCCCTACGAAGTTCGATAACTTCAGATAACTTCAGTTATTAGGCACATACGGCTTTTAGGTGACTCGAAAAAAAGCTCTGTCCAAGCGTAGAAGCGAGCCTGGCGAGAGCCTCCACCTCCAGCTGCTCACTCGGACGCTGCTGCGTCCGCCATCTTGCCTCGTAACCTTTTTGTCTCCTTGCTCTTTAATACAACAAAAGAATTTCCTCTGAGGAAAGGCAGCCATTTAGCCCTAGCTACCGAAGGTAACTCTTGGATTTTTCACAGACACCAGTTTCCTCTTTAGAGGCTAGGTTGTATTAGCTTAGTCACAACTCATATCAAGCCTGAGGCCAACTTTACTCTGTTTTATTTACAAAGGGAAAACATTAGTCATCACCGTTGGTTGCAGCTATTGCATTTCAACATTAAATAAACGTGACCAATAGCCAGAAGCTGGTCAAACACGTTGGGGTTACTACATGGAGATGCAGGTCGTGCGACTTGGGAGCTTTGGAATAGGATTTATTTGACCTCAGCTAAGAAAAACTGAGGGGCTCAGGATTGATACAGATCTACAGGCAGATGTGAACTTTCATTATTACAAGAGGTACAGATTAACAGGAGCAGTGCAAGATCGCGTGTGTGAGGAATAAACATCGATTGTTGTTATTCACTTGGAGTATCCATCAGGCTTGCAAACATCTTCTTAATTTATAACACAGAAATAATTGACAATGTCACTGCTTTTTTACTGTCCTACCAAATGACATTAAACACGCTCAATAACAATGAATTCCTATTATTTTACACTAGAAATCTGTGTTAAGAGTTGCCTAGAACTATCAATTAATAATATGTAAATCCATTATTATCAATTAATAATGTAAAACCACTATTATTTCACTAAAGTTACAAAATTTGGAATGTAAACTTTTCAATTTTCTGATATCAGCAGCTTTAAAATCCATTATTTTTTGTTGGAAAGATATATCTCCATTATCTGTTCATGCTTGGTGGTCGTGGGTTATTTTTACTAGAAAAGGTGCTCAATTATCCATGAATGGGATTTATCATAACTTAATTTCTTATCAGTCATTTTGGTCACCAGTGGATCTATATTTATCCTCTTAAAGTTATATTTCTTATGTCAGTTCTGGGTTTTTTCTCACCTTAAAAAGTTTATTCTTATGATATAATATAGTAGCTCTGTATATATATGATGATTAATTGATATTGTGTATCCCCTCCTCCCTTCCCTTCCTTCCTTTTTGTTCTGCATACATGTATATTATCTAAATATCTATTGTACTTTTATTATTGATGAGTGATCTTTATTTGTTCTATAGGTATAATTACCAAATGATGCTATTTTTGTAATGTCTTTATTAGTTGCTCATATCCCAAAAATGTCAATAAAATATTTTGAACTTAAAAAAAAACAGTTGCCTAGAACATAAACAGTACAACTGCTTTAAAATACATCTGCTGTTTGCAGTAGAACTGCATAATAAATATTTATCTGTCTGCCTACATTTTAAATGTGTAAAAGTTTTATGTCATTCAATCTTCCTTTTTTAGAACTGTTTGTTTGTGCTCTTGGCAATCCTGCTGAAGGATAGTACATAAAATTGGAAATGAATGGTTGCTATTTTCAGAAGGCCTAATTGGCATCATTGTATTGATGGAAAGACTGCTAGGGGCATGCTACTTTAAACTGAGCAATATGACCCGCAAGTTAAGCAGATGTGCCATTCTAATTGATCCCCATATGCTGCAAGATAATCATTTTAATTCCGGCACTAACCTGTTTAAAATACATACATTATATTAAAAAAAACTAAAGTATTCTTTGCATTAAAACACTGTTAAGATGAACATAAATTCGGAACCCCAGTGATGTAAAACTAGAACGGTATACAATATACATTTATGTGGAACTCCAATTTTCAGCATATGCGTAATTTGCGAAGTGCAACTGGTTCCTAGAGCAATCGAAAATTACATGTCATAAAAATATCATGTCATAAAGAGATGCTATAGCACTCACATCGTTTAAAACATAAACATAAAGGCGTGCAGACGACTACAATGATAAGGAACCCATTGCCCTGTTTAAACCTACAAGAATAGCGTTATTACTACTTTCTGCAGCCTTGATCCGCCAAGGGCTTCGAAGCTCGTGAGAAACTCGCCTCCTTTACTTAAACAAATAATTTGATTTTACTATTGAAGTGGATTTTTCGTAATTGTGGGCCTTATATAGATAGAGCTTGATAAACAAGATGCTCCATCACAAACACGGCGGATTTTCCGTTCGCTGTGTTACAAGTGCATTATACTTAATGGCACTGGTAAACGGGCGAGAATATTTCTCTAGCATGCATAAGCATATGCACAATGCCCATAGGGCTGAAAAGGTGTTAGCTCCCCCCCCCTCGTCCCTCCTCACCCCTGTGGTGTGTCACAGGCTGGGCTGAAACTGCTTCCCATGGACACACACTCAGTGCTTGAGTTGCTGTGGTTTAGCTGGACCATGTTTTGCGTGCTTATCTCAGCCTCACCCGAGTATGTCACAGGTCTTTAAAAGACCATTTACTTGTTCCCAAGACTTGGTTGTTTTTTCACTGGTTCATGGACCCCCTGCATCTCCACTCTGCTTATACCTTACATTTGTAAATTTCTTTTGCTTCCACAGTGTGAGAAAGCATTTCCTTAAAAGTAACGTTGAGTATTGTTTTTTCCAGTTTTATATAGCTCAAACTCATCTTAAAGATATTGAGGCACTTTACATGAGTACCAGTCACATTATACAACAACACAGTCATTCTGTAGGCACTCGGAGAGTAAGTGATTTGTGCAGAATCACAGAGGTAACACTGAGACGCGTACCTGGTTCCTCAACCTAAAGCCAGCAGGTCTGGCATTTATGCCACATCCGGTCCAATTTCAAGTCATATTATGAAATGAAATGAAATGAAAACAAATTTATAACGCGCAGAACTCAGCCCAATGGGCATCAAGGCGCCTAACCAAAATAATTGCAAGTCCAGAGAGCTAGTTACTAGTAGGCTTTCTTGAAACACCATGTTTTGAGGGCCATTTTAAAGAGGGGCAGTGAGGATAAAGATTTAACCTCCAGGGGGAGTGCATTCCAAAGACGAGGGGCAACTGTAGAGAAAGCTCTTCCTCCCCATCTGGTCTTCTCATTATGTATCAAAGCATCTGGTCTTCTTATTATGTATCAAAGCATATCAACAATCTGAAAGTCATTGCAGGACCCACAAATCATTTATTTCCCCCAGCCTCCATTCCTGATTGATGCCACAATAGAAATAGTTTAAATTTTATCTTGAACCCCATTCAATGCCATTGATAGCATGCTGAGTTGCTCAGGGTGTCTAGAAGTGCACTAAGGGCGATGGAGGCGGCCCCCTTCCATCCGCGCTCCGGTCCCCCGAGAGAGGCCGGCTATCCCAGGCCAACCGAGGCTCCACGGCACTGCGGTATCGTTACGGTTTAGGGGGGATTCTGACTTAGAGGCGTTCAGTCATAATCCCACAGATGGTAGCTTCGCCCTATTGGCTCCTCAGCCAAGCACATACACCAAATGTCTGAACCTGCGGTTCCTCTCGTACTGAGCAGGATTACTATTGCAACAACACATCATCAGTAGGGTAAAACTAACCTGTCGCACGGCGGTCTAAACCCAGCTCACGTTCCCTATTAGTGGGTGAACAATCCAACGCTTGGTGAATTCTGCTTCACAATGATAGGAAGAGCCGACATCGAAGGATCAAAAAGCGATGTCGCTATGAACGCTTGGCCCCCACAAGCCAGTTATCCCTGTGGTAACTTTTCTGACACCTCCTGCTTGAAACCCAAAAAGTCAGAAGGATTGTGAGGCCCCGCTTTCACGTCTGTATTCATACTGAAAATCGAGATCAAGTGAGCTTTTGCCCTTCTGCTCTGCGGAGGTTTCTGTCCTCCCTGAGCTCGCCTTAGGACACCTGCGTTATCGTTTGACAGGTGTACCGCCCCAGTCAAACTCCCCACCTGCCACTGTCCCCGGAGCGGGTCGTGCCCGGCGGGCGCCGGGCGCTTGGAGCCAGAAGCGAGAGCCCCACGGGGCTCGCCCCGCCTCACCAGGTAAGTGAAAAAAATGAACTTCGGGTGTCTAGAAGTGCATCCTGCATTCAGACAACTCACACATCATTCTCAACACTCACACCATTCACACTGTACTTACACTGCTCAATATGCACTTACGGCATTCACCCTCCTCTTACCCTGCACCCACAGAAGCACACACCTCAGCCTGTACTCACAAGCTTTGGCTCTGAATGGGAATACAGGCACCAACATTGCGGTTTTATATTCATCTTCTCAGTTCAGACACATTGAGTAGCTGCTACTACACAGCCTGAACAAAGGGTTGAAGGTGATGCTTTAGCATTGGTCCTATATGCCCTCAGAGCTGTCACTGTGTTAGGGAATCTGGGGCAGATTTACAAGCCCCTTGTGCCGCCAGTGCGTCACTTTTTGTGATGCACCGGCAGCGCATTTTTCTGCCCCATATTTACAAGGACAGGAAAAGCCACCCTGCACGGCTTTTCCTGTCCTTGTAAATACGGACCCTTTACACGCAGCACTTTGAATGAAAGGGGCATTTCATGGGTGTTACTGTGTGTGTTCCTACATAGCACCCATGGAACCAGACACATTTCCAGATTTACAAGAAACCGTAACTTTGGAAATGCATCTGAATGCTATGCCTCCCCAGGGGAGGCATAGGGAGGAGCAACAAGAAGAAATGTATTCATTTCTCCTAATTGTTTTCCTCTTTTTATGCAAAGCAGCTTTTTGCAGCACACATAGAACGAAGACATGACCAGTTTATGTACAGAAGGAGTCCCTTTCTGTACATAGACAATCCTTTATATCAATGACGTTTTGCAAGAGCCTCACACCTGATCTCCTTCCTTTTACCCTCCCACATACTCAGTCCACTATCCCCTCTTGTACCTGCCACATAGTTACAGATGGAACTGATTATGTATCTAGTTTTATGGAAAGGACAGGTATTCTATTGGTGCCTTTGTAGAAATGTGTATATTCATGACAGTTGGGCCGTTTTTAGGTCTCATCTGTAACAGTTCATACGCTGCTTCACATGCACTCTTGCATGCTAGATATATTGTATTCAACAATTGCTTTGCTAATGCTTACTATGTGTGCAGCATAAAAGGTGTGCTCATGTAACTGGCTGATTGTGAATAGTTTGAGTGTTGCGAGTGTAGAGTGAAAGGTGTGCTGATGTGAGTGCAGGGTGAGCTACATGAGGGAAAGGTGAGAGAAGGGTCCATGTGAGTGCATGGTGAGAGGAGTGCATACAGAGTGAGAGGAATGAGTCCAGGGTGGGTGGTGTGAGCGGTGTAAATGCAGGGTGAGTGGTGTGCCTGTGTGCGTTCTAGGGAAGCAGTTGGCCTGTGTGAGTGCAGGGGTGAGCGGTGAGAGTGAAGGGTGAGTTGTGGGAGTGACTGGTGAGCACAGGGTGAGAGAATTTAGTGCAAGTTGAGTGGTGTGTCCCTGTGAGTTGTGGTAGATTATGGTGCCTGTGTGCTAGCAGTGTGAGTTGAATGAGTGAAGGGTGAATGGAGTGCCTGTGAAAGTGCAGGGTGATCAGTATGCCTGTGTGAGTGCAGGGTAAAAGAAGGGAGTGCAGGGTGTGGTGTTTGAGTCCACGGTGAGTGTTTTGCCTGTTTGAGTGGTGTGAGTGCAGGGTGATTGTTGTGCTTTAGTGAGTGAAGGGTCAAGTTACCGAAATGTCCATTTAAGTGCAGGATGAGTAACATGCTGTGAGAAAGTAGGGTGAGAAGAGTGAGTGCAGGGTACGTGATATGAGTGCAGGGTGAGTGATGTGCCCATTTGAGTTTGAGTGCGGGTGAAAGTGCAGAGAGGGAAGAATGAAGGCATGCTGACTGATATGCTTGTTTGAAACTGAGTGCAGGGTGAGTAATGAGACTATAGGGTGTGCAGTAAGAGTGACAAGTGAGTGGAGTGTTGTGAGTGCAGGGTGAGTAGTGTGTGTGTGTGAGAGCAGGGTACAAGATGCATGCAGGGTGAACAACATGAGTTCATGGTGAGCAGTAAAAGTACAGTGTGATCGCTCCGAATACAGGCTGAGTGGTGAGACTGCAGAGTAAGATTGACAGGTGAATGGAGTGTCTTGTGAGTGCATGCTGAGCAGTGTGCTACTGTGGGTGCAGGGTAAGAGGAGGGTGAATGGTGTGAGTGCATGGTGAACAGTGTTAGTACAGTGTGTTTGCTGTGAGTGCAAAGTGAGTGTTGAGAATGATATCGAGTTGTCTGAATGTAAGATGTATTTCTAGACACTCTCAGTAACTCAGCATGTTATCCATGGTAGCGAGCGGGGTCTCAGATAAAATTTAAACTATGTCTAATGTGGCATCAATCAGGGATGAATAGTGGAGGAAATAAATGATTTGAGGGTCCTACAAAAAACATTCAGGCTGGTAATATCCTTTGATATATGATATATTGATATGGCTTGTAATTGGAAAGGATGTGACATAACTGCCAGAGCTGCTGGCTTTCAGTCGGTGAACAAGGTATGAGCCTCAGCGTCAGCTCTGTAGTTCTGGGCAAATTACTTAATACCCCAGTGCCTACAGATGAATGTGTGTTTGCATGTTGTGACTGGTGCCCATGTAAGGTGCCTGAATATCTTCAGGTCGAGTTCGCTCTATATCAAACTGCAAAAATATAAAGCCCGATGTTAATTTTCAGAAAATGCATTCTCACACTGTGGCAGCAAAATAAATTTGTCAATGTAAGGGTTAGGCAGATTGGAGACGCATGGGCTCCAGGAATCAGTGGAAATCCAACAATGCATTGTTAACATGTAAATGGCCTTTTAAAGACTTGTGAATACTCTGGTGAGGATGACATAATACACCAGACATGATCCTACTGGCCCACAGCAGCTCAAGAACCACGCGTGTCTCTGGGAAGCTGCCTCAGCCTGGTTAGAGACACACGCTGGTGGGGGGGGGTGATACAGGGGGCAGGGTAACAGTTTTAAACCCTTTCAGGCCTGTGGGCTTTGTGCACCTAGTTCTAGACAATTTGATCATGGTCAAAAGGCATGCATGTATGTACAAACTGCTAATTGTACATCACAAACTGTACAAGGCTCAAATTGTAAGGCATCAATAATGTGATGAGATCAGATAAGGAAAACAGTAAGGGGTCCATTAGGATGTCGAGCGGTGGCACCAATGCATTTTCCCGCCCGCTAGCAGCAGAACTCACGTCCACCATATTAGTATGGGCAAATATAGACCATTTCCTGTCCGCCGCGGTGCGATGTACACCGTACACCGCCATCAAAGTGCACCCGCAGCGGCGGCAGTGGGAGCCAATGGAGACTCACCACCATGCAGAATGACGTCCACCCGGTCCACAAATTAGGATGCCCCAAACAAGCAGACGCACTGCAGCGGAGACACCGCACAATCTGAGACGGAGGAAGCTCGACAGCAGAGCGCGAAACCAGAGTCCCGGTCCATGCCACCCAGTCACGACTGCCATGGACCCAGCTCCACACATTTTTCAGGTGCTGTACATGCTACATCACCGGCAAATTATGGACAGCCGTGGGTGCCGCCACAGGTACGCAACTACACAAACACAACACACAACACATGGGCTGACACATGGTCCAAATCCCCATCAAAAACCCTGGTGGGGACAGGAACACATCAACAAGGGCACCCACACATGACCCACCTGCCACCAAGTGACCCCTCCACATTCAGGATACACATACACCGCCATCTTGCAGCAATGTCCCGGTCACGTCACCGCAGTGAAGAACACAAGGGAAAACATGCGCACAATGCAGAAGGCAGGGCCAGCCAAAGGCATGGGCAAGGGACAAATACCACAGTGCCCTACCTCCTCTCACAACACATTAGCACACCCCATGAAGGCACATGCCATGTGCACATTCTGTGCACCCCCATGCACAACAACAAGCCAGGTCAAACCACACACTGCACCACACAAACAAATAACCAGGGATACAGCCACTGCAGGAGTGGCTGCACAGGAACACACAACAGACAGGGAAATATACAAACCACAACACCACCACACCCAGGGAAACAAAAATGAGTAAAAGTACCAAATGAACACATACAAGGAACAATCATACATATGGACACACAGCCTGCATAGTCACACATACATACCACAGACTGACACACAGACAAACACACCCCAAATGCCAACAAAAATGGAGCACAACAAATAGGAAAGAGCTGGCTGGCCTGCACACAGCTGGCGCAAAAGCTCCACAGACTCAGCACTAATGGCAGCAGGGGGGACAGGGGCAGGGCCAGTGGTGCCAGGTGTCAAGGAAATTCGTCCCCGCTTAATGACCCATACACAGGCAGCACCAGAGGAAATGGCTGGGAGGGTAGGCACTGGCCACTGTGTGGTTGAAGATGATGCAGAGTCCCCATTCCCTGTGCCTGCAAACATGGATGCATCCCCACTGGCATAAGATGATGTGGTACTTTGCGTCTCAGGCTGTGATTCCTCCTGCAGACTCAGGTCCCCCTTTGAGGCACTGGTGACATCTGTTTCACTGGCTCCTGTGCAGCTGTTGTGTTATGTTATATATTTGTAAACCGCTCAAGACACCCTGGGGCATCTCGGCACTGACTAGGAAAGTGTACTGAGAGTTGATAAGCCAGGATAGATTAGATATCTTTATTAAAAAAGAAAAGCTTTCAGCTGTTTCCTGAAAATGCTATATCTTGGGTTTTTGCGTAGAGCTGGAGGGAGCTCATTCCAATATCTTGGGGCAAGATATGAGAAGGCTCTACACCCAGTGCGGATGAGACACATTTAAGGAACCTGGAGGAGATCCTAGGTACTAGATCTAAGTTTCCTGTAAGGAGAATATTTTAATAGTTTGTTTCCGCAAATATAGGGGACCTCTTTCGTTCAGCGCGTTATATGTAAGGCAGCAAATCTCAAAAAGGATCTCTTCTTCACTGACAGCCAATGCAGTCCCCTTAACAAAGGAGCCAAAGATGAAACTGCAGGACTATTTAAGATCATTCTTGCTGCAGTGTTTTGGAGTTTGTCCTAGAGGGTCTCTCCCACTTCAGCCAACAAAGCATTGCCATAGTCTAGGCGACTAATTACCATCGCCTGGACTAAAGTTCTGCAGTGGGGCGTAGGCAGGTAAGGAAGAATTTTCCTGAGAAGCGGGAGACATAATAGCACGAACTCATGGTAGCCGCGATGTGATCCTTCATAGTCAGAGCCAGGTCCAATTTTAGACTGTTTGGGGGAGGGGGCAATGACCAAATGAGCAGGCCACCAGTCCTCCGAACAAATGTCTATGGCTTTACCCAATAACATAACCTCAGTTTTTTCCGGATTCAACTGGAGACAGTTTACTGTCATCCAGTTGGAGATGGCAAGAATACCAGTGGCAAAACGGATTTTGTCGAGCTCTGGGTTTGATCCGATGGTAATCATAAGCTGGGTATCATCAGCATACGAGATGATCTCAAAGCCCAGCCGTTCTGCAATCCTGGCCAGCGGAGCCATGTATATATTGAAAAGAGTTGGACTTAAACAAAAGCCCTGCAGAACACCCTTGTCAAGGTGCATTTTCACCGAGGTATATCGTCCCAGCATGACTGTTTGGGTTCTCTCAGACAGAAAGTGCTTGAGCCACTTGAAAGCTACCCCATTGATACCACAGGAAAGAAACCTCTCCGCCAGCTTAGAATGTGAGATGGTATCAAAAGCTGCTGAGAGATCTAGGAGAATCAGAATTACTGAGCCTCCCGCATCTATAGTCTGTCTGAGAGAATCGATCACGGCCAGAATAGCGGTGGCCGTGCTAAAACCTGGCCGGAAACCCTACTGCAAGGGATCCAAGAGATGATTATCCTCCAAGTAAGAACTTAATTGTTGGTTAATAATACCTTCCAATATTTTGCCCAACAGTGGTGGCAAAGAAATAGGACGGTAATTACCAAGAATTGAAGGATCAGCCATAGGTTTTTTTAATATTGGGAGTACACATGCCTCCTTCCAGATGGCTGGGAAAGTACCGGTAGGGATCAAATGGTTAAATATATCTTGGATTACCGGGGCGCAGCTTGTGGGTAGCAGCGCCATTGTTTTTGGGGGACAAAGTCTGACGGTGACCCAGATTTGGTGGCAGCAAGACCTTTTATGACCTCCTCCATTGTGATCAATTCAAAACTATTAAGGGAGCTGACTACTGTCTCGTCCTGCTCTTCAAATATAGTTGAAGATACAACGTCATGAGGAATTGATGGAAGAAAGTTCTCATACATTTTTAGTATCTTCTCATGAAAATAGGACACTAGGGAGTTAAAAAGATCCAAATGCGCCTGACTACAGACTTTAGGAGATACAAAATCCTGTACTATACCAAACAATGTTTTCGAAGAGTTGCTGGTTTTTTCAATGTGGTTGATGATAAACCAGCGTCTGGCCACTTTTAAGTTGAGATAATATTTGGCTTGAGTCTGCCTATAAAGAAGTCTGTTTTGGTGGGTTTTACTAGTACGCCACGTTCTTTCCAGATGCCTGCAACTGGCTTTTTCCATTTTGAGTTCCACCGTATACCAAGGGGTGGAGGGCCGCCGTTGAATAGGGCACTGTTTTTTGGGGGGGGTATGATATGACAGCATCTAAGGCTGTTTCTAAGGCAGTATTAAAAGCCTCCAACTTTATGTATACTTCCATAATGTTAGTTACCGTTTCTTGGGAAAAAACTCATTAAATGCCTCTAAGGAGAGATTGAGCCAAGTCCTACCCAGTTCAGGAATTTGTCTAGTGGGACATTTAGAGCTCTTCTGGCATGACTGCTGAATATAAATCGTGATCATAGAGTGATCCGTCCAAGAAAGGGGATCTGGACGGTCACATCTCAGCTGGTCTATGTTGGAAAAGACCAGATCTAATAGATGACCTGCTCTATGAGTGGCACCTTCAACCCTTTGGGTAAGTCCCATTAATTCAAGGGAGGCGAGAAGTTTATTGACCTCGGGATTGGTCGAATTTTCCCCATGGAAGTTAAAATCTCCAAGCAAGAGAAATTTATTTGTAGCGAGTACATGTAATGAAAGATGTTACACCTGAAGATCTATAAATTTGGCTCTGGGTCCTGGGGCCGATAAACTAAGGTGCCATACCAGCTGTCGGAAGCGAACATGGAGACTTTAAAGATTCCTAATTCTAAGCAATCATTACTGACCGTATCAACCCAGTTCACGGCCAGAAGATTTTTTAAGGCAATGGCAATACCTCCTCCTGTTTTAGTCTCTCTGTTCAAGTGAATACATTTATAATTCTCTGATAGGGTAATCATAGGGTGGTTAAGAGCACAACCATGTTTCGGTGAAGAAACAGACAGCAGGGTCATGCGAAAAAATCATGTCCCATATTTCAAATGGGTGGTTAGGCCTGGGCGGTAAATTCCATTCCGCTCACGGAATTTGTGGAATTTGGGCAATTTCGCGTTCTGCAGAGAACACAAAATTGCCCAAAATTCTGCATTCCGTGACTTAGCAAGATTTTTTGCTTGTTCGCGTTCTCAAATGCGTATTCGTGAGCTATTTCCCCCGAGCACGCAAACCGCGATTTCGAACAGTAAAAAAAGCATTGCAAACAAGCAATTCTGAGTGTTTGCGGAATTTCTGCATGTTTGCGGAGATTTTTTACCGTTTCGCAGAGATTTTCGTAACGCGATTACGTAAATTCCGCCCACCCCTAATTGCTGTTGTCATGAAGGGGTATGTGAGAATTGTAACAACAGCCAGTTGCAGACTCAGCAGTGGGTGGCAATGTTTCTGGGACATGTCATCTTGGAACGTATACGGGATGTGTATGTTGACACTTGTTGCCCATTGTGATGTCTTCATGTTGGCTTATGTAGATGATAGGTGTTGTGTGATGTCAGTGATGCCACACCCACACCAGTGAGTATCGTTCTGTTGTGTTTCCCTAGGTGCCCTAAACTCATCCTTGCCTATATACAGTACATACTGCTGATACCTTATGGACATGTTGAAGACTGTACATCCTGCAATAAAAACGGGGCTGAAACGACAACATGTGTGTAAGGTTTTTTATTTTCAATGTTGACATGTGAGGGGGGGTGTACATTTCCATTGAGGTGGTGGTGGAGCAGTGAGATGACAGTCATGCTAAATGAGATAATAGTGTAGTTACCACATTGATGTGGTCACCCAGTCCAACAGACAGATGCCGTTCACAAGGCAGTGTGGAGAAGGACTGTCAAAGTGATGAATGCATTGGTCAAGAAAGTTGCCATCAGGGCTGGCTCTGTGACTGGTGTTTTGCAGGTTCCTTGCCTCCAGATACTCCCAGGCTCTTCTTAGGACGGCCCCTTGGTCGCTTGGCAGGGGGGACCCTGCTGCATGGCCAGTGGCGTCTGAGGACTCCCCCCTCTCTGTGGCCGCAGGGAAGGATGGTGCACTGTTATCCTGCAGCCGACCAGAGGGAGGTGGAGGTGTTGGTTGTGGCACAGGTCTGTCCCTCAGTAACGCCACTTGCTGGCCCATGAGGTCCACCATTTGTCCAATGCGGGTGTCGATGGACCTCATCAGCAGGATGTGCTTGCGAAACAGGTCGTCCGACCGGCCACTTTGTCCCTGGGCCTGTTCATATGCGCCAAGGACTCTGGTAATGTGTTCCAGGGATTGGGTCCCAGCCTTCTGGTGCCTGTGGATGACCCTGGGCCTCCCACCAACCCAGCTGCCACGGACCTGTTGCCTCACCACTGTGGTCACCCACATCCTCTCCCTGCCATCCTCAGTCGGTGGTGTGGGGTGGTCATCCTCTGGGACAGAGAGGGTGTTGCAGGTGGGGGCTTGCTGAGACCGACCCGAGGCCTGTACTCGATCGCCTCCTTCCCGCCCCAGTCCGACGCGGTGAATAGCACCGTTGCGCGGAGGGCGAGGAAGGGTAGAGACAGGCACGTCCGGTTGACTGGGGGGCCGGTTAGCGGTCTAGTCACCATCCCCTGCTCAGTCTTTAGGGATAAAAGGCAAATGCTCAAGCTACCGCACAGCGGGCGTGCTGCCCAAGCCCGTCTGCGCCCGTCCGCGGCCGTACGGGGACCAGGTTTGCGGTCAGAATACAATATGGCATGGTGGAACTGCAGGCATTATGCCCCCTTATAGATAGTGCCTGCAGACACAGCATGTCAGCTACTCAAGTTAGTGCCTGTAATTACTGTCCATTTAGGTGGAATATGGATCACATAAGGCAGGTAGGGAGAGGTGTACTCTGTTGTGGGTTACTGAATTGTAGATCTCTCAGTAAACACAAAATCAAAATCTCTGACTTGCTCTCGGACACTAAGCTTGATCTCCTGTTTCTTACTGAGACCTGGTTGGACGCTGATTCTGAGCCAGATATCCTAGAGACACTCCCCTCAGGCTATACTATAGCCAGAATTGATAGGGCGGTAGGCAGAGGAGGGGGGGTAGTGGTAATCTTTGGACCTCCCCTTGAATGCTTCCTTGAACCAGTTATGCTATGTGAAAGTGAGGCCGGCTCCTTTATGCTGAACATCAGCCCCAACCTTACGGTGAAAGGGCTTTTGGTCTATAGACCCCCGGGTTCCCCTGCGCGCATTATGCCCAGTTTGGTGGAGGGTATTGCTCATTTGGCCTTAAGACATGATAAGTTCTTAATTCTGGGTGATCTGAATCTTCATTTGGAGGATCCTCTGAATAAGGGGGTATTCGATCTACGTCAGGATCTTCAGTCACTTCATTTATGCCTGAAATCATGCGTCCCTACTCATCAGCACGGACACCTACTTGATCCGGTGTTCGCTAGCTGAGAGAATGTAGAAGTATCCACCCCCCTCCCCATTCCAATGTCGGATCACTTTCTGGTACCCTTTGTGATAAGGGTGCCAGAGATTAAAAAACAGGATTTAGCCATTGGCAATCACCCGCTCAGGAAATGGAAACATTTGGTACAGGAGGATTTTAATAGAGAGTTGACAGTGGGCGGGCCCCCAGGTGGCGCAGACAGTTAAACTGCCTGTATGAATCTGCAGAGGCGCATAAAGTACGCTCTTAATAAGGTGGCCCGCTGCTCTCTAATAAATCAATGGGAAGGGTACATAAATCTGCACCCTGGTTCACCCCTGCTCTACATCTGGTAAAAGCTGAATGTAAACGTAAGGAGAGGCAGTGGAGAAAGGGATTTTTGTGCCAGGGTAGATTGAAATACAGGGAGGAACAGAGAAAATACCATGCTCTTTTAAGACGGGCTAAAGCCACCTACTACAAGGCCAGAATTGGGACGGCGGAAAATTCTACAAAAGAACTCTATAAAATATATAAGGAGATCTCTTCCCTGGCTGCTACGGCTGTGCCAATTATGGGCTCAGCTGAGGCTTGCAATCGGGTTGCGAATTATTTCTCGGAGAAGGTGAAGGAAATCTATTCATCCTTCTCAGGGACCGTAAGGAGGGGTGTAGAATTTGAGGAACAGACGGGAGAAACGGAGGCAGGGCAGAGACTGAACAACTTCACTGTTCCCTCTCCGGAGACTCTTAGTAAAATCGGTTTCAGTATTAAATTTGGTTCTACCAGAGATCCTGCCCCACCTAAAGTTCTGGGCGAGAGTTTGGAGATTCTCGAGCCGATCATCAGGTATGTTTTGGAGGTCTCGTTCAATCTACACATGGTGCCAGGGAATTGGAAACGAGCTATTGTTCTCCCAGTTAAGAAGAAGCCGAATATCAGTCAAGACAAATTAGAAAATTTACCTATCTTGCTTCTGCCATTTTTGGCAAAGGTAGCAGAGAAGGTGGTTAATCAGCAACTCATGACACATATGGAAGAAGCGAGCCTCCTACATCCGTCGCAATCTGGGTTTCGGGCTGGTCATTCTACGGAATCCGCTCTACTGCGTGCCACGGAAACTATTAGACAGGGGGTTGATGCTGAGCACACTATGGCTCTGATCATGTTAGACCTCAGTGCCGCCTTCGACACTGTAGTACACTACACCATGCTGCAGTGTCTGAATAAGGGCGATGTATCAGGCCCGGCCCTGAAATGGCTGAAGTCCTTCCTGGTAGGCTGTAGTTTTCAGGTTAGACATGGTGCACATTACTCCAATGACATTAAACTGGAGCAGGGAGTGCCTCAGGGTTCTGCCCTGAGCCCTACCCGGTTCAACCTGTACATTACTCCTTTGGCAGAGATAGTACAGGGTTTTAGAGTTGGGGTTGTCTCTTATGCTGATGACACCCAGCTGATGATCTCCCTATCCCAGGCACCGGAGGTAGCTGCCTCTAATTTCAGGGCTTGCATGCAGGAGCTTGCCTCCTGGAAGGCTAAAAACTGCCTGAAACTGAATGGCAGCAAGACAGAGGTGCTTGTGGTGGGGGTGATACATCGAGCTGGACGTCGGCTTGGTGGCCTCCGAGTCTGGGCCCTAACCCCATACCATGCACCGAGGCGAAAAATCTGGGGGTCTGGTTGGATTCCACTCTTTCCTATGATGGACATATTAGACGCATAGTGGGGAAATGTTTTGGAGTCCGCAAAACGTTATATCTCTTCCTGATAGGGGCTAGGAAGACGCTGGTGCATGCTCTTATTACATCTCGCCTAGACTATGGCAACATACTTTACCTTCGCGCCACGGCAAAAGGTCTGGGGAGACTACAGGTCTTGCAGAATGCTGCCGCACGGCTGGTACTAATGCAGCCTAGAAGGGCGGCTTCAAAAAAAGCCCTGGATTCACTGCACTGGCTTCCAGTAAAGAAAAGAGTGATGTTTAAGGCATTATGCACCTGCCACCACATCGCCCAGAACCTTGGCCCTTCATATCTGAGCGACCTGGTCACCAGCTATGTGCCAGGAAGGTCCCTTAGATCCAGTGGGACCGGGCTGTTGAAAATTCCGAAGGTAAAGAAGGCTAGAATGGGAGGCCGTACCTTCAGGTTCCTGGCAGCTCAAAACTGGAATAAACTCCCTGTAAAACTCCGGATGAAGATCTCTGAAGCTAAGTTTAGGAAGGCGCTTAAAACATATTTGTTCTCCGGTTAGCATAGCGTGGATCTCAGATTGCTTCTAGCTGTTACCTCCCTCTCACTCAGCGCGGGGACACGCCGAGATGGCATAACCATGCGCTTTATACATTTTCTTTATTATTATTATTACTGGTGGTGGTGGCGGTGGTGGTGGACACACAAGCCATAACAGCATGGGTCTGCAGTAAAGTTGTTGTTGCAGCATATGGACGATGGGCTCCTGGGACCAGTAGCTCTCTGGCACACCAGATGGGCTGGCGTCAAGCTCATCGTCCAGAGAATCCTTGGAGTCAACATCCAAGAGTCCATGTACCGGGGGCGAATGGCTCTGCAGGTTGCTGGTGTTGTCCTCTGCAGTGAGCTCTTGGTCACCTGTGGATTAGATGAGAAATGGTCATTGTAGTGCACCCCACAAGCTTTGTGTTAGCTGTGTGTCATCCACTGCTTGTACACTACACAATTGAATGATCATCACATTGTTTGCTATGTGCACTACTTTGCCTCCTGACATGATGCAGCGGTACATGCATTACTTGTCCATGGTATGATGTGTCAATGCATACCATGCGATCTTTGCATAATTTATGATTGCAGGGACATGTTGCCATCTAGGGTCTGGCACAACATGTTTTTCATTGAGGACTGTTTGTAGATTTTTCTGACCTGGCAGACATTACATCTGCCCATGGACTGGTCGTTGTCATCTCCAGCATACATTTGTCCTGTCATGTGCATATCTTGATTCATAACACCACCCATGCTTTCTCAAATATGGAATGGTCCTTGTTGCTCTGGCCCCAGGGTGATGCACATGTCAATCACTGCTGTGCATGATTGTGACCACACTTTATTCTACATGTGCATTGGTGTGTCACACTTTGGTAGCTGTGCCAGTTTACTTAGCTCACCTGTGTGCACACTGTGCATGGCAATGGGGTCGGTGTGCATATTAGTGCAATGAGAGGGCTTGTGTTGTCATATGGCACCATATTGATTGTGACAAATGTGTGGGTGCACGTACTGGCTACTTACCTGTTATATGTTAACATTTGGCTTTGTAATGTGACCCATCTGTGTGTGCGTGGTGTAGGCTTACATCCTGCTCAGTGGTGTAATGAGACAGAATGTTATGTCTACCTACCTGTTAGTTTGTTTGGTGTCTTGCAGTGGCTTTCATCAATTACTGGGTGGGGTGGGGGGAGGGCACCATCCTGCTGGGGTGTGAGACAGGGGGCATGGTGGGAGTAGTAGTGCAGGCCTCACACACACACACACACACATCCCATGGAAGATGGCTACCTACCTGTTAGTTTGATGAGGGTGGTGTAATGGTTGACACATGCTGGTAGGCGGGGTGGGCTCCATCCTGCTGGGGTATGGGACAGGGGGCATGGTGCGAGTAGTAGTCTAAGCCTCACACACACACACACACACTCCCATGGAAGATGGCTGGCTACCTGTTAGTTTTATGAGGGTGGTGTAATGGCTGACACATGCTGGTGGGTTGGGTGGGGGGAGTTCTCCATCCTGTTGGGGTGTGGGACAGGGGGCATGGTGGGAGTAGTCGTGCAGAACTCACAGACACACACACACACTCCCAAGGAAGATGGCTACCTACCTGTAAGTGTGTTGTGTGTACTGCAATGGTTTCTGACTGCTTCTGAGTGGGGTGGGGGAGTGCTCCATCCTGCTGGGATGTGAGACAGGGGCCATGGTGGGAGTTGTAGTACTGGCTGCCTGTACACATGCCCCCATGGTAATGTTGGTGGCTATGTTTGGGGTGAATGGGAGTGTGTGAATGTTGGAACTATGAGACATGTTTTTGTGAGTGTGTGGTGCTGATGAATGGTATTTGTCCTAGGTGGAGTAGCTTTGTAGTTGAGCAGGACAGTACATATCAGTGTGGTGGTAATCATTTGTTTGTACTTACCCGCCTCCACTCCCCCGGCTACTCCTGTGAGACTCTCTGGATGCAGTATGGCAAGAACCTTCTCCTCCTATGTTGTGAATGGTTTTGGTGGAATGGGAGGGCAACCGCCAGTACTGTCGGCCAGCTCACGGTTCTTGCTTCTCCTCTCTTTGACAACCCTCTTCAGATCATGCCACCGCTTCATGATCTCCTTTTTGGATCGCGGGGTAGTCCCTACTGCATTGACCCTTTGGAATATTCTGGCCCACATTTATGTCCTTGTGGCTAATGGTGTCTGGTGGACCAGGCTACCAAACATTTGTGGTTCCACTCTGACTATCTCATTTACCATGACGGTCAACTCACTCTTTGTGAATTTAGGCATTTTATGTGTTGACATGGTGTGTGGTGTGCAAAATGTTTGGGGCTGCAGGGGTGTGAGTGGTTTGTGTGATAGTGATGTGTATGGTGTGATGTGCTGAGGGTTGTAGGTGCTGGTGTGGAAGTGGTGGTGGTGCTGTGTGTGATGTGGGTATTGCTGGTGTGTTGCTTTACCTATCCTTTGTTGTGAGGGGTGGTGGCCTTCAGTCTTGGAAAATTGCAAAGGATTGTGGTCAGGAAAGGGGCTGGTTTTATACTCAGCTATGTGGGTTTGTTCAAATGAGGTATTGCTGTCAGGTGTGTTGTGTGTGTTGTCCTGGGAATTGTATTTTTCTTTTTGCCATGTATTTGTCTCATTGGGATGTGTTTTGTGTATTTGGGGGGCATGGCTAGTTTGCTTTGTGCACTGTTTGGCCTCATTGTGGGTTTTTAGCTTCATTCGCCATATTTTCCACGGATCATCCGCAGCGGTGGCTATGCTGCAGCTCTTCTGCCGGCTCTCCCATTCATTCCAGTGTGCGACTGTGACAGTCGGAAACAGCGTAACATACAGCGGGATCATCGGGGGTATCCTAATTTCCTGTGCGATGTCCCCGCTATGCTTGCTGCACATTGTTTTTTTCCGCAGCGTGTCCAACCGCCACCGACCGATTTCAGACATCACCACCAGCTATGGGTGTTTTTTCTTGGACCGCTTCCGCCACGGTCGGTGTTTTTGGGCAGATGATCCTAATTTGACTGCCGAGTTTTCCACGGTCCCGGTGGGTGGTTGTTTTCCACTTCCATGGTGGTCAGGGTAGTTTTCCGACCGCCATCCTAATAGCCCCTAGGTGTTTATAACATTCCTCTCTTGAGTATGCCTATTTGGTGACAAATATGACAGACAGAGAAGTTAATCTGGTGCCCCCAAATTGTGACCATAGGACTTTCAGGGTACCTTGCGTGCCATGAACGACAAGACAATGCACTTAGCAGCAGCATACCACAGCCACCGTCGGCCTGCCATGAAAGGAGAATTTACTTTTAAACTGCATTCTTGTCATTTGAAGGTCATTTCGGTTTATCCTGCTCTAGTCTGAGCATTTCATTCTGTAATGTGCTTCCAGGCTGACCCATGGAAGAGGAAATTCATAAACCTACTTCTTCTTTTATACATGATATGCTCCCACCGTGGCTTACACCCAGTCCTGCTGCTCTGTTAGACAAAAGCCTTGCCTGGAAAATTGGAAAAAGAGCGCTCACTGCACTTCAAGGTACAAACACGCTACTGGCAGTATATTCTGCTTGAACTCTTGATTGGCAGTCCCTTTCGCCCTTTGCTTTTTCAGTAAGGAGCATACCATGGCTGTTCTGTTTGCACCAAAACCACTTGTGGGCTGTCATGAAGACGAGGCTTGTCAGCTGTGAAATTACAAATGTGCTTAGTTTTGTCATGCCTCACTTTCTTAGCAGCCGCATTCAGGTTGGCCCCCAATTTATACTAGCCTGCTTGTGTTGTCTCATATTCCACAGCAATCTGTGTTGGGCATTGAACATGGCCACTACTTGCTGCTTTGCTTAAGCGTGCCTAGGGAATGACATTCGTCTGGGTGTTTTTTTAATGTTATTAGGTGGGGTATTGCTGTGCGCTTGGCTCTCCTGTATGGCCGGCTTAAATTACTTTTTGGAATGATGGATACACTCGCTGAATGATTTTTCATTGGCATGTGGGTGGTCTCCCTGGAGAGTGCTGGTCAACATTTTCTTAGCTCTGCATGGCCCGCTCGAATTCAGGGGCAGATTTACAAGCCTTTTGCGCTGCCAGTACATCACTTTTTGCGACGCACTGGCAGCGAATTTCTCTGCCCCATATTTACAAGGACAGGAAAAACCACCTTGCATGGCTTTTCCTGTCCTAGTAAATATGGCCCCTTTACACACAGCAATTTGCATGAAAGTGGAATTCTATGGGTGTTGCTGTGGGTGTTTCTACGCAACCCCCATGAAACCAGACAGATTTCCAGATTTATGAAGAAACGTAAACCTGGAAATGCGTCAGTATGCTAAGCCATCCGATGGGTGAGGCACAATGAAGAGAATTTTTTTATTTCTCCTCTTTTTTTCCTCTCATTGAAAAAGGAAAATGCCTGTAGTGATTGTTTTAGTGCAGGAAGCTGCCCCTCCCCGCACAAAAACTATCTCCCCATGATGTAGGCATTCTTGCACCATGGTGCACCCATGGTGCAAGGGTGTAGGCCCTGGCGCATGGCAGGTGTTTGTGCGCCTGCCCAGGAATGCGACATATTTTTGTGAATATGTTGCATTCCTCTGCTCTGGAAGTGCTGCATCGTGGCGCAGCCAAAGGGCTTGTGGTTCCGTACTGTGGCACTTTCTTGTAGATCTACCCCTCACTTTCTAGTTGTTGGGATCTAGTAAGATCTAGTAAGATCTGGGTGCTGTTAAATTTAGTTGCCCTAGAGATCTAAATAAGAGATAAGATTGGATCTGGAATTTGTTTGCTATCACTGCATCTTCTGATAAGTATAGAACATAAAAAATGAACTAGAACATAAATCATCTTGAGGATGCTCCTGGGGTCTTGATAACGCTTTATACTTTTTAATCAAAATATGCAGTAGAAGTAGTGTGCAGAGCAATTAATCTACACTTGCATTCAGATGTGTATACTGACATGAAGCTAATGCAGTTGAAACTAATGTGTTATGATTTTCTAAAGTTTGATTTTGTGCCTTATGCTAAGTATGGCTCAATAGGGCCTGAATGCCATCTTGTTTAAAATGGATGTCACAACATTTTATTTATTCTCTGTTTATAATGCTGCACCTAGTTAAGCAAGATGTGGATTTGTTTTCGAATGATACTGCTTGGGAAGAAAGTCTGCTAGAAGGAATGCTGTAACACTTTTCCAAGGCCCTTTCACTTTCATGCAGTATTGCACTCATTCTAAGTTATTCACCATTGTCTATTTACTTAGTTTTAGGGATTAAATCAATAGCCATGAAGTGGGTTAGTGCCAAGATGGGAAGGTTTTGTGATGATTTAAAATCTGCAACTTTATTTGTTGACAATGTAATTCTTTGCTCACCTAATTTAGAATTTGTGTATCCTGTCCCCTGAAATATAAATCCCATAGTACATAACTGGATTTATATTTCGGTGGACGGGCTATCCGTCACATTGTGATGGAGTAACCTGTCCGCCGAGATCTAAAGCAGGCCCTAAGTCTATTTTTGGTGTTTCAAATAATTCCTGTTTGTTACTATTAATGATAACCTTTGTGGCAATTACTTTATTTTATTTTCAGTTTAGAATGCTTTATTGAAATAGTAAGCAAAGTAAAACATCATTACAGTATTATATAATCAGAGATCAATCAGTAAAAAATGCCAAATGATGGTGAAGTAAATAAAAAAGTATAGGAATATCAATGAGACCAATTAAACCTTCTAAACCTTTACTTAGAATAAATGCATTTTAACATTTTGGAATTTTAAAAGAGATGGGGAAGGAGAAAGAGGGAAGGGTGGGAGGGAAGTATTATGAGGAAGTTAATCAATTATGAGTAATAATGAAAAGCAATTAAATATGCTAACAATAAGAAGAAATATGGTAATGTGAATACAAAATATATCAAATAATCAACCTGGAAAGAAATGCGGTCAGTGGTGACCAAAGTAAATCTTTTTTAATCAAAAGAGGTATTGAAGTAGCATGTGCGTGGTCTCGTCGATGATGGTGACAAAGCAAGTTCCACCAGGCTTGATGTGAAATTTTGGTTGTATCCTTCCAGTTGGTGGTAATGATCTGAAAAGTAATAGCTATAAATAAATCAATAAATTTACCCATGTTTCCCTTGGTATCCCATATAGAAGAGGAGCTACCCAGAAACACGTGTACTATGTCATAAGGAACATTGGTAGATACAATTTCATTCAATTTCTTCCAAATGAGTAACCAAAAGCTCATAACCGGGGGGCAAAGAAAGAACATGTGGAGTAAATCACTGTTTACATGAGGGCAGGACCAGCATTTCTTAAAATCCAACAAATTGAATATATGCAAACATGTAGGGGTGAGAAAAAGTCTATTATAGAAATAGTATAAAGTCTGCGTTGTACTAGCTGAGCGTGAGAAGGTATGAATTTTTGTCCAGATGGAGCTCCATGTCTGAAATTAGAATTCCTGTGCCAAGTCTTTTTCCCAGAGAAGTTCTATATTGGATTGGGTTCTAGAATCGGTGGGGAGAGATAATATCTTGTATATAGCGATTGCCTTGAGTTGAGTAGAGAAATCAAGTGGGGAGTGAATGTTTGATCAAGTGAGATTGAGGATGAGTTCTGAGAGTGAAGATGAATTATAGATGATGTGAGCATGGGGTAATGAGGGGCACTCAGAGAGGATATACCGTACATTCTTTTGGATCCTTCTGAAATTCAGAAACGACCCATCCTTTAACAGATGTTCTCAGAACTCCACTCCTGAGGCGGAAAGCCGGGAGTTAGCATTTTAGACTGTATAACTGTGTATTTTAACCTTTTAAATCGCTGATTTCCCTGCTGGCACCTTGATCGAGCAGCACACCGCCAAGCCGATTCTGGGCTGACGCGGTACACTGCTGCCAGGGCAACGCCGCCTTCCCAATCGGCGGACACGCCCACACGCGCTGGCCACGCCCCCTTCCTCTACAAAGAGCGCGCGCTGAGTAAGAGCGAGCGTTCTCAGAACTCCACTCCTGAGGCGGAAAGCCGGGAGTTAGCATTTTAGACTGTATAACTGTGTATTTTAACCTTTTAAATCGCTGATTTCCCTGCTGGCACCTTGATCGAGCAGCACACCGCCAAGCCGATTCTGGGCTGACGCGGTACACTGCTGCCAGGGCAACGCCGCCTTCCCAATCGGCGGACACGCCCACACGCGCTGGCCACACCCCCACTTCCAGGTCACTGCCAGCACAATAAATCATGTGCTGCAACCGGAAGCGCAGCGGACGAGCGCAGCGGGCGCGACGATTGCGCGCCGAAGGCGCGCATAAGGCAAGCTCGTCTGCGCTCGTCCGCGCCGAGGACGGGCCAACGGCCAACCCCCATGCGACTTCTACATCTCGACCTCCCACCCAAACGGTGAGACTAACCTATTCCACCATCGATCTAGTAAAACTCAGGCACTTCGCTACTCTACCCCATGCACCTCTGCATCTGGGCTATTCTAATCACATCCTAGGCCCTCTCCGATGTCCCACTTGTATCAATCTCACTGGGAAAGCTTCTACAAATGACCCTCCGTTGATCCAAGCAGCGTTAATAAACGCCAGATCTCTTCCGAAACACAAATTAGAAATCGCCGATCTCATCGACGCACACAAACTGGATCTCCTGTTCATAACCGAGACTTGGGGCGACGATGCCTCAGGTCCCGATTTCAGAGAAGCCACCCCCACCAATTACAATGTATGTAGACTAGACAGGCCTTTAAAAAGAGGCGGCGGCATCGCCATAATTTACAAAGACCGCTTTAAACTCACGACGAAACCATTTACCTGCCCAGAATACGAGTCTCTTATCTTTACACTATGTCTCTCAGCCAAATCATCCTTCAAGGGCATGCTGATGTATCGCCCTCCAGGGTCAAGAGCAAAGTTTTTAGCTAATATAGGCAGCGTAATCGAAGCTGCTGCGGACGCCCCTCACTTTACGCTACTAGGTGACTTCAATTTTCACCTTGAGACTCTGAACAACAACGACACTACGCAGCTTCTCACAGACCTTTCAGCTGCAGGCCTAATGCAACTAATAACCTCCCCTACGCACCAGGCAGGCCACACATTAGACGGCATCTTTACCAACAGCCCTCGGGTAAATATCACCCAAATAATTCCACTCATTTGGACAGACCATTCAGCCATTTGCTTTACAGTCCAAACAAACCCCATCAACCCTAGCTTAAATGCAACAGCTCCTTCATCTTACAGAGATTGGAAAAACATAAACCTAACTCAACTAGCACAGATGATACAAGATAACCATATTCCCAACGAGCATGACCCTACTAAAGCATCCTCCAACTACCTGACAAACCTAAACATGGCCTGCAACAAACTGGCACCGACAAAAACCTCCCACCGGAACAGGAAAATACCCTCAGCCCCATGGTTCACAGAAGCCCTGCGCATGCAAAAACAATACTGCAGGAACCTTGAAAGACAGTGGCGTCGCAATTACAGCCCTGCAGACAAAATCAACTATAAAAATGCCCTTTCCATCTATAAAAGATTGATAACCACTGAGAAAAGCCAATACTTCACCACTCAAATCAATCATGCAAAGAACTCGGCAGGAGAACTATTTCGGGTAGTCAATTCTCTATCCGACCCCCCTACTCCACGCATAGAAGGCTCCCAGGCACTGGCAGACTCCTTGGCCAGTTTCTTCGAGGAAAAAGTCAGCTCTATTTTCCAAACTTTCTCTCACTCAGCCCCCCGTTCCTCACCGGCGACACTCCCGATGGACACTCAGCCCACCTTAACAACCTTTACCCCTGTTGATCAGGACCACATTCAACGCCTGATAACCAGCATCAAATCTGGATCCCCCCTCGATCCCTGCCCCCCTTCTATTTTGAACCGCATCCCTGAAGCAATCTCCCCCGCACTGTCTACTATCTGCAACGCCATGTTCTTAACAGGCATTTACCCCACAGTCTGGAAGGAGGCTATCATTAAGCCACTGCTGAAAAAACCTACTCTGGATCCTCTCATCCCCGCAAGCTATAGGCCTATCGCTTGTCTCCCATTCCCAGCAAAGATCTTCGAAAAGTCCATGAACATCCAACTTTCGAAATTCATCAATGACAACAACTTGCTTGATGATACCCAGTTCGGGTTTAGACAAGGGCACGGGACGGAAACAGCACTCCTGAAAGCCGCAGACGAAATTAGAACAACCATGGATAAAGGCGGAGCGGCTATCCTGATACTCCTAGATCTCTCCGCTGCATTTGACACGGTCGATCATGTCACTCTGATCGACCGTGTCTCAGCCATGGGAATAGGAGGTACAGCTAAAGATCTGATTGTATCATTTCTCGCCAACCGCCCCCAGACTATCAAGATGGGCAATTTCACTTCCCAGACCTTTTCACTTCCCTGCGGCGTCCCTCAGGGTTCCTCGCTAAGTCCGACGCTTTTCAATATCTATGTTTCGGACTTAGCGAGGGTGATAAAATCTTATGGAATTGCCCTTACCACATACGCCGATGACACACAACTAGTACTATCGGTGTACAACAACGGAGCCAGTGTTGCAGCCAACTTTCAGGAGGGAATGAGGGCGATAAGCTCCTGGATGTCATCAAACTGCCTCAAACTCAACTCCGACAAAACGGAGGTGATGACGTTCGGGAGCTTACAGCCATCATGGTCCCCGCAGTGGTGGCCAGTTGAGTTGGGCTCCCCCCCCCAACCAGTGGTAAAGGTCCGCAACTTAGGAGTCACCTTTGACAATAAGTTGACCTTCCACCACCACGCCAATGCCATCGTATCATCCGCTTTTTACACCCTCAAAAAAATCAAGAAACTGCTCCCTTACTTACCACAGTCAGCCGGCAAAACTCTTATCAGTACTTTAGTCTTTTCAAGAACAGACTACTGTAACTCACTTCTTTTGAATGCCCAGGAAGGAGTTCTTAACAAACTACAGACCGTGCAAAACGCGGCAGCCAGAACCTTACTGTCCATTCCTAAATTCACATCCATCTCCCACCACATCAAAAAACTCCATTGGCTCCCAATCAGGAGTCGAATCAAATTTAAGGCTCTGTGTATAGCCTATAAGACCTTGAATAACCCTGGACCACGGTTTCTAAAAGAAGCACTCCGCCCTGCGGAGCAACGCAGAACTTTACGATCCTCGGCAGCCTTCTTGCTGAACGTCCCTCGGACAAGAAAGGCCACCTGGGGAGACAGATGCTTCACGACAGCCACAGCCAAACTGTGGAACACCCTCCCACTCCATATCAAATCCGCACCCACGCTTCTTACATTTCGGAAAAACCTTAAAACATGGCTCTTCTCCTCCTCCTAACTCCCCCGTCATACTTTAGTGAGCTCTGAGATCACCAGCGCCGAGACACCCGTATGGGTATTTGTGCGCTTTAAAAATTGCAAAAATAAATAAATAAATAAATAAATGTTAGAATGCCTTTATCAATCTATTCGTTCCAAAATAGAGCTCTGTTTTTATTAATCTTTGAATGTCTGTTGTACCAGACTGAAGTGTGTGCAAGATAGTCTGAGTAGGAAAGGTGAGGTTTAAGCAAAGAGGTTACAACTGCTGTGGAATGCGTGAAGGCAGGAGATGAGAAACATCTAGGGGGTTGGGATCAATGAGTGTCTGAAGTAAAAGAGAAAGGTGCATATTGGGCTTACTCTTACAAGCTCCAAGCCATTAAAGGTGTATGTAAGTGTTCAAATAAAAAGGTCCAAACTTGTTTTAGGGTGAATGCAGAGTGGTA
Organism: Lissotriton helveticus; assembly: GCF_964261635.1. Classification (NCBI taxonomy): domain Eukaryota; kingdom Metazoa; phylum Chordata; class Amphibia; order Caudata; family Salamandridae; genus Lissotriton; species Lissotriton helveticus. The sequence goes on along the minus strand of NC_136060.1, from coordinate 61,563,235 downwards.
ATATCTAAGATTAGGAAAACTAACCCCTCCTAAATCTTTGGTCTGCTGAAGATGAATAGGTGAAATCCTAGCCTTACAATCGTTCCATCGGAATTTGGTTAAGGAGCGGTTGATAGTGCTAAAAGAGAAGAGTGGCAGAGTGACCGGGAGCATAGAGAGATAAAAATTGATGATTGGAAGCAACATTATTTTAATTGTAGCTAGTCTGCCCCACCAGGACAAAAAAAGTGGGGACCAGCTACAATGAGTGTAGAAAGTTTTTTAAGCATGTCTACAAGATTGATTTTAATGGTTTCTTTAATACTATTAGTGTAGAGGATACCTAAGCACTTAATACTCCTGGGATTCCATTTGGATTCTGTATCAAGAAATATATGTGAATAGCAATGTTTATTTAATGGCATGACCTTAGCTTTGTCTATATTCAATCTGTACCCATAGACTAAAGAGTATTCCTTCAGCAGTGAGAAGACTGCCAGCAAGGAAGTAGTGGGGTTGGAGAGGTATATCAGAATATCATCTGCATATGCAGTGAACTTAATGTCTGTGTGTTAAAATTGGAAACCCGTATATTATGGGGAACGTCTAAGTTGCTCCAAAAAGGGTTCTAAGGCAAGAATAAATAAAAGTGGGGAAAGAGGGCACACTTGTGTAGTTCCTCTGAGGATAGGACAGTATTTAGATTGACAATCGTTCACCCAAATAGAGGTGGAGGGTTCAAAATATAATAACTGGATGTATATGATAATAGGGTGGCTAAAGCCGTGCCATTTCAATGCCCCAAAAATGTGCTCCCAGTTTACTCTGTCAAATGCCTTTTCAGCATCTAATGTAATTGTAGAAACTGGTGATTTTGCCTTGGAGGCTAAATCAATAATATTAAGGAAAGTTCTAGAATTATCTATCATAGACCCCCCTTTTAGAAATCGTGATTGACATATATTAATAAGGTCTGGGATTACTTGATTAATATGAAGAGCAAGTAGTTTAGCAAAGTTCTTACAATCCGTGTTAATCAGGGAGATATGCCTGTAATTTTTAGAAAGAGAAGGGCCTTTGTCTTTTTTAGGGATCAAACATAGCATTGCCTGAGTGAAAGACTCCCATGTTTCACTGGTGGTCAGAAAATGATTTATCAAGGCTAACAGTTGAAGGACCAGAAATAGTTTGAAGTGAAGGAAAAAATGTACAGAAAAGCCGTCCAGACCTGGTGTTTTGTCTTTGGGTAGTAGATTAATGGCATTTGTGATTTCTTGTTCTAATATTGGATTATTGAGGGATGTAAAAGCAATATAACTCAGGGGGTTTGGGAATGGTTTGGAAGAAAGAATCAATTTGAACAGAGGAAGGAGTAGACTCGGGGGTGTATCAAACAAGGATCTTAGCATCTCTAATAAGTCTGATTCCTGCTTTGTCTGTGATGGCATTCATTTTGGATTTTTGCTCTTTAATTTTAAGATAATTGGCTAGGGATTCGCCTGATTTATTCGAGCTGCCATATATTTTGGCATTGAATTTGAGGAGATGGTTACAAGCATTGTCCCAGGATTACCTATTATACTGATATTTCACTTTAAGGAGATTGGACAGTGTATCGGGGTAATTTGTGGTAAAGTATTTGTGCTCTAGGACTTTGATTTGCTTTAGAGAGGATATTGCCTCCATAAGTGCTTTCCTCCTTTTCCGGGAAACAAAGTCTATCATGTAACCTCTGGTGGTGGCTTTGAAAGCGTCCCAGATGAAATGAAATTGTGAAATGGAGGAGAGATTATTGTTGGAAAATTACTGCATAAAGCATGTAAATTGTTCGACAAAATGAGAGTCCAACAGAAGGGCGTTATTAAAACACCAGAGAGAGGTAGCTGCAGGTGTTGGATAATCCATATCTAAAATGACAGGGGCGTGGTCGGAAATGAGAATGGAGCCAATCTCTGCATTAGTCATGAATTGAAGAGATGATTGAGTGAGAAATATATAATCTATGTGTTAGTGAGACCTGTGAACAGGGCAGAAAAAGGAGAATTCCAAGACGTCAGGATGGGAAATTCTCCATATATCCAGCAATCCTCTAGAAGTGATAGCCTTGTGAAAAGTCTTTTGCATTTTACTGGGAATGTATTTGGTTTGGGATTTCCAGTCTAAAAAGGGATCCATAAGTTGATTGCAATCACCACCCAAGAACACATTTTCTGAGGCTCAGGGAAGAGAGAAGAGTGGACAAATCATTCCAAAATACTAAATCAATACCATTGGGACCATACACATTACAAATAGAGAGTTGGGTATTGTTAACTTTAGTATTCAATAAAAGCCATCTACCATTAGCGTCCTTGACCTCATTTTGCAAAAAAAATGAAGTGACTTATGGAATAAAATTACCACACCGTTCTTGTTGTTCCCTGCAGGAGAACAAAAAACTTCTCCAACCCATAGTTTACGCAAGGAAGGCAAATGTTGCAATTTAAGATGTGTTTCTTGCAGTAATGCTATGTGACATTTCAATTTTGCACGGTGAGACAAGATTTGATGCTTTTTAACTGGATTACGGATACCTTTAACATTCCATGATTTAATACGAAGACCACTCATCGAAAAAACTTTTCAAAATTAAGCATAAAGATGCATGAAACTTGAGGAAAGTGTGAATAGAAAGGTGAAAGAGACAGACTGACAGTGGGTAGAACTAAGAAAAAAAGGAAGGCAGGAATTGACAGAAGGGAAGGACAGTAGAACAGCTAGCTTGATTTATCCAGTTAAACATGCCAGGTTGAAAATAGTAAAATACCACAGACACGTAGAAATAGAAAGAGATTGCAATAAAATGGAGGGTAAAGAGGAGATGAAAAGAGTGGGAGAAAGGGAGGAAATAAAGGAGATAGAGGGAAGAAGTGAGAGGGGAAAGAGGGGAACACAGTCGCCCTGTGAGTGTATACAAAAGACTTTAGTCATCATAATCACAGACAAAAAGAACTTTAATGGAGTTGGGGATGGGTGAAAAGGATAGAGGCCGCTCCAGAGAGGGACACAGAAAGAACAGGTTTACTGATATAAAAGCAAGAAAATTGAAAATTTTAATCAGTAAAGGTAAACATAAGCAACACAATGGAAGGGACCATGCCAAACAATGGGGAAGACAAAGCAACTGAGCGATTCATACACAACAAAACAAATGGACAAAGCAGATAGGGACGTCAGCATCAACAAGTTGCAAGGGGTGAACCTAACATACAATAGAAAGAACATATGAGAGGACAATTAAGATTTGCTCAGTTCCAAAGCTTCTCCTTTATGAACTTGAATTTAATTTCCTAAGCTTGACAGGATCTTTGAAAGTGAAAGTTCTGTCCTTATAAGTCACTTTAAAGAAGCATGGATAAATGAGACCATATCGGGCATTCATGTATCTCAACGACGGTCTGAGGTCTAGAAACTCTTTTCGACAATTAGCAGTTGGCTTGGAATCATCTTGACTGAAGAAGATTTTGTGGCCATACCATTTTGTGGCCAGACCAGAGCATCTGTTTATGTTGCTTGGCTGTGTTGAGGATTGCCAAGAGGTCAGAATATAGTAGAAAATATGCAATGATTCCCCGTGGTTTATTTGAGGAAGATGTGTTCTGTTGGCCATTCCGGTGCGCCCTTTGGATATTAAGATCAGTAGATTTTGACAGACCAACTATTTGCGGAACGTGAACCTTCAAGAAGAAGATCTTATCCAAGCCTTCAGAACCTTCAGGAAATTCTGTAAACTCGTAGGTTGCCTCGCCTATTTCGATTTTATAAATCCTCTGTAGCTTTCTTCAGTTGCGTAACTTCACGAGAAAGAATGTCCACTTTGGCAACAACATCTTGTGCATCACTGATTTTTGGTTCCACATTCGAAAGTCTTGATTCCAACCCGCACCACTTCTCTTCAATTCTCTGAAGTGTTGCAGTAGTGTCTGTCATAAAGGGTATCATATTGCGCGATTCGCCCATGATGTCCTCCAACGTCAAAGGAAGAGGTGATTCCATTGGGGAGGAAGGATCTTTTTTGGCGGGTTTGTTAGTACTACCAACCGAATATTTGCGCCAACCAGAATTGGAACCAACAACTCCATGAGTCTTGATTGAATGTGGAGGGTCCATGACCAGAACACAGTTTATCAATGCAGCTTGTGAAAAATCCCTACAAGGCACAAAACTCCAAGGTCACGCGCAATAGAGACTAGCTAGAGGTTACGCCGACAAACCCTATAGAAAGCCTGACTGAAAAAGCTGGCTGAGTAATCTCAGTTTCCCAGGGGGGAGAGATGAATGTATTTAAGGGAGAAAATACATCAGTTGAAATGATGACCATCTCACCATGAAGTAGTAGAAATTATGTTGAAAATGTCCCAAAAGGATAGAAGAGTCCAGTCACAGGAACATAGCTGCATCGTCGCCCTCTGTGGAAAGTGCGGGTATTGACCATACAAATTGGTGGCCGCAATGTGAGGCTGAATGAGGCAGAAAGAAAATGAAGAAAATAAATCTAAAACTACCATTTGAGGTCTAAAAAAACTTGCCCCTGCACTCTGGGCAGCTTCCGACAGGAGAATACTTTGTTATTTCTCCAATCCAACGAAAGCCCTTTGGCCCGACCGCTCCTCAGTGTCACTGAGCTGATTCACAGACCAGCCATTTTGGAACGCCGCCGCCACGCGCCTCTACTTTATGCATTTAAAGGAGACTATTGTTTCTTGTACCTTTGAAGTTTGTAGTAACCCTTATGGTTTTCCTAAATTATGATCTATAACTCACTTTTTGTGTCAGTTCTTTCTTATTTGAATATCTTTTGAAATGCTGTCTTGTCTCTGGGACACATTGCCATGTGATTTATGGTTAACACCATTCCCAATCCACCCAACTCCGGAGTGCTCCATTAAGATGGGGTTTTCTTTCTATGGCCCCTGCTTGCCCACACTTTACTGCACCACACCTTTCTCACTCCAAGGCAGTTGCCTGAGATGCTGCTCTTTCCTGGGCAGATATACAGGACATGATTCAACATTCTGTTACTGCATCCATATGATGCATCATATACCCTCCAGCAAAAGTACCAAGATAGAAGGAACGAGATATGGTGGACCTGAGGAGGAGGATGTGTGGGGGTATTTTGTTCAAAGGTTCTGATCGAACAGAGGGCCTCCAGTGCATAACTTTAATGCTACCCTTTCCAGAACTTGTTCAGGTGGAAGTTGATTCTTTTTTAACTCATTTTTAGAAAAAAAGAAGCAGAATCTCATCCTCTTCATGGAATAGTAAGGAGGGTATTAACACGTGAGTCAAGGAATTTGACAATCAAGGGTATCAGTTATAAATAGTGTTGCATTGCTGTATGAAAACAGTGATGCAACACTTTCAGTGCACCCTCCTTGCAACACCATGGATGTGCCATATTTACTGTACAGTACACCACCTAGCAAGGATTTACAGATACATCAGTATTCCTGACATATCTGTAGGTGCAAAAGTGGCACATTGCTGGGATGTGCCTGAAAATCGACGCAACTCCAGCAATGTGTCCTTTCACATAGGACAAGCCCCATGTGAAAAGGCCTGCGTCACTCCATATGCCTGCTGCGAGGCTGGCATAAAGATTTGATGCAGTGGCGTCCTAAAAGTGTCGCAGTGAAATCTTGTAGATTTTACTGAGACAGTTTGATGAGCCTTTTCTGTCTAGTGTTATTCAGCAAGTAAAGAGTAAACAAACCATGTGGTGACCCAGCTGCTCCACCCTTCAATTTTGTACTGAGAGTTGGGTCATTATTTGCCTTATTTACATGTTTTCAATGTCCTACTCCTTTTTTGCACACTTTATTAAAATTGGTGGTTTGTTTGCTTGTGGAGAAGGATATGGTTACATCTAAAGACTAGGTAACCAGTGAAGAGATGAGATTAATATGGTCAGATGCGAGGACACAGAGGCGTAATGGATTTGGGGATACATCATGTTAGAAATTGGGTTGGTGGTTGACTAGGGTTAAAACCCTAGGCAAGCAACAATTCTAGTCTGTGTAAGAGGCAGGCAAAACCTAAATTAACCTGTGCTCACCCTCTAGTAGCTTGACACAGAGCAGTCAGACTTAATTTTAGAGGCAATGTGTAAAGTATTTGTGCAAAGCTTCAAACAGTAAAACAGTGAAAAAACACAAGTAATCATTCCACACCATGTTAGAAAAATGTAGCTTAATTTAACAAATGAAACAAGCCAAAATAACAAACATCCACTACGTAGAACTTTAGATATTGCAATTTAAATGGTATAGTGAAAAATTACGCCTAGAAGTAAAACACGCTATTAGGGATATCTGGTCTCGGCGGATGGGGACAAAGTAAAAAGTTTAAGGCGACCGCGATGGACCCTGGGCCAGCTAAAGGGACACAATTAGGCCTGCTGAACAAAAGTACCTTAATCCTTGTTATAGAGCAATGGGTGGATCAGCGTTGAAGATGTGTCACACAGCAGAGGCAATGAATAGGTTCTGAGATGTGATGAGACTGCAGTGTGAGGTCCTGGCAGTTTGGACTGGACTGCTCCCATAGTGAGGCAGTGTCAAGGCTGATTTACATATGGCTGGGTTTAAACTGGAATATCTTGGAGAGCAAAAAAATGAAGGATTTAGTCCCAGATATCTGTACTGGGGTGAATGTTTGACATTCTTCTGCATTCTCATCAAGAGTTCCTTTTACATTTGTTACCCGAATGGGACGGGTATGCCCAGATGTGGGTCCCATGCTCTCGATGCTACTGGAGTCAAGCTATCCTGGCTGATTAGGGGTAATACCCCGAAACCGGTCCCAGGATGCTTGTTTCCAGTCCAGAGAGGACCTGGCCTGGCAGTTCAGGCTGGACAGCAGGGTCAAGATTGATTTGCATATCACTGGGTTTAAACTGTAATGGCTTGGGTAGAAAACGAATTATAGATTTAGGCCCAGATCTATGTACTGGGTTGAATGTTTGACACTGTTCAGCATTTTGTCCATCAATTATTCTTTTTGTATCAAGATTCCTGTTGACGACCTAGCGATGCAAAGGCTGGTGTTGCGGATGTGCAGTGCAGTGGAAACAATTCTTTACTTCCGATAAGCAGTGAAGCTGCGATACAGAGGTTCACTTCCATCGCAGATAAGGGATGTGAGGGGTTTGTGCCGGGAAAAGGATTGTGCAGTGGCGGTTCTGAAGGAGATGCATCGGTTCCAAGATGTAGGATGCAGCTGCAATGCAAGTCTTTTGCGATGGTTCCAATTCGCACAACAGCAGCGATACAGCTGTTCTGCTTGAAGATGTGCTGCTCAGCTGAGGAGATGCATTGGTTATGCTCGGGAATGCATCTTCCAGCAGGGGATGTGTCCGTTTTGCTAGAGATGCTCCATAGGCACACTTCCAAGGGTCCAGGACTGGTGTCTAGGTGCAGAAGCAGGTGGATTGGAAGTCCTTTATGTCCCTGAGACTTCAGATAAAGATTCCAGCCAGCTAGCTAGGTCTTGGAGTCACTCTGGTTGTAAGTGATGGCTAAAGTAAGAAAATGCCAACTTTCTAAAAGTGCCATTTTCAGAATTGCAATGTAAAATTGAACTTTACCATAAGTTTAGATTTTAAATTGTGTTTCCAGAGACACCAAACTCAAATCAGGCATATCTTCCCACTTGGAAATTACTCCGATTACATGTAAGACAGTAATTCCAATGTTATCCTAGGGAGATATAAGCCTAGAAGTAGTGAAAAACGACTTTGAGGGTATTTCACTACCAGGACATGCCTTTTAGATACAGTGCACCCTGCCCTCTGGGTTGTCCAGTGCCTATTTTAGGAATGATATATATATATATATATATATATATATATATATGTATATATATATATATGTATATATATATATATATATATATATATATATATATATATATATATATATATATATATATATATATGAGGTATGTCAAGTTCCTTCGCCCACTAGCGCTGCAATCTGCCACACACGCGAACAGGAACCAACGAGACCCAAGATGTGGTGCAAAATTATTTTATTCTTTTCAAACCCAGCACCAGTCCGCCACGACGCGTTTCGGCTAAACGTAGCCTTGTTCACATGACAACGTCACGAGGGCTGGCTACCCTTTTAAAGTGCAAAGTAGCCATCACATGGTACAAACATAGAAGAGTTACTAAATTTGTCAGGTAACTCGAGTTTGTCTTTCTAAATTGCAGCATAAATGCTGTTCATTTACACAATATTGCACAAACCTAAACAAAAATAAATTGTTATCAGTGCGAGTAATTGTAAAATACAAAATCCAACATACACGTTATCACTGCACATTCATTGCTATTTGAGGAGTCCCTATTACCAATAATTTCATATATACCCATCAAATCACAATGGTTACTCATTAGTTGATAAAAAGCTCAAAAGGACCATACAAAAGTTAAAAACATAAATATTTACATTTGAAACCATGTCCTGATGGTGGAACTCCCTCCTAACTGTAAACCAGATTGGCAATCAGATCTATGTCTAGCATATACAGTGCAGTTATTTGGATGTGCAAAATAGCAAAGTTTGTGCAAATTATATCATAAATTGATATATATACAGACGGCTGAAAAAACACAGGTGCTACTATATAGTAAAAAACAATGGTGATTCAAACAGTGTGATTAAAATCAGTTACATAATGATCTTGATAGGCGTCCAGGGTACAGCGTAAGATTCTATAACAAGTACAACTACAGAAAGGCAATGTAATTATACATTACATATAACAGTGGACATCATTCTCTAAAGATAGGTGTGGCAGTCCTCCCCAGTGTTGAGGCCCTGTGGTGCCTTAGTATCTAGCAGGATGATATAGCGCGTTTCTAATTTGCGCAACAGGGACTCTCTATCACCTCCCCTCCTCTGGGGAGGAACACAGTCTATCACAAAATATGACAAGAGGGAAGCATCTTTACCATGGCACTTGTCAAAGTGCCTTGCAACTGGATAAGAGGTGTCAACGTTGCAAATTGCTCGTAAATGTTGGAGAATACGCTTATGGACCTGAGGCCTCGTACTGCCCACGTATCTAAGCCCACAAGGGCACTCCAAAACATAGACAGCAAACTCTGTCTTGCAGTTGAGTTTGTGTCTAATCTTGATTGGAAATGGCGACAATGGTGTTGTCACTTCTGTTTTGCTAACGCCATTCTTACAAGCCTTACAACTCGAACACCTCAAAAAGCCCTTACTCTCATTGAGCCAATTTCCCATCACCACTTCAGGACTGCTGGACACCAAGCTGTCCTTCATGGACCTCGCTTTGCGATATGCTATGCTAGGAAATTTTGGAATGACTGGACCCAAAATAGGGTCCTCAGACAGTAGGGACCAGTTCTCTTTAATGATTTTGTAGATGCTATTATGTTGGTTGCTATAACCCATAATCATCCTTGTTACCCCTTGTGAATCTTTTACCTGTGCTTTTGACTTTATCGCTCCTGAGCCCAGGAGTGACTGTCTGTCCGTGCTGTTGGCCTTAAGAATTGCCAAATTAATGGCTTCCGATTTGTAGCCTCTGAGTAGAAAACGTGATTTACAATGGAGTTGTGCCAGCCGGCACTCCTCCTCACTGCTGCAGATCCTCCTGACACGGAGCATCTCCCCATACGGTATGCTCCGTATCAGGTGTGCAGGATGATGACTACCCGCATGCAGCAATGTATTGCCCGCAGTGGGCTTTCGATGCAATCTTGTGTGAAGGCTGCCTGACTGAACGTAAATCTCAACATCTAGGAACACAATTGAGGTCGCACTTATGTTACTGGTAAAACGGATGTTAAGATCATTCTCATTTAATTTATCAATGAAATCAATCACCTCCGTCTCTGTGCCCTCCCAAATGAAAATCAAATCGTCAATATATCTTGACCAGAGTTTCACCTTGTTATTCATAATGGCCAAATGTTCTTGCCACAGGACCTGCTCCTCCCAGTACCCCATATGCAAACAGGCATAACTGGGAGAGAAGCAGGCCCCCATAGCCACTCCCCTGGTCTGAAGAAAAAGTTGTTTAGCAAACAAAAACATATTGTTCTCTAAGCAGATTGCAATCATGTCCATCAGCATTTTAGAATGTTCTTGGAAACAAGATGGTCTTTTCCCAAGGAAATGCTGTATTGCTCTCATACCATCTTGGTGGAATATACTGGTATATAACGAGGTGACGTCCATAGATACCAATATATAGTTTGTGTTCCACTGGAAATTCGCTAGTTTCTTTAACAAGTCACTAGTATCCAAAATAAAAGATGGCAAGTTTCTCACAAAATCCTGCAAAAAGAAATCAATGTACTTGCTCATATTTTCCAGCAGGCTGTTGCAAGCCGAGATTATGGGCCTGCCTGGCGGTTGTTGATAACACTTATGAACTTTCGGAATGAAGTAAATAACTGGTGTAACCGGAAAATCATTCCTCAAAAATGTAAGTTCATCCATAGTAAGCAGGCCTTTACTTCTCCAGGCTATCAACGTTGAATATATCGTGTTTCTCGCCTGTAGAGCATCCTGTGGTGTTATACGTTTGTAACAGTCTCTGTCGTTTAGTTGCTTGAGGGCTTCTTCTAAATACATCCTACGTGGCCATAAGACCACGTTGCCCCCTTTATCTGATTGACGTATTACCACATTTTTGTTTGCGGTCGCCAGTAGGTATATATAGTTAGGATTTTTTCTCTATGGGATTTTTGAAAATTCTATGTCTAATAACTTTGGCGTTTGTGGACGGAATTGGCTGAAATTTTCAGGAAAATGGAACATTTTGTTTCTGAGCAGCCACTGAAAATTTGGGGGGGGTTCGTCAAGGGGGGGCCGAGAAAAAAGGGGGGTCCCAAAAAGCGTTTTTCCCATGTTAATTTCCATAGGGCGGTTGGCCTCACTTTTAGCTCGAACGGCTGAATGGATTTCCACCAAACTTGGCAAAATTGTAGGGACTGGTAGCCCGATGTGCCTTTGCTAGGTCTCAATATATGTGCTCCAGTGGATTTTGAGAAATTAACGTTCAAAAAAATATATATATCTGTAAGCGCGCTCCGGGCAGCGCCCCGGTTCGCGTATCTGACGCGTAACGGTGTCTGTCAACATTCTAAACAGTCCGGAGCGGTCGCCATCTTGTCTCTCGGTAGGATCGAGAGACAATAGGAGGCCAAAACAAAGGGGGAAATGACCATAAGGGGGCATAGAAGATCCTCCCTGACCTTCTAGGTTTGATGTGGAGGCTTTAAAAGGGCCCCACGGGGCAAAACAAATAATTTTTTGGGGGTTTTTTTTTGGGGGGGAGCGCTCGGTACGCGCACCGGGAAGCGGTCTGGGGAGCGTACTATAAGGAAAAAAGAATGATAGACTATGATATTTTGAAATATTGTATGTTTATTGATTGTTCTTTTTGTTGTGTTTTTTTTTGTTTTTTTAATTTATTTATTTATTTTGGTTGTACTTCATGAATTAGATATAAAAATGAATAATGTCTCAAACAATTTTTAATTATTAAATAAAAATGTATTGGTCAGAATTTTCATAGTTCAATAAAACTTCCAGCATTACATCATCTGGAATCTCCTCAAACATGCATGTTTCAATGTCTTGTAAGCATTCAATAAATTGTTCATCCAAAGACTGATCCATAACATTTTCATCTAAAAATTCTTCATTTAAAATCTCCTCAGATGTAATGTCGAAGGAAACATTGATATTTTCTTGCTCCCCTTCCATTTTTTTGCTGTAAATTGCATAAAAAATAACTATATCAGAAGAGTTAGGGCACTGTTGGGTTTAAGTTCAGACAGGTAGTTTGGATTTTTTAACAGTGAATTTATCTTTGGGTAGTGTATGGTATCAGACTGGAAGTAGAAATATAAAAAAGTGTATGTGATGAAGCCTAAGTAAATTCATAATTATACAAGAGAAGCCTAAATCCATCCATAACTATAACATAACTATAACAGAGAAGTCTATCTAAATCTATAACTATCACAGAGTGATAGTATAAAACTATCAGAAAAAGTTTTCCAAATTAACTTTAAGTGCACAATATACTTCAGTTTTCAAAATAACAACTTACCTTTCAAAAAGCAGTTTAAGTTCTCAGTGAAAATTTTCTTGAAATCTACTTCAGGAGGTGGTAGTCAAAATGGCTGTGTTTCTCTCTCTTTCTTTATATATATTCAGGTACATAACCAATCAAATGTCAGGTAAAAAAAGTAGAAAATGAAAGTAACATTTTAATTGGTTGTCAATTCCAACACTTCAGATGTGTTTTGTGAAGTAATTTACCTCAGGGTATTTAGAGAGGTCTACAGGCTAAATGGCTAAATGGAATTCCAATCAAATTTGTGAAAATGGTAGGGATTGGGATGTAGTATGAGCTAATCTATATTTGGTGAAAGTGTCTCCAGTGGTTTTTCTGTGAATTACTTTCCCACCTTTTTTTGAGCGAGCGCTTCCCGGTGCGCGCCCCGGTACGCGAACCGGCAGCGTTACGGGAGTCCTCCATTTTGTGTTTCGGTAGAATTGAGATATAAGATGGAGGGCAAATAATGTTCAGAATGGGTAGAAGGGGGCATGGTAGACGTATCCTGACCCCCTAGGTTTTCTGAGGGTGGCTGAGGAGGACCATATGTGAGAAAAAAAACCATTTTTTTTCTAAATTTTTCGCGCAGTTAGCGTCCGGTGCGCGTACCGGGTAGCGCTCCGGGGAGCGTACTTTGATGAAAATTAGTGAAAAAAGTTAGAGTAAAATAATTGTGAGTCATAAGATGTAGGGTAGCTCTGAAAAGAGCTTTTGGGTCCTGTGGCTGATGTAGGTACCTACAAGTAGGTACCAATGCACAGTCTTAAATTGAGGATGAAAATTCTGTTCCCCTCATCTGAGAAGTGAACTCCATCTGCTCTGTAGATATCTTGCATGTAGTAACGCAAGTTATTGTTGTAGATGGAGCCCATTCCATGGTCTCTCATGTAAGCTGAAACAGACTTATTTACATGCTTCCTCGATTTCTCAATTTGTGGACAAAATTGGTTGGACCACTTCCATTTCTGTCTTTGGCATATATTTGAATATACCAAGGCAGTTTGAGGAAATAGTGCCATCAATTGCTCAAAGGTGTCCTTTAAAAGCATTTCCAGACCTACCCCAGTCACAGTGCCCAAGTCATTTCCTCCACAGTGCACAATTAACAGGTCAGGTTTTGGCAAATGCAAAAAGGTTTTCCCCAATGGTATCAATTGGTGACATTTTAATCCTCTTTGGCCAATCCACTTGATTTCCACATTTTGTAAATTGAGGTTGTGTACATTTCTGTTATTAGCAAACCTTTGAGCCCAGTGGATATAACTATGTACAACAATCCAGACAGAAAACATGGTGAGAGAAGGTTCTGCTGCAGGCAGATGAAGTGTGGCAATGAAATGGCAGTTGAAAAAATAGGAGTGTATAATGAAAAAAACTGTGGAGTTTCTGTGGTAATTAATCAGTAGCAGTGATTGGTGGATTTTGATTGCTGAAAACAGAAAGTTAGGGTGCATGGATGAGTTCTTTGAAAGATGTAATTTGAATGGTCAAGAAAAAATCATTTTATGAAAGATTGCACTGGATACGCAGGTGTACTGAGAGTTCAGAGTTCAATTGAAACATTGTTGTGTGAACTTGCAAACATGAGAGGTATTTCAGGAGGTGGTTGCTATGGAAAAAAGGCAGAAAGGGCAGAGGGGGGAAGGGTGTTGATTTGAAAAAAGTGAGGGAAGAGTTTTGATTGGGTGACATGAGAGATATGTGTGATGAATTACAGCATTTCTGTGGCATTGTTGCTTGCAGACTCTGGAGTGCATACCTTGTGCTCTGCTAAAGACAAATTGGTGTGTGTCTGAGACTGTTTTGAAACTCATAAAGTATTTGCTAAGGTGAGAAAAGATTCATTTAATTTAAATAGAGAATAGTATGCTTTAAGGAGAATATTATGAAGAAAGTTGTGTATTTAAAATGTTGCTTTGTGTCAAGTGTTTTAGAAATAGATTTTGTTTCTTTGAGTTACATAGCCATGTTAAAAGTGACGCAAAAATAGTGCAAGGGTCTTACAAAAATGCTTTCATGTGTCTTAGGGCATTTTAACTCACTTCTCCATGAATGTAGGAATATAATTGCTTTACAATATGTGTTTAAAAACGTTTTTTTGAAATCAATTAGGTTTCTTGATATGTACTGGTAGAGTTTCATAGGTTAATTGGGGCATATTTACAAGGCTTTTGAGTTCATTTGATGTAATTTTTCCCATTTTATTTTAAGACATTCCTTGTGGTGCAAGGTCCTTGTAAATACGCCCCTATGTGTGCTTGGCAAATTTAGATTTTGATTCTTTGAGTCACATAGCCATGTTAAAAGTGACCCAAAAAAGGTGCAAGGGCCTTAAAGAAACGCTTTCATGTGTCTTAGGGCATTTTAAGTCATTTCCCCTTGAATGTAGGTATATAATTGATTTAGATGATGTGTTTAAAAACGATTTTTGAAATCAATTAGGTTTCTTGATATGTAGTGCTAGAGTTTTATAGTTTGCTTGGGGCATATTTATAAGGCCTTTGAGTCTCTCTGATGTTATTTTTTACAAGGCTTTTGAGTTCATTTGATGTCATTTTTCCCATTTTATTTTAAGACATTTCCTTGTGGTGCAAGGTCCTTGTAAATACGCCCCCATGTGTGCTTGGCAAATTTAGATTTTGATTCTTTGAGTCACATAGCCATGTTAAAAGTGACCCAAAAATGGTGCAAGGGCCTTAAAAAAACGCTTTCATGTGTCTTAGGGCATTTTAAGTCATTTCCCCTTGAATGTAGGTATATAATTGATTTAGATGATGTGTTTAAAAACGATTTTTGAAATCAATTAGGTTTCTTGATATGTAGTGCTAGAGTTTCATAGGTTGCTTGGGGCATATTTATAAGGCCTTTGAGTCTCTCTGATGTTATTTTTCCCATTTTAATTTTAGACCTTTCCCTGTGGTGCAAGGTCCTTGTAAATTCCCCCCCATATCTGTGCTTGGCAAATTTAGATTTTGATTCTTTGAGTCACATAGCCATGTTAAAAGTGACCCAAAAAAGGTGCAAGGGCCTTAAAAAAACGCTTTCATGTGTCTTAGGGCATTTTAAGTCATTTCCCCTTGAATGTAGGTATATAATTGATTTAGATGATGTGTTTAAAAACGATTTTTGAAATCAATTAGGTTTCTTGATATGTAGTGCTAGAGTTTTTTAGGTTGCTTGGGGCATATTTATAAGGCCTTTGAGTCTCTCTGATGTTATTTTTTACAAGGCTTTTGAGTTCATTTGATGTAATTTTTCCCATTTTATTTTAAGACATTTCCTTGTGGTGCAATGTCCTTGTAAATACGCCGCCATGTGTGCTTGGCAAATTTAGATTTTGATTCTTTGAGTCACATAGCCATGTTAAAAGTGACCCAAAAAAGGTGCAAGGGCCTTAAAAAACGCTTTCATGTGTCTTAGGGCATTTTAAGTAATTTCCCCTTGAATGTAGGTATATAATTGATTTAGATGATGTGTTTAAAAACGATTTTTGAAATCAATTAGGTTTCTTGATATGTAGTGCTAGAGTTTTACAGGTTGCTTGGGGCATATTTATAAGGCCTTTGAGTCTCTCTGATGTTATTTTTTACAAGGCTTTTGAGTTCATTTGATGTAATTTTTCCCATTTTATTTTAAGACATTTCCTTGTGGTGCAAGGTCCTTGTAAATACGCCCCCATGTGTGCTTGGCAAATTTAGATTTTGATTCTTTGAGTCACATAGCCATGTTAAAAGTGACCCAAAAATGGTGCAAGGGCCTTAAAAAACGCTTTCATGTGTCTTAGGGCATTTTAAGTCATTTCCCCTTGAATGTAGGTATATAATTGATTTAGATGATGTGTTTAAAAACGATTTTTGAAATCAATTAGGTTTCTTGATATGTAGTGCTAGAGTTTCATAGGTTGCTTGGGGCATATTTATAAGGCCTTTGAGTCTCTCTGACGTTATTTTTCCCATTTTAATTTTAGACCTTTCCCTGTGGTGCAAGGTCCTTGTAAATTCCCCCCCCCCAATATCTGTGCTTGGCAAATTTAGATTTTGATTCTTTGAGTCACATAGCCATGTTAAAAATGAACCCAAAAATGGTGCAAGGGACTTAAAAAACGCTTTCATGTGTCTTAGAGCATTTTAAGTCATTTCCCCTTGAATGTAGGTATATAATTGATTTAGATGATGTGTTTAAAACGATTTTTGAAATCAATTAGGTTTCTTGATATGTAGTGCTAGAGTTTCATAGGTTGCTTGGGGCATATTTATAAGGCCTTTGAGTCTCTCTGATGTTATTTTTCCCATTTTAATTTAAGACCTTTCCCTGTGGTGTAAGGTCCTTGTAAATACGCCCCCATGTGTGCTTGGCTAATTTAAGTACTGATAGGATGTGCTTCTACATAGGACCTGTGTTGTGTTTTCAAATTATGACCAGAAAATCTTTATTTTTTTTTTAAATGCTTTTCACATTTATGAGAAGGTCATATTTTGTGTGCTTCTGTAAATAAATATTGAACTGAGAAATATTAAACTGAGGCTTCTGTAAGTGTCAAAGGAGGTGAGTAATGTACATTGCTCTGTTGGATACAGTCCTCATCCTCTGCATACTCTTGGATATGCTAGACTAAATCTGCTCAATGAGATAACTAAGCTGAGGAAACACAGGTTATGTGATTCTGAAATGAGGAAAAGAAATTCCACATTTTTCAATTACATCACCTGTGTTTCCTAACTTTACGAATCACATTGTGCAGATGAGGTTTAGGCCTGTCCACAGACACAGAAGAGGTCTGGCCTTTGTTCAAGAGTGAAGTGGACATGACTCACTTCATTGGTAGGCCTGCACATGTATTATCTCCTCTGTACTCTTCAACAAGCGTAAATTTCATCTGCAACCCTGAGTAGGCCTCACCTCAAACAAACCTCTGGATAGGGCACACCTTATCGTCATCCTGAATCAATCATTTAAAATGTTAGGGACAGATTTATGATAGGTGTGTGCCTCTTTTGCGCCACTGTGCGTCACTTTTGTGACGCAGCGGCGGTGCAAAAGATTTGCCATGTGGCAACATATTTACAACTTGATGCATCTAGGCAGATGTGTCATGCTGTAAAGTCCCGTGCCACATGAAACCGATGCAGCAGTGATGCAAAAGATGCACCATGTTGCAAGACAGGCCTCACTTCATCTCCAACAAGATAAGAAGCTGAATCTTCTGTAAATGTCAAAATTGTTGTATACAGTGCTCAACCTCTGTGTACTCTTTGATATGCTAGACTCCATCTGCACTATGAGATACCTAAGCAAAGGAAACACAGGTGATGTGATTGTGAAATGAGGAAAAGAAATTCCACATTTTTCAATTACATCACCTGTGTTTCCTAACTTTATGAATGACATTGTGCAGATGAGGTTTAGGCCTGTCCACGGACACAGAAGAGGTCTGGCCTTTGTTCAAGAGTGAAGTGGACATGACTCACTTCATTGGTAGGCCTGCACATGTATTATCTCCTCTGTACTCTTCAACAAGCGTAAATTTCATCTGCAACCCTGAGTAGGCCTCACCTCAAAGAAACCTCTGGATAGGGCACACCTTATCGTCATCCTGAATCAATCATTTAAAATGTTAGGGACAGATTTATGATAGCCGTGTTACTCTTTTGCGCCGCTGTGCGTCACTTTTGTGACGTAGCGGCGGCGCAAAAGATGCGCTATATTGCGACATATTTACAACTTGATGCATCTAGGCAGATGTGTCATGCTGTAAAGTCCTGTGCCACATGAAACCTGCGTCAGGTTTCATATAGGCGTTTTGTTGCAGGGTGGGCATTCATTTGCATGAAAGCCCTGTAAAACTAACACAGTGAAATTTAGAAGATTTCACTGAGTCAGCTTTATAGCATTGCTGAATCAAATCCTTACGCCTGTTTGAAACAGGCATAAGGAGTGATGCACCATGCAATGTGTGGCTTGCTTCTGTGCATAGCAGAAGACATGCCGCGCTTACGACGTGATTCCTGCAATGTGCTGCTTTTGCGGCACAGATGCGTGACGCATCTGTGCTGTTTTTACTCAATGGTGCTCCACATTGTAAATGCGGCACACCATGGGTGGCAGAGCAGCGGTGCACATTAACTGGTGCATCCGTGGGGATGCGCCAGTTAACATAAATCTGCCCCTTTACATTTAAGTATGAGCAGGGGACACAGAGTCGGTGAGGCTTATCCAAGGTTAAGAAGAGATGAGTCCTGTTCACTGAAAACTTGGACATAGGCCTCACCTCCTCAGCATCGCTGGACATGGCTAAATAATAGCTGCAAAATGTTACTCTTGTTAAACAATTTTACTATTATAGTCTCTGAGATTTGTCTCTTACTCTGCAACATCTCATTGTTGTTCTCTTTCTTTAAAGATAACGACAACATCAACCATGAGTGATAATGAGCAATCAGTTGATCTCGATCTTATCATTGAACTTGTCATTGAGACGTCAGTGGAAGTAGATCCCATGGATGATTTAAATCCTGAGGATGATGAAGAACATGATGAGGATGCCGATTTGTCAAAATTGTATGACATAGGGTGGGAAGCTGACCTGCTCGAGCCTATGGAACTATAAACATTTATTTTTAAAAGTTACTGGAAATGAAAAGTAAACATGTAAACCATTTCATTTAAAATTAAACACAACTTCAAAAACAGCTTGTGTGTAGTGTCTTTAATAAAATAGTCAAATATGCTCATAAAATTAGTTCAGATTCACATATAAAACAGCACAGGTAAAATGTAGAAGCATTCCATTTCTTTGCTACTATTTGTGACTACTAAATTTGCCAATGCACTAAAAATTATTCTAAGTAAAAATGACAAGTAGTGTGTTAAATTTTTGACGGCTGTTATTGATTTACTGTTTGGTAATAGTGGTTAATAACATTTTTATTATATTTTACCACAGATTCAACTGCAGATCATTTCGAAATTAGAGAATGCCGTCTAAGGGTAGAATCCGAAAGGCTACAAAACGTCAAAGACAGCAGCTTAATAAATTGTTGCAGCAGTCCTCTACAATAAATACTCGTCAAGTCACCAAGAAAGCTCCGGGTAAGACAACGAAATCATTCATAAGAAACATTTGTAGAAAAAAAAGTAGTACTACAGAAAATGTTTTAGTCCAGAAAAAGAGAACCAATTTAAACGGAAAGGAAAGGCCAATCAAAAATGTTACTGCTAGAGCAGGAGATAACTCTGTGCATGGTAGTAGAAGGAAAAATCAGTTTAGGGACATTCTTGACGAATGTTCTGCAACAGGATAATTGGCAATTTGTTAAAAAATATTAAGAAAGGTCAACAGAAAGTGGTTTTTTATAAGAGAAAAAAGTTGAGAAAGTTATTGATCAGGCATTTGAAATTAAGCGAAAGTTATTTATTTTGATAATCAATAGAATTAGGAAGCTAAACAAGGCAATTTATGATTTCAAAAGAAATAGTAGATGGAAGAGAACAGTTAATCGTAGTAATTTTTGTGAAGTTTTTTCAGGAGAATGGATGCATATAGTTCAAGTTGTGAGGCATTTTTTAATGAGGAGAGTTATTTCCAGGATAATGATTTGGTGCATGCAGTTGACACCAGTGGTCGAGCTTATGAGGTGAAAGATGGTTGTCCAGTTGAAAAAGAAAAACTTGTGACAACAGAGGCAGAAGAGGTGTTAGGTAATGAGGTTTTAGGAAGACGTCCTAAGGGACCTGTGTACACCTGGAAGTGTAGTAGTATTTGCAGTGTGCGACAGAATTCCATCAATTTGCTTTGTGATTTTGTACGGACATTTAATAAGAAAAGTTTGAAGCAGAAAATGATGTTGTTGCTAGAATTAGATCCTTGCAGAGTGAGAGAAGTGACAGGTTTGCATGGTCATTCACTGGCTTGTCTTTCCAGGAGAGTATGCCAGAGTGTTTTTCATCATTTCAGGATGCTAGCAGTGCATCATAATAAAGTGAGGAAATTAGTTAGAATGTTGTATTATGCTAAGAGTCCAGCAATTATGCTTAAACAATTATGCACTGCTCTTTTGCATGGTTCTGAAGTAGATGTGAAGAATATTTGTGAAGAAATTGAGTTTTGTTACTTTGGAAGTAAAGAGGAGAATGTTGAAATTGACCCAGAAGAAGAGGGTAATGTGGAAGATAGTGTACAGGTTTCCAGTACAGATAATTTTCAGAAGGAAATTGCCACGTTTCAGGTGAAATCAAGTGAGAGGCCTAATTTCACTTGTGTGTGTTGTCGACGCACTTATTATAAGAATCAGACTAAGTTAGTGGATTTATATGCGAAAAGTGAAAGGGAAAATAATTGTGAATGGAAGTATTTCGCAACATACTTGATGGTAGAAAATTGTTTTGATTTGGGATTGGATCAACGTGTGTGTACTTATTGTTGTAACAAATTAAATCAAAACCGGATGCCCGCTAGAGCGGTTCATAATAATTTGGAATTGGTTGAGATTCCTTCTGAATTGAAGGATTTAAATATTTATGAATCTATTTTGATTCAAAGTATCCATCCCTTTCAGGCTATTGTAAGAATGGAGCCAAAGACAGGGAAATTGCCTCCATCAGATTTACAGAGAGGATTAAAGGGAAGAGTTGTTTATTTGCCTCTAGATTTGAAGAAAAACATTAATACAATTGGAGTAGAAAAAGTGGAAGAGGAACCTCTGGTTATCTTAGTTAATGGGGTTCTGACAAAGAGTAAGAAAATATGGCAAGATTTAGTGGATGTTAGGAAAGTCAAAAAGGCAACATTGTATTTGAAAAAAAGCAATAAGTACTATAAGAATGTATATGTTGCAGAAGAGGAAGTAAGTGAAGAAGAGGATAGTGATTTGTGTGGTGGTCAAATTGAAATATATGAACATTATAGTGTTCATCCTTTGCATTCCAAGGAAGTCATGTGGAATGCTATTGAGTTGTTTCAAATGAAACAAGCCAAAGGGAGTCCAATTAGTGTTTGGGAGGAAAGTTTGGAAGCTCGGTGTTTCCCACAGCTATTTCCAACAGGTCAAGGAGAAAGATATGATGAGCGACCTCATCAAATTCCTGCTTCTGAATACCGGACTTTACGATTGTATGCAGAAGATCCTAGGTTTCGACAATGCATTCCGTATTTGTTTCATCTCCTGTTTGAAAGCGATCTGTCTGGACTGTCATATGCAGTGAACCACATCTTAAAAAGTGGTATACAGATGCAAAACATCTCGGCAAGTGACTTTATGGATAAAGTCAATGTGCAAGACAGTATTTTGGATTCTCACCTGATTAATCTCATGGCGTGTCAGCGTGGTACTAATGAGTACTGGTACCGTCGTCATGGTGATTTAAAATGTATGCTGAGGAACTTAGGAACTCCCACATGGTTCCTCACTCTCAGCTGTGCCGAGTATGGCTGGGAAGACTTACTTGAATTTCTACGAGAGGCAAATGGAAACATTGAAAATATCGAATTCAAGACACCCGGAGAACTGTGCTCTTTGGATCCAGTGAATGTATGCAGGTACTTCAATCATAGATTTGAAGCTATGATGTCTTTCATCATGAACAAGAAAAATCCACCTCTTGGAGAGGTGTTGGATTTCTTCTGGAGAAAGGAGTACCAAGCAAGAGGTGCTCCTCATATACATATGCTGCTGTGGATCAAGGATGCACCTAAATTTGGAACAGATCCAGAAGACTTAGTGATGAGTTTCATAGAACAGTATTCTACATGTGCTGTTCCAAACGCAAAGGAAGAGAAAAGCCTAAGAGAACAAGTTTTACGCTTCCAAAGCCATCGTTGTGGAAAGTACTGTTGTCGTAAATTCAGAAACAAGGACAAGTTCTACACCAAATGTCGTTTCGCCTTTCCACGACCGGTGATTTCTAAAGGAAGAGTGAACAGTTTGATGTCTTCGCTGCGACATAATGTGATGAAGAAATCACCTAAAAACACATACAATTTGAAAAGGAACGAAGAGTCAGAGTACATCAACGACTACAACCCAGTGATTTTGTCCATGTGGAATGCTAACATGGATATACAGTTTGTGGTTGATAACTGTATGGCTGTGGCTCGGTATGTGACATTTTACATCACCAAAAAAGAAAAGACAGAATTGAAGGATATGTGGGAGGACATTTCCCATGAAAAGAGCCTCAGTAAGAAGTTGTACAGTTTCAGTCTGAAGAAGTTGTCACATCGAGAAATCGGAGCTTACGAATGTTCTGACCGGTTGTCTTCAGCAAGTCTCTATGCCAAATCCAGGAGTATTGTTTGGGCGAGTCTTGGTCTTGCTGCAACGCGTAATCGAGTTCTGAAACCTGTGCGGGAAATTGAGTATTTGGCGGAAAAGGAGCCAAACAGTACCGATATTTTGAAGACCAACATGTTGGATACATATTATCCAAATAGAAGCAGTCACCTCGAGAATGTTTGTCTGTATGAGGTTCTACAAAATTACATATTCAAGAGGAACATCAAAGAAGATATTGATAAAGGAGTGTATGCTGTAATTGGAAGTGAGGGATGTCTGGTCACGCAAAGAAAATGCCACTTGGTAAACCATCGAAAATTGAGTGGCGAATCTCCTGAAAAAAAAGAGTTTTTCTATTTAGCACTTTTGCAACTTTTCAAGCCTTGGCGTGCAGAAGAGGAACTGCTTGGAGATTTCCTCTGTTACAAAGACTCTTTCAATGCCGCTAAGGAGACCATATAATGTCCTGTTTTTCCCAAATATCAAGAAATGTTGAATGCGGAAATCGAGCAGGAAGCAACGATTGCAGCCGAGATTGCTAGAGACAGTTCTCAGGACAGTCAGAGTTCTGTTTCATTGAGTCAGGATCCACTAGGAGGACCAGTTATCGAAAATGAAGCTGCCACGGCCATGATTGAAGTGGAAAGAGCCATGGCACATGCTCAGGAGGATGCGGTTAACTTAGAAGACTTGGAAAGACAACTCAACGTTGAGCAGAGGAAAATATATGACGAAGTTACCAACCAAATTGATCATGGATTAAGTCATGAGAAGAAAGAGTGCTCATGTACGTCGTTGAAGCCTGTCCGACTGTACGTGAGTGGAGAAGCGGGAACTGGAAAAAGTTTCCTGATTAAAGCAATTTCATGTTATTTGCAGAAAAGGACTGAGTCATCGCTGTCTTGTGTTGTCACCGCTCCAACTGGACTGGCAGCACATAACATTAAAGGTATTACATTGCATCGTCTACTGATGCTGCCACTGGAGCATGATAACAAATTACAATACCACAAGTTATCTGGAGATGCTTGTTGTGAAGTTTCAAGAGTCTTGAAGAAAATGAAACTTCTTATCATTGACGAAGTAAGCATGGTTTCCAATGTCATGCTTGCCTTTGTGCATTTGAGAATGCAAGAAGTTCTCAAAACAGAGTATGATGTGTTATTTGGTGGCAAACACATCATTGTTTTCGGTGATCTTCTGCAGCTGACACCAGTGAAAGGACAACCTGTGTTCAAAATACTCACGCATGAAGATACCAGGAAGTGCCTAGGGAGCATTGGCAACGTTAATATATGGTTAAACTTCAATTATGCTGAACTGCGTGAAAATATGCGTCAGGCGAAGGATGAAGATTACAAGAATATTCTACAAGATGTTAGAATCGGAAAAGTGACCGAGCATGGGAAAGAAGCTTTACATGCACGATTACTGTCAAATTTGTATGCATAACAAGACGTTGTGCCTGAGAATATTTTTCAGAAAATTACTAAGAAGAAATCTGGAATATGTTTGATGCCAACTCTTGCAGAATGTGCCATCTTCAACAACAAAATGTTGTATTTAGAAAACCAAGAGATTGTGAAACTGGAAGCTATTGACAGAGTAGAGCATATGGTATCAACAATTATTTTGTCTGAGAATTTGAAATCACAATTGGATTCATTAGAGAAGACTATATCTAAAACTGCAGGTTTTGAAAAGACTCTGAATGTGTGCTTAAATTGCCGTATAATTTTAAGAAGGAATTTACATGTTGAAAGAGGTCTGGTAAATGGATCAATGGGTAATGTTGTTGATTTTGTGAAATACAGAAATAGAGATGGAATTGAATTTTTAAAAATTAAATTTGATGGCATTGAGGAAGTACAGCTAATTGGTCGTTGCTCTGCTAGGTTTTTGCTTGTAAAAGACTTATATGTTCGCCGTAAGCAGTTTCCTGTTTGCTTGGCATATGCGGTGACAATCCATAAATCGCAAGGTTTAAGTGTAGACAGTGCATTGGTGAATATTGGCAGTTCTGTGTTCAAGGAGGGTATGGCATATGTGGCATTGTCACGAGTTAGAACTTTATCGGGATTGTACTTGATTGAGTGTGATGTCACAAACATTTGTGCGGATCTAGATTGTGTTAAGGAATACAATAGGTTAAGAAGAGAGTATGCGCCACATTTGCCTCAATATCCTTTGTTTGAGAAACGTGTGGTAGGTCGGAAACGAAGAAATGTGACCAATAGTAGGGAGGTTGTAGCAAAAAGACGAAAAGTCGATGAACCAGAAATTATAAGCAGAAAGAAAAAGGATTTTGTTGAAGATGTTGTTGGTTTTCAATTTGAAAACAGTTCTGGTGTCAACTGCTATGCTAATGTAGTGGTTAATGTTTTGTTTTCTCTAGAAAATGTAAAAGAAGAGATTGTGGTCAATTCGGATCAAAGATTTTGCAGTTTGTTGAATTCTGTGTTAGAGAAATGTAGCACAGATAGAACAAAAATAGAAAGTGTGTCTGAAATTCGAAATCTGTTAGACAGATGTTCAGGTCAAACACAATTCTCTCAAAATATTCAGCAAGATTGTCAGGAGTTTTTAATATATATGCTTGATGTATTGCATGATGAAGGTGTAGATGTAGATCACCTGTTTGGGCTTTCTTATCAATGGCAGCATGACTGCGAGAACTGTAGGGTATCAAGTACTACTAGTGTAGACTCAGAAAAATTTATATATTTAACTTTGCCAGACAGTAAATCAGTGTCCTTTAATAAGCTAGTAAAAGCAGCTGATCACAACATGGAGTGTAGCCAATGTAAGTCTGAAATGTTGTCAACATTATTTATACGAACATATGGCCAGTATGTCATTTTAATGTTCCAACGATGTAGGCCTGATGGAACAAAATTGACAACTTTAATTAAAAATTGTGTGGCTTCGCAGTTGTCAATATCAGGAAGGACTTTTGTAACTGCAGCAATTATATATCATGACAGTCCTTCAACAACATCAGGACATTACACAGCTTATTTAAAGTCTAGAAACGGCTGGTCATTCTGCAATGATTCTGTTTTAACTTTAAAAAAAAAATTGCCTTTTGACCTTAAAAATTCTTACCTGGTGTTTTTAAAACCAAAATTTTAGGGAAGGAATCTCGGGATTTGCTCTGAGGAATTTCAAGAAGTTCTAATGGCTCCTACACTATTTGGCCTTGAGGATAAGTGTAGTACAGAGTCAAAAGTTAATTTTTAAGTTTTAAATAGTTCCTGGAAAAAAAGAAGGTTTTCTTACAGAAAGTGGTGGGCACGGATTAGTTAAAGGACAACAGAGTATTTCCCAAAGCAAACGGTGTTCTTACCATAACACTTAACGTCATGGAAAAATAACTGCACTTTGAATGAGTTCAGAAAAACTGTTTCTTTTTATAAGCTAATTCAAGCAGCCAATCAAAACATGGAGTAGAGGTAATGTAAGTCTGCAATGCTGTCTAGATTATTTGACCAAACTTTTGGTTATAATGTCATTTTAAAATTCCAACTATATAAACCTGATGAAAGTAAGTCTTCAACTTTAATTACAAATGTTGTGGCTACACAGTCGTTTATTTTAGGAAGAACATTTTTAACTGCAGCTATTATATGACATGATGTTCCTTTGACAAGATCCGCTTATTACACAGCTTATTGAAAATGTAAAAAAAGCTGCTGTTTCGTAAATGATTCCTATTTGACTACGATACAATGTTGCCTTTTTACTTAAAAATATTCTTACTTTCTGTTTTCAGAAAAGAGAATTTAGGGTAGGTAACTGGCCTATAATGATTCTAGGGGTTGATATAATTTTATCTACTGTTTTAAATTGCTTTGTGATTAAAAGTGATGTAGAGAATTAAATAATTGTAGTAGTCATAGAGGTAGTGTAAGTCTGCTTCATAGTAAGCAGTATCAGTGTCATAGGAAATGTGGAACATGAGTGAGCAAGAAGGGTGAGATATTACTAGTACAGGATTGTGAAAGTGATCTTTAACGTTTTCTTTCTGAAAGTTGCGGAAATACAAAATGACGGGAATTGCTAAGAAGAATTACAAGAGTTATAAATGGCTCTTACACGATTTGGCCTTGTGGAAAAGTGCGGTAGAGAGCAAGAAGTCATTTATTGTATGTAACATATTTGTCAAAACGATGGAGCTTTTCTTTCAGAAAGTGGCGGGCTGAAAATAATAACAGCACAACAGAGTGTAAGCTGTTCATAGGATATCCTTCGACGTCATGGAAAGTAAGTTACTTTTCAGGAGTTCTGATTTCTGATTGGTTATGTTATATGGGTTTTTTAAACACAATCATTTTGATTGTGGGTTTTTTTCCCCGCTGTTACATGATGAATACCTTCAAGTCACTGACAGTAATATTATTACTTTGCGCTGCTTGCACTGTAACTAAGTTTGTGTGATAAAATCCTGTTCTGTTATATACCTGTGGCATGAAAAGGGTTTGTAATGCAATACAGAAGGTCCTCATATGACATGGTTAACACCCACTTTTTGCCTGGACATTGATCGGTTTTGACTGTAGTGCACAGTGACCCTGCCAACGAGGTCCCCTGAGCCAGGGTTTCTTCCTTAAAATCTTATCCACAATTGGTACTTCTGCCCCTATAAGTCCCTAGTACGTGGTACCCTGGGTACCTAGGGCCTGGGAGCTGAAGTGGGCCTGCCTCGTTATTTTAATAGAATGGTAAGTGAATTAAAGGTGATAAACCAAGCAGCTTCGGGGGTCTCAAAGGGGGCTGTTTTTCATCAAGGTGAGTGCATATGTGCATGAGTAGATATGCCCCTACAATACTTAAGTCTTTAATATTGTAAGTGCCTTACCAAGGAAGCCAAAAAGAGTACATGGGTTGGAAACTCGACAACTTGAGTTCCCCAGCACCATGATGGCGTCACTGAAGCCATGAGTGTTTTGGTACCCAACAGCTTCTTGTAATAAATCTACACTGAATCCAGTGCGATTTTTATTAAAACATGTACTCAGAGGGCATCTCAGAGGTGTTCCCTAAAAACCTATCAATGCTGGTGTGGTCACTGACCTGCTTTAGGCAGCCAGCCACACACAGACATGTTTCTGGATCCCTGGGTGGAGAGCCTTTGCTCTCTGGGACCAGAAACAATGCACATCCTGGGCAGAGATGTCACACCTCCTCTCCCAGGATGGGCCAGTGCCCGAAGGGGAAGCTTCAAAGGCCTGCCATCTTTGTAATGTGGCCTCTGCTGCTAGCAGCAGATGGCAGCCCCGGTTTACACCCCCACTTTGGGTGGGAAAACTGGCAGGAAAACTTAGAAAGGCTAGCATGTGTGCCTACTTTTCCAACTTCACCCCTCAGGTGGAAGCGGCAAAGTTAGCACACTTTTCTGTCCCCTCATCTTGCAGATGAGGGGACTCCTCAAATCAGGGCTATGTCTATGCCCCCTCCCGTAAGAGGGTGGCATAATATTGGGTGTAGTCAACACAGATGAGGTGCCCATTGGCCCTACCTACTACTCCCCTACATTTTGTATTTTGGTTGCTATTCCCGAGATAGACGTCAGTTACCTATGACCTAGGAAGAAGGATAAAGAAGATGTGATGCAGCAAAGCTTGAAGACGATGACTGGCTTGACCACATCCCTACTGGCCAGTCTCTAGCTTGCAAGAGTCTGCAAGAAGACAACACCTGTCCTACAGCCAGTGACTTCCAGAAACCCTAGGAAGACTGCCTGAACTTTAAAAAAAGCCAGAACGCCTGGGGACAGTGGTTATGTCCCCAAGAATCCAGCACAAAGGACTTAGGTGGC
Source organism: Lissotriton helveticus (assembly GCF_964261635.1). Taxonomy (NCBI): domain Eukaryota; kingdom Metazoa; phylum Chordata; class Amphibia; order Caudata; family Salamandridae; genus Lissotriton; species Lissotriton helveticus. The sequence goes on along the minus strand of NC_136060.1, from coordinate 61,535,017 downwards.
CAGTGGACCCAGAGTCCTGCCCATTTTTCACCCGACACCTACGGCCCATGTCTAAGTGGCCCACCGACCCAGAACAGGTTCCCCAATGATCCTGACATCAAGTCCAGCTGGCTGATCCCTTCTGGACTCCACAATGACACAACCAGCCTGAATCTAGGGGCTTCCCCGGACCGCGACCGGAACCTGCCAGAAGATTCAAATGTCCAAAGGCAGCCCTGCACCCAAAGACTTTATGCGTTGGTGAGCTGAATCAACAGTGTCCCTATGACTCTTAGCATCTCGGCTTACCTCTGCTGTCGTTGTCCTCCCACCAGCAACCTCTGGAGTGACGCCTGAAGCCTGTTTGTTGAAAGCTGAATCTCCATTGAAAAGCATTATGCTCCTGATCCTGAGTTTGAACTTGGAACCCTGCCGCCCCATGCAGCTGGTGGTGTATGATTGGTGCTGCTTTGTGGGACCCCCTACACTTGACCTAACTCCCAAAGCTTGGCCCCTGCAACTGATTTACTTACCTGCAGTGTGGCTTTGAGCACCCCGAGTCTCCATTGAAACACATTCTGCCAAACTCCATTTTTGGCCTTTACTTCTGGCCACCGCTTTGCCGCTGGTGGTGCAGTTTTGATACTCACCTCATCCTTGCGGACATTTGGTCCTGAAGACTGAATCTGTATGTGTGATTCTTACCTGTATAACTGCATTATTATTTTACTCCATAGGATATCATTTAACTGGCCAGAAATTGTTCGACTTTTGAAACTGAAAAGTGTTTTTATTTAAAAACACACTTACCTTATTGCGACGATCTTGGTCTTAAAATATAATACAAACAAAGCTTATTTTTTAAAAATTGGTGTGGATCTCCTTTTTGATTTGTTCGTCCATTATTAGTCAATGTTGTAAAATAAATGTCTTACAATCCTCTGTGTTAGGCCTAAGGCTGCTCCCCCATACTACCAATAATAAAGCACTTTGGGTTTTACATTGAGCCCTGTACACTTTTGGGAAACCACTAGACTCTGTGCAAGGTTTAACCACCTAATGGCATACTATCTATAGAGCTAGCTTCCTACAATGTTTCCTTCCCTTATGCTACCAGTTTTTAGTAAGGAACTCCTCTATAGCCTTACAGCAATGATACCCCTGTATGATACTACATAATGGACTGCCATTTGCTATGCTGCACCTGTTTTAATGATGGGGTGTGCACAGCTATGGTTAGGACAGTAATAACGTCTGCATGGTGTGCAGTTATGTTCTCTTTCTCTGAGGGCCATTTGTGTGTTTTTGACATCCTAGATTTTAATTTTAGCAATAGCCTCAACCTAATCCACTGCATGTGCAGGGGGATAGGCTTCGCATGAGTGAGGTGATGGACCTATTCTGTGACCAGGAAGGGCATTTCAAGCGTGAACTTATTGCATTGACAGTCGACTACCTTCCCTGTTAAGGGAAGGACATATAGCCCATAGAATGGTGGTGGCAGCATACCATGCAACCACAGCTGTGGCTAGACATTTTTTATATCTGTGTTATCTGATTACATACTTACTAACCCACTCTTGTAGAGTTCTCCTTCTACAAACTAACATCCATCCTAACTAAGCATGGGCGTAATATCCGTTCCGCTCGCGGATTTTGCGGATTTTCGACAAATTCGCAATCCGCGATCTCTCGCGAATTTGCCGAAAATCCGCAAATCCGCACCCGGCGGATTTTTTTGCTTGGTGATACAATATTGCGGCGCGCGGCGTTCACTTTCCGTCATTCAGCGTTTGCCGAGTTGTTTTTCTCGATATTTTGCGAGTGCTGCGCCATTTTGGATCTTGCTGCGGAATCCCGCTGGAGTTTGGCGCCCGCGAATACGTAATCGCGGCTTGCCACCACCTTGCACAGCACGCATCGCGAGAGTTTGCAATTGTGAACATGTAGGTGCGGCGGGCAGGAACAATCTCGCACTCGCGAAATAGAGATTTTGCAATTCTGCACAAGAAATCCACCAGCAAACAGCATAAACCTTCAGAAAATGATGATTTTATCAGAATCACTCCTCAGGTTGACATTTGCCTGCACTTCTTTTTGCAAGGAGTCCATTATTTGGGGGGGGGGGAATGAAGTGCCCCACAGTCTCCAGCTTCGTGTTCCTGTCCAGCAGGCTCCTCCCAGTGCTTTCTTCTTGTGCTGGTCACTTTCATTTGGACCTTGACCTGGAAGGATTACTTTTTGTGGGTGCTGCTGGATATTTGGATTTGAGGCCTTTTAGACTTTCTTTGGATCACATTTGGATTAGAAATCAACTTTCACAAGTAAGTTTGTTTTGGGCATTACAGTTGCTGCAACTACAATTTTGGAACTTTTTCAGAACATTAAATAAAATATATTGTGGGTAGCCACAGTATCCAGTAGGACGAGGGTTGGTTATGGGTGCATGATACAACTGTTTTGTTGAATTTAAACATCATTGAGGCCATGGATGGGCTGGGATTGTGCTGATTTTTGTGTTTTTTGTCGATTTTCGGGGGCTGCTGTTGGGGCCTTTTGCCCAGGGGTAGTGGTGCGTGGACTGAGTCTGCCTGTGGGGTCTCACTCTCTTTAATGTAAACATCCTGGATGGCATTGGATTGTGGTGATTTTTGTGTGTTTTTCGTTTTTTTTGGGGGTGTACTGTTGATGTGGACTGGCCATGTGGGTGGTGGTGGTGGCGTTCTTGAGTGCTGGTACAGGCAACATGTGCTTGGGGTTAAAGGGGCCATTTTGAAGAGAGGCAGTGTCTGAGGCCTGCACCCATTTTGCCTAGCTTTCATCCATTATGCCCAGGGGTAGTGAGTGGTGCATGGGCCTAGTCTTTCTGTGGGGTGTCTTCTTGAATGTAAACACCATTGAGGCCATGGATGGGCTGGGATTGTGCAGAAGTTTGTGTGTTTTTTGTCATTTTTTTGGAGCTGCTGGTGGGGCCTTTTGCCCAGGGGTAGTGAGTGGTGCATGGGCCTAGTCTTTCTGTGGGGTGTCTTCTTGAATTTAAACACCATTGAGGCCATGGATGGGCTGGGATTGTGCAGAATTTTGTGTTTTTTGTCGTTTTTTTGGGGCTGCTGGTTGGGCCTTTTGCCCAGGGGTAGTGAGTGGTGCATGGGCCTAGTCTTTCTGTGGGGTGTCTTCTTGAATTTAAACACCCATGAGGCCATGGATGGGCTGGGATTGTGCAGAATTTTGTGTTTTTTGTCGTTCTTTTTGGGGCTGCTGGTGGGGCCTTTTGCCCAGGGGTAGTGAGTGGTGCATGAGCCTAGTCTTTCTGTGGGGTGTCTTCTTGATTTTAAACACCATTGAGGCCATGGATGGGCTGGGATTGTGCTGAATTTTGTGGTTTTTGTCGATTTTTTGGGGCTGCTGGTGGGGCCTTTTGCCCAGGGGTAGTGGTGCATGGACTGAGTCTGCCTGTGGGGTCTCACTCTCTTTAATGTAAACATCCTGGATGGCATTGGATTGTGGTGATTTTTGTGTGTTTTTCGTTTTTTTGGGGGGTTTGGGGTGTACTGTTGATGAGGACTGGCCATGTGGGTGGTGGTGGTGGCCATCTTGAGTGCTGGTACAGGCAACCTGTGCTTGTGGTTCAAGGGGCCATTTTGAAGAGAGGCAGTGTCTGAGGCCTGCACCCATTTTGCCTAGCTTTCATCCATTATGCCCAGGGGTAGTGAGTGGTGCATGGGCCTAGTCTTTCTGTGGGATGTCTTCTTGAATTTAAACACCATTGAGGCCATGGATGGGCTGGGATTGTGCAGAATTTTGTGTTTTTTGTCGTTTTTTGGGGGCTGCTGGTGGGGCCTTTTGCCCAGGGGTAGTGAGTGGTGCATTGGCCTAGTCTTTCTGTGGGCTGTCTTCTTGATTTTAAACACCATTGAGGCCATGGATGGGCTGGGATTGTGCTGAATTTTGTGGTTTTTGTCGATTTTTTTGGGGCTGCTGGTGGGCCTTTTGCCCAGGGGTAGTGGTGCATGGACTGAGTCTGCCTGTGGGGTCTCACTCTCTTTAATGTAAACATCCTGGATTGCATTGGATTGTGGTGATTTTTGTGTGTTTTTCGTTTTTGTTTTGGGGTGTACTGTTGATGTGGACTGGCCATGTGGGGGGTGGTGGTGGCCATCTTGAGTGATGGTACAGGCAACATGTGCTTGGGGTTCAAGGGGCCATTTTGAAGAGAGGCAGTGTCTGAGGCCTGCACCCATTTTGCCTAGCTTTCATCCATTATGCCCAGGGGTAGTGAGTGGGGCATGGGCCTAGTCTTTCTGTGGGGTGTCTACTTGAATTTAAACACCATTGATGCCATGGATGGGTTGGGATTGTGCAGAATTTTGTGTGTTTTTTGTTGTTTTTTTGGGGCTGCTGGTGGGGCCTTTTGCCCAGGGGTAGTGAGTGGTGCATGGGCCTAGTCTTTCTGTGGGGTGTCTTCTTGATTTTAAACACCATTGAGGCCATGGATGGGCTGGGATTGTGCTGAATTTTGTGGTTTTTGTCGATTTTTTGGGGCTGGTGGGGCCTTTTGCCCAGGGGTAGTGGTGCATGGACTGAGTCTGCCTGTGGGGTCTCACTCTCTTTAATGTAAACATCCTGGATGGCATTGGATTGTGGTGATTTTTGTGTGTTTTTCGGGTTTTTTTTGGGGTGTACTGTTGATGTGGACTGGCCATGTGGGTGGTGGTGGTGGCCATCTTGAGTGCTGGTACAGGCAACATGTGCTTGGGGATCAAGGGGCCATTTTGAAGAGAGGCAGTGTCTGAGGCCTGCACCCATTTTTCCTAGCTTTCATCCATTATGCCCAGGGGTAGTGAGTGGTGCATGGGCCTAGTCTTTCTGTGGGGTGTCTTCTTGAATTTAAACACCATTGAGGCCATGGATGGGCTGGGATTGTGCAGAATTTTGTGTGTTTTTTGTCGTTTTTTTGGGGCTGCTGGTGGGGCCTTTTGCCCAGGGGTAGTGAGTGGTGCATGGGCCTAGTCTTTCTGTGGGGTGTCTTCTTGAATTTAAACAGCATTGAGGCCATGGATGGGCTGGGATTGTGCTGAATTTTGTGGTTTTTGTCGATTTTTTTGGGGCTGATGGTGGGGCCTTTTGCCCAAGGTTAGTGAGTGGTGCATGGGCCTAGTCTTTCTGTGGGGTGTCTTCTTGAATTTAAACACCATTGAGGCCATGGATGGGCTGGGATTGTGCAGGATTGTGTGTGTTTTTTTGACTTTTTGGGGTGTATAACTGATGTTCCTCTGTCTTCCATTGCTTGTAGGTGCACAAGAGAACCACCAGTGCCAGGAAGAAGTCCTGCTGCGGTGTGTGCAGCACAACGTCACGTGTGGCCACAGACAACTCTGCAACTTGTGCAACTGCGGCCTGCTGTTCAGAGTGACATCTGAAGAAGATGACCCCAAAAAAAGTTCCCCGTAGCTCCTCTAGCAAGAAAGATGCCAGAAAGGAGCCGAAGACGCAAGTTACCAAGCAGACGGGTCTGCCGCCCTCCACATTTTTGGGGAATAAAAAAAAAGTACGCCTGCAGCAGCAGCAGGATCCTGCTGCTGGGGACCAAGCTGGGAGCAGCATCCCCGCTCCATTGGGCTCAGTGCCACCACCACCACGCCAACTTAGGTCCAAGCCCTTGAGTGCTGCAGAGGCCGCCAGTATAGTTGTTCAATCACCATCGACCAGTGATGTTGGCTCATCGCAAGAAAGTAGCAGCAATGTCCCTCAATCAACACAGGTTGTTGTAACTCATCTGACGAGTGTTGAACAACCGCAGCCGCAACAACAATCACATGTGCAAGTACAAGCCCAAGTACATGTGGAAGGAGAGGCGGCGCAAGGAGAGGAGCAAGCAGAGGTGCATGGAGGGGCACAACAAGTGGCCACAATAGTTGTTCCTCCAGAAGTAGGGGCACATCTGGAAATCGACAATCAAGCCGAGGTATCATTCGAGGAAGCCACTCCTCCTGATGATCATTCATTGTCTTCCACATCCCGAGCAAGGAAAAGATCAAGGGTGTTGGTGTCTACATCTTCTTCAAGCCCACCTCCTTCTGATGATATGGATCTTACTTGGGAACCAGAACCACTGCCGTCTGAGAGTGAGGTTGAGGAGGCACACCATGATCTGACAAAGGTAGCTAAGCGTAAAAGGAAGGTCGTCGAAACTCTCATAGTTATGGAGTGTGATGACGCTCAACAAGAAGTGGCATATACTCCTGCTGCTGAAGACTCTCACGACGACGACACAGTCATCATCACTAACGTCACTGAAGCCCCAGCGGGCATGCAGCAAACAGACATTTTGACCCTAGCCCGACAAGCTGCTGAGCGTGATGATGAAGTCGACGAGGAGGCAATGGGAACACCACAATCATTGATGTTAACTAGTACACCACAACCTACCGCTTCCATATTTCTTACTCGCCAGAAGGGACCTCCATCCACCTCGACCTCAATTAGTGGTGGTGAAAGTGCACAACGTAGTAAAGTTCAGAAATACACATCCTCCACTTCATCTGGCATTAGCAGCACGACCACCACCAGTATCGCCTCCTCCGGCCCCCACAGACATTTGAAGTCCGCAGTTTGGGACTTCTTTAGTGTTTGCCCAAAAAGGGAAAACATAGACATTTGTAAGCTTGCAGTTAGTCGTGGTAAGCTTGGTACCAACTATGGGACTGGAGGCCAGAGAGGTAATCTTAAGAGACAGCACACTGCCCAATGGTTGGCGCACCTAAAGGAGATCAAGGAAGCCCGAATTGCAAGTCGAGAAAACGTTGATGTTCCATCTGATGATGACGAGGAGGAAGAAGTGTCACAAACTTCACTTACACCCAGTACCCCTGTCAGCACACCCCCTGTGAGCCACACTAAGAGTGTGGGACAGAGTGAGACACCAATGCGAAAAAGTTCATCAGCGAGCGTAACTGGGTCGAAGAAGTCATCATCATCATCCCGTAAAATGGTCCAGGGCAACATTAAAACCATGTTGTTTTCAGACGCGCCATATGACCGCAACCACCCAATGGTGCGTCTGTATAACACTAAGCTGGCTAAAATGCTAGCGCTGGATCTTCTCCCTTTTTCTTTTGTAGAAGGGGTTGATTTTCTAGAATTAGTGGCAGCACTCTGCCCTAAATGGAAGGTTCCTAGCCGGTACTATTTTGCCCGAGTTGCGGTTCCAGCACTACATGAAGATGTGCTGGAGGTGATTGGGGCAGCTTTGCAGAAGAGTGCTGTTCACACTATACATCTGACAACAGACATGTGGACCAGTGGCGCAGGCACTGATTACATGTGCATCACTGCACACTGGGTCCCTTTTTCAGGGGTTAAAGCAAAGCTAAACGCAGGTGCTGACCTGGACCAAGTTTTTAAAGCTGCTCGGAAACATGCAACACTAGACGTGTTTGGCTAGGAGAAACGTCATACAGCACAAAACATTTTGAATGAGTTCAACACAAAGGTCTTTCACTGACTGTCTCCAAAAAAACGCGGCATTTGTTATGTTTCCACGGATAATGGCGCCAATGTAGTTAAGGCCATGGAACTGGGTGACTATTTCAGAGTGCCGTGTTTGGCGCACTGTATAAACCTGGTTGTTAAAAAATTCTTGGATAAAGACAGTCCAGCATGCCAGTTAGTGGTCACCTGCCGAAAAATGTGCAACCATTTCAGCCATTCTTTTAAGGCCCGAAAGCATCTGAGGCGCCTGCTACATGAACGTCGAATGCCAGTGAAAGCACTCATCCAGGAGGTGCCAACACGTTGGAACTCAACCTTCTACATGCTTGAGCGTCTGTATGAGCAGTATGCGGTAGTCGATCAGTATTTCTTAACACTGGGTACAGCTGTGAAGGAGGACCTGAGGTTAAATGCGGCGGAATGGGAGCTAGTTAAAAGCCTGACAGACATGCTTCGTCCTTTTGAGGTCTTCACGCGTGCAGTCAGCAGGGAGGACTGTAATTTGGGAAAAGCTATCCCATTGTTGCGCATGCTGGAGCAAGAGCTGAAGGCGGTGTCTTCAAAGTTTCAAAAAGATGAAGATAAGCAAGAAGCTTTTGTTTTGGCGGAGAAATTATTAGAGCGCCTACTTGGCGATGAACGTCTTCAAAAGATCCACTCAGAACAGCATTACATTTGTGCTACTATTCTGCATCCACGCTACAAAAAGGTGCTGGCAGGCTGTGCATTATTTCCTTTTAGTGATGAAGATGTTACAAAGTAAAAACGTTGGCTAGCCTTGTCAGCCATCAGGTTTGAAAGAGAACGGAAGCAAATTGAAGGAAAAGGCAGTACATCAGCATCAGCAGGCCATCCCCAGTCAAAAGACTCCACTTCTGCACCTGTGGCTGTGGCAGAAGTGACCTCTCAGCCGTTAAAGACACCGGCAACCGCATCATCTGCACGAGACACAACAGAAATATCGGGTGATGAAGAGGATTGGCTAGCTGAGATTGGTTATGGTTCTCAAAAGGTCCGAGCAAAAATCCAGCAAAGTGGAGGAACCGTGGAGAACTTTGAGTCGATGGTGCAGGACTATCTGAATGACTCAACAGAGGTCTATGTTAATGCTGACCCATTGGCGTATTGGCATGGGAAAAAAGAATTGTGGCCAGAGATCACCCGCCTGGCTATACATTACTTGTCTTGCCCACTCGCAAGCGTGTCTTCTGAACGTGTTTTCAATGCTGCTGGTTGCATTGTAACTTGCAAACGGACCCGCCTCTCGCCCAAAAATGTGGAGATATTGACAATGATCAAGATGAAAGAGCACCTCATACCACCAGATTTCAAAGTACCAGATTGCACGACGGAAGAAGACGAGGAGGACAGCAACGTAGATGAGGGAATTTCTTCTGTGTTAGGTGACACTGACCTACTCCTGTCTGAATTTGCAGAGTATGAGGACGCACTCTTCTTCCCTGACACCGAGCCCTGAAAATGAGCCAATGAATTCAGAAATTTTCTTTTCCGTACTTATTCACTTTTATTCCTGTGTTTCTGTCTTTCTTTGTTTTGCACAAGTTAATATAATTAAAACTTTAATCACCTGTACTTTTGCTTTTTGGCTGTTTGGGGGTCTTCTACTTGTTTTCGCCTGGGTTGACGGCTCTGGGGCCATTGCTGGGAAGGTCTAATACCGGATAAAACTGGTTTAAACAACATCCATGAGGAAAAAGGTTTTGCATTTTCTGACTTTTCGCTCAATGTAGCGTTTTCGGGGGCCTGTTTGGGGGGCTTCCTGGTGTTTGTGGGTGGGTTTCGGGGTCTGGGAGCACTACTGGGTATGGATAGTTTAGATAGCAAGAGGTTTGAAGGAAATCCATGGAGGCAGAGGGGAGTTAGCGCCTAGCTGCAGAGCGCGCGCTGAGTGATTTTGCAAATTTTCAGAAAAGTGACTAAGTCCACATTTTTGTACTTTTGCTTTTTGGCTGTTTAGGGGTCTTCTACTTGTTTTCGCCTGGGTTGACGGCTCTGGGGCCATTGCTGGAAAGGTCTAATACCGGATAAAACTGGTTTAAACAACATCCATGAGGAAAAAGGTTTTGGCACTTTTTGTAACTTAGGGTTCGTTCGGGTTAGCCCTAGCAGCAGGATTGCATGTGTTTCGGGGTGTTCTTGATTTTTGCAACTGAGTTCTGGGGTTTTAGAGCACTCGTGGGAATGTGTAATTTTTGTTGCAAGTGATTTGAAGAAAATCCATGGTAGGAAAGGGGGGATCACTTACTCTGTGAGAGGCACTTAGTGTTGAAAACATTTAGCCATTTACACTTAAAGGAAGAAAATGACACAGACTTAAGTTTCAGGAAAACAAACTTACTGTTAAACCACCACCCACCAGACTCAAAAGCAGTAAAAAATAGGTATGCTCAGATAAAGTTTCAAAAAGTATATTTGTATAGCCCTAACAAAATAATCTCCCTCAAGACCCTCCCTAACCCCAACGATTGTCTTTCAAAAGTCCCAAAAAGAACCCAACTCCCAAATCCCACCCTCCGAAAGTCTCTAAAAAAGAGGCAAGGGACACTATGGCAGGATGCTGTTCACTGTAGCGGCCAGGGCATCATACTCCTTGCGGAGGGTGGCATGGTCGAAGCGGAGGCCCTCCACCAAGTTCCTATAGGTTAAGACCTCCTGCTCCAGGTAGGACACTCTGAGGGATAAGCGGCACTGGCGTGCCTTGCAACTCCTGTGGGGGGCAGCTGATGTCTTTTCTGCTCGGCGGTGGTGGTTGGCTTTGGTAGCCCGGCTCCGTACCGCTGGAGCACTGCACTGGCTGGCAGTCCGTGTGGGCCCGGAGGAGGATGCAGCTGTCGCAGTAGATGTACTAGTAGACTGCGTGTCCTCCTCCTCCAGGGCCAGCAGCCGCCGATATTCTGAAACAGTGGCATCCAGCCTCCGTTGCCGGGCCATTCGAGCCTGCTCCTTCCTTGATGCTTTGTTGGATTTGGAAGGAGCAACTATATAAAGAAAGAAAGACATAGTCTGTAACCAATGCTCTTAAGATTAACACAAAATGATTGAGCAGAAAGTTGTGTCACAGTACAAGTAGCAACTTGAAAGCACAGTACATAACTATTGAGGCCAGTATCTATCTAACCTCCCACTTCTTCATCCTTGGCTTGCTCTAACATTAGTGTGAGTTTAAGGAACAAATTCTACGAGCACTATGGACTTCCATTACAGTCGACTATGACAGTAGTACACCAGTCTTATTCTTATTCTTCTCTCTTGTTTATGAAAATTGGTACGTTATCTTCTGCAAGCCGGCATAATGCCAGCACAGTGAACTTGTACCTGAGAAAAACAGACGCACACCATGGTGAGTGAGACAGACTTGCATTACTGTACCGGTACAGTACATGCAGGTGGTGAAGCTCATATTTTCCATTACAGGTGGCACTGAGAATACTCTGTTAAAAGGGCTACTGCTTAATTAATTTAACTTTCACCCTACAGTGCAAATGAGTACCAGAGAAGGAAAAACAAGAAACTAAATAATCTGATTATCTATCACTTCACATGGGATGTATTTGATTACATATGGGATGACTTTAGGTGCTTTGCTTTTTTGAGTGAACAGTGATACACCCACACATGAATGACGTACTACTACTAAACTAAAATTATTAAGAGAGGTAGGGAGGGTCCACCGTAATAACCGGATATATGCTGTGCTTGCAGTTGCATACAAACTACTGCTACTATTCATGGTAGTATTTGGACAAAATTACAACTTCTTTTCCTTGCCTTTCCTACACTGGAACGGACGTGCGGGTGCGGTGTTACAGGCTCTTCAAAGTAACACTTAGTTCAGGGGTCTCCAAACCGGTCCTGGAGGGCCGGATCCATGCCAGATTTTTTGGATATCCCCATTGAGATACATGTAGTTATTTTAAAAATCTGGCATGTATCCGGCCCTCCAGGACCGGTTTGGAGACCCCTGACTTAGTTCATCCAGTGACCATCTACTCTCTATAGATACACATATGCTATCTAAGAGTCAGATAGTACCATGATCCAGGCATCCATCCATTCAAAGTATATGCACACATACAGTTTCTGTTTCACCCGCCAAGGCTGTTCTCCTTCCACCCATTCTTGCTTCATCATTCACCCAGCCATGCATCATACCATATTCTTCTCAGCCACCTTGGGGACCAAGCAACACATATCATTCTTCTTTGCCAGTCATCATTAAATTTCTCGTCCTTCCACACTTACTTACACCCTTCTTTTGCTTTTCATTTTTTTATGTGCACACTAACAAAATAATCTCTGTGACAAAAGCAGTAACCACAGATATATGCACATAAAATACTGCTTTTCGTTCATCCCATCCATCAAGTTCATCTCAGATCTGATTGGGATTCTTCTCGCCAACAACTTCACAGCTAAGTCGAAGTACATTTAGAGGAGGCTACTACCTGGTTGATACACCCGTGCAGAAAGCACACTCTGCAGTCTTCAATCTCAATAAGTAAGGAATATATAGCTTACCTCTGCCCGCCACCACCGTGTGAACCCTCACAGGCACATTGGTGTCGTCCGGCACTTGCACCGCCTCCTCCCCAGAAATGTCCTCCGAGTCCTCATCCACCACCACCATCTCCGCGCTGGCCCCGCCACCAGATGTTCCACCTACAAAGTACATATAAGAATGTTAGAATACACCAGTCACTACTATATAATATTTGGTCTAGAAATAAAGAAATGTGAAAAAAAAACAGAAAACAATGTAATAATTTGTGACTGACTAATCTAAAGTAAAAATGTTCCTTTTTCCAGGGAAGGCTCAGTGCATAGAACTATTGCTGACTAGAATGGGAGTCCAATGGAATTGCCAAATGTGCAATCTTAGTTAGCTACACAGACAGACTAATGAGAATAATCTAGTAATACCACAGGGAGTCATAGTCGAGGCAGGATAAGAATTTAGATACAGTCTAGAAGAAGATCAAAGACGATTTATAAAAAATCGAATGAGGAACGCTAGGAAAAAATAGGTACTCTATATTAAAATGAAAACTTACTGGGGCCACTGCCCTCGCCTGGCCGATCCTGGCCTTCTACAGCAGCAGCAGCAGCCTCCTCCAATGCCCTCTTGCCCCTGGGGGGAGCTGATGTACAACATGAAAGAAAGAAAGACCAGAAAACATGGATGATATTTGTCAACCAAATCAAACATTTCAAAAGAACAATAACAAAATATTTTGGCGAAATAGCAAATAGACAACTATTCCACGGGATATATTGACCGATCTCATGTGGTCTACTACGTTATTAGTATTGCTTGATTTGCGGACCGTCGACTTGGAAAGTTCTTATGTAACTCACTAAACAAACTACTAAAAAGGTTCGTCTAGGCCTGGCAGGCAGCAGTCCGCAGCACGCGAAGTGACAGACAAAGTCCATCGTGATTGCAGATCAGTGAATACTCAAACTATCAATCCACCACCACTATTTCTTCTTATCGCCATGTGTACAAAGGAAGGACTGACTTGAGTCTGTAGGGGCTGATTTAGAAGCCCCTTGTGGCTCTTTTGCTCCATTGTTGCGTGACTTTTGTGACGCAGCGGCAGAACAAAAGAGGCGCCATGGTGCGGCGTATATTAACAACGTGACGCATATGGGAGATGCATCACGTTGTAAAGCCCTGCGCCATCAGGGGGCGTTCCGGCGCAAGGGAGGGCGTTCCTGCGCAGGAACGCATCCCAAAAGTGGCTGAGGGAAATATACAAGATGTCAATCAGTCACTTTTAGGACAATGATGCGTGACTCAAACCCTGCGCCTGCTTGAAGCAGACGTACGGCTTGATGCAGCATTGGGGAGATAGGGCATCCCAGAGCATTGCTGGAGCTGCGCCATCGTTGTCACGCAACTCCAGCAATGCGCCATCTTTACGGCACAGATGCGTAAGGCTTCTGTGACGTTTTGGGCCCATGGTGCGCCACATTGTAAATACGGCACACCATGGGTGGTGGTGGCATGGCGCACAATTACTGGCGCATCCCTGCTACTTTGCAGGGATGCGCCGGTAATTGAAAATCTGACCCTTAGTGTCTAGGATTACGCAGTTCTTTACACTACACTCATACATAATTTCTCAGGCCAATGAAATGAACACAAAATAGAAAACAAATAGGCATAGTAGCAAGGCTACTGAGAAGGAGAGCAGTGCACCTGAAATGCACAGAAGATTTTGAAATATAATTTACCTACAATGTAATCGGCAGCATTATTGCTCTTGGTAAAAAACAAAAATTTGCAATATAATAACACACAGAGCGGGAGAAAACAGAGTAGTGATGAAATAGCTAGAAATAGCTACTACTACTCACCAAGCCCAGGGATCTCTACGCCGAGCACGTACAGCAAGTCGCGTTCCCGGTCCATGAGATCTGTCCAGCGGTGGGTGGCCTGGTTATAGGTGCGCCGGACCCCAGAGTGTTCAAACATGGCCCGGCACACCTTCTCCCACCGTTTCCGGCGCTCCCGGATCCCGTAGCCGGTAGCGATCTTGCCGCCTCCCATGATGGTCTTGGGGAGGCGGCGCTGGATGTGAAAGACTAGTGCGGCCACCTCCTCCGCACTAAAAATCTCCCGAGCTATAACTGTCTCCCCCCTCAAACGCCTGCACCGGAGCCGGGCACGGGGTGCGGGACCCTTCCCCTTCGCGGGCTTCTTCCCGGCTCCCTTTGCCATGGTCTGGGCAGAAAGGAAGCAAAATAATAAAGAAGAAATAGAACAGGGAAGAAGAAAAGAAAAGCATTTAAAAAAGTAGTTTAAAATTAACAAAAAGTAGCAGAAAACACAAAAATATAGAGCTAGAAAAATAGAGGGATAGATAATAAGTAAAATAGATAAAAAAAAACTTCAAACAAGCAAAGGATGGCAGAGATTTAGAGAGGATACAGAGAGCATGCCCAGAACCATAGCAATAAATGAGAAACAAGATGGCCGCGCCCGTTCGCGACCGCGTGGGTAAGTTCGCGCGAGATTTTCCTCGCGATCACACGCGAAATTGTACTAGCGAGCCGCACACTTTGCGAAATTACACATAGCGCCCGGAAACGGAATTACGTCACGCAAACAAGATGGCCACGCCCATGTACGACCGCTAGGGTAACTTCGTAAACGTTGTGCTACAAGCGGCTTGTGAACACGCAAAAAATCACGCGAACAAACACGGCGAAAAAAAACCAAATCGTGTATTCGCACAAATTCGCGGCTTCCGAAATCGATCTCGCACGGATTCGTGCCCCGCAAATCGCGCGAAATTGCAGAAAAATGATGTTTGCAAAACTGAAAGCACTCAGCAGGTGCAAACGTTTAATCTTAACATTAGTAACCATTCACTCTAGTGCTTCCTGAGGGGCCCCTCCAGAGTTCAGTTGCCTATTTGCAACTATTCTATGACCCTGCTCTGACCCTCACAGCAGGCTCGTAGAATAGCTACAAGTTGGCCATAAAGGTCCTGTGAAAAAAAATTGCACTGCAACAGAAATCAAATTACAGATAAGGAAGGAAGCAGGTGCCAGCCAGACTGGAAGTTCAAAAATCAGTGACACATTAATCAACCCCAAATTAATTCATGGCAGTTGAAGCAGGGCAGGTGTGCTTGCTTTTTTTCACCCCCATAATCTACAGTGATAAATCAACCAGAGGGTGGCAGTGATGTACCAGAGGGTGGCATGGGTGTACCAGAGGGTGGCAGTGGTGAAACAGAGGGTGCTCTGAACCTGTGATGATGAACCAGACGTAGAAACAACATAGTCGCGGCCGTTGCGAGCCGACAAGTAAGTTCGCAATTGCGAACTGGTACACAAACCTCGCGAACTGGCAGAAACCCTTGCGAACACAAAAAAACACAAAAATCCGCAAATTCGCGAGAGTTCGCGGATTTTGCGGATTGCGAATCCGTAAATACGCATGTTCGCGTTCGCCAGATTCGCAAAATCCGCCCATACTTAATCCTAACACTCATATCCAGGTATATGTTAATTTGTCGGTAAGCGGCCAGTATGGCACATCCATTGTTTATATGAGTGTGCCCGAGTAAATGAAGGCCTGTGGAGTCCATTCTGGGTGCACCTGGTCTGGCCATGTACACAAGGTAAAGGCAAACGTCCTTTCTTTTCTTAGAGAGTGGGAGTGTAATGCTGGCACTCCTGAAGTTAATGGAAGTAGACCTAGACAATGAAGGGCGGAGATAAGAGTGCGTACACCCCATGACTGCAGGGGTACGGTGCGTACACCCCTGGATTACAGGGGTACGGTGCATATGTCCCCGTGCATACACCCCATGATCGTAGGTGTTCAGACCGTAGGGGTACGGTTCGTACACCCCAAGGTCATAGGTGTACGGTGCGTACACCCCGTGCGTACCCCACTTGATTTTAGGGGTATGGTGCATATGTGATAGTGTTGCCCGAATTGCTCATACACGATGTGTACGGTACGAATGGCGTACTCATTTCCCGGTCCGGATGGTACTTGGCAGGTCGTACGGCATTTGCACGAATCGTACGGTCCACTGTGCGTGTCGATGTCGTACGGATTTACCCTTCATTTTCATGCGGTCCGCAAGTATTCACATTTAAGGCATTGCATGGAAAGGGTCCTGCCTACCTCACTTCACGCATAAAACTCTACATCCCCTCTAGGAGTCTTAGATCCGCACAACGCAGACTTCTGCAGGTGCCTAGGTTCAGACAGAAACGATGGGGAGGCAGGAGCTTTCTGTTGGGAGCTGCCAGGCTATGGAACCTCCTCCCTCCAATTATCAAAGAACGCTTAGACCTTCCAGTATTCAGACAAAAAGTTAAAACCTGGCTCTTCCAAACCGACATTTAGTTCTCACTGATCATTAGTGTTGCACTGCCTGAGTCAAGAGCGCCAAGACGCCTCCGGGCATTCGTTGCGCTCTACAAATTTATAAATCAAATCAAATGATTCAGACGTATTGTCTTGCAACGGATCGTACTACGCGATTCGGTCGGATTCGTACGATTCGTACGGAAACGGCTACAAATACGAATCGTCGTACTGATTCGCTTCCCGAATCGGAATTGACCCCTATATGTATTTTTTCATTACCTTTGTTTTTTAAATAATTTTATTTGTTGAAGATATTTTGTTTATTTTTAATGTTAAACAGACTGGAGTGGGCATAGTACATTTCCCCCCTCCCCTATCCAACACTTTCCCTACTGTTGTAGTGATTGGAGTGGAGATAATAAATGTATCCCTTCACAGTCCAACAGTTTTGCTACTGCTGTACTGGCTGGAATGGGTACAGTAAATAATACCTCTCTGCAATCCAACACTTTTACTACTGTTGCATTTATTGGAAGGAAATTTGAAAACTTTAACAAGTTTTATTATTTTTTGGTTGTGTGAGATGGGAGTAGTACATTATTTATATATTAATGTTAATAGTTTGTGTAGTTTGGTATAAATTGTAGTATATGTATTATATTTTAGATTTTATAATTTATTTTATGTTGTTCTAATTTGTATTAGTATGTTTTTATTTAAAATTATAATATTTGTAATTACCAATATTTTTAATGTGTAAAGATATTTTTGCAACATTTTTTTTTTTTTTGGTTTTTTTATTAAACCAAGACCTTTATTGATACAGTACGTCAGTGTTACATGGCTTGGTGCCTACAACCCAACGTGGGCCGGCAGCGCATCAACTCGTTGCAGAAATGTTATATAACGACAGTGCAATACAATGATATAAAATACACAGCAAGTCGCCTACAACCACTGTGGCCGGCCGCGTTAACAGTAAAATTTTGGCCTCAGATTTTGTTTTTGCTACTGTAGAACATTCTCAAACCAGAACTGGATCATTCCGCTACCGCACTCCACGCCCCCGCCGACATTAAAGTGTAAAGAAACATAAGGTGCCTACGCTGCTCAATCATAACTGGAGATTAGTCTAAGCAACAGACAGTCACAACCACTCAATCTTCTATTTGTGCATTCAAATAGGTGGTAAGATACACCCAGTAGTCCTTAGGTCTGGATCTAGGCAGCAGTGATTCTTCATAAGTTCGGAGTGTGTCTTGGCAGTACGCCATGTGCTTCAGCCACTGCTTGACCAATGGTACCCCAGTGCTCTCCCAGTACATGGAGATCCTTCGCTTGGCCAGTAGCAAGGCCACTGCGCAGAACCTATGTTTCGCTGCTCTCACATTTCCCAGTAATCCCAACAGACAACAGCGTATTGTACATGCAACAGTAACTCCCACCATTTCAGATAATTTAGCCACAACCTCGGTCCAGTAGGTCTGTATTCCCGCACAATGCCATGCTAAATGTATAAAGTCAGCTTGATTTTGAGCACAGCGTTTGCAACAGGCTTCATCACGGAGACCATACCTCTGCAGTTGGAGTGGCGCGTAATATGCTCGGTGTAGGTATTTAAAGTGTATTATACGCAAATTGCCATTAGGCGTAAGCATTGTGGTAAGTGAGCAAGCTACCTCCCAATCTTTATCTGCGAGGGGAACCTCCAGTATTGCGTTCCATCTATCTTGAGCTCTGGTCGCTTTACAGCCTATTTCAGCCTGCGCCCTTTTGTAGAGCCGTGAGACTAAGTGTGCGTTGTTGGGGTTCGTTAGAAGAAATTGTAATGTATCCATAGTTAATGGTTCATTTGGAAAGGTTGGGTAATACTGCTTGATCGATCCCTTTAGACTGTGGAACGTAAAGCGAAACAGCAAAGTTGGGTTTTGTATATAATTCAGGTCTTGTTCCGTAATAAATACCCCGTCCTTATATAAGTCCCCCATGGAGGCTATCTCCACCTGTTTTAGGAGACCCATCTCTACAGTTACCGATATGCTCGGATGATGGTGTAGCGGCAGTGCAGGAGCATACATGGGCAGTTTATGCATCCGTTGGCCTAATCGCTTCCATGCAGCGTTTGTGGTGTCAATCGTATTGATGTCGTTGCTGTGGAGTGGAGGCCTGTGATGTTTGATGATGGCGTCCAGTGGGACTGGTTCCGCGTCACCCTCCTCAACAGCTACATGTGTCAGATGTGGAGTTTTGTGGTACCTGTGGGTAGCGTTATGGGCCTGGGCACAGAGGTAATAGTAAGAAGTCAGGTACGCCCCACCCACCTTTACCGTAGGGTAGTGTCAACACAGCTATGGTAATACGCACTTGTTACCCGCCCATATAAGCTTCAACACCATTGTGGTCAAACGCTTGAAGACTTCCCTTGGTGTTTGGATGGGAATATTATTGAAGAGGTATAGTAGTTTAGGAAGTATTACCATCTTTACGATCGCTATTCTGTCAACTAGTGATAATGGGAGCTGGATCCATTTTGTGACCTTTTCCTCTAGTGTGTTTATTGTCCTGACATAGTTTGTCCGTATGACTAATTCCGGGTCTCTGTGGAACCATATGCCCAGGTAGCGTATTGGGTCTGTTTGCCATTCTAATGGGTATTCAACCGGGTGCAGTAGGGTATTGTCAGTCAGTGGGAATATAGAGGACTTGTCCCAGTTTATCTGTAGTCCAGAATATCCACCAAATTTAATGTATGCGCGTAAAAGGGGGTGCAGGTTTTGTGCGGGGTCTCGAACATATAGCAACATATCGTCCGCATATAAGGAGATATGTAAGGGCCGACTCGGGAATTGGAGCGCCAGGTGATGGTGTCGCTGCCCTACTATACAGGCCAGGGGCTCCAGGGCCAGAGCAAACAGAAGAGGGGACAGGGGGCAGCCCTGCCTTGTCCCTCTTCCTATCGCAAAAGACTCCGATACATAGCCATTGATCTTAACCCTAGACGAGGGCTGGGTGTATAACAGCTGGATCCATTGAATGAAAATGAGGGGGAATCCCATTCTGTGGAGGATTGTGATTAGATAGGACCATTCAATGGAATCGAACGCCTTTGTGGCATCCAGCATCACCGCCACAGCTTTCGTGGTTGGGCCCAAGTAATGGGAAACCGCAAGGAACGTCCTGGTGTTGTGGGCGGTGTTTCTAGAGGGTATGAACTCTGATTGATCCGGTAGGACCAGATTTACCATTAGTAGTTGTAATCGCGTGGCGATGGTCTTAGCGAGTATTTTCGAGTCCACATTAAGCAGAGACAGGGGGCGATAAGAATTGCATCTATCAGGGTCTTTTTCAGGCTTAAGAAGCGCAATTATCATTGCTTCGCGCAATGTAGCTGGGAGTTTCTGTTCTTCATGGGCAGCACCAAACATTGCAACTAAAGGAGGCGCCAGGATATCCTTATACGTTTTATAGAATTTACAAGTGAACCCGTCAGGGCCTGGAGCTTTGCCGTTTGGCAATGACTGGATCACTTCGTTTACCTCCTCCACAGTTATCGGCATAGACAAGCATTGTCTTTGAGCGTCTGACAGCCAGGCAATGGCAATGTCATCCAGATAATTTAATGTGTCTTGCTGTGTAGCTACTGGCTGTGGTGTGTACAAGTCTCTATAGTTTTGGACAAAGCTCTGCAGTATTCCCGTCTGAGCTGTATGTGTAACACCGTCGTCCCCAGTAATCTGTGTGACAGTGTGCGTTGTACGACCAGCACAAATTTTGGACGCCAGTACTCGCCCAGGTCGACCTCCTTCCCCATATGCCCTGGCTATGTGTTTTTTACTTAAGTATTTAATCTCATCGGCTGCGAAAGCTTGATGCTCTGTTAGTGTGTTTCTGATTTCGCTAAGTGTTGATGGTTGTGGTGTACGCTCATATTGACGTTCTAGTGTGCTAAGTTTGGACTCACAACGCTTCAGCTGCGTTCTAATGTCACGTAATATCCCCGCAGTCGTGCTGATGCAAACCCCACGGATTGTGATTTGAACGCTTCCCATAATAGTCCAGCGTCATCTGTCGATGCCTCATTGAGGTGGAAATACTCCTTAATTGCCTTTGCTATGGTATCCGCATAGAGGGAGTCAGTTAGTGCTGCAGCATTGAATCTCCAACTGTATGGTGGTGGTGAATAATTTGGAATTAGTAAGGACAGTTTAATGGGGTTGTGGTCCCAGAGAGTTTTGGGCATGTGTTTTATTGCCTGGGTCCACAACAATAATTTGTCTGAGCCCAGCCAGTAATCAATACGCGACCAGCTGCTATGTGCTGCTGACGTGTGTGTCGCTTCTGTAACCCCCGGATGGCGCATTCTCCATATGTCTTTTATACCCAGATCTGACATGACATCTTTCAATTTGGCTCGTGCTTGCGTGTGGTGTTCCGTCGTGTTACCTGATCTGTCCACACTATCATCTAATGCAATATTCAGGTCACCTCCCCAAAGCAATACCTGATCAGCCTCAGAGGTTAACCGCAGTCCTAGGTCATGAAAAAAGTCCGGAACATCTGTGTTTGGACCGTATGTATTGACCAGTGTCAGTGGTCTACCCCGCAGTCTACCCCTTAATATTATGTAATGGCCATACTCGTCTAGAGTAGTCTAGTCAATTTTGAAGTTTGTGCCTTTCTTCACCAGTATGGAGACCCCTCTAGAGTAAGATGAGTATTTGGAGCTGTGTATCGATTCCGCCCATCTCCTTCCCACCTGATTATGCGAGTGTGGAGCTTTGTGTGTTTCTTGGAACATGACAATGTCAATGTGCCATCTGTCCAGGCAGGCAAATATCTGACGTATCTTTCTCGGATTGGTAAAGCCTCTAATGTTCCAGGTAAGGAAGTTTAACGAAGGTGTAGTCAGAGTAGCAGTAGTCATTTTATCTGTTTGCATAATCTGAAGTCGTCCCTGTCTGATCCAGACAATACCCCCTTGTGAGGCGCAACCAATAATGAATTAAGGCACAATACAGCAAACAGTAGATTTATCTCGGTAGGGTGCTGGCAGTGCATCCTAAGCAGTCTGATCCATAAACTAAAACATCACCCTTCATCCCCCACCCCCCGCCCACATCAGCAGCCCAATCCTGCTGAAGCCATACCCCGAATAAACAACCCAATTGCATAGAACTTTCGTGGGGGTCACCCATGGGGGGGTCCGCCCGGGCTGCACATCTACATCCGAACTAGCGGATGTGGACGAACACAACTATTTATTAGCAACCAAATTGGTACATCTTTTGATACTGAATAAGAAGCGGACTGTGCAGTGCATATAGGCCACTGGTGCCATAGCAACCGTTAAGATATGAAGTCCTTCCCGATAAGAATAAGGTACAGTATACAAGCATAGTGCCGCCCCCCGTTCCCCACTGCAATATAATAACAAGCTATTCAGTGTAGGGCATGAATATGCAGATTATCACTCGTAAAGCGCCCAACTAGTTGACACTGTGCCTCCCAGAGGACCACCAGCCGCATATTTACACCAAGTGTCTCCTCCACATCATAACAGTGTTCGCCAGCTTACAGTGAGAATACATCGTACAGAGGAGGACATACTGTGCATTTTTATACATTGTTCTCCGTTCCTTCTAACCTCAAGGCAGCAACAAGTGTACAGTCGTGGCAGCTCCCCGCTCCTATAGGCTTTCGCGTCGGGCGTGCAGAGGACCTGTAGGTCCCAACCCCCATCTGTGGTCGAACCCGCCCTCAGTGGCTAGGGAGAGGTGTGCACAGGTTCGTAGTTCAAACGTATTGTCACGAATATCACACCACCAAAACAGCTCAGAGGACTCAGATGTCTGGTAGCTATGTCCGTCACCAATTAAGAAGAATGTACATGTTAGACTTACCACCACCAGTGACATCTCAACATTTTAGACCCCGGCACAGAGTGACGGAGGAGGTGCAGCATCTACACCCCAGCTGCTCTTCTCTACCAAATGTCATAAGAGCGTAACGTTACCACCACTACCGTTCAGTCTTCATCCTGGGATTGAGCCTGACGCTTGCTGTCTTTGCGATGGGTTATGATCTTCTTTATGAAGTCATTTGCTGCCCTAGGTGAGAGAAGCAGTGTCGATTTTCCTTCCCAGGTGACCTTCAAGCGTGCCGGGTAGAGCATGGCATATTCAATTTGTAGATCACGTAGTTTCGCCTTGGCGCCATTAAACTCCTTGCGTGCCTGTTGTACAGCCTGTGTAGTCAGGGTAGAATTCGAGCCGGTTGTTTTGATAGTGGACATCTTTCTGCTCCCTAGCCATTCTTAAAATAACATTGCGATCTCTATAGTTTAATATGCGAGCCACTATCGGTCTGGGTGAAGGGCCTGGCGGCGGTCGTGGTGCCAATGTTCGATGAGCTCTCTCCACAATGAAGACTGGAGACATTTTCTCTCTACCAAACAGAGCGAGGCACATTTCCTCCGCATAAGATTCCATGTTGCCAATATTTGTCGATTCCGGTACGCCCGCTATTCGGACGTTGTTGCGGCGTGATCTGGCTTCCAAATCCTCCGCCTTGGATTTAGACACCTCTAATATCTTCTCGAAGCCGGTGCACTTGGAAGTACTCGCATGCGCCTCGTCTTCCACCGCTGATATTCGAGTTTCAGCCTCGTCCAACCTCTCGCCGTGTCGGTCCACCTTGGCTGCCATAGTGTCCATGCGAGTAGTGAGGTGATCTAGCTTGCCATGAATGTCCTGTAGGCTCGTCTGGATGGCTTTCAGCATAGACTCCATGCCTTTGGGTGAGGTCTGCTCCGCATCAGTTTCCGTGTCCGAGTGTGATGTTGGGCCTCTGGTTGGTCTGCGTTGTTCAAAGGTGAGTTTAGGTTGCTGCCTATCTGGCTTCCCCATCATCTGTCCGCGTTTGTTCGCAGGATATGCGAGGCAGTAAGGTAGACGTGTGGTCCGGATCTATCTGCACAGCACCGCAGTGACACTGCAGCGCAACACGTGGTCGTGCGGAAGTGACGCCCAAAAGGACCTGGTTGTGAGATGAATCTCAAGATCGCTGGCTGAGGCGGGTAGTGATCGACAGTGGTCGGGTGCCTGAACGGGCATGAACTGTGGCACGGCCACCTGCATCCAAGTGAAGAGTCAGCTAGGTCAGAAAGGAGATTCCAAACGAGTCATCTCATGAGCAATGTTGTCCGGGGCCACACACATCGCTCACCTTGCGCGCGTTGATTTGGGACACTTAAAAATCCTGGCGAGCAGTGAGCATATCAGTTGTTGATGATGACTCGTAATGTACTGTCACCAGTGTACCAGGTCCGTCGTGCCGCATTGTCAACTGGGCCGCAGTCCACGTTATGGCAGTGGTTAGAGCGCTAGTAGTGTTCCCAGCGCAGGAGAGTCAATGTCTACAAGGCACAATCCTGTCCAGGAGCTATAGTGTCTGTTTGCCAGATGTCACTGCGACCAGCTTGCAATGAGGCAGAGTCGATAGCCGAAAGCACTGATTCCTGTGAGGTCTGCTCCTCCACGTATAGCATTACGGGCAGTTACCGCTAGCTTGAATCTATGGCTCACGCTTTTTTATCGTTTGTAAGCCGCATCACAGGGGGGCGAGACTCGTGTCGGCAGCAAACTTGGCCGTTGAACAATAATTGTGAGCTTGTGGTGTGCCAGGGGTCTCGCAGCCCTGCTCGGCGATTATCAGCTATACTTTCAGGGCTGGAAGCAGTGTGTATCCACCGTGGGTGCTTCAGTCCGCAACAATTTTACTGGGCGCCGCCATCTTAGTTCCCGGTTTCGCGCCGTTATCTGTCTCTAGCGCGGTACTGCGCAATGTATTACTTTAAGACTGTCGGGCCGCAGCGTGGGTAATGAGCGCTCGTTCTGGCCATATTAACGCGAAAGATGCATTTCTGTGCAACCAGTGCTGGAAGGAACGCTCGGGGCCGTGGGATGTACTGCGGGTCGCCATCTTGGGAATTTATCCGCTTTAGAAGGGGAGGTCGGGAATTGCAATGAGACCGTCCAGCCACCGAACTGCCCGCTCATTTAGCGGGTACAGAGGGGGGGAGCGGGATCGTTCATCCGGCTCCGTTCTCTACGCTGTGGGTCTACGGCCAGAGAACCGGCATAAATTGCAAAGTTGTTGCGGTGCAGGCGCCATCTTACCCGCTCCATGTGATGTCCCGGGGCACACTTCCACTGCAAATTTTATCGCTCATGGCAGCAGTCCAGCGGCCAAACCTCCCGTATGTGGGGCACCGCACATTCCGCCTGCAGATCATGTGCAGCAAAGTTATATTCGGTTGCTAAAAACGGAAGAAATCATGCTATTTGTTGTCCGTCCGGCGGAGCTGTCTGTTCAGGCAGCCATCCCGCAGTGCGCCCTCTAGCGCCCACTCTATTTTTGCTACATTTAAAGAATTTTAAGTTAATTTTTTATTTAATTAGAACGTTTTTAAAAAATGTTAATCGTATATGTATATATATTTATTTGTTTTTGTATTCTTTTTTCATTATAATATAATTTAGAATTATTAGTTTAATAACTTTTTTGTAAGTAGATATATGTAAATATATTTTAATTATTCTATACCTGTGTTTAACTTTTTTATTACGTTTATTTGTTATATTTTTTAAGCTTTTCTACATTTATATTTTACATTTTTAAAATTAATGTTAATTTTGTAATATATTCAATATTTATTATTTTATTTTATCCAGATTTAAAAATCGATATTTTATACAACTATATCAATGACATTTTTTCAGATTTTTTGTACACTCATAAGTATAGCATGTCGACATTTTTTACATCGATATTTTAGACTCAATATTTTCGTATGGGGATATTTTGAGTATTATTATTTTGTCAGTGTGCCTTATGGAGCTCCTGCCTGACTCCTAGGGCAAAACGTGCAATATTTGAGCAAGGTAATACCTCACCTCTGCAAATAGTTATGTTGTATGTTTTAAATTGACCAATTACATGGTTGTGAAGTGTTTATATTGTACCTGTTTTGAGTATATTACTTTGAGCTGTACTAGTATGTTCATCTTTCATCCATGTCAAGTGCTATGTATATACTATGGCAGCCTACATGACAATGTGTGTTGTACTGGGGTTTTGCTCCCATGTATAGCCCAGGGAATAACACTCCTGACAACCATGTCAATCTACAAGATATGTTTAATGTGTGACAATAACTAGTTATGACATCCTTAACAGCTTATGCATATTTCTGCAGAGCTGCTGACACAATGGGCTGTCACTTCTCATTTGGGGAACTCCTTGCCAGGCTATTTGGTGAACTTAGCATTATGGTAATGCCCACAACTCTGAAAACTTGAGCATCAGTCTAGAATGTTCAGGCACCACATACATAAATTGGAAGTACAATTGGATATCATGGCAGTGCACTTACCTACAATCCAATTGCTAAAAAAAGAATAATATTTGCTGCTATTATACCATAAATAAACAATTTGCTGATGTTTTATTTTCTGTCATAAGCATTTTGATGGATTAATAACGAAAACTAACGTATGAACATTATCAAATACTACTTACATTGTGGGAGAGGTATCAATCAGTCTTTTGCTCATTCAGTGTTTCTGATTGGCACATACATGATTAGCAGCTGCAACAGTGGGGTAGCTAGACCTATTGCCGTCTGGGGCAATCCCTGAGTTTCCTGCCTGGAGCAGGCAAGAGCGGAAGGGGGGCAGCCGACGGACGACTTGTTCTTGGGAGTCGATAGACAACTTGCCCACTTCCGCCGCCCCAAATAAGAGTGACCCCTCCTCCCCCTAGCTACACCACTGAGCTGCAAATAAATACATTTTTCTGGATTCTGAGGCAGAATCTGAAGTATTGGAATACCTTGGGAGGTCTCATGAGGACAGAGTTCTAAGCCTTAGGTTTACTAACTCATTTCCAGTGAACAGTCTATTGCAAAAGCCAACATACTTCCCAGTTTATCTCATGTTCTTATAGAAGAAAGTTAGTGCCCTGCCCTCTAGAGATTGAGGGGCATATTACCAACGTTAAGCGATATTTATCGCTAATGATGCTTAGCAACAAATTTTTTAACGCTAAGCATCGTCAGAAATTATCGCAGATAAACCTTGCTATTATCAAGGTTTATCGCAAATGCGATAAAAAACGGCCGCAATGCATGAATATCGCTGAAAAGTCAGCGATATTCATGCATTACCGAGCTAATGCTCTTAGCCATGTTATCCACCTCCCATTGGATAACATGGCTAAGAACTGCTCAGGGCAGGTGTTAGTTTTTGGAGATATTCGCGCTTAGCGCGAATATCTCCAAAAGTTAGTAATAGGAGATAGCGATGTTAGCGACTGTTTCCAGTCGCTAACATCTTGGCACACCCACTTTGCATGTCATTAGTGATAAATATCACTGACATGCAAAGTGGGG
The DNA here is from genome assembly GCF_964261635.1 of Lissotriton helveticus. Classification (NCBI taxonomy): domain Eukaryota; kingdom Metazoa; phylum Chordata; class Amphibia; order Caudata; family Salamandridae; genus Lissotriton; species Lissotriton helveticus. The sequence goes on along the minus strand of NC_136060.1, from coordinate 61,508,237 downwards.
CCCAAGATGGTCGCTATCTCCTACTAGCTGTCGCTAACTGGTGTTAGCGACAGCTAGGTAATAGGGAGATAATTTTATCTCCGCTTTCTTGGCTTTTAAAGCCAAAAAAGCGGAGATAAACCCCCTTGATAATATGCCCCTCTGTTCTTTAAGTCTGCTTTGAGGTGACTTAACATCCATTTTGTAACTCAGCACCACTCAAACTGGACTTCTGGGTTCCATTTTGCCACTCAGATGGTAAAGTGGGCATGGTATGTGTATGGGGCCCCACTCAGCGTACCTTGAAGGGAGGGAGGCTTTTAGCTTTTGTTATACCCCCAGTTGAGCCATGTCACTGGAACTAAGGAAAAGTGCAAATAACTAAGGGCCAGATGTAGGTAGGCTTTTACCGGTCGGTAATGACCGAATTCGGCCGTTACCGACCGGTAAAAGCCTTTTGAGATGTAGGAGACATTTTACCGATTCGGTAGTTACCGATTCGGTAATTACCGAATCATCATTTACCGATTCGGTATTGTCCGAATTGGTAAATGATATGTAGGAAGCACTGTAAACAGTGCTTCAGGGCTTTAAAGATTCGTTATTTACCACCAACGATTAGTTGGTGGTAAATAACGAATTCCTATGTAAATGCATAAATGTGCATTTACACCTGTGCCATGTGACAGACATACATGGCCTTAGGGCATGTATGTATGCCACATGTGCACACCTGCACTAATCAGGGGTGCAGCAGGGTGTCAAAGTGACACCCTGCCACCCTTGACTATTTTACAATTTTACCGAATCGGTATTTACCGATTCGGTAATTGACATTCATTCCTATGGGCCTCAAGGCCCATAAGAATGAATGGCAAATACCGAATCGGTAATTATCGATTTGGCAAATACCGAATCTTACCGATTCGGTATTTTTTTCCAAATGTTTTCCTACATACCATTTACTGATTCTGACATACCGAATCGGTAAAATTCAATATTTAAGAATCGGTAAATGGAACTTACCTACATCTGGCCCTAAGTTTCTAAGTTCTTTTATTGTGCATGTGGAAGCAAGAAATACGTTTTGCGTAGGAAAATGAGTTTTGCTTCATTCTGAGGACTCAGTAAATTGAAAGGTTGGCATTTTCCACCTCATGAAATATCCACTTTATTCGTAGGAAACGCATAAATAAATACACGTGAGTCGAAGTCTGTATCGAAGAAACAAGGCCCAGAACACCTTAAATATCAAATAAAATTAGATGATCTAGTGGTGGGTCGAGAGAAGCTCTGCTACGTTGGCCCTCATTGGATTCGTCTTTTGTTCACTGGATTCCCTATGCATTGCTCTTAATGATCTCAACTGTGTATTTGTATCCGTGCCAATCCTGCTGCTTGCCACATCCCAATGCTGTTTTAGCAAGCCATTTTGCCCGATCGCAGCTTTTCCTGCTTAGATTTGGCTTCCTTCATTATGCGCTTATTCAATACCCCTTCTAGCCAATGCCGTTTTACCCCATAATGCCTAGTTCCTGCCATTCACCAACACTTTGTTTTATGTTGAGCTCTGTCAGCTAAGGTGGCTTTCAAAATTGTGCTTAGGTTTGACACTATTATATTATCTTTCCCATTGTCACTATGAACATTAATGGGGGAAAAAAGAAGACCCCCTTCTCGCCGCTTTATCGAATGCACACTCCCTCCTAGCCCTCCCTAGTCAGCCCCTTATCTCTCCCTTGATGACCTGCATCTTTGTCGTGCACATTATGCTCTGCAAATGATATTTCAAAAGCACATACTACATTGCCAAGCACAAAAAACCCAGAGGCTCTACCAACACACTCACAACAACGTTCCTAATCACACAAGAAGTTGCCTCTCTTAATAGACCTTTAAACTATGAAATACCCTAACCCATAACAATACATTTTAAATAATGGGAACACTTATAAATATATTGCCTTCCATGTGCACTCCGAAAAAATATTTGTTGAGAACTATGTCAGCTCAAGGCATGGTGAAGCCATAACATGCCTTTGGTCTCATGCAAAAACGAAGAATGGCCAATAGGCAATTGTTGCATTGTCCTGTGAGCCAACCTTCCCTTTGGGTGTGAAGGAAACTCAAAGCACACACAGTGAACAATGTATTTTCCAAAAAATGCAATCCTTCTAACTCATACATTTTAATAAGGCAATAATCACAATGCACAACCTTGTAAAAATAGAGATTTTTTGGCAATGCAACTACAGGCTTCCATCCCAACATTTACATTTAGCGTATGCCTCCATTGTGGCTCTATTAGGGCCAGGGATCACAATGCATAAACAGTTCACATTGCAAATGTAAGATTTTGCGGAGTGCATTCAGTGAACCACGGACTCACACCCTCCACCTTTTGAGGTAATTGATAAATCATTCATTCTAAAGGGGGATGTATGGGATGCACTGCACTATTGCCTTTCAATACCGAGATTATCAATTCTTCCATCTCCTGCAGATCCATTAAAAAAATGAAAAGGAATGTTCCTCCCATGTGCAAGTCTCATCTCTGTGGAACATTCTGTCAATGTCTTGAACCTGATTTTCTTAAGTGGATGTAACCACTGAGAACTGTGCTCTTCAAGTAGATGTGAGGTAATACCTCTCTATACTTGTATCATTTCGCCTATCAGTTAGAAGCCTACAACTGGCTACAACCCCCTTAGATGCAGTTCACTTTAGACTCTGTTACTTTTTATCAAAGTTTTTACCACGTTTGCATCAGCACACAAAATTGATTTATTCCATTCTTTATGAAAACTATTCTAATGTTAGTTGTCACAAATCTCTTTTCCTCTATGTATTTGATGCAAAGTATGTTAAGGCTAAGGTTGACTATAGTGCTTAAAACATGTGAAATAAAATACATCTATATAAACGATATCACTCTTGCCTTGATTGGATCATTTAAATGTAATATTCTTTCCACCAAGAATGTTGGAAGAATTTTGATCACTTTAGGTATAAAAAAAAAACGTTACCTGCAAGAGGATTCCACATTGTAAGAAAATCGGTTATAAATGGGGGAGGACACGAGTCTTACCCAAGTAATAAATCCCCGAAATTGCCATGGAGCAAGCTTACCTGCATTATGGTCAGGATAGCTTTTGTGCATGAAGGAATACGTTCCTGCACAAACACTATACTTAGCAGCTCTATGTACGTGTGCTGGAGAATGCATATCACATGCAAAAAAGAAGTGAGGAGAAGAAATAAAGATATTTCATCACTTTATGCCAGCCTCGTATAGGCACAGAATTGGTGCACAAACCCATGTTTACAAGGCTTTGTAAATATTAATGTGCGTCAAATTCCACGGTGGATGCACCGGAACGCCCATGCACCATCCTTGGAATGACTCTTCCAACGCAAGTGCTATGCCTACCTTACGTTACATTTAATTTTTTACAAAGCCATGCAAATTGGGAGTTGCGTAGCTTTGTAATTACCAAAATGGATTTCGAGTTGGGGCTGCCCCAAATACGTGATGCAACCCTAACCCAAAATCTTAGTAATTTCGGTGAGGTTCAGTAATTTATAACTAGGCCCAATCCCTGGTAGCCATTGCACAGAGCAGACAACCTTAACGTGTAAAGAAATTATCAACACTAAACCAGTCAAAAAGTTAAAATACAATAAAATAAAAATCCCACAACCAATTTTTTAAATGAAAGAAAAATTAATAAGCAAAATGACCCCAAAACATCTACAATCCAATCCAATAAAGGGAACCAACAATATAAAGGTTGTAAGGCAACAGCCAACAAGAAAAAGTAATGTGTCAATCAGAAATCATAGTTTATGGTTGACTGGGAGCTAAGCTGAATTTCAGGCAGACCTTGATGCATTGGAGGTCAGATACATCAAGTGGTTCATCCTGGCAAACTTTTTAACTTGTGAACCGGTCTTTTTCAAGGAACTTGAAATCCTCCAGTTGAGCAAGGCTGAAGGTTGCATTTGATTAAGTCCTCTCAAAATCGTACACCTTTACAGAAAAGTCCTGCTGAACTTCTGGAGGACTTAGAAGTTCAAAATTATTCTAAATCCAAACTTTTCAGACTTTCTGGAGCAGATCCAGATCTTCTGGGACAGCACTTATGGGCCAGGACACATTCAGTTAAAGGCCACCTGCAAGATACAGTCGAGTAGCAACTGGCCAGCTGGTCACCTGGGAAAGGGTACCTTAAAGTTTTTGTGGGCATATTATCAAGGGCTGGCGATAACATTATCGCCGCTTTAGTGTCCGTTTTCGGGCGAAAAGCGGCAATAATGTTATTGCTTTATTAACCAGGACACACTAGCACGTGTTTCCTTGCCTTAGCACCCGTTGTCAGCATGCCTCACATCGCATTGTTAATGAGATGCAAAGGAGGCGTGCCTGACATAACTCCAAGGGAAAATATCGCTAAACCAGCTTCACGATATTATCAACGAGGGGTAGCAATATTTGAAATTGCGCTAGCTATGCCTTAACACAGGAATTTAACATCTGTTAAATTACTGACTAAGGCATACCTGACATGGGAGGTGGATTGTGGGGCTTAGACCACAGGGCCCTATCATCAACCATATCGCCGTTTTCCATGGAACATCACTGGAAAACCAGCGTTGTTACATGGAAAATGGCGATATCCCCACTATCGCTGGAATTCTTCTCGCCTCGGTGATACGCATTGTTAATAACAAGCTAACCGGGCAATAAATTCCAGCAATAAACGGCGATAAATAAAAAAGCGCTAAGCGTGCTTTGGGATATTTATCACCGTCTATTGCTAATATGCCCCTTGGGTTACCTGTAGTCACACAGGAGGCCTCCCTGTTCATTAAGCTATAAAAGTGCAAGTCTTCTCCTTGTCTCTTTCAAGTTATTGAAATTCCTGGACCTGGATTAAATGCCCTTCTTGGATTAAGTTGTGTCACATTCCTAATTATTGTTATTCTGCCAGGCCCCAGCCATTGCCCTTGCTCACAGAGCAATATTTCACACACAACAAAGGCAGCACTACGAGGCCGGCTGCAGGCAGGCTAATGCTAGTTAGCTTGCTGGCTCTTCAGACAGAGACATCTAACTTTTTAAAAGTGAATTTTCCTGCCTATGTATTAGATTACCACTAACTGAACTAAAAGTTGAATATTAAAACAGACAGTGATTGAATAATTTCTCTCACTTATTTCAAAGCAAAGTTGACAAAAATAATATCTTAATTGCACTTTACTTTTTCTCAAAAGATCGACTACAGGCCTTACAGTAACAATAGCTTTGAGGTGCAAGCCACTGGAGGAACATGCCAACAAATATGTTTACAGCTTTTACTTGTAAATGCTAGGCATCCTACCATATGGATCGCAATGCATGACTTTAATATTTAAAAAGAAGGCCCCTTCCCGTAAAAGCATGTTTATGTTTACATGTTTATCTGTAGGTTTAATAGCTGCAGCAGTCAGGCTACAGTCAGCAAGTGACATATACATTTCCATGCCAATGGTGTATTTTTTAATGGAACATCCTATGGCCTTACTGGAAAGTTAATTAGGGCTCTTCGGGATTAGCCATTTTTGCCCCACTTAGGGGTCGGTGTTCATACACTGGGGACTCTACATTAAGATGCACAGAGTTCAAATGCGAGCTGCATCAGTGCAAAAACATGGGAGTGACTGGCAAAAAGAAGCCCTTTCTCAGACACATGCACTGCAAGAAGCTAATGTTTGGGTCTTTAGTCATAATGTAACACCACCACTATGGATTTCATTGCAAGTGGCCATCAAATCCAATTGACCTGATAATAAACGTTAACAGACCCATCTGAACTCCGCAAATGAAATCTGAATGTGAAACAATGAAAAAACAAGCAGTGATCAGGGCAAACATGCTGAATTCCACAAGTTATTTCCCAAAAACATGTAATTCTCGTTATTTCCCTAGCCCTGGAATTGCCGGGATCCCCATTAAAGTTAATTGCGTGGATGAGGAAATAACAGGATTTACTATGTGCTCGTTGAAACGAAGGTTTATGTGTCTCCACTGGCCTGTTGCCTTTGCTTTAACTTGCTACATGGTAGAGTCATCCCTATGCTTCAGACAACTTTACCATGTGATACAATGTTTCCCTTGTCATTTTCCTACTTTTTCAATTTCTTGATTAGTGTGTTTCTTCAAGTAGGAGCTTATTTTTCAGTATTGTCAAACATACTGCTATTTGAGTTTATTTTTGTATTCTAAATTTTCTCCCACAGGATTCAGAAAATAATTCTCACTAAATATTTTAACAACACTTGTATTGGGAAAGGATGGTAGACTAGTTATTTCTTTATCATGCAGAACGTTTTATTGCTTTGCCTTTACAGCATTTAAAAACAACTCCCTAATCCTCTCCTTTATAGCATGATGATGGCAAAGTCTTCTGGTTAAATTAGTTTCATGCCATTAAAATATTTGCTGTGATTGTTCCTTTTAACTAAAAGAACATTAGTAGAGACAGGGTAATTGAAAAAACAATGTTCCATTATAGAAACAAAATGTTCAGATAGGTGACACGGGTAACATAATGCAAAGCAGAACATAAGGATCAGCAGGAATCCTGAGATTAGGAATCAAATAACTGTGAATGTTATACTAGACAACTATATATATATTTTGAAATTCATGTATATGTCTTTTATCACGAGAGAAGGAATCTAACTTTAATGGAGTGCTGAACAACAGCAAAAAACAGTGCAAGATGCTCTACATTTATCTTAGCCGAGGGGCAGATCAATTCTCAGGGGGCCTGGTTGGTGTAATGATCTAAGCCAGGGTTCTCCAAAGTCCCAGATATGTAAGAGAACTACATATATCTAATTGGGAATATACTAAAACTCTGGCATGGATCCAGCCCTTCAGGACCGACTATGGAGAAACCTGATCTAGGCAGCCACAAACGATGGTTCGTGAAATATGTCCTCCAACCTCTTCCACGTTTATAGTTGTGAACGTGGCAGTGACATTACAATGCACATTTGTTTGTGGTGCAGAAGTCACAGACCTGTTGTTTGACATAGTGAAAGGTACAGTCTTAATATTTCCTTTAAGTCAAAATAACACATCATTTGATCTGCAGAAGGCAGTGTTTAAAATGGAAGTGTTTCTGTTTGAAATCTCACAGGCACATTGATTGTGATTTAGCCCCATTCCTGGACTTTCCTTTCCATAGATGCCAAATCACTTGAATTCACCCTGGACCCCAGACTCACCCTTAAAGAACACATTGAACAGAAAACAAAGACCTGGTACCAGCTCTCTCTTTTAAAGAAAGTCTACTCATTTCTCCCAGAAAGCGACTTTACAACTGCTGCTCAAGCCTTCATACTGTTGCATAAGGATGCTGGTAATTCCATAACCCATGGCCTCTGCACCTCGCTGACACCGCTTAAGGGCGTCCTATATGCACAGTTTATCTAGGGCATTGAGAAATATGATCCCATCATATGATCCCATCACCCACATTCTAAATGGGACTCCGTTAGCTTCCTTTGCTGACCCGCATCATCTTCAAAACCAGCTGAATCATTTACAGAGCTATCACATACAACTTGCAGCAAAGCTCACAATATAATATCACATTAAAAGAGGACAGACTGCATAACACTTAAAACATGGATACGCAACACAGTGATAAATATGGGGCTTGATGAATTTTCTCGGTATTAACCACAGGCCACCAAACAGATTGAAGATCTAATGTGGTGGACTTTTCATTTTATATTATATGGATGGATTATCAAGTTACACAGTTAATAAAAATAATCGCTGTACACGGTTTAGAGCCCTAATGTAGTTCCATGAGTATATGGAACAAAACGCGTTGGCTGGATTTAAATTCTTTTATATCGAAGAAGAATAATAAAGGAGGCACTTTGAAATGCATACTGGAATTGGTCTTTTTCTGGTGCACCTCCTCATATCTTGTAATCTTGGATCTGCTGGACATTGGCACCAAACAGCGGCAGGTGCTGGAAGAATTGTGCACAGGCTATTATACATGTTTTGACTGGTGATTGAGGTGCAGCCTATATAGTCTGCCGCTGGCTTTATTCTTTTTATTTAAGCAAAGCTCGCAATCTCAGTTGGACCTTAGCACTCCCGCAGCCAGAACATCATCTGACTGCCGATTAAGAAGTGCAAAAAAAAAGCACAGTAAGGTAGGTCATTTCCATCTATGCACCAGTCATCCGGGAAAACTTCCCTGCATCCATCAAGACTGCTCCAATTTAGGAAAGAGTTAAAGATTCACCTCTTTAAAGAACACTATCTTGCAATGGATACCGAACGTCAACCCAGCCCTACCTCTTCTTACTTGTTGACTTTATGCTTTTGTTTGACCATGTACAGCCCTCCATTGCCTTTGGCTAGGTTCACACTTTAGCAACACCATAAACAGACATACATACAAATTGAACAATCAATACAATATATGCATTTAACCAGAAGGGAATGCAAAAAATACACACACACAGGACGATTGAGCATGGTGAAGCGGCAGTAAGAAGAGTGTGTACAGGCATAGGCTAATATGTTCACGCTGCCTGTACACCCTTGTGCGGGATTGCTACTTCAGGATGAGACCTTGAAGGATCATTTGGTGATGTGAGTCTGGAATGCTGCTCTGTCATGAAACACCGGAACCTTTGGGATTCCAGGACGGGCAGTTATCTCGGGGCCCCTGTTAGAATAGACACACTGTTTTGCTGCTATCTCCAATAAATCCTTCTACCCACTGAAGACGCATAAGTGTTTGCTTCAGTAATTTGGCGATGAGGGAGCAACCTTGAAGAATTGTTTCCTCTTCATCTCAGGACAAGAGAGACAAGAAAATCCAGACCGACAACGTAAACGAACACAAAGGCGTGAAGAAAAGAGGCGCCAGAGAATCTGTGACACATAGGACGATTGAGAGTGGTGAAGTGGCAGTAAGAAGAGTGTGTACAGCAGGCACGGTCCGTGCCGGGCGTTATTCTGGGGCGGTGACGCCAGGCAGGGGAGGGTCAGGGTGTGGGGTTGTAAAATGTGGGATATGGACCATTAGAGGTAAGTACCGATAAAAATAAATAAAACAAATTTCGTTGCCCACGCTGCATCACATTTGGCGATGCAGCGTGGGTAACAAAATTAGTTTTATTTATTTTTATCGGTATTTACCTTTAATGGTCCATATCCCGCATTTTATAACCCCCCACCCTGACCCTCCCCTGCCTGACGTCACCGCCCCAGTATAACGCCCGGAACGGGCCGTGCCTGGTGTACAGGCATAGGCCAATATGTTCATGCTGCCTGTACACCCTCGTGGGGGATTGCTACTGCAGGAAGAGACCTTGAAGGATCATGTGGTGATGTGAGTCTGGAATGCTGCTCTGTCATGGAACCCCAGAACCTATGGTATTCCAGGACGGGCAGTTATCTCTGGGCCCCTGTTAGGATTGACACACTGTTTTGCTGCTATCTCCAATAAATCCTTCTACCCACTGAAGACGTGTAAGTGTTTGCTTCAGTAATTTGGCGACAAGTGGGCAACCTTGAAGAATCATTTCCTCTTCATCTAAGGACAAGAGAGACAAGAAAATCCAGACCGACAACTTAAATTAACACAAAGGTGTGAAGAAAATAGGGGCCAGAGAATCGGTGACCTTATGAAGCTGTGTCGCTGTTGCTGTTGTCGAGTTTTTGGAATGTGTATTATAAGGTAAGATTTTTATTTTAATTATTCACCTTCTTTGCGGATTCAAACGTTCTCATGTAAAAGATTCGATCTGCGTGAGTCTGAACGCACGAATCACACTGCACAAGGCGGAAGCAAATGGCACAAACCTTACTGCGCGAGGTGAAAACAGAAGGCGGAAACTAAATGAACAAGTCACTCTGCGTGAAATGAATAGCGCGTGACATGTTTTTCTTTAAAGCCTAAGACTCTCTTAACTTGCCGTGCTAAATCAACTCAAAGAAATATTTTCTTTGAACTTACCCGATCAGCTTACAACCAACTCTGCCCCGCAGTGTGAAACACAATGATCATTTACTGGCAGATTGCAGCGTCTCCAGACAGTTGGCACAACTTGGCCAGCAGTTTTCTCTTGTAACACATTACATTCAGGGAGATCTTCAAGTCCAACAACATAAAAAGAGGACTTTCCAACACGTCTGAATTTCTCTGTTAGATCTCACAACAGTGTTTTGGACACCCTGCTGCTCACTATTCAAAGAAAAAAAGAAGACAGAATTTTGAAAGAAATTTCATTACATTGATATGCACTCTTTACAGATCACTATTCACTTATTAAAAAAAGAGAAGGCAGTCACCAATGATTTGCTCACTTTACTCTATAATCGACGTCTTAATACTTTTCCCACAAAGTGCAAGTCACAGCGATTTGCACGCTTATTTATTTTGTTGTTCTAATTATTTTTTTGCATCTAACCAACATGTAAAGTGTTCAAGCACCAGCACCATTTCTACAAGATCCCGTAGAACCACCTTTAGAGTGGGATTTATGGTTAAGATCTTTTAGAGCTTACCTAGGAGCAATCGACACACACAAATTCAGTCCAGAAAGACGCAAATCCCTGATGTTTTTTAACTTGGATGTAGAAGGACATAATGTTTACAATCACCTACCTGAACATGTCCCTGCTGAAGATGAAGATCTCGACAAATTTGAAACAGCAATCGCACAACTAGATGAATACTTCTCAAAAACTAAGAATATGGTTGTACATAGATACAAAATTTTTATGAGAAGATAACAACCTAATGAAAGTATAGACACCTATGTTACTGCATTAAAAATGTTAGCTTCAAAGTGTGAATTTGATAACTTCACTGCAGAATTAGTACATGATCAATTGTTAGCTAGATGCCACTCTAAGAAAATACAAGAAAGGCTACTTCCATGTAAAAACCCAACATTAGCTAAAAGAATCAAGGGTTCTTCTATTGATGCAAAATTGCTTGAAGAATCTTTAGCCAAGTCTACAATTTCCATAATTAATAAACCCACCACTAGATTTTCATAGCAATGTTAGACCGAAAACGTTCAATAGACCTATTATTCCTTCTCAACAATTCTATAAGGTGTATTGTTATAGATGTGGTTCACCTTGACATGTTTCCTCATTCAGATATTGTTCAGCATTGGGTCAACAATGTAAGAAATGTAGGAAAATAGGCAATTTTTTGAAAATGTGCAGGGCAGGCAAACCCACAAATGTCCGTTGTGTCCTAAATGATTTTGCTGGTAACTTTGATGAAGAAAATGTTGAAGAAAGTAAGGAATTAATTCTAGGTGTAAGGTGTGTTAACTCAAATGATGAAGACTTAGTAGTTGATTTGCATCTTAATGTTTCTATTGAAGGTCACTCTATTCAACTATTAGTTGACACTGGTGCTCGCATAACTATCATTTCACATGATGTGTTTGTGTAATACTGGAATGGCAAAGCTTTACTTCCACCAGACATTCTTACAGTAGTATATGTTGCCAAAAAAGGAATTAATGTCTTAGGTTTAATTCACCAAGCTGAATTTGGCATTACAATCAGACCAGGTCTAGATCAATCTAGCTCATTTGATAAGAAGAAATTAGAATCAGTGAGCAACAGTAAAAACGTATGGGACGAAAAATTCACTAAAGGTTTTCAAGATAAGTTAGGTAAAAGTTCAGATTTTGTATATTGTATCAAAGTCAAACATGACGATCCCCCAGTCAAACATAAATTGTGTAACATCCCATTAAGTGTAAGAGGAGATCTTTCTGTAATGCTTAATGTTATGTGCGCACAAGACATTATTGAGAAGACAGAAGGAAGTTTGTGGCTAACTCCCATAGTTTTAGCAAAATAAAAGAATGTGGCGCTGCACATGTGTGTTGATATGAGGAGCGTAAATAAAGCTATTTGGGTAGACAATTATCCCCTACCCAGAATTGAAGACCTTATAACAAAATTTGGTCAAGCCAGTTGGTTTAGTAAATTAGATTTAAGAGCGGCTTATCACCAAGTCGAACTAGATGAAAGTTTTCGTCATTTGACAGCGTTTGTAACTCCCGATAGAGCTTTTCAATTTTGTCGAATGTCATTTGGCATTGCTTCTGCTGCAGCAGTTTTTCAGAGACTCATGACAGATATGTTCATTGGTAAGGAACATGTTGTAATTCTTCAAGATGACATTTTAATATTTGCTGTTACTGAACTTGAACATGATCTTGCACTAAATTATGTTTTAGAAACTTTGGAAAAAAGGGGTGCCACACTACGGAAAGATAAATGTACCTTCAAAACAAGAGAAATTGATTATCTTGGACATGTATTTTCTGAACAAGGTGTAAAACCTAGACCTAGCTTAGTAAAAAGTATTGTAGATGCTCCTACCCCGCGAAATAGTGAGCAATTGCTATTGTTCTTAGGTCTATGTGAATTTTATGCAAAATTCATGCAAAACTTTGCAACTATCACTGAATGTTTTAAAGTTTTACTCAAAAAAGGTGAAACATTTGTTTGGTCAGACCTGTGTCAAAGCACTTTTGAGAATGTTTTTAGAGGGAAGAAAGACTTGGGTTACAGTGGATGCTTCCGAGTATGATTTAGGGGCAGTTTTAACTCAACTCAATATTACACATGAGACAACTGTAGGTTTTGCCTCTAGGACATTACGTTCACCTGAACGCAAATACTCTGTCATGGCGTGTGTATGGAGTGTAGAGAAATTTAGAGCCTATTTGTGGGGAAGACCTTTCACTTTGAGGACTGATCATCGTCCACTAGTGGATATTTTATCAGGGAGGAAATTAAAACGCACTACTGCACGCATAGCTTCACTTTCTGAAAGACTATTAGAATTTCATTCTCTATACATTCAAGGTGGGAAAAACTCCAGGACAGGTTGTCTTTCCAGGCTTCCGATTGAGGACTGTAATGAATAGGATTGGGAGTCAGAAGTTGAAGAATGTTTTATTGCCTACCTTGGTGATTTCAGCATTTGCAAGGAAGAGAATGTATGGGTACAAGAGTTAAACAATGATGTTGTGTTGAAAGAGGTTTTACGAATTGTCACTTCAGGTTGGCCAAAAGAAAGAAGTTTATCTGATATATTACAAGTATTCTGGAAAGTCTCTGATGAATTTTCAGTAGAGAGAGGTAAACTAATGCGTGCTGATAAATTAATCCCACCCACTTGTTTTTACAAACGCATAGTTGAATTGGCACGTTCTGGCCATTTAGGTTCCACCTCCACCAAAAGAAACGTAAGAGAACATTTTTGGTGGCCCAAAATGGACCATGAAATAGGCACTTATGTACATTGTTGTTAAAAGTGCAAAGTTAGTGACAAAACTGAAGGCGTGGTTGAATCTCCTACTACTTGTCCAGGAAAAGCATGGCAATGTGTAGGAGTGGATTTCTTAGGACCCCATCATATTCTCTCCAACTATATGAGATATTTCATTGTTATGATTGACCACTTGTCTAGATGGGTGGTAGTTAGAGGTGTTATGGAACCCACCACAAAAAAATGTATTCATTTCTTTCAAGATGTGTTAGCAAGGGAAGGTATTCCAGGTGAAATCCTAATGGATAACGGTGTTCAATTCACTTCTTTTGAAATGAAGTTTTTTTATAGAAAAGTGTAATATAAATCATATTAAAACACCGTTATATAATCCCCAAAGTAATGAAAAAGTGGAACATTTTAACAGAATTTTAGTTGAGTGTATTCAATCTACGTTGAGATGTAACATAAATGTTGAAAAGGCTTCAAAATATTTGATTTGGAGTTATAGAACACCTCCTCACAGTGTCACAACTAACACTCCATTTGAACTTCTGCGTGGCAGATAAGCAACCACTGATGTTTGCCCTTTTTGGATGACCAAAACTCTTAACAAAGATATGAATGTGAATGAATTGTGCAGTATAGTAAACTCTAACTGATTACTCTAGTGCAAAAAGAGTACATTTTGACAATAAAAAACTTAACAGATTGAAAATAGGTGACTGGGTTCGAGTCAATAATCCCTGTCTTGTGGGGAAAGGTCTTTCCAAATTCAAAGATCCATTACGAATTTCTGAACTCAGGAAAAATGCTGCTAGATGTCAAAGAACAAAACACTTGTAGCCAACCATCCAAAAAAGTTGATGAGGGAGACTTACATGGAACTTTGAGGAGGAGGGTTCGCACTAAGTTCACACCGAGCAAGTGGCAAGATTTTATTTGTTATTAGGTTTTTTCCTTTAAAGGGGAAGGAAGGAGTATTGTGCTTTGAGTTTATATTGTTAACTTGTTTATTGATGTAATGTATTGCATTATTTCCAGACTTGTTCTAGTTATATGTTCTTTAATATTTCTCTCTTTAACTTTTTCTTATTAGGAAAAAAGGGAGAAGTGTTGGAATGTGAGTCTGGAGTTCTGCTCTGTCATGGAACCCCGGAACCTTTGGGATTCCAGGACGGGTAGTTATCTCTAGGCCCCTGTTAGGATAGACACACTGTTTTGCTGTTATCTCCAATAAATTCTATTACCCACTGAAGACGCGTAAGTGTTTGCTTCAGATCATTTCATCCCTGTGCATCTGCACAGGTCAACAAACTCCCACTAAAGAAAATCAACACTTTTGAGTCTCCTCTGTCTCTCTGTGACCTTGATTATTCAGTCCCTTCCTAACTGTACCATTCGACACATTCAGCAACTCTCCTCTTCCATCCTCTACACTTGCCAGTACTGTGGGGTGCTGCACTGCGTCTATAAACACCATGTAATGTACAGTGTGGCAAATCTATGTACATAGGTTTGTTTTATACATGTACACACAGAAATACAGATGACCACATATGTGACTTGGAAAAGTCATCTTGGCCCAGGATCTTGACTTCAGAGTGTATTCCCCTGGACAGCAGGTAAGTGATGGCAGTGTCATGTGGATAGCCTTAAGTGAGACTAGTGCAACATCATGGCAAGTGTAACTTTCAAGGCTTTGTGCATAATTTGTCTGTGAATCTCCACTTCTTTTTTCTCTTGTAAATATTCTGGTGAGTAATGACTTTCTGATGTTCCTAGACCGCTTGCGATTGCTGACTGTATCCCTTTATTTTGATCTATAAAGCTGTTTCGTGCTAGTTTCTCAATCCATTTTACAACCTCAATATGTTACCAAAAAGTAATCAGGTATAATTGACACTAACTTATTGACTCTGAGCAAGATTGGAGGATATTTATTTGAGATAAAGGAATACACTTGAGTCTCTGAGGTACAGACGAGCATGTAGGGGAGCAGCCATTCTCTCAGGCAATACACTATAACACTATTACGGAAAATCGTGGTGCACAATGGGTAAAAAGACACAAAGATTTGTTGGAAAAACCCTCCCAATTACATCTCAATCTCTCTTAAAGTCTCAGAGAAAAAAGAAACTCCTGATGATAACAGATGCAGATGTTAATTTCCCTTTCAATTCAACCTAAACCTTCAAGTATTTTGAAAAGCACTATACAACCGAAAGCCTTGAGTCCATGAAATGTACATCCGAATCATAAAGCCAAAGAAAAATCCCTGAAATGCTGTCTGGCTGGCAAGCACTATTTGTGACCCACGCACTGTCACTGACAAGGGGGCATAAAAGTGTCAGCAATTCAAACATCAAATATAGATGTCATAGATTAATAGTAAAATATACAGCGATGGGGCCCACGGCGCAATTGTAGATTAGACCAAGAGAAAGAGCCATTAAATGTAAAAAACAAATAAATGTTGTTGCTGATTTATTTTAACATGGGCAAAACATTTTTGGGTGCTTTCTGTTAAAAATGTGGTTTGATAAGTATGATTCAATAGTCTTTAATGCATTGTGGAAGTAATTACATTTTTTATCTTGGCTTCAGGAAATATTTAGCCTGCAAGTGGTCCGGCTATGCAATTTTAAATTAGGAGGATCCAAGATGAGTATTGGAATCCGATAAAAGGATATGTACTTTTTGTAACATTTATTGAAATTGAAATATTAATTATATATCACTAAGTTACTACGACGGATGAGGCACTGAAGCGCTTTATGGCGAGTAGCATGCTACTCTGGAACCCAAGGTAAGTAGTTAATCTAGTGGTTACATGTTGATTATTGTGATTAGTCATGTGCTCCCAAGAAAAAAAAAAGATTGCATGCATTTTCTCTAGTTACTTTGTGATAGATGATATTGCTACCAGTTAAGTTTTATCATTAGTGGGCTGAGGACCTCAGGACACAAGTGGACTTCATCTCCCAAGCAGCAGTGCGCCAGGAGCCACGTTTGCAGAGCGGTGTAAAAAGGGGGCGTGACCTTGGACCTCTCTCAGTAATCCATGCGTGTGGCACATATTGGAGGTACCTGGTGGGCTAGTTGGCCCCCAGGGACCCTCAGAAATGAAGGGGACTTAATACCCCAACTTAGAACATGCCAGGAGGCACGTTTGCAGAGTGGTGGGGAAAGAGGGCATGGCCTTTGTCCACCTCTCAGCAATCCCACTGTGTGGAGCTACAGGAGGTACTACGTAGGCTCGTTGGCCCCTAAAGGACCCCAGCAGCAAAGGAGACTTCACTCCCCACCCAAGACTGACCAGGGAGCGCGTTTGCAGAGTGGTGGACAAAGGAGGCGTGGCCTGCTATGAGAATTTAGCAATCCTGCTGTGTGGGACTTACCGGAGGTAATAGGAGGGATAGTTGGCACCCAAGGTTGTCGTTGTGGGACAACTACTTCTCTTGTTACCTGCAGTAAGTCCCACACAGTGGGATTGCTAAGAAGTCTAAGGAGGACATGCCCCCCTTTCCCCACCACTCTGCAAATGTACCTCCTGGTAGACTACAGGATGGGGGATGAAGTCCAATTTACTCCTGAGGGACTTTGGGGGCCAGGAAGCCCTCTAGGTACCCCCTCTAAGTCCTATGCAGCGGAATTCCTGAGCGCTGGTCGGACGCCCAGCACCCTTTCTCCACCATTCTGCAAACATGACTACTACTTAAAGAAGCATTTTTCTGCACCTCTGACTTAGAGGTAGTTTTAATCCTTCTGCTCTATTATGTACTAGGGCCTTACAGAGCAGGGCATGCCAATCACAGGGTTACCCCAAAAGAATAGTTTTCCCTAGTGTATGTAGGTGTTTCTACTGTTTTCTAAGTGTCTTTTAGAACAACACTGGCTCTAGGCCTGGTTAGTCAGTTGCCACCAGTACCCATCAGCAGAATGTGGGGGGCACAGGATGACTTTGAAACAAGGCTTCTTTCTGCTCTTCATTTGGTTCTTTGGGCATATCTCTTGCTTCTTTCTGCACCTTTCCACATCTTTCTGGACTTTTGTTGCCTCTTTCTGCATTTCTGTTGATTCTTTCTGCGCCTTTCTTCCTTTTTCTGCATATGTCCTACCGATGTAGGCATAGTTAGAAATTAGCATTTAAAAAATCTTTGAAAATCACTGAAAAAAAACATAGGTTTTATTTGATTTGATTTGAATTAAACTTGTACAGCGCAACGAATGCCCGGAGGCATCTTGGCGCTGAGGACTAGACAGATAAAGAACTGGCGTAAGCAAGCTTAGAGGTCAGTCTGAAACAGCCATGTTTTTACTGACTTCCTAAAAGTTTTTAGATCTGCACTATTTTTAATTGTTAATGGAAGGACATTCCAGGATTTGGCAGCTCTTCTCAGAAAACCCCTGCCTCCCCAGCGTACTTGTTTGAACCTGGGAATTTGCAACAATTTTTGTTGAGCAGATCTGAGATTCCTAGATGGAGCATAGACTTTTAAATGTGCTCTCAGGTATAGAGGACCATTCCCCTGGGGTGCCTTATAGGTGAGACATAGGGCCTTAAATACTGTTCTTCTCTTGAATGAGAGCCAGTGCAGTGTATCCAATTGACGGGATACTGACTTGAATTTTGGTATATTCAGAATCAATCTGGCTGCAGCATTCTGCAGTCGTTGTAGCTTTTTCATGGATTGGGCTTGGATCCCCAAATACAGCGCATTGCCATAATCCAGGCTGGAAATGGCAAGAGCCGTTACAACTGTTTTTAAAGCCTCCGGCGGAATATAGGCACGAATCTTCCTGATCATTTTGAGGATAGCCCAAACGCTGGAGGATAAGCAGTTAATTTGGCTCTCAAACATCAGCTTGTGGTAAAAAATAAATCCAAGATTTTTTGCTTTCGAGACAGGTGTGGGACATTCCCCCAGCTCTGAAGGCCACCACTTAGGTGACCATGCCAAGGGGTCAGTACCCAGCAACAGTTTCTTTGTCTTAGTACCATTCAGCCTGAGACAGTTAGATTGCATCCAAGCATTTACGTGGCGCATACAGTTGTTAAAAAGATCTGCTATATCATCCACATTATTGGTTGCTATGACGACTACCTGTGAGTCGTCCGCATATGAGATTACCGAGAACCCATATTGTCTTATTATTGCTGCCAGAGGAGCTACATACACTTTAAATAGAGTGGGGCTAAGCGCGGAGCCCTGAGGTACTCCACATTGCAGCTTATAGGTTTGGGAACTGGATTCCTTAAGTTTGACTCTAAAAGATATGTTAGTGAGATAGGACTTTAGTAGAGTCGTTGCAGAGCCCAGAATACCCACTTCCGACAATCTGGAAATTAAGATGTTATGATTGACGGTATCAAAGCCCGCCGATAGATCTAATAATAACAAGACGGCTTGCCCCATTCATCCAGTGACTTCCTGAGCTCCTCGCTAGCTGTAATTAATGCGGTCTCAGTTCCGTGGCCTTTTCTAAAACCAAATTGTGATTTATCAAGTATGTTATGGGTGGAGATATATGCTGACAGCTGGGCGTTCATCAATTTTTCCAGAGCCTTAGAACAAAACGGGATTCTGGAAATTGGTCGATAGTTGGTTTTAGAGACATTATAGTTAGAAATTAGCATTTAAAAAAACCTTAGAAAATTAACTGAAATAAACGCAGGTTACTTTTACAAAACCCGAGAAATCGTCCGTTGAGCTAACTATAACTCGAGCCCCTGCAATGCACTGCTGATGTGTTCACATATTACATCATTCATGAGATGGTCAGTGACATCACTGATGACATCTCAAATGACATCACTGGCGACGTCATCCACGTGATCATCTGATGCACCTCCTCATACCCTAATATAACCTTTGATACACCCACTCTAAAATACACACTAGCCTTTTCGAAACCATAGACACACCAATACCAGTTACTACATACCCACTCACTGATTCCTAAGTCTACACACATATCCACTTATTCACTTATTCACCCATAGAGTCATTCATACTTGTAAAGTGCAAACTACTCACCCTGATGGGTCTCAAGGTGCTGGGGGCCGTCATGGAATTTAAGTGAGCTATTGCCCAGAGTCACGTGGTGCTGAGCTGAGCAGCTGCCGGAGCCGGGAATCGAACCGTGGACCCTATGCTCCGAAGTCAGCTGCCCTGCCCGCTGCACCACACCTCTCCACTCCAGTCAACCATCAATACAGCACTATCAGATGGACTCATACACCTATACAGACACCCACACTCCACCACTCATCCATATATTTACTCACACACCTAGTCAGTCATGCAAAGAATCAATTACACTCCCATTTACGCACATATACAGTTATATACACACCACTTCACATATTCAAACATATACTAACACATACTTACACTCGTATACAATAACTAACTCAAGCACTCACTCATCCATGCAGCCACTCTCACAGTCATTTACTCTCACATACAGTCATTTATATACTCCAACACTCACATATACTGCCTTTCACATATGTAGTTACTCACACATGTACCACTGAGACACCTAAACAATCACCAACACACCCATAAATACACTCACCCACCCATACAGCCCTTCACAGATGTACTCTTGAACCCATACACCCAGTGAATCACCCACTCACATATCTATGCACAAAGTCACTCACCCACACAGACACTCAGGCTCCCATACAGATACTCAGACAACCTATGAATAACCCATATAGACACTCATTTAGCTACTCACCAACTCATGCAACCGCTTACACACCAACTGACTAATACAGACATTTATACAGTTTTGTCACTAACATATGCATCCAGTAAAATAAGTTTAATCACTCGCTTATACAGTCATGCACCTACTAAATCATCCATTCAAACACTTACACACCTACTCATTCTCAATACAGTCGAACACTCCAGGTTTATAGGATTCCAAATCTTTATTCACATGTACAACCCAATTTGTGAAAAAAAACTGACAGACACATTTCAGCCTCCTAGACATCGTCTGTGTCAGTTATAAGTGATGAACGACCCCCTTATATTTTAACATACCATTGGTTGGGGACACATGCAATATAAACATAAACAATAGACTTATTAGTCACACTTCAAATACAAACTGAAAATCTAAGTCATTACAGAAAGTGCACAAAATCATTCCCAAATCTAAATTGATATTTATAATTACCCCAAAAGTCTATATTCATGAAAAGAAAGAACCAACTAGCAATTACATGATTCTGCCGTCTGATGTAATCTATGTATTTGATAACATTTTACAAGGAATATATTTCCTAAGTGGTTCACAATGAACGGAGACCATTTCTATCCTACAGGATGTCAGCTCACTAATGGCAGTAACTTGTAATGGTGATGGAGGACAATCTCTGTACCAAATTTGAACATGGCTTAAAACGAGTAAGTGTTGTATTTCAAATATAATCTTACAATTTTACAATATTCGCATCCCTGCATATCTATTACCATGGGAGATCGATTCCTTCTGTCATCATCATGGCACCTTGATGGTCATTTAGCTTGGACATCCGATATTTTCGCATCACGGTTATACCCTGTAACATGGGTAGTAGGCCTATTACAGGCAGTATATGGTTGGACTCCAGTAGGAGGCAATCTCTCATGGTACGTCCCTGTAACCATTGTTTTTTTCAGTGAATGTCTAATGTTTTTTACTTCTATTTCCCAACTATAACTTCCCTGTAATCATTTTTTTTCTGTGAATTTCTAAGAATTTAAAATGGTAGTTCATAACTTTATAGTCCCTTTCCATAAAGTCTAAAAACACCTATATCCACACATACTACTGTTTTTCTACAGAGTTTCTATAAAAAAATCTCTAAATCCTATTTAGAATTTTCGTGGAGACTCCGCAGAGGTGGTGATAATGGGGAAAAAAGCAGACATTCAATAACCACCAGCACATTAAAAAGTACAACTATATAATTCATTCTAACCATCATAGTAGATAACTCCCCATTTCAACAACTCTATAAAAATATTTCTCGGAATCTCAATATCTTTATAACAATGCTTATTAATGATTCATTGATTTTTTTTATATTCCAACCGAAATTCACTGCAACGTCGGTAGTCGCAATGTCCCCCTGTTGGTACAGCAACAAAAATCAACGGTGAGGCGCTTTCATTTTTAGCTTCTAGATGAGTGAGGTGAATTGGTCTATCTCTGTGGGAGTGGCGAATGAGAGGGCTATTTTCACCAATCTCTCCCACAACATAGAGCTAACTGACTACAGAATTACCCATTTATGTCCCATTCGGGATCTATTCCAGGTCACTGGTAGGGATGACACCATTTTGACTGGGGGGGGCTGCCTAAAGTACAAAATGGAGTTGGGCAAAAACTAAGATAGGACTAGCGCAACTTGTGAACTGCTTCAAGGGTTTTGGGGAATAGGAGTAAACAGAGGACTTATCTACAGTGTAATGAGTGAAAATTGAAAGTGGACTGTTTCTACTAGGAATCAGATCCGCTAACAGAGACAAAGGACTACTTTCCACTACAGTAGCTATAGGGGCAGCCATTTTGGAAGAGGCAGTACTTTGCTAATAAAAATTACTCTGATTGCTAAACCATGGCAGGGCATCACTTTAAAGCGGAAGGGAGAAACTCAATTGCTATAATCTACCCTCCCAAACTCTCTAAAAATGCATCAAAAACCTTTAAACCTTTAAACAAAACCTACTAAGATCTAAACCTGAAATGCTAATACTTGATCCCTCCCTCAACTTAAAAAAGGGTATGATTATCAATGACCTTATCTTCTTTACTACAAAAATGGGCAAATGGAGAAAGACCTTTAGTAACTCGCGGAAAGTACAGGAATCAAAAAACATTCCTTATGGAACAAAGTTGCACATCACACCTTCCCGAATACTGAGAGCAACATTAAATA
Organism: Lissotriton helveticus; assembly: GCF_964261635.1. Taxonomy (NCBI): domain Eukaryota; kingdom Metazoa; phylum Chordata; class Amphibia; order Caudata; family Salamandridae; genus Lissotriton; species Lissotriton helveticus. The sequence continues at coordinate 61,485,971 of NC_136060.1, read as the reverse complement.
TACCAATGGCACAATTCTCATCCAAGCTGCCAACAAAGATCTAGAACACTTTGACGAATCTTTCGACACATTAAAAAACCTTGCCAACAATGACCACACTGCAGGAAATAACCAACCTAAGCGGAACTATTTAGTCATGGCCGCACAGGGGAACCAACCGGCTGAGTCCGAAGAAGGCAGTGCGAGCGATCCCCAACAGTCAAACCAAATGATAGCACTGGATGACATTAACACCAATAAAGAGTAGACAGGATATGGCAGGATAATAATAGTAATGAAAGGGTCAGGGTGTCAGGTGACATAAACCCCAATGTTGAAGCCCAATCGCTACTTCTGGAACTCATTGCCCCGAACGATGGCGAAATAGAAACTGGTAGGACGATCGAATCCCAACAGACGGATCATGAGGCATTAAAAAGCACTTCCACTAACGTTGAGCCCCTGCAAGTGAATTCTGCAACCAACAAGATAGAAGGCAGGGGCTTCAACACTAACCTAGCAATAGTCACTGCTCCCATAGATGCTACCGCCACTTCTACACCGACTTTAAAATCAACCAGCTGACAGGATCTACAAGCAGGTTGGAAAACACACAAGTTAGGCTACCTAACTGGAAAGGCGACCCGCTCAGAGAATTGCAAATCTGGCTCCAATCTCAATATAACAGGCACAGTTCCTGCAGAGATGGGCAAAGCCAACCCCTCAACAGAGAAGAAACCCCTAACCACCACACAAAATAGACTAGAGTCGGAAAAGACTATATCCACTCATACAAAAGAGGATCGTGATCTCAATCATCTCTATTCATGATCTAGTAAGACCTACAAAGCCATGCTTGCCGCCATCAGAGATATGAAGAACCTGCTTTGCTTATCAGAAAATTGGTTGGCAAAAATGGAGGCCCTTCAGTCCTCCTCTTTTGCAACAAATGGTAATCGCCGTTTTACCCCTTCAGCGACGTCAAACAGAATATACTGCCAACGCACGCAACTAAACTACCTGACAGACAATGAGTTGGCATCCATTCTTTCCACATATGATCCTATTCACACTTCGCAAACTAAGACAGGCGTAAACACTATCCAAACTATCGTATCTAATATGGATGGAACATCCCAGGTTAACAATAGAAGGACGAATATGAGCAACCTAAAGATAGTGACTCTAATGCCTGAAACGTCAGCTCCGCCAATGACCAATTCCCAGAAACCTTTTAGTTGCATATTACTCAACTGTCGATCTGCAAACAAACACGGGGCGGACATAGCCGACCTCATACTAAATCATGAAATTGACGTTACCTTCTTAACCGAAACCTGGCTTTCCAACGCGTCTTCCCCATGTTTAGACATGTTAGTTCCCCCAAACTACCAGATCATGAGACTGGACAGACAAGTCAGATTGGGGGGAGGCATCGCATGCATTCATAGGTCAGACATTACCATTACTAAAACTCATTCGGACCCCTTAGAGTCTTGTGAATATCTAGGCATGTCTTTAAGATCAGCGGAGAACCAAAACTGTAAACTCCATGCATTCTACCACCCGCCTGGTACAAAGACCAAGTTCCTAGACCAACTGATGGAAATAATTACCGTCAACTCTAGTCCCCAGTCTCATGATATCTTCCTAGGTGACTTCAATATTCACTGGGAGGATTGGGCTGACAATCAAATTGCACTCTTGAAAATCTTCCTGGAAGAACAATCTTTAGTCCAGGGATGTCCTCTCCCGACCCACTCTAAAGGTGCAACCTTAGACTGGATCATAGCCAAAGAAAAAGCAATCGAGAACATTATAATCACACCATGCGATTGGTCCGATCACCACATAATTACATTCAAAATTCCCCTGAGAAAAACTAAACCGACCTCACAAGCCGTTAAGCCCAAAAAATGGACCAGGGACACTAGAGGAATCAATATGGAAAACATAGCAGCTCGCTGTGAAAATGCGTTGCAGCCACCCAAGAACATGGTTGACGTCAATGACCTCACTTTGCACTATAATAAGTCAATATCAAGCATCATCGAGGAGGTAGCCCATCTAAAACGTAAAAGGATCTCTGACAAAGACAAAAATCCATGGTTCAATAGTTCCCTAAACGAGGAAAGACGATCACTCAGACTCTCTGAACCTAAATGGCGTCAATACTCCACCTTTTCACGCTTAGGCCAACTGAGACAATCCAGGAAAGCTTATAACAAAAGCATCCTTAAATCAAAAAGAGACTTTTTTAGGAAAGAACTGGACAATGCAATAAATAGGCCAAGGAAACTATTCCATATACTCAAAGAACAGTCGAATAAATCTGCCAAATCAGCAACGGTCATTGCCAAAACAAGCTTAAATAGTGAGGATTTCTCCGTCTTCTTTATCGACAAAGCTAACGCACTGGAGAGGGAACTTAAAAAATCAGCTGAAGACTTGGAAAGGGAGAAGGGTTTCTCAGATGAACCACAATTCCAACAAGAATGTAACAATCCAAAAAACAATGCTCGATGGTCAGAATTTAATCTAATTAATGAATTAGACATATCAAAGATCATGTAACCTACTAAACCTAACAACCATTATAACGACCCCCTTCCAGCAAAGTGCTGGTCTTCACTTAACCACCTGTTAATCCCATCGTGGACTAAGATCATAAATGCCTCATAATCACAAGGCCAAATCCCAGACTGCCTAAAAACAGGGCAAGTCATTCCTCTTCTAAAAAAAACAACTGAAAACCCTTCTTAATCCAACCAACTTCAGACTTGTTACTAACATCCCCATGCATGCTAAAGTTTTGGAAAAATGTGTCTAACAACAACTGAGTCATCTCGGATTTCAATCTACTAAATGATTACCAATCAGGATTCAGACCGAACCATAGTACAGAAACTGCAATCCTGCAAATAGTAGATGACGCTTTAAGGGCTGTCGACCACAACGACACATGTCTCCTAATATTGTTGGACCTGTCGTATGCTTTCAACATGATAAACCATGCCAAAATTCTGGATAGGTTCAAAAACAGAATGGGGCTAGATGGTATAGTTCTTAAGTGGTTCAGCTCTTCCTAAAGAATAGATCTCAAAAATTCATTGTCAACCAAACCCTGTCAGGTTCTACTATAAATACAATTGGAGTTTCACAAGGTTTTACGTTATCCCCGGCGATTTTCAATCTTTATGTAGAACCACTAACGGCTATACTACAAAACGCGAACATTGCATTCCATATGTACGCGGATGACACGCAGCTGTATATCAAGGTGACATTGACAGAAGATATAAAAACTATGAACCAAGCCCTTACGAGTACCCTCCAATGGCTAACCCTGAATCACCTGAAGCTAAACCCGCAGAAAACTGAATTTTTACTGATTACACCTCGAAAAGTAAACTCAAGTTAGCAGATTGGTCCAACATTATCACAGCTTAAAATGTACCCAAAAGATTTTCGACTCCACCAAATCTTTGGGAATTACTCTTGACAAAAATCTGAACATGATTGCACACATCAACACAATCGCAAAGAACGTCCGTTTCCATCTAAGCTACTTGAGGAAACTAAAACCATTCCTAAATAAGACGGTATCTGAAAACAGCAGTCCAGGCACTTGTCATTTCAAGGATAGAATATGGGTGCACTACTCTGGCAGAGCTTCCCAAGGTCACAACAGCCCCTTTGAAAGCATGTCTTAATGCAGCCGAAGACTGATATCGGGATCAAAAAAATTCGACCACATCTCCCCCCATTTGAAAGTGCTCAACTGGCTACACTTCGAGGCAAGAATTCACTTCAAGTTAGCATGCATCACCCACAATGCATTGCACCATAAAACTCCAGTTTACCTTGCACAGAAAATCACGCTGTCTGGAGGAAACCGAAGCACCGGGAGCAAAGACAATCTACTTCTGAAACCTGCTTGTTTTTGTAAGAAAAAAACTTATGACCGAGCGTTCTCTGGGACAGCACCTCAAACTTGGAACGCTCCACCCCTAGTATTAGAAGAATTCCATCCATCGCAGCATTCAAAAAAGAAGCAAAATTTTTCTATATGAGGACATTTCTACAATAAGTCCTTGCAGCAGGACAGCAGCAGTACCTATGGATATAATCTTTCCATGTTTGCCTCCAGTCATCCGCCAGCATCTCACTTCACACACATGAGTGGGTATCTATGTAACACATATGGTGGTGTGATTTAATGTGCTTTTGATATATTTGTTATACGCTCCCCTGAAGTGTACTGTTGGAAAGAGTTTGTATTCTGCAACTTATGGTTCTTAATGGTTCTAATGTTGAAACATATCTGTACAGCGCTCTGATACCCCTCGCGGGGTCATGTTCACGCTATAGAAAACACAAAATAAATAAATAAATACATGGGTGCGATGCTTGTGGTTGCAGTGTCATTGCAAATATTACTTGCGATTAGAAAAATACATTTTGGAAACACAACTTGTGTCACTAACACCCCCATTTCTCAACCATGGGGTCATAGTACCTCTACTTTGACCCCTTATGTTAGCTTTAACAGAATGTTTCAGCCCTGGGAACCATAAAATGGTTGCTGCAACTTTCTGTCCCGGGTTCATCCAGCCAATAAGAGCATTCCTGTTGGCACGTGCAGTCATGATTCATTGCAAAACCGTTGCGAAATATCTGCGGCGAGAGATATCACTATCAGTTTCGGCATACCTTTCACAAAAATGACTGAAAGGATTTACACCAAAAATCCAAAAGGCACTTCCTTGTACCAAAATCTACCTCCCTCACAAATTTGGTGTAAGTCCGATCAGTGGTTCGGGCTGTAGCTGTGGCTAAGGGTTCTTATGGGAATTAGCATTGCAAATTCACCCTTATTTTGCACCCCAAATTCTCAGTCCCCACTACAAGGATAACCCCTCAACTTTCCATGACAACCAGAACCTATCTTGACACTTTTTTTTAAATGTCATGAAGATTCATCAATGTTATAGGCAAGTCAAAATATGCTTTTCCTATGGAAAAAATGGTTGCAACTAGAACTACCGAATCATGGACCATGCTACCATAGAAAAAGCCTTTTTTGACTTATTTCAATCTTCAGCATTGCTTGATGAATCTTCGTGAAATTTTCCCCCAAAAAGTGTAATAGTGAGTCTTGTTGTGCATGGAAAGTTTCGGGGGGATGCGTCAAGTAGAGGCAGAGAAAAAGGGGGTTGACTATTTCCCATAATAATTCCCTTGGAAGCTGTGAACAGAACTGCGGCTCGAACAGCTGGATGGAATTACACCAAATTTGGCAGGAACATAGATTTTTGGTTCACAGATCATGCTTTCAGTTATTTGGTGTAAATCCATTTGGTAGTTGTTTAAAACATTAATGGAAAGCAAATAAGATATATTGGCGGAGCCTAGACACAGATCTCATGGTGAGATCTGATTGGCTGTCAACACTTCAATCAATCAATCAATCAGTCATAACACTTGTATAGCGCACTACTCACCCGTAAGGGTCTCAAGGCGCTTGGGGGAGGGGGTCCGTTACTGCTCGAACAGCCAGGTCTTGAGTTGTCTCCTGAAGGCGAGATGGTCCTGGGTCAGCCGAAGGTGAATGGGGAGGGAGTTCCATGTCTTGGCCGCCAGGTAGGAGAAGGATCTGCCTCCGGCGGTTGCTCTTCGGATGCGTGGCACGGCGGTGAGGGCGAGGCTAGTAGATCGTAGCTGGCGGGTGGGCGTGTAGAATGTCAGGCGGTCGTTGAGGTACTTGGGGCCCAGGTCGTGGAGAGACTTGTGTGCGTGGGTGAGGAGCCTGAACATGATCCTCTTGTTGACGGGGAGCCATTGCAGGTTCCTCAGGTGGCCGGTGATGTGGCTGCGTCAGTGATGTCCAGAATGAGTCGGGCGGAGATGTTCTGGATGCGTTGGAGTCTTTTCTGTAGCTTGGCTGTTGTTCCGGCCTAGAGGGTGTTTCCGTAGTCCAGTCGGCTGGTGACGAGTGCCTGGGTGACCGTCTTCCTGGTTGCGGTCGGGATCCATCGGAAGATCTTGCGGAGCATGCGAAGGGTGTGAAAGCATGATGAGGAGACGGCGTTGACTTGTCTGGACATCGAGAGGGAGGAGTCCAGGATGAAGCCCAGGTTGCGTGCGTGGTCTGTTGGCTTGGGTGCACTGCCCAGGGCTGGGGGCCACCAGGATTCATCCCAGGCGGAGGGCGATGGTCCCAGGATGAGGACTTCCGTCTTGTCCGAGTTCAGTTTCAGGCGGCTGTTCTTCATCCACTAGGCGACGTCTTTCATCCCTTTGTGTAGGCTGGTTCTGGCGGTGTTGGGGTCTCTGATGAGGGAGAGGATCAGCTGGGTGTCGTTGGCGTAGGTGATGATGTTGAGGTTGTGTTGGCGTGCGATGGTTGCAAGAGGTCTCATGTAGACGTTGAAGAGGGTGGGGCTGAGTGATGATCCTTGCGGGATGCCGCAGATGACTTTGGTGGCCTCGGATCGAAACGGGGGGAGGCGGGCTCTCTGTGTTCTTCCAGCGAGGAATGAGATGATCCACTCCAGTGCCTTCTCTTGGATGCCGATGTTGTTGAGACGATGAACTAGGGTGCGGTGGCAGACAGTGCCGAACGCTTCAGAGAGGTCCAGGAGGATGAGTGCCGCTGTTTCCCCGTTGTCGAGCAGGGCACGGATGTCGTCGGTGGCTGCGATGAGGGCGGTCTCGGTGCTGTGGTTGGCTCTGAAACCGGACTGTGAGGGGTCGAGGGATCCGTTCGTCTCGAGGAAGGCGGCAAGCTGTCTGTTGACGATCTTCTCGATGACTTTGGCAGGAAAAGGGAGGAGCGAGATGGGGCAGAAATTCTTGAGGTCGGTGGGGTCCGCTGTTGGTTTCTTCAGTAGGGCGCTGAGCTCGGCATGCTTCCAGCTCTCCGGGAAGGTGGCGGTGTTGAAGGAGGTGTTGATAATGTTCCGGAGTTGGGGTGCGATGGTGGAGTCGGCCTTGTTGAAGACATGGTGGGGGCAGGGGTCGGTTGGAGATCCGGAGTGGATGGTGTTCATCGTGCGGGCTGTGTCTTCGGTGGTCACCGTGGTCCAGGTGCGGAGGGTGGCGGTGGGGGGCGTTGGTTCTACGGTTGGGTGCGTGGATGGTGCGCCGAAGCTGTTGTGGATGTTGGCGATCTTGCGGTGGAAGAACGAGGCGAGAGAGTCGCAGAGATCCTGTGAAGGAGTGATGTCGTTGTTGCCGGTGCTGGGGTTGGAGAACTCCTTGACGATGCTGAAGAGTTCCTTGCTGTCGTGGGCGTTGTTGTCCAGTCGTTCCTTCAGTGATTTCTTCTTGGTGGTGGGGATAAGCTGGTGGTGCTTGTGGGTGGCGTGTTTGAGGGCGGTCATGTTGTCAGTGGTCTGGTCGAGGAGCCAGGCTTTCTCGAGGGTGCGGCAGGTCTTCTTGGAGTCCTTGAGTTCGTCGGTAAACCAGGAGGCCTTCTTGCTTCTGGTTTTGCTGGGAGGGTTCTTCAGAGGTGCGAGGTTGTCGGCGCAGGCGGTCAACCACTGCGTGAAGTTGCGGGCTGGTTCGTTGGGGTCCGTTGCGCTGGCGGGTGGGTTCTGGCTGAGGGAGGTGGTGAGCTGGTCGGCGGTGATCTTGCTCCAGCTTCTGTGAGGAACCTGTTGCGGGTGGTGGTGGGTCGTGGTTCTTCTGAAGCTGAAGTGGACGCAGTTGTGGTCGGTCCAATGGAGTCCGGTGGAGTGGCTGAAGGTAATGTGCTTGCTGGATGAGAAGACGGGATCCAGCGTGTGGCCGGCGTAGTGGGTGGGGGTGTTGAGCAGTTGCTTGAGTCCGAGGTTGGCGAGGTTGTCCAGCAGGGCGGTGGTGTTGCGGTACTTGTTGTTCTCCAGGTGGAAGTTGAGGTCCCCTAGGAGGATGTAGTCGGCGGAGGGGAGGGCGTGCGGGCTGATGAAGTCGGCGATGTCTTCGCTGAATTGTGTACGTGGTCCCGGGGGTCTGTAGACGAGGGTGCCTCTGAGCGTCGTCTTTGGGTCGGTGTGTATCTGGAAGTAGAGGTGCTCGGCGGCGGGGAAGGTGTCGTCAGAGTCGGTCGTGAGGCGGATGGTGTTCTTGTGGACGATGGTGATGCCTCCTCCGGTCTGGTTGACGCGGTCCCTCCTGATGATCTTGTACCCATCCGGGATGGCGATGGCGATGTCGGGGGCTGAGGAGACGTTCATCCAGGTTTCCGTGAAGAAGGCGATGTCTGGTGATGTTGTGTCGAGGAGGTTCCAGAGTTCCACGGCGTGTCTGTGGACGGAGCAGGTGTTGAGCAGGATGCACTTCAGGTGGTTGCTGCTGGTGTTTGGCTTGGCGGGTGCGGTGCAGGTTCGGAGGCAGGTGAACTTGCAGGTTTTGCAGGTGAAGGGTCCGTGGATACGTTTCAGGGTGGCCCGGCAGCAGGCGGGGTTCCTTCCGGCATTGAGTGCCTTGAGGGCGGCAGCGTCATAGGTCAGTCGGGTCGTCTTGCATCGGCGGGGGCCAGGGGTCCTGGCGCTGGGTGTGGGCCAGGCGCGGACGGGCGCAGACGGGCTTGTCTTTGGTGCGCCTTCGGCGAACAATCGGCGCGCCCGCTGCGCGTCAACGCTGCGCGTACGTGGGGGTGACATAAGAAGGAGCCGGGAGGGAGGAGCAGCTGGGTGGCGGGAGCGGGGCGGCGAATGGGCAGGAGGGGGACGGGGCCGCAGGGAGGCAGTGGCGGGAAAGGAGGGCAGAGGGCGGCTCAGCGGCGGCTGGGTCGCCCTGTGGAAAAAAACGCTATTAAAGGAGAAAACGAATAAACAATGAAGGCAACAAAACGAAGTCAGCAAAGGGCACAGCTGATGGAGGCGGTAGCAGGGGTGTGTGTTGGCGACCTCGCCTGGTTACAGGCTCAGCGGTCGCTCCCTGCACCTCTGTGCTGTCTCCTTAAGTAGGAGCCGGGAGGGAGAAGCAGCTGGGTGGCGGGAGCGGGGCGGCCAATGGTCAGGAGGGGGGCGGGGCCGCAGGGAGGCAGCGGCGGGAAAGGAGGGCAGAGGGCGGCTCAGCGGCGGCTGGGTCGCCCTGTGGAAAAAGCGCTATTAAAGGAGAAAACGAAGAAGCAATGAAGGCAGCAAAACGAAGGCAGCAAAGGGCACAGCTGATGGAGGCAGTAGCAGGGGTGTGTGGGGGCGACCTCGCCTGGTTACACTTCAACCATAAAATGCTGGAAGCTATCTTGGGACCAATATACATGATAGCACCTCATTGAAATGCATTGTGGTGATAGTTAGGTTTTGAGGGACACAAAAATGAGTAATCACTTGTTGATGGTACCATATTATCTTAGGAATTTTGGTAGTTCTAAGGTGATTTTACTCTGTAAAAAAGCCTTCTGCTGGGAGAACTCATTCAAAACAAGTGAAATTCTGATGTTACAGTTACCTGAGCTAACTATAAGTTACTCCGCCACAATGCACTGCTTATGACCTCGCATTTTACAGCACTAATGACATGGTCAGTGACATCACTGATGACATTTCACATGACATCATCCAGTGAGTGTAAGTATTTTCTAAACGTTTGTTACTATTAAAGATATATACTAAGATATTGCAAAACTTAAATAAGTAAGTGATGCAAATGAAATGTGAGCATAACTATAACGTCCCTGTAGCCTTTCTTTGTTTTCATTGAAGTTCTTTTTTTTAGTCTAAAAACAAAGCTAATTAGCAGGGGAAGTAGAATGTAGGGTCAAAAGCGAGGTTATGGATCCAAATATTTGTTGAGAAGGTGATGTTTGAGGTCCTTTTTAAAGCTGAGGTAGGAGAGGTTACAGCGCAAGCCCCTAGTGAGGGCATTCCAGATCTTTGTGGCATTCCCAGAGAAGGAGCGAGATTATGTGTTTTTTTTTAACAGGGGGGACGAGGAGGAGAGTGTTACTGCTTCACATCGGTCGAGAGCAGCCTGCTTTTTTTAGATTGTTTGTAAGGTACAACGGGGTTTGTTGGTGAAGAGCTTTGTGCATTATGCATGCAGTCTTGTAGGAGGATCTTCCTTCAACAGGTAGCCAATTAAGGACTTTATAATCAGTGATTAGCCTGGCCGCTAGGTTGAGCACAGATCTAAAGAGGGCTAGGTGTACTTTGGAGGTTCCGGTGAGGATAGCGTTACCATAGTCAATTTTTCTAGAGGACTAGTGATTGGGCATTTAAAGTCGTCAGATGGAATGGAGGGTTTGATTTTCTTGAGATGTCGCGGAGTGAAGAGAGCTCCTTTAGCCAAGTTGTTTATGTGGTCGTTAAGAGGTACGTTTTTGTCAATAGTGAAACCAAGTGATTTCACTGAGTTTGATAAGCAGAGCGAGCAGTTGTGGACATTAAGGTCAGAGAGCCAGCGTTTGATGGGGAGCTGTTTTTTTTTGGGAGAGAAGAGATTGATTTAACTTTATTAGGGTTAAGTTTGAGATGGAATAGAACCAGAATTGGATCTTACATAGGGTATTGTTTAGATGAAGCACATCAAAAGTAGGATATAATCTTACAGTGGAGTTGGGTGTCATCAGCATGGAGGTGATAGTTGATTCCAGCTTGTTTCAGAATAAGGTTAAGGGGTTCCAGAAAAGAGGTTGAAGAGAGAGGGGCTGAGAATAGATCCCCGAGGGACACCTAGGGAGACAGGTGTAGGGTTTAAGAGGTAGTCATTGATTTTTATTTGTTGTGTTCTGTGTTGGAGATAAGAGGCAAACCGTTTGAGGACCAGACCAATAAGGACAAAGCGAGCTGTAAGTCAGTCAAGTAAGGAAGAATGGTTAACTGTATCAAAGGCAGCAGTGAGGTCGAGGAGAATAAGTAGGCAGGACTCACTATTGTCACTGGAACAGTGGAAGTCAACCACTATATTTAGCATGGTGGTTTCTGTGCTGCAACCTTTTCTGAAGCCGGATTGCAAGGAGTCAAGTAACTTGTAATTGCCCATGTGATTATCCAATTGTCGGAGAGCACATTTTTCAAGGGCTTTAGATAAAAGTGGGAGGTTCAACATAGGGCAGAGATTGTTAGGGTTGTTAGGGTCAGCAGTGAGGTCTTTAAGAATGTTTTGTCCGAGTTGGAGGGTGTCGGGGACAAATCCTGTGGCAAAGGAGGTGTTAATGATAGTTGTCCAGTAAGGGGCAATGATGTGGTTTAGATCATGGACAAGGTTAAAAGGGAGAGGGTCTTTGGTGTGTGAGGTCGGCTGGAAATGATGTTAAGGACTTCGAGCTCAGTCAGGGGGTGGAAATCATGCCAGGAGGCATTGTTTTTCACAGATCTGTTATAGCTTTGTACCAAGCCCCGGCACACCACAATATGCAGATTATGACAAGTTAAATAATTTAGAGATCATGACAAATACAGTAACACAACACGTCATTTAATATTATTTTCTTGTTCTGACTCCAACCAACACTTGTTTCGTTGATCGGGACAAGACTCCTGCAACTTCCTCAGGGCTTCCAATATCTGAGCGAATTTTAAAGTGCCCTCCGACTGGTTATAATTCCATCCCAGCCTAAATTTGGCTGGGTAACTTGACAATATTCTGTGAATAATTCAGATCAGGTAAGTATCTCCAAGTAGCACGCACATGTCGTCTCGTGCCGCAATGTAAACATTGCGGCCATACCGAGGTGCCGAGGGAAAACTACGGGACTGCACGCTGCTCATACCAGCATGCAGGTGGCGGACCAGATATAGAGTCCGTCTTGGAGCACAAGACGACTTGTGCGTGCTACTCGGTGCAATTTTGAGAACCAAATCCAAACTAATAATGAGTGGAGAAAATAAAGGGCTGTGTAACTCAATCAAAAGCTTTACTGCATATAATGTAATAGTTGCTAAAGACTGTTTATATCATTTAGATTTACTTAAGACAATAAAAAATATTCTTGTGTTATCAGAGAGATGTTTGCCTTTAATAAAACCAGGTTGTTCCCAATCTATTAATTGGAGACGTAAGAGTTCAAGACATAGGGCAAGTATTTTAGCAAATATTTTATAATCTATATTTACAAAGGATATGGGTTTATAGTTTTTGTACATTGTAAGATCTTTGTTACCGTTTGGAATAAGGCAGATTAGGACATCCTGAAACAAGTCTCCAGCAGATTGAGACATCACAAAATGAGTAAAAAGATAATATCATTTGGGATTTTCAAATTTAGAACAATGCAAAAAACTACATTAGTAAAACCACCAGATCAGGAGCTTTCGTTTTTTTAACTCACTGCATAGCAAAAAAATATACTCAATTGAAATATATTTATCTAACAAAGAGTTGTAAGTATCAATAGGGGTTGATTTATTTTATTTTATTTATTTATTGCATTTGTAACGCGCAGCAGCTACCCACAAAGGGTTTCCCGGCACGAATTACTGAGTTTATGTAAGTTGGGAGGGAGAGAAAATGTTGCTAGATGTTAAATAGCCAAGTTTTTAAGGTTCTACGGAAGCTTTTGATAAAAGCTAAATATTGTAAAATAACTTTTTGGAAAGTTTTGGATTTAAGAGTTTATAGATTACTAAAATATTTAAATATTTAGTAAGTTTAATTAAAATGTCCCCATTCTTATGAAGAAGGGTATAAGTTGATGATAAAATAGAATCTATTTTAATACATTAATTTTTAATTTTAAGGTATTTAGCAAGCGTTTTACCTGATTTATTTTGTCCTCCAAAATAGTTAGCACTGGGTTTGAGGAGATATGAATTACTATGAAAAGTACATTTGGCTTGGATCAATAAATTTAAATATGTCTTTGACTTACAAGTATAATACGTATGTGCCAATTTTATTATATGAGTCGTAAGTTGGCACAATTTCAGATTGTGTAATGTGTTTTACTAAAGGCTGTGAAACAAACAAATGATCAATTCTAGATTGAGGAACATGAATTAGAGAGAAAAATGTATATTTCTGTAGGTTTACATATTCTATAGACACCAATGAATGCCCTTTGTTTTATTGTCCCCATGACATGTCAGTGCATGTATGATGAAACAAATTCAAAATTGGAATGTCTGTCAATAAATGGATCCAGAACCATGTTTCAGTCACCACCAAAAATGTAATAATTGTCAGGGAGGGTCATCAATTTACATAAAATATCACTCCAAAAGGTTTTATCTATTTGTATGGGAGTATATATATTACAAATTAAAATATGAATGTTATTGAAAGTTATGGAAACAACAATTGATCTACCATTACAATCCAAATTTTAAGAAATAACTTGAATATTCAAACATTTGTTACATAGCATTGCCACTCCATTATGTTTGCCTGTGCCTTGAGAAGAGAAAATATGACCCACCCACTGCTTTTTTTTAAGTTTAACAATTTCTGATTCCACATGAGTTGCTTGCAATAAAACAAGGTTACTTTTTAATTTAGAAAGATGAGTTAAACAGCATTGACGCTTTATAGGAGAACACAAACACTTAATATTACAAGAAACAACCACTTATAGTATAGTAATCATTCTAAAACATGCTGATCACTATGAAATTAATTAAAAATTAATTACCAGTAAGTTTTCATGGAAGATTTGAAAAGATAAGCAATAAGTAAATAATTTGAATGGATACTTGAGAATAAGTTGTGAGCATTTAGAAGAAAAGCAAACTGAAAGGTTAAATAACAAAAGATGTGAACATCTAGAAGAACGAAGAAAGGAAGAAAAAGAGAAAAAAAGAAAGCGCAGAGAAAAAAACAAATAGAATTTAATAGACCACAAAAATAACATAACTATAGAACAAACAAAAAATCGGAGGTGGTGAATCCACATAATGGGGATGACATGACCGAAATCTGAAGCAGCTGACACAAGGGATGGGACCAGACAACATAAAGGACTTCAATAAACTTCTTATGGACACACAAAACATATTCTGGAAAAGGAGAGAAAAAAACACATTAACAAATTAGAAAACATGTATTTAAACAAACAATTAGTAAAATAAATAACCATCAGTAACTGGGAAATTTCCAATTGGAGAGGTCAGTCATATACTATATGTAGAATATGCGAACAAAGAAACATCTGGTGATATTGTTCATTGGAATATTCCATTGTCACTCCTCTGCAGCTGTCATTACATTTCTGGAGAAGAGAGGAAACATCATAAGTGGTAGTTTTATTGTTAAAAGTTTCTTTGAAAAAACAAGGGGAAAAGACCAAGTCTGGCATTTAGCACACGAAGAGCTGGATGCATATCCAGAAATGTATTCTTTCTGTCTGCTGTAGTTTTGGCAAAGTCTTGCACAAAAAACAAATTAGAGCGAGACCACAAAATGCAATCTTTAGCTTTGACTGTTTTGATCACTCTAAGAAGGTCAAGAATGCTAGGAAATAGATGATGACTTCTCTAGGTTTGTGTAGTTGATGAAATGTAGGATGGATGGCCAGGTCTATGCCCATGCTGTATGTTTAAAAGAAGCGAAGGTGGAAGATCCAGGATCTGTGGAAGAAATGTTTTAAAGAAAGAAATGGGATCCCCTTCACTGATTAAAATAGACCCTAAATACGAAAAGTATCTCTTCTATCATGGTTCTCCAAGTCCTCAGCATGCTTTTTTAAGGACATTATTTCCTGCAATATTTTAACAGTCTGCATTGAATCATCAAGAGTTTCAACCCTTCCCTCCACCTGAATAACTCTGTTCTCTACAAGAGACCATTTCTTATCTACAAGTTGAAGCTATTTATCACTGTCCTCCATCTAGGGTTTAAGTACCCTCATGTCCTCAAGAGGCAGTTCCATTGATATTGCTGCAGTGGCTTTAATGGGGGGGGGGTCTTTTTTGACTATTTTAGTAGCTGAGAAAGTAGTAACTGAAGGAAGCTTAGAAGATACCTTAGTGGAAGTTGTGGATGCTCAAGGCATGTTAGAGGAAGACGCTGAAAGATCATGGCTAGTTTCTACAGTCTCGTCCATATTCGCAAGTACAGAAAAGGTATTAAAGGTATCTAATTAGCATGAAATTTGGTAAATGACCGAGTAGGAGTAGCTAGTTTGAGTCCTGGTCTTTCCCATACATAAAGTTATCAGCTGGTGTAAATAAAGAAGTCACCACAGCAGAGCTCTGCACACTAGCAACAGTTTATAGAAAGATGAACAGTGAGTAGGTTATAACAGAGCTATAGCAGGATACCATCTGCAGACAACCAAACAGCTAATGAAAATACTTCAGCTACACCATTTAATAGGATATTGTAGCTGGACTCCTGTCTTCCAATATAAAATTCTGATGGCATAATGAGTAGTAAGGATAATATTTCCAACATTAGCATCTAGAAAGAAAATGGCGGTCCATGTTTCTTGTCAGCGCATCTCTCACCGTTACGAAAGTTCCATGGAAGTGTATTGAGGAAATGATGTGTCCAATCCCTCAAAAGTAATGCTGAATCAATAAGGAGAAAGAACAACCATATGTAGAGGGACTGAGGAGAGACAAGGAGGAAACAATAACTCCATCAGTGTTCACATAAAGAAAACAAAACGGGGGGCATGAACCTCTCTTCAATGCATCCGCCGATTCTGCCTATCAAAATAATCAATTTGGCAAGAAACAAATGCTGAAACACACCTCATAATCAGCAAGTGCTCCATGACATGGGAGCGCCTGTCTGCAAGAGAAAGAAGCTGTGTGCACGGAACCGCTGGTACCTTCTCCGTGAACACCCCAGAGCCTCAGCAGAAAGTGACCATCACTCATGGCGTCAAGCCATGCCCTAATCTTTTCAGTGAATTTTTAAGGTTTTTTACATTCTATTTCATAACTACAACTTCCCTTTATTCTTTTTTCAAATGAATTTCTTTTTTTTTTAATTCTATGTCCTACCTGTAACCTGTTACTTTTGAAAATGTGTATGTGTGATGGGAGTTTAAGAGTGCCTCAGTGGGCTTGTGACTGAGTGTGTGAGTTTCTTAATGGGTGTCTGACTGGGTGTGTGTGTCTGAGTGTGTCTGGGACTACCTGTGTAAGTGTCTCACTGGGTGTACGAGTGAGTCTATCACTATTTGAGTGAGTTTCTGAGTTTGAGTAGATGTCTAAGTATGTTCATGAGTTGATTTGTGAATGGGTGTATCACTATCTCAATGGATCTTTTAGTGGGTGCATGAATCTGAGTTGGTCTGTGACTGGATGCATTCATCTTTGACTGATTCTGTGAGTTGGTTCATGAATGTCTGGGTGGATCTGTGAGTGGCTGCATGTCTCTCAGTGGGTGTGAGTGAATGAATCGGTCTTTGAATGGGTCTGAAAGAGGGTGTGTTTGTCTGTGAGTAACTTTATGAGTTACAGTGCAGGTTTGTCACTTGGTACTTGACAATGGATAATACTAGCACTGTATGTGTGGTAGTGTAGGCAAGAACTTAGGAAATCAGAGGGTAGTGCTAAGCATTTGTAGTGCTAAGCATCTGTTATACTCTGAGAGGCAATTCGATGAGACACACAGAGAAGAATAAATCTGATACCAATTTACAAAATAAAATAAATTTTAATATAATATTTCAGGCCAAGAAATTAGATCTGCTGAAAGTACTTTTAAAGTCACCAGCAGACTCTCTGGAGCATTGAGGATTCAGCCGGGAGCATGGTGCTGAGATCATGAGTAGCTGCTGAGTTACAGGAGAGGGTACCAATTGAAAATACAATGCACAAGGAGACTTACAAGTAAGTCAGAGAGGGCCAACTTGAGGAGGCAGGTCAAAAGGGGCTCAGGACTATGGGAGTACAACTGGATGGTCATTACCGGGGCCATTCTGGCCAGGTGCAGAGCAGATATGTCAGCATGGGCAGCATTTCTCAAGATGTCTTTTCTGTAAGAAGTAGGGAACTTGAAGAGTTGATTTTGGTACAGCTGGGTCACTCACAATGTGGGTCTCAGGGGTCTACACATCCCTCAACAGGTGCTTGCTTCATGGGCAGCTATAGTCTGGAGAGGACTCTTTGTCTTGGTGCAGGTTGCAGAAAGTCTAGTACCCTGGGTAATGTTGCATCACAACTCCAGTAGATCCTGGTGGCCCAACAATTGGTGGAGGGACAGATCTGACAATTCAAAGCTGGATTACCACTTTTTATCTGGGTGCTGCATCGGAGTCACCTAGGAGCGGCAAGTCAGTAGTCCGGAGTCTGTACTTCTTTGGCAATTTTTGAAAGACTGGAGGTGCTCTGAGATTGATTTAGGCCCAGATCTATGTACTGGGGTGAAATAATGACATTGTTCTGCATTCTGTCCATCAACTGTTGTTTTTGCATTTGTTACCCCAAGTGGGACGGGTATGCTCAGACGTGAGTCCTGTGCTCTCCATCTCACTGGAATCAAGCTATCCTGACTGATGAGGGCTGAAAGCCGGAAACCGGTCCTAGGATGCTTTTTTCCAGTCCAGAGAGGACCTGGCTTGGCAGTTCTGGCTGGACTGTTCCTATGGGGCACAGGGTCAAGACTGATTGGCATATGGCTGGGTTGAAACTGGAATCGCATGGTGAGCAAAAAAAACAATGGATTTAGGCCCAGATCTCTGTACTGGGATGAATGTTTGACATTGTTATGCATTCTGTCCATCAACTGTTGTTTTTGCATGTGTCACCCGGGTGGGACGGGTATGCTCAGACGTGAGTCCCCTGCTCTCCATGCCACTGGAATCAAGCTATCCTGGCTGATGAGGGCTGAAAGCCCGAAACCAGTCCTGGGATACTTGTTTCCAGTCCAGGGAGGACTTGGCTTGGCAGTTCGGGTTGGACTGTTTGCAGGTGGCACAGGGTCAAGACTGATTTGCATATGGCTGGGTTCAAACTGGAATGGCATAGTGAGCAAAAAAAATGATTGATTTAGGCCCAGATCTCTGAACTGGGGTGAATGTATGACATTGTTCTGCTTTCTGTCCATCTAGTAGGCTTTTAATGAGCTTGCCTCTGATTGGATTGTCCAAGACCAATCAGAGGACAGCAGTACTGCCTGAACAGAAACTGAAAACAGGGGAGGCAGCATGCGGCAAAACCCCCTTAGAGTGCACAGAGAAAGGCTAAAATGGCAAGAAATTCTTTTTTTCGTAAAACATAGAGAAGAAGTGGTAGTATAAAGTGAAAGGATGCAATTTGCATCAACAGGCAAATGAAAGACAAGCACAAACGCGCTATGGACTGCATGAAATACCCAGGGGGCTCTAACAGGCTCCAACCCAGGACGTGAGGCATCTTATTACATTCGAAAAACACAGTCGATGGACAGAATGTAGAACAATGTCATACATTCACCCCAGTACAAGGATCTGGGCCTAAATCCATCATTTTTTTGCACTCCACACCACCCAGGGTTAGACACTGGCTATATGCAAATCAGCTCTGACCCTGTGCCTCATGGGAACAGTCCAGTCCGAACTACCAAGCCATGTCTTTCCCAGACCGGAATCAAGCATCCAAGGACCGGTTTCTGACTATCAGCCTTCATCAGCCTCGATAGCTTGACTCCAGTGGTGTGGAGAGCCTGGGACTCACCTCTGAGCATACCCAGCCCAATCGGGGTGAAAATTGCAAAAAACACAGTTGATGGACAGAATGTAGAACAATGTCATACATTCACCCCAGTACAAGGATCTGGGCCTAAATCCATTGTTTTTTTGCACTCCACACCACCCTGGGTTAGACACTGGCTATATGCAAATCAGCTCTGACCCTGTGCCTCATGGGAACAGTCCAGTCCGAACTAACAAGCCATGTCTTTCCCAGACCGTAATCAAGCATCCAAGGACCGGTTTCTGGCTATCAGCCTTCATCAGCCTGGATAGCTTGACTCCAGTGGTGTGGAGAGCCTGGGACTCACGTCTGAGCATACCCAGCCCACTCGGGGTGAAAATTGCAAAAAACACAGTTGATGGACAGAATGTAGAACAATGTCATACATTCACCCCAGTACAAGGATCTAGGCCTAAATCCATCGTTTTTTTGCACTCCACACCACCCTGGGTTAGACACTGGCTATATGCAAATCAGCTCTGACCCTGTGCCTCATGGGAACAGTCCAGTCCAAACTACCAAGCCATGTCTTTCCCAGACCGGAATCAAGCATCCAAGGACCGGTTTCTGGCTATCAGCCTTCATCAGCCTGGATAGCTTGACTACAGTGGTGTGGAGAGCCTGGGACTCACGTCTGAGCATACCCAGCCCACTCGGGGTGAAAATTGCAAAAAACACAGTTGATGGACAGAATGTAGAACAATGTCATACATTCACCCCAGTACAAGGATCTGGGCCTAAATCCATCGGTTTTTGCACTCCACACCACCCTGGGTTAGACACTGGCTATATGCAAATCAGCTCTGACCCTGTGCCTCATGGGAACAGTCCAGTCCAAACTACCAAGCCATGTCTTTCACAGACCGGAATCAAGCATCCAAGGACCGGTTTCTGGCTATCAGCCTTCATCAACCTGGATAGCTTGACTCCAGTGGTGTGGAGAGCCTGGGACTCACATCTGAGCACCTGGTATGGAAAAATAAAAATAAAATAAAGATATGTTAGTATTTAATCTTAACTATTATAGAATCACACCAACATATATTACGTATACTGTAACATTGTACTAAAACTTAGTGAAAATATCATTTTCCCTCTTTTGCTGTTCTCAGGTTTCATATTTCTTTTTTTTTAACTGTATTTATCATTTTCATAGCAATTACATTCAGGACACGTTACTCGTTGTAATTTTTCAATTTAACATGGCACAATGTGAAAAAGAAAAACAATTAGTAATTCCTGCCCACCAACTGACACAATTAGATCCCATAACAGCCTGTACATCTTTGTTCTCATATTTGCCATCATCGATCTTCTCCCAAGCTAAAACATCACAGCTTTCATATATCTTCACTATAAATAGCGGTCTGTATGAAGCTTCATTTTCGAACAATGGGGGAAAAACAATCAATGGTTTGTAAAAAAGAAAACATACATGTACAATGCAATACTATGATTAAGTGAACTTGTGCATTGCATTCCCTTCAATACTTTAATCAATTGCTTTTTTCTACAGTTACGTCAGTGATATAATTAAACCTACGTTAAAAATATTTCTAAAATGATTATATCTGGTCCCGTATTACACATAGATGCAAAGTACTGTTGCCTTTTAGAGATCCGTGTGAAAATCTAACTTAAGGTAGGCCAAATTATGTTTAAGTAATAGTGATGCATATACAGAACATGCCATAGTATAGTTTTTAATTTGCAAATAGTTTGCATAAGATTGATTGATGAAATACAAGGGGTCTTTTTTTATTACAAAGTTAGTTTTTGCTTTCAACTTAAAGTTGCTGTAATAGGATTATGTCAATGCAACTTCTCACTTCAATTACACAGTGTAGTATTTAGATTTGATATTAACTCCTTTGTGGAAGATAAAAAAAACTGTTGAATTTTAAAGAACACATTTCGACCAATAGCCCAAATAGGCAGAATAATGCCTAAAAGACTGATGAACCACTAGAATAAATACAGCACACCACTTTTATTTTTAGAATTCCTTGTTAGAACTTTAGTTGAAGAGAGAGAAGATAAGAGTTTGGTAATTTGGAAGGAAGTCTCGGATTGAAATTATCCATCCAGTTTCACTCTTTAAAAAGACAGTGTAGTGTCCAGACTTTGGATTAATTCCTTTGAGAAAGACTATAGCTGAAGTAGTAAAAGTTCTTCCTGAAATAGATATTTGTACAGCTTTGAAGTATGTAATTTGAGTTTATAATTGTGCTCTGCATCATTGTAACATTACTATAAGGTATTTTCCACTTCTTGTTAAAATTATTGTAGAAATAATATCTGATCTGCAGTTTGGGCAGATCATATTTTGGTTAGAATTTGTCAACAGTTTGTCAAAATGTGCACTTTTTTATCTACTATGTTAAACGTTCACAATCTATTTCATTGGTTAATGAGTAATGACAATCGTCAGAGTAATGCTTCATTGTGAAACTCAGTCTGAATAAAAACATCAATATTAACACCGTGTTCTTCCAAAACGCCAAACATAACCATCATAAATTCTTGTGCATCTTGTTGACTGTGAGAGCAAAAATATATCTAAAAGGGCTTGAATACCTGAAGCAGAAAGTGTCATAGTTCACTCATTAAACGTTGGAGTAAGTGATACAGTGCAGAACACAATCTCTTATATGTTTTGATGACTTACCCCAGATGCATCAACAACCCAATGTGCGATTCCTTAATAGCGAAAAATAACGATTCGCTATTAAGGAATAGCAAAATGGAATGCATCAAGAAATCACTAAAAAAAATAGCGATTTCTTAGAAATCCTTAATTGTGACTCGCAAATTGCGAGTCGCAATTAAGGAATACCTCCCCATTCATTCCTATGGGCCTAGAGCACAGAACCCTGTGCTCCAAAGTCAGCTGCCCTGGCCGCTGCACCACACCTCTCCACAATGCACTTTGTGAATACCGAAAGTCTTAAAGTTAGGAATTTGTCTCAGTTAAACTTAAGTTTTGGTCTTAAGCCGCTCGCACCTGCAACACACGACACTGCAGGATCACACAAAACTGCCACAGCATCAATACCAACATTGTGACATTCATACGAGGCATCTAGCTCAACTAACAAACATCGGGTCCAGCCGAGCTTCACCTGGGATTGCAGATGGGGCTGAAACCAACCCCGAAACAGGAGAGTGAGACGGTATGGTGGGAGTGGTCCTAGAGAGTGCTCACCGTGGTGGGATCAGCCTGCGATATTCCTTATATATGCTCAACATACCGATGCTCAATCAGATCATATGATTTCAGCTCACTCAAAAGCTGGAGCTGGATTTAAGGACTGCCCTTTGCGTAAATGAGTCCCTTGCAAAGGTGACGGCAAGGCTTTGATCTTGCAGCTGTCAACCATCGTCCTTGCTCTACTATCACAATCGGCATTGTCCAGAAAGGATGATCAAATGTCAATTTGAGGCATCCCTAGCTCTGGTCAAAACATCTCTCTAAAATCAGGCGATGATACAGACCCCTCTGGTGGCCCATCTATTTGTGCGGCTGGATCTGGTGCTAATGATCAGGACCAAGCTAACTGTGCTGGTACATCAGGTGCTAAAGAACCCACTCTGTCAGCAATTTTCAATTTCTTCAATGCAATTGACTGAGACATTGGACCACTATGCACAGGTTAAGGCAGACAGTGCAGCAATGCATCAGGCTCTTTTGGAAGTCACTAGGATAGTAGCTTCACTTCCGTCTGAGATGGCAGAACTTCAACAACAAGTGGCGGTGGTGGAAGAAGTTGGGTCTGTGACTGTTAAAACAATCCAGGAGAGTTGCATGGCGCTTTTCCAGAGTAAAATTGAAGATCTGGAAAATAGAGACTGAAGCAATGACTTAAGGCTTTGAGGCAAACCTGAGGGGAGAGAAGGCAGTGATCCCAGAACTTTTGTGGTCAATTTATTACAGAAGGCAATTCTGGAGCTATCAGACTTGGATATGGGCTCTTAGATTCAGCGGGCTTATGGATTACTTTAGTCACAAAGCAAACTACTCAGGTACAATCCTCACACCCTAGTCTTCTTCTTATATTTGTTGCCAACTATCTGCTGATGCTACAATGGACCAGCGCTGGAAGATGCATCAGCTAATAGACCCTCTAAAGGCATTCGGGGCACAGGTGTTTCTGCAAGAGCCAGAACTAAAGTTAAAGTCATTAAAGATGAACACCAGCAAATATTACACTCTGAGCTGGAGGCAAACAAAGCTCTGAGTCAGTGGCATTAGGGTTACAGTCTTGATGATAGGACCTCAAACTAATTATTCAAGAGGAAGTGTCAAGGACGATATCTTTCCGGGTCGAAAATGACAGCCCCAGCGAGACCGTGTAGGATCTTTTACTGAGGTCGCTATGGTAGTTGATAGGGTTTCGGGGGAGTGCTCCCAGTTGTCTGTCAATCCAGCTGCCAGCAAAGAGTTAGAGTTATTCCTTTTCCAGGCAAGGGTGGTAGGACCACCCTTGAGGGGAGGTCTAGGGGAGTTATTGGAGCCATGGATGTTTTTTCTGTTAACACTACTTCACACTCAGGGGTGGGCTTGTTTTAAAAGTCAGATCTAGCAGAAACTGCTGGTAGAATGAAATATAATGTTAGGGGGACAGTCTGATACCAAAGGCAGGGAAGGACTTGTGGATTTTAGAATGACATAATGTCCAGTTTGAAATTTATGGGTTGGAATGTCGCTGGGGTAAACCAAGCTCACAAGTAGCAGTAAGTGCAAGGGGAACTCACAGTTCATAAACCAAATATTTTGGCTTAACTGAAGCTCACTTGCCATATAAAGACAGACAGGCTCTAAATCAATTGGGGTATGATAGCATCATTAATTCATTCCAGACAGTGTCCATAAGTGGTGTGGCTATAATGAAGTTTAAGGGCTTAGCAGTCAGACCTATTAAAACCTCCTCAGCTAGTAGAGGAAGGTGGGCCATCGCTCAGCTGCTGATTAGCACCCAGAAATACACTATCTGTTTTGTTTATGGCCCCAATGTGATTGATCTAGGTGTGTCTGAATTTTTAAGTATGGAATTGTTGGATTGGGCTGGGGATTTGATCATAATAGCTGATTTTCAATGCGTTATGGAGTACAATATTGATTCTACTAATTGTCAAGCCAATATTTAGATGACTTGAACTCAGGCTACAATCTTGGAACCTAAGAGGCTACATGTGATAGAGGATGCATAAAGAACTCTATTTTCTCAATTGGCTGGCTACACTTACTATTCCTCACCCCATAGGCAATATTCGAGAATCAATATGATACTGGCAAAAAGGCAGATGTTAGAAGGGGTGAATATTGATCTAAGATTACATCTGATCACAATGATATAATACTGATGATGCAGATCTCGCAAGAAGGGTTGGGAGCCCAACAGCCATTCTCATTTTCCTGATATCTACTTGCCAAATTGGAATATCGCCGATATTTAAAAAGGGTATTGGTTGAATGTATACGTATTAATTAGAGTACCTCTTAAGTCGCAATTGTATGGGATTGTATGAATGCGTATATTAGGGGGTAACACTTTAGTTTATTTTAAATCACAATAAGTGCAGTTTAGGAAAGTAGATTCTGCTTTCATGGTTACCCCCCTTTTTGCTGGTGTTCTATCTTTTTTCTGACTAGTCTGACTGGGATCCTGATAATCAGTACCCAAATCACTGTGCTTCCTCCGTAAATTGGTGATGGTGAGTACCTAGTTACATTCCTATTTGGCTACTGAGGCACCCTTGTAAGTCATTAGTATATGGTACTAAACTACCTCGGGCATGGGTACCCCAGGATACCCCTATGTGCTGCAGAATCTATTATGTCACCCATGAGGGACCCACCAAACTTCAATTAAGGGAGTCCATTCTTCAGACTTTGTAAGTGAATCAGCCATTACGATACAGAGAGGCTAAGCGTCATCACATGATGACCATCTCTAAACTGAATGGAATGAACCTGGGCATGTTTGGTGTCAAACATGTTGGGATCATACCCCAACACTGTATGCAATGTTGGAGGTATGATTCCATCTGATCTTAGAGAGCCTACCGGCAACCTAGGGCTGCTGCTGACCACAGACACGGTTCTTCCCTCCAGCTGCTGGGGAAGCTGAAGCAGGGGAAGGTAGGACAATAGGTCTCCTGTCACAGGAAGGTGTGACCACCCCCAGGCAGGATTTAGTGTTTTAGGCTGTGGTAGGGGTGCTCCCACTGACTCTAAAAGGCTAAGAAACACAGATAGTGGTTCTGCATTCCCTCAAGGCCGTAGTTGTCCTCTCATTGAGTTGAAGCCAGCATCCCTCTTTGAACGCCCTGCAACTGAACCCCTGTGCACCGCGTTGCTGCATTGCTTCATCACACGGTAACCGCATCGGTTACCATGGCCGACACGTATCAATGGAGTCAGACGCATCAAAAAGTTCTGGTGACGAGTCAGTCCCTGTTATAACTGACATGTGCCGATGTGGTTGGTTGGATGGTCAGACTCTGTCGTCTTCAGCATCATGGTGGCACGGGCAGAACTACTGATTCGGGGAACCTGCACTTGAAGCCTCGTCATCAACTGACCTGTTTCATTGAACTCGAGTGGCCTTCATCTTCTGTGGCTCCTGGACATCCTGCTGTGGCATAGACTTTTTCAGGTACTTTTCGACATGAACCTGCACCTGGGTTCCAACAGTCTCTTTCATTCTTCTCCAACAGCGGTCTCGTCCTGAAGTCCGCGATTGTGCTCGATAGTGGTTGTAGGTATCCTGATTCCGAGGGTTTCCATGAGTGGGGTTGCTCCTCTACCTTTTGTCTTCCATGAGGTCTCTTCGAGATCCACTGCGAAGGGTCTTTCCTCTTCAAGACTGCAACTTCAATGTCCCCTGAGTAGTATTGAATATGTGGTTGTGTATCCTCTTTGCATACGACTATCATGGGGTACCTAGACTATCACCTGGGTTGGTATCTTGGGTCCCTCACTCATTACATCTACTGGGTCCAGTCTTATCTACTGTTATCGTTCACATTCCACAATTTTGGTATATGGTTTGGTCTCCCCCTGAGGAGCAATGTGTATTGGTGCTGCTTACTGTCCTATTTTGAAGTATTGTGCGTGTTTAGTATATCTCCGGGTAGGAGATATTGTATACTGTTAGAAAGTGACTGTAATAAATATAAATTTTTATAAGAACACTGTGTGGTTCTTTTACTCGTAGTCTATACTCAAGATTGGATAATGGTGAACCGAGCTACTTTACACTCCTCCTAGACTAAGCCTGAAAGCTACAATTTAGAGAGGCTTTCTAAGGTTGCCTAAACTACTAAAAGCACGATAAGGGTCATCAGGATTAGGGGGGGCGTATCCAAGAGAGCCATGATGGTTGATGCATCTGGTTGAGGCTCTGAGCAACGGTCCGTGCAATCATAAAATATCGATGCCTGTGGAGCCCTGACGAACCACTGAACACAGCACCAGATGTGTTGACATAAATAAATGTCGCTCAGCACCCGAAATTGAAGCGCAGGAAAAGATTTCCCTGAAACAAACAGAGCCGGGAGGAGCGGACCCATGACCAACATGGCAGCGCCTGGATGCAGACAGAGAATCCCCGCAAGGTTGGATGCCTGGAGAAAATAGAGCGGCGCTGACAGTGCATTGCCGGACAGGACAAAAGGAAGGAGGAGTCCCCGTGGCAGCTCGACCGGACCCACCGTAGCCAAATGTGAGAGTGTGACTGAGGCCTGCGGCAGGGATACGTCCATGAGCACGGCCCAGCAAAGGCTCGGCCCAGCCAGGCGGGAAAGCGCAAAAGAAATTAAAAGTACAGTGGAACACCTCCACAGCCCAACAATAGGCTATTCTGCCGAGCTGCCCCTCTCGTCTGCATCATAAACACAGACGGCCCGGGCTGACACACCCCTTTTACCTCCCCCCTCCCACAAAGAAACAAGCACCCTGCTTGCATGGCACCAGGCCTTGAGGCATGCAGGGGGAAGGCCCAATGGCCTATGAAAGAACACACCCGGGAAGGAGGGACAATAACAGACAGCCAGAGCAGGGAGCAACCCCCCCACGACATCAAAGAGAATGGTAGAGTGGGGGAAGCAATGATATCTGTAGGCAAGAGGCGAGTGTCATATGGGCCACAATACCCAACTGAGTGCAATCACAACACCTGAGGCTGCACGGTGAGGGGCCTCAGTGGCCCGCAAATTAACACATAATAGGTAGAGGACTACAGATGACCGATGCATGTGGGAAACACCCACGCAGTGCCACAAGAGAGTGGAAAGGCTAAAGAGGTGCTGGGACCTGCAGGCAAGAAACAAAAGACATACGGGCCACAACGCACAAGGGCACTCTTCACTCGGGCTCAATAACAGCACCAGCTGCGCTGCAGGACGAGACACCACAGCCCAGAAACAGAGGAATCGACCGACTTGGAGCACAAGGACCCAAGAACAACATGGAGGGCACGCACACAGCATGGGCAAATTACGTAGGGATGACTGTAGCCGGCCCCACGTGGGCAGGGACATGGAACGATCGATACAGGGCTGATCTGACACACAGTGCAGGAGTGCGCTGCAACATTTGAACACCCAATAATGGGACATTGCGCCACCCAGTAAAGGACAGTAGACCTCGAGCTGCAAGGGGAAACAGAAAACAGCACAGGGACCTGAAGCCAGCATCGGTGGCCGTCGTAAGGGGTGCACCGGGAAATATAGGGGACAGGAGAGGGACATCTAGAGAGCCACCCACTGCCTATCCACAAACAAACAAACCTGACCAAGAGACCACTGCAAGCACCCCAAAACCAACGCCAAGTATGGGACGTCAACACAATGCTGGAGCCACGCTAACAACAGCCCACACAAGACAGAAGTCAAGACTACCCCAACAGAGGGGCAGTCAACACACACAGCGACAATGTCGGACAAGAAAGACAAGGTACTGGCTGCCATTGAACAACCCAGAGTCACAATGGAGGACAGATTCGGGGGCACTGGCCACAGACCATAATCTTCTGAGGGACGATCACCACAAGTGAGCGGACAAAGTGAAGCAAGGAGAGAAAACAATCGAATTAATTGAACCCCGATTGAAGTCACAGCAGGAAACTCTGAGCAACCTCCAATCACGAGTGAAGATCCTGGAAGATAAAACTGACAACTTGGAGGGGCACTTGCGACAAAGCAACATAAGTGTCCTGAACCTGCCGGAGGGAGTAGAAGGACTCAATCCCATAGGGCATGTCGAAGCATGGTTTAAAACATTCACCCAACCGATGGACCTGACTCCTTTCTTCGTGGTAGAAAGGGTGCACCGAGTACCAACACTCAGGTCACCCCCGGGATCCCTACCCAAGCCATTCTTGCTGAAATTGCTATACTACTGACAAAGGGTGGCCAGACAACAGGGGCCACATCTGATGGAAGATAAACTGGTCATGCTATTCCCTGATTACTCCTGGGCGGTCCAGAGACATTGTGCATCATTCCTTGAGATAAAGTGCATGCTGCACCAAAGGAACGTTCAATATGCCCTCCTGTTCCCTGCACGCCTTAAAATCATACATGAAGGCCACGCAAGCTTCTTCACTGACCACAAGGAAGCATAAGACTGGGCAGAATAACATCTACAAGTAACAGAGACCTGGGGCACAACGCAAGGGAACCTGGAACCCAGAAGCCAGCAACGTCAACGCTGAAACAGAGGAGTGCACGATTCGAGGCCATTACAACGAGCTACCCAGACCTGGAGCAAATAATAGCAGAATGCAGGAAGGCATTACAAGCGTCAGCAAAGATAGGCCTGACAGCGGAGAACTAAGACGGGGAAAAAGGCCCTCATCTCTTTACATCAGCGACACAAATACCTCCCGAGAAAGCTCAATCACCACACCAGTGGTACCCCACAGACTGCAAATACACTTGTCTAAATAGTAACACTAAGTAAAGCAATGATCCCCCAGTGCACCCAGTATCGTCCATATGCCAAGTAAACGGACCTTGAAATAGCAATGAGAGATGGTATGACAAGGTTGCACCCTGGACCCAAAAAGCTCCGGCACGTGGGTCCCAATCGGCCCCATGGTATAATGAGGAGCTGTGTGCTGCTAAGGCCAGTTGTAAGGCTCTTGAGCGCCAATGGCGAAAAAATTACGCCTTAGCTGATAAAGAATCTTACAGGAACGGCCTTAGAGCATACCATAAATCGATCAGAAAGGCTAAGAGGAATCATATCAATGAGCGGATTGAGAACTCGGGCAATTCATCCAGAGAGCTCTCTCTTACACACAAGGAGCTCACCTCCCTCTCGGCGATTATGCCTCAAGACCCTCCCACCGCAGAGACATGCGAAAATATAGCGGATTATTTTGTATGCAAGGTGGAAAAAATATATGAGTCCTTTTTACAGAATATACCATCCGATACCCCAGTTATGGCCGTCTGTTAAGGACCCAGGGTGAGCTACTCCCTTGAGGAATTTAGGGTTCCCCCGCAGGAAGAATTGTTGAAGATTATTTCAGACATCCAATCTGGATCTCCAATAGATGTGGCCCCTACTAAGATTCTCAGAAATCATCTTCAGCTCCTGTGTGACCACATTGGTAATCTGGCAAAAAATGTGAGGTCAGTGAACCACTGGTCTCATCCTTGTATGCACTCAATATTCTTCCCAAACATTTAGGAGTTCCAAACTGTTTTATACATCATCTGTAGTATTTTATTCGCGATATTATTTCATTTGTAATTATCGTTTTGTACATTCATAGCAGATTTTAGCTCTTAGGTTCAGAGCATAACACTGTCCTTTTTAGATAAATCCAATGCATTTCGGGGCCATATTGCACCCCTTCATCAGGGAAAGGATACTGTGGTAGAAAAGAAAGAGTACCGTATGAGTATGATGTGCTTTAAGGAAAACGTGGGTGGGGCATGGGGGACAAAATAACGTGGCAAGTTACGGGGTCACCGTTAAAAAGGCCGTAATCCAAGTGCAGTGAAAAAGAAATGGAGTCTTACGTGTTTTCAGAATAGTAGTGAGGTAGATCTGGGGTGTGATTCTAAGTTTCTGCCAGAAGACGTTCCGTTCACCAACGCTGGTCAGGACACGAATGTCGGCTGCCGCGTTTACTCGAGTTCTTGAACTCGCGGTCACGTGATCAAGGAAAGTAAGGAAAGACTCGGTACCTAAGTTACAGTGATACCGATGGGTAATGTTACGGGGGTACGATCGTGAGAGGGGATTGTTGGGGAAAGAGATAAGGAATACGATAGGCAAATACTGAGATTGGTAATAATGGGAGTCAGAAAAAATAGTTAAAACAAAGTAATGAGTTCATGAACGCTAAAACAAAAAACAGTAATGTAATCCATCACAGCAAATTCACATAGGAGACACTCTGTAGCTCAAAAAAGCAATTTTTACAGGTAGCAAGCAAGTTCTATTCTGTCATTAAGGCCAAATGGCTTCTGTGTGGAAAGTTTGTGAATCCAGGTATTTTCACGTTGCAATAGGAATTTTGTGTGATCACGTCCTTCAATTTTAGGTACAGTTTCAAGTATGATAAACTTGAGCTGAGAGATGTTGTGTTTCTCGTCCTGGAAATGCATGCCTATTGATGATTTTGGGGATTTCAGCCGAATATTTGATTTGTGTTCTGTAAGTCTAATTTTGATTTTGCGCTCAGTTTTCCCGATGTAGAGTTTGCCACAGGGGCATTTTAAAGCATAGATTACATTGCTGGAGTCGCATGTTGCATTCACCTTAAGTTTTATGGTGTAGCCTTTCATAGGATGATTAATCACATTACCCTTAATGATAGAATTGCAGTTCCCACAATTCAAACATGGTTTGGTGCCGTAGAATTTCAACCTGGTGGTGGGTTTATGTTGAATTAGTTCACCAAGATTCTGTGCCCTGGAGAAGGCGAACAGTGGCGGCTCTTTGAAGATTTGTCCAAAGTCTGGTTCCAGGTTAAGCAGCGGCCAGTGTTGGTTAATGATCTGTTTGAATCTCCTGGTTGCAGTTGAAAATTTAGAGACTACCACAGTCCTGGTCTGTTGTTTTTTATCTGTGGGTTGTAGAAGTTTTTGTCTATCAATTCTGGCAATTTTGTCTTTGGAGTCTCCAATGAGGTTCTGAGGGTATCTGGTAATCTGGCCGCTTTATCATTTCGAGAAAGCCGGGTGCTTGAGGAATGGAAGTTGGCCCAGGTAGTGCCGATTAAAATATATCTGAGCATGACTCAGCTGGACAACCTTCGTCCCATATCCCTTCTGCCTTTTTGTGCTAAGGTAGTTGAGAAATTGGTGAATAACCAACTGGTCAGCTTTGTGGAGGATAATTCTCTTCTCCATCCCTCCCAATCTGGCTTTAGGGCGAAGTATTCCACGGAAACTGCTCTCCTCTTTTCCACCGAATTGCTCCGCCGTAAAGCTGATGATGGTCACACTGCAGCGTTGATCTTATTGGACCTGAGTGCGCCTTTTGACACCGTGTCGCACTAGGGTCTTCTCGCACGTCTCAGTGAGAAGGGAGTAGTGGGCCAAGCCCACGACTGGATGCGCTCCTTTCTGGCGGACAGGAAATTTCAAGTTCACTGCCCCCCATATAAATCCAGACCAAGATCTCTTAGACAGGGGGTTCCGCAGGGCTCCATATTAAGCCCTACGTCGTTTAATTTATATATGGAGCCCCTGGCAAGACTAGTGGAGTCCTATGGGGTGGATATTGTCTCGTATGCAGATGATACCCAACTGGTGATCACGTTATCTCACAATCCAGTTGGGGCTGCAGAGAACTTTTCTTCCTGTCTTGTAGCACTCACTAGTTGGATGAAAGGTAATTGTTTGCGCCTTAATGGCAATAAGACGGAACTCCTTATCATCGGCCCGTCTCCTTCCGTCTGGACCTCAGCCTGGTGGCCGGCGGACTTGGGTGCTGTGCCCTCTCCATCTGCCACTGTGAAAAACCTGGGGGTTACTCTCGACTCTAACCTCTCTTACTCCCAACATGTGAGGAATGTAGTCAGGAAATGTTATGGCACGCTCAAGGTAATTCGTAAGATCTTGGATCTTCTTCCATTTAAATCTAGGAAATCCCTAGTTCACGCCCTTGTCACCCCACATCTCGATTATGGGAATTCCCTGCTTTGTGGTCTCAACATAAAGGACCTTAGCCAACTGCAATGCGTCCAGAATGCAGCGGCCAGGCTAGTTCTAAAAATGCCTAGGAGGTCATCGGGTAAGCGGGCACTTCATATCCTGCACTGGCTACCCATGCGCGAACGCATTCGGTTTAAAATCTTTTGCATCACCCACCGCATTGCTTATGACCGTGGCCCCATCTATTTACAGAAGATGATGTCCATATACCGTCCTAATCGCCTGCTGAGATTCATGGGGAGCATGCAGATGGTGGTCCCCCGCATCCGTCGTGTTCGGATGGGAGGGAGATCCTTTAGGTTTCTTGCCAGCAAATATTGGAACGAACTTCCGCTGGAATTTCGGATGGAACCTTCAGAATCGCGCTTTAGGCTGAAACTGAAAACTTATTTATTTCCCAAGGTCTAGTCACCTTTTTCCTGTATCCCTTTTCCCGGGCCGCGGGACTTTTGTTCTGGAGTTTCTGTTTCGGTATGCATCCACAGCACGGGGACGCACTGTTCCTCTGTGTAACCAGGCGCTTAATAAATGTTTTTATTATTATTATTATTAATCGGGCTGAGAGCTGTGAGGGCGCAACAACCCCCAAACAGGTATAACACACGGAGGTGGAGGGACTCGACTGGTATCACATCTATATTAACATACTGCAACGGGCCACGCAGACACACTGCTAATAGAAGAGAGTGACCATGAGCCCTCAACTAACGTACTGGAGTATGTGTATAATGCCTAGTTTGGATGTATCGCCCCGATAGACAGGTCCCCCTAATTGGGAGTATTCTCCATTACACAGTTACACCCCCTTCCCAAACGACTTACCCCTTTACTCTCAAGAACAGTATGCAGCTGGGCAGGTTCATCACATAAAGGCGGCCAACATAAGTATGGGCAACACCAGGCATAGCGATATTCCTGGGGGACAAAGCACCCAATCCCAAAGACAACATAATATGACTGACAAAGTTCCTAACACGGACATTAAAATCATTACAATAAATGTCAGTGGAATGCATAAAGCGAGCAAGAGATACTCTGTATATTCATACATTAAGAGACAGCAAGCACAGATAGCCATATTACAGGCGGATTGACCTAGGCCCGACCCTACTGGCGTACACATGACTATTGTACACCATCTCACCTCAAGAGTACGTCTGGGCAAATAAATTTCTGCCCCATGTTGGGTAGTGAGGGACACGCAATAGGGGTGCCCCCTCTCCCCACTGCTGTTTGCTTTGGCAGTGGAGCCATTAGCGATACGCTTGAGGCGAGAGGGGGAGGCATGGGGAATCTTGATAGCGGTCACGGTCTACAATGTATCATTGTATGCGGACGACCTGCTGTAGTACGTACGCAACATTACGACTGTCCTGACCCCAATCTGGACAAAATTAATGAAATTCCCGGATATCTCAGGCCTTAAATTGGGACAAATCCACGGTCTACCTGCTGAGCCCACACCTAGCCTGCCTCGACATTACAGTAGGGGACCAGAGAATCACCTGGAGTAATAATGCACCTAGGTACCTAGGTACCTAGGAGTATGATTATACCACTTCCCTAGCAACATATACGAAGGGAACCACCGTACGGCGTTATCAGGAATAAGGATAGCAGTGGGCTTCTGGAAGATGCTGCTCCTGGCCCCGATTGGGAGAGTGGCCTTGGCCAAAATTGTCATAGTCCCTCGGAAATTATATCACTTTGTCAATCTCCCAGTTATTCCTCCTCACCCCTTTTTTGGAGAATTAGACACACTGCTCTCCTTCCTAATCTGGGACGTGCGCCGACACAGGGTAGCCCTATCCAAACTGCTCATGCCAACTGACCAGGGGGGACTGGGGGCCCCAGCCTTTGAAGCATATTTCCTAGCGGCACAGCTACAATGTCTCTTGCATTGGACGGCAGATTGCCACATGGGAGAATTACCCTCTGACGCAGGGCGCATACCCCTAATGGCAATCCAGCACATGTTGCTACCCGGCACTAACCCATGCGCACTTATCCAATGGATAGCCCGCACCTCTATGCTGAGTATACAGCGCATGTCCGGGGCGAGACCCCTGATTTCTCAACTTCTTCTATAATTAAACCACTAAACTCGCTAAGGCAGACTAGGGATTCAAGCAGGTAGTTTTGAAATCGGTACCAGTCAGAAGGGAGCGCAGCCCTACTACCGGGAAATTATATCACAACCTCAGTAATTGTGCAAACAAATGTAGCTCCTAAACAAGGGGTACATCTTCACAGTTAAATCACGGAAAGCATATGTTCAATCCAGAATGAATTAATGAGCATGTAACAACTGGAATGTAATAAAGATGAGCGGCAACTATGTATAAATACAAATGCCAATATAAAAATGCTAACAAAAATTATACAATAATGTGTATGCATGCAATTTGAATAAGAAGTTTGTCAAACTGTATCTAAATTGATAAAACTCAATAATCAAATTAAAATAAGGGTTGTCTGGATTAGTGCTTGGTGCTACACTTACATAAGAGAGCATCATATACTAAGCTAGCATCTCACATGCAGGTACATTGAATCAGCTGAATGTGAGCAGGGGGTCTAGACTTAACTGCAACATGCTCAGTCAATTCTTACTAGTGATCCTCTTGAGGGGGATATACAGCTTAAGCTAAATGAGAGGTGCAAATGTTAAATCGGGGGTCATTGAGAAGGTGGTGACTAGCTATCAAAAGAATAAAACATGCTAGTATGAATATGGTAGAGAAGTGGGACACCTCCTCGTCCATCAGATATCTGATAAAAAGGCTAGCAGTGCTATTAAGTACATTGTGGGGGATGATGGGCGGCTACACTCAATCAACAATTAATAGCTGAGCAATTTGCCGCTTTCTATCAAAAGGTTTATTATAAGCCTGATAGTACTGACCAGCAGAGCCTGGCAAATTAACATAGGGAGAGTAGTATGCCCTGGCAGGATTCTCAGCAAAGCTCTAGGCTAGAAGGGGATTTTGGGCCAGGGGAGGCTGAGGTGGCTATGTGTGCATTAGTGTCTGGGAAAGCTGCAGGACAGGACACCATTCCTCTAGAATTTTATAAAGTGTTTATGGACATTCTCGCTCCAGTGCTTACAGAATTGATAACTTATATTACAGTGGTGGAGAAGCTCCAGCCTAATGGGGGGTGACTAACATTGTAGAATTTCTTAAAAAGGTTAAGCCACCTGAAGGCAGGGGATGTTATCACCTGATAGCTTTGATAAATGCAGACGCTAATATATATTCCTAAATTTTAGCTACAAGCCTTGCCCCTCTAATGCACAATTTGGTATCCATATAGCAACACAGGTTTGTGCCCGGAAGGGACACTATGGCCAGACTATTACCACAATCGTAGTATTTGATGTTACTAAATAAAAAAAGCTAAAGATCAGCATGATAATGTTGGATGCCGAGGAAGGATTTGACCGGGTCACCTGGGAATCACTATGGATGACATGGGGGCATAAACATTTGTTGATAGATATATAGCACTAGTGCAGAGCTATATGAGAACCCTGTGGCTAAAATCCTGACTGGTGGTAAGTCCTCTACTTTATTCTAAATATATAGGGGCACATGCCAGAGGTGTCCACTTTTTCCTCTGTTGTTCAATCTATAGATAGAAGCCTAAATAAGACAGCTGATGTTGAATCTGAGCATACAGGCAGTTAGATTAAATGGTGTTGAACTGAAAATACCTGTGTATGGAGATGATATTACAGTCTATGTCATCAACCCAAGTATAGTCATCAATCTTATATCTAATGAGGCAAAAATATTTGGCGCATTCTTTAGGTATAAGCTCAATTTGTCAAAAACACAAATAATTCTTAGCATTAAGACACCCACCCCTCCAATGGGAGTTATGGACTCTGCCGCTTATCTTGGCATATGGCTGAGTAGACAGGTGGAAAAAGGTATTGCACTTTTTTTATGAGCTTCTCTTAAAAACAGATATTGCTAAATTACAACAATGGCATTGGTTTACTTTAAGTATCTTGGGGCGGTGTAATATTAGTAATATTATTATTTTACCAAAGCTTCTTTATCTATTTTGCTCTAAACCACTGTGGGTTCCCGATTTCTATTAAAACATCTTGAAGGGACAATCAGTATTTCATATGTGGGTATAGGAAGGCTAGAGGAGCTATCAGGTTACTATAGTAAGTGCACGCTTATGTATTGCTAGGTAATGGATTGATTGGGCCATGCTCCAGCCGATCTATGAATGTGAAATCACATCTGCCAAG
Source organism: Lissotriton helveticus (assembly GCF_964261635.1). Lineage (NCBI taxonomy): Eukaryota > Metazoa > Chordata > Amphibia > Caudata > Salamandridae > Lissotriton > Lissotriton helveticus. The sequence goes on along the minus strand of NC_136060.1, from coordinate 61,449,989 downwards.
GCCCGGGGACCTAGATCAGTAAAAAAGGTAGAAAGGATTTGGTTGCAGCTTCACTGGATGTAGTGTGCTGTGCTAGACTTGCATTGTAGTCTCCACCTCATTCATAGATATAGCTGCTTCATTTTGAATAATTAGTTCTACAAGAGGATCTTGACTCGCTGGTGCAGGACATTGGCTGCTTTGTGAACACTCCTTTGCTATGCAGGAAGCGATGGTTTCTTCTTGTTCGATCTCATCTTTCGACATTTGCAGGTCGGTTGGAAACACTGAGCACTGAATGGTCTCTTTCACAGCGTTAAAAGAGTCTTCATAATACTCATAGTGTAACTCTTATTCTGCCTGCCATGGCTTGAACAACTGCAAATATGCCAAGTAGAAAAACTCTATCCTCAATGGGGTTTAGCAACTAAGCTTTTGGTGGTTAATTACATTTATTTTGTTGTGTCTGACCAAACAACAAACACATCCAAGTCCGCAATATCTTCCTGCTTCTATTTATTCACTACATAACTTCTATATGTGTAATGCGGTAGTAGTTCATAGGGACACATGTTTTCAAGATGATGACTCCTTCTTGGATAATATGTATCGAGCATATCCATTTTCAGAATGTTTGTACTTTCATGATCAAATTCAGCAAGATACTGTATTTTCTGGAAAGACTTTAGTAGTCTATTTCAACAACTTCTAAGGTCTAGGCCTAGGCGAACCCACATAATTCCTCTTGACTTGCAGAACAAACTAGCTGAGCTCTACCTGTACTTGATGTATTTTGCACTGTTTTGCATATCGTTTTCTCTGATTCTAGTTTTTTCTTGATTCTAGTCTTGTGTGATGAATGTCATTTATAAAGACGTACGCCAATAATGTTATTTTTCACCAACAGAGCTCCTTGAGAAAGGGCCATGCCCGAAATGCAATGGAGCGTTCTTTTGACTACAAATGTACATTGGAACTCATTAAATAAGGATATGAAATGAAATATTCACTAATGACTGTATGATACAAACAAACTTTTGAACTTGCAACAACAATTAAAAATCAAATACAAATTAACGGAGTCTGTCCTTTGTGACGAACCCTAAGGTGTGCCCAACCGCAGGGACACACTTACGACGTTTGTGCGCTGACCAAGCATTATCCAATTAGCGTATTTGGACGGTTACGCCACCTGGTGGAGCACCCAACCCTATAAACCTTGCAAATCCACAAGAAACTTTTCAACAAACCATCGCTGTGCACCGAGCCACATCTCCGTTTACATAATATGTGCATGCCCACAACAGCAATATCAGTAAATGCAATGTGAATGTATGCCACAGCCTGTGCCCACAAACCTCGACAATGCATATCAATGCAGTGTCAATCGATACTGTGACTTGTACCAGCATAGCAGCACTGACATCAGCAGTAATGAGTTCCGATGTATGTCATAATCCATGTATTGTTGCCAAAAGAACAATGTCAATGTAGCTTCAGACCAAAGCAAACATACCTTTTACAACACCAGTAAGAATAATGGCAATGTGCAAGATGACAGCTGTATGCACAATATTTGTAATGTTAATAAAAATTATACCAGTGGCTGCCATATTGTTGTTAGGAGTTCCAATGAACTTACATCATTGCTGTTGTATTTACCCGAGGCGCCTTCGCCATCAACACAGAGTCAGAGATACATGCTCAGTCAGGTCCTGCGACCCATGCCCATGCTTATTGAGTAACAAGTCACAGGTGGGGTCCTCTATAAATTACAGGGAAACGCACTCAGGGAAAACCTTGATCAATCCCACAGATAGTTAGTTACACCACAAACAAGTCAGAGGTAATTAGCCCAAATAAAACCTGTCTGGTGTAAGGCTCATGTTCCCCAGAAATATCACAAAGCTAGACACCACATGTAGATAGGTACACTCAAACAATCAGGACACAACATGCAAACCACATAAAGCAATCACATGCTCCTCACACCGGACAACTGGACACATACACACTTGCCCGCATTAGCTCTCCCTGAGGTCGAGAGAAATCTGTGTCATTATCAGATATACACATGTGATTGATTTAGATACTCTTTTAGAATGTAGAGAACATTTAATTGGACCTAATGAAGTGTATACATTTACAGCCAAAACTTTATACAGCAAGAGATTTTGAGCAGACTCATTCTGTCCAGGCACTCCCAGTGGCAGAGTTTAATTAAACCAACTTGTTCCCGATTAGTCAAATGCTTCTTGTATTTTCATTTATTTAAGGTAAACTCATATGCGAGCAACAAACTGATTCATTAACATTCACATTGTGAAGGTCTGCAGGGATTGCAACTAATTCTAACTTGTTGAGAACTGTTGTGGCTTGCATTTTATTATCATCCAACTTTTCATAAGAGTACCTAGAAATAACTTGTCGTGTGGAACAATGAAAGCATTCCTCTACAACTAATTGAGAAGCAAATTCTTGCCATTTAGCTTCGTCATCTTCTTCAGGTTTTGAAAAAACAACAACATAACAAGTTTTAGTCTTGTTGCGAGTGCATCTACAACATTTTCAAACATCGTTTGGTTTCTCAGAACAGGCTGTGTTAAACTTTCTAATCTCTTCTTGGAAGTTATTACCAGTAATACCTGTCTCCTGTTCTGGTACACCTTCAGATACCAAGTCCTCATTTTCCCTACACTCCTCTTCGGGACCAAAGAACCAAAACTGGATATCATCACAAAGCTTTTCTAGCTCTCCCTCTGTACCATGCAAAACAACTCTACTCATTTCTCCTAAACCTAAGCCAGGAGTTTTGACACAGTAAAGACTCCTTACTAATGTACCCATTTCTGAATGGTGTACAGCTAACATTCTGAAATGATGAAAGGTGCTTTGGCACACTTTCCCTGACAGACAAGCTAGTGAGTGTCCCTGGAAATTAGTGTACTTCCTTACATTGTATAGATCTAATCCTTGCCACATAGCAATTTTTTGCTTCAGATTTCTGCAGGAAAACATATGTAGGAAATGTCACAACATAGCAGTAGACTCCTGCTGAACAGTATAAATAATGCTGCAGTTTCACATAGATTTAGGGGTCTGTCAATGCCTCCCTGTATATCTTTAGTTATCACTTCCTCTACATTTCTAGATATTATCACCTCAATCAATCAATCAGGTATTTGTTAAGGGTGACTACTCACTCCTAAGGGTCTCAAGGCGCTGGAAGGGGGGTTGCAGGTTCCAGTTCATAAATGATGGGGTCTGTCGTAGAGTCAGGTTTTGAGGTTTCTTACGAAGATGGTGAGCGATGTCGTCTGTCTGATGTGGAGTGGAAGGTCGTTCCAGGCTTTGGCCGCACAGAAGGAGCGGCCTCCTGATCTGGTCTTTTTGGTGCAGGAGACCACGGCGTAGGAGAGCTGGGCTGATCGTAGGGTCCTTTGGGGTGCTAGGAATTTGAGTCGGCTGTTCAAGAATGCTGGTCTGGTGTCGTGGAGGGCCTTGTGAGCGTGGGTTAGCATCTTGAAGGTGAGTCTAGCTTCGATGGGGAGCCAGTGGAGGGTGCACAGGTGCTGGGAGATGTGGCAGTGTCTTGGCTGGTTGAGGACCAGTCTTGGTGTTTTGAAAGTTCTGTAGCTTGCGGTGAGGTTTTTGTGTATTCTGGCATAGAGTGAGTTACCGTAGTTGAGTCTGCTGGTGACCAGGGTGTGAGTGACAGTCTTTCTGTGTTCAAGGGGGATCCATTTGAATGTCTTATGTAGGAAGCAGAGGGTGTGAAAGCAAGAGGACGAGACAGCGTTGAACTGGTGGTCCATTTTGAGCTCCGAGTCCAGGATGATTCCCAGGTTGTGTGCGTGGCCAGTGGGCGTGGGCAGGCTTCTGAGGGCGGGGGTCACCAGGTGTCGTTCCAGTCATCAGGCTGTGGGCCCATGATGAGTACTTCCATTTTTTGGTGTTTCGTTGTAGGCAGCTGTTTTTCATCCATTTGCCAATGGCTTCTATGCCTTCTCGAAAGTTGTGTCTTGCTGTGTTGGGTTCGTTGGATAGGGAGAGGATGAGTTGGGTGTCATCTGCGTATGACACAATGTTGAGTCCGTAGGTGCTGACGATGGGGGCGAGCGGAGCCATGTAGACATTGAAGAGCGTAGGGCTGAGGGAGGACCCCTGGGGCCTCTGCAGGTGGTAGGTGTAGGGTCTGAGAGGAAAGGGGGAGATTAACCCACTGCGTTCTGCCGGAGAGAAAGGAGCGGATACAGTCGAGGGCCTTGCCTTGGATCCCTGCATCGTGGAGTCTGCGTATTACGTACACCGCTGAGAGGTTGAGGAGGATGAGAGCTGCTGTTTCTCCTTTGTCCAGTAAGGTGCGGATGTCTTCTGTTGCGGCAAGGAGGGCGATTTCCGAACTGTGGTTTTCTCTGAAGCCGGTTTGGGAGTAGTTGAGGATGTTATGCTCTTCAATGAATGTGCCCAGTTGGCTGTTGATGGCTTTCTCGATTACTTTTCCTGGGAACGGGAGCAGGAAGATGGGTCTGTAGTTTTGAGGTCGGTGGGGTACGCCGAAGGGTTTCTTCAGGAGTGGGTTGATCTTGGCATGTTTCCAGTCACCGGGGAACAAGGCTGTTGCCAGGGAGCGGTTGATGGTTTGGCAGAGCATGGATGCTATGGTATCGGCAGCTCTGTTGAAAATGTGGTTGGGGCAGGGGTCCGTGGGGGCCCCGGAGTGGATTAACTTCATCGTCTTCAGAGTGTCTCCGGTGGTGAGGGCTGTCCAGTTGTCGATCGCTGGCTTCAGGGTGTCGGGGTGGTTGGTGAGGGTTTAGTGTGTTGGTTGTCTTCGTCACAGTTGTCGTAGATGCTCTTGATTTTGTGGAGGAAAATGGTGCTGAGTTTATTGCAGAGGTCTTGTGAGGGAGGGATGTCAGTGGACTCGCTGGTGGGTTGGGAGAACTCATTGATGATGTTGAAGAGTTCTTTGCTGTTGTGTGTATGAGTGGAGATTCAATCTTCAATCACTTTTTTCCTCGTTTTTCTGATGAGTTGGTGGTGGGCGTTGGTGGCGGCTCTGAAGTTGTTGTGGGCTTCTGTGGATTTGGTGTTCCTCCAGGCCTTTTTGAGGCTGTGGCAAGGGCATCTGGACACTCGAAGTTCATGGTGAACCATTTAGCTTTCTTGGCGTGGGTGTTGTTGTTTTTCTTGAGAGGGCTATGGTGTTGGTGCTGTCGGTGATCCATCTGTTCAGGGTTTGGTCTGAGGTGTTTTCCGCGATGGTTGGGGTGGAGTTATTGAGTTATGAGGTTAGCTGGTGATCAGTGATTCTGGTTCAGTTTCTTTGTGGGAGCAGGTGCTCGTGTCTGTGGATGGTGGGTGTTCTGAGATTAAAGTGGACGCATCGATGGTCAGTCCATGGGAGTTTGGTGGTATGGCTGAAGGTGATGGAGTTTCCTGTTGTGAAGCAGGGGTCGAGGTTGTGTCCTGCCGAGTGCATGGGTTTGGTCACGATCTGGCAGAGTCCAATGTTGTGGAGGTTGCCCAGAAGGGATGGGGTGCTGGGGTTCAGTTGGTTGTCAAGGTGGAAGTTGAGGTCTCCCTTGAGGGTGTAGTTGGTGGACGCGATGGCATGCAGGTTGATGATGTCTGTGATGGAGTTGGCAAAAAGTCTGCAGGGTTCAGGGGGTCGGTAGATGAGGGTTCCTCAGAGGGTGGAGGTAGGCTCGGCCAGTATCTTGAAGTGAAGGTGTTCCATTAGGTCTGTGGGCTCGTTGGAGAGTGTGCTCAGGCTGAAGGTGGAATTGTGGATGATGGCGATTCCTCCCCCCGGGCGGTCCTTCCTGGAGATCGTGTATCCTTGGGGAATGGCGATAGTGATGTCCAGTCCTGAGGTGGTGTTGGTCTAAGTTTCGGTAAAGAATGCTACATCCGGTTTGGTGCTATCGAGGAGGTCCCAGATTTCGGTGGCGTGTTTTTGGAGGGAACGTACGTTGAGGAGGATGCATTGCTGGGTCTTCGGTTCGGTTGTGTTTTTCCGGGTTGAGCGGGGTCCTTCGTCTTGGCGGTGCTGCAGGTGTGCCAGCAGTGGTTACAGCTGACGGGCCCGTGAGTGTCGGCTGGTGATGCTAGCATGCAGTGGTTGTTGCAGCCTGGGTTGAGAGCATCGAGTGCCGCTGGGTTGTGGCATTAGCGGTGACGGGGGCTGGTCTCGGTCGGGTCGCAGACGGGTTTGCCTGTGGCGCGCCGGCGGTGCACCGTGCAGCGGCCACCATTAAGTAGGGGTCAGGGAGGGCTAGACAGCTGGGAGGTGGGTGCAGGGAGGGGAGCTGGATTTGGCCGGTTCGCCTGGTCGTGCTGGGGGGAGGGGCAGCGGAAGCAGAAGCGGCAGGGAAAAACAGGCTGAAGAGGAAAAAGGAAAAAAGGAAAAAAGAGAGGTAAGAGTGCAAATAAGGCAGAAAAAGTGTAAGAAGAGTGGAGGAAAGACACAAAGGACACAGAAGGAAAGTGAAAGGGGGAGATTGAGATGTGGGTAAAAAACTAGTGAAAACTGAGGAAAGACACAGAAGGAGATTGAAGGCGGGAGCTTGAAATGAGGGGAAAATGGGTGAAAACTGAGGAAAGTGCCAGAAGGAGAGTGAAGGGGGAGATAGAAATGAGGGGAAAAAATTAGGGGAAAAGGAGAGAAAAAGCAGAGCGAGAGAAAGGAGACAGAGGTCCACTGGACCACCAGGGATGAGGGGCAGGTGAAATTACACTAGGGTCCTAAAATGCTATACAACAGACTGTCATTAAGTAGAGCTGGACAGCTGGGAGGCGGGAGTGGGGAGGGTAGCTGGATTGGTCTAGTCACGCTGGTCGTGCTGGGGGGAGGGGCCACAGGGCAGCAGCAGTCGGGAAAAACAGACTGAGAAAAGGCAAAAGGAAAAAGTCAAAAAGAGAGGGAACAGTTCAAATAAGGCAGCAAAAGTGCAAGAAGAGTGGAGGAAAGACACAGAGGACACAGAAGGAAAGTGAGAGGGGGAGATTGAGATGTGGGTAAAAAACTAGTGAAAACTGAGGAAAGACACAGAAGGAGATTGAAGGCGGGAGCTTGAAATGAGGGGAAAATGGGTGAAAACTGAGGAAAGTGCCAGAAGGAGAGTGAAGGGGGAGATAGAAATGAGGGGAAAAAATTAGGGAAAAAGGAGAGAAAAAGCAGAGCGAGAGAAAGGAGACAGAGGTCCACTGGACCACCAGGGATGAGGCGCAGGTGAAATTACACTAGGGTCCTAAAATGCTATACAACAGACTGTCATTAAGTAGAGCTGGACAGCTGGGAGGCGGGAGTGGGGAGCGTAGCTGGATTGGTCTAATCACGCTGGTCGTGCTGGGGGGAGGGGCCACAGGGCAGCAGCAGTTGGGAAAAACAGACTGAGAAAAGGCAAAAGGAAAAAGTCAAAAAGAGAGGGAACAGTGCAAATAAGGCAGCAAAAGTGCAAGAAGAGTGGAGGAAAGACACAGAGGACACAGAAGGAGAGTGAAAGGAGGAGATTGAGATGAGGGTAAAAAAATGAGTGAAAACGGAGGAAAAACACAGGAGAGTGAAGGGGGAGCTTGAAATGAGGGGAAAACAAGTGAAAATGGAGGAAAGACCCAGAAGGAGAGTAAAGGGGGAGATAGAAATGGGAGAAAAAAACAAGTTAAAAGGCAGATAAAAAGCAGCGCGATAGAAAGGAGAAAGAGGTCCACTAGACCACCAGGGATGAGGCACAGGTAAAACCTATGGGTGAAGGAGGGCCTCAAAAGCCAACACTCGAGAGTACAGGGGCTTGGGGGAAGGGAGGGAGAGCAATTTCACTGACAATGAGTCTCCTCTTTTCGAATAGGACTATCATCCTTCATCTCATAACATCGTCCAGAATCATCAACTGCATGCATTAATGTATTTTCTTAGAGGCAGCTTTCTTCATTAAACAAATGTTCAGTACAAGAAGTATGTCTCCATTCACCATTGAAAACTTTGCAAAAGTTAGTTTTACTAACAACTCTTTTCTTTTGTCTTCTTTTTCTTTATCCACAACACTATTTTCTCCAGTGTCTTTATTCTGCATATAATCCAAAAAAAATGTTTCTTTTTTAGAGCAAAGGCCTTATCCACTACCATCTCAACATGTTTCTTTTGTATGAGTGATTTTCTTCTTTTATACTTTTTAATACTTGTTATTAGACTGTCAATTACTCTACTACAGAATATTCTAACTTTGATTTTCTTATACTCTGTTAGCCTAAACCAAATGCCTTTTTGTACAATTTGTTTCTCTTCATATCATTTCCTTTTTTTCCTTTTTTAATTCCTCCAAAGCTTTGGTTTTAGTTGACTTGATTTTGCTCTTTTTCCAGTTCTGCAGAATAAATGTTGAGATATGTCTTTGTCCTTTTACCAGCAGCTCTTTTGTCTTTCACCAATTCTTCCACATTGTGTCCCTTTTGCTTCGCAGTTGTATGGACATAATAGCCCTCTGTCAGTTCTTTCTTATCATACTTTTGGATGGCATGGCAATTGTGTGTAGTTAACCAGAAATTGATATCTTAAAAAAACATTTTCAGCTTTCTATTATATAATATGAAATAATGAAGTACTAATATAAACAGTTATATAATATCACTAACATTACTCCATTAATTGTTGATGTTTTTGTCTGGCTGTCTCTCTCTGTATCAATGTGTTTAAATGAGTACTTATCTACATACATGACTAGAGAGTGTCAATACTTTGGTACATATCTCGCCCCGACTACGCCAGACCCCACCTCCCCTGTGAACATCACCAGCGCCAACCGCCTGACTTCCTGGTCCAAAGTCAATGACGACGAGACACGCAAGGTCATGAACTCCATCCACTCAGGATCTCCATCAGACCGGTGCCCACACCACGTATTCGACAAAGCAGACGCTGCTATCGCACCCCAACTACGGAAGGTCATCAACATCTCCTTCGAAACAGCGACATTTCCGGAAAGCTGAAAACACGCCGAAATCAATGCCCTCCTCAAGAAGCCTAAGGCGGACCCCATGGACCTCAAGAACTTCCAGCCCATCTCACTGCTCCCATTCCCAGCGAAGGTCATCGAGAAAATCATCAACATGCAACTGGCCCACCACCTGGAAGACAACAACATCTTGGACCCGTCCCAGTCCGGGTTCAGACAAAACCACAGCACCGAGACAGCCAGCATCGCCGCCACAGACGACATCAGGCGCCAACTAGACAACGGCAAAACATCAGCCCTCATCCTTCTGGACCTTTCAGCTGCCTTCGACACGGTCTGCCATCGCACTCTAAAGACATGCCTCCTAGAAGCTGGAATCCAAGAGAAGGCCCTTGACTGGACCACGTCCTTCCTCTCTGGCAGAACCCAGAGCGTCCGCCTCCCACCCTTCTGAACCAAGGCCACAAACATCATCTGCGGCATCCCCCAGGGCTCATCCCTCAGCTCGAAGCTGTTCAACGTATACATGGCCCCCCTCGCACAAATGGCCTGCCAACACGACCCCAACATCATCTCCTACGCCAATGACACCCAGCTCATCCTCTCCCTCACCAAGGACCCGCACACCGCCAAAACCAACCTCCATGAGGGAATGAAGGCCGTCGCCGACTGGATGAGGAACAGCCGTCAGAAGCTGAACTCGGACAAGACGGAGGTACTCATCCTCGGGCCTACCCCCTCAGCCTGGGATGACTCCTGGTGGCGGACCACACTGGGAACAGCACTGACACCCACCGACCATGCACGCAACCTAGGATTCATCCTCAACTCCTCCCTCTCCATGTCTAAACAGGTCAACAGCGTCTCCTCCTCCTGCTACAACACCCTACGCATGCTCTGCAGGATCTACAAGTGGATCCCGACCGAAACAAGAAGAACGGTGACACAGGCCCTCGTCAGCAGCAGACTGGACTACGGCAATGCACTCTATGCAGGAATCCCAGCCAAACACCTATGACGACTAAAACGCATCCAAAACGCCTCCGCCTGACTGATCGTCAACATCCCGTGCCACAGCCACATCACCCCCCACCTGAGAGACCTACACTGGCTCCCCGTCGTCAAGAGGATCACATTCAAGCTCCTCACCCACGCACACAACGCCGGACCAGCCTACCTCAACAGCAGACTCAGCTTCTACACCCCCACCCGCCAGCTCTGCTCTGCCAGCCTCACCCTCGCCGCTGTCCCCCGCATCCAACGAACAACCTCCGGTGGCAGATCCTTCTCCTACCTCGCCGCCAAGACCTGGAACACCCTCCCTATCAGCCTACGGCAGACCCAATACCTACTCACCTTCAGAAGACTACTCAAGACCTGGCTCTTTGAGCAGTAGCGGCACTCCCTCCCCTCAGCGCCTTGAGACCCTCACGGGTACGTAGCGAGCTTTACAAGTACTCTGATTGATTGAATGTCTCTATCAGATAAACTATTATAATGCCATGAGATGTATAGAGAAACGTGCCACTATCCAACTCTCTCTTCTAGTAGTTCTATAGCTGTCTAACTGTGTATAGAAGTGGGTGAACTAATACCTAAGAGTCTGTGTTATGGGTTACAGGAGTATGTAGCTGTCTATTCAGACACCCTTCATACTTCTAGATATATAAATTGTTTCTGATTAAGTGAGTGAATTCAGATGTGCATCTTTTGTTTTTAGAGTAGGTGAGAGAGAGGCTCTATGGTTTATGAACACAAATGACAGTTTGTTTATGGGATGTATACTTTATTTACTGGTTGGCATAGGGATCTGGAACTGTATTAGTCAGTTACTAATACTCAAAAGGACATCTCTCGCTTTTCTAACCACAAACACTGTGCATTATAGCATACCTGCAACATATCTCAGAAGTCTCCTACATGCACTAAAACATGAGTTCCACATTTGAGAAAGAGCTATTGAATACCAACGGAACCTTGCAATGAGAGTTCACAGTGTGCAATAATAGGCATCACCCATGTTTAAGACACTTTTTTTTAGACGGTAGTGTCAGTACTTCCTACATATCTGAGTGAGTGTAGGACTACACTGCAGTGGTGCCATAAAATATTTAGTAAATATGCTGGTATATGATTGTCTGTTTTGTACCTGTATGGGTGTCTAAATAAGTGACTACAGATATACTTCAGTGCCTGTGCTAGCTATTATAGACCTATGTAGGTGTGACTGCAACTACCTTTAAGTCTGCTGTGTGCATAAGTAGTTTCCAGTAAGTAACTGAATTTATATGTGCTTCTGTAGGTGTCTCATTAGATGAGAGAGAGGCTCTATGCTTTTGTAAACAAGTATATCAGTTGCTTTAGGGGTGGCATACTCTATGTAGTACTTGACATAGGGGCCTGCAAGTACACACGCAACTTATTCAACTCAAAATGACATCTCTCATTCTCTGAAGCACAAACCAGCATCCTTTTTGGCATACCTAGAGCATATCTTGTTCTGTGTACTAAAACATGGGTTTGACATTTGATAAAGACCTGTAACATGCCAAGTAAAGCTTGCAGTGAGACAGCACAGACAGAGTCTGCACTAGTAGCCATGACACATGTTTAAAGGTCTTTTCTGTACATGTTTGAGAAGGTTATATCAGTACTTGCATACATATATGAGAGAGTATAGCAGTACACCTCTATCAGTGTCATGAGATATTTGAGTGAATGTGCTGGTATGTGAAAGCCTATTAAAATACCTTTATGGCTGTCTAAATCGGTATGTAAGTAGCAGCACACATTTTTCAGTGCCTCTGTCAGGCAATAGAGAACTATATAAATGTCACTGCAACTACCTTAGAGTGTGCCAAATGCATTAATAGTTTCTGGTGAGTGATAAATGTATAAGTATTTCTTAAGCTGTCTCTGTAGCTGAAAGAGAGGCTTTATGCATTTGTCAACATGTATGTCAATTGTTTTAGGGATGGCATAATTTATGTGGCACTTGGCATAGAGGCCTGCAAGTCCACAAGTGACTAAAACAACTCAAAATAACATCTCTCAATCACTTAAACACGAAACACCATCTTTTATGGCATAACAACAGCATTTCTTAGAAGTGTGTTGTGTGCACGAAAACATGGGCTTGACACTTGAGAAAGACCAATAACATGTCAAGTAAAGTTTGTAATGAGAGCACAGACTGGGTCTTCACTAGTAGCCATCACCCATGTTTGAAGGTCAGTTCCTGTAATGGTTAATGAGGTTGTGTCACTGTTTGTCTATATATATCAGAGAGTGTAAGAGTACACCACTCTCAGTGCCATGAGATGTTTAAGTAAATGTGCTGGTATGTAACTGCCTACTATAATACCTCTAGGGCTGCCTACATGTATATGTAAGTGGTGTCGCAAATTCTTCAGTGCCTCTGTTAGGCAATCGAGAGCTATATAGGTGTCACTGACACTACCATTGAGTCTGCCGCATGCATAGATAGTTTCTGGTGAGTGAGTAAATGTTTAACTGCTACTGTAGCCGTAGCTGTCGCTGTACCTAAAAGTGAGGCTTTATGCTTTTGACAACATGGATGTCAATTGTTTTAGGGATAGCATACTCTATGTAGTACTTGGCATAGAGGCCTGCAAGTGCACAAGTAACTTAATGGCATACATCTAGCAAATCGTATACATTTGTTATGTACACTAAAACGTGGTTATGACATTTCAAAAGACCTATAACATGCCAACTGAAGCTTGCAGTGAGAGTGCACAGAACAGAGGGCCCGATTCACAGAATGAACTTAAGACAAAATCCTAAACTTACTACTATTTGGTATTCACAGAATGCACTTACTACTATTTGGTATTCACAGAAAGAACTTACTGCTTTCGGGATTCACAGAATGAACTTACTACTTTCGGGATTCACAGAATGAACTTACTACTTTCGGGATTCACAGAATAGACTTACGACTACTAACTTTACATCCGCCGCCGGGGAGTAATTTACGGCCCGTAATCGCAATTTACGGCACTTTGCTGTAAATTACGATTACGGGCCGTAAATTACGATTACGGGCCGTAATTTACGATTGCTGGCCGTTGGTCATGTTAGCCAAGGGGAAACACCTGGCCAAGGTCCACCCATCCCCCAACATGGATCAACTGACACACAGCAGCCAATGGCAGCCAACAGCTCCATTTTGCCATGGTTTATGCTGCCACTGCCTACCATCCCCCACCATGCTCCAGAAAAGCCAATTAACACTAATTGACCAGTACCACAACACACATAAAAGCAGCACACAGTGAAGGAACAGGTTTGGCCACAGAGAGACTGTTACTACAACGCTTCCAGTGCCAGAGACCATGGAGATGCGAAGAAAAAAAAAATTCTCAGCAGAGGAGACCACCATGCTCGTGGAATACATAGTAAGGCACCACAAGCGCCTATATGGGCTACCACCATATTGCACCAGTGGTGCACAGAAGCAAGAACTATGGCAGCAGATAGCCAGTGCTGTCTCAGCCCTGGGGGTGGTGAGGCGAACTGTACAGGACATTAAAAAAAAGTGGCAGGACGAAAAGCAGAGGGTTAAGGAAAAGTACTCCAGGATAGTACTGAGGAGAGTCCTCCCTGCTGCATGCCCTGGACCCCGCATCCAGCTCACCCCACTGGAGGAGGATATCCTAACAACTATACACCCTCACTTGGTCCATGGGCTGCCTGTTAGTGACGTCCGCTACGTGGTACCAGGTAAGTGGAATGAAAAGAAAAAGTGCATGAAGAGATTGTCTGTGTTACACTGTCATAGTGATCATGGAAATTGTCCAAAATGCAAAATAATATATGGTTAGTCAGAGACTCACGTGTCACCCACTACGTAGCACCACAAGTCCCAGAATCCTTTGCATCAGAAAAGGCTAATACCCCCACCCTATTAAAAACATGTGCACAGTACTGATGCCATACATACACAACCCAGCTAATTCAATAACTGTACATATTGACTGAAAATGTGCAGTGGCAAATGGAAATTTAAAATTAAGTTAAATAAATAAATTTGCTAAAGACAATCATTAGCAGGGAAGCGCCAGTACCAATGTGACATGCAATTCAACCCTTGCGCAAACACGGATGTGTCGTGTACATATGGTGGTGCACTGTGGTGCAGGGATAAACAGATGTGTGTTGAATCTGATGGTGTATAGGGGGCTTTGCTGAAATTGTGTCGCAAGAGCGTTGCAACTCCAACAATGGCCATGCACTGCCCATACCTAACGTGCTGTGCCACTCCTTACGTCTGCTTCAAGCATGCGTAAGGTTGCGTCGCAGCGGCCTCTGATAAGTGATACTGTGAAATCATGTCGATTACACTGACTCACTTGGACGCGGCATATCCCAAAGGAGTGCACACCCTGCCTACCTCCAAGCTGACATTGTGCAGGGCCTCACAACATGACGATTCACCATAGTAGCGTCACGTTGCAAATAATCCTAAATTTGTTGTCTGTTGTAAACCACCGTCGTGTCACAGAAGTGATGCAACAACAGTGTAAATTATTTTTCTAGGGGGTCGTAAACCTGCCACAAAATCTCCAAAAAGTACTTCACCCTGTGCCAGCCTAAATCGCATAGCAGATGGTGAGAGTATCCTCTGATGTAAATATGTCCAACACATATCCTGTTGTCCAATTTCCACTCTGCCATGCCATTACATCCCCAACACACCACTGCTCCTACCTGCCCCGTCTGCGGCAGTTCCGCACAATACTGTTATCACACAGAAGATATGGGCAAATCCCCGAAACGTTACACAAGCACATTTCCCATTTGTCAACTTTTCTCTCTTCTCACCCATTGACACATCCAGCCAGAGCACAGACAACTGCAGTAGCAGAGGTCACCGCATCGCATAGGAGGAATCGGCAACGTACCGAGGAAGGCATGTCAACCACACAAACTGGTAAGTCAAAGTGGACAGGAGATGGTCAAAATGCATATATCGTCAGAAGACGACAGAGGGAGAAACAGTGCCCAGCTATGTAAGTCAACCATTTATGCTACATTTGCTGCATTACAATTGGAGTTGTCAATGACATTCACCTTTAACATATGACATTTGTGAACAGCGAAAGACAAATCATAAAATGTCTTGGCTCATCATACCTTTGTAAATGTGGTACACAACATGTATTACACCAACAAACCCAGAACAGGGAAAGCAATCCTGTAATCGAGGGCCACAACAAGTCAAAAGGTTGTACACACCATATTGTAATAGTGTATGTAGACCTAATCAAGAAATAGCATTTGCACCAATACGGAAATGAAGAGCAAACAGTGAGATACCAGTCTCTGTAGTATTGACAATGCATACACTGTCCAACTTCTAATCTGTCATACATACTTCATTCAGTACAGTCCACACAGCTGATTATGTACTGCGTACATTGGATGGATAATTTTCGGACATCAACAAAACACGATAGTGGACTTTACCTCTGGATTCGTAGGCATGTCATTGTGACATAGGTAGCATCAAGGTAGTGGGCCCAATCTAAGTTATATGTGGGATCACTCATTACATAATGTATGACACACTTCTGCAACGGTGGTGAACATGACTGCTTGTGCCCATCCTGTGCCAGAAATTGAATGCATCACATGTGGCAGCAGGAATGTAAAGTTGCTAAACAAACTTATCATTGTAGGTACAATGTTGTCCTCCCAGAACCCCAGACGCCCACTGACTTCTGCTACTAGGTTGGACTTGACATCTGTCCAGGGACCACCTACTGCTCCGGTGCAGGGCCACGGTAAATCAAGCTTGCTGAATGCTTATTAATTGTGCCTTTCACCTCCACCGTATGTGTTGTACAACACTGTTATCCTGCATCACAATATGCTCACATAGGGCATGTGAACACATGGCCAATCAGACCCTGGTGGCAAATGAGATGCTGACACAAAATGTATGGCAAGTGTGTGCACAATGGACATACAATAGCACAATGTGTCATAAGAAACGTCCACAACACAACAGGCTTGCAATTCAATGATATGCGAAATCCCTTGCAAAATTAACATGGTCAAATCAACATGAAATTGGTATGGCTGAGGCACACACTGGTGCCAGTTGTGTACCTGTGAGATGGGTGCAGGGGCTGCTAAGGTGAATCTTCATGCAGTTACACCTGCCAAATGATTTGGCTCAAGGGCAACAGGATAATCCAGTGCAGGTGGGAAGATTCAAAGCTTCTCACCTCATCTGCAATGTGTGGTCTAAACCAAATGTTTTCTTCTGCTTGCCTCCCTTCAAATATATTCAAATGTATAGGTGAGTGTATAAAATATGAGGTTTGGGTGCCTGCTGCACAAGACACCATCTGTTGTCATGTAAATAGTAGTTAGCTGTATTTAACATTTGCAATTGACGAATCCAAGAAGTCAAAATTTAGTCTCCACACTAGGTTAATTATACTTTTTACTCAAAGTTTATTTTATAAAAATTCATATTTAGGAATTCATTTTAAATACACATTATGATTTTATAATTTTACACTGTGGTACTCTGGTACAAGTATATATCTAATGACTAACAATTCCGTGTTACGGTTCTCTATTGCAAAGTCACCACTTTATAGTATGCATTCAATGTTTAAAATACAACAATACAGTAAATTCATAAAAAACATTTATTCACAGTTAAAAATAGTCCAAAAAGTCGACGCGTTTCGGTGCGTTTATTTATACTTGGTGCACCTTCATCAGGACAGAATGAGTTAAAAACAGGTATACTTCTTCTTTCTGAAAAAATGAGTAGAATGCATATAGTTAGTGTGGAATTCCTAATTTGAGTTTTATCCTAGTGGTGGGCTTTATACTTCAAGATTACATCAAGGTTTTCTTACTTTAAATTTAAGCAAAGGCGTCCTTCAAGTGGTTTCTGGGACGTTTTGTTCTTAATTTGTCTGATGGCGCCTGTGTTATCAATTCACGGCCGTCAGTGATCTAGAATCATAATTTCCTTTTTAGTTACTTTTTGCCATTGTTTATACTTTCAAGTCTAGGGTTTAGTTACAGTATGCTTGGCTGCACTTACTTGTATGGGTTATTAGTAGCATATAGTCAATCATGCAGAGTAGATGATGTCATCTCCCAGTGGCGTATTTTTTATAAAGTATATGCTCCTCTATGTAATTACGTGACAATGCTCTTAAATGGAAGAAATATAATATATATTTTAGGAGCTGAGTCATGTTTAGGGAATATTGGTATCCAACATGCCAAGTTTATACATACCAATCATGTGAATCGTGTCAGTTTTCAAGGCTTTAGCTCATTGAATAGGTAATCCTGACGTTTCTTGGATTGGTTGTCACTGATCTTGCTTGCCTGAGACCAGTCTCGCTCCTTTCTTGATTTTAAGAGCTATTTGTGGGGCATAACAAGGGTAAGGCATAGATGTTAATTAAGCTTGGACAAATATGCAGTGTCTTATTGTCACCTTCAATCTTGAAAGATAGACATAGGCCTTTATGGCCTGACAGTATACTGCAAAAATTATATGCATTCATATTGCCCCTTTAACAACAGGAACATGCAAGAGTATCCACTTAAACTCCTAGTTCCCCATTTAAACTATGAAAACGCTCCTTAGCCTTTTACCCTAAATAACATGCAGAAATGTCCGCTTGTGCTCCTAATATCCCATTGGAAATACGAGGTCGCTCCTCTACTTGTTGGGAATACTTTCATTACCTTCCCTCGACTTCGCTTGGTGAAGCAGGATGTTTAGAGCGCTCTTACCTCGATTATGGCTGGTGATTCCCTCGTGTGGCTGGCTTCCGCTTCACTGGAACTGACAACCACACGAGGGCTGCTGGGTACTATTTATACCTATGTTAATTGAATTATTGCACTACTGGCGGCACTAATTAAGCATTAAGTGTATCTGATGTCATGCCTCATCGCCATTATTGTAGTTTTTTATTCATTGTCGCATCTCAGTGCCCAGGCGAAACTGACGATGCACCAGAGGAACTGGATATTCACGGTGCACGGCAGCCATGACTGTAGTTTGTTGTCAATGCGCAGCAACTACGAAAATGAATTTACAAAAAACGAGGCCGATATCAGTAAAAGCCAAGTCTTTGTTGGGTATACGGAGGCCATGACTGTAGTTTGTTATCAATGCGCAACAACTACGAAAATAAAATTACAGAGAACGAGGCAGATGTCCATACAAGCCAAGTCTTTGTTATTAAAAACGGCCCGTTTAAATATTCTTTACACCTGTTGTATATGTGCGTTCACGCGTTTTACAGTAGTATGCGCACTGCAATATGTGTGCTTTTCTTTATTCACGGATACTGTGGTTAGTTAATTGCTCTCCGCGGTTTTTCTTCATTGTATTTTGATATAACCCCCGCATATGGTACCGTCCCTGATTTACCGAGGTGTATTATGCACAGTACGTGGTGCCAGCGTTTCTATGCACGCCATCTTGGAGTTATTTTTGTAATTATCTATACTCAAGGGATTGGTTTCCGCATCGGGTTACTCGCGGAGGTCATAAGAAAAAAACTTTACTGCAGTGTTACTATCCTATTCACACAATTGCTTAAAATAAGGCTATACATAAATTGCTATACATTCTGGTGTTGACATTCCTTCATTACATTGCACATGCTATGACAAATATAATCACACTCCGTCATTATTTATTCAAAGCATTCCGATGCAGTCCTATATTTATTTCTGTGCAGTAGGTCTCGGTTTGACAAAAAAGGCATCCATCCCTTGCATAATTGCTGTCAATACAGGTATTAATACAGTATTGGTCACTATTATACATGCCTCAGTTTGAAAAAAAGAGGGGCATGCATCCTATGCATCATTGCTGTCAAAAATAGATGTCTATACAGTATTCTTAACTATTATACATGACTAATATGTCTGAGTCTAACAGGCAAAGCGTACATTTCTTACATCATGCCTGCCACTACAGATGTTATGGAGTTTAAATCCCTATTATTCAAGAAGAAACACATCAGGCATGCGGCCAATAGTATCTGGTATCGAGTCTTTAACTGAGCCCCTTAGTAAATACGTGGACCATTTTATTCAGCCATTAGTGGCAGAATTACCGTCCTACATAAAGGATACAACCCACATGATTTCCAAGGTAGAAGGACTAAGTTTTAATAAAGAGACTCAATGGTTAGTATGCATGGATATTGAAGCATTGTATACTAATATCCCCCAGGAGGACACAGTTAAAATGATGGAGGAGATATTGAAAAATGACTTGGGCGACTTGAATGCCCAAAACACCTTCATCCTAGAATGTATTGAGATTATCCTTAAGAACAACATTTTTCTGTTTAAGCGAGACTATTATTGTCAAACCAAGGGCACCAGTATGGGAGCCACCTGTGCTCCCAGTCTCGCCTGCCTTTATGTAGGGAGATTTGAGGCAAAGCACGTATATAATGAAATTTGTCCATATTTCGAAAATGTCAAGATATGGTCTAGATTTATAGACGACATTTTCTTTATATGGGACGGTACCGAGGAGGACCTTGACCATTTTCTTGAATGGATAAACTGTGGTGATCCAAACCTAAAATTCACTTTTAACAAAAGTCAATCAGCTGTGGATTTTTTGGACATCAAGATTTATGAGAAAGATCAAGTATTAAACGTGGAATTATTTGTGAAGCCCACGGATAGAAACACCCTGTTGCACCACACCAGCTATCATCCTAAATGCCAAAAAGATGGCATACCTTTTAGTCAATTCTTACGAATTAGACGAAACTGCAGTGACAGAAATAGTTATGAGAAACATGCACAGACTTTAAAAGAAAAACTTACACTGCGAGGCTACCCCAAACGCTTGATTAAACAAGCCTACAAGCGTGCTAAGTATTATAATCGAGAAAGCCTATTTGAACCAACTGCGAAATCTAACCAACAGAAGAACAATATAATTATGGTATCCGATTATAATAGTTTTAGCAACAAAGTTAAGAACTTGATAAACAAGAACTGGGGAATATTAAACAAAACAGGAGTTACTCCGTTAGCAAAACCCACCTATGCCTTTCGAAGAAATAGAACTATTAGAAACCAGCTAGTGCATACGTACCAAGAACCTAAAAGGAATGGACAGAGAAACGTCCTCAATGATGCTCCTATTAGAGGAAATTTGCCATGTGGGTCTTGTACACACTGCAAAGGCATCATTAAAACTGACAAAGTGGAAGTGAATGGTATTACCCATTGGATGAACGAGCACGTAAATTGCCGGACCTCCAATGTGGTATACCTAATTCTCTGCCCCTGTAACAAATGTTACATAGGAGAAACAGGAAGAGAAATACGCTTGAGGCTGACAGAACATCGATCTGCAATAAGGCTCAAGAGGCAAGATGCACCCTAGTCGAACATTGGACCACAGAGAACCACAAACTAGATGATCTAAAATGGTTCATTCTTGAAAAAATCAAGGTCTCTGTGAGAGGCGGAGATGCCAATAAAAAGCGCAAACTGAGAGAACAGTTCTATATGTCAAAATTTAAATCTTATTATCAAGGGCTCAACAACCGTGAAGAGTGGGATAAAATAATCAGATAATGTCCATGATAAATTGATGCCGCTAGCGATTCAACAACAGCTAAGAATATCCAGAGCTGACAGGTAAATCGACTAACATAGGAGCCTTTTTTTAGCCGTAGTTTGAGTGAATAATGAATTAATGGCATAGCACTGTGTAATTGCCCACTAACTGTATATGCCTGATGTGTTTCTTCTTGAATAATAGGGATTTAAACTCCATAACATCTGTAGTGGCAGGCATGATGTAAGAAATGTACGCTTTGCCTGTTAGACTCAGACATATTAGTCATGTATAATAGTTAAGAATACTGTATAGACATCTATTTTTGACAGCAATGATGCATAGGATGCATGCCCCTCTTTTTTTCAAACTGAGGCATGTATAATAGTGACCAATACTGTATTAATACCTGTATTGACAGCAATTATGCAAGGGATGGATGCCTTTTTTGTCAAACCGAGACCTACTGCACAGAAATAAATATAGGACTGCATCGGAATGCTTTGAATAAATAATGACGGAGTGTGATTATATTTGTCATAGCATGTGCAATGTAATGAAGGAATGTCAACACCAGAATGTATAGCAATTTATGTATAGCCTTATTTTAAGCAATTGTGTGAATAGGATAGTAACACTGCAGTCAAGTTTTTTTCTTATGACCTCCGCGAGTAACCCGATGCGGAAACCAATCCCTTGAGTATAGATAATTACAAAAATACCTCCAAGATGGCGTGCATAGAAACGCTGGCACCACGTACTGTGCATAATACACCTCGGTAAATCAGGGACGGTACCATATGCGGGGGTTATATCAAAATACAATGAAGAAAAACCGCGGAGAGCAATTAACTAACCACAGTATCCGTGAATAAAGAAAAGCACACATATTGCAGTGCGCATACTACTGTAAAACGCGTGAACGCACATATACAACAGGTGTAAAGAATATTTAAACGGGCCGTTTTTAATAACAAAGACTTGGCTTGTATGGACATCTGCCTCGTTCTCTGTAATTTTATTTTCGTAGTTGTTGCGCATTGATAACAAACTACAGTCATGGCCTCCGTATACCCAACAAAGACTTGGCTTTTACTGATATCGGCCTCGTTTTTTGTAAATTCATTTTCGTAGTTGCTGCGCATTGACAACAAACTACAGTCATGGCTGCCGTGCACCGTGAATATCCAGTTCCTCTGGTGCATCGTCAGTTTCGCCTGGGCACTGAGATGCGACAATGAATAAAAAACTACAATAATGGCGATGAGGCATGACATCAGATACACTTAATGCTTAATTAGTGCCGCCAGTAGTGCAATAATTCAATTAACATAGGTATAAATAGTACCCAGCAGCCCTCGTGTGGTTGTCAGTTCCAGTGAAGCGGAAGCCAGCCACACGAGGGAATCACCAGCCATAATCGAGGTAAGAGCGCTCTAAACATCCTGCTTCACCAAGCGAAGTCGAGGGAAGGTAATGAAAGTATTCCCAACAAGTAGAGGAGCGACCTCGTATTTCCAATGGGATATTAGGAGCACAAGCGGACATTTCTGCATGTTATTTAGGGTAAAAGGCTAAGGAGCGTTTTCATAGTTTAAATGGGGAACTAGGAGTTTAAGTGGATACTCTTGCATGTTCCTGTTGTTAAAGGGGCAATATGAATGCATATAATTTTTGCAGTATACTGTCAGGCCATAAAGGCCTATGTCTATCTTTCAAGATTGAAGGTGACAATAAGACACTGCATATTTGTCCAAGCTTAATTAACATCTATGCCTTACCCTTGTTATGCCCCACAAATAGCTCTTAAAATCAAGAAAGGAGCGAGACTGGTCTCAGGCAAGCAAGATCAGTGACAACCAATCCAAGAAACGTCAGGATTACCTATTCAATGAGCTAAAGCCTTGAAAACTGACACGATTCACATGATTGGTATGTATAAACTTGGCATGTTGGATACCAATATTCCCTAAACATGACTCAGCTCCTAAAATATATATTATATTTCTTCCATTTAAGAGCATTGTCACGTAATTACATAGAGGAGCATATACTTTATAAAAAATACGCCACTGGGAGATGACATCATCTACTCTGCATGATTGACTATATGCTACTAATAACCCATACAAGTAAGTGCAGCCAAGCATACTGTAACTAAACCCTAGACTTGAAAGTATAAACAATGGCAAAAAGTAACTAAAAAGGAAATTATGATTCTAGATCACTGACGGCCGTGAATTGATAACACAGGCGCCATCAGACAAATTAAGAACAAAACGTCCCAGAAACCACTTGAAGGACACCTTTGCTTAAATTTAAAGTAAGAAAACCTTGATGTAATCTTGAAGTATAAAGCCCACCACTAGGATAAAACTCAAATTAGGAATTCCACACTAACTATATGCATTCTACTCATTTTTTCAGAAAGAAGAAGTATACCTGTTTTTAACTCATTCTGTCCTGATGAAGGTGCACCAAGTATAAATAAACGCACCGAAACGCGTCGACTTTTTGGACTATTTTTAACTGTGAATAAATGTTTTTTATGAATTTACTGTATTGTTGTATTTTAAACATTGAATGCATACTATAAAGTGGTGACTTTGCAATAGAGAACCGTAACACGGAATTGTTAGTCATTAGATATATACTTGTACCAGAGTACCACAGTGTAAAATTATAAAATTATAATGTGTATTTAAAATGAATTCCTAAATATGAATTTTTATAAAATAAACTTTGAGTAAAAAGTATAATTAACCTAGTGTGGAGACTAAATTTTGACTTCTTGGATTCGTCAATTGCAAATGTTAAATACAGCTAACTACTATGGATAGGCCTCATGGTCACCTTGTGAAATAATTACCCAGAAAGGAATCTTTTCTTTGATACTACCTATTGACCCAGTCCTTTCTGGTCCTTGGGAAACTCTCTTTTTTTGAGAAATAAGTCATGTAAATAGTACCATGATGTTGGAAATGGAGCATGGGAACAGAGAACACTCAAAGGATGGACATTAGTAATCTGTGTACTCTCATTCAAAAACGAGCTGTGTGACCTCATGGGTAGGGAAGCACAAATGGGCAACATCAGGCCCCTGACAACTGCACATCTCACACATGAACTCCTTTCTGACTTGTCAACAGACAACATTACACCCATGAAAAAAGTCAGTCACAATGGTAAGGGTGAAATCAGTAACCTTCTCATACAAGTTCGTCAGTTGATGTGTCATCTTATTGATGTCAGTGCTGCATGGCTGTAAGCTAGCAAATGCTGCTTGTGAGCAGGTACCCACATGTTAAGTCAATGAGCTACACATGCTGCACATCGTCCTTGATTATCCACAAATGGCTAATGAGAATGTAATTTGATCTCATGGCTACAATCTGTTGTACTAAAATATGGACATGTATTTCTCATCACAGGTGCTGACAGGATGAGACCACTGCAGCGGACACCATCCTGGGGGTTGCATGACATCCTGGCTGCAGCTGTGAAAGTGTCGCGCACCTGTCCCTCAGGTAAATGGGGCATGAGGAGTGTCAACAGCTTAGATTACAAAGCCATAACAGAGATCGAGATCCCCTTCTACATGGAATCAACAGTTGTTGATTACAAAGTGAAATACAGACCAGGAGTGACACATATGCATGTCTGTCATTTGGTGAGGCAGATCGTTGAGAATGTTGTGTCTACCCTCTACAGCTATTTCTACAACAACTATGATGAGACAGGTGCAGCAGGATACACCAGGAGGGAACGCAAAGGGACAGAGAGTTGGGGCTGGAGCTGGTGAGTCTGCTAGTATCATGTAGATCTCCGTGTAACACCTCAGGGCTATGGTGTGAGCGGCCATTTGTGGTGGTACCCTAACCTGATCACATGATCCTCATCTGCTGATGCAAAGTGCAGTAAATACAACCCTGGTGTTGCTGCACATGTAATACCTGGTCAATCACTAATACAGTTGCAACCTCGGCTGATGCTGAGGGAGAGGCTGAGAGAGCCACAACCAGTTCTGGCTGACGGAAAATCCCAGGGGAGAATCCTCTGATCCTCCAGGCAGCAATGTCGGCTGCAACTCATGCCCAAGAGGAGGAGGATCAAGATCAAGAGGACAATGACTTTGAGGAGGACCATGAGTACATTTCTATTGACTCCGAGGATGACAATACTGACGTCCTGGACTCACATCCTCTGACAAGCAACGCCCGTCTGCCTCCTCTCAAACCATCATCAACACGGCATACATCTAACCAACCACGGCTCCCACACATTCACTCACAGACATCACTCACTCACAGCCCTCACGTCCGGGACCAACATGGTGGTTCCCCTACCCACTCTTCCCTACGCAGTTTATCCCAGCCATTCTCTCCAACAACTATGGGAAGTACCAGCCCTGTTGTGGACCTGGTATCCCCTGGGCACCCTACTCCTGCCCACAGACTTCTACCTGCCACCCCCCATGTTGTTGGACCTGCTCATCCCACCCCTGGCAGACACCAGCAGAGGGGGCCAGCAGGTAACGATGGTGGCCAGTGGGTGCAGGACTTCTTCCGACAGCAGGCAGAAGTGAGGCAGGACATTCGGGCCATAGGGGCTACCCTGTCTGACATTTCTGGGTCCCTGCAGGACATGGCCCAATTCCCTCAGGTGGTGGACAGGGTGGGCCAAGCTTTGGATAGGATGGATAGCACTTGGCAGGAAATGTCAAGAAATATGAGAGACCTGATATCCATCCAAAGGGAAGAGAGTACAAGACACGATGCCTTGGCCATGAAGATGATGGAGGGCATGGTGAGAGTGATCCAAAGTCTACCTTCACGGCCAACGCAGGAAGGGGAACAATCATGTCGGCCTGTAGGACAGCACATCCCCACACCTGTAACACCAACTGCACAGCACCACAGCCAAGGTACCCAAACACACCCGCACCCTGAACAGGCACGCCCACCCCCCCCACTACCTGCCCAAACACAACCAACCTCTGCACAGTCACTCCCACCACCCCCACTACCTGCTCAAACACCACCAACCTCTGCACAGTCACTCCCACCACCCCCACTATCTGCCCAAACACCACCAACCTCTGCACAGTCACTCCCACCACCCCCACTACCTGCCCAAACACCACCAACCTCTGCACAGTCACTCCCACCACCCCCACTACCTGTCCAAACACCACCAACCTATGCACAGTCACTTCAACCACCTGAACAACCAGCCCTTGTCCAGCCACAGACACCTAATGTGCAGACACCATTGGCACCTGTACCTCTTGATCAGCCTGGACAACACCCCCAGACACGAAGGCGACAACCTCAACCTCACCCCTCACCGCGTTCCTCCCCCCCACTATTGCGGAAACGCAAACATGACCGCCATTGACATGGCCAATTTGTTTTGGGCTCCTTAGTAGTATTTTGACAATAAATATCTACTAAAGTAATATCCTGTTGTGTACCATGTCCCTTCTGACGATGTAGGCATGTGTGTGTGTGTGTGTGTGTGTGTGAGACAGGTACAAGTGTAACACATCATAGCAACACGTTGTTATGTGCATAGAATGTGACTTACTAAATACTTGTCTATATTTGGGGATAGACATTCAAAATGAAGTCAAACTAGTCAGACAAAGTATGATTCTGCAAGTTATTTATGTAGGAACACAAACAAACTGTCCGTTTGGAAGGGAGAAAGGAAAACAAATGATGATCTTAATGCAGAAGGAGAATGGAACTTGGATTTGGGTGGGTCAAAACAAATATAATACGTCAGGTAGCGTCATGGGAACCAGTCTATTCACAAGGGGAAAAAGAAATCTTCGTCCAAAACAATGTCTCAGTCCAACAGTCAAGTGTCTTTCTGGTCATCCTCCAGGACCACAATGTCTAGATCCTCTGGGTCGGACACAACCACATGGCTGGCTGATGCAGGAACAGGCACCACACGGGAACGTGACACACGAGGAGTATGGGGGGAAACAGTGTGGGGCAACGGACAGGGGGACACATTGACGGTGGTATGGGAAGGCACTTGGGAGATGAAAGCCATAATGGCTGTGTTCAGGGACTGGACTTGGGTGCCGAGGTTGTCCATTGATCGGACTAGGTTCGCTTGCATCGAGCGTATCTCCAGACACACCTGTAGCAAGATGCGAGCGGACATGTCAGGTTGACTCTCGACCATCCAACTCAAGTCCCCTGGCACAGCCACGGAAGGAACAGCACCGGCACTGGAAGGGGGGACACAGAAGGGATGTGGTGCCTCAGGTCTGGAGAGGATGGGTTCGGCTTGGCGGCTACGAGGAGGGGGACAGGTATCAGGGGATTGAGCTGGAGCCCCCGGTGGCATGGGGGACGCTAGAGGTAGGGAGGGGCAGATGGCAGGCCCAGATTGAACGTTGGCCTGCCCCAGGGACACCTCTTCGTGACCCACTGGTGATGTATGTGTGGCTGAGTGGCCATCCCCCACATCATGGTCAGAGGTGTCCGGTCCTCCACCCCCCCCTTCAATGTCCACAGCCTCCACCCGGGACATAGTACCAGTGTCGTGTTCTTCTTCATCCCGGGTGGGCGAAACCCCCTGGCCTGCAGATGTTGAGGACCCCTCCTCCTCCTCCTCTTCCTCCTCCTCCTCTCCTTCATCGCTGGTGGAAAGAGGGTTTAGCCGCCGCCGAACTGATGGTCTCCTTCTCCGGACTTGTTATTGTGGATCTCCTGTCTCACCAGCCGTGTCTGCAGAAGTGTAAGCAAAATCATGATGTGGTGGTTGTTCCATGCATGACGCAACACATACATAGAATAGCCTAGGTCCGATTTTGTTTGCCTCTGATCACACTGTATAGTTATCAGGGGCCGATTTACAACTTCTGGCGCATCTCCGCTAATCAGCAGAGGTGTGTCTGATGAGTTGCAACGCATCAGTCCACCCATGCGTCACCCCTGATGGCCCGCATGTACAAAGCGGCACACCGTGGCGCTTGGGTGGCAGATGTGTGATGCATCCCCGGTGGAATAGCCGGGCTCTGCTGGAGTGGTGTGGCAAGTGCGTACCCGCCTCCAGCAAGGCTCAGGGGTGCACGATCGCTAACATGCTGCGGCAATCCTTACACCTGCTTCAAGTGGGTGCGTAGATTTGACTGAAATCTTGTAGTT
Source organism: Lissotriton helveticus (assembly GCF_964261635.1). Taxonomy (NCBI): domain Eukaryota; kingdom Metazoa; phylum Chordata; class Amphibia; order Caudata; family Salamandridae; genus Lissotriton; species Lissotriton helveticus. The sequence goes on along the minus strand of NC_136060.1, from coordinate 61,422,270 downwards.
TCACTCAGCCACTTTTAGGATGCGATCCTGCACCGTATGCGTCATGTTGTAATAAGCCAGCAGCATGGCGCTTTGTGTTCTCCAACGCTGCGTCACTAAAGTGACCCAATGGCGGTGCACAGAGGCGCAGGTGCCTTGTTGATCTGCCCATCAGTCCTTATGGACTTAATGGTGGTTGGGAGCACACTGCCTCACAGTCCCAGCACAGTTTGCCCCTGTGCATCCGGGTAAATGCTGTTTACAGTACTAACTAACTCCTGAATCATCTGTGTTTGCTGGGAATGCTGCCAAGTTCCTCTCAGATCACAGTAACACTCACAGGCACACAGCAAACCCAGATGATTTACTTTGCTCTCTGAAATTGCTGCTTTCTACTGATGAAGCGCTTATTCCAGGAACACGTGTCTAGAGATATACAGCAAAGTCAGTAGCAAATTTGGTGTATGACTCCAGATTATTTCAAAGTAAGTTTGAACTGTGTACTGCATTTACCAGGATGCAAAGGGACAAACCGTGCTGGGACTGTGAGGCAGTGTGCTCCCAAACCCCATTCTGTCCATGCACTTACATTACATGTATGCACACTGTCATATACTGATTTGAGTTTGACATGGACATCTCATGTGTATTACTGTGGCTTGCGCAACTGCATTATCCAAACCTCAACCTTGGCATTGTTGTGATCTGTGTGTCGTGTCACTGCTGCATGTGCCAGTTCAACTACAAGTCCCCCAGAGGAGAACATGAAGAGTCCAAATATAATAGATATTGGCCATTGATATGGATTAGCAGCTATTTAACGTCTGGACAAGTGTCATCTGCGTTGTAGCATTGTATGGGACAAGACAAATGTGGGTCACACATCCACGTGGGGTCTAGAGTACACCTCTAGCTACATTGTGTGTCTAGCCTTTTGATGCCCCCACACATCTTCGGACAATCCAGTGCAACATAGTGGCTTACTTGACTAACAAGGTAGTGCAGTACACCGCTGAATAGTGGTGGGCGGTTGTGACAGCTACCTGTACATGTAAAATGTCATATAGGCCACTGAGGGTGAGACGTCTGTCAGTGGACACACCTTGCCAACCTATGAAAACTTGTGAGTGATGCAAGGATCTCAAAATCTGTCATGACTCCAAGGCACATGATAATCTGTCTCAATTGGAACACAACGCTACAGATGCAATGCTAATCACAACATCCAATCCCCTATGGCCTGCCATGTGCAGACTGGACAGTCTCTGTACCATCGCTCATCCAATGCACACATCCGTTATGATTGTTCAATTTTAGTGGTGCTGGCAGAGCAGAATTCAATATGGATGCATGAGTGTGGCTCATTTACCCAGTTGTCATGGGAAAACTACAACTCCCAAAATGCACTCTGGCCTGTATAGTACATATGCCACAGTGTGCCTCTTGAAACCTGGTGACTGCTGCTTGGACATGGAATTGGCTAATGGAGGCATGTGACACACAATGGTACAGCACTGTTTCACTCACATCATACTCCCAGACTCATATTGCATATGATGCACTTACTAGGTCCATGCTGCTCGTGCTCCTCCAGCTGAGCATGGAGGGTCGGCCAAGCTGCTCGCAGGACCCTCCTGTACAGTGGTGACAGGCGAGGACGATGTACATGGTGCTGGGAGGACAGGCCAGCCAGCTCCGTAGCCTTGGTACGGGCCCACCGCTTCAGGTCCTCCCAGCGCTTGCGGCACCCCCTAGCCCTCCTGGTGGCCACTCCCACTGCACTGCAGCGCTCGGCAATGTTGGCCCATAGCCTGCCCCGGGCTGCAGTGCTCAGCTGGTGCTCAGGTTCCCCATATAGCTGAGGGAAATTCTCCAGCACCCCCTCCACCAAGATGTCCAATTCCCTGTCTGTGAAAGGGGGGGCTCTCTCCTCATATTCCTCACCCATTATAGGGAAATAGGTCAGATGAGAGCAGCAGGATGCTTGAGGATCTGATCAGTGATAGAGGATGACTCAGAATGACCACAAAATGGCTGCCAACTACTTCCTGTGATGTATTTCCTGTCTCCCACTTCATGTATTACCTTGCCTGTATGAAATTATGTGTTTCAGTTTATTTTCGTAATTTACGGCACGAAATCGTAGTTTCCGGTTCCGGGTCGTCATTTACGCGCACGCGCATTATGATGCGGTGCCAGAAACTACGATTTTGCGCCGTAAATTATGAAAATGACCCGGAACACATTATGTCATACAGGAAATGTTATACAGGTAGTGGGAGACAGGAAATACATCACAGGAAGTATTTGGCAGCCATTTTGTATTCATCCTGGGCCATCCACATTCAGTAAACAAATGCACTGCCATCCTGTTGATCTGATGTAGGGGAAAGTGAAATGACAATGCAGGTGTGATTCATGAATATGTATCAAAAGGGGGAACAGATCATTTCAAGTCATTTATGCACTGACAGGGGGTAGGGGGCTGACAATATCCATCCCACTTTCCTGATCTCATACTTTGCATTATGGGACATGTAGTTCATATTGAGTACTCAGTATCAGAGTTGAATGAAGTGTTATGTAACATTGGTGTGGAGAAGTGTGGATATGTCAGATACATATGGGGGCAGGTATACGAGCCCTGTGTGCACCAATTGCGCCACAGTAGCGTAACTTTGGTGGCGCAGCAGCGCTACGCCACCTCCATGCTGTGGGGTATCTTCAACATGACGCATCTGTGAAATGTGTCATATTGTAAGGCCCTGCACCGCAGTTGTACATTCCTGCACAGGGGGGGCCTTCCAGCACACAAACACCTCTGAACAGTGGCAGGGTGAAATGTACAAAATTACACTCAGTCATTTTCATGGCCATGCTGCGTCACAACCCTGCGCCTGCTTGTAAGAGGCCTAAGAATTGATGCAGCATGTTAGGCATTGGCTCGCCGCTTGCCTTGCTGGAGCTGCATTGCGCTTGCGACCCAACTCCAGTCGTGCTTCACCTTTATGAGAGCATATGCTTCACGCTTCTGTCTATACTAGGCCCACAGCGCACAGCTTTGTAAATGCGGCACATCCATGATGGCGCAAGGGATGTCTGCTGTGAGGCACAATTACTGGGGCATCCCTGCTGATATGCAGAGATGCAACTCTTATTGTAAATCTGACCCATGGTGCATGAATCTCCCATGACATCATCACTCACATTCTGGGCCCATCATTTGTGGGGGAGTCAATTCTGTAGTGGTCATAGGCCTGGGTATGCAACCTTTTGTGATTTGGTGACCCATCCTTATGAGGTCCAGGTATGTCTGTCAGGACATGCATTGTTTGTCATCAACGTGAATAGTTTGTTTAAGGGATGTCCACTACGCTGCTTGCTGACATGGACACATGACCTGAGGCAAAAACCCACCTTTTGACCTCTGTCAGCAGCTGTGATTTGCATGCAGTTAGTGTGGTTTGCAAAGTCGTCTCAGGGTGGCATTTATGGACACTGTTGTGTCTGTCCACATTTCATCATTGACAACAGACAGCAAACCATATGTTGGCCGTGACACTACAGGTTGCTCATGCGAAATACGTGGCAACGAGCTGATCATAGACTTGCATGCCCTGACGTCGGTCATGTGCAACAGCCCGGTCTCCCACATTCAGAGCTAGTCGAGGTTCGAGAGGCATGTGTAAGCCATGCATTAGAGCAATGTTCTGCAAAACACAACAGGCTAGTATGATCTTGCGCACGACTACTGGGGAGTACAGAAGCACACCCCCTGTACGGTCGAGACATCTGAATCGTGACTTCAACAGACCAAAAGTGCGCTCGATGATGGCTCGAGTACGTATGTGTGCCCTATTGTACCTACGCTGAGGTACAGTGTTTGCACGCCTGTAAGGGGTGAGAAGATGTGGAGAGAGTGCATACCCAGCGTCGCCTGAGGAGGGAAGAAAGGGCAGTTGTTAACATTTCACTCTTTGACTTTCACAGGACATGATCTATACGTTCATACATGCAGTGTCTGTTGGGCCATGTATCTTATTGTACAATCATTACTATTGGGGGGCATTCAGACATTTCAATGACGCATATCACTCATTTTCAGTGCTTGGTACTTACCCAGTAGCCACATGTTACCAAATTCTCCAGCAGCCATACGCCGAGCAAGAGGTGACATGCGGAATATGAAGCTGTCATGTGTACTGCCTGGGAACACTGCATGCACATTGATGAACCTTCCACTGGCATCACAGACTGCTTGAACATTGATGGAATACCATCTGTGTCTGTTGCAGAAGATGTGTGCAATGTGGCGGGGTGGCTGAAGGGCCACATGGGTGCAATCAATTGCACCCAACACACGTGGGAATTGTGCAAGGAGATAAAAATCTCTTGCTGCCCTTTGTCTCATGGCCAAAGTATATGGTATTTTGATGTAGTTGGGGGCTCTATCAGTGATGCATCTCAGTACCTTATGCAGGCACCGCGACTGTCTCGCCTGGGAAATGCCCACATGGTCACTGGTGACCCTTTGGAAGGACCCAGTATCAAAGAAGTGGAGGGCACAAAGGATCTTGAGGTATGCTGGTATTGCATGTGAGCAGCAGGTCACAGAGTCAAGTTCCTGCTCCCACTCACATACTATTTCCAAGATGACTTCAGGTGGGAAACGGTACCTGGCCCTTACATCCTGGCTGGACATTCCAAATATGTTGACCCTCTGCCTGTAGATCCTCTCTGCTCTCCTCCTCTTCCTCTTCAAGTAGTTTTGCCGCATGGCAAGGGGTAGTGCTACAAACACGTTCAGTGACAACCTGAAAAGGGATTGTTTGTGTCTGCTCTGCATTCATACATGCTGCAGGGCTGGGATTGGCTGCTGTGTGTCAGCTGATCCATGTTGGGGGATGGGTGGACCTTGGACAGGTGTTTCCCCTTGGCTAACATGACCAACGGCCAGCAATCGTAATTTACGGCTCGTAATCGTAATTTACGGCCCGTAATCGTAATTTACGGTCCGTAATCGTAATTTACGGCAAAGTGCCGTAAATTATGGTTACGGGCCGTAAATTACTCCCCGGTGGCGGACGTAAAGTTAGTAGTCGTAAGTCTATTCTGTGAATACCGAAAGTAGTAAGTTCATTCTGTGAATCCCAAAAGTAGTAAGTTCTTTCTGTAAATCCCAAAAGTAGTAAGTTCATTTTGTGAATACCAAATAGTAGTAACTGCATTCTGTGAATACCAAATAGTAGTAAGTTTAGGATTTTGTCTTAAGTTCATTCTGTGAATCGGGCCCAGAGTCTACACTAGTAGCCATCACCCATGTTTAAAGGACTATTTCTGTACACTGTTGACAAAGATATGTCAGGACTTGCATTCATATTTTAGGGAGTGCAGAAGTACACTTGCATCAGTGTCATGCGATGTTTAAGTACATGTACTGGTATGTAACTGCCTGCTATATTACCTCTATGGTTGTCTAAATGTGTATATATGGCTGCACAAATACTACAGTACCTGTGTTGGGCAATAGAGATCTATGTAGGTGTCACAGCAACTACCTTTGTATCTGCTGCATGCATAGTTTCATGAGTGACAGAATGTAAAAGGGCTTCTGTAGCTGTCTCTTTAACAGAAAGACAGGCTTTATGCTTTTGTGAACATGCATATCAATTGTTTTAGGGATTGCATACTCTTTGTAGTACTTGGCATATAGTCCTGCAAGTGCACAAGTAATATTTTAAGATCAAAAGGGCATATCCCAATCTCTGAAGTACAAAAAATCTTCCTTTATTGCATACCTACAGCATATCTTAGAAGTGTATTATATGCACTAAAACGTGGGTTTGCTACTTGAGAAATAACTATAACATGCCAAGTGAAGCTCGGAGTAAGAATACACCGACAGGGTCTGCACTAGTAGCCATTACCCATGATTCACAAGCTATTTCTCTGCATGTTTCAGAAGGTTGTGTCAGTACTTTTCTACATATGTACATGAGTTTAGCAGTACACCTGTGTGAGTGCCATAATATGTTTAAGTAAATGTGCTGGTATGTGACTGTGTGTTGTAGTAGCTCTATGGCTTTCTAAATGTGTATGTAAGTGGCTGCATAAATACTTCAGTTCCACTGTAAGGGGATACAAAACTATGAATGTGTGAATGAAACTACAGTTAAGCCTGCTGCATGCATCAGAAGTTTAGCAAGTACATGACTGAATGCATATGTGCTTCTATAGAAGTCTGATTAGGTTTCAGAAATGGTCTGTGCTTTTATGAACATATATACCCGTTGCTTAAGGGTTGAAACCCTATGTAATACTTGGCATAGGGGCCTACAAGTGCTCAAATCTCTTCTATAACACAAAAGGACATCTGTCAATCTCTTAACACAAAACAGCATCCTTTATGGCATATGTACAACATATATTAGAAGTTTGTTATGTGCACTAAAACATGGGTTTGACACTTCAGAAACACCTATAACATGCCAAGTGAACCTTGCAGCGCACATACATGGTTTGCATGAGTAGCCATTACCCATTTTGAAATACTATTTCTATGCAAGATTGAGAAGTTTGTGTCAGTACTTGCCTACATATATGTGAGAGTTTTGAAGTACACCTATATCAGTGCCATGAGATGTTTAAATAAATGTGCTGGTATGTAACTGCCTGCTATAATATATGTATGGTGGTCTAAATGTGTATGTAAGTGACTGCAGAAATATTTCAATGCCTATGTTAGGCAATACAGAGCTACTTAGGTGTCACTGCAACTACCCTTCAATCACCTGAATGTATTAATAGTTTCTGGCGAGTGGTTGAATCTATAAGTGCTTCTGTAGCTGTCCCAATAGTTGAAAGAGGGGCTTTATGTTTTTCTTAACATGTATTTTATTATTTTTAAACATTATTGTATTGGTTTTATATGACATGTTGCAATATTACAGTGCTTTAGACAATGGTACATTCTGACATTGTATCAAGCTTTGCAGTTAATACAGTTGAGCGATATGTTAAATATAAGTAACACAGGTACATCCGCACCTTCTTTTGTTGTACATTTGCTTTGTAAGATTTACCGTTGGCATTAATTGTTACAATTATTCTCTTCTGAAGGAAAAAACAATTTGGATAAAAAAATCTTAACTTCACAAAACTCCCACTCCCCACCCACTTGACTGGCTCACCTACTGATCATGTAATTCGGCCCAGGGTAATACCTATCATACGCAGAAATGGTCTATGGAGAAAGTATATAGCTTTCAAGATGAGTAGCCTAGCACTCTGAAAGAGCTTGTACGGGATGAATTATATTACAGTTCAGCAGGAGATGTCTGCGTGTTTTGTGTATTGGAGGGTACAAAAGGGTCAAAGGCCGTGAGTGATTCTAACATCTGATCCTATTCGGTGGATATAGGTGTTTTACGCACCCCTCGGAGCTCCTCCCTCCTGACGGCAGCACTCTGTGCTCCGCCCCAACGGACCATCTCTTTGTGCCAAGCGTCTAGCGTTGGGGGGACGGATGATTTCCATCTCATTGTGATTGTGCGTTTCGCTATGAGGATAGCCATATCCTGAAAGTGGGGCTGTACTTTCTGTGTTTTCGGGGAGCGGAGTAGTCCTAGCAGGCAGCTCTCTGCTGTGTTCCATCCAGAGGTACCCGTAGTGTCTCTCACTACCTATCCAACTATATGGCAAAACCTGCCCAATTGTGGGCACTCCTACAACATGTGCAGTATGTTCGCTTCTGTCATCCGGCATTTGGGGCAGCAGACTTGTGCATCAGGGTATATACAGCTAATGCGATATGGGGTAAGGTATGCCTTGTGTAGGATCATATAATGTATAAGTTTGAATTTGGCATTACAAGACACCTTTTTGAGGAACTCAAGGAGAGAGGACCATTCCTTGTCAGTTAGGTCTCGACCAATATCTCTGGCCCATATCTCTTGGAGAACTGTAAGGGAGGTCCCTGCATGTGCCCGGAGTCCCCTGCATATTCATCTGATTAGATGCTGTCCCTCCCCTATCAGATATACTGCAGATATCAATTCATGTGTAGGGGGTTCGCACCCGTCTGAGGACCAGTACTTTTTAATGTAGCGGGTAATGGTAGCGTGTAATATGAACAGGGAGCGAGGAACTCCTTGACTATTAGCAAAGTTTTCATGGTCCGCAAGAGTACCGTCTATGAACAATGCTCCCACTGTGGATAACCCTTCTTTTGTCCAGTGGGAGATACTACACTTGGTGACTAGTCCTGTTGCAGTGGGAATTCAGAGTAAGGGAGTATTAGGTCCGTATGGAAGATTCCGTCTGGTGTATTGTAAGGCCTGTTTCCAATATAGAAGTGTTATTCGAAGCAGCGTGGGGATGTCAGGGAGTGTCCCAGGTAGCAGTAGGGTGTTTAGAGTGGCCCAGGCCCGGGCTTGTGACATGTAATCTTATTTGTGTAGGTTACCCGCTGCAAGCCAATATGATAGCCATTGTAATTGGCTAGCTAAACAGTATGCGTGAAAGTCTGGGACTCCCAGCCCTCCCTCGTCTGGCCTCAGTGCTCACTCTTCTGCGCCCCTTCCCCCATATAAGATCTGATAGAAGGGTGTCCAATATCCGGAAAATAGAGGAAGGGATCAGGATCGAAGGTTCCTGAAGAAGTATAACAGTCGTGGGAGAACCACTATCTTGGAGATGGCTATTCTGCCCATCACCCAGAGGGATGAGGATATCCAAAAGTAGACCTGGGCACGTAGTGCTCCGATCGCTTTCAGTAAATGAACCTCTATAAGATCTTGGGACATCCTGTAGATTTGTATACCAAGGTGCTCAATACTTGTGGGGCGATTGCTAGGGTGAACTGCCCGAATTTGACGGTACCCAGACCCTTCCTACAGCGAGCAAAGAAAGCGTGTGATTTCTTTTCATTGATAGCTATCTCTGAAATGTATTCAAATGGCTGAAATATACTTGGAATAGGTTCTAAATATGCTGCCTGGTCATGGATATATAGAATAAGGTCGTCGGCATATGCCGATACTACATGTGGCGTATCTCCTATTCTGATCCCTGTTCTCTGCCTCTTTTTGGAGTTTGATAGTAAGGGGCTCTAGAGCTAGGACAAACAGCAATGGCGACAGCCCTGTTGCGTACCTCTCGCTACTGTATAGGAACGTGAAATATGAGAACCAGTACGGACTCGAGATGTAGGAGCTGTATATAATAACTTAACCCAACCCATGTATCCCGGTGGGATGCCAACTTTGTTCATGGCTGCTGCCTTGTATTCCCAATATAAAGTGACAAAAGCTTGCAGCAGATCAAGAGTGATGCATCGAGCCTCGTGAAAGACCTCAGGGGCAGCTTCCATGACATAGTGCAAGCATCTGATCTTCAGGGATGTACTTCAGCCTGGGACAAAGCTGCACTGGTCAGTGTGAATTAATTTTGGGAGGTAAGGAAGAAGACGACGGGCAAGGATTTTGCTTAGGATTTTATATTCTGTGGGTAAGAGAGAGAGGGGCGGTAGCCTGACATATCCCGTGGGTCTCTGCCTGGTTGGGAGGGACGAGAGTAGGTCTTGCATAGTGGAGAGCGGAAGAGAATGAGACTCATAAGCTGATTGGCACATACTTTCTAGGTGTGGTGTTCATTTTTCTGCAAAGGTGGTGTTGAATTTTGCTGGGATACCATCCAATCCTGGGGTTTTATTGCGGTGAAGCTCGCGGAAAGCCTCATTAATTTTGGCCCATGTAATGGGGCCATCTAGCTCCTCTTGAGCTGCCTCTATTAACTTGGGGTAGGTTAATCCAGCCATGATAGTTGCTATGGAGTCTGTTATTGCTACATTGGGGGCACTGTATTACTAAAGGTCAAGTTTATTTCTTCCTGGATGTGCATTATCACACCATTTGGCAAGGCCACTTCATGTATGGGGACAGGAGGGGGTGCCTCTCGTATCAATTGCGCTAATAATGTTCCAGATGTATCTGCTTCTGCGTGTTTATGTTGGATGTATGATTGATAGTCTATCAATCTAAGTTGTTCTAGGAGTTCCGCGTGCCATATTCGCCCTTCTTGCAGCGTTTCATGTTTGGTGGGACTGTTGCGCCTCTCTTGTTCTAGTGTGTTTAAAGAGGCCTCTAGTGCTAAGTTTTTGTGGACATCGTGTCGGGCCCCCACCATGGCACTGATAGCAGTACCTCAGATTACTGTCTTGACTGCATCCCACTCTATGAGGTTGGATGTAGCAGAGTTGGCATTCTCATTGAAGTAGTTTGTGATGGTCGACCCTAATGTGTCTCGGAAGACTGCGTCTTCCCGCATCTGTGGGCCTTGCCTCGACTATTTGGAAGAAACACTCAGCATTTGTGAAAGCTAGCATGATACACAACCCATAAATCGCATATGTCATATGTTGGTCAAAGTAAAAGAGAATTCAGGACGCTATTTCAAAGCAACTGGGTGCAAATTCCAGAGCTGAGAGGGGCTACATAAAGCAACAGATTGTTGTAGGCGAAGTACAATGGAACTTCTCCTCCCCTTGATGGATTCCTCGTTCTGGCCACACCCATTTCACATGTAGAAATGTTCTGCAGGAGTGTTAGTGAATTGGGGAGGTATCAGCTGGCAAGTAGACTTACATACACACACACACGTATGCGAACACACAAAACATGCATTGACGTTTGTAACTGAGTAAAACATGACAAGATTTGTTCTACTTTTTAGGCAGTTGTGGAGATAATTGCCATTTAAAATAGTAGGAGAAATTACATGCCCGCTTTGCTTTGTCGTATCTTTCCTCTCTTTCTTGCAGTTAACGTGTTTTAATAACTCTGGTCAGGACTCAGCTTTTCTTCTCGCGGTGCCGCACTACAGCACTTTTAAATGCTGAGCAGCACTATTTCAATACAAGGCATGGAGGCAGTTTAGCATCAGTGGCAGCAAGGTGAAAGTTATCATAATGCATCTGTTAGCAGCATTATCATCAAGTAGAGGTCTGTTGAACTGAGGCACAGAAGGATAATGACCCTACTCCATAAATTACTGTACTCATCTTTCATTGTTAAACTTCCAAGGCTTATGCAGGGACATGTGATATTTATATCCTGGCTTCCTTCAAGAAATAGGAAACTACGGGCTAGGTGAAGAAAACTGAGCAGGACCACATTCAAGACAAAATGAACGACATTCAACGCTCTGGTTTTCAATTCAAGGTAAACTGATAGGAAAATAAGGATGAAGCTCGAAAAGAGTGCGAAGATGAACCTCGAGACACCCACTGAGTTAATCTTAATGGACTTAATGGTACCCCAGTGGTCTGCTTTAAGATGCAGCTGTGGGTGTTTAAACTGCACATGGATGAAACTCCTCAAACATTATCTCGCTTTGCTGGAAAGATTGGATCGTCTTGCATGAATCAAACCCATAAATCATTGTGGTCTCATTCCTGGCTTTAAAAGTCGAGCTTGGCTCTTATTAGTTCAGTGCTCTCCAAGTGACATTTCAAATGTCAAATGCACATTCATCACCTCATGACTTTCAAGTAGTGTGTGTGACATCTTCAATACTATTGCGGGAATTCAAGCTTGAAATGTCAAGAATTTACTTTTACACCCCTTTATATTCGTTGTTAATACTCGGTTTTATTTTCCAGTGAGGCAAGGTTAGTGGACGAGAGAGAAATTCCTCGTATATTTACTGGCAAGTGAGGAGATACGTTTTGCAGATGATGGAGACTAATTACAACGGTATGCTGGAGTATCTAAAGTAGTACCCTGTAGTATTCTCTTCCATACTCTTACTTGCTTTTGTAAATTGATTCTAAATCATATAAATGGGAATAAATAAGAATATTTAGGTAACTTCCATATACAATAAGGACAAATAGAAACAGCAGTTCGCTCTTTGCACTTTGCCATTTTGGGGCAGTTTTACACATCAGTAAGTATGTAAGAGGATACTCAAGTGGTACTGATGCCTGAAGTCATAAATGCATTTGTGAATCAGCCCCAACAGCAGGAGAGAGAAACGTGGAAGAAGACCTGGGGACCGTAATAAATAGCTAAGGCTCAGGAGTGGCAGGCACTGTAAAATATGTGCATTCTTTGTATTCCAGGTCCTTGTGTGCCATGTTTGACATGCCACGGACTGGATAAAGCATTCAGGGGCATATGTACAAGCCCCTATCACCAGGGGAACGGTACTTTTTGTGACGTTCTCGTGGCGATAGTGGCTGTGCCTTATGTACAAGGCAGCGCTAAGTCACGTACATAAGGCACCCTTTCACGCTATGTTTGGTGTGAAAGTGGCGTGCAGTGGGTGTTGCGGTGATCTTTCCCCCGCAACACCCATTGTATTTAACCCTTCCCCAAATGTACAAGGGTGACGTACATAGGAAACAGCGCCAAAATTAAGAGCAGGAAAATCCTGGTCTTAAGTTGGCAACACGAGGAGAAATGCATTATTTCTACTCATTTTTGCTTTTTCCATGTGTGCTGCCTTGTGCAGCACACATGGAAAAAGCAAAATGCCATGGTTTGTTTATGTACAGTAAAGTGTCCCTTCCTGTACATAAACAAACCTTTTTAAAAAATACCATTTTGTAACTTTCATCTGTGCTGCATGAAGCAGCACACATGAAAGTTACAAAATGACATTTAAGGATTGTTTATGTGCAGGAAAGGACACCTTCCTACACATGACCAATCCTTCCCTGCACACAGGCACCCTTGCACTCTGGTTCAAGGGTGCCTGCGTTGGCGCTAAGTTGTTAAACTTACCACAATCGCAGGGGAAACGCACGGCTGCACCACATTCTTGTAAATATGGTGCAGCCCAGAAGGCTAACAACATGCTCTACCGCTTCATTGTACATATCCCCCTCAGTTCTGCAGTAACATCTGGGAGGTTGGTTCTTATATTGAGTGAATGTTAGATTTTTGGTGCAAGGGTAATTATCTCAGGCAAACAGAGAATTTAAGCCAAACTAAGGTTTTAGGAAACCATGTAGTGCTCAGACGAGGCAAAGAGTAAAGCACTTGTTGAATAGATGAATTGATAGACTGAGTGGAGTGATCAAAAATAATAAGAAGGATGGGGTGGTATCTCATATGACATTAGTAGATTGGAATGTGATGTCAAATGTTGGGGTGGATACAAATGTTTTCTTATACCACATTAATTTGCAGAAAGACAGGCTCCTTGCATAAGCTAATGATGATCATCTCTAGTACTGTTCCATTTTGGCTTTCTGTTCCCCACAGCACTACTCTTCACAAGTATTCTGAAGAGGCTGCCTGGCAGTGTGGACACATTTAAAAGCAATAAATAAAGCCGCAAAACTAGATTTCACTGAGTAGCCAGTCACCCACCATCCTAATAGAACGACAGAACATGATCATTGATCAGTTAATTTGCCCATTTTCAATATGCTTTCAAAATCATGCTTATGGCCTGCACTGAATATACCCGATTGTTTCAGGTTTGATTGATTCTTCCTGTGAGAAAATGTCCCTTAAGTGTTGTCCTCCACATTTTTGTTGAAAATGTTCACTGGTTTTCAGACTGCACGCTGGTATACAGCTGTCCAGTGATCCCTAAAATATGTAAAAATTGGCTAATCCCAGATTGACATATTTAACTTGTAATATTTTAAAGAAAAAGGGAACCCAAAGGCAATATGTCAGGGACCTTGGGTGCATAAGCTATTACTAAAGACAGTGGTCCCTAGACAGTCACGGATTTCAAGCAGATAATAAACATAAGCTAGATAGACTATATGTTCTTTGTCCAGCCGGACCGGATTTTAATAACTCCAATAAGTGCATTAAAGTGAAATCAAGTCCGATTTCAAGTGGGACACAGCCTGTATCCAACTCAGATACATAGACAAACAACAAATAAGGGAAAGTTTTTCAGGCAAGGAAAGTGAGGGGGTTTCTGCATATCATACAGTTAGGCAGAATTAGATTAAGGTACCATTGTACATCATGGTGCACAATATTTCAAATACATATGGTACATTGGGTGGCGACGACATTTCGATCCTTAAAGCAAAAAATCATGGGATCATCTTCAGGACTTAAAAATAAGCATGCCTGCATGGGAACAGTACTTGACATTTGTTACAATCATGTCTAAATACAGAAGCAATTTCACGGTGTCAGGAGAAAATGAGTGGGAAGGAAAAGGGGAGAACAACATTAATGTTTGAAATCTGTAACTGTCTAGGGACCACTGTCTTTAGTAATATATTTAACTTGTAAGCCATAGTACATAATGTAAAAATTACACCCTAGACAAGAAAAGTTACAAGTCATCCCCAAAAATATTATCAGAAGCAAACATTTTTTTAAATATAAATGCAAAAAAGATAAAGAAACACAGTACACTAAATAAAATGCCACTAATGCATTGGAAACACAAATATAAAATCCTTCATAAATAAAAACATATCTATTCTCTCTAAATCTACTGTTAAAAAGAAACACTTTAACATAAATCAAACACTACAATATTAAAATAAATATTGCACTATACATGAAAAGCTAATAACTTAATATTTTACATTTACAATAAAATAATAATGCAATAATCCAGCACATAAACATAGTTCAAATGAAAACATAATCATTAAGTTGCGTTCACCAAAAAAGGAGATAACTGAAAATAACTCAAACTAACTGCAAATTGGCCAATAAAATCTGTTGTAAAACAAACTAACCAATAAAACTATACACCTAATTAAAAGAACATTATAAAATGGTCAAAGATTCACATACTGTTTCACATTAAAAATTAAACAACTGCAAAAAAGGACACTTTGCAGGACTGGACTAAGTAAAGCCGGAAGGAAGAAATGAAAATAGAAAAATGTCACCATTACAACTAAGTTTAAAAACTAATTAAACTGCAATGTATACTGACATATTTTGAAAACACAAATGTATAAATAAATCGCTAAACTCTATCTTTAACTATTTATTATAAACACTTCACCAAAAAAATGAAGTTGTACTCACCAGAATGCTAACTCAACACTCGCAATTCTGAACAAGGACACTTGATATCTAGGTAAAATAAACACATGTATAAAAATACAACAACCCCTAAATGCTAAAATTAACCCTAAAATCCCACCGCCCCCCCCCCAAACTAACTAAACCTCAATTTTCAAACATAACACTAAAACAAAACTTTTCGTATCAACAGAGAAGTAAGGCCCAGCTGCACAAATCTCAATACCATGTAACACAAAAGGAAGAAAATCAAGGTCATCTTGAAGCAACAGCTCCTATGTAAGTATAAAATGAAAACATTTTAATGCTTCCATTGTATTATTATTACAATAGGAGATCTGAACAAATGTATTAATAGCAAAATTATACTACTTTAAGATCAAATGGCAGAAAGAGCAAGATATATCGCATCACAGAAAGGCAGACTATTGCTATTGAATATGGGATGCATGTTCAGCCAGGAAATCACAAGCACAGCGCTCAGTTAGAGAATTGCCAGACCCGTTCATACACCGCCTGGTAGATTTGGAGTTTAATCCTGGTCTGGCAGGCGGTGCTGCGGTGGTCCCACAGCATTGCCTTACAAAGGCTCATGGGAGAGCCTTAAAAGGCACTGCCATTGGAATGCTGCAGCACTTTCCTGCAGAGCATGGAATGCACCATGTCATTCAGTCCATGCCGTGCAGGAATTGGGAGGTGCAAACATACAGTTGGAAACAACATGTGCCCCCCCCCTGCATGCATTCTCAGACCCAGATGCAATAGCAAGCTCTGTAAGGGCACGCTGAGTTGCCTCACCACCATATTTTCCATGGCGACCTCACTGCCATGGAAATGATAGCAGTGAGGCAATTCGTGATATGCTGCGACACCACCAGCATATTGCTGCCTCTGACCGTTACGCAACCGCCACAGGATCAAGGCTCTCTAGCGGTTGCAGCGGTCCTGTGGAAGTCAAACTGCCCAAGTCATAATACGATGGAAGAACCGCCAGTCTGATAGGCCATGGATCACCGCTACTACTACAGTGGCTCAATGAACCACCATAGTCAAAATCAGGCCCTTAGTTTTATGCTAAAGCTTGTTATGGTTTGGCTACAACGAAAAACCATCATAGAACAAAACCACCCCCAAAATATAATGAAGATAGAAGCCAGGCATGTACTTCATTAGTTAAAGGAAGTAAGCACCAGTTTTCAAGAACCTTCTACAAAACTTTAAAAGACATACTCCCTAAAGTCCCTTAGCTACCAGCAAGTCTAACTTTAAAATGACCAATGTCATGCACTAAAACAAGGTACAAGTCAAACCCATGCCACTCTTAGATTATACAAAGGCATTGCAGAATACCTAACCACTACACATAAGAATGAACAATTTCTGCTACGTGACAATCACAATGAGGGCAGATGAATATTGATATTTTCAACTGAGAATAACCTACTAAGCCTAAACCAATGTGAACCATGGAGGTTGGAAAGAACTTTTAAAGTATGCCCCCCACCATTCACACAGATAAACATCATATATAGTGAATATTAAAATAAGAACATAGCCCTAACTTTATCAATCCTGCCTAAAACGGAAATTTCCACACATTTTGAACTGTTAAATTACTGTTATATAAAAACTAACAATTAATCTATACATGACATTAGAATAGACTTTAAGCAGGCAATGATACAAACAATATTGAAACTATACCGACACACAGCCCTACAAGAATGCTATTATGATTTCAAACAAAGCATTTGGCGATATCTGCAACAAATGTGTAATAAATAGGTACATGCAACAAACAACACGTCTGCTTTCAAAATTAAACAGTTGATGACCCTAGCACATGTGTGTGTCACAAATACACCGAAACCCTAAAAAAAGCTGATAGAAACCCCATGTTACCATAAAAATTAGCAAAAACTAAGTCTTCTAATGGACTATTTTAAGGACATGTGGGCGAGCCGACTGCATCATTCTGCCCACAGAAACCATTCCAAATTCCAATACCATAGTGGGACATCTATGACAGCACCATGGCTCAACAAACCAGAACCAACAATGCAGTGGATTGTTGACACAATACCTTCCAAACCACATTATGACAAACCCAAACAACAATGTACAGATTAATAGAAGCTGTTCAAAAAGAACCAAACTGCCAACAACTAACAATAGTACTGGCAATAAACCACATCATGCTTAAAGTAACAAAACAAATCATAAAAATGTACAAAATGCTACAATTCAAGGTTAGACGCTTTGGAAATGCAAGAGCAGGAGACTTCCTTGACAAAACATTTATATAACTATTATTACTCACCTAGCAGTATATGTGCAAATCAAATTAAACAAAAGCAAAATCAACATATCATAACCAATTTAAAATACTAATGCATATTTAAACACTACAGAACAAGACTGGCCTTTACAAATAATGTTTTATAATATATAGTTAAAAATAATTGGCATCAAAATAAAAAGGTTGCATATGAAACATTTACAATGCAGCACACACAATAACATTCTCACATATTAATAACATTTTAATCAGGCTGAAAGCAAAATACATATATAATATAATGTAACATTTCCCAACCCAAAAGAAATAAAAATATTCAACTTAGAGTTGCACAGCTGATGCTCTTGATCTATCTTCAATTTGTTGACAAACATCCACAACAAAGTGAAAAAAATCTAAAGAATCCCAAAATAAAATGCAAAAATGCAATATCCAAAATAAACCCTCTGAATTAATCCATGTGAGTTGGAAAATTTAGAGTAAAAAACACTCCAGGTAATCCCAAAACATGGAAGGAAATTAAAAAATAATGTTGGTTTAAATAAAACCTAATACATCTCACTTTGTAAAATAATGCATTACAATTAGTTCCAAATGTTGCACTCAAACCTACAGACCTATAAAAAACATAATATACCCACCTTCACATGACATAAATCCCAAATACAACAGAAACATAACAATATAACTGTGTAAATATCATAGAAAATATCACATCTATTATAACAAAGTACTACAGACAATCCATAGATAGGCCTACCGGGCTACAGAGCACGATATCAAAACACAAACTACCACTAAACGACCATACCGGAACAAACTAACACCACAATACAAAGCAAGTATTCCTACCCACACACCCTAGCCCAAAAACCCTAAATAATAACTTAGAAAGGTTCTTACCTTATCAGTTGAACATCAATATGAAATTGCAACTGACAGCAACAAAATCTGTCTCACAATGATGTTAATATAGTACAAATTATAGCTAGTGGTAAAATAAAATGGACACTAAAGGTACGTAGAAAAAGATGATATCCTTGTAAAAATGTGTAAAAATGCTTATCAATGTATTAGACAAACAGAAATTCATATGTTATGTTTAACTTAAATAATACTACACTGGAGTACGAATCAATATAAGGTATTTTAAATATATCAATACACAATGCATAAAATATACATTTATGGACAGAAATATATATATATACTGTTTCACATTTTTTTTAAAGGCACGACTTACAACGACGCACTAAAGGCGTCAGATTTGCTATACCCTCTCCATTGTACAACATTTTGAGCAAGGTGTTGAGCACTTAAGGGCTCAGATTTAGTACTCCCAATCCAATCTAATCTGTTTTGAGTAAGCCTTTGGAGACTAAAAGGGTGAGATTTACTATTCCAAAATACTATATGCATTATACAAAAACACTTAAAGTTTAAAAAAAACACCATACATTTTTATTTAAATAATTAGTTAATAAATATTCTGAATTTAGATAAACACTGTATAAATTAAACATAACACAATATAAAAAAACATACCAAACATGATTTACAAAATAAAATAAAAAAGCAAAACCTAACATTATAAAGGTAAATATTTATAATAACATTTAAAATAAAACACATTTTAATATTTTGTTAAAAAATGTAAATATCAATTGTAAATTGTGTGAAACAACTTTAAAAATAAATAAATAAATAAATGTTAGGGTATGCAATTGTTAGAAAATTGCCCTCTCTGAAGGGTCAGCCCAAACGTTTTGCCTTTCTTTTTCTTTTTTTTACCTTCTTTTTGTTGGCTTTCTGACTTTGGGCACTTTACCACTGCTGACCAGTGCAAAAGCGCATGTACTTTCTCCTCTAAAGATGGTATATTTGGTTTACACCTGTTTGGCATATTTGATTTACCTGTAAGTCCATTGTAAAATTGTGTACTATATACCCAGGGCCTCTCATTTAAATGCTACTAGTGGGCCTGCCGCATTGATAGTGCAACCCAGAGAAGTAGCCTTTCAAACCTCTCCCAGCCCCGCTACTGCAGGGCCTGCATGTGCAGGTTAATGCCACCTCCATCCTGTATTTAGAAGTACTTCCCATGCTTGAAACTCCCCTTTCATTACATATATCACCCTGAAAGAGGGCAAAGAACCCCAGATGGAGGGGAGAGGGAGGAATGGCTCACTCCTGACTCCTGTCCAGCCCAAGGGTACATACCCTGGGTTGGAGGACCAGTTGTAGGATACCACCCCTGAACTGGTAGGAGATGCCGTGGAAAAGGATGCAAAGCACCTGGGGCTACCGCTCACACTCTGAGGTACTACAGAGGGCAGAGACCCATGAATGGCCTGGGGCCTGGCTCGTGACACTGACAGCTGTCAGTGGCCTCTGCTGGATGTTGTCCTTGAGGACAGAGTTTTCCTTGAGTTGGGGACAGAAGTCAGACCCAAGGGATCTAATGGGTTACATCACATTGTTGGCCATGGTGGTATTATCTGTCTACTGGGATGCATCTGTAATCAAGTTAAAAATTGATGCTACACAGATGGATCCCACAGGTAAGAAGAAGGATTCCCCGTGGGTTAGCTGAGGTTGCCCCAGAGAGCATAGAGGGAGGGATCCAACTGAGTTAAGAGAGGCTTATAACTATCAAGTACTACTGAAGTAGTGGGCCATTGTCCAGGTTCTAGTGCCCTAATGAGGGAAAGCCATCAAGGTATTGAATAGGCTACCCTGGCATTAGGCTAGGAGGGTCATGTTGGAAAATGTCCCTTTCTGAAGGGTCACCCAAAACATTTTGTCTTTCTTCAACTCTTTTTCTGGGCTTCTTTTTGTTGGCTTTAGGACTCTGGGCATATCACCACTGCTTACAAGTGCTAAGGTCCATGTGCTCTTGCCTCTAAACGTGGTATATTTTGTTTATACCTGTTTGGCATATGTGATTTACTTGAAAATCCCTTGTAAACTGGTATATACCATATACCCAGGGTCTGTAAATTAAATGCTACTAGCAGGCCTGTAGCACTTATCGTGCCACCACAAAAGTAGCTTTTAAACCAGTCTCAGGCTTGTCACTGCAGGGCCTGTGTGTGCAGTTTATTTTCATCTTGACTTTGCATTTAAAACTACTTGCCACGCTTGAAACTCCCTTTTTATTACACATAAGACACACCTAAGGTAGGCCCAAGGTAGCCCTAAGGGCAGGATGCTGTGTAAATAAAAGGTAGGACATATACGGTTGCGTTTTGCATGTCCTGGTAGTGACAAACAGCCTAAGTCATTTTTTACTACTGTGAGGCCTACTCCTCTTATAGTTTAGCCTAGGAAAATATATAATACTTTTAAGCTGTAATTTCTGATCAGATAAGAGTAGCTCTTTCATGTTTCATATATTGGAATGGTAATGACAAATCCACCTTACTGCTGAAGTTTAATTTCACATTACTGTTTTAGAAATGCTACTTTTAGAAGGTTGACATTTCAATGTGCTTATATCGCTGTGTGCTTTGCAGCCTGTCTCCAGTACATGTCTGGTCTGGGTGACAGATACCCTTTGTGCATTCCTCCTAGACAGCACAACACAGGCAGGATAATTATGTCTGAGTACCCATCTTCATACATCTGCATTCTGATGGCCTTGCCTGAGCAGGGTGGAAGGGATGGGCTAACTAACACTTCACTTGAATAGGCCCTTTCCTGTCTCCACACAAAGGACTGATTACCTCCCACAGATAGCCTGGCAGATAGGACTGGTTTGAAAGCAATATTTGTGCTCTTCAGAGAGCTGCTCAAAAGTCATCTCCACAACAAAGGCTACTCTACTACACTTGTAACTGAAGCCCTGGCAGAAGAATAGCTGTGCGGTTTAAAAGATTCAACTGGACTGCTGATCTTTGCTGTTTATTGGCCTGCTGCCTGCAGCTTCTGGCTCTGCTGAAGGAGAGTAAAACTACCCAAATGCTTTGGAACCTGCTCTTTGCCTCCGGAGACTAATGCAGCAGACAGCATATCATCACTGCTGCAGCTTGGTGAGATCAACGCATCCCCTTAACTGCCTGACAGAATCCAGTGCATCGTTCAGTGCCGAACTGACACATCGCTTTCACTGCTTGGAGAAGACAAACACATCCTGCACCTGTGGTCCTTACCATCGATGCATCTCGCTGTTTGTGACCAGGAAATGTACTTTGTGCACCAGGGCCTGCATGTGTCCTATAACAAGCTGGTGCTCCATCATGGTCGGCCCGAACTTTGACTTTGCCCCAGTCCAGCGCAACTTAAAATGACCTGTTCAGCGCTACTTGCTTCTTAGTGCTTTATTGCTTATTCCTTTGAAATTCAATATATTAAGTTCTATGTATTAGATTTTTGTCATTTTGGTCTTATTTTGTTCAGAATATAATAATCTTATTTCTAAACATGTGCAACTCTTTTTGTGGGATATTCATTGGGTTACTCTGTGTTGCACAAATACTTTACATAAGCCTGACTGCACTGTGCCAGGCTCCAGAGGATTAGTACAGGTAATCTGTTAGCATGTATCTAGCTTAACCTGACTAAGTGGCGGTTTTTGCCTGGGCTAGGTGCATACTTCAGCCAACCAGGAATCCCATTTCTTATACTGGTATATTTGACTCCATAGGCAGACTTGGCAGACTTTTCAACTGCTATGCGTTTAAGCTTGTTGAGCAGAGTTCCAGCCAAATTTCGCCACCTGGTGAGTAGTTAATTTTTTTCTTGTGCACAGCTAGCAAACAGCAATTATCCCAATGGTTATCCATTACTCGTGAGGGTCAGTGTGCTAGTGGGGCATCACCTCCTGATCCTAGGTGTATTTAACATTGATAGGTCAATGTCTCCTCACCTGCGCAATTCATAGTCCAAATAGGTTTGCTCCTTGTGTTTGTTTTGTTTCAATTGAGTTTCTGACATATTTGACATCTACAAATGTACACATTTTTTCAAGATAATATTTCAGAAAATGCCAGTATTTATTTGTTCGCTCAAAAACTCATTCATGGTGCATATATGCAACATTTCTTTTATGGTAATCGTTACTTGGGGCCCCAATGCATTTTGGGTCTTTATTGGCTCTTCATCAGGGGGTTTATTTCTCTGAAAAAAAAGAACAAACAAAAGGAATGAGAGAACGTGCTTTCATTGTGATTACTCATTAACATTCTCTAATCATTCATGTAATTCATGTCACTGTCATAACGATGTAAACAATAAATGAATTCCTCCAAAGTATACATATCCAAGTCGATTGTTGTCTGTCTTTCTAAACCCTGTAATGACCATACGCGGCAAGTTTCAATTCCCTTGCAATAGCACTCTTAAATACAAACTCTGTTTAAATATGAGCTCTATTTAAATTCTGAGCTGTTAATTGACTCCCTCTCAAAGTCAATAATCTACACTGTCGTTGCTAATACGCCACCCAAAGAAATTGCGTCAATGTCTGAAATACACTAATCTTTCCTTTCAAAAAGCATTCTCCTGTTAAATCTTCTTTGGATTAAATGGTTCATTATCCATTTGGAAACAAAATTGTATTTGTGGTAATACAGAACTTTCCCTCTGAATTGACATGAGGTGAACAACAGAGTTTTTATGGCGTATTAAGCTCCCGCCATGTGTACTGGTTATTTTTGTCCCAAGAACTCATAATCATCGAAAGATGACTTACTCTCTTATATTGATAGATTTTCATATTTCCTATGTGGAAAATGTGGTTAAGAATCGATTTGAAGATGTGGTTGGTTTAAATGATTGAAATGTATGGTAAGTTTATATGAAGGTGTAATTGAGTGCTTCCATGTGGCAGTCAGGGTATCAATGGAGACAGGTGAGCATAGGATGCAGCATGGTTCATATCCGGAAAAGGCAGTTGGCAGCTGCAACAAATTGGGGTAGCACTAGTGCCTCTGGTACCCTGCTCCTGCGAGGCCAAGCATGGAGCCAGGAGCAAAGCATCCATTGTAGAGTTAAAGTTGCAATGCAACCAGCCTACCCTCTTCCAAACTAAGTAAGAGCCGCATAAGATGGAGAAGGGGCTCACACTTTTCTTAATACCTTATCAGTGCTGCAGCTCATGTTCCTGGCACTGTGTGGACTCTTTTTGGGCCACAGGACTTAACGCTCAAAACCAAGCAAATACATTGGCATTGAAAAATGCTGCCCCCACCACCCAGATGTCACAGCACTGCCTTGTGCCTCCGTGGCGAGTAAACTCTAGTGCAGTCAGCCATATGTTCAGTTGCATGTGATTTACCAGCTATGAAAAATGAGTTACAGGTTTTTGTTAATGCAGCTTTGTGGGTTTATCTTTCTGTTTACTGTTGGTGGGGCAATGCCCACTATGCCCCTAAATACCAGACACCATTGAGTCTCAGAATGGCTCTTTATGCACTTTTCTTGGTACGTTGTTGGAGGCTGGTCTCACTTTGCACAGAGAGAAGTGCAAGTTCTTGGTAAGTGAAGTAGAATACCTGGGATATCGTATTTACAGTAAAGGAGTGAGACCAAAACTCAACCTTGTAAGTGCCATTGTAAATGCCCAAACACCCATTTATAAGGATAGTTTGCGTTCTTTCATGGAAATGGTTGAGTATCATGCTAAATTTGAAAAGGATTTTGCCACTAAATATGAACCTTTGTAAGTTTTACTCAGGAAAGGGTAGACACTCGAGTGGGGAGTTCCTCAAAATAATGCATACTTTGCTATTAAGGCTGAGATTGCAAATGCAAACATTCTAACCCCATTTCAGTGCAATTTAAAGACCATACTCACTGCAGATGTCAGTGCAGTTGGAGTGGGTGCCGTCCTGACACAAATGCATGGTGGTGTTGAAAAAATAGTGGCCTTTGCATTCCGCTCTCTCTCAAACACTGAGAGGAATTATTCTGTCATCGAGCGGGAGGCATTGGCAGCTGTACGGGCAACTTCTCACTTCTGCATGTTCATTTGTGGCTCTAGAGTTATCTAGAGCGGATCAGTGTCAAAGTGCAAGTGCTCCCTGTGTAAATTGCTGTTACAATTGGTTCTCCCTGCTTTGCATATTTGATTTACTGGTACGTGCACTGAAGTGTGCCAGGGGCTGTAAATCAAATGCTACTAGTGGGCCTGCAGTGCTGATTGTGCCACCCACATAAGTAGCCCTGAAAAGGTATCTCAAATCTGCCACTGCAGTGTCTGAACGCAGTTGTTAACTGCCATGTCGACTTGAAAAGTGCACCCACTTACCAGGCCCTAACATTCCCTTTTCTTACATGCAACTCACCCCTATGGTAGGGCCAAGGTACCCCCATGGGCAGGGTGCAGTTGTTGTAAATTGGCAGCTATTAGGTTAGCATTCGCTGAAGCTACGTGAGTTTTCATTGTTATGTTGACCGGTTTTTCAGAGGCCCTTTTGTATTCACGGCCTCTATTTTGAGTATCTACACTACCTTGTGGTCACCATGCTCTTTGTCCTACCTCCTCGCTAGTTGACCGCATGGTCTGCCCAGCAACAGGCTATATTTAGCTTATGGTCAAGGTTTACGCATGTGCAATCAACCCACATCTGTTACTAATCGATCACTGTTGAAAGATGTTTCCCCAACTGGTCAAGTTGTTGAACTCCTCCCACATGTTGGACGTGTTCCAAAAATGTCCTTATATGTACATGAAATCGTCTTATGTGTGTGCCGCCTACTTTTCAAACCCTTGTATGGGTATAAAAGGACCATGTGCCTTCTGTTCGAGGTGTCCTGCATTACCGAAGGGTGCTGTTTGAATGTACCACCACCCCATGGGGTCGTAATAAACTTATCTTTTGTATTACAGTTTCCATGCCAACTTCTATTCTAAAGTATCGTGAGTTATTTGCAGTGTATGTAGGTTCGTTAAAACTTGATATGACAAATTGGCGCCCGAATAGGAACTCATTGGCGACTCGGATGCCCGAAGGACTGGTCGAGACGAAGGATTGGAAACTCGCCCTGGACGCAATCGCTGCCAGAAGAGACCTGAGTCTTGGCATCTACGGCGTTTTCCCTTTCTTTCCGATCTGGCCTTCCAGGCGGCGCCGGTCCTCGACTGAGATCTTGATCACTTGATTGCCGTGCAGTGACCGTTTGGTCGATTCGGGAACTTGGCAGTTGGAATCTGGACGGTTGGGATGATCAGTAGGCTTTTGATTGGTAAGGTAGTCTACTGACACTTACTGTGGCTTTTTGAATTTGCATGCGTTAGCTAACATTTGTATCTATGCTTTGTATCATATGTGGAGTGCATCTCACACAGGCAGGTAATGTGGAGATATTTCTCTGATCGTATATTTGTTTGAACGGCACAACGTATGTAAAATACTTTAAGTGCTACTTTACGTATATTATTGCATATTTTGCAATAGTTTTTTCGACATGCCTATTCTCAGCACATTTCGAAAGATGTGTTGTTTTTGTAGTGGTACCAGTTTACGACTAAATGAATCACAGCCGGCTCCCCCAGAGGGGACACCTAATAGGGAAATGTATGTTAAATTTGGACTTCCTCCCATAATGTATAGTACATTATGGCATTGTTACACCAGAAAGGATCCTGAGTTACGCTGGCCAATGCATGGGTCATTTGATTTATGAAAGGTTCAGTATGTGGAGCAGTTTCAGTGCAGGTCTAGATAGGATATGTTTGATTGTGTG
This sequence comes from Lissotriton helveticus, assembly GCF_964261635.1. NCBI lineage: Eukaryota > Metazoa > Chordata > Amphibia > Caudata > Salamandridae > Lissotriton > Lissotriton helveticus. The sequence continues at coordinate 61,396,281 of NC_136060.1, read as the reverse complement.
CGTATGTGGGAAAAAGCAGTGCGTGAGTGAATGAAGCTTGAGCAGGCCTTGGCAGACAAAGAGCAATGGAAGGCTGCCCATGTCAAAGCTTTACAGCTACAGGATAAGGAAATACAGGTGCAAAAAGAGAGGGAGGAAAGGGATCATAATTTACAGATCAATGGTCAATTCCCTGCTTGGCGTCCACTTTATCCTGTCCTTAATAATCTACCCGATGATTTTTCATTATTAGATCATTCTCCACCACCATATGCAATGCCTACGGCCCCGGACGCGGACGACGACGACGACTCCTCTGACGATCGGGACAAAGGGCAGGGTACTCGTTCCATTCTCCCTGCCCCTCGTGCTTCCGATTTATGATCTCTCGCTCGTAAAATTAGTCCTAATACTGCTTCTACTCTTGATGTTTTAGAGGGTATGAAGGGGTGGTCGGACAAGGAGCGGTCATATTTTTTGGAACATTTGGCTGCAGAAATTATCGAACGATTTAGGAAATATTCGCCTGAGTTAGAACCTAAAGATGTAGCAGATGATGATATGGAATCTGCCACCAGTACAGGGTCACAACCCATGTGGCCAATGCTCGGTATGCCCCCAAACAAAGAAGACCTTAATGATTGAGATAGGTACTCAGAGACCGTGGATTCTCAAAAGTCACACCAATTGTAACTCAGACAAATTGATATACTTAATCACATGTCCTTGCTCCCTTCGCTATGTAGGGATGACCATCAGAAGGATAAAACTCAGAATAAACGAACATAAGAGCACAATTCGGTGCAACAAACAGGCGACCAGACTGACCACTCATTTTATTCAAATGAGACATGCTCCGGAAGAAATGTGTTGGACAGTTCTGGAAACGCCCTGGGTGCCGCCACATATCAAAGATATCACCAGATTTCTCTTCATTAGAGAACAGAAATGGATTTACAGATTAAAAAGTGACACACAAGGTTTGAATGACGAGATCCCGTGGGTGTCCATTTAAATAGAATATTACTATTCTATGTAGTTGTGCATTACCTGTGGATTTCAACAAACAGATGATGTTAATCACCACAAACTTTTATATGTCTATTGACTTGTTTTCTTTATAACTATTTGTTGTATGGGTTGCCTTAGGTATAATCTAACATACGTTTTATGTTACTAACATCATACGTCCCGGTAGTATTTTCCTCCATATGAGAACTATCCAACATGTATATAAATTGGCTCTATATAGGATTAAAGAACAGTTAGTTTGCGGTGATCAGATGTTGTCACCTTCTGTTTAGTTACATCTACAAACTACACCTGTGTACACATCTATCAAAATAGTAGCTACTCTTTTGGTGATCCTCGAAAACATGTTATGAATCACAGTGAAAAATTTCTTTTGTCTTCTGCCATAAATATATTGAGCTTAAAAACGACAAGGCAGCGCTAAATTTTTTTTTTTTTTCACTATATATATATTTTTTTCACTTTATATTGTTGATTATTCTCTGCTCAAAATGCAGGGTTTTGCCCCGTGATATATATTCACATGGGATATTTCTCGATAGTTTGCCCACTTTTCTAGTTGATAAGATCAGGCGCAACTATCTAACCATATGTTTTTGCATAATACATCGTGCATCAACGAGACTCTCTTTTCTCGATACGAGGGTTTTCAGCCCGTGTTTTCCATCGCTCGCTATTGGCTGGGGTGTAGTCCAATGAACGGTGTTTTCAACATTGATGACGGGCCATCGGCATTTTGTTTGCCCTTTCTGGTCCGCAACGACATGTGATTATTTTCTAGACCAGGATTGGTCGACATGCCGTACGAAAAACATTCCTTCTCCCAATTAGCGATTCCTTGGTACGTATGACGGTTTTTATTTTCGATGCTTCTGTGGCGATGATAACATTTCCCAGTCTGGTCCGCAGTAACATGTGACTATTTCTAAAGTCATGATTGGCGTATACACTATAGAAATACATACTGCCTCTACCAGTCGGTACCTGCCCCCGTGGCTCAGGACGAAGCCAGAGGTACCGACGGAGAGGTGAGTAATGGTAGCCTGACGGGTGCTCTGGCGTATACTCTCTGTATATCCAGTGACTTATGCCGCTATAAAGACTTTGAATTTAATGAATGTTTATGCTGGGACAACGTGTTTTTACCCATTTTTTCATTAAATATACTAATATCGCTATCCTTTTGGCCAATGTTTGATGCTAGTAGGGTTTTTTTCATAAACTCGATCTTTTTATGTATTTGATTCACCTACTATATATTTTTACACACTGTGGTCGTCAACTGTGAGCCTTAGTGGATACCGCTCTCCATATCTTCTTCAGAACTGAATACCAAGGTTCAAATTAAATTAGATTTTGTAAATATAGTGAATCGATGGGTATTGGCATCACTTGAGGAACAAACCAATACTACCATTTAATTATTATTATTATTTTTTTCACTAATTTAGAGCGGGGCCTCCATTTCCTGAGCAGTGGCCAGGAGAGGTGAAGTGTGCTCCCATGAATCATTGGGTGAGTGATCTCAAATTACCAAACATGCTTACTATGTCTTAGAAGGTTGACTTATGAGCAACAATTTATAGTAGGCTAGCAATTATTGTTCTATGTGTCTGCTACATGTATGTTTCTCTGTTTGAATTTTTTCAGGAAAGAATCCAATAGAACTTTGAACCGGATAGAGAGACGCAGGAGGTTCTCCGCGCATAACAACACATCCGGTATCATTTGGTGTAATTAAATTTGTTTTGCACATTTTCTTATTGCAGTAGTGTATTTATAGGTCCTGATGAAAGCCAAGAGGGAATGTCCCTGTTAAATGGCAGAAACATGTTGACCACTATACCATCTAATTCTGACAGTTATTATGTCAAACTGTCTTACACTTTCCTTTTAATATTGACACCATGATTGTTCCCTATTAAAATTTTCCTTGTTGTCATGGTAGCCAATTTTAACATTTTATACTTATTTGTTTTTCACTTTTCTGCACTGCAAGTAGTATCCCACACCATTTTGTGGCGGCCAAGCACCAGCAAACTCACCGCAGCGGACGAACATGAAATACATGGCAGTCGATGTCAAAGCACCGCAGTGATGCCAAATACTGCATAAACAAAGTAGCCCTGCCCCCAATAGATACAACACACACACACACAGATACAGAAATGTCAAACAAATATACAAAACAACATAACCACACCCACAACACACCTGACAACCACAATCCAATTGGACACACCCACACAGCTGAGTACAAAGCCACCCCTCCACTCACCACAATCCTTTGCATCTTTCCAGAACAGAAGGCCACACACCACATCTGAGAGGAGAGGCAAAATCGCACACCACACACACCCACCCACCACCACCATCAACACCACCATCACACCATCACAATCAAACCCCCAGCACATAACACACCTCATCACCACACCCCTGCACCCACACACCCCTTCACCCACAAACACCTCAACCTCCCCACACCATGACATCACAAAAAATGCCAAAATTCACAGAGAGTGAGTTGACAGTCATGGTCAACGAGATTGTGAGAGTAGAACCACAACTATTTGGTAACCTAGTCCAACAGACACCATTAGCCACCAGGACACAAATGTGGGAAAGGATAGTCCAAAGGGTGAATGCAGTTGGGGCCACCCCAAGATCCAAGAAGGAGAACATGAAGCGGTGGCATGATCTCAAGAGGGTTGTCAAGGAAAGGAGGAGCAAGAACTGGACGCTGGCAAACGCGACTGGCAGTGGCCCTCCCATCCCACCGAAGACATTCACACCATGGGAGGAGAAGGTGCTTGCTATCCTGCTACCTGAGAGTTTCACAGGAGTAGCCGGGGGAGCGGAGGCTGGTAAGTACCGACAAATGTGTAACACCACATTGAATTTTACCTCCTTGCAATACCCAACCACCAATACACTGTCCATCCCTAACCAACATGTAGCCAGCCATTCTGCTGAGGAGGCCTGTATGGGGCCAGAATGTCAGTACAACAACTCCCAGCATGCCCCCCTGTCCCACAGCCCAGCAGCATGGAGGCCTCCCCCAGCCAGGAGCAAGTGTCAGCCATTGCACTGTTTAACAAACAAACTTACAGGTTGGTAGCCATCTTCACTTGGAGGCTGTTTGTGGGTGTGAGGGAGGGAGGGAGGGAGGGAGGCCTGTCTCACTACTCCCAGCATGCCCCCCTGTCCCACAGCCCAGCAGCATGGAGGCCTCCCCCAGCCAGGAGCAAGTGTCAGCCATTGCACTGTTTAACAAACAAACTTACAGGTTGGTAGCCATCTTCACTTGGAGGCTGTTTGTGGGTGTGAGGGAGGGAGGGAGGCCTGTCTCACTACTCCCAGCATACCCCCTTGTCCCACAGCCCAGCAGCATGGAGGCCTCCCCCAGCCAGGAGCAAGTGTCAGACATTGCACTGTTTAACAAACAAACTTACAGGTTGGTAGCCATCTTCACTTGGAGGCTGTTTGTGTTTGTGAGGGAGGGAGGGAGGGAGGCCTGTCTCACTACTCCCAGCATGCCCCCTGTCCCACAGCCCAGCAGCATGGAGGCCTCCCCCAGCCAGGAGCAAGGGTCAGCCACTGCACTGTTTAACAAACAAACTTACAGGTTGGTAGCCATCTTCACTTGGAGGCTGTTTGTGGGTGTGAGGGAGGGAGGGAGGCCTATCTCACTACTCCCAGCATGCCCCCCTGTCCCACAGCCCAGCAGCATGGAGGCCTCCCCCAGCCAGGAGCAAGGGTCAACCATTGCACTGTTTAACAAACAAACTTACAGGTTGGTAGCCATCTTCACTTGGAGGCTGTTTGTGGGTGTGAGGGAGGGAGGGAGGGAGGCCTGTCTCACTACTCCCAGCATGCCCCCCTGTCCCACAGCCCAGCAGCATGGAGGCCTCCCCCAGCCAGGAGCAAGTGTCAGCCATTGCACTGTTTAACAAACAAACGTACAGGTTGGTAGCCATCTTCACTTGGAGGCTGTTTGTGGGTGTGAGGGAGGGAGGGAGGCCTGTCTCACTACTCCCAGCATGCCCCCCTGTCCCACAGCCCAGCAGCATGGAGGCCTCCCCCAGCCAGGAGCAAGTGTCAGCCATTGCACCCTGCACACTCACCTTACAGGTATGTAACTACCGTATATCTTCATGAAGTATGTGTGTGTAGAAATCAAATAACTATTGTACGCAATGCATAGACAATCAACCTTTATGACTCCATGATGTAACTCTGCACTATGTAATGTAACACGGTGTTGCCATGATTTGTACAACTGATGACTGCAAATTGCACTAGTGTACAGACAGCTGATGATACGCAGATGACACAAACACTGACCACTCCCCATCTACTCCACAGGTGATGAAGAACTCACTGCTGGGGACAACACCAACGACCAGCAGAGCCAGTCTCCACCTCCGGCACATGGACTCACAGATGCCGACTCCCAGGACAGTTTGGATGATGAGCTCCAGGCCGGCCCATCTGGTGTTCCACAGAGCCAGTGGTCCCAGGCCCCCATCCTCCCCACCACCACCTCTGCTGCAACAACAATGCAGCAGACCCCTGCTGTCACGGCCTCTGCCTCCACCGCAACCACCACCGCAGCCACTGCCACCAACACCACCACTACCACCAGTACCACCTGCAGCACCCTCCCTGTCCCTAGGGATGACCAGCCCACACCAACAACTGTGGAGGGCAGGGAGCCAGTGCGTGGCGCACCAGTGGCGAGGGAAGAGGTCCGTGGCAGCAGAGCAGGCGGGAGGGCCAGGGTCAACACCAGACCTCGGGAGGAGTGGACACCATCCCTGGACCACTTCACCAGAGTTGTGGATGCCTACCAAGAGGTCCAGGGACAAAGTGGCCGGTCGGATGAACTATTATGGGAGCTCATCCTGCTGATGAGGTCCATCGATAACCGCCTGGGACAGATGGTGGACCTCATGGGCCAGCAAGTGGCGTTGCAGAGGGACAGGCCTGTGTCCCAACCATCACCGCCGTCCCCTCCTGTTATGTAGCAGGATGACAGTCCACCATTCTCCCCTGCGCCAACAGAGAGGGGCGAGTCCTCTGACGCCGCTGGCCATTCAGCAGGCCCCCCACCGGCAAAAAGATCTAGGGGGCGTCAGAAGAAGAGCCTGGGAGTCTCTGGAAGCAAAGCACCTGCCACACGCCAGTCACGGAGCCAGCCGTGAAGACAACCCTCTCCCCAACTGCATTCATTGTTTGGACTGTCTTTCCCCACATTGCCTTGGCAATGGCACCTGTCTGTTGGACTGGGTCACCACATCCATGTGGTGTCTACTCTTGCATCTCTGCGACCATGACTGTCAACTCACTGCTCATTCCCCACCTTCCTGTAAATATTCCCGCACAATTCACATGTCCACTCCGTAAATAAAATACCTGACACTCCAGATTTTGTGTATTGAATTCTTTAGTGCAGTATTTACATTGATGATAATGTCCATGATGTGTAAACATGATGTACAGTATGCAGGGCAAGAACACTCTGGAGCACCTAGGAGACACAACAGAACTACAGTCACTGGTCTCATCATGCCAACACACACAGATCACTGCTCCACAAATATCCAAATTATCACAGGTACACTACACATTGTCTAGCTGATATGCACAAATATGGTCCAGAATACATCTCCGTACGTAACGTCCATTCCAACAATACCATACATAGGTGACAGAACATGTGGCTATTGGGAACATCTGCGCATATCCATTCACAACAAAAGCTACCACACTAGACTATGTAGACGTTGTAACTTGTCACACACCTTCAAGTGAAGTAGCGTTGGATTAGCTGCTGGCGTAGGTCAACTCCTTCCTCCTCTCCACTGTCCTCTTCACTGGATTCAGGTCCCTGAGCAGGTTGTGACCTTGGTTCCTCACCATCGTCCAGGAGCAGGGGGACCCCCTTGTGGATGGCCAGGTTGTGTAGCATACAGCATGCCACAACGATCTTGCACACCTTCCTAGGCGAGTATGCGAGTGCGCCTCCAGTCCTGTCAAGGCACCGGAACCTTGACTTCAGTAGGCCAAAAGTCCGTTCAATTACCCGTCGTGTCCTGCCATGGGCCTCGTTGTAGCGGATGTCTGCTGGTGTCTGGGGATTCCGGAGTGGGCTCAACAGCCATGGCCTACTGGGATATGCAGAGTCCCCTGTGAATGAAAAACACCCATAGGAATGTTGTACGGCCACAGTAAAGCCAGTGACACATAGCACGTGATAGCAGTAGTGTAACTCACCCACAATCCAGGCACGTTCGGGATGCAGATTCTCCATCATCCGTGGCACCATGCTGTTCCTCATAATGGGCCGAACCGGGATACTTTGCACACACATGTGATATTGTCATGTCCGCAAGGCACACCACCTGCACATTCATGGAGTGGTAGTGTTTGCGGTTCCGATAAATGTGCTCCGTCGCCTGCGGTGCCACCAGAGCCACATGGGTGCAATCTATGGCACCGACTACATGTGGGATGCGCCCAAGTGGATAGAAGTCCCCCTTAACGGCAGCCAATTCACGTCCCCTGGGGAAATGTATGTAGCTATTGCGATATATCATCATGGCCTCAAGTACATCCCTCAGCACCATGCTGAACATGGGCTGCGACATCCCCCCAGCGTTAGCCACGGTCTCTTGGAAGGAACCAGTCGCAAAGAAGTGTAGTGCTGCCATTACCTTGTAGGTAGGTGTGAATGCCGTAGGATAGTGACGGAGAGGCTGCAGGTGGGGCTCCAATAGATCACACACGATCTTCAATGTCGGTCTGTCCAGCCTGAATTTCCTGATGATTGCCTCATTCTCCATGTCCTCAAGCACAATCAACTGACGTAGGAGATTTGGCCTCCTCCTAGTTTAGGATTATAAAGAATGGGTCAATGACAAGCATCATGAGATGGCCATAGCACAAAGCCTCAATGATGTAATGGGAAAACAACAAGGGCCAGAGAGATGCATGGCACATCTGGTTACATGGCTGGCCAATAGCTACACACAGAGGGCAGGCCTCTCCAGTGACAATACCCAAGTGACAGTAACACATCGGGTAATGTGAAAGTGGATATAATATATGAACTTTTGACATGCGCAGACATGGAGCTACTAGAGCCACAAATGTAATGTGACTTAACATGTCTGTCATACCCATCTGCCGTACCTGCCACACCTCAATGCATCATGTACATTCTGCAACCATTCATTAACACAATGATCACAGTAGCAGGGACACTCCTGGTTGTGTGCATGATCAGTTGTGAATCCACAAGTCAGGTACGATACAATGCAGTGCCACCAGCCCGGTCAAGGTCTGCACTGACCAACAACACATTAAACCTCACGACATCTATGTAGAGCACCTGACGTCTGTCAATCATCATCACACATCAAAACCCTGACTAAAAAGGCACAAACACATGCTAAAGTGGCTCACACTGAACGTGCGTCCTCCTGTGGATGCAATGGCTGTGTGGCATCGTGTGTACAATGATGTGCCCTACACCATGTAGCTGCAGGGTACTTATACATTGTCCAGGATTGACATACACAGCAATGTGGACGAAAATGCCAGAACCTACCGCCGGTCCCCGGCGTTGTGACCCCCGCACCACCATCTACCCAGCCAAGGTAGCCATTGGCACATGGACTTGTGTACATGCCGGTGGCTATGCTCCGCCGCATGAGTCGCGGTACCTACCGCCGGTCCCCAGCGGTGTGACCCCAGCACCACCATCTACCCAGCCAAGGTAGCCATTGGCACATGGACTTGTGTACATGCCGGTGGCTATGCTCCACCGCATGAGTCGCGGTACCTACCGCCGGTCCCCAGCGGTGTGACCCCAGCACCACCATCTACCCAGCCAAGGTAGCCATTGGCACATGGACTTGTGTACATGCCGGTGGCTATGCTCCGCCGCATGAGTCGCGGTACCTACCGCCGGTCCCCAGCGGTGTGACCCTAGCAACACCATCTACCCAGCCAAGGTAGCCATTGGCACATGGACTTGTGTACATGCCGGTGGCTATGCTCCGCCGCATGAGTCGCGGTACCTACCGCCGGTCCCCAGCGGTGTGACCCCAGCACCACCATCTACCCAGCCAAGGTAGCCATTGGCACATGGACTTGTGTACATGCCGGTGGCTATGCTCCGCCGCATGAGTCGCGGTACCTACCGCCGGTCCCCAGCGGTGCATCACCGCCATGGCGCATTGCATACAGCCAATGGCATGGGTGTTCGCTGAGGCATGATGCATATTTGAAAATAGCGGAAGCTGTGCTCCGCCGCCACGGAGGCGGTCAGTGGATGCTTTTGAATGATGCACCATTGCGGTAGCGCACCCCGGACACCCGCGGTGCGTCACCGCCATGGCGCATTGCATACAGCCAATGGCATGGGTGTTCGCTGTGGCATGATGCATATTTGAAAATAGCGGAAGCTGTGCTCCGCCGTCGCGGAGGCGGTCATTGGATGCTTTTGAATGATGCACCATCGCGGTAGCGCACCCCGGACACCCGGGGTGCGTCACCGCCATGGCGCATTGCATACAGCCAATGGCATGCGTGTTCGCTGTGGCATGATGCATATTTGAAAATAGCGGAAGCTGTGCTCCGCCGCCGCGGAGGCGGTCATTGGATGCTTTTGAATGATGCACCATCGCGGTAGCGCACCCCGGACACCCGCGGTGCGTCACCGCCATGGCGCATTGCATACAGCCAATGGCATGGGTGTTCGCTGTGGCATGATGCATATTTGAAAATTTTATCAGGAACAGCGGTCCTTAGCTTAAGAAATACAATTTTTTAAATAGCAAACATAGGCTTAAATAAGTACTATGGCGTGGTTTTCCAATGTCCAGCCGGACAAGGAAATATTTATTTTCAAAGTTGTACCAGAAATTGTAAATACGTGAAACAGGGATCAAACAAACTGGCAACAAGCCTGTACCAAGTCAAGGAAAACAAACAATCAGAGGAAAGAATAAGGAAAGTTTAAAGCAGGCAAAAGAGTTGGAGCGAGTGGCGGCTTGCGTTACAATACAATCTTGTGCAAGCACAGACCAACAGTAGCTGCAATAATTATATAGAAATGAGACATGCAGTACTGTCAAAACAGTCGACGTGACGTTTCGATCCCTAGCTCCTAATTTAAACTGGGATCATCTTCAGGACTAATGTTAAAGCTATTGCCTGAATTATTAGCAGCCTGTGAAAATAAACAGGGGAAGAAGAAGGAAAACATTTTAAACGGCAAGCATTGCATATGAAGTAAGCATGTCATCCACTAATCCACGATTACATTAAAAGTGCACAAGTGAATCTTTTTAAGATAGTGCCAACTGTGTAAAAGGTATCTAGGTCGCATTGCGGGTCCATGCAAGTGTGGCGCAAGTGTCTGGTGAGTTGTGACACTAACCCGAGTAACATTACGGACATTGGTGGGCCGTGTGTTTTAGGGCAAGACGGGCGATTGGTACGTGGGGTGCCCATCTGCAAGCAACCTGGGTCGTGTGGCTAGTGCTGGTGATGTCTCGCTTGGGGGACAAGTGAGCTGGCTAATGTGAAAGAAGACAAGTACCAGATACTAACCCAATCTCCCATCAGGGGACGAGGTCCAGGATAGCCTCTTGGTAGCCCAGGGGCGGGAGTTATCTAACAAGGTAAAAAATTAGGTAAAAAAGGGCCTGTTAGAAGTGCCAATAGCACGTGGGGGGGCCGTGCGGCGGTCACATAGCCGGGCGAATAATTTACCTTGGTAATCTAGGCAGAGCCTGGAACGCGAGTGCGTATGGTGACGTAACCGGGCAGGTGAGTAACCGTAGTTGTCCTCACACAGAGCCTGAAGCGGCTTCTGTGAACCGTGGAGCCTATAAAATAAGGCAACCAGTTAGGGAGAATTGCAGGGATGTGGGAACAGCCGTTCCGGGGGCATGCAATTTACGGCGAGTTACCTGTAAGTAATATTAAGGCCCTGAAGGTAGGTTGTGCCTCTTAGAGGAATTGAACGCGGCTGCTGGATATAGCAGTCCGCCTCACGTTGATCCTAGGGGAGTAAAACAGTGAAGGGAATCAAGACCAGCGCTCAACGGTGAGAGCGTACAGTGAGGAGTTCGGTTAAGCTGGCTTACCTTAATAGGAGCGTGTGTTGGGCTTGGTATCGGGCGTCTTGCTCAATGGCAGAGGACTGGCACCGCAGCGCGGGAGGTCTTAAGTGGCATGCAGGAAGTGAGTGATAAAAATAGTGAAGGGACTAGTCTCAATAGCAAGTCTTGTGCTTGGGCGCCATTTTGGAGTGGTGAAGGGGAGTGATGTTTAGGTGAAACGGCGGTGGACATCTATAAGAGGTGAAGAAGTGATCATGGTGAACAGAGTTATACTGGTAAAATCCAATAAAATTATTCATTAGGAACAACCACTCGTTAGAAAGGATTTTTCAATGGTAATGCAGTAACTGTTATAAAATAACGTGAACAAGATCCTACATGGAAGTGTTACATTAGGCCCTTCGTTCACTTTTTCAGTTGTGCGCCAAGTAGTTCAGTGAAGGAGGGAATTGAACCTAGAGTAGGTTACATCTCACATGCTGGCTGGGGCTGAGTGTGTTAAAGCAGACTCGTCCAGTCTTCTGATCTGTTAAGTCCATCTTGAATGGAGTTGAACTGGATGATAGACTTGAGTTCCTCTTTGTTCAGTAGTGCTGCCATGTTGTCGCCCCTTGGTGGTAATTTTAATACCTTTAGGACTGTCCATTTGAGGTCATCTTCCGTGTGTCTTGAAGCTGAAAAGTGTTCAACAAGAGGGGCCTTTGGGGTTCCGCATCGAATGCGGCTTCTGTGCTGTCCAATCCTGGTCCGAATCTTTTGTGTAGTCTGTCCTATATATACTTTGAGACATGGGCACTGAATCAAATATATTACATTTTGCGTGTTACAATTCGAGAAGGAGTGACTGTTGACAGTAATGTTGTTAAAAGTGAAGGTTTTTCCTTCCATTGTCAGGTTACAAATGTTACATCCCCCACATTTCGCGTGACCAACAATGGGGGACAGACCCCATACAACATCAAGAGTGGAGGCTGTAGGTGCATAGGGTAATGTTGCCCTTACCAAATGATCTTTTAGGTTCTTGCTTTTTTTGAAAGCAAAAATAGGTTTGTCGATATTGAGGATGCCTGAATTGATAATGGGCCATTGTTTGAGTATTGTTTTCCTCAATTTGTGCGAAATGGGCGAAAATGTAGTAACGCATGCAATGCGTTTCAGCTCTTTTTTAGGTTTAGGGGTAAGCAGAACTTCTCTTGGGCAGTACCATGCTCGTTTTGAAGCATTCTTTATGATTTTGCGGGGGTACCCTCGTTCTTTAAGTTTGGATGTTAGGATCGCTGCTTCCTGAAAATAGTCGCTTTTACATGAGCAATTACGTCTAATTCTCAAAATTGAGAATAAGGCAAGGAATCACGTAGGGCCCTCGGGTGATTACTGCTGTAGGCCAAGAGAGTGTTCTTTTCTGTGGGTTTTCGGTAGAGCCTGGTGAGAAGATGACCCTCACAGTGAAAGATTGTGAGATCTAAAAATGCTATGGAATCAATGGCAGTAGTGATAGTGAATGAGAGTCCGGAACAGTTGTTGTTCATCCAACCCATTCTTTGCTAACATAGGATTTTGGCGCAGGTATATCGACGACATTTTCATTATTTGGAAACAGGACGTCGAGTACCTGCGCCAATTCCTTCACTGGATGAATAACAACTGTTCCGGACTCTCATTCACTATCACTACTGCCATTGATTCCATAGCATTTTTAGATCTCACAATCTTTCACTGTGAGGGTCATCTTCTCACCAGGCTCTACCGAAAACCCACAGAAAAGAACACTCTCTTGGCCTACAGCAGTAATCACCCGAGGGCCCTACGTGATTCCTTGCCTTATTCTCAATTTTTGAAAATTAGACGTAATTGCTCATGTAAAAGCGACTATTTTCAGGAAGCAGCGATCCTAACATCCAAACTTAAAGAACGAGGGTACCCCCGCAAAATCATAAAGAATGCTTCAAAACGAGCATGGTACTGCCCAAGAGAAGTTCTGCTTACCCCTAAACCTAAAAAAGAGCTGAAATGCATTGCATGCGTTACTACATTTTCGCCCATTTCGCACAAATTGAGGAAAACAATACTCAAACAATGGCCCATTATCAATTCAGGCATCCTCAATATCGACAAACCTATTTTCGCTTTAAAAAAAAGCAAGAACCTAAAAGATCATTTGGTAAGGGGAACATTACCCTATGCAGCTACAGCCTCCACTCTTGATGTTGTATGGGGTCTGTCCCCCATTGTTGGTCACGCGAAATGTGGGGGATGTAACATTTGTAACCTGACAATGGAAGGAAAAACCTTCACTTTTAACAACATTACTGTCAACAGTCACTCCTTCTCGAATTGTAACACGCAAAATGTAATATATTTGATTCAGTGCCCATGTCTCAAAGTATATATAGGACAGACTACACAAAAGATTCGGACCAGGATTGGACAGCACAGAAGCCGCATTCGATGCGGAACCCCAAAGGCCCCTCTTGTTGAACACTTTTCAGCTTCAAGACACACGGAAGATGACCTCAAATGGACAGTCCTAAAGGTATTAAAATTACCACCAAGGGGCGGCAACATGGCAGCACTACTGAACAAAGAGGAACTCAAGTCTATCATCCAGTTCAACTCCATTCAAGATGGACTTAACAGATCAGAAGACTGGACGAGTCTGCTTTAACACACTCAGCCCCAGCCAGCATGTGAGATGTAACCTACTCTAGGTTCAATTCCCTCCTTGACTGAACTACTTGGCGCACAACTGAAAAAGTGAACGAAGGGCCTAATGTAACACTTCCATGTAGGATCTTGTTCACGTTATTTTATAACAGTTACTGCAATACCATTGAAAAATCCTTTCTCACGAGTGGTTGTTCCTAATGAATAATTTTATTGGATTTTACCAGTATAACTCTGTTCACCATAATCACTTCTTCACCTCTTATAAATGTCCACCGCCGTTTCACCTAAACATCACTCCCCTTCACCACTCCAAAATGGCGCCCAAGCACAAGACTTGCTATTGAGACTAGTCCCTTCACTATTTTTATCACTCACTTCCTGCATGCCACTTAAGACCTCCCGCGCTGCGGTGCCAGTCCTCTGCCATTGAGTAAGACGCCCGATACCAAGCCCAACACACGCTCCTATTAAGGTAAGCCAGCTTAACCGAACTCCTCACTGTACGCTCTCACCGTTGAGCGCTGGTCTTGATTCCCTTCACTGTTTTACTTCCCTAGGATCAACGCGAGGCGGACTGCTATATCCAGCAGCCGCGTTCAATTCTTCTAAGAGGCACAACCTACCTTCAGGGCCTTAATATTACTTACAGGTAACTCGCCGTAAATTGCATGCTCCCGGAACGGCTGTTCCCACATCCCTGCAATTCTCCCTAACTGGTTGCCTTATTTTATAGGCTCCACGGTTCACAGAAGCCGCTTCAGGCTCTGTGTGAGGACAACTACGGTTACTCACCTGCCCGGTTACGTCACCATACGCACTCGCGTTCCAGGCTCTGCCTAGATTACCAAGGTAAATTATTCGCCCGGCTATGTGACCGCCGCACGGCCCCCCCGCTTGCTATTGGCACTTCTAACAGGCCTTTTTTTACCTAATTTTTTACCTTGTTAGATAACTCCCGCCCCTGGGCTACCAAGACGTTATCCTGGACCTCGTCCCCTGATGGGAGATTGGGTTAGTATCTGGTACCTGGCTTCTTTCACATTAGCCAGCTCACTTGTCCCCCAAGCGAGACATCACCAGCACTAGCAACACGACCCAGGTTGCTTGCAGATGGGCACCCCACGTACCAATCGCCCGTCTTGCCCTAAAACACACGGCCCACCAATGTCCGTAATGTTACTCGGGTTAGTGTCACAACTCACCAGACACTTGCGCCACACTTGCATGGACCCGCAATGCGACCTAGATACCTTTTACACAGTTGGCACTATCTTAAAAAGATTCACTTGTGCACTTTTAATGTAATCGTGGATAAGTGGATGACATGCTTACTTCATATGCAATGCTTGCCGTTTAAAATGTTTTCCTTCTTCTTCCCCTGTTTATTTTCACAGGCTGCTAATAATTCAGGCAATAGCTTTAACATTAGTCCTGAAGATGATCCCAGTTTAAATTAGGAGCTAGGGATCGAAACGTCACGTCGACTGTTTTGACAGTACTGCATGTCTCATTTCTATATAATTATTGCAGCTACTGTTGGTCTGTGCTTGCACAAGATTGTATTGTAACGCAAGCCGCCACTCGCTCCAACTCTTTTGCCTGCTTTTAACTTTCCTTATTCTTTCCTCTGATTGTTTGTTTTCCTTGACTTGGTACAGGCTTGTGCCCAGTTTGTTTGATCCCTGTTTCACGTATTTACAATTTCTGGTACAACTTTGAAAATAAATATTTCCTTGTCCGGCTGGACATTGGAAAACCACGCCATAGTACTTATTTAAGTCTATGTTTGCTATTTAAAAAATTGTATTTCTTAAGCTAAGGACCGCTGTTCCTGATAAAATGAGTCTGACTAATTACCCGAGGTCCTTTGCTACCTAATACGGGTTCCCTTGTTCAACATACTGTGGCATATTTGAAAATAGCGGAAGCTGTGCTCTGCCGCCGCGGAGGCGGTCATTGGATGCTTTTGAATAAGGCAGAACCAGACAACCAATTGTAGCAGCTTATTAGCTTCCTAACTACCCCAGGGGGCTATAAATCTGTGGGAGTGAGCCACACATTCCCACTGCTCGCAGAGCCTGCTGCCTGGGACCCTCTCCTGCTGCTGCCTGGGACCCTCTCCTGCTGCTGCCTGGGACCCTCTCCTGCTGCTGCCTGGGACCCTCTCCTGCTGCTGCCTGGGAACCTCTCCTGCTGCTGCCTGGGACCCTCTCCTGCTGCTGCCTAGGACCCTCTACTGCTGCTGCCTGGGAACCTCTCCTGCTGCTGCCTGGGAACCTCTCCTGCTGCTGCCTGGGACCCTCTCCTGCTGCTGCCTGGGACCCTCTCCTGCTGCTGCCTGGGACCCTCTCCTGCTGCTGCCTGGGAACCTCTCCTGCTGCTCACAGAGCCTGCTGCCTGGGACACCTCACAACTCACTTCCGCCACAGGTCTGCCATATCCACAGGGATGTCAAGAACAGATAAGATCCGTGCCAGTCCATTCACGAGTGAGGAGCTGGATGTCCTTGTGAACGAGGTGCTGGCACAGTACCCACGCCTGTTTGGTGGCCCCAATGTCGTGGTAAGTCAACATGAAGGGATCAGTAGGGCAGGGTGGTGTCAGACGTGTATTCATGATGCTGCAGTATGTGCTTTTTGATGTGGGGTGCAGACAAACACTGACAGACAAGATGTTTCCAGGTGGTGGGAGTGTGTGTTTTGCATTGTGACTCTGTCCTAGGCCTATACTTGTATGTGTGAGTGGGATTTGCTACTTTTTCGGGCAGACATAACCAACGGTTGTTTGCCTTGTAGCTGCCTGGACAGTGTCCGCTTGTGATGTAATTTCAGGGGGCCCCTGTAGTCATAGTCAGTGTGCCCCACAGAGTAGGTTCAGTGGCTGCACAGCCAAACGTTGTCCATCAGCCAACTTACATGCTACAGTTGCTTCACACTGATTAGTGGATATGCCCCATCAATGTCCTGTACTATTTCTGAATTACACAGTGCTGTCGATGCATTTGTGTTGAAGCATCATTCTTTAGTGTGATTATCATGGAGACTACGAACCTCAATGTGTGCATGCATTCACTAATGTTTATGCCATGCAGAGTGGCCTTGTGAGGGTACCCCCAGTTCTGGAGGGAGGGAGGTCACTGTGAGTCCCGATTCAGTGTCTGGCTGCTGTACTGATAGATGCTGACATATGACATTGTGTAAATGTTCATTTGGCCTTCTTTACTCTCATTCCTGCAGCTCAAGGTACACCAACGTAAGGCTGTCTGGAGGGCCATAGCAGCAAAGGTGCGAGCCCTGGGGGTATCAAACAGATGACACACACACTGTCACAAGAGGTGGGACGACATCAGCCGGCTGGCTAAGCAAGTGGCAGAGATGACCTTGGGGATGGTACCACGCACAGGGCGTGTGGCACGGCGCACCATGACTCCGCTGATGGGACGCATACTGGCAGTGACCTATCCAGACCTGGATGCACGTCTGAAGCGGCTTCAGCAGCAAGACAGAGATGGTGAGTATCCGGGGAGGGAGAGTTTGTCTGGGAGTGGATGCATGTGTAGAGTGCCTGTGGCAGCGGTGACACATGTGATGTGCGTGTGCTGCCATGCTGTGATATGTGATGTGAGTGGCAACTGTGATGTGTGTCTGTATGAGGCATTGGCCCACCATGGCCTTACTGTGCAGCTCCTGCCTGCAGTTTTCAGTCCTTGACAGATATTTTGTTGTCCACATGGTCACTCTTCTTTGTGATGGTGGGTGTAGTCCCTATTCTGCCGTACAGCTGTGTCCACTTAATGAGTGTGACACCATGTCTGTCTACTTTGCATGCACCTTCATGGTAGTGGCCCACACATCTGACGACAATGTGAACCCACATTGGCACATGGTGATTGTAATGGCCTATTTGACAATGTGGCATGTGTAGACAATACAGGTGTGTGTATTCCCCTCTGGATCCCTTTTGGTCTGTAAGTGGTGATGTTTGTTGTGGCTACATCATGTCCATGGGGCAGGTCAATGTGGGCTGGGGGAACACCATCCATGGGCAGGGTGTAGTGCTGTGTGTCATCGACATTGGTCCACTCCTGCCTGTTTGTCCGCATGACAGGCACTGTTGTGGTCTATATGGTGTGTAGCTGCACAGTGATTGGAGGGTGTAGTGGTTACCATGTAGCTCTAGGCCTCTCATGTGCTGCATTGATCTGATATCGTGTGACCAGACAATGACACTTAGACAACCATGTTTCTGTCACTAATGCAGATTTGCAAGACACCACGGCGGAACATGATCCTGAAAGTGGTAGCGAGACCAGCACGACAGCGGCAGCAGAGCAAAGTGAGACGGAGCCAAGTGACACTGACCACACCAGCGCTACTGAGGGTGACGGGAGTATGCATGAGGAATCTGTGGCTGAGACACAGAGTACCACTTCATCTGAGGGCAGGGGGGATGCGTCCCTGCTAGCAGCCACAGGAGATGGGGAGTCTGCTGCTGCATCAGACTACCAGCGGCCACTGCCCACCCTCCCATCCACTTCCTCTGGGGCTGCCCGTATCCGTGTCACTAAGAGGGGACATGTGACATTCACACATGGCACCGCTGCACCTGCACCTGTCCCCCCTGCTGCCCTCAGTGCAGAGTGCGTAGATCTCCTGCGGCAACTTTGCGTGGGCCAGACCGCCCTGCTCAATGCCTTCAGTGCACACGATAACAAATTAGGCCAGGTTCTGGCATTCATGGAGGGCATACACTCTGACGTGGGTGGCCTACATCGTACACTCCTGTCATTGTCAGGTACAGTGACGTCAGCCCTCCAACAGGCACATGCCCCCTTTGCAGCTCAGGTGCCTGTGACGTCCACCCAGTCAGTGGCCACATCAGATGACAGTGAGCACTTGGGACATACATCAACTAAACGATACAACACTAGGAGCACAGGTCAGACCCAAAGCAAACAATCCCGTCCACAGACTCCATCCCCAAAGAAGAGCAGGGCCCCCCCAATATGCACAGACAAGGTGAAGTCAAAGAAGAGCAAGGCCAGAAGAGCATTGTGTCAGACACCAGGCTCACATGCTGCAGAGGCATCACCAGAAATTGACTCAGCTATGCCCACAGAGGATGTGTGGGATGTCATGGCTACACCTGGGGAGAGCACAGGGACACAACCACCTACCACATCAACCCCAGAACAAACTACATCGTGGCAGGTGGAGGGAAGCCCTGTTGTGACCAGCCCAGTCATTGTGGCAGAGGAGACCCCTGTTGTGACCAGCCCAGTCATTGTGGCAAAGGAGGGCAGTGTTGTGTCCAGGCCAGTGACTCAGGTAGAGGAGGGCAGTGTTGTGGCCATCCCTGGCAAGAAGGGACAGGAGGGCACTGTAGACACCACCCCTGGGGTAAGTGGGAAAGTGGTCACTGTGGGGGGTACAGCTTCCAGAGAGGGTAAGGTGGTCCGGAGGCGTAGCCAGCCCAAGCGTACTGCAGGATCAAGCACTTCTCCAGAGGGAGTGCCAATGTCTGCCCCTGGTGTGGGACAGTTGGGGGGTGTGCCGGTGGTGTCAACGCCACTTCCCATCAACCCCATGACAGGGAAGCAAATTCATATTCCGAAGAAGTGGAAGGGCACCCCTCCAACCTCTCCCACCCACACTGTGTCAAGGACGTGCATGACTCCACCTCCACGTGCCACGGTGCCACCTGGTCCGCACAGCCCTCCACCTTGCAGGCCCTCTGTTATAGCCACATCACATGTCCCTCTGTCACACCAGTCAAGTGGACCTGCAGTCCCTGACACACAGCCAGGTCCCACTCCACATGACAGCCAGGAGTGAGTTGTCAACACCCTCAGACGCCTGTGCCACACAGAGGTGTGCTACTCTAGACCATTGTTAGCAATCTGGGTGTGTTCCTGGGCCTGTTGCTCTGATGTACTCTGCTCTGCCAAGGACTCTGGGCCTGTTGCTCTGATGTACTCTGCTCTGCCAAGGACTCTGGGCCTGTTGCTCTGATGTACTCTGCCTTGCCAAGGACTCTGGGCCTGTTGCTCTGATGTACTCTGCCTTGCCAAGGACTCTGGGCCTGTTGCTCTGATGTACTCTGCCCTGCTCTGCCAAGGACTCTGGGCCTGTTGCTCTGAAGTACTCTGCCCTGCTCTGCCAAGGACTCTGGGCCTGTTGCTCTGAAGTACTCTGCCCTGCCAAGGACTCTGGGCCTGTTGCTCTGATGTACTCTGCCCTGCCAAGGACTCTGGGCCTGTTGCTCTGATGTACTCTGCCCTGCCAAGGACTCTGGGCCTGTTTCTCCGATGTACTCTGCTCTGCCAAGGACTCTGGGCCTGTTGCTCTGATGTACTCTGCTCTGCCAAGGACTCTGGGCCTGTTGCTCTGAAGTACTCTGCCCTGCTGTGCCAAGGACTCTGGGCCTGTTGCTCTGATGTACTCTGCCCTTCTCTGCCAAGGACTCTGGGCCTGTTACTCTGAA
Source organism: Lissotriton helveticus (assembly GCF_964261635.1). Taxonomy (NCBI): domain Eukaryota; kingdom Metazoa; phylum Chordata; class Amphibia; order Caudata; family Salamandridae; genus Lissotriton; species Lissotriton helveticus. Next base: position 61,375,981 of record NC_136060.1, on the reverse strand, counting down.
GTACTCTGCCCTGCTCTGCCAAGGACTCTGGGCCTGTTGCTCTGATGTACTCTGCCCTGCCAAGGACTCTGGGCCTGTTGCTCTGATGTACTCTGCCTTGCCAAGGACTCTGGGCCTGTTGCTCTGATGTACTCTGCCTTGCCAAGGACTCTGGGCCTGTTGCTCTGATGTACTCTGCCCTGCTCTGCCAAGGACTCTGGGCCTGTTGCTCTGATGTACTCTGCCCTGCTCTGCCAAGGACTCTGGGCCTGTTGCTCTGATGTACTCTGCCCTGCCAAGGACTCTGGGCCTGTTGCTCTGATGTACTCTGCCTTGCCAAGGACTCTGGGCCTGTTGCTCTGAAGTACTCTGCCCTGCTCTGCCAAGGACTCTGGGCCTGTTGCTCTGATGTACTCTGCCCTGCTCTGCCAAGGACTCTGGGCCTGTTGCTCTGATGTACTCTGCCCTGCCAAGGACTCTGGGCCTGTTGCTCTGATGTACTCTGCCTTGCCAAGGACTCTGGGCCTGTTGCTCTGATGTACTCTGCCTTGCCAAGGACTCTGGGCCTGTTGCTCTGATGTACTCTGCCCTGCTCTGCCAAGGACTCTGGGCCTGTTGCTCTGATGTACTCTGCCCTGCTCTGCCAAGGACTCTGGGCCTGTTGCTCTGATGTACTGTCCCTGCTCTGCCAAGGACTCTGGGCCTGTTCCTCTGAAGTACTCTGCCCTGCTCTGCCAAGGACTCTGGGCCTGTTGCTCTGATGTACTCTGCCTTGCCAAGGACTCTGGGCCTGTTGCTCTGATGTACTCTGCCTTGCCAAGGACTCTGGGCCTGTTGCTCTGAAGTACTCTGCCCTGCTCTGCCAAGGACTCTGGGCCTGTTGCTCTGATGTACTCTGTCCTGCTCTGCCAAGGACTCTGGGCCTGTTGCTCTGATGTTCTCTGCTCTGCCAAGGACTCTGGGCCTGTTGCTCTGAAGTACTCTGCCCTGCTCTGCCAAGGACTCTGGGCCTGTTGCTCTGATGTACTCTGCCCTGCTCTGCCAAGGACTCTGGGCATGTTGCTCTGATGTACTCTGCCCTGCCAAGGACTCTGGGCCTGTTGCTCTGATGTACTCTGCCTTGCCAAGGACTCTGGGCCTGTTGCTCTGATGTACTCTGCCTTGCCAAGGACTCTGGGCCTGTTGCTCTGATGTACTCTGCCCTGCTCTGCCAAGGACTCTGGGCCTGTTGCTCTGATGTACTCTGCCTTGCCAAGGACTCTGGGCCTGTTGCTCTGATGTACTCTGCCTTGCCAAGGACTCTGGGCCTGTTGCTCTGATGTACTCTGCCCTGCTGTGCCAAGGACTCTGGGCCTGTTGCTCTGATGTACTCTGCCCTGCTCTGCCAAGGACTCTGGGCCTGTTGCTCTGATGTACTCTGCCCTGCTCTGCCAAGGACTCTGGGCCTGTTGCTCTGAAGTACTCTGCCCTGCTCTGCCAAGGACTCTGGGCCTGTTGCTCTGATGTACTCTGCCTTGCCAAGGGCTCTGGGCCTGTTGCTCTGATGTACTCTGCCTTGCCAAGGACTCTGGGCCTGTTGCTCTGATGTACTCTGCCCTGCTCTGCCAAGGACTCTGGGCCTGTTGCTCTGATGTACTCTGCCCTGCTCTGCCAAGGACTCTGGGCCTGTTGCTCTGATGTACTCTGCCCTGCCAAGGACTCTGGGCCTGTTGCTCTGATGTACTCTGCCCTGCCAAGGACTCTGGGCCTGTTGCTCTGATGTACTCTGCCTTGCCAAGGACTCTGGGCCTGTTGCTCTGATGTACTCTGCCTTGCCAAGGACTCTGGGCCTGTTGCTCTGATGTACTCTGCCCTGCTCTGCCAAGGACTCCGGGCCTGTTGCTCTGATGTACTCTGCCCTGCTCTGCCAAGGACTCTGGGCCTGTTGCTCTGATGTACTCTGCCCTGCTCTGCCAAGGACTCTGGGCCTGTTGCTCTGAAGTACTCTGCCCTGCTCTGCCAAGGACTCTGGGCCTGGTGCTCTGATGTACTCTGCCCTGCCAAGGACTCTGGGCCTGTTGCTCTGATGTACTCTGCCTTGCCAAGGACTCTGGGCCTGTTGCTCTGATGTACTCTGCCTTGCCAAGGACTCTGGGCCTGTTGCTCTGAAGTACTCTGCCCTGCTCTGCCAAGGACTCTGGGCCTGTTGCTCTGATGTACTCTGTCCTGCTCTGCCAAGGACTCTGGGCCTGTTGCTCTGATGTACTCTGCTCTGCCAAGGACTCTGGGCCTGTTGCTCTGAAGTACTCTGCCCTGCTCTGCCAAGGACTCTGGGCCTGTTGCTCTGATGTACTCTGCCCTGCTCTGCCAAGGACTCTGGGCCTGTTGCTCTGATGTACTCTGCCCTGCCAAGGACTCTGGGCCTGTTGCTCTGATGTACTCTGCTCTGCCAAGGACTCTGCACTTCCCGATTGTGTTTGACCAGTGCATAGTCTGTGCCATTTGTACATGATTTTGTGACTTGCTGGTGTCTACTAATGTTGTGTAGCTACATCTGTGCAATATGTGAATAAATACAGTTACTTATGGTGTGTTTTCTCTGTCTCCTTACTGATTAAAGTACTTTTCTTGTTTGCATATGCTTGACTGAGTACCATGCTCTATTTTGTAAATCACCATTGCAAGGCTCTATGTAGCCATATGATTTTTAGACAGGGGGGACAGGGTCTTCAGTCCGTTCTGGCCCTGCTGATGTTATACTCTGTGATGGCTATTTTACAGGCCATGCAGTTTTCGTGTTGGTGAATTGCTATTGCTGCATACACTGTTCACAGGTCACCTTGGGGGACACTGGCAGCACAGGGTGTGCAGCTGTGCTGTGGTTTAGTCGATGTCTATGATGTGATGAGGTGTGTGTGTTTTCCTTTCTGTGTGCCCAGGCGTGTATGTGTATGGTCGTCTTGTGTTGGCCCTTAGTCCTGGTGGCATGGCTTACATGGCATGTGTGGTGTTGGGTGTGGCAGAGGTGTGCAGTGTGAAGGGCGTTAGTTTGTAGTGTATGTATGTGTGCCCCTGTATGGTGTGAAACACACATGTGTCAGCCAGGAGTTGTATGCCTGTTGTTTGTTTTGTCTTGCCCTGTGTGGATCATTGTATGCAATTGTGTGGGCTGTGGGGAGTGCACTGGTGTTGTGTGTTCGTTGTCAGCCAATCCTGCAGTGCCTGTGTCCCTGGTTGTGTGTCGCAGTGTGTGTGTATTGTGCTTGTTGTTACAGTGCTTGTTGGTGTGCATGGGGGTGCCCGGGATAGGCACCTGGCCTGTGACTAGCTCGGATGGGGTGCAGTGTTGGTCGGGGTGGTGTGTCACTGTGATGTTTGGGACCTGGCCATGCCTTGGTGTTGCCCTGCCTTCTGCATAGTGCGCATGTGTTGACCGCGGCGGTGACGTGTCCGTGACCGTGACGTTGCTGCATGTTGGAGGACGTTGTGTGTTCCGGATGCCGTGGGGTGCCTTGTTGTGAGGTGGGTGATGTGTGGGTGCCCATGTGAATGTGTTGTGCCCCCGAGCAGGATGCCAGTGTTTTGTTTGGGCACTGTGTCGGCATGTGAGATGTGTGGTGCATATGTGTAGTGGCGTACCTGCAACGGCATCCGCGGCGGCCCATCTGGCGATAGTGTTGCAGCAGGTACATGACCGGATGCATGTGGAGGGCTGGGTACATGGGGTTCATGTCGGGTCTCGGCGTTCGTGCTCCGCTGTCGACTTTCCGCCTGCTTCAGCTGTGCGGTGTCTCCGCTGCCGTGCGTCTGCTTGTTTGGGCCATCCTAATTTGTCGAGCGGGGCGGACGTCATTGGCCGCGGCGGAGGGTCTCGATTGGCTCCAGCCGCCGCGGTGGCGGGCGCACCTTGATGGCGGAGCGCGGCGCTCCGCGGCGGACGGGAAATGACTTGTGTTTACCTATCCTAATGTGGCGGACGTGAGTTCCGCTGCTCGCGGGCGGAAAAAGCTGTTTTTTCGCCCCGCCATCGCCGCGGTGGTGCCACCGCCCGACATCCTAATGGACCCCATAGTCTCTGCATTCTACCTTTTTGTAGTACAGACCACTGACAGTCATCTATGTTTGTTTCTAACATTGTGGTGCCCCAATATCCAGTGATTTCTGATATATCTACTCTGCTTACTTTGGTCCCCCCCACAGCTACTACGTTTTCCTTTATTGACTTGAAGAACGCTTTCTTTTCGATCCCTATTCACCCTGATAGCCGATATTTATTCGGTTTCACTTTGAATAATCGATCGTACAGATTTTGTAGAGTTCCTCAAGGCTATACGGAAAGCCCAAGTATTTATAGTCAGGCATTGAAGAGGCAGCTTGATTCTTTCGAGTTACCGCCAGGAGTGGCACTCATTCAATATGTTGATGACATATTGTTGGCCGCCGATACCCCTGAACAATGTGAGAAGGGTACTTTATCTTTGCTCTCTTTTCTTGCCATGCATCACCATAAAGTGTCACAAAAGAAATTACAATATTGTAGACTGAAGGTGACCTACTTAGGTCATCTTCTGTCTAAGGAGGGGCGTACACTGACACCAGATCGTATTTAAGCAATCTTAGACACACCAGTGCCTTCCACTCAGAAAGATGTTCATGCCTTCATTGGGTTGACTTCATTTTGTAGACAATGGATATTAGGATTTTCACATATTGTAAAACCCTTGCTAGCACTGTTGTCAAAAGACACTCCGATTCCCCTTTCATGTACAGATGAATGTCAGAATGCTTTTCATCAGTTAAGATAAGCTCTTTGTTCCGCACCAGTGTTAGGTACACCAGAATATACGAAGACCTTTATACTTTATGTACATGAGAAAGATGGGTGTGCATTGTCAGTTTTAGTGCAGACACACGGAGATAAACAGCGTCCCTGTGCATACTTTTCAGCAGTACTTGATCCTGAGCACGAGGGTTACCTGGGTGTTTTCGATCAGTTGCAGCAACAGCTGTATCTATACGGCAAAGTGAAGGAATAGTGTTGTCACACAAATTGTTGGTGCTAGTGCCCCATGCGGTAGATGCTTTGTTGAATCAAACGAAAACACAGCATTTAACTCGTGCACGTCTGACAGGATATGAATTAACGTTTCTGGTGCCTCATATTACGTTGAAGAGGTGCGCAACCTTAAATCCAGCTACTTTACTGCCATATCCTGCATCTGAGTCTCAGTCGAAAGAATCACACGATTGTATTTTTCTTACTGAGGAACAAACAAAGGGTCGCATTGATTTGCAAGATACGCCCCTTCCAGATGTTGAGGGAGAACTGTGGGTTGATGGATCATGTTTGACACTGCCAGATGGTGCGACTTCCGCAGCTTATGTGATCACCACACTTAAGACAGTGGTAGAGACAGCTCGCATACCACAAAGGTCAGCTCAGGCAGCTGAACTAATAGCGCTGACAAGAGCATGCGAGCTTAGCGCTGGTTTGTGTGTAAATATTTATACAGATAGTCCCTATGCCTTTGGAGTGGTGCACGATTTCGGTTTGCTCTGGAAGGAGAGAGGGTTTTTAACATCACCTGGGATAAAAATAATGCACTGGGAATTGGTGCACAACTTTTTAACTGCATTGACGTATCCAAAGAAGATAGCGATTGTGAAATGCAGTGCACATAAAAATGTAACTGATAAAATAGGGAAAGGTAATGCTTTTGCTGACCAAACAGCTCGTGAAACTGCGAGGCAACAAAATATTGCCCCCATGTACGTAGTAAAATCTCAAGCTGAGCGATGGCATGATGCTAGAGAGAAAGTGTTAGACATACAGAAATCTGCTTCTGAAGTAGAACTCGAGCAGTGGTTCAAAGAAGGAGTACTGGATGATGAAGGTTGTTGGCGCAGCAAGGATATGGAGAGATGGAAATTGCCTGCGGCCTATTTACAACCAATGGATCACATGGCACATGGACTGGCACATGTTGGAGTTCTCGCAATTACTAAATTGCTTGCACGAGTTTGGGAGCATCCTGAGATTTCCAGCACAGCTAAGAAAGTAGTACAGTCCTGCTTGATATGCTTGCAGCATAATCCTGGAAAAGGGACACCCACCCCTGCAGGAGGATTCGCTCCACCGACCGCACCATTTGAAGTATTACAAATGGATTACATCCAACTTGAGCGCTGTAACAATTTGAAGTATGTCCTAGTAGTGGTATGTGCTTTCAGTAAATGGATAGAAGCCTACCCTACGAAAGATAATACAGCATTGACTACAGCTAAGGTATTACTGAAGGAGTACTTCCCGAGGTGTGGTCTTTGTAAATTTTTGAGGAGCGATAATGGACCTCATTTTGTGGGGGAAATTGTGGAGTATGTCCTGAAGGGATTAGGAATAAAACAAAAATGTCATGCTGTATTTCATCTGCAGTCAGCAGATTGGTGGAACGATACAAGGCTACTTTGAAGCTTAAGCTAGGGAAGATTGTGGCCTCCACGTCCTTGAAATGGCCGGATGCTCTGCCTCTGGCATTATTGTCTATAAGATCGATACCTCATTCACGATCTGGTCTTACACCGTATGAGGTGGTGTTTGGGAGGCTTCGAACGCAAAAGGGTTGAGGCAAAAGACCTGCACCTGTTCTGAGTTGTGACTCGTGGATATTGTGATGGTGCTCGCAAAACCAAGGAACACAACCCTATCTGTTCCTTCAAGGACAAAGTCCTAATCCAAAACACAAATTATGGAATCAGCACTCATCAGGAAGTATCATTCATAATGGTAAATGTCCTTCAATCAGAAATTAGTCCACTTCAAATGAACAGGTCCGAACTTGAGCACGGTAGTTTTTCAATTCTTTAATGTAGTTTTCACACAGTAGAAAAATATTCCAATTCACAGCAGGTTTATTTCTTTTTCTTTTTTTAGCCTTTAGCCAACGCGTTTCGTCTCAGAAAAGATTGTCGCTACACAGAATCTCTACTGGTCGTTTTCTGTTGCTGGCTACCTTGCCGTCGCTCTAGTCCCTTCTGAATATTCATCAGAATTAACAGACCTCTCCAATTGATACATGATCTAGAAAAATTGTGCAACTCATATTATACTCCATAAAGACAGGTTTCTGAGCCCTGAAGAAGTCTCTTTTCTGAGACGAAACGCGTTGGCTAAAGGCTAAAAAAAGAAAAAGAAATAAACCTGCTGTGAATTGGAATATTTTTCTACTGTGTGAAAACTACATTAAAGAATTGAAAAACTACCGTGATCAAGTTCGGACCTGTTCATTTGAAGTGGACTAATTTCTGATTGAAGGACATTTACCATTATGAATGATACTTCCTGATGAGTGCTGATTCCATAATTGGTGTTTGGGAGGCCTATGAATATTTGGGAAGTTCCTGAACCACGCTCCATACACGCTGTACCTTGTATATTGATGAATGACCATCTGGCAAGCTTAACAGATAATTTGCGTTGTATTCATCAGCAGGTTCGAGAAGCTCTTCCAGACAGATCTACGGGTGAGGCTCATGATCTTCGACCGGGTAACCACGTGATGATCAGGTCATTTGAAAGGTCGAGCAGTCTAGAGCCGAGGTGTCGTGGACCGGAACAGGTCCTCCTGGCAACCAGAACAGCAGTGCGAGTGAACAACCGGAAAAGGTGGATACATACCACCCACTGCCGCCGTGTTTCCCCCAACTTGGTGAAACCTGCTGTGTTGACCGACTACCGAGACATCTTGGACACGGAGAGGAGTCCAGCCATCACGCCCAACGAATCTGAGGAAGTCTTCCCGGACCACACTACTACTGGAGCATCGAGATACCATCTGAGACCAAGAAAAGAATCTGCTGCAAAGAAGACTGGTTGAGCTACCGCCCAGGGTTAGTGAAACGGAATGCCGAAATGCAAGGGGGGGGAATCACCCGTCTTGACCCTCGGTGAAGAAATCAACGGCTACCCCTTGGGCTCAGCGCTCATTTGCTAAGTTCTTGCAGGAAAAGTTTGTTCATGCTGCTATCAAAATGAAAAACAAGAAGATAATTTGTGTTTTAGGGTTTGCTGTTACTATGATGGTTATAGCAACAACAGCTTGGTTTGCAGAAAGAGTGGCCCCAGCACGAGAATATTTGTTTGGCACTACTCCTGTTCCACTTGAGCATTTTCATTTTACTCTTCCATACCATGAGCAAAAGCATAGACAGACTTATTTAAATAACACTTTCATTCAGATGCTACATTATACGCACAATACGACGAACACTACAAACTGTTGGGTGTGCGGAATGTTACCAGGTCATCAAAAGAAAGGAGGAACGCCTCTTATTCCTCTCCCTTTTTCTCATAATGGTTCTTGCTATGCTTGGTATGTACTTTTGTTCACTTTAAGATGGCCTTCAAAAGGTGGGCATCTCTTTCGCCTCAACAAAGTTTGTCATCAGGATGAAGATGGATACCCACAAGCAGAAGGGACTAAATTGGAGTGGGAAGAATACCGACCGGACAATGTATCTTCACTGCACATTTTTACTAATACAAGAACAACAAATATGTCTGATTTATATGTGATTTCTGTTATTAAAGCTAAAGCAGACTTATATATTAAAAATGAAGGAACAATTCCAGTTGGGGAAAGTGAATGCACTACTGTCCTAGCATTTGACGGAAAGAACAATATTACATTTGTGACTTTGCATAATACATTCTTTATTTGTGCGAATAGAGGCTATCACCGACTTCCAATGGGATGGTCAGGGATATGTTATGTATCGTTTATACTGCCCCCTGTGTTTATGGCACCCAAAATGTATCATGAGAACTTTGTATTATTCCATGAATTAGTTGTAAATAGAGTTAAGAGAACTATAAGCATAGATAATGTAGACCAGACAGACACATCACCACAACAATATGTTGATATTAATTTAGGCATTTTTCCTTTTGCGGGTGCTGCTTTGAATACTAGGAAGGTGAGACGATTAACACGTATTGTAGAAGCTGTTGCTAATCAAACTGCTATGGCATTAGGGAATATTACAGAAGAGCTTCAAATTACTAGAATTGTAGCGCTCCAGAATCGGACGGTTCTAGATGTTATATTAGCTGATCGAGGAGGTGCATGTCGCATTATCGGAAGTAGTTGTTGCATGTTTGTACCCGATAATTCGCCTTCAGTATATGGTGCATTCTCTAAATTACATAAGATCGCTGCTGAAAGCCATCCTGGGAATGGTACATGGACATTTTCGGGTTGGATCTGGACACTACTCACCACGTGGGGTTGGAAACTATTGACAATCCTATGTGCAATAATTGCAATATTCTTTACTCTTTGTTTATGCTTACAATGTGGTCCCACACTATGTTCCGTTTGTTTCACTGCCTGTATCCCGTCCAAGAGAAACACTACTGAGATAAAAGCCCAACAAATGATGAACCAAGAAATAGTGCTCATTGATATTAATGATGTATTTCAGGAGTAGTTGAGGTACGGAGGTAGCTTCAGCTAAATGCTAAAAGGATCGTCTGTTGTAAATTGGCAGCTATTAGGTTAGCATTTGCTGAAGCTACGTGAGTTTTCATTGTTATGTTGACCGGTTTTTCAGAGGCCATTTTGTATTCACGGCTTCCATTTTGAGTATCTACACTACCTCGTGGTCACCATGCTCTTTGTCCTACCTCCTCGCTAGTTGACCGCATGGTCTGCCCAGCAACATGCTATATTTAGCTTATGGTCAAGGTTCGCGCATGTGCAATCAACAAACACCTGATACTAATCGATCACTGTTGAAAGATGTTTCCCCAACTGGTCAAGTTGTTGAACTCCTCCCACATGTTGGATGTGTTCCAAAAATGTCCTCATATGTACATGAAATCTTCTTATGTGTGTGCCGCCTACTTTTAAAACCCTTGTATGGGTATAAAAGGACCATGTGCCTTCTGTTTGGGGTGATACTTCTTGCATTACCAAAGGGTGCTGTTTGAATGTACCACCACCCCATGGGGTCTTAATAAACTTATCTTTTGTATTCCAGTTTCCGTGCCAACTTCTATTCTAAGGTATCATAAGTTATTTGCAGTGTATGTAGGTTCGTTAAAACTCGATACGACACAGTGTATGTTAAAGGTAGGACATGTACCGGTATATGTGACATTTCCTGATAGTGAAATGCTGCCAATTTCATTTTTCATCTTTGAAAATCTATCTTGCTTCATAGCTAGAATGGGAAATGCTTTGTAACACCGTACAAGTATAACTTCCCATTGGGACAAGATAGAGAATTAACACATCATTTAGAAAAGATGGTTTTTAAATTGTGTGTTTGAAAATGCCACTTTTAGAAAGCAGGCATTTTCTTTTTTAACCATTCTGTGTGCCTCTGCCTGGTTTTGTATTGACTGTATGGTTTTGGAGTGACAAGGGCTGGGGATGTGCATTCCCTGTAGACAGCCACTGGGGGGTTGAAGTTTTCCTGGACCTTCTTGGATGACTCAGAGCTGGGCTGAATAGACCTTGGCTGAATTTAGAGTAGTGGGAGGAGATTTCTTTGCACCTGAATAGGGCCTGTCTCCCTTGCATAATGCTACCTCCTCCCCCTGTGTTCATACTCCACTAGTGAGGACAGACTGGTTTGGATTAAGCTAAGAGGCCCCTGCACAAAGAGAACAAAGATATTTGGAGGTATAAGTATTAGATCTAAAACCCCTGAACTTTAGACTATTCATGGAATCAAGAGGAACCTTTGCAAAGGAGAAAAGCAGGAGAAACTGGAGGAGGAGTGCTGCCTCTTTGCTGTGTGCTGTCTGGGGTTCGCCTGCAGTTGCTGTTTCTGCCGAGGAAAGGACAAGGACTTTGCTGTCTTTGTGTTCCCCTGCTTGAGGAAGATCTCCAAGTGCTTTAGTAGAGCTTGCCTCCTGTTCTGAACTCTCAGGGACACAGAGACTTCATCCCCAGCTCTCCTGAATGTCCTTGCTGGGAGTTCAGACCTGCCAAGAGGTGCCTGTGACTGAGTTAGACCTCTGGAGGTTGTTCCTGCTGATAGGAGTTGGAAAATCAATGCAACTACCAGAAAATTGAAACATCGCTCTTCTTTCTGCTGTTTTTCCGACACTGCAAACACAACAATGATGGACAGAATGTGGATCAATGTCACACATTCACCCCAGTCCAAAGATCTGGGCCCATATCCATTGTTTTTCCACTCCACACCACCCTGGGTTAGACAATGGCGATATGCAAATCAGCGCTGACCCTGTGCCCCATGGGAACAGTCCAGTCCGAACTACAAAAGCCATGTCCTTCCCAGAACGGAAACAAGCATCCGAGGACCGGCCCGGTTTCGAGGTAACACCTCTCTTCATCCCGGCTAGCTTGATTCCAGTGGTGTGGAGTGCCTGGGACTCACGTCTGAGCATCCCCAGTACACTTAGAGCGGTAACTGCAAACACAACAATGATGGACAGAATGTGGATCAATGTCACACATGAACCCCAGTCCAAGATATGGGCCCAAATCCATCGTTTTTCCACTCAACACCACCCTGGGTTAGACAATGGCGATATGCAAATCAGCGCTGACCCTGTGCCCGATGGGAACAGTCCAGTCCGAACTACAAAAGCCATGTCCTTCCCAGAACGGAAACAAGCATCCGAGGACCAGCCCGGCTTCGAGGTAACACCTCTCTTCAGCCCGGCTAGCTTGATTCCAGTGGTGTGGAGTGCCTGGGACTCACGTCTGAGCATCCCCAGTACACTTAGAGCGGTAACTGCAAACACAACAATGATGGACAGAATGTGGATCAATGTCACACATTCACCCCAGTCCAAAGATCTGGGCCCAAATCCATCGCTTTTCCACTCCACACCACCCTGGGTTAGACAATGGCGATATGCAAATCAGCGCTGACCCTGTGCCCCATGGGAACAGTCCAGTCCGAACTACAAAATCCATGTCCTTCCCAGAACGGAAACAAGCATCCGAGGACCGGCCCGGTTTCGAGGTAACACCTCTCTTCAGCCCGGCTAGCTTGATTCCAGTGGTGTGGAGTGCCTGGGACTCACGTCTGAGCATCCCCAGTACACTTAGAGCGGTAACTGCAAACACAACAATGATGGACAGAATGTGGATCAATGTCACACATTCACCCCAGTCCAAAGATCTGGGCCCAAATCCATCGTTTTTCCACTCCACACCACCCTGGGTTAGACAATGGCGATATGCAAATCAGCGCTGACCCTGTGCCCCATGGGAACAGTCCAGTCCAAACTACAAAAGCCATGTCCTTCCCAGAACGGAAACAAGCATCCGAGGACCGGCCCGGTTTCGAGGTAACACCTCTCTTCAGCCCGGCTAGCTTGATTCCAGTGGTGTGGAGTGCCTGGGACTCACGTCTGAGCATCCCCAGTACACTTAGAGCGGTAAATGCAAACACAACAATGATGGACAGAATGTGGATCAATGTCACACATTCACCCCAGTCCAAAGATCTGGGCCCAAATCCATCGTTTTTCCACTCCACACCACCCTGGGTTAGACAATGGCGATATGCAAATCAGCGCTGACCCTGTGCCCCATGGGAACAGTCCAGTCCGAACTACAAAAGCCATGTCCTTCCCAGAACGGAAACAAGCATCCGAGGACCGGCCCGGTTTCGAGGTAACACCTCTCTTCAGCCCGGCTAGCTTGATTCCAGTGGTGTGGAGTGCCTGGGACTCACGTCTGAGCATCCCCAGTACACTTAGAGCGGTAACTGCAAACACAACAATGATGGACAGAATGTGGATCAATGTCACACATTCACCCCAGTCCAAAGATCTGGGCCCAAATCCATCGTTTTTCCACTCCACACCACCCTGGGTTAGACAATGGCGATATGCAATTCAGCGCTGACCCTGTGCCCCATGGGAACAGTCCAGTCTGAACTACAAAAGCCATGTCCTTCCCAGAACGGAAACAAGCATCCGAGGACCGGCCCGGTTTCGAGGTAACACCTCTCTTCAGCCCGGCTAGCTTGATTCCAGTGGTGTGGAGTGCCTGGGACTCACGTCTGAGCATCCCCAGTACACTTAGAGCGGTAACTGCAAACACAACAATGATGGACAGAATGTGGATCAGTTTTTCCGACACAGCACTGCTGTGCGAGTAGAATCTTCTAGCATTGCCACGCTGCTGCTGAAACTGATGCAGCACCTGTCCCACTGCAAAAACCGATCCATCGAGGGATCGCGGCTAAAGTAACCGACGCAGTGCCGCTCGACTCTGCTGCACCAATGCCTGATGCATCCCAGACTTTTACGCATTGTACCTGTGCGGCAAGTTTTCTTGACGCATCACCCACGGACCAGAACCATCTTGGAATCGATGCATAACTTTCACGTACATACTGGATTCGATGCATCACTTCTCCTACGTGCAGTGGAACTGTCGCATCACCTCCCCATGGTCTCAGGAACTGACGCATCTCTTTGTTTTTCGATACCTTCCATTGCTGCGGCTGTTTGGCCTTGTGAATTATGTTGCAACTACAGGTATTTTGAGAGAAATTACGCATCCACCGTTTCTGTGAGCAAGTTGTTTGAAACTTTTTAAAGTCATATTCTTATTACATGTAAGTAAGATTTTTGTAGTTTTTGTCTTGTTGAGTTCAGATAAAGATACTTTATTTTTCTAAACTGGGGTGGTGTCCATTTGTGGTGTTTTCACTGTCTTCCTGTGTGTTTTGAGTACAAATACTTTACACATTGCCTTTGGGATAAGTCTGTCTGCTCATGCCAAGCTAGCATGTTAAGTGTGTATCTCCCTTAACCTGAGCAAGGGTCCCTATTTGGACAAAGGTACCTACTTCTACCAACTAGAGACCCCCATTTCTAATAGCCACCATATTCAGAAAGTATGAATCTGTATGTTCTTTCTCTTGTGTTGTGCCTAAGTAATCGAATGCTTTGCCTTCCAAGTTATGCCATAAGGGAAATCCTTTATTTTTTTTTACATTTTTTAACAATGTTTTCTTGTTTACTAGTCTTTCGTTACTGATCGAGTCATCGTTACTGCAAGGACAACCCTTCTGAAATTTGCATGCTCTTTAACATATCAATCAGTTCATTGATAGGGAATAGGATAATGTAAAAAATAATAACAATGTTTAAAGCTCACAAAAAATGTTCATCGAGCTCAATGTAAAATATGATGCTGTACAAGAAAGCAGAAATCTATTCTGGAAACCTGCACATCACACCAAGGTAAACACTTTTAATTTCATTGAATTATAATATAAAAAAAATAGTGAAAAAATGGCTATGGCTAGCGTCAATTGGAATGATTTTACACCCATTTAACATGTTCACGAAAAATCAGAGAAACAGTATATATGTAATTAAAAAATGACACAGATTGTGTCATCATAGGGATACACCTTTAGTAATAACTCTACGAATAAATGATAACTCCATCAAAACTCTTTAACATGCACATTCTTGGTGGCAGTGGTTGTAGAATGAAAAGAAGCTTTATTAGACTGGTAAAAAAATAGTTGTACTATGTATTGCCATGTGTCCCAGTCTGACCTAGTAGGACAGTTGCCATTTTACATGTACATTGCCTTTTCTTAAAGTAGCCTTCACTTTGCCACGCCGACTTTGATACACTTTTGCATTAGTGACACTTGGGTTAGTTTCTTGGAAACACCAACCTTGCAAACATGAAAAAACTTTGCAATAACACTAACACATTGCTTTGGCTTTGTGTACAAAGCCCTCACATGCTTTGTGCAAATGTGTTTGTTATTTACGTCCATATGGCGACAGATCTATCTGTGGAATATAAACAATGGCAGCCTGATCACAATCTTAGTCTAGGGCAAGTATGCCATTTTCTATATATAATCTTTTGTTTCCCATAATCAGATGCAACACTTCAGCTGACTTTGAGGAGTTACTGCATGCTGAAGCTTTCGCACAGCAGCTGACTAACTTCTCCTTGAGCGGTGTCCAGTTCATGACCAAGGCTGTTTCCTGCGTTCTTCCCCACCAGATAATGTGGTTGGATCATCCAGTAGGGGTTTCTTGACAGAACATTCATTTACACACTAGACACGTAGGTTAGGGTTTGCATAGTAGGACTACACTAGATTATTATACTGTTTCATATGCTTGCATATATACATTGTCTCAAGGTTTTGACTTTGAAGGGACACAATAGATATGAAGTGTTTCTGAGGGACAAAATCCTGGCATGTTCAGGGAACTGAGGCTTGGTTTAGGGCCTGTTTAATGCCACAATAAATGGTTTTCCTGAACAAAACTGTACAACAGACAACGTTTCTTGATTTAGCCAAGACAAAAGATTTGAAAACACCACAGGTTCCCATTCTTACACAGTTTGAAAACTGTCAGCAGCAAACACCATACAATGAAAACACCATTGACATTATGATGCGTAAGAAAAAGCAGAACTCATCAGATCCCAATTGGAAGGGATGGGTAGTCTGTCCATTAGACACCAACACAAGTCAGATTACATTCCTAGGTAACATCAAGGGATTTACAGCAAATAAGCTTGACATGCGATATGTGCAGACTGAATATTAGGGGCCGGGAACAACTTAGTTGGGAAGTTTTTCCTTGATTGGCGAAAAACCTCAACACTGTCACAGGTACAACAGCACTTGTCCCTATTATCTGACAACCTTGATTTAAAGGACTTCTTAATGGGTCCTCAAAACCAAGTCAAAAATGGTTCCTTTACGCTGTTTATAATGAGATATGGAAAATATCTCAACAAGAAGCTGCTGAAAGGCTGGGTGAGATTGATAGAGTCAGCTTAGAATAGTCTCTTGCTGAAGTGGACAATGCTGTTACTACCGTATCATCTAGAATGTATTCTTTATGAAACAGTGTGTCTTTCACAATTGACGTTATACAGCAAGTCATGTCTGCATTACAGCACGGACAGTCCCAGCTTAGGTCTAATCTAATGTTGAGCTGAACACTACAGACACTATGTTCTGGTCATGTGCAGTGGCGACACATTAACATCACAAATCTGTTTTCACCATACCACCTCTCAGAACAACAGCTAGCCATGGCACAAAAAAATGCAAACTACACAATGTTGCATATTTAAAGACTGGAAAAATTACCTTTTACCTTTGCTGAGATAGCATCCTCGGATTGGATAATTCACGGATATATTACTCTACCAATGTGGCATTTTCACTTTCAGTACTGTCTAGAACACCATCAAGTGGGCAGATATAAAGCATTACGTGAAGGGCACATACATGAACAGTGGGAGTTTCCTCTCATATTCTGTTGTTGGAATTAGGATACTGAAGTTTTTTTTCAGCAGCGCTGGCTGCAAGAATACATTAATTGGTTCCCAGTATGCAAGTGGTCTTCTCCGCACCCGGCGAGACCTGCTATCTACGTTACCCGTTTCTCCTGCGAACCCCAGCTTTCATTTACCACGGAAACCAAAGGCGGCATTACACGCCGCAAGCGCAGCTTACTGGATTTTTCGACATTGTCCAAATTGGGACACACATCACGTACCTTTGAGTACGTTGACATCTTGTGAAATACCCGATCAGGACCGGGTTGGAAATATCACCGGTCCCTCGACCCTGCCCTTCATGACCATTCTACAGCCCTGAAGAGTCACGGGTTATCACCCTTCTTGACGAAACACGTGTCGGCTGGTCTCATGTTCCTAATATATGTATTCCAATAAAACGACACAATAAGAACACATCTGTGAGACTCCATCCTTGTTACTTGTTGGTGATCATTCACTTCACACTCATTTGTTGTGTGCATCGGACTTTGCTTACAATTAACCACAGGGAAGGATTTCCTCCACCCCTGATTTTCAGAGTTTAGGGTTCTCTCTGATCCTGTTGCACCAACTACAAACTAACATTTCTCTTGACCAAACCACTACCTGTTGTGCGCCAATCTATTTCTGAATACTCACAAACCCCACGCAGAACTTTAATGCAAGTATGTTTTGTTGCACAGAGCATGTAATGTGTCTGTGGTGAACTTATATTGCTACTCGAAAGGGTCCCCAGTGGCCATGATACCTCAAACTTTCAAATTGTTCTTGAATCAGAGTTACCTGATGTTGAACAGTCAAGGTTGCTGTGGCATAAACAAGGGGTTGCCTATGTGGAGGCTGCATCTTCGATTGATACTTGCTGTACACAAGTTCTGTTTCCGTCAACCCATGTAGTTAGGGAGGATACGCTGTGGCCTTCAATTAATCTTACCATTGTGCGTTTTGATGCCCAGCGCATACTGAAAGCCTTATTGTTTCAAAAAGATGTGGCCTTCACTGCAACCAAGTAGGCGTTTGATCTTCAGGAGGCATGTTCCTCTTTGGGGACACAGGCGGTTCTCCGTACCAACGTCCCAAGACATTTTGGGGAGTTGGTCCATCCTATATTTAATAGACCTGGGCAGAGTTCAAGAATTCCGCTAACTAGAACTTTGCAAAGTGACCAAACAACTCTACCACTCTGCGCTGAATTCCACAAGCTGTGGAGTGCGTTAGGTTGTCCGATACGTGCTGATTTTTAGTGCCTGGTAGTTTTTCCTGCACTGGAAAATCAGTGCGAACAGTACCATGCACAGTGCAAAAGGTCGCTGCTTCTTTCTGTCACTCATGAAGGTGTTCTACTCAAGCGGCAGCTTCCTCAGTGTGAATGTAAGGTTTCTCAATGTGAGCAACAGCAGCCAACCATGACCGTCCGCATTGAGAAATCTCACCAGAAGATGGTTTCTTGTACTCCATGTATTACGCGGAATGTGAAGTGGGAAAAACTCTGCAAGCTCTGTGAGTGGAACGGCAGCTCATGCCCAGGCCTAATATTGAACATTTCAAGTTCGGTTGGAATAGCAGGGATTATCAGGAGCATTGTCTCTGGGTTGGATAGCACCTTTCAGATAGTGTTTAGTGTAATTCCATCCTTATCCACTCCGTCCTCTGAAGCAACTTTGGAGGTCTTCCGCTGGTCCTGCTCCTAATTGCAGTGATATTGCTCTTAAAATGTTTTCTCTGCAATGGATGCCCCAGTTCGGGATCACATGGAGCTGGCAAAGCCTCACGTCCTGCAGTGTCAGGAATGCATGGTGCTTTGCTTTGGCACACCTTTGCTTCGAGAACTGGATGAGCCTTCGTTCCTGTCCTTCTGTCCTGTATTACTTAATTGCACACAGCCTGTGTTCCATTACCTCCTATTCACTAGCAAGTGTGCCCTAGATTTGGGGTTGGGGTCACATCTTATTGAACTTTCAGACATACAAGTACTGGTGGGCCTGATGAAGGCCCATTTGTGCGTCTGTCCTTTGAGAATTCAATTGCTCCTGGCTGCGTTCTATGAGCCTCCCTGGCTTTCCTCCGCACCTAGTGGTTTGGAGCAAGGCTCTGTCTACCCTGACATGAAGTGATTGTTTTTGCTTCCTCAGCAGTGCTGTGGGGGATGGATAGGAACACATTTGCTCTATAAATTTGCTCCAAGATGTGCCTCTGGGATCATCGTCTGTGGCCGCTGGGAACAGCAATGTTTTTGTCTACTACTCGCAACATGTACACATTTGGCTCTTCCGTGTAGTGAGAGCTTTTATTCAGCCTATTTTTAAATTCCAAATTTACATTGTATTGCTTTTATATCTGTTAAATATTTTTGGTTTTCTATTTGCTTTAGGCCTCCAAATAGCATGAGAGCCTGATTTGAAGTGTTTACTTTTTAAATAACAAACTTGTATTGAATTTTATAGTAATACACAGCTGCATCCACTTAAGCGTACACATTTGAAATAACATCCCACTTGATCGGATCACATGGCACTGGCCACACCATACATTTATTAAGGTAGTCTCTAGTGAGCCCACCACTCTCCCTATACGTTTCATGCTTTTGAGGGCACCCCAGGCTTCATATATTGGTCGATCTTGGTGCACACACCAGTCAACGCCCTTCTGCCACACCTCCAAGGATGGGGACTCCAGGCCCCTCCAGGAGTGGGTAATGCCCCATTTTGTCACAAGGGATACCACCCCAAAAAAACTCCTCTCATAACGAGATTCTCTGCCGCCCTCCAATAATCCCAATAATGCCTCCTGAGGGCCCAGGGTATTAGTGTGTTCCGGGACCACTGAAATTTCCTGTGTTACTCCTTCCCAGGAGGGCACTAGGTGTGGACAGGAAAATGTCAAGTGAAGAAAATCAGTATTGGGGGCCCAACAGTGTGCACACCATGCTCATTACCCCCACCCATCCACCAGACACAGCGAGGAGTAAAATGAGTAGCATATAGATAGTTGATTTGTACCATCTGCAACCTAGAAGAAATAGCCAAGTTCTGCTGAGCAAGACAAGCACCATCCCAGTCCTCATCAACAAGTTCCTGCACTCAGCCCTCCCAATGACACCGTAACTGAGCAGAGCGATCTGGGGCATTTATTATCAGAGACCGATATATCGTCGAGATCATTCCTTTGCCCAGACAACCCGTTAATAACTTTTCTTCTAGAGGGCTGTATTCAGGTATCTCCATATCTGCTGGGATAAGAGTTAAGAGAGCATGATGAAGCTGGATGTACCAAAAGAACTGTGTTCGTGATAGGCTATACTGTTCCTGTAGCACTCTAAAAGACATCAGGGGTTCCCGCCTAAGAATATTGGCCAAATGGGTGATGCCTATGTGGTCCCAGTATAAGAACCCTGCATAGGGGCGTAATATCTGTGAGGCAGCACATCCTGTGGGTAAGGCACAGAGCTGCTCTCCGGCACAGCACTGTCAACCAAGAACAAGATGGTGTCAGCGGGGGCAATAGGATCATTGCCATTGTACAAGTATGCAGCTTTTTCCTTAAGTTACCTTCACTTTGCCACATCAACTTTTGACACACTTTTGCATTTGTGACACTTGGATTCGTTTTTTAGAAACAATAATCTTTGTGAAAACAGCATCACATTGCCTCAGCATTGTGTAGAAGGCCCACACGTGAGTTGTGGAAATGTGTTTGTTATTTAGGTCCATATGGAAACACAGCTATCTGTGGAATACAAACAATAGCAGTCTGATCACAATCTCAGCCCGAGGCAAGGATGCTGTTTCTATATATAATTTCTTGTTTGCGATTATTATCAAAGGAGATACTTCAGCTTAGTTTGAGGGGTCCCTGCATGCTGACCTTTCACCCAGCAGCTGAATGACATTGAGCTTCAGAAAGGCCTTAAAGGTACAGTTGTGTATTTTCCTTCAGAAGCCAAACACGATATTGAAACTCTGGGTGTAGAGAGAGATTTGGAAGAACCACTTGTTATTCTAGTGAATGGTGTGCCCAGGAAAAACAACAAAATCTGCCAGGAATTAGTGGATGCAAATAAGGTGAAGGAAGCTACATTATGGGCCATTTTAGAAGCTCGGTGGTCCATCTGCTGTATTACGAGATTACTATTTCATAGACCACGGCTGAACCGCTGACACCGCCAGCACACTGCAGACCTCTGGGGTGATGGCCGGGGAAAAGCAGCTGTCATTGGGCGGTATAAAGGAGTTTTGCCACCATCCATATTACAAGTTGGCTTTCCATTGAGGCAAACACATCAGTGGGACTTCTGATATCGAGCTGACGGTGCATAGTCACCCCTTCCTGTTTTACCCATCAAAGTTTGATGTGAATCCCTTTCTCTAAGCCCCCTTCACAGCAACATCTTCACCCTGAAGAATACAAGCCAGTTTGCGGTGAAATAAAGGTAAGTCCAT
The DNA here is from genome assembly GCF_964261635.1 of Lissotriton helveticus. Lineage (NCBI taxonomy): Eukaryota > Metazoa > Chordata > Amphibia > Caudata > Salamandridae > Lissotriton > Lissotriton helveticus. The sequence continues at coordinate 61,355,250 of NC_136060.1, read as the reverse complement.
TTTGTACCATTTATCCATTGCCTGGACTTGCCACATAAAGGCCAGACTTCGGCAATGGGTAGGTGATATTTTTCCACATGTATCATGAATATGTGTGCATTTGGCACGTGTGCAGTTTAAATGTACACACAGGCATCCATAAATATGGAAAAACATTGCTCACCACTGCAAGACCGCCGCAGCCACACTGTGGGCTTAGCGGTCTACTCGTAATACAGCAATCGGATGACCACCAGCACTGCGGTCTTCTAGTGGCCGCAGTGTTTGGGCGGTAAGACCGCCAAACTCGTAATCAGGCCCTATATGTCAAACACAATAATGTGTACTATAAAGATGTAGATGTTCTCTAACATGGAAGTTATATGGAAGAAGAAATGTTGCCTTGAAGTGGACAGTTTGAAAAAGAGGATAGAAGTAGAACTGAGAACATATATGACTATTACAGTTTCCATCCACTACATTCAAACGAGATTATGGGGATGCCATTGAACTGTATCAGATGAAACAAGCTAAAAGAACTCCAATGAGTGTCGGGAGAAAAGGTTTTTCAAGTTCCTTCTTCTCAGTTTTCGTTGAAAAGAAAAGGTATGCAACTGTTAGGAGCACCTTCTTAAAAAGCATCAGTACTTTTAACAAATATTTCAAAACTACCCCACAAAATGCTCATAGCAGTAGTGACACTGCTTCTGACTAACACTGAATTTCAACCTGTACTCTGGGGTTAATTGATACTTACTGACAAGGACTTCCTTTACAGTGAGATACCTCAACATCTTTCCTTTCTCTAGAGCCAGTATGGTGTCCCTCCTCTCCCCACAAAAATGACTCCAAAGGTACCTCTACAATCCTCCTAAGAGATCCTCTTTATCCCTACAACGACTTCTTATGCCAGAAATAACCTGTCTATATCAAACTCTGGGGCACATGCATCAATGTAAGAAATTGCGATTCCTTAATAGCAATTTTTAAGGAATGGCTACTAAGGACTTGCAGTTCCCTATGCATGTAGGAATCGCTAAATACATTGCGATTCCTACACATTCCCTATGATTCTCGAATAGGGAATGCCTGGAGGACCATGGGAATGAATAGGAAACCTCTCGCCATTTGCGATTACCAAAAAGGTAATCGCAAATTGCACATGCAAATTCGAGGTTGATAGGGAGGCCAAAAGTTCACCCTGATTCATCCCCAAAATGGTCATGTGTGCACATGTGGTGCACACATATGCCCTAAGGGCAGGTGTGTCCCACATGACACTTAAAAAATGCAATTTCCAGCATTTTTCTGAGGAATTGCAGATTACCACCAACTTGAAGTTGGTGGTAATTTGCGATTCCTTAATGCTAAGTCGTTATCTCAGATTGCTTCTTGCATTGAATTTAAAGAATCGCAAATTGTAATTCCCTAAATGCATTTGCAAAATAGGTAATCGCTAATTTTGCGATGACCTATTTTGCAATTGGGTTTGGGCTTGATGCATCCCAAACGGCTAATTACAGGTCGCAAAGTGGCTGATTTGCAGAATTGGCTGATTTGCGACCAGTAATTCGCTTGATGCATGTGCCCCTATATCTACTATTAACGCTTTTTGTGCTTGTATTCACTTTTATCTGCTTCTGTTTATTAATCATTGCGGCACATGTATTTTATACAAGAGTAACGTTGGTTCAATAAACTTTTTGAAAATGTTTCACTGTGTATTCTCTTATACTTCTCTATGAATAAGCGAGCACCAGTAACTGAGCAAAGAGTTCTGCACTGGTTCCAATATCCCTGAGGGGTCAAGGTTTCATGTTCAGTGGTTGCCAGAAACCATATGCTCCATGATAGCATTCGGGGGCTGACGGTGGCACTGTGAACTAGCTGGTCTATAGGCTAGCAAATCCTGGGTCTGCAGGTCAAGCAAGCAGAGTCTAGATGTAATGGTGACAGTGTGCATTCAGTGTCAACTGGAGGGGTAAGAGTCTGTGGGATGCAGACTCTTACCTCTCTAGTTGACACTGAATGCATGCTGTCACCATTGCTTCTTGACTCTGCTTGCTTGACTTGTAGATCCAGCTTATTTAGTCTCCTCTCATGACCTATTCTCTTGTCCATGGCTGGTTTCTTTTCCTCCAGGGCACCGCTTGGCTGCTGCCTCCTCCAGCTTGGGTTTAGCCACATGCAGCCTGAGCTCTCTCTCACACTTCCTGCCCGCCAACCTCTCAAGGAACTGGCCTTGGGTGGACACACTGCTTTCTGGTTTGACAGAGGGCTGCACAGTAGGGAATCAGCTGTCATCCTCATCTACAGGCTGTTAAAACTCTGGATCTGTGCCCAGGCACTCCTCCTCATCCTCCAAGTCCAGCTCCTCATTCTCCTCCTGCTCTGGGACTGTTGCCTGTAGCTGGTAAACCTCAGAACCTTATGAAGGGAATTTGTCACACACAATCTAATCTGATGTGATTGTAGCTTGTGGTGCTCCCAAATGGGGGAAGATTCACCCCACCCCCGACACAATCACAAGATTGTAACACATTTCACACAGCATGTAGCACACACAAAACAATAGTAAAACTAAAAACTTTGGAAAGATATCCCAACTAGGAGTCCAGAAGACGCATGAACTACATTATCTATACTATAGTCCTATTTACAGAATCCCATGGAGAGCTTGGAGCTTTGCTTTAAGATATTTGTTAGTTGGTGTCTGTCTGCAGGGAACCAGAGAACCTTATTGCCGTTCTAGGAACCCCAGTTCATGCTACGCCAGTTATAGTGCCATTGCCCAAAGTAAAATCTATTTTAATTAACACGCAAACATTATAAGCACATTAGCTTGCACATTACATTTAGATTGAACTCAACTGAAATGCACAACTGTTACCCAACTAGGGCATGATGGTGCTGAAATAAAGTCCTAGAAACAGTATAGACCTTAAGAGAACAACAACGTTTTGATATTTTTCCAGCTAGATAAAAGATTCAACTACTCTAATGCTCAGAAGTACCTTATTCCAGACTTTGGAAGCCAAGTAGGAGAAGTAACACCCTCCCAAGCTAGCTTTTCTCATTCATGAATAGAAGATACAATTATTGGATACATATCATAGAGTCCAAGCAAGGCATAGAAAGAAATTGGTCTGAAATTGCTAAGAATAAAAAGGCTTACTTTGATCTTTCTATTAAGAAGCACTTGTTTCCAGAGAGAAGGTAACCATGGTTAAAGCTAAAGAAGGTTTACAGAAAGTAGTAATGACTAGAAAGATTCCTTAAGAAGCAAAATGGGGAATTTGGATGGACAGAGAGAGAACAACCAGTTTGTGTTCCACTTTGTTTGTGGACAGTGTTCCAAAAGTAGAAACGATGATGAGAGTAATAAAGATTTGCAAGATGATCAGCTGTCATTGCAGGAGAAGAGAAAAATTGAGAGACAGCTTAAGCACTTTGCCATCAAATAAAGTAGAGATCTCACTACGGTCAGATGAAATGGTTAAAGAAAATATTTCATAAGTAAAGTTGTTTGCAGCCGAGCTTGATCATTTTATCGTACTACTTTGTGCTACTAAGGGCCCTTTTATGAGTCTGGTGGCCCGAGGACTGCTAGACTCGTGGTAGGGCTGTGGCGGCAGATCCAGTCACCGCCGCACCGGCAGTCCGACCACCAGATTATGACCTGGGCAGTCAGACCGCCCTGGGAATGCCAGCTCTGCCAGGGGCCTGCCATTCCCTGGCATTGGAGCAGCTGTCAGAGGCCACATTATGCTTGTCGGGAACGCCACAACCCCACCAAGCCTATTACAGGTTTCCTCTCTGACAGGTTTTTAATTATGGCTTCACCGCCATAAAAACCTTGGTGGAGAGGAAACAAAGGGGACCTCCATGTGTCTCAAACATATCTGGATGCACGCGGGTGTAATAACATGTGCCCCCCTGCGGGCATGCATATAGGTTCTTGCATGGCACTTTCCAGTCACCATGCCATGCAGGAATCTTGTAGATCAGTCGCAATGCAGTGCCTTTTTCAAAGGTACCGCCACCTTTAAATGAGGCACCGCTATGGGATCACCACTGCGCCCGCCTGCCGGACTACTTGTTAGTCTTAATCTGGCGAGCGGGGCGACCTTTGGTAGAGCGGTGGCACAGCACCTTGTATCGCTGCTCCACTGCTCAGCTGAAATGTCGTAATAGGCCCCCAAGTAGGAAACCTTGACCAAAGGGCAATGATTGCGACACCAGATCCTCTCTTAACACTTGGATCTGTGTTTAGTATTTTCAGGTTCTTTCGAAAACCAAAGCACAGAAGGAGAAGAACATTTGGACTTAAACATTTTTAAAGGAGTTATAAAGTGTAGAGCATATGTGAGCTAGGAGATGTAGGCCAATGACATCGATAGGGGATACAGAAATGAGAGTGAGGCTTAGGTTATCAAGCTTGATTTTAAAGCACAAGAGGAGAGATAAAATCGGTGGGGGGCAAAAGTGGTAAAAGGCGCAGGCGGTGGATAGAGAACGGCACCCTAAAAACGTTGTGTAGCACTAAAGGTAATCCTGAAAAGGAGAAATTCTGCAACAGGGAAAGAAGCGGCCTTCAGAGTACAAATGGTCGAAGAATTTGTAAGCATAATTGTGAAGCTGACGCCTTTTTTTTTTAGGGCGATATTGACGAAGATGTTATAGCCCAGAGGAACAGCAATGACAAGGCCAAACTTACAGGCTTAGTGAAGCCAAGTTGATGAATTAGGGGGAGAGATGGCACCATGAAGAACTACTGAAGAGCAAACATGACTATTAAGGGGGAGAGATAGTGCCGGGGGACTTATCTCCTGAGCAGCCAATAGTTAGAAGCTCTACTTGAGAGAAGGTGTGTCGTATAAAAGGGCTTGAGCTGTGCGAGGATGGGCGCCGACAGGCACACAAGGCTTGCCTTAGGGGTGCATTGGTAGGCCAGAAGTGTGCGTGCTGAGCGCATCTGCGCTTGCAGCAATCTCAGATAGGCCATCATAAGACAAACGGTGCTTAACTTGAGCTGCTGGTTGCGGGTGGGGGCCAGCAGCTCATATTTGTGGGTATCGACGCTTATTTTTCCTGACCTGACATTCCCCAAGAGCATGAGATACAAAAAACCCCAAAACGGGCAGGTAGTGGAAGCGAAAGACCAATGTAAACGGTAAAAGCAGGAGCCTGCAAGAATGAGATAATAGGGACAGGGTCGTCTGTTAATGAATTAAAGAGGTTGCAGGAGGTTTGAAATTCCAAGCCCTGGACTATAATTGCACCGGCTGTGGACTTCAGAGCCGAGCTTCGGGCTCTGGCACTCATTCTTTTACAAATTCAACACTTAACGCGAGGCCTGGAAAGAGGAAAGGTAAGCTCGATAGGAACGCATTAACTATAAATACAATAGAAGATGGCTGATGATATACAAAAATGGAGCCCAGATGCTTCTGCCACAGGAGAAAAGCTACATATTATCCGTGGCTACAGGGACCACGGTCGGTCTGGCCTATAGGGAAATCGGGCAGTACCTGCAAGGGCTGCTCTGACAGGTCAGTGTGTGGCCTGGTTTTTTTGGGCTGTTTTGTAATCCTGTTTTATGGTTTGCTGGATCAGTTTGTTACTGTTAATTTCTCTGACATTAAAAAGCATTGCCTACAGCACGCTCACATTCATGCACGCTTACATACCTTGAAAAATATTTATACAACATACCTTTACAAGTTATAAATAGTCCCACTTTGCCAACAAGGACAACTTTTTAGGTATCTAATTCACTAATGGTGGTCACTCTTATTTTGGTGCTCTGGCCTATTTTATGTTCCAGTCTGACCCCTAACTAGGAAAGTAAAACAGATTAAATAAATGATGGCAAATATTAAAAGCATCAACTTAAAAAAGCTAACATAAGGCACATAGCATGATTAATGAACATAATGAACTAACCCACAAAACAAGAAGGGAGCATATAAAAGACCTTTAACACAATGCAAACAAAAGGTATAAAAAAAAGATGCTTGGTAGGGAGACTCACAGCACTCTGTTTACCATCATGGGTATTTAAAAATGAGAATTTACCAGAGGAGCTCTCTTACCAGCCCACGTGATGCAAATTCTGGGACCATTTAGCGCTACTTATTTATTTCTAATGTTTCTCACTAATGGATACATTTACTACAGTTTGTGCAGGCGCTTGTGCCATGCAATAGAATTGTGTGCTGCGCTTGTGGTGTTTTGAAGTGTTTAGTAAATGAATGCCACATTTTTCCTTGTGCCATGTGAGTGCCTGCGCAAAACCTTACCAAATTACTCCTACACCTTCACAATGTACTTGCACAATGAATTTTGCTTATTTGTGGGAACGATAAACATGTTTTAAACCAAGAGAAATCTTTTTTGCTAACCTTCCCAGCAAACCGTGATGGCACCAAATACAGGCCCAGTTAAGCGGATAGCGTTTGGCTCCACAGGTTTTTTTTCAACAGCAACATCACAAGCTCTACTACTACAGGAACAGCATCGGGATGTACACCGGGTTATTGCTTTGCTTATTTCAATTAGGCATTAGTGATATGGACAGTGACGGGACGCAAGCACGGCAATTACAATCATAATGATGGAGTGCGACCGGCAAGCGAATCAGAAGGGTTACCTTACTGGTCGCATCGCATTAGAGTGATTGATTGCAATTGCAAATGATGTTTGCAAAGTAACAGGAATTCCGGAAGGGAATTTGAAGTGACACGAATCAGGCAGGACACACTTCTGCAGGATTATGAGGATATCATATCTCATAATACTATTAATCATGACCGCCCTCTCGCTGGTGGAATTGAGGCCCATTAGTTGTGTGTTGACATCAATTAATCATTTTCTGATTATCAGTGAATACAGCTCATGAGGCTAGATTTCATTGCATGCATGCTGTGCCAAGAGCTATAAAACGTAGATGAATGAACGATTTAACACAATTCTTAAAATGGCACGTTCCTTGAAGACAAAAGTAGAATCACCAATGGAAGAAATGTATTTGGTCACATTAAGAGACAAGGTTCATGACACAAATTGGTTGCACCTCGAGAAGTCCAACCCCACCCAATTTTGCTGGGTCTCTTTTTTCACATTTGTTTTGGTCACTTTCACATAGGAGAAATGTGAGAGGGTACAGACTTAAATAGAGGTATTAGTGACAAATCTCTGACCATGCCTAGACTCATTCAAGTGAGCAGCAACATGATGTTGTGGGTGTGTTGACAAGGGTACTCAGGCTCCTTAAATGTAGCTGTGAGTCCCACCATGCCTGTTGACTGTCTGTTAGGAAATGACCTGGAGCAGACTATCTGGAAAGAGGTGGATCTAAGGTCCCATTTGGAGATGTTGGGATTGCCTGACCACTCAATCCATAGCAGCCCATCAGGTTGAGGTAGAAGAACCTCGACCATGAAAAAATGGCCCAAGTATCCGCCAAGAGGGGAAGGGCAGGAGGTATGGGAAACTGACACCAAAAATTCCCACGGTTCGGGAGGCAACTGATCTGGAAGATGACACTCTGGAACCAAAAGTGGAAGTGATTGGTGCCCTGAGAAACCTACCAGAGCAAGCATTGTGAAAAACCAAATGAGGTTCTGACCCAGGCATAGTATTGCAAGGTGCAAATTCTGTGCCCCACGTTTGAAGCTCTATGGTGGCAGGAGGAGGCCCAAGTAGCTGGCAAGACCTTTGGTGTTCACCTCACTTATTGGTAGAATGGTCTCCTGTATAGTAATCCTAAGGTCCCTGAGTTTGGGTCAACCAATGTATTGGTGGTCTCCTAGTGCTACTGGGCTTTCCAACTGGAGTTGGCTCATGACATCCTCCTGGCAGGACATCTGGGGCAGGACAAAGCATTTCACTGGTCACATATTTTTGGTGCCTCAGATGAGAATGCCTTCCATGCCAGTGTAGAGTCAAGGAAAAATACCCCTGCTAAATCCTTTTCCTGTAATGGAAGCACTCTTCGAAAGGGTGGACATAGATAATGTTGGACCTCTGGACAGCCTCAGCCTCAGCCTGGTCTTGGTTGATAGTGCCATCCGGTGAGCTGACGCTATTTCTCTGAAGTAGGTGCCTGCATTATGGTGGCCAGGGCCCTGATCGGGATCTTTACCCTTATGAGTTTCCCCAAGTAGGTAGTGTGCAACAGAGGCATCGACTTCATGTCTGCATACATGAAGGCCATGTGGGATGAGTCAGGAATAACCTACATATTGTCCACACCCCGTCACCCTGAAACAAATGTACTAGTTGAAGGATTCAACAAGACCCTGAAAGCATTGACTATTGACATACCAGAACGCATTTGGCATAAGTGGGACATCGTATTACCATCTTCTATTTTCCTACAGGAATATGACTCAGAAAAGCGTGGGGTTCAGTCTCTTTGAACTTTTTGGCCACCCTGTGCATGGACCACTCAGTGGTGTAAAGGTGGAATGGGAGTAATCTCGACAGAAACCCCATGAGATGTATTAAGCTATAAATTAGCCCTCCAGTCAGATGCAGCACTTCCGGAAAGAGAAAGAGACCACTGATAACCCAAAGGCTAACAGGAAAGTCATGTAGCACTGGTATGACCAGGAACCTACTCTGGTGGAGTATCAACCTGACCAGAATTTCTGGATGATGGAGTTTGTGGATCCCCAGGCCTAAAAAATCTGTTGGACCAGGCCTTATGAGGTGAAGGTGCATAAAAAGGGGGTACCCCTACCTGGTGGACGTCAAGACCCTTAGGAACCATTTGAGACTATGCTCTCAATGAAAAATGATGGTAAAGAAGAGAAGAGTTAATCCCTTTCCAGACTGCCTGTCTTCCAATGAGCAAGGTGAATCAGTAGATGGGTTTGTCCTCTCCCCTACCCTAGAGCACCAGAGGGTCTGTGGTTGCATGTAGGGGCCCTTATCCCTTACTCTAAGGCTCACTGTTTAGTGTACCAATGGCATAGGCATGAGGGACAACATGCCTATCAAGAATAAAATCTACAGGACAAAATGAGAGTTACCACCAAGGATGAAGTTTCCATGAGGTTGGTTGGGGGGGTCATTGAGCCCTCCTTATTCCCTGGCCCAGTCCAATGATGCTGGTACCCAAGGATACCCCCTCTGGAACCACTCTATAACTTAGTTTCTGTGTGGATTACAGAGAACTCAATTCAGTCACCAAGACTAATGCCCACCCTATCCCCAAAGCTGATAAAGCTCAGTGATCACTTGGGGGCTGCCAAGCTTCTCAGTACTTTTGACTTGACATGCGGGTATTCACAGATTGCTTTAACTAAGTGGTCCAAGGAGAGGTCAGCATCCTCCTTTCCAGAGAGTCACTTTCAGTTCAGGGAGATGTTCCTTGAACTAAAGGATACCCCTGCCACCTTCCAGTGGTTGGTCAACCTGGTCCTAGCGGGACTAGAAAATGTCAGTTCCACCTATCTGGCTGACAGTGCTGAGAAGACCATCTGTACCAACTCCAGGAAGTGATTCAGACCCTGCAGCAGGCCTGCCTATCAAGGTCAGTAAGTGCAAGATAGGGCAGGGATTAGGTGCCCTAAAGTCATTGGAGGCGACGATCAGGCTCTCCAGCTCAAGATTCAGACCATTATTGCTTGGGAGTCTTCTAAGACCCAGACTCAAGTGAAAGCCATCTTAGGCATCATTTGATGCTACAGGCGATTTGTTAAGGGATATGGCACCATTGAGGTCACTCTAACCAAGCTGACTTCCAAAAAACAGCCAGAAAAGAAGATCTGTGCCACAAAGCTGTTTATATCATAAAGGATTCCATGTGTGCAGCACCAGTGCTCAGAGCACCCAATTTCCCCAAGGAATTCCTAGTTCAAATGGATGCTGCAGACTATCGCATTGAGATTGCCAAAGCTAAGCAATAAAGGCTTGGACCAACTCGAAGCCTTCATCAGCAGGAGGGTACTTCCCAGGGAACAGAGGTGGAATGCAATTCCCCCAGATTGTTGTCTTCTGTTGCTGAACCCATGCTTTCTGATCATAGGAATCTTCATGCTTTACCACTGCTAACTAGTAGAAAAGTGGTTTTGCTCTCCTCTCTAAACATGATGGAACTGGCATACCCCTAATTGGCACATTTAATGTACTTGTAAGTCCCTAGTAGATGTTACCACATGTACCTAGAGTGTGTAAATTAAAAGCTACTATGGGGTTGCAACACTCTTTGAGCACTCACTAAAGTAGAACTTTAAACATGTTTCCAGACCTGCCCTGTAGTCTGTTGTGCAGTTCTAAACTGCCATTTCAAAATGTTTAATACTTATAAGTCACCCCTAGGATAACTAAATTCCGGTAGGGCAGGGTGTATGGTATTTAAAAAGAAAGACATGCATATGTAATGTTGTACGTGTCCTGACAGTGAAAAACCTCCATAGCCACGTTTCACTGTGAATAACACTGATTTATTCTATTATACTTAAGTGCTAAACTCATTTTGGGAATTGGTAGAAAAAATATTCAAGGCCTCATTTTAATAGTAACTTAAAATGTAACTTAATAGTCAAGTCAGATTTTATATTACTATTTGGGAATTGACATTTTTAGAATGTTGCCATTGTTGTGCCTAAAACTGAAAGTCTATCCTGCTCATGTCCAGCTCTCATCTCGTCCCGATGGCTTCCCTGTACCGAGATGTGTATTGCTCCAAGACAATGGACATTGGGCTATGAGTGTGGGGAAGGGGGGAAGGAGACTACTTGCTTGACAAGATAGCCTGGGTCTGTGCCCAGTTCCTTCCTGAGCTTCAAATGATTCCTACCTTGTCACAGGCACATGAAGCTCACACCTAGGCTTGCCTCCCTTTTATTTCTCTGGTCATACTGGCAACATACTCAGTGGGAGGGGAGGAACTGATAAGAACTGGTTTAGGGGTGGAAAAAGGGCTTGCCTTCACCAACAGGCTGGCACTGGGCAAAAGGTGGACCCACAGACCTCTCCTTAGAACAATTATGGTAACATGAAGATCAGTAGGACTGCTTGGAGAATAAACAGAGACTGTGATGGCTGTCAAAGTTGCAGCCATCAACAATCAATCACAAGTCAGCCTCAGCCTACTGGCTTGCCCTGCCGAATGAGATCTAATTTCCATAAACGTTTCTAAGTCCAAACGTGGAGGGCATCATCAGGACCGATGCGAGCAGCATCTGATAGAAATTAAGACCTTTGTTGGACCAGACTTTGTCCACTTAGAGCTTTCCTGACTTTGTTGACAGTTTCACGGAGCCTGCTCTTCAGCAAACCACTGTCTAGTCCTGCTTCATATCCCACTTGCAGCTTGTACTGCGACAATTTGAGAACAACCACTTTTTCGGCATAAAGGTTTCAAAGTCAGAAGGTAAACTTTACAGTGGAACAAAGCTCTTCCCTTTATCTGATTGATGAATCATCACTGTCGGGCTTATCTTTTTACTTTGAGACTAGTGAGTCTAGTGTTACCAGATAATTACTGATGGTGCTTTGTGCTTTTTGGCGCTATTTTTAATTCATATCTCTGTTTCTACTGATTGGTTATTTGCCATTTTTGTATCTGTTTATTTATTACAAAAGTCTTTATTTTTCTAAATTGATTTGAGGTATTTCTTGTATTGTGTTTTCACTTCATTACTGTTTCAGTACTGCAACAATACTTTACACATTGCCTCTATGTTAAGCTGCTTTTTTCCAGGTTACAAGAGGATGAGGCAAAGGACTATTTAGTGACTTTCGTTTTTCACCCTTACAAGGATGGTGAATATTAGTTGAGATGGGTTCTCATTTTGCTCAACTAATGCACTAGTTTCTTGTCAAAAGCATCAGTATGCAAGAATGCTGATAATTATACTGATACAATATATCCAGAGGATAACTATAATCTGTAAATTTGTTACATGAAACATTTTCATGACCACAAAGTTGTCATTCGGTAAGTATTTTTTTGCTTAGCCAGATTGGATGCTTGAATTATCAATGGTAAAAATGTTCAAATGATCCCCACAGTGCAAGAAGCTATGACTGGAATCAGGCCATAGGCATTTTAATGGTTTGGGCATTGCAGAACATCAATTTCTGACATGACCTCCGAAACCTACAGAACACAGAAAAACTCCTAGAGTGGAAGTATGGCTAGTACAACTGTTAGTGCATGGTGGGTAATGTGGGGGTTTGCAGTCATAATATCGAGTCTTTTATTTCGACTGGACAGAATATCGAGTAAAAAATATAGAATGGACATAATATCGACTAGACATAATATAGACAACAAAAATATCGACTAGAGGAAATTAATATCGAATAGAATGGACATAATATCGAATCAAAAATATAGAATGGACATAATATCGACTAGACATAATATAGCCAACAAAAATATCGAATTTAAGGTAAGTTAATATTAATTTTTATTTTTTGTGTAATATAAGTCTGTAGCGGGTTGTGGGTTTATAGGGGAATAGGGTGGGAAGTAATTTAATTATAATTAATTAAATATGTTAATTTATTTATTGATATTTATTTAGAATTAATTGTTAACTATTATTAATTGGTAATTAATTAAAATATAATTGGTAATTAATTATAATTGATTAATTCATAAATATTTTAATTTTAGTAATTTATTTTCTGTAGCGGGTTGTGGGTTCATAGGGGAATAGGGTGGGAAGTAATTTAATTATAATTAATTAAATATGTTAATTTATTTATTGATATTTATTTAGAATTAATTGTTAATTAATTATTAATTGGTAATTAATTAAAATATAATTGGTAATTAATTATAATTGATTAATTGATAAATATTTTAATTTTAGTAATTTATTTTCTGTAGCGGGTTGTGGGTTTATAGGGGAATAGGGTGGGAAGTAATTTAATTATAATTAATTAAATATGTTAATTTATTTATTCTTAATTATTTGGAATACATTGTTAATTAAATAATAATTGGTAATTAATAAAAATATGATTGGTAAATAATTTTAATTGATTAATTGATAAATATGTTAATTTCATTCATTTATTTTCTGTAGCGGGTTGTGGGTTTATAGGGGAATAGGGTGGGAAATAATTTAATTCTCATTAATTAAATATGTCATTTAAATTATTGGTATTTATTTTGAATTAATTGTTAATTAATTTTTAACAGGTAATTAATTAAAATATAATTGGTAATTAAAATTAATTTATTAATTTTGAAATTGTAAATTAATTTATTTTTAATAGGTAATTGATTAGTATGAGTAGGCAATTTTTATAATTAAATAATTTTATTTTGTATTTATAAATAAATATGTCATAGTTTTTTATACACAAGTACAATAATGTATTTATTTGTAATTGGTATTACTATTTATGTTATTTATATCTATTTGTGAAGTATTTACTTTCCCTATTATTGCACTCTCTGAAGTTGGAATAGTAATTTTAACCCCTACGCTATACAACACTTTCAATAATGTTGCACCCACTGGAGTGGGTATGCAACGTTTACAACGCAACTTTTACTATGCACTACCATTACAATGAAACTTTTACAACGCAAAAACTTTTACAACGCATACATTTACAAAGCATGTTTTTACAACGCAGATACCTTTACAATGCATACCATTACAACGTAAGTATTGCTAAGTATATAATTATTTTTAAAATGTTATATGTTTGGGTTTTTGGGTAAAGGGGTATTTTTAGGGTTCAGGGTCAGTTTTCAGTATTTGGGTAAAGGGGTATTTTTAGGGTTCAGGGTCAGTTTTCAGTTTTTGGGTAAAGGGGTATTTTTAGGGTTCAGGGTCAGTTTTCAGTTTTTGGGGTAAAGGGGTATATTTAGGGTTCAGGGTCAGTTTTCAGTTTTTGGGTTAAGGGGTATTTTTAGGGTTCAGGGTCAGTTTTCAGTTTCTGGGGTAAAGGGGTATTTTTAGGGTTCAGGGTCAGTTTTCAGTTTTTGGGTAAAGGGGTATTTGTAGGGTTCAGGGTCAGTTTTCAGTTTTTGGGTAAAGGGGTATTTTTAGGGTTCAGGGTCAGTTTTCAGTTTTTGGGGTAAAGGGGTATATTTAGGGTTCAGGGTCAGTTTTCAGTTTTTGGGTAAAGGGGTATTTTTAGGGTTCAGGGTCAGTTTTCAGTTTCTGGGGTAAAGGGGTATTTGTAGGGTTTAGGGCCAGTTTTCAGTTTTTGGGTAAAGGGGTATTTTTAGGGTTCAGGGTCAGTTTTCAGTTTTTGGGGTAAAGGGGTATTTTTAGGGTTCAGGGTCAGTTTTCAGTTTTTGGGTAAAGGGGTATTTGTAGGGTTCAGGGTCAGTTTTCAGTTTTTGGGTAAAGGGGTATTTTTAGGGTTCAGGGTCAGTTTAGGGTTTTTGGGGTACAGGGGTACTTTGTAAAAATAAAGTAAAATTACATTTAAATTACATTAATTAAATACAATTAAATACAATTAAATTATATTATAATATTTTAAATTAATTTATATTAAAAAAAATATTATATACTTACCAATACTTACGTTGTAATGGTATGCGTTGTAAAGGTATATGCGTTGTAAAATCTTGCGTTGTAAATGTATGAGTTGTAAAAGTTTTTGTGTTGTAAAAGTTTTGATGTAATGGTAGGTGTTGTAAAAGTATGCGTTGTAACGTCATACATCCCTGGAGTGGGAATAGTAATTTTAACCCCTACGCTATCCAGCGCTTTCCCTACTGTTGCACCCACTGGAGTGGGAATAGTAAATTTTACCTCTACGCTATCCAACACTTTTGCTAATGTTGAACTCACTATAGTTGTTACAATAAATTTTAACCATTTTCTATGCTACGCTAAAAATTTTATATATGTTTATTTAATAATATGTTTTTATATATATATATATATATATATATATATATATATATATATATATATATATATATATATATATATATGTGTATTATTTTTGGTGATATAATTTTTTTAATTATAGAAATTATTTATTAAAATTAAAATTTTAAAATAATTATTTCTAAGTTTATAATAAATATATTTATTACTATATTAGTTTTAACTTAATTTTAAGATATTTAAAAAAATCGATATTTTGACAGTCTATATTTTTGTAAGTCGATATTTTGGAGTCGATATTTTGGTACTTACCTGTTTGTAGATAGGGAGTCGATATTTTGTCACTCGATATTTTTCACTCGATATTTGTGTATCTCGATATTTGTGACATGGATATTATGTCAGTGATCCACAGTGGGATCTAATTTATGGGTCATCAGGGTAGACAGGGGCTACTGAACCACACCATGGTGGTCATATTCATTTGCCACTATTGTTCTGGGCCAGTCCGACAATGGCTCTGCAAACAGGACCACGAGCAACCTTTCCACTCTTTACTCTTAGCGTTGGGTGGGAGAGAAATCAATAATGTTTTAGGGAGGTAGTGCAAGCGGTAGTGACTCAGAACCGTCAAACAGCACACACAACAAATGTGTGCTTGTCTTTTTAATAAAAGAAATTACTTTTAATATCACATCAGTATGGAATACTACAAAATTAGAGGGTAATGTCCACAAGGTTAAAATTTACCACCCGAGGGCTTTAAATGAAGCGCTAGATCATCTATGGTGCACTCCCCCATAATCTGTGATGACCAGCAAATCGAGATAGGAAAGATTAGTCACAGGCACGAGTTTCACAAAGGTGTTGCCACCTTAGCAACTTGTAGGTTAGTTCAAACAATTCTTAGCCCAAAAGAGCCTCACCAATTATGACAATTTCCTGTTGTGGCTTAAATGTATTCATGTTACAGCTGAGATGCAGCTTGGTTGGCACTGAACTATGTGTGTGTGTGTGGTGGCTTACACCTTTGCCATCTTCTGTGGTGTCATTCGACCATGGCAGCAGTCCTGCCCCTGTCTCTCAGGCCCTTGCATGCATCAGTGAGTCATGCTTGACTGGCGGCCGCTCATCTCCTTGAATTGCAGCCCCTACTCTAGTATGGAGGGTGTTCTTCTTTGCCGGTTGCAACCCCTGGGCCGGGACAGATCTTCTGCTTTGGCAGTGACAGCTTCTTCAAGGTTGGTGCACGTGTTGGCAGTAGCAGCACCAGTCTGTTATGCAGTAAGGATGCTAGACAGCATTTTGCTGTTTTCCTCAGAAGTTCTTCACATATTCACCACAATAGCTATGCTCTGGTAGATCAAACCACCCCAGACAAAATAGGTCGGAACTGGTAGCACTCCCACCTGGGAGTCGGCTTTTTCTTGCTGTTCCACACATGAGATTATGGCTAAGCTTCTGGAAACTGGGCAGATCCAGAGCTTTTCAGCAAGTTGCACAAAATTCAGGTTATGTTCTATTACCTCTCGATGACTGACTGTCATGGAGACACCAGCCTTGGTCTCACAGTAGCTCTAGGGCTACACTTTGGTGCACTCCCTACCTTGATAAAGAACAATTTGGGAATGGAATTAAGTGGAGTTGTTTGGGTCCCATTCGTATACCTATTTTATACTAATGTGACCTACTCATTGAGGTGCAGAAATTGGTTTGGAGTTGTTCCCTTTCAAATGTCATTTCATTTTCTGGCCTGAGTTCAAAATCAGCCTTTGTGCAAGATGATGGTATATGCAACAGGAAGCGATGATGCTGACTCCAAGCAGGAGTACCAAAACATTGGCCCAGTTCAGTTTGTAAACTCTGCTCTTGGCTATCATCAGCAATCAGAGAAAGGTGAAACAGCAGGCCGCTCTCTTTTCCCTGTCATCCACCAAATGGTATTGCCCACTGCAATCCCTTGCAAAAAGGTCCTCATAGAATGTATAAGGGCATCCAAGTCTCCATCGTCCATCACTTTAGTGTCTGGGTCTCCACCATCTAGCTTCAAAAATGCAAGCATCACACTTCTACTACTCAGTAGAAACTATATTCATCCTCCATCGTGTGCCATGCGAAACCTGCACAGTCTCACTGTACTGTATGTGCACAATGTACAGAGGTATTTAACACACAAATTGAATGTCAGTGCAAGGGATTGGGTGGCACATGGAAGCAGAATCTTTCCCCGAGTGTATGCCTCACGCGTTTCAGGCACAAAAAGAAGGTCTGGGTAGGACTGCTTGTTGTGGAAATCAATATGCTCCCGCCACTGCTTCATCTCTGCAACTTAGGGTATGGAACGTAGTCCCATGCTGTCCAAAGAGAGCACACTTTGAGTGCCACTCCGGGTCACAGAACCATTCCTGGACCTTGGCATTACCAAGGACAGGCCTATGTCTCCAAGCACAGATGTCAGTTTCACATGCTTTCAAGTCAGTCTTGGTATTTGTTACATTCTCATATACTATGCAGCGGAAACTCATGTGTCATAGCCACAGCCCCATAGAATTGCAAAAATGTTAACTTCTGTCCCTAGCAGGCGAACAAAACCGTATAATTTACAAGTTAGACCACATATATTTACACAGGTGTAGAAGTTTGAAATAAGAACTAAGCACGAGAGCCAAGCATTTGTTGTTTATGTCAACACTGGCAGATACAATTCCTGCTGTATACCATAAAAATGAACAAGAAAGGAAAGGAACTACACACGAACAATACAACTACCCTTCAACAGAGGGATTCACTCCAAACAGAAACCACGATGAAAAGAAAGAGAAACGTAGAAGGGGAATTCAGCAGGGAGCCAATATGAGTCTAGTCAGAAAACAAGACAACACAATATGCACTTCAACAGCAGTTTATTTTGTTACTGAACAGACAGCAGAAGAGCACCAGGGTTTTACAGATGCCGAACGCGAGTCTAAAAAGTGCGAGGCCAGAACAGTATCGATTTTCTTGCAATTGCAGAAACAGAAATTGACTCTATAAGCTACAAAATGGTATTTAGATTGTGCAGTTTCAGGGAAATTAATGCAGTAGTCATCCTAGCAACTGTAAATAGTCAAAATAAGAAACAATCTTAGCCTATAAGTTCTCTGTATATTATACCTGCTAGGGAACAGAACCATCACAAACTGCAACATGGCCACTACAAAGACGCGCTTTCACCAAAGTTAGGAATGCAGTACATTCTTTCTGCAATATGTTATTCGTCACACAGCAGGGACACTGGTTCCACAAGCAGGGCTTACAAAACACTGGTGGGCGACTCGATTTGAACTCTTTACCGTATAGAAACTCCTTTGACATTTGAAAACCTTACTTAGTTGCTAAAAGTCTGTGCCCAAGGATTGACCTCTTGTCTCATCCTAAGCTCCTCAACATCCAAGGTGTGGAAACTATAAAAACTACCAACCATTTCTACCACTTCTTTCATGACCAAGTGTAGCAAGGGACTTTCCCTGGGTATAAAAGGGCAAGCCAGCTGTAACTGCTGCTTTGCCTGGCTACAACTAACTGACATTCCGCTAAATGTAGCACACAAAACAACAGTTCAACTTTTTTTCACACATAAAATGAAAGAGGAATAGTCGAAAAACAAAAGGCATGCAGAAGAGGAATAAATGGTGAGTTGACGAGGCACTTATTGTGCCACCCTCAGGGGCCCTGTACCCTGATGCCCACACACTGCCTTTGCAGGCTGAGTGTCTAAGTACAGAACTAAACAAAGAGTCAACATGGCACACATTCCTGTGTACCATGTCCACAGAACCCTCTGCCCTGGCATACTTCAGTCAACCCTTTAGCTGGGTGCCCTATGCCAGAGGTGTGGGCACAGGTGCATGATCCCTGTGCCCCTACAGTACCCAGGGCCATTCCAGGGCACTGTAAGTGCAGTGATGCCATTAAGAGTATATAGTGCTGGAAGGTTGTCATTACGAACTCCACAGAACCATAATGGCTACACTGAAGGCTGACAAGTTTGGTACCAAACTTCTCAGCACATTAAATCCGCACTGATGCCAGTGTGAGATTTAATGTAACATGCACCAGAGGGCATCTTAGAGATGCCCCCTGAAAACCTAACCTACAATCCACGTCTGGGCTGAGTGGCTGCAGAGGCTGCCACACAGTGGATATGTTGCTGGACCCCTGGGTGGAGAGCCCCAGCTCGCCTGGGCCTGCAACAATGCACATCCTGGGAAAGGTGTTAGGTCTCCTCCCCAATGATGGGCAGGGGGAAGCTTCAAAGGCATGCTGCCTCTGGAAGCTTCCCCAGACCATTTGCTGTACTCAGCCACTGGCCCCCACCGGTTCTAACCCCCACTCTGGCGGGAAGACTGGCGGGAAAGGGGGGTGTGCCAGACTGTGTCAACCACCCCTCAGGTGGGAGAGGTGAGGTGAAGCACGACCCCGGGCTCCGGCCATCTTGAAGATGGGGAGCCCTGCCCAATCACAGCTAGGCTCCTGGCCCCCTCCCACAGGAGAGGAGCAGGCTAGGAGGTGTACCCACCCCAGGACATGGGCCTATTTGTCCCTGCCCTTGCCCTACCTGTAACGCCCCTAAATTTAGTATTTAGGGGCACCCTGAACATTCCTTTCTCAGATCCCGATATGAAAAGAAGAAAGAAGACCAAGAGGAAGAAGACCCGCCGTGCAGCTGCTAACAACAGGACAACAACAACTAACTTAGCCCCAGCCCTACCGGCCTGTCGATCCTGGAACCTGCTCCTGCCTAAACCCCGGTGACTCCAGCGGACAGCAACCTTGGGACACCCAGAGGACCTGCCTGCATTGACCCTCTTAAAGACTGAGACTCCCATCAGCAGAGGCTCTGCTGCAACAACATAGCTGGTGCCAGCCAGGAAGCTTCGGACCAGCCCACTCTGCACTGTCTGAGCCCGGCCCGTGCCCAAGTGATCCAAGAACACGAGGATGTCCCCCCCCCGCGACTGGGACCCGAAGTCCAGTGCCCAAAGGCCCTTCTCGACGAACCAAACGAGGCTTGCAGACTCAGAACCAGGGGCCCCTCCAACCGTGACCTGCTGAGGGTAAGCTTTCCCAACACCTAAAGGCACTCCTGCACCCGGCGCCCTACAGCCCCCTGTGCCTTCCTTTGGGGTACTTACCTGTGCTCCAAGGTCCCAAATTACCTCTTGAAGTGGTGGTCACCCCTGAAGAGTCTCCGTCCTCGCGCCTGCAGCCTTTGTTCGTTTGTTACCTTTCCCATTGAATAACATTGAGCGCCCGACGGCTCAAAAACACTCTGCACCCAGCCTCCCGAGTGCCGCTTGCCGTGCCACCTTTGCCCTATCCTACTTCCCAATTTGCCCTGAGCAAGTGATCAGGAGCCCCGCTCTCACAGCCGCGTGGCCCGCTAGTCAGCAGCCACCAACCGGAGGCCCACTGCCCCATTGGGTCGTCCTACCTCTGCACCCGGCCGCCCCTGTGCCGCTGAGGGTTAACCAACTGTACCTACCTGACCCTGAGGGGCCCCTTAGTCTATGCCCAGAACCTTAACTTCACCAGCCGAGTACTCACCTTAAAACAGGTAACTCACTTACCTGCCATTGGATAACATTGACTGGTTTGACTCGAAAAATCTTCCAAGTGCCTACCTTAGAAAACCTAAAATATTCCTATAAAATCAGCCGAGTAGCGAATTCTGAAGTACTCACCTGTGATCGGTAGAGAAGCCAGTACTGTACCTTGTAGCCCAGTATTGAACCACAAAAGTAATCCGAACCGGATTTACCCTTAACCTGTATTTTCTCCAAAGGAATCCATTGTTTGCTTTTCTATGAAATTTCTTCGAAGTGTCTACTTTTGAAAACTTGAAATATTCTTTAAAAATCCTACGAAATACTGAAACGTATTTACTTACCTGTTTTAAGTTGAGACCCCAGTGCTGGACCTAGGGGCACAGTACTGGATTACAAAAGAAACGAGATCGTACTTTACCTGCAACCTGAGTTTTCTCCCATTGGATAACATTGCCAGATTTCTGTTGAAAAGTTTCTAAGTGTGAACTTTTAAAATAGCTTTATATTCCTGAAAAATCACTGCAATAACTAAAACGTTTTTACTAAATTGTTTTCAGCTTAGACCCCTGGACTGAATCTAGGATCTAGTCCTGGAACTACCAAAGTGGAGAAGTGTGGCTCAATGGTTAGAGTGGCAGACCCTGATGCAGAGGTCTAGCCCGGGACCAGGGTTCAATTCCCCGCCTCGGTGGGTCTTGGGCTCAAAAATTCCACGGACCTGATAATTATCACCTCAATCCCTAGTCAAATCATGGAGTCCCACTCTGCAACTCTGGGCAATAGCTTGCTTAATCTCCACGACGCTAAGGATGCCTGGCCTCCACCTTGTGGGTACCCAGGAGTGGACACCTCACAGGGAAAGCGAGGATGGGTTCCACAGTGGTATTCGTACAAGCGCCTTGAGTCCCTTGTGGTTGAGTAGTGCGCTATACAAGTATCAATTTACATTTACAAAGTGATCTCCAAAGTAATCAACTATGTTTACATAGAAAAAACCATTGTGCTTAGTGCTAAATTGTGTGTAGAATTGTGTTGCCTACTGCAACCCCTGTACCCATTGTGTTTACAAAGTTTATTGTCTTTCTGCAAAGTACTCATCTGAGACCTCTCATATTGAGAACAGTATATTTTGATACCTGTTGGTTCTAAAAATAAAACAACTATATATTTTGATATAAAAACAATTGGCCTAGAGTTCAGTCCTTGAGTGTGTGAAATCTTTTGCTAAGTGTGTACAACAAATGCTTTACACTGTCCTCTGGTACTGCCTTACTGCTCGACCAAGATACCTCTTTAGAGCATAAGTTCACACCTGGCTTTAACCTCTGTTATACCTCTAGAGTTTGTGGACTCTATAGACACTGTACCTTATCCTGGTCCAATTTTATAGAGCCACTTTCTCACTGAAAGACAATGTTTTTTCAAGCTATTGTATGTAAAATAATTTTAAATGGGGGCGTGGCATAGCGGGTGAAGATGGTGGACGCAGCTTGCTAGAGCTCCCACCAGCCCGACACTGATTTGCACATTTACCCTGGCTCCCGGACCTACTCGGCAGCATACCGGTTCCGATTTGGTGGCGGATGGTGAGAGGTGCCCTCCGGTGTAGCGAGCAGGGTTTCAGAGCTCCTTGCGGTGAAGACAGCGGCAGTGGCGATCTGTGGCCTGGTCTCGGCATGCGCACCGGGGCCTCGATTTTGGTGGAGCCCGGACGGGCGACTTTGGTACTGGCCCGGGGCATCGGCTACTGGTGCTGCCCCAGGCAATCAGCTTGGCACCGGAGCGGAGTGTAGACGTCCCGCTGTGCCCCCCGCTCTCTGAGTAGCTGCCCGGGTAGTGTGGACGCCAGGGGAAGGCTGCGGCCTGTGCGGCGGCCTGGAGACCGGGGCCTTGATTTTCGTGATCCCTGGCTGCGAGTGGTGGAGCCCGGAGCCGACCCAGACGGCGAGGTGGACGGCCCTGCCTGCAGTCTTGGTCACAACGCTAGTGCACAGACTGGGATCCTTGACCGGTGGCCAACTGGGAGCTCCTGCTGGTGTGGTGCCTGGGTCCCGGGAGTGCCTGGGGACAGTGGCAGGGGAGCCGCAGCACAATCCGTGAGTACCTCCGGCCCCCGTGTATGTGGACAAGGGGTTAAAAGGCAGCAGCGGCCGGCAGACGTGGAACCTGGGCCGCGGTGTAAGGACTACCCTGAGGCCCATTGGGGAGCCTGGACGCGGCCTAACATATACAGCCTTGGACATGACCAGGGGCGGAGGGGCCAGTGGGTCCGCCAAACAGGGGCCCATCGATAAATTCACTGGGCCGAGTGGAGGTGCCGGTGCGTCGGGGGGGGCCAGGGTGCAGGACCGGACAATGCAGCACTTATAGCGGCGATCACCCAATCCAGGGATATGCTTGACGCCAAGATAGGAGCGGTTGGGGCAGATGTGACCTTGCTGCGCCAGGACCTTCCCAACGCGGTGACCCGCATCACGGAGCCGGAATCCAGACTCTCGACTGTGGAGGATGATGTGGGAATCTTGAAGCAGAAAGTGGTCGCAATGCAGAAGATTCAGAGGGGCCTTGCGCTCCGTGTTGAGGATGCCGAAGGGCGGGCGCGCAGGAATAACATCCGCTTCGTGGGATTTCCCGAGGGCTGCGAGAAGGGGAACATGGAACGCTTCCTGTCCCAGTGGTTGAGGACTGGTTACCCCCGGACGCGCTGTCACGGTGCTTTGTGATAGAGTGCGCCCATAGAGCTCTGACGCAGAAACCGCCGACCAGAGAGCGGCCTAGACCGGTGATTGCTAGGATACTGAACTTTCCCGACAGGGACACCATCTTAAGGGAGGCGAGGGCGAAAGACTCTGTTATGTTCGAAAATCAGAAAATCATAATTTTTCCGGATTATACGAAGATGGTGCAGCAGCAACGACATTCTTTCATAGCGGCCAAGGCGAAATTACGTGGCTTGAAGCTCCAATATTCTTTACTTTATCTGGCCCACCTTCGAGTGATTTTCCAATCACGGACCCACTTCTTTGACACCCCAGAGGAGGTCTTCAAGTGGACGGATGAGACTGTGAGGGTCCGGCCACATGCTCAACCGGGCCTGAACCCGGGTTCCTCCAGGAGCTCCTCTCAGGAGCGGGCCGACCAGCGTGTCCGGGGAAAGAGACACAGGAGTTCTAGGTCACGGCAGCGCTCCTCTTCTCACACTGGGGCGCGAGATGGAGCACCTACGGACTCGGACCAATCCGGAAAGGAACATTGAAGGACATTGGAGTGCGAGGTGACCTATTGATGTCGTAGATTCTGGCAGTGAGTGGTCGGTTGCTATGCCCAGCTGCCCGGATGGTTTGGGACTGGGTACCTTGACACTGTTCGCTCTACATGTTGGTGATGGTGTGGGCTGCAGGGTGGGGTTCGGGGTGCCTGTTTATAGGGGCTACTTCCCTCCTTCATAGGTGGGTGTTGGTAAGGGGGGGGCTTTTGGTGGTTAAGTGGGTAGTTGGGATCCATTGGTATGGTTGGCCTTGGGCGCTCTGTTTTGGGCCAGAGGTTGCCCATGCCGTGACAGATACTTCTGTGTTCTATGAGGTATAGGGGTGGGGGGCGGGGAATGAGGGACGGGCAGTTCAGGGGGGTGTTCTGGGGGGGTGCGGGTGGGGGGGTGGAGGGTGGCCGGTTAGTTGTGCACGTGATTTTCATGCCATGCTAGTGCTGGTGCTATGTATTCAGGCCTGCTGTTGGGTGCTCTTGCTTTGTGTTCCCTGGGATCATGGCTGATGCATTACCCCCGGGGCCCCAGGGGGCGTCTAAGCGCATATTGAGCTGGAATGTCAGAGGAATGTTGTATAAAATTAAGAGGGGTGCCGTCCTGCGATGGGCAAAGAGGGAGGGGGCGGATGTACTGCTCTTACAAGAAACGCATATGATGGGGACGAAAGCACTTAGTCTGCAGACATTTGGCTATCACCAGGTTTTTCATGCTGTCTTTTCGAGGGGCTCCAGGGGGGTCGCCATCTTGATCCATAGAAGATTAGCTTATGTTCATGAGAGACAATGGCTAGACCCGCAGGTCCGATATATTATTGTGAAGGGGATGGTGGTTATGGAGCCCGTTGTGTTTGGGAGTGTCTATGCCCCTCCTCCTCTGCAGTGGTCCCTGGCTGAAAGGCTGTTTGCGGTATGGGCGGAAGTCCCGGAGTCCCTGGCGGTGATGGGTGGGGATTGGAACGACGTGCTGGGTGCGAATGTGGACCGCAGAAGGCTGCAGGAGACACTAGCGGTGGCCTCCCCCTCCCGGTTGCGTGCGATGCTGGACGGTTTGGGCTGGGTTGATGCTTGGAGACACTTGCATGCTGCGGCCAGAGAGTATACGTATGTTTCAGCGGTACATGGCTCCTTTTCACGGCTGGATTGTGTGTTTGTGCCCTGTGTGTATCTGAGCAGAGTGCGAGGGGCGGCTATCCTGCCTCGGGGGTTGTCTGACCACTCCCCAGTGGCCGTAGATGTTGAGTTGTGCAGGAAGAGCCAGCCGTTTCGGTGGCGAATGTCCCCATGGCATCTTCAGCAGGCTGACTATATCCATCATATGAGGGGGGCGATAGCCCACTATTGGCAGGAGAACCTTGGCGAGGAGATGGAGGTGACAATAGCCTGGGAAGCTTTGAAGCCCACGTTGCGTGGTGTGGACATAGCGTGGTGCGCGGCGGCTCGCCGCCGACACAGGGAAGCCATCGTTGCAGCGGCGGCACGAGTGGAGGTCCTCGAGCGGCGGTGCCAGGGGGAGGGAGATGGCGAGGCTGTGCGGTTACTCCTGCAGGCGCAGCAGACCTATGCGTCCGTACTGCTTGATGAGGCCCGACAGGCTAGCCACACGCAGTAGGATTTACCAATGGGGGGACAAGTCATGCACTAGGCTTCATAGACTGTGTCAGAATACCATGCAGCCGATTACGCTGCCTGGACTCACGGATGATGCTGGAGTTACGGTGACGGATCCAGTAGAACTGGCGGCTAGCTTCGCGCGATATTACGCGGAACAATATGCACCGCAAGATTGCCTCCCGGCTGACGAGGTGGACAAGTTTATTGCTGACCTGCCCCCGAGGGCCGTCTCCGACGAGACGCGGGCGGTATTGGACCTCCCTATTACGGTGGAGGAGCTGGGAGACGCGCTGGCGCAGCTCAACACTGGCAAGGCGCCCGGGCCGAGTGGCTTCCCCTGTGAATTCTACAAGAAGTTCCAGCTCCATTTGGGGACTCACTACAAGGCGGTCCTGGAGGCTGCGTGTGAGTCGGGTCGGTAGCCCGCAGACTGGCGACATGCTGAGGTGGTGGTGTTCCAGAAACCGGGTAGACCACCTGCTAGACATGATTTGTATCGCCCCATATCATTGCTCAACATAGAGGCTAAGCTACTAGCGAAAGCGCTGGCGAACCGGCTTCTCCCTTACGTGGCAGCCCTGGTTCATCCGGACCAAGCAGGCTTCATGCCGAACAGGGCGACACGACACAACGTTAGACGGGCACAAACGGCCATAGATGCGATGGGGGCCACGGGTGAGCAAGCTGCCCTGCTCCTGGCGGATATAGATAGGGCGTTCGACTTGGTGAGTTGGGCTTACTTGTTTGCGCTCCTGCCTCGTCTTAATCTGGGCCCGGTCTTTATCTCATATGTTCGGCTTCTGTACACTGACATCACGGCGGCCGTGCGGGTCTCGGGGGCGGTTTCAGCTCGGTTCCCAGTCGGTCGTGGGACCCGTCAGGGCTGCCCGCTGTCCCCGTACCTATTTGCGCTTGCTATGGAACCCCTAGCCTCCTGGGTGCGAATTGATGCGCAGCTGTGGGGCTTTAGATGGGACGGGGGACGTTCTGACAGGATTGCACTGTATGCGGACGACGTCCTTTTCTTCCTTACGGACCTTGATAGATCGGGCCCGCGGGTGTTAGAAATTATGCGCGTCTTCGGAGAGGTTTCGGGTCTGTACCTTAACCCGCGTAAGTCCACCTTGTGGGTGCTGGGCGATGGAGCGTATGCGGGCTCCTGGGCGTCGGCCTTAAGAGTGGCAGTTGGAGGTCTGTTGTACCTAGGTGTGTTCTTGTCCGAGTCTGCGTCGATCTCTTGGGAGCGTAATGTGGTACCAGTCTGGGACAAAGTTCAGTCGGACCTTAAAACGTGGGCCAGGATGCCCCTTACTATTTTTGGTAGGTCTGCGATTTTCAAGATGGTTGCGCTTCCACGCCTTTTGTATCAGCTGCAGAATCACCCACATCCGATTGCACCCCAGTGGTTTCGGCAGGTTAATTCTGCGCTGGGACGCTTCTTGTGGGCTGGGGGTGCCGCCAGGGTGGCGCTGCGCACATGTTTTCTGTCCACCTACTGTGGTGGTCTTGCGACATCAGATGTGCTGTCATACTACCAGGCCTCCCACTTGTTAGTCCTGAATGAATGGTGGTACGGAGATAGAGGGGATCCGGCATACGCCTTGGAGCGCTTGCTAATGGGGGATCACACCTTGCATACGATTCTATACTCGGCCAGACTGCGGCGGCGGCTTCCCCGAGCCACGCGGGTGGTGTTTACGATATGGCGACAAGCGCTACGCCGCATGGGTTGGTGGGGCAGACTGACGGCTGAGACTCCTTTGTGGAATAATGGGCAACTCCCCGCACTAGCCTCGCTGTCGGGGTTTGGCGGATGGGACTTAATTGGGATTTCGTCGTTAGGAAATGTTGTCTCCGGCGCGGCCCTCAAATCGTTTCAGGAGCTCAGAGTCGAGTTCCATATGCCCAACACCCAATTTTTTAAATACCTCCAGCTCCGACATGCGCTTGGACCCAGTTTGGTGGGCTTGGAGTTGCTGCCGGAGTTCAGCCCTCTAAAAGCAAAGGTCTTCATGGGAGACCTTGGTGATAAGAAGGTATCCCGTATCTATCAAACCCTTGTCACTCATTGCTCTTCCTCCCTCCTTAAGTTGAAGGAGGCCTGGGAGCGGGATATTGGCCCACTGGATGAAGATGATTGGAGAGAGGCTTTGGAGTCCCCGCGAGGGACTGCTATCGCGGTGCGCCTGCGCCTAGTTCAATTCAAATATCTACATAGGGCCTACTATACGCGAGAGAGATTGTGGAAGGCAGGCTTGATTGGGTCCCCAGAGTATTTGCGATGTGGTGCTGAAATAGGTACTCTGCTGCATACTGTGTGGTCCTGTACTGGTCTGACCCGGTTCTGGCGGGGTGTATGGGGCTGTCTATCGGAGGTACTGGGATGGGATCTTCCCCGAACCCACCGTCTGACCCTTCTCCACATACTGGAGGGTGTTGGGGGAAACATGTACAAGCGTCACCTGTTGTTGCTGGGCCTTGTCGTGGCCAAGCGAGACTTGGCACAGGCGTGGAAGAGTGATCGGGCCCCCCCGTTGAGTGTTTGGAAGGCGGGGATGGACTATTGTATGGGGTTGGAGTGCCCGGTGTTTGAAGCCAGAGGGTGCCCCCAAAAGCATTTCAAGATCTGGAAGAGGTGGGCGGAATATAGGGGTTTGACATTGGATCCCCCGGCAGAACCGGATGAAGAGGTGATTTCGATGGACGGGCTGCAGGCCTGAGGAGACGCTAGCTCTCTTACTGGATACATACGACTACTGGTGATCGGCTATGATTACGTGCACGAGGTTGGGGAGGGATAAGGGGTGGGCAGCGGGATCGTTGGGGGGTTCTGGGTGGGGTTGTTTCTGATTGGGTTTGCATCGTGCTCTTATATGCTTTGATGTTGTGGCAGGGCTCTCCTGACTGTGGAGGACTGCATATATGCTTTGCCTGATCGATAAAATAAAACATTTTGTTGTGGAAAATAATTTTAAATATACAAGCCCAGAATGTATTTGTTGGGTCAACTTTTGAAAAGTTAATGGTTGTAATCTGTAAATTTAGTAAAATAAAAATTAATTGATGTGTCGCATGAGTAGGTAGTGCAAATATAAGAATTTTGTTGTGAAATGTTTACTGACTTGGGCTGGTATATGCTTTAGTTTGTAGTCGTCAAGTCTCCATTCGGTAATATTTTCTGTGTGCTCTTGAATGTAATCATTATAGTAGTGGATGTGAAATGGTGGGTGGCCCTATTCATACGTGTTTGGTGTGGTAGATGAAAATTTAAACAAAGATATGTGTTGAAATGTCTATTTTTCAGTGAGTGTTATTGTGATTGCTGCTTATTATTTTGTTCATAAAAAGAATACATTTATTTCACTTCCTGATTTTATTTGGGAAAGGGAAATGTAAGATAAGTGGTTAAAATAAAAGTAGGACTAAGTTGCAGATGCTGTATTTGGGAATGCATTTTTTCAATATTAGTTGCATCGTCTCATGTTTTATTTGTGATGCACGCCATCATGAGTCACGGGCGACGTGTGCTCATGACGACGTGGTTCTGTCATGACCACGCCCGCTCATTAATTTGCCCGCACAGGCGGGGAATTAATGCCGCTTGGGAGGAGCAGCGGCAGCATGACGGCTCCACGCCGTCATGAGCACACGCCACCTGTGGCTCATGATGGCGTGGAGCCATAATGAGCACGCAAGGCGTTAAAGTGATTTTCTTTATTTGTTGTAATGGCATGTTGTAACAATATGCATGCTGATGTGCTCCATGTTAATGGTATGAAACATAATTACACTTTTAATAATACCCTATGTGCATGCGTGGTCTGTTGTAAAAAATGCTTGGTTTAGGCATGAGTGGTAAAGGCACTCTTTGTTCTATCATACAGCTGTCTGTGTGCAACAATGGATGTGGATTCTCCCAATCTAGTGGATCTGGTTGTTCTCCATGCTAAGCTTGAGCCATGATGAACCTCCTTCCTGCATGGTGGTGTAGTCCACTTCACTGGGACTCTGGAAAGTGGCTCCCCTTTTGATCTTGGGATGAGGAATGGGCATGGGCTTTCCACTATGCTTTGTACTGTGCTCTCAAATTTCAGTATTTTGTCTAGTTTTCCAGTCTCATTCCTTGTTCAGCAGTGGTGTGCTGTCGCGTGCTCTGATCTCCCTGCCCGACTTATTGTGACAGGCTGGTGTTTAGTCTATGATTCATTTGCTAACTGGTATGTTGAGACTCCATCATTGGTTATGGGCCATCTGCCCCAAGGTAATGGTGCTGACTGTGAATCTTTCCCTTATGTGTGCTTCCTGCTAGGTATACCTTTTC
Source organism: Lissotriton helveticus (assembly GCF_964261635.1). Classification (NCBI taxonomy): domain Eukaryota; kingdom Metazoa; phylum Chordata; class Amphibia; order Caudata; family Salamandridae; genus Lissotriton; species Lissotriton helveticus. The sequence goes on along the minus strand of NC_136060.1, from coordinate 61,325,659 downwards.
ATAGAGTGGCACCGAAATACACTCTGCTGAAGGACAAGTGACGTTCGCACCTTACTCCAGCTGCACTTGTGGGAGGTTCTCTGTCTCATTGCCTTTTGTTAGGCATTGTGTGCCCCATACAACTGCTCAGCTTGTTGTGGGCTGTGTGTTACTATTGTAATATTTGTCCTTCTCTTCACTACATTCCTAAGGGGCATAAGGTTGGTTTTGGGTTTACTCTGAAGAGTGATGCGGTGGACTTTTGTGTTTATATGGATTCCCTGATACTGGGGCCAGGGTGTGATTCTTTTCCCTTATGGTCTCTGGTGGACTTGGAGTTTCTGTCCTATGTGCAACAATGGGGCACTGAGATGCCCCCTTACTGTGAACAGGTATGTATCTCCCTTAGTTTGGGGCTGTAGCTTGGTCTTTGTCTTCCCTCAGAGTTGTTTGCATGAACTCTGGTTTATGGATGTGTCTCTTTTCCTCTGTGGTATACTTTTCTTCTGGGGTTTTATATAACACAAACTTAGTAGGGGAGTATATGGTGGTGGTTCTTTCACTTTTCTGCTTGTCACCTGGGCATGGGTCAAGGATTAGGTTTTTGTTTCTGGAAAGCATGCTGGGTTTTATCTTCCATTTTGTTTTGACTTAGGGTACTCGGGGCAATCTACCCGGACCCTACCTGGCCCAATTGTCTGGCTTTCGCCTTCTTGCTCATAAAGTGTGGGATTTTTCATGGGGCTTTCACATGTGCCTAGGCAGGTATAATCTTACCTGCATTGTACATATTGCTAAGTGGCCTGGTGCTCGTGGAATAGAACTTCGCCACCCTTTTCTGCCTTGGAGCCTAACCCTTCTTTCTGGATTGCTGGTTTACTGACCAAGATTGTGTATTATGAATTGTGCTTGGATTTTGCATCTTCTGTGTGTGCTTCACTTCTACAACTTTGCTTACTTTTCATTTAGGTGTGATGTTTGCGGGAGGTGAAGAGCTGTGCATTTTTGTGCCTGGCTGGTACACCAAACCTCTATTATTTGGATTTTATTGTGCCTTCATGTTGCCACTTTTTGCTCCTCTACCCAGTTTTTGTGTTCTTGGTGTTTTTGGTTTTCAGGCTACAAGGCCACATCCATATGCAATTAGATTTTTCTGTATGGTACCTCTTTTTTCATAGTGAGTTTTGCTCTTTCCTCACGTTTCTCATGAATCCTGGAGGTATGGTGCCCCGTATCCTTCCTGCAGGGGAGTGACTTTATCCAGGGGTAGAGTACTTTTGCACTCTTCACTGTGATTTTCTCTCAACCTGCTGTGCTGGATTACCCTTTGTTTCCCTTGGAAAGTTTTGACTCTGAGGGTTCCTCTGCACCCCAGTCAAGCTGGCAGTGTTAGATCCTTCTTGTGTGACCCTATATGCATACCTTGGCTGAATCTCAGCTGTGGGGTGCATGAGAATGATCACTACTTGTCCTCTGTGAACCTTTTGCTGGTTGACCTGGTTTTGCCTTGGTACTTGTATCCTTCGTGCGTTAGATGCTTGCTGGATGTTTAGCTTGTTACTTACATCCTTTGTGTATTAGATGCTTGTTCTTCTTCTGCCTTGCTCTCTTCTGGGGTTAGTGTTTTGGCTGCCTAGCCATTTCAGCACCCAGGAGGGTTTTGCATATTGCTTTGCCTTTTGTCTGCTCCTTGTGCATTTTACCCCTAGGTTTGGGATTGTTGTAGGCTTCTTTGATAAAGCCCTTTTCTTCATGTTATGTACCTCCTCTCTTTTTGTTTTGACATGTCTGGGGCCTCTGCCCTTTTGGGCGCTTCCTCTGATCTTACAGTGTGCTGTGGTTGCAGTGACTTCTGTAATTCTTCCTTCGACTCTCTGTGGTAGATTAGTCTTTTCTGCTTCCTCTTTTATCCAGGATGCTTGCTATCTGATAGGACTGTGTACTGTTGCATTTGGTAGCTTATTTGGGTTTTGTATCTCTGGGTACCTCCTAGGTTTTGAAACTTGGGGTGTGTGATGCCCTGGATGTGTTTTTTTGTTGTTGCTGTGACCTGCTTCGTTGGGCCTCTTGGCTCTGAGTTCAGGTGCAATTTGCCACCAGTGATTCTTTTTGGGGTGGGAGATGCCTCCTGATATGTTCTGCCTTTTTGGTGAATTGAGCTCAATCTCCCACTGAGATCTGGACACATACATGGCCTGTGTTCCCACTTGGTCACAGGGCAGGGTATGAACATGCTCATGATTCAGAAGGTTTGTTGTTTTTCTCTAGGATCTCTGTTTTGTGGACTCTGCTGGGCTTACTTTCTAGAGACCCAGCTCTTGCCCTCACCTGTAGGTGGATCTCAGCGCATGGAGTGCATATTTCTTACCATATAATCTTGTTTACTTCTTTGGTTTTCTGGCCTTTGTCTGAGTTATGCTTCCCAAGCGGCTGCTGTTTTTTGTTTTTTTTTGTCCTGGCCTTCCTGTCTCTCTGGGTTAAGTCTTCCCTTTCTCTATGTTGGCCATGGTTATGCTTTCTTGTGGGTGACTTTGACCCATCTCTGGCATTCCCTTTGATTTGCCTTTGGCGCACAACTCACGCCAATGTGCTCCTGTACCCAGTTTTGAATGTGGCTTATTGCCACTTTCCAGCCCTCTTCCTGCCTTCCCTTGTGTGCTTGCGGATGTATTGGTTTTTCTCTCTCAGTATCTTCTCCTGCTTCTGGGCCTTCTCACTAGCATTCATATTACTGTCCCACTCCTACTACAGTGATGGCAGTCCCTACCATTGATCATTGATTTTTTTCTGGGCTGGAGGGAGCCTGCTCTGTTAGAGGATATTTTGAGTGATGCCTTTGTTCCCTTCTCTTTGTCTTTCCAATCTTGCTAGCTCACAGTTGGTTGACTTCCATAGCTATTGTGTTGCCTCTTTGGGTCATTAATATAGGCATCCCCTCTATGGGGCATTCTCTTCTGGATACATTGGTTTGAATTTCTGTTTTTTGGGGTTTTGTGATTGCTTATTTGCTTTTGCACTGGCTCTTGGGGCTTTATACACTTTGTGGGATTGGCCTTCTCCTATGTGTCTGGCAATTTCCCTTCTTGACTGGCTGTCTAATGGGGCCAGACATGCCCATCATGACTGTTTTTGTGGATCCTATGGACTGGAGTGAGGAAGTGATCAGGTGATGTTTTCATTACTCACAAGTACTCCTCTTAGTCCAATTACATTTCCTTTTTTTTTTACATATTTTTATTTTTACTATTGCACAGTTAGCACATTGCAGCGCACTTTATCGAATAAAATAATTTCATTAAATCAATACAGTACATTTCCTTTCAAATCATATCAAATCATATAGATAATTCATCATGAGAGGTTACATCATCATATTAATTTCATTAAACCGATACAGTACATATCTTTTCAAATCATATAGAAAGGTCATCAAAGAATACATCATCCTGTTCATGGCAACCCCAGACCCTCTCTCCATCTTCTAACAGGGTCCCATATCCTTAATCCTAGACTCCTCCCTTTCCTGCCTTTTCGAGCATATATGTTCTTTTCCAAATTATATGTCGCCAAAAGATTCGCCAGACATACTTGCATTACCGGAGGGTTCTTGTCTAACCAGGCCCTAGCTATGCAGAGCCTATATACTGCCATGGCAACAAAAATAAATTCTCTCTGGATAGTATTACTATCTGTGACTATCCCTAACAGTATTTGAGCAGGATTTAAAGTGATTTGAATATCTAAGGAGGCATCCAAAAAATTCTCTATCTCTTTTATCAATGTGTGTAACTGCGGGCATGCAGCAAAATATATGTATCAAATCTGCCTCAGAGGAACTACACCTTGGACATGTAATACCTGTACTACCCCCCCACTTTGCTATCCTTGCTGGTGTAAAATACAGCGAGTACAGAGTTTTATACTGTTGCGACTGCATCGGTGCTGAACATAGCAGTGTGCGACCCAAATCCAATGACTCTTGGAACCAGCCAACCTCGCCTTCCAATTTTTCTACCCACTTAGTACTATGCTTGTCCATATCATCCGGTTTCGCTGCTGTAAGGCTTGCGTAGAAACTCTGAATAGAGCAATCTCCACCTAATCTTATTTTCTCCAGAATTTCTACCTTACTAAACCCCACCAGTCCCCCCTGCTTACCCCCAAGAAAACTTCTTAACTGCAGGAATTTTAAAAAATCCCTCCTATCTAAACCATATCTGCTCATTAAGTCTGAAAATTGTAACACTCCCTCAGTATTCCTCACGTCCCCAATCTGAACTATCCCCTTTTCAACCCAGCCCGCCATTATCGTATCCCCAAAGATCTGTGGCAGAAAGGAGACATTTTTGTACATCCTAGTATACCAATTATATCGGCCCATGCCAACTTTCTTCATGACAGCATTCCAAATCTTAACCGCGGCTCGAACTGTCTTGAATCTCGTTCTTTTATAGTACCCAAAATCAGTACAGTTGAGAAAGCAATTCTCCACCTCCGGCCCCAAAACCACAGAGTATATCCTAGATGAATCATTGGTGATTCTTTGATCCAAACCGCCCCCCCGATCAATCCCCGCATGTAATGCAGTGCAGCTGCCCAATAATATAGCCTAAAATCAGGCGCCCCCCACCCTCCTCTTTCTCTCGGCAATGACATAAATCTGTAAGCCCTGCGTGTCTTGCCATGGGCCCAGATGAATCTATTCAGAATGTTCTCCAACTCTTTAAACCACTTTGCCTCAAAAAATAAAGGTAGTGCCCTAAAGAAATACAAGAATTTAGGCAATACCAACATCTTTATAACATTGGTGCATCCCACTAGCGATAGATGCAAGTTGTTCATCTGTTCCAAGTCTGTCTTTACCCTAGTCATCAAGGGCGCAAGGTTATTCTGCACCACTGAGTCTAGATCAGTTGTAATTGCCACCCCCAAGTATACAGCTGAATCCACCACCCTTTGGTCATTACAATCAACGTACTGGTTACACACCATCTGAGTCTTAGAGCTATTTAGGCTGTACCCCGCAACCTGGCCAAATCTTTGTGCCTCAGTCTCAGTTTCTCTTATGGCCACAGTAGGATTAGATGTCAAAATGGCCACGTCATCTGCATAGGCCAGCATCTTTACATCACAGCCATTCGACCTTGTTGATGGGATCTTTTGATTGCCCTCCAACTCACGTATCAGTGGATCTAAATAGAGTGCGAAGAGAAGTGGGGATGACGGACAGCCTTGTCTAGTCCCTCTCCCAATACTAACTGCTGTCGAGTGCCCCCTATTGACTCTAATCCTTCCTGACGGATTTTTATAAAGAGTCTGCATCGCTGTTATAAAACCATTTCCCATTCCACTCCACTTTAACGTATGCCACAGATATTCCCAGGAGACCCTATCGAACGCCTTCTCAGCATCCAAAAAAAGCGCCGCCATAGGGTCCCCAAGGATACCCGCCGCATCAAACATTGTAACCACCTGCCTAATATGTTGTGTGGTGATTTTGCCTGGAATAAACCCATGCTGAGTATGACTTACTAAACCCTCTATCACCTCCGCTAATCTTCTCGCGAGTATCTTGGAGTACACTTTGGTATCTGCGTTCATCAATGGGATGGGTCTATACGAACCTGGCAGTGTTGGTATTTTACCTTTTTTTAAAATAACAATAATGTCCGCGTCCGCCCAAGATTCAGGTATAACCTCCCCCCTTCTGCGCCTTCAGCATGACGTTAAACATATCAGCGCCAATCACTTGGTGAAACACTTTGTAAAACTCAACCGGCAGCTGATCAGGACCAGCTGCTTTGCCTGATGGTAACATCTTTAGCGCCATGAGGAATTCCTCCAAGTTAAAGGGTGAATCCAACATCTCCTTTTCCTCCGTAGTTATAGCCGAAGGGGTAATATCTCTAAGATAACTTTCTACCGGTGTAGCACGGTTACAACGAATTTTTTACAACGCACTACCATTACATCGCAACTTTTACCACGCAAACCATTACAACGCAATGCGCTGGGGGGCGCTCTAGGATAGGGAATGTATTTAATATACTATCCAACACCTTCCCTGCTATCCACGGGGACTGGAGTTGGAATAGTAAATTAAATAATTCACTATCCAGCGCCTAAAAGCATTATGCGTTGTAATGGACTGCGTGGTAAAAACCGCGTTGTAAAGGCATGCGTGGTAAAAGCATGCGTTGTAGTGACACCAATCCCTTTCTACCTCTCCTAGGATGCCTGCCCTACCCCCAGCATATAACTCTGCATAAAACTGTCTAAAAACCTCTCTTACTTTAACTGTTTCAGAAACCAAGACCCCGTTCCCATCCCTAATCTCCAAAATGTCTGAAGCTGCTAGCCTCTGTCTAGTACGGACAGCTAATAAATGGCCCACCTTCTCGCTTAACTCGTACGCAGCTTCCCTCTTAGTTAGGTAATTCTCTGCTGCCTTTTTAGAAATATTCTCCGCAGCTTCTGCTCTAAGATCAATGATTTTGAGGAGGTGCTCTTCTATTGGTGCATTCTTCCGTAAATCCGTTGCCAATTCATCCTCTACCTTCATCAAACTTTGATATACTTCATTAATTTTAGCTCATATCTTTTTCTGGGCTGAGAATACATAACTCATTGTCTCCCCCCTGACCCCGGCCTTAAAAGCATCCCAAACAACTCCCGGGGGGCTGTTCCTCTATTGATATCCCAATAGATCTTGATCCAACCTGTCATGTAATCCCTATATGCCTCATCCTTCAAAAGGGCTCTATCAAATGTCCAATGTGTATCCTTCCGTTGTACCTGGCCTATTCTGATGGTTAAAATCAATGGGCTATGGTCCGACACAATTCGAGGCTGTTTTTCGATTTGTGCCCCTGCCAACAAGGGAGTAGAGATCGAAAAATACTCCAGCCTACCCAAAACCTTATGGGGGGCTGAGTAAAATGTACTACCGTCCATGCCTGGGTTCAACTTAGCCCACGGATCCACTAGGGAATTATGTAGCACCATATCCGTCAATGCCCTATGAGTTCTCTTCTTCCTCCCTACATACTGTCCTCCTAACTGTAGAAACGAACTACTAGGGTCATGAATATTAAAATCCCCACAACATATAATTGGCTCGGGCCACAGCGCCAATTCTGTATCTAGATATTGAAATATCTCAGGGTCATCCTCTGTGGAGCCATACACGGAGACTATAGTACATTTTCCCCCTTTAAGTCTTATTTCCAGTATTACCCACCTGCCCCATTGATCCTCCTTCTCTTTTATCACCTCTACATCACTAGATCTCCCTAATACTGCCACCCCCTATGCTTAGAGCCTTGTTTGGAATTTGCCAAAACGGCAAACCCTAGATGTTCCAGGAGATACCCCTTGGAGGCTTCTACATGTGTTTCCTGGAGGCAGACCAAATCCAAACGTAACGTTCTAAGTAATGCCGCAACCCTTAGCCTTTTACCAGCATCATTAAGGCCACAGACGTTAATAGTAGCGATTCTACAACTCATTAAAATACATCAAAGGTTTTGTCCAACCCTGCATACCTTACCCAGCCCATCACCTTACGCTGAGGTTGATCAAATGTCCACCAACATATCTCTGCTACGTACTGTGTGAATTGAGCTCCTTGTGCGCTGCTCTGTGCTACCCTGTGCTGCCTCTTATACCCTGTGTCATTATTTTTTTTAGTCATTTCGCCCCCCTTTTACCCCCTAAGCCCACCCTTCCCACCCACAGTCTCCCCCCCTCCCCCCCATTACTGGCAAATAGGTCAATGAGACTTATGTGTAGTCGCTCCAGATTGTGGTAATCGCTCCCCTCTCCCCCTCCACCCAATGTTTACCTATACCTATACCTCCTGTACCGCCCTACAATCCCTCCGTGCCCCCAGCCACCTAATCCTTGTCTCCCTCATCATGTTTTATCTGTGCTTATTGGCCCCTGGATTTTTGCCGAAAATACCAGCGGCCTATTTACATAGGTTACATATCTTACATATCTTACAAGACTTACAGCTCTCAAACAATTATATATCCTGCTCCTATCAGTAAAGACCCCACATCTTCGCATATTCACAGAATATGAGTAGTTCTAAATATCTCAACCACCTTTCTGTGTCTTGATCTCCTCCAAAAACTGTTGGGCCTTAATCTCGGACAAGAAAATGCTTGTTCTCCCCCTTGTGACTACCTTCAACCTTGCGGGGAATAGGAGAAATGCCTCTGAGCCTAAAGTCTGAAATGGCTTAATGAGCTGCCTGAGCCGCCACCTTCCCTCCACAGTTACATGGCAGAAGTCGGGCCTGGCAAAGAAGGTGGTCCCCTCAAATGATCTTTTACTGTCAGGTCTAGCCTTGTCCATTATTTCCGTTCTGAGTAGGTAGTTTCCAACATATATCAAAATAGCCCTGGGCAGCGCAGGTTGACCTGTCTGACCCCCGCCGCCTCGGCCTTTCCTGATAGCGAAAGGGAATCTGTGGGCCCGTTGAACCTCCCTTTCCCACTCAGACTCCGGGAAGGCTCCTCTTAACAGCTTAACCACAAATTGCATAATGTCCTGCCCCTCTGTCCCTTCTGCCACTCCCAAAATGCGAATGGTATTACGCCTCTGGCGATTTTCAAAGTCCTCCATCTTCCACTGTAGGTCATTCGCCAACTTTTCCTGCTCCAGTTTAAACTCCTTCCATGCCCCGACGTCATCCTCTAGCTTCCCAGTTCTCTCCTCCACCTCCGTCACCCTCTCAGCGATGCCATCATAGAGTTTATTAACTTTCCTGAGGGTATTATGGATTTTTTTTGTTGCTTGCCTTGCCCTGCGGCTTTCCGATCTTGCTTCCCCTTGCATTTGCTTGAGTGTACTAAAGATCATATCGAAAGGGGCCTGGTACTGCGCAGGGATAGGGGTATTGACTGCAGCCGGGGGGTTGATCTCCGCCAAGTAGGCCTGCGAGGTGGCTGAATAATCCCATACTAATTTCTCCCCCCCGCTGAGGGCGATCCTGTGTCTACGCCATGCTTCCTCACCTTAGCCCGTCTCTTTTTCTGCATGCTCTCTTTCATTGATGTACTTGATCCAGAGCTTGACTCTTCATCCTCCTCACCCCCCTCTGAACAGCCCTCACTTGTCTGGGTAGTGTCAGTATCCTCATTGACCGAGTAAAAACAGTCTCCTTCCATTGAACCACCCTCTCCTTTCTCAGGCACCACGATCTCCTTGCCAACAGCTAGGTGTGCACTTTTTGCTGCTAGGCTAACATTACTGCCCCAACTGTCCCCAGCTTTTTGCTTCTTACCCATTTCAACCTCTACCTGCATTAGTGCCTCCAGCATATCCGCACTCCCTGCAGTACCATTTCTTAAGGGCACGCAGGTCTCGTCTATCTCCGGGCCTTTTTCGGGCCCCACGTGTCCCTTTACCACGCCACTGTTGGAGTCTGGCACCAAAGTTACTCAGGGTGCAGCGCTCTCTCCATTATCGCCGCTGCTAGCTGCAGCCGCGGCCAAATCCTGGCATTGCCTAGCAACCGCTAACTCCGCGTCGGGAGCGTCTACCGCTGCGTCCTCGAGGATGTTTCCGTGTATGGCCTGCCCCCCGTCTGGCTGGAGGTTCGACCTGGGGCTGAAAGCTTCCATCAAGGTAGGCTGTCTCAGGGCTGATTCTTTCCCCTTACTCAGTCCATGCCTCTGCCTCTCCGTATCCGAAAAGTCCTCCACGATGAGCTGATCAGGGTCCTGTTCGGCCCGGTCTATCCTTACCGTTGTTGGTGCCTTTAAGCAAATCTCTGCTTTCTTCCCCTTCTGAGCCGGGGCTACAATTTTACGGATAGCGCCGGGCCCACGCTGTTGTAGCCCAGGGGTCACGATGTCATTATCTTTTTTTGTATTTACTGAACCGCTCCCAGTATTAATGGCTTGTTGATGTTTCACTGCTGCGGTGTCCTGTAGGGCCTTTGCCTTCTTATCTTTATCTAGCTTAGATAAGCGTGGCGGCATCTTCGCAAATTGCATCCGCACCTCCGTCGTCAAGCCAGATATTTTTAGCAGGAGCCAGCTGACTCCAAACTTAGCTGCTGGGTGCATTTTCCATATCTTGCTTAATCTCGCCTGAACCCAGGTAGCCAACTCCATAAATGGGGGATACGATAGCCTTACGATGTCCTTACTCAAACACCATCCGGGTAGCACGGGGAGAGAGGTTCGGAGCGACTTCTCACCACAACCTTACGGCGGCCATCTTTCCCCCTCCATGGGCTTTTCCTTATACCTCTTCCTATCCTCTCCTGACATGCTTGATGTGTACCTGGCTGTGATCACTGTCTTGTTGGTTGCTCTGGTGATCTACAAAGGAGATGTCTGGAGCAGGATTATTCTTTTACGTAGGCAGCATATTCCAACATCCATGGTGTAGACACACCTCATTATGTAAGGGCTTTGATAAGGATGTAGAACTGAAGTAATGGAAATACCAGTAAGTCAATGAAGCATGAGTAAAGGAGGTAGCTCTCTGGGTAATCTTATAACAGATGAAATATTTGTATATTAAAACTAAATATTGTGTAGGGGAATTACAATAAATGTTGCTTAATTGTGAAAAGAGAAGATCTTGAATCAATGTGATTGAAATCTAAACAAACGACAGAATGCCTCATTCACAATACATTCAATGTGTAAACTAGGGGCTGATGTACAAACTGATCATGTTGTGGCAAAGCCTGAGAGTCACAAAAATCACAAGCTTTACTATTCGAAAATAAGGAGTTTTAAACTACTTTAGATAATTTGTGGGTCGTGGCCCATTTTGAACCAGAAAGATCAGGGTCATGAAAGGGGTGTACACTCTTCAGCAATTCAAATGCCTGGTATAAATGGTCTAAGACCATATTTATGGTTGCAAACCATTTAGCAGATATTTACCTCTTGGTCAGAATGTTTGCTTTTAAGTATTGACAATTTGGAATCGATTTTAATCTAGTTCATTGTTTTTGGTTAACAACTCTGAAGTAGTTCTTTCCAATGGAACAAAACACGCTGTATAAACTTTAGTTATGGATGTTTAAGAAACAAGTAAAGAATGATTTTTAAAGAAAATTGGATGGCTGTCTAATAAACTGAAAAGACACTACCAAAGACATTTCAAAGAGCCTCACTTTTGCAGCAGCCATTCATATGATATGGCAGAATAATGCTGAGTGCCTTTCTCCCTCTTTATTAAATAACTTATTTATAGGTCTTTGTGACGGTTGACTGAGAAAGGTAGGGAAGTATTGTTTAGCCTTTTGGTGTGACTTATTGATGTAGGACATTTGCCACAACCCTCTTCTAAATTAGTGATTTCATGAAGTATTTGATTACTTACTCTGTCAGAGAACTGAATGTGCATTAGCTTGTATCCATGTTGGGGACTGGTCTTGCCATGGCAGGAAAAGATGGCAATTTATTAGATGACTTTAGATGACCTCTGCAGAAATATGAAGGTAGGACATTTGAGTTGATAAGGATTTATATGGCAAAGGTGTCACAGAGTCTACTGAGAAAGGCATTTAGATCCATAAGGCATAGGCTGTGCCAGTGTCTCAGGTTCATCTTTGTGTTAACAAAGCAAATACAAGGAGATGATGGACAGAGCGCTGAATCTTTTCAGACACCCCCAGTCACAGATCTGGATTGGATTCATCATCCATAAGCTCACTTCGCCACCCCAGTTCGGAGACAGCTATGTGCAACTCAGTCTTGACCCTGTGCCTCATTTAAACAGTCCAGCCCGAACTGCCAAGCCATGTCTTCCCTGGACTGGAAGCAAGCATCCTGGGACCGGTTTCAGGCTAACAGCCCTCATCATCCAGGCTAGCTTGAATCTGGTGGCAAAGTGAGCAAGGGACTCACGTCTGGGCATACCCTCCCAACTTAGGGCGAACAAAGCAAACACAAGGAGATGAGGTATTGATCGCTAAAATCTTTTGAGACACTCACCCCCAGTCACAGAGCTGGGTTGATTCCATCATCCTTCTTAAGCTCAGGATGCTTGTTCCCAGTTCAGGGAAGACCTGGCTTGGCAGTTTGGCCTAGACTGTTCCCATGAGGCACAGAATCAAGACCGATTTGCTTGTAGCTGAGTCTGAGAACGATGATGGATTCAACCAGATCTGTGACTGGGGGTGAGTGTCTGGAAACACTCAGCGCTCCATCCATCGTCTCATTGTGTTTGCTTTGCTTTCATCTTTGTGTTCACATTTGAAAAAGGTTGGACAGGCTATAAAAAAATGAAGTGGAGGCGAAAGTAGATGATATGGTGGTAGCTCCAGTAGAATCTGTAGTTTCCATCGATGTGGGTTGGCACAATAACTAGCTGATGCAGGTTTAGCACTTCATGTTTTGAGAAGAATGATTTTGTCTAAGAAATTTCATCTGAGTTGATTTCTCTTCCTATACTGAAAATATTGTATTTCAAGGTGATTGTTACATTGATGGCAAGTTCATCAAAGTATTGATTAGTCTCCCCTGGCTTTGGTCACCCCCAAACACTTTGTCTTCACTCCTCCTATTTTTACTAAATTTGCTTTTGCTGGCCTGAGAGCCTTGTGCACTTTACCAATGCTAACCATTTCTAAATTGCTTGTGCTCTCCTCTAAACATGGTAGTATTGGCTTGTACCCAAATAGCCTATTTAATCTACTTACCCGTCTCTAGTAAAGGGTTGATATTACTGCCTTAGGCCTGTAAATGATAAATGCTATTAGTGGGTCTGCAGCAAAGACTGTGCCACCCACTTAATCGGCCTTTACGCATGTCTCTTTCCTGCCTTTGCCGAACCTATGTGTGCAGTTTAAACTGCCATTTGTACCTGGCAAAACAAACCTGTTACCAAGCCCAAACCTTCTTTTGTAATACATAGAAGTCACCCCTAGTGTAGGCCCTGGACAGCCCAGCCTGCAGGGTGCAATGTATTTAAGTAGTAGGACACGTACCTTTAAGTTTTACATCCCCTCGTAGTAAAAAACTCTTAAATCTGTATTTTACTACCGAAAGGTCTATCTCTCCCATAGGATAACATTGGATTTGCTGTATTAATTTTATAAGTGTATTTCCAAATCGGAAGGGATAAATGTTTGGTGTCTCTGGAATTCTAATTTAAAATCCAAACTGATGAAATCTGAAAATGCCAGTTTTAGAAAGCTAGCATTTTTTGGCCTTTGCATTTGGTGCCTACAGTCTGTCTCTGGTTACATGACTGGATGTAGTTCACAGTTGAGCTTTATGTATTTTTCCTGGACAGCCGCATACAATGGGAGCTTATTTGTGAGTGGATGGGCCGTCAGTAGTAGGATGGGAGGGAGGGCCTGGGCCCAGCCTCACTAACACCTGAATAGGCTGTGTCCTGTGTCCACACAAAGTGCTTGGCTACACTTCAATGTCACTTCAACCAGCTTGGAGACAAGGCAGAGGGATAAGGAATCCTATGCACTTCAAAGTCACTGTTTAGTACCTTCTCCCACCTTCCAGAACCTGGGCACCTGAGACACCAACTCTTCAGTACACTTCTGGAACTGTGGATACACTGCCAGGAAGAAGAACTGATGTGTTGCTGAAAGAACTGCTGCTCTGAAGGAACTGTTGACCTACTCTGCTGCCCTCTTGCCTGGTTGAGAAAGACTGGACCTGTACCTCTTGATCCCAGAATCCACAGTGCCTCCAAGGACTAGTTGAATAACCTCCTCATTCAGCGACATAACAGGTTTCCAACAACATTGCACCAGCACCTTGACTCTACCATCTGTGATTCTACAAGTCATGGTTGCTGGGTCCTTGAATACAGAACAGAACCTTTCATCACATCCTCACTGCATCTGGGATATGATGCATTTCTCAGGCTTTCTGACACATCTTCAACGCAGAACCTTGCAACGCTGAGCCACCTGGATTTTAAGGGGCTTTGTTCAGTGGGTCTAACTTGGTCCCTATAGCCCACCTTTTAAGCCTGAACTTGAGACATTGTTCCTGTCCGGCACAACTAGATATCCACAGTTGACACTTTGTACTTTTTGGAGCTGTGTTCAGTAAAACCTTTTAAAATTCATAACTTTGGTTCTACTGATTGGATTTTTTCAGTTTGGTCTTGTTTTATTTATCTTTTTCTAAATCTGGTGTAGGCTCTTTTTGTGGTATGTTTTCACTGATTTACTGTTTGAAGTGCTACACAAATACTTTAAACATTGCCTCTAAGTTATGCCTGATTGCTGGGTGGCAAGCTACCAGGGGTTTGAGCACAGTTTCATTTGTGGTTTGCTTTTTCCTTACAATGACAAGGAGCATGGTTTCTGTTTGACCAGGTCTCACATTGCAGTCAACTAACAACTCAATTTGTCTTCAGCGGTGAGCATTGGACTTGTGATTGTGCAGTGCCACACAGTATAACATTATCACCCAACAAACACAATCTAAGACCAATTCAAGTTTTTCAATTTTCCATGGCTGGCTTCTTTTGGTTTTTCCAAATCTACCCTCGTTCCTACTACTGGACTGTCTGAGAACATACCAGCATCTGTGGAGTTTGAGGGCGCCAACCTGGAAACAGCAGCACAGATGCTTAAACAGTTTTGCCAGGAGACAGGAATAAAAATGAAGAAGGGCACCAAAAAGCTGAAGCTGCAAAATGCTCTGAGGGCCTGGACGAGAATGAGCTAGGCCCAGCCTCACTTACATCTGACTAGTTTGTGTCCTGTCTCCAAGCATAGGTGATACATCTCCCCTGTAGTTAGTCTGGAGCCAGGGCAGGGAAGGTAGGGCATCTGTGAACTTCAAAGGCATGCCTCTAGAAACCTCTCCCGACTTCAAAGGCAAAAATGTTTATGGAAGAAGGATCTCAGACACCACCCCTTCAGTACACTTCTGGACTTATTTATTTATTTATTTAATTATGAGACTTTTATAGCGCACAACTACCCGGAGGTGTCTAGGCGCTGTAAGACAGGGAGTGACAGGACTGAAAGCATGCTCACTGGTTAAACAGCCAGGTTTTAACCGATTTCCTGAATGTCAATAGAGATGGTCTGGCCTTAATATGAAGAGGGAGGGCATTCCACAGTCTGGCAGTTGCGACTATGAATGCTCTATCACCCCATGATGATTTCTTTTTTACGTGGGATGGTCAGGCAGCATGCTGAGGATGAACAAAGGTTTCTCGAGGGAGTGTATAAGCAAGGTGCTTTTTTCAAAAATTCTGGCCCCGTGTTGTTAATGGCTTTGTATGTTATGCAGTGGGCCTTGAATTTTGTATGGCTTCTAATTGGTAGCCAGTGTAATTGACGAATAACTGGATAGATGGATTTATCTATACTCTACCAGAAAGAAGGATGGCTATGTTGCTGCAAGGACTGCCACTCTGCTGTACTGCTGCTCTAAAGGAACTGCTGTGTTGAGCTACTGCCCTCTTGCTTGGGGAAGAAGAATTGGACCTGCAACTTTCTCTTGAACCCCGGACCCCAGAGTGACTCCAAGGGCTAGTCTGCTGGCATCCTGATCTGAGCCTTATGGATTTTAATGTCTCCCTAACGGCTACTGGACCCTTCTTCAGCGAGTGGTGCCTCGTAGTGGTGCCTCTTAGATCTTGAATCCCTTGTGTGGCTCTTGCACTGTTGAAATCAAGCTTTTGGGCTCTTAGTGAGAGCAAATGGGCCTGTTATGTTATGTTATTTAAATTTGTTAAGCGTACATACCACCCACAAGGGTCTTATGGCGCTGTAGCGGGTTAGATGGAGGGGACACATTTACGACATAGAAAAGAGGAAACAAATTCTAAAAAAGCCAGGTTTTGAGCTTCTTTCTGAACAGTCAGTGATCTGTAATGGTTTGAAGTTGCATTGGTAGGTCATTCCAGAAAAGAGGAGAAAAGAATCTAGTGGTACGGATCCTGAGAGGGGCAAGTAAACATTTTGTCCCTGACATAAGATTCTTTTTTAGTACATCTAGTACATCTAGTACATTTTTAGTTTAGTTTCCTGGCCAGATACCTCGGCCCATTTCCATACAAACTGTTATGAGTTAGGCAGGAGATCTTAAAAGGAACACAAGTCCTGACAGGGAGTCAATGCAGGGATTTTAAGCAGTGAGCTGATGGGGACAGATATAGAAGATTCAACACCAGCTGTTATATTTCATTTAGGCCCGGGTAACATCATACCCTTTCACCTATATCACCTCCCTACACTACACAGTAACCGGCCTTTTAGGATTGAACCTTTACCTAGTTCTAGTTCTGTGCGCAGAAGGAGAGTTTCCTTAAACAATGGTGTTCTATGACTCATCTTTAGACTGACACAGTATGACTAAATATTCATAACTGTTCTTGGAAACCAGGCTGGGGCTACAGCCACCTGCATAATATCTACGTACAAGGTTCATCCCATAGTTATCCTCAAACCTAACAATTGCGAATACAAGAAACAAGGGACAAAGAAACCCTAGATACTTTTCTGTATAAATACAGCACCTCTTGCTAGTATTAGTTAGAGGGAACAGAGACTTCCAGGTTGATACACTGACCAGAGACGCTGAGGCTCCTGCATGCAGACGCTTAAGCTGATAGCGGTCTGAACATCCCTTGCGGGGTGTCCAGTTCGAGACCAGGACAGGGCCCTACACTCTCTTGCTTCAGGTAATGGGGTTAGACTAAACCTAGAAGGATTCTTGGCTTCACACCTACTCACATGCTAGGTACACTTAGATACATCTAGATAGGCATAGTAGGAGTATACGTGTGCTTTCTTTTTTTCATGCATTTTATATCCATGTATGTGTTCATTACTATTGCAAAATGGTAGAACGGTACTATCCTTTTATATTCACTGTACTGCTGATTATATATCTCTGCTACAGTCTAATGGTTGTCACAGCACATATATTTTAAACTAGACAAACAACTGTGCAATAAATACTTATTGTAAACTCGCTCGACTGTTCTTCTGTGCAACTCTCTGAGATGAAGTAATTGAGCACGAGTGATGAGCAAAAGGTAGTACATTGATTCCACGATCCTACGGGATCAGTGTTGTCATGTGCAGAGGTTGCCAGAAACTATTCTCTCCCCGATAAGAGGAGATTCTAGTGGCAATGTGAGCTAGCTAATGCAAACAGGCCAACATATTTAGTGGGGGTGCTCAGAGTTAGTCTGCCACCAATCCTACAGGTTATGTTATCCAAACGTGCAGGTCCTGATTGGTAATATAGGAACTACACTTCACAGCCTGGCAGTGGTGATTTGCAGCACCTAGAGTCTGGTGTATAGTTCCTCATAAATAGAGGCCATCAATGCATTTCCATAGTCTAGATGACTTATTATTAAACCTTGGACGTGTGATTTCCTTCGTTCCAAGGAAATCCATGAAAGATTTTAAGCAAGGTTCGCATAATGCCATATCAAGTGGAGAGGGCATGAATAAGCTGGTCCTTCATAGAGAGCTTATTGTCTAGTTTTACACCAAAGTTTCATACCATGGGCTTTGGAGATGGACAGGGGCCTAGATTCACTGGCCACCAGTCATTAGACCAAAATTCATGAGCCTTTCCAAATAGTATTACCTCGGCCTTACTTGCTTTTAGCTGAAGATGGTTAGTTTTTTATCCAGGTGTTTATCTGAGTCAAGCAGCTTTTGAATCTGGTTCTGGTGTCTACTGGATTAGGTCTAAGGGTCATTAGCAGCTGTGTGTTATCTGCATACGAAACAACATCAAATCCATATGGTCTGATTATCCTTGCCAGGGGTGCAACATAAATATAAAAAGCATGGGGCTGGGTATTGATCCCTGAGGGACTCCCTTCTCTACCATCAAACTGCGTGAGACTAGTGTGCCTAATTGCACAGTGGTAGATCAATCTTTTAAGCAGTTTCTCAGTCAGTTTAGGGCATTGCCTCCAATTCCCATCTCTTGCAACTTTTGTACTAAAGTTGTATGGAAGAAAGTATCAAAGGCAGCCAATAGATCTAATAGGACCAGCATTGCTCACTGCCGATTGTCTAGGGCCAGTCTTATGTTATTGACTACCTCTACTAGGGATGTTTCGGTGCTATGACCAACCCTAAAATCTGACTGAGAAAGTTCTAGTAATTAGTGGCTTTCTAGATAAGATGTTAACTGAATATTAACCAGGGACTCCAGTACTTTTCAAAAAGTACGGAAGTGGAGATATTGGCCGATAGTTGCTGGGCTCTTGTGGATCTGCAGTTTGATTCTTCTGGATGGGTTTGACCCTAGCTGATTTCCATTTGATTTGATTTGTCTTCTTCTGATTTAAAGAAATGTTTAAAAGGTCCGTAAGACATTTGAGAATAACAGGTGAAAGATTTGACAAAATACGGGGGGGACTAGGTCAAATGGAGAACCTGATTTGATCCTCACAAGAGCAGCTCTAACTTCCTCCTGAGTGTGTTCAGTGAACTCTTCTAGGAATATTGTACTAGGAGTTTGAATGCCATCACTCTTGATGTTTTGTTCTTCCTCCTGAGTGAGTTCAGTGGACTCTTCTAGGAGTATTGTACTAGGAGTTCAAATGTCATCACTATCGATGTTTTGTTCTTCCATCCTGTATTTGGGAAAGGTATTGTAAATATTGTCAATTTTTTTCTCAAAAAAGGTGGACAGTGCCTCTTACCCAGTTTTCCAAGGATGGGCTGTTTATCTGGCTAGACAGAGGATTGGTAAATTATTTCAGGATTCTGTAAAATTCCCTGTGGGAATTTGTAACCTTGTCGATTCTATTATGATGTAAGGTTTTTTAGCTTCCTTGATTTTGCTTACTGTTTGCACCAGAACTGTGCCACTCACTCACAAAAATCAGCAAAGGCCGCCACCAGCTCCTCCGTTTGCCATCGGCAGCTCATGGGGGACTGTCATGCAAAACTTAAGCCCAACATTCTGCTTCTTTGAGGGTGTGAGCTCTGGTGTGGCATTAGTGTGGCAGGCTATTGACTGTAGTAGGGTAGCCGTGGGTTAAAAGTTGATTCTGGGCCATGGCCCTGGGTGTGGATGGGTCACAGAATCCTTTGGCATGCCCACTGCACGTCCGGACTATGAGGGCCACTAGGTAAATCCTGGAAGGGGAGCAGGATGGTGGGCAGTGCTAGGTGGGAACACAGGAGAGCATGGGATCTGACAACACAGGTAAGAAGTGTGAGAGGAGCAGAGGTTGAAAAGAGAGGGAGAAGGAGTGCAAATGGGGGGAACAGAGAGAGTAAAAAATGAATTGGCAAAAACAATAGAAAAAGCAGGAAAAATTGGCAAAAATTTTAAAGAATGACAAAAATGGACAGAAAAATAGTGAAAGGGGAAAATGACAGGAAAACAGTAAAAGTTGAAAATGGCAGAAATTAGCAAAAAGAGCGTGAAAGTGAAAAGCGGCATACATGAGCACATAAAGAGAGTGTTGAACAAGGGAAAGAAGCATTAATGGACAGGAGTGAAAGTGAAAAAGATAAATAGTCAGCACTGAGCAAAATTGAGTGAAAGTGGAAAAAAGAAGGTGGCAAGCTGCAGCAGTTAAAAAAAGTAAACAGGATTCAAAAGGCAAGATAAACCTGATGGAGAGACGCAGCATGAATAGAAAGTGGGAGATAGAGAGGGAAAGAGTGACACAAGAAGGAGCAAGGCCTCACACACAGAAGAGGGTTACTAAAGGTTCTTACCTGATCAAAGGACCAGGCAGTCTTAATTGCCTAGTGGACCTAGGAGACACCTGCTCAGTGGTTGGTCTAAACTATGGCTACCATTAAATAGGTCCTGGAAGAGGCAAGAAGAGCATTGGGTAGTTGCGCTATTAGATACAATTATGATTCCTACTCTTTCATTTAATGTTGTGCATAGGACCGCTGATTCTCACTACAAGCAATCCTCAAAGACAGAATAATTCTTTGGTAGTGTTGAGCTCTGAGGACCTAGTTTACAAAGATGGGTGTTTAATGAGTGTCACTTAGTTCGTAGTGCTCATGGCTTACTCATGAATTCCAGTAGTAAGCCAGGAGGCATCCTAGAATGCATGAGTACTACAAAAATAAGTCACAGCATCATCTTGATGAATGTAGCTCTTAGGGCCTGATTAAATGTGTGGCACTCGCACTCGCGCTGGTGGTGGTCCATCCGCCACATTACGACTTAAACAGTTGTTGTGGTGGAGGATCACTGGCTGTGCCAGTGAAAAGTTGATCCCAGGCGGTGGAGGAGCTGCACCACAATGTAACATGCTGAGTGGGACTGGCACAGGCATACTGAGCATGTTACGAGTTCCTGCACTGCCAGCTATTTGATGATGGGGACCCTGCCATGCAAAGGCTGTCAGTGCCGAAACATAGGGGGCATTATAGGTATATGTTTGTGGGGGCATATAATGTGCTCAACTGTCTTTATTCCCCCAAAGTTCTAGCATGGCATGGACGTCAGCGTCCATGCCATGCTGGAACTTTTTTTGCCATTCCCATTGTAGTGCCTGTTTTCCAGGCACTGCCATGGAAAAGTCAAAGGACCGTCCACCTTACACAAGTTGAACTCGTAAGTTGGGCGGTCCTTGCGCAGCTTTGGCGGTGCTGTTTTGACAGAGAGCCGGCGCAGCATCGCCAAACAGGTATCGGCCCCCTTAGTATTTAGATAGAGTAGGATTACTTGATTATTTTGTCACTTTAAACTAATATTTCACCAGGGCAAGTTTCTACCCACTATTTCTACAATGTGATATCACAAATGTCAAAAAGTTTGTTTTGTACCTGCTGTGGCTTACATGACACACTACTAAAATTGCAACCTTGTTTTTTGCAATATTTACTCTAAATATTCTTCGATCAAAGTGCAAATGCAAGACAAGTATAGGGCAACGGATAGCACCTTCCACTGTGATGGAGCCAGTGATCAGTTTCTGGTTGCCCAAAGTATAAACAAACTGAGTTACAAAGGTATCTATGAGTATGTGAAGTATTACTACTGTAGTACTACTTTATATAGTATGGGAGTACTGCTTCACATATTTATAAATGTCTTTGTGAATTGGCTTTGAACAGTTCAATCTTTTAAAGTTAAAGTGTAAAGAGGGCATGATCCTTTCTATTTGTAATAACCGTATATGAATATTCACTGACTATTCCCATTTTAGATGTTTTGGACAATTTATTAAGGCATTTAGGAAAATATGTATTCGTACTGTATAAGTCCTACTACACATACTCATGAATGCCTTTGTGAATTGACACCAACAATTTCTGCTATCATGAGTTGTTAGAATTTAATGGACTCATCCTGCTGATCCTCCAAACACATGAGTTACCAGGACATTCATAGCATTTAAGTTCAGTTTCATGGATCATAACATCAAGGTTCCCAATCACGCCAATGACACATAACTCTATTTGAAAGTCTCCTCTGCATCAGATAGCCAGTACCTCCAACACTGCCTGCACATTATGCAGACTTGGATGTCCAGTACCTACCTAAAACTCAAACCAAATAAGACAGAATTTCTGTTATTCGACAAGTAAAATAAACAAGGAACAGTGGAAAACTGGATCAATGGCATGTGCCTTGACAGTTTTGAACCTTCAACTTTCACGTGGTGCCAAGTGACTTGGATTTTCCCTAGACACCTACCATACCCTCAAAGACCAGACGGCCTGGTCCAGTTCTCTCTTCTAAAGAAAGTGAAATAGTTTCTTCCAGAAAGCCACTTCAAAACTGCTGTTCAATAACTCAATCCCATTACAACCAGCACCTCCACTCGTCTTGCAGACAAGATCACGATCTGGTTGGTTCTTGGCAATCCCACAGCCAGAACACCATAGGACTGCAGACTAATAAGTGTACTGAAGATAAAACAAGGCGCCAGACCTTTTCCATCTATGCACCCAAGATACGTAACAACATCCCTATATCCAACAGGAATATCCCGGAGTTGCCACAATTTAGGAAAGAGCTGAAAACTGTGCACAAATTAGCTACCTCACATATAGGTTTTAGTTTTTATTTTTGTCTTTGTCATTGTACACAGCTCTGCTGCCTTTCGGCTAAGTTCACATAATAGAAATACCACTACATACTACATACATACACGCTCCGAACTTTAGATCTAATTACATGATTGCTGGATTTGTATGCAGATGTAAAGTGTGCTGAAAAATACCGTACCTGGTAATTTCCCTGGAATGGGGACTAGGAATTGGTGTGTCCAAATCCTTATGCACTGTCTTCATTCCAGGGATAAATCTGCTTTCATTTACCACCTGCTGTGAGCTGATGGTAAATGGAAGCGTGAGGGTCGAGGTTGGGTAGAAGGAAGGTTTGGGGTGGCTGCAGAGGATGTGAGCTGGCAGTGGGCTTCCTCCGTGCTATAGGGGGTTAAGTGAGGGCCAGTATCGGAGAGGGTGGTTTGTGCTTGCAGGCTGAGCTTCGTGTGATTTTTCTGGCCAGAATGTCTGGCCAGTAAAACTGATTACAGTGTTCCCACACTCAAGAAATGCAGGTGTGTGAATAATGAGATTGTTTACATCTGGCAGGGCAATGTCCCCTCATGCCCCCTCAACTTATAATCAAAAAGAACAATTGATAGACAGGAGTCAGAACAATGACATAGATTCACCCCAGTGCAGGGATATGGGCCTAAATCCGTTGATTGTTTGCTCACCATGCCATTCCAGTTTGGACCCAGTCATATGCAAATCAGTCTTGACCCTGCGCCCAATGGAAGCAGGCGCTTAGTGGCACAAGGAATGTACCAATTGTTGAGTCTTACAAAATGTACTTGCCAACCATTTTTAAAAAAACGAAATATATTTAGAGGTTTTATATAAGTATATCTACATTTTTCCAATATGCCCTAGCTTGAAACGCAACTCTCTACAATAACAGCACATATGGAATATGGGGGCATATTACCAAGGGTGGCGATAGGCAATTATCGCCGGTTTAGCGGCCGTTTTCGGCCGCTGAGCGGCGATAATTCTATCGCTCTATTAGCAAGCTGTCGCTAACTGATGTTAGCGACAGCTTTTAGGCAATAGCGAGCGGTTTGGGGCCCGCTTTGCATGTCAGCGATATTTATCGCTAATGACATGCAAAGTGGGAGTACCCAACCTGTTAGCGACTGAAAGCAGTCGCTAACGTCGCTATCGCCTATTAGCCTGCTCAGACCAGTTCTTAGCCATGTTATCCAATGGGAGGTGGATAACATGGCTAAGAGCATTTTGTCGCTAATGCGTGAATATCGCTGTATTCTCAGCGATATTCATGCATTTCGCAGCTATCGCTGGATATTTTAGCACAATGGAGAAAAACGTTGCTAATAGCAATAGGCAGCGATAAAAAAATCGTCGCAAAGCCTATTTAGCGATAATTATCGCTAATTGTTGGTAATATGCCCCAAGGTGCCCCAGTTAAAAGGAAATTATAGTGAGTGAAGCAAATTGACCAAGACCTGTATCACAGAGATGTTGCTGTATCTCACATTCATGCGTACTACCCTATTCAAGGACTATTCCTGGAGCACTATTGGCTTACTTCAGGAATTCAGTAGTAAGAAGTCCTCCAATTGCAAGTCAAACACGTCATTAAAAATAGAGAGATTATGCCTCTTTTATTGCACGCACCAACGTTTGCATGGCCAGGAAGTGGTTGATTACGTGGCTCAAAGTAGATGAGCACTACTAATGTAAAGGATTTGGTGGTGGAAAATTGTATGAAATTTCCGACATAGCTGAATTGGTAATGTTTATCATCGAATATATGGTGTAATCAGACTGAATGATCTCTAGATGGAAAAGAATAATACACAATATATTCAATCGTTATTTGCATATAAATGAGAACATGATGGTTATTTAATTGATACCATAGATTCACAATTCGTTTATTTACAGCTTACATTACTATTTTCCGTTTAAATGAAAGCAGAATCTTGGCTATCATGCAAACTAATATTTAGCTAACAAGCCGTATGTGCCGTTCATGAATATATATTTTTAAAATCCGCGTTTAATATTGATACTATCCCCAGAAACAGACCGTTTTGAATGCACATCCCCGCTGAGCAGTTAAACTAATAAGGGAATAGGGATTCTGAAGGACAGCTTCTTAAGAGAAAGTTTCATTATAAGGGTCGGAGAAGCATTAAGGATGAATGGCTTTAAACCCAGGAGACTTCTCTGGGCTTCTCCAAGGCTATGATGCCGAGCGAGATTGGCTGTCACTTTGTGATGTAATTAGGATATAGCAGGAATGTATTTTTTTATGTTGCAGGAAGCAATGATATGCCAAAACCAAGCAAACCCAAGAGTGATGATTTTTGCTTTCCTCATTTTTTTTCCCATTCAATGTATTCCTTTATCAGCAGGCTTCTTTTCGCACTGAAAACTTCATATGATGCCCCAAAGGCATTTATTTCAATTAACAACGTACATGACGTATTCTCAAATAAATAAAATAGAATTGTACTTTTCCTGCAGTCTTACCGCTAAAGAGTATCAAAGGTAAAAAAAAGTACTTTTAATAAGTATGATCAGGTAGCTGTTATTTAAAAAGGGAAAATGCTGTTTCATCACAACTCTATTTTGACCAAAATTGGCATTCATTCCCATTTTCACATGTGGGCAGGTTCAACGGGTAATTGTGGGCGATCAGGCACACACAAGAAATAAGCCAATGGGGTCGATCAGGCACATACAACAAATAAGCCAATACAAAACTAGGATTATTTGCTCTTTGATGGAGAAGACATTGTTGAACACACTTAGACCAGATTTGGCATGAAAGTAGAACTTTACTCAAGGAAGAATCTGTGCTTGGTTTGGTAAAAATCTGTTTAGTAGGTTTTAATTAACTGGTGTTTGAAATTGTTTCTGTCTGGATATGAAAAGGTTAAATCATGGAAATATCTTGACAGTTGGAAAAGAAATAACTTTAAAGCTGTTTGATAAATTTGCACAGTTTGGCTGATGTTTAGCATATTCAGCTTACTCTTGGTATTTGTCCTCATTCATGAAGAGACAGAGTTTAAAGGGTGGTGTGTCAAAAAGGGGTTCATTTGTAATTTACTGTGTCATCATTTCATGAATCCCTATGAAATGTCACAGACATTTAGCATTTTTACTTTAATATGTCTAACCTTTATGGAGATCCCTCAAGTGTGGTAAACTTAAAAGAGTAGGAAAACAGGTTTTTGTGTGCAAATAATTTTGGTGATCTTTGATGAATCTGCATGAATTGTGCTAGGAAATTAGTATATAGGTCAGCTCGTGAAATTCTTTGCAGGTTGCAAAAATACTTTTCACAGATTAGGATCAGCAATTCCTACATTTCCTCCTATGAAGTATGTAGGAGACAAATTCGTCAACAGGAAGGAAAGCCATCAAATATGAAGCTTAGAAAGGAGTTCGACAAGAAGGCCAGTTTATCATAACCAATAGGCAAAGGTCACTTAAAATATTAATATTGTACGTATTAGTTCTTTCAATAACAGACAGCTAATGCTGCCTGCAGGTTACACCTGTTAGACCACACCTTAAAATACTAATTACAGCATAGAACCAGTTATATCAGTGACCAGCAAAACCAACAAACAAAACCTAGTGATTTTGTAGTAAAATCAACCTTTTTTACCTAAACACTCCCATTTTTTGTCAATTGCAGGAGGAAAAAGAGAATGCCCAGCGCTACTTCTCAGTTCCCTGTTTTCCTTACAGGGAATCTTGTATACCCTTGGTCATAAACTCAGAAAAACACAAATTCCAAATTCAATGTCCATATACATTCTTCTTTATTGCAAGTCATTCTTTTGGACACTTGAAACCTTTCTTCTTCAGTTGTTATGAGCACAGGTATTACAACTCAACAGATAACACGGTGATCTTCTTCCTATACATGTAATAGTATAAAACAGCCATTTTTGGCTGATGCTGGTGGTTACTGACTCTGAAAGTGCCCTGGACTCTACTAACCAGATCCACAGACAGTGCTTGCCCCTGTAAAGGTATATGGTAAATGGTATAGTTATAATTGGCAAAGACAACACACATGTAAGTCCCTAGTACATGGTAGGGTATGTAGGTTTAGAGACCCCAATGGACTTAATGAACTTAAATGTGCACTGCTGTGCTATGGGGTGCCTTGAATGCTGGTTATAAAATAAAAGTGCATTCAAAGTGGACTTTGGAATTAAAAGTACTTCCAAGGTCCAAAATTACCTTTTGTTACAAAAACCAGGGACAATATGCAAGATGTTTTACATGCCCTTGTAAGGAAAAACTGCCAAAGTTGTTTTACCCAATTGTAGTGCTGCTAGCCCCAAAGGCTGATATGGGACGGCTTTATTAAAAGTAATAAAGTCTAACTTTTGATTGGAGAGAGCCATCAAAATAATTCAAAGTAACAAAACATTGGTTACCATAAATCTGTCAGCTTTCCAACGTCAGAGTTATTATAAATATTACAGGAAAGTAGTTTTAGAACTTATTATCCTGAATTTACCAAAAGCAGCCCTGGACGAGCCTCTTCTATTTGGTCAGCCATGACAGCCTGAGACAAGCTGCTCCTTGTGTAGTTTTGGGGCACCTACAATTTTTTTTAGCAGAAATCACGGGGGTCCAGTAAGACTGTCAGCTGCTCACATGTTATTGGGGGTAGCGGAGAGTGATAGATGTGACCAGCCGACTTATAGATTCCGATATCTGATCTTTCTGGCTACAGCCGTTGCCAGGTCATGTATTGCCTCAATGTGACTTCAGAAAGATGCTCCGACTTTTGAATTATGGAGCGTCAGATTCTTAACCATCTTCAATTTAGCACATAGCTTATATGTACTAAAAGGTGGCCGAAAAAGGAAACTGGGCATGGAGATATGGGGTCCGGGGCTGTCCAATATGAATGAATGATGTGTTATTTCGAAGTTACACCTTGAAGGTCTATGCACTTGCACTTTAAGGAATTGTCATGCACTTTAGATCTGCAAAGAAGTTGTACGTATTGTAACTGATGAGCTAGCTAACCACCACTGAACCTTCTGTGTTGCTTTTCTTAAGATTATTAGTTTTTTAGATTGGTAATGATAAAGCATCCATTCTGCTTAAAAAAAAAAATCGACGAATGCTATCCTACCTTTTTTTAATGTGCTTTTAAGACGGTGCCTTATTTTAGACCATTGATTATTTAAATGCAATGTAATGTAACTATCATGGATTAATAAAAAATAA
Source organism: Lissotriton helveticus (assembly GCF_964261635.1). NCBI lineage: Eukaryota > Metazoa > Chordata > Amphibia > Caudata > Salamandridae > Lissotriton > Lissotriton helveticus. The sequence continues at coordinate 61,298,472 of NC_136060.1, read as the reverse complement.
AAAAAATAAGTGCACCCCTTCGAGGGATTGCTTTTATCTGTGTTCATCATCAGCAAGCATGGAGTATCTGTTTTAGAGAAATATTTGTTAAATGATCCAACAAGTGTCTACAAATATTAGGATACTCTTTAACCAAAGCGGGAAATATAGAATCACCTATATGCAACAGAATGCATTTACTAGGTAGGCAGTGGAAGAGGACAGTACATTATGGTGCAAGATGTGCACATCAATGAGATAATTGTGAAAAGTGCAAATACAATACTGCTCTTCTGGTTTTGAAGTTCAATTTTACAGGTTGTCTAAGAAGGAGAACACCCATCACAATGCAGTGATCACTTTGCGAGGACATTACAACGTATTTAGAAGATCGCATTAATGTTTACATCGTAAGGCACAGCAACGCGTAAATGTTTACATCATAAGGCATAGCAATTTAAGCCTCAACAACGCAACTTTACGATGTAAACGCAACATTATGATGTAAACGATGTAAATGTTAATGCAAAGACGGGAAAGTGCATTGTATCTTGCATTGTAGAGAAAGTCTCATTGCTTGCTATTAAAAGTTAAAAGTGGCGATGTCATTATTGCTGTATTACTCAACATTACTATGTTCAAATGCTCCAAATACAGTGTTGGTGTCATCATTGCTTGCTATTAAAAGTTACAAGTTGCGATGTCATTAAAAAGTTCAAGTTTCAATGTCATTAAAAAGTTAAACGCTGCTTGCATTGTAGGTTAAGTGCATTGTATTGATAACGTCACGCGTGATTGACTACAAACGCTCCTGTAAGCGCGATGATGTAAACCTAAACGTTAATGCAAAGACGGAAAAGTCAAGTAATACAGTCTGCAATGTAAGCGCGATGTCATTAAAAGTTAATTAATACAGTCTTTGTCGCGATATCATCATTGCTTGCTATTCAGGTCACGGGGGTACATTAAAAGTTAATTAATACCGTCATTAATACAGTCACGCAATGTTATTATTGTAAGGTGTTTCGTGACGCCCATCAATGGGTGGATGGATGATGGTTGGATGGATGAATGATGGATGTATGATGGACGGGTGAAAGGCTGGGTGGATGAATGGATGGATGAAAGGGTGGGTGGATGAATGTGTGGATGGATGGGTGAAGGATTGGTGGATGGATGGATGGAAGGGTGGGTGGATGAATGGATGAATGGGTGGGTGAAAGGGTGGGTGGAAGAATGGATGGATGAAAGGGTGGGTGGGTGAAGGATTGGTGGATGGATGGATGGAAGGCTGGGTGGATGTTTGGATGGATGAAAGGGTGGGTGGGTGAAGGATCGATGGCTGGATGGATGGAAGGCTGGGTGAATGAATGGATGGCTGAAAGGGTCATTGGATGAAGGACGGCTTGCTGGATGGATGAAAGGGTGGATGGATGGATGGATGAAAGACTGGGTGGATGAATGGATGGATGAAAGGGTGGGTGGGTGAAGGATTGGTGGATGAATGGATGGAAGGCTGGGTGAATGAATGGATGGATGAAAGGGTGGGTGGGTGAAGGATTGGTGGATGGATGGATGGAAGGATGGCTGGATGGATGGATGGATGGATAGATGAAAGGGTGAGTGGGTGGGTGAAGGCATGGTGGGTGGATGGATGGATGGATGGAAGGCTGGGTGGATGAATGGATCGCTGAAAGGGTGGATGGATGAAGGATGGCTTGCTGGATGGATGAAGGGGTGGATGGATGGATGAAAGGCTGGGTGGGTGAATGGGTGGGTGAAAGGGTGGATGGCTGAAGGATGGCTTGCTGGATGGTTGAAAGGGTGGGTGGATGAATGAATGGATGAAAGGGTGGGAGGGCTAAGGATTGGTGGATGGATGGATGGAAGGCTGGGTGGATGAATGGATGGATGAAAGGGTGGGTGGGTGAAGGATTGGTGGATGGATGGAAGGCTGGCTGGATGGATGGATGGCTGGTGGATGGATGAAAGGGTGGATGGAAGGCTGGGTGGATGAATGAATGGATGAAAGGGTGGGTGGGTGGGTGAAGGATTGGTGACTGGATGGATGTAAGTCTGGGTGGATGAACGGATGGCTGAAAGGGTGGATGGATGAAGGGTGGCTTGCTGGATGGATAAAAGGGTGGATGGATGGATGAAAGGCTGGGTGGATGAATTAGTGGATGAAAGGGTGGGTGGGTGAAGGATTGGTGGGTGGATGGATGGAAGGCTGGATGGATGGATGGCTGGATGGATGGATGGATGTAAGGGTGGGTAGGTGAACGATTGGTGGATGGATGGATGAAAGGCTGGGTGGATGACTGGATGGATGAAAGGCTGGGTGGGTGAAGAGTTGGTGGATGGATGGATGAAAGGCTCGGTGGATGAATGGATGGATGGCTGGATGGATGAAAGGGTGTGTGGGTGGGTGAACCATTGGTGGATGGATGGATGAAAGGCTGGATGGATGAATGGATGGATGAAAGGCTGGGTGGATGAATGGATGGATGAAAATCTGGATGGATGAAAGGGTGGGTGGATGGATGGGTGGGTGAAAGGGTGGATGGGTGAAGGATGGCTTAACAAGCACATACTTAGTAATAATTGCTTCATGTACGTGTTTACAGGAAATGCAAGTATATTTTCAGAACACGTGTCTCGCTCTAATTGTGTAATACTAAGAGTAACTGTACTTCCTGAAGTAATTAACCACCTTTAGAGGTCCATGCAGTGATGGACGTGTGTGACCCTGTGCACCCTCACACACATGCACCCTGCTGTAGCATGTGTTATCCACCATGTATGTTGTAGCTTGGTTTGTTGTAGTGCTTGAAGGCTGGTCTTCTTACAGTTGAATGATAACTTTGGCGGGTGGGAAGGTATGTGGCGTTTGGCGCACAAGGTGTTACTCACCCACATACATTACCCTGACCCCACAATCCACCGTGTGTCTTCCGCAGAGCGGCGGAGCCCCCACATGGGCATACGCCGTACCCCTCGCCTCTCAAGAACTCCGTGCCTCTAAGTGCCTCAGGGCACCCGCCATCTTCAGGGCTCGCGTGATCCTATCAAGCAAAGCCAGGAAAGTCTGGAGACCCCAGACAGAAAAAGAAACACCACCCGCCCTCCGAGAATACTCACAGGGTCAACATATATATTAAATATTATTCTCAAAACTGCTTCGTTTGGTCATGAACTAAAAGCAATTGGTTCCGCAACTGTTCGAAAATGATAAATGTGCTGATAAAGATAAAAGCGAGTCACACAGATGGTGAACACCATACGTGACACATTTATCAGTATTGCAGGCATAATCTTTTCAGGGTTTTTCTAGAAGGCTATCAGAATAAGTTGCATAAATATTTATGGACATTTACTGCTGAGCATTATTAACGTGGAGAAATACAGGATTGGCTGAGTATTATTTAAAAGCAAAAACCTTTCCTTTAATAGTGTTACACTAGTGCCCCTGGGGCACAGCGGGCGTTTGCGCCCAGGGTATAATATGGATAGAGACACGGTGGGCGACACCTTTTGTACCCCACCAAGATGTTTTTCTGCATTGGTCAAGGTAAGCATTTAAATAATGAAGGAATTTCTATTGCACTATGTTTTGACAAAAACTACACAAAAACCCCCAAAAATAGGATAAATAAAAAGGGAAGAATTAGCGTCGTGGGAACGGCGGGGGGGGGGGGGGTGTTAGTGGGGGCCAGGGGTTAGAGGCGGGTTCACGCATTCGGACAAAAGAATGCAAACACAAAAAGCGTCGTCGGGACTTTCGATTTCGTGGTCTGCGAAGTTATGTACTAGCCAATAACAATCAATGCATTGCCGTTAGTACAACTTTCGATGTTACAGTTTACGATGTTGTGGAATTTGCGATGTACTAGACGCGTGGTAAATGTACGCGATGGAATGGTGCGCGATGTCTCAACATACATCCGTCTAAGAATATCGAAAAGTCAAATTAAATTACAATCTGGCATAGATTGACACTAACCTTAATCTCCTAGGAATCCTGACACATAGTTTAGTAGCAAAGTGACCGCTAAAGCCCATTTTTAGAGCGTCGCCTGTGCCTAGGTAAAAGTTGAAACTCTATTGGGAGAAGGCTGCTGCCCGTTAAGCTGATGCTGATGACATGTTTACACTGGTCAGGAATGGCTAAGCTCTGCCAAATAGTCCAGGCACAGACTGTAATCAGACTCCACTTATTCATTTACAAAGGGCATATTTGATACATCCTACATTTCCGCAGAATAAAAGGAGACTCTTGTATCTTGTCTCCCATCTCTTCGACAGATAATTGTAGAAAATGTTTTTCCATCAAATCTCAAAACAACATCCCGGTCTGCCCATTCATTTCCAGGACGTGCTACACTATTCACCCTACTGATATCATATTCTTTCAAACACCCATACATGTCTTCAGATTGCATTGGCACTTCATTATCTTCTACTACTAGTTCAAGGGGCAATTTTTTTAATAGAAACCTCTCTCATGAATTCCTTCATCATATTAGTGTGGATCCTGTCTACAATCTTAACCACAGACCATGTAATAAAATAAAAGTTGTTGCATTTGGCCATTGCTGCAAATATTTCATATGTCCCAAAATATTCACAGCAAATCGTGCCATAGTTTCCCGATGCTCTTCTATGAATCTTCCCTCTCTACATCTCTTATTATGACTGCACAAGAGATACAATCCCTCGCAAAACTCGACTTCCTCCACAAATATTGGACCTGATTATCTTTTTCATATATTTCTTGCTTTTGTTGTTCAAGGGATCATTCAACAATCTTTATTATTTCAAGGCGAATGTGCGTCAACGCATTAGCTATTTTGTTTTTATAAATATGAACACTTCTTCACCCAGATTCTTTTCTCACCCACCAACAAACTTTTTGCTCATGCCCAAATACACATCAGTTCTCATGCCTCTCAAGGTTTGAAATAAATAGTTGTTTAGTAGTGTACTTGTGCAGATGTTCACCCTGTTTATTGACAATTAAATTTCAATAAAAAATATGGAGTTGCATCAAAAGAATGTGATGTTAGTAAATTTCAAATTATGATTTCAAGTCTCTTGTTTCTAAATTGGTTCTATTTTTCGCAAAATTCAGGAAACAAAGCCCTGTCCTGTTTTATCACAGATATAGAATGGCAGCTAACATAATCACAACTTTTGCATATTCGTCCAGAGTTTGGGTTATTGTACCTCTTGCATTTCTCTTTTTATGGACTGGCTGGACAGGACAGCTGTTGCCAGACCATTATGTGAAAATCACCAAGTGAGGAGCTTTTGCTCTGCTCACATGTTGGGAGTCAGCAGTATATGCTTTAGACAGTCAGAAGTTGTTTGCTTCCACAAAAAAGTACTTGCCCTCCATCAGCTGTAATCATTTTGTTTATTTATCCAGTTACCTGAACTTTAATTTTCAGGGGCACACATATGTAATTCCAATCATATTAAAGTGTCTTGGATAACTTGATATTTTACTCTCTTTGTCTTTCTCTGGTAGCAGCACAGATAGGAGAATGGCAGCTATCAGTAATGTATTGCAATCCTGCACCCTTCCCTCCTTCGTTGACTTTAGATTCAAGAGTTCAGATTTTTTTTACGGCAGTGTGGGATGCCCAGGGCTACACTAATCAATGTGGATTTAAACATGTTGTGACAGTGCAGCTGTTGGCTGACTTATCTGATCAACAAAACATAAGATTCTACCAAGAGAGGGGTTAAGGCTCCATCCACATGTTGGTTCCTCTGATTACCGGATTTGATTGTGCTGAATATGTGTGCTTTAACCAAAAAGACTGGTTGCATGGTACTTTTTGGTTTGTGGTAAAGCTTATACTCGACACAGCAGAACTGAGGGGCATATTATCAAGGGGGTTTATCTCCGCTTTTTTGGCTTTAAAAGCCAAGAAAGCGGAGATAAAATTATCTCCCTATTACCTAGCTGTCGCTAACACCAGTTAGCGACAGCTAGTAGGAGATAGCGACCATCTTGGGCCCCACTTTGCATGTCAGTGATATTTACCACTAATGACATGCAAAGTGGGTGTGCCAAGATGTTAGCGACTGGAAACAGTCGCTAACATCGCTATCTCCTATTACTAACTTTTGGAGATATTCGCGCTAAGCGCGAATATCTCCAAAAACTAACACCTGCCCTGAGCAGTTCTTAGCCATGTTATCCAATGGGAGGTGGATAACATGGCTAAGAGCATTAGCTCGGTAATGCATGAATATCGCGGACTTTTCAGCGATATTCATGCATTGCGGCCGTTTTTTATCGCATTTGCGATAAACCTTGATAATAGCAAGGTTTATCTGCGATAATTTCTGACGATGCTTAGCGTTAAAAAATTCGTTGCTAAGCATCGTTAGCGATAAATATCGCTTAACGTTGGTAATATGCCCCTGAGTTGGTTGTGCTGGAAAGCCACAGATCATGGCTATCGGTCTGATCAGTTTGTTGTGACATGTTATGATAAAGGCACTTGGTTGAACATATTCATTTCATTGTGAAAAGCATATGTTAATGTAAGAAAAGACATTTAATTGTGTATTGTTCTAGATTTATAATATATAGGAATATGTAATCCCTGTATAAATCACAGTCTCTATTTTTTTTTATAATCAGTGACTTGTGACACTCTGTTGCTAATTATACATAAAATACCTCAGAAGAACTCAACTATTATAAGTATTATAGCCACGTTCTGGCACCACAAAGCCTGTTGCCAGAGCCAGCAGTGGAGGTGAAAGGCAGGTCAGGCCATGGAGCATACTGGAAGGAGCTGTTTAAAGCAACACAAATTAAATGTTGCTGTTCTTTCATCTGCTCAAATTATCTAGCTAACAGTGAAAAGCAGAAATAACATATTTATTTTTGCACTCCTTAGACAGTTAAATTAAAGTTATAATCGTTCTGCATGTTTCTACACATTCTGAGCTACTGCACCTTTTTTTAAATGACTTGTATTGAACTGGTTCTAATATCTTTTTGCAACAAATATCTAACATGTTTTTGATGTGTTCAATTTTGCACTAAAGTGCTATTTTTATTCTTTTTGTTTGCAACCATGCTCTCTCTTTCATAGGAAAGAGCTACACATCAAGGTTTTAAGGGCTTTGCGGGAAGTATGATAGGTGACCATGTATTATATCCCCCTACAGTACATTATAATATTGCTAGTTGCCTCAGAGTTTCATAACATTCTAAATATATATGGCTATGGAACTCTTTGAGTGGCTTTCTGATGTAGTTAGGCTGACCCCACTGCTTTTGTGGATTATCACATTGTGAGAACGTCCTCCTTTTTGTCCTGATCACCCCTATTTTTGACTGATCCTGTTGGTAACTCAAACAATCCATCACAGTTTTGTTGAGGGCGACTACTCACCTTTGAGGGTCTCAAGGCGCTGAGGAGGGGGAGGTGCAAGTTCCAGTCCATCAAGGAAGAGGTGTATTAAAGAGCTAGGTTTTGCAGTTTCTCGTGAAGATGGGAAGAGATGTCGTCTGTCTGAGGTGGAGCGGTAGGGCTTTCCAGGCTCTATCAGTGAGGAAGGACAAGGAGTGGCCTCCTGATCTGGACTTCCTGGCTCTGGGGACCACAGTGTGGGAAAGCTGGGCGGATCGAAGGGTCCTTTGGGTGTCATGGAATTCGAGTAGGCTGTTCAGGTATGCTGGTCCGGTGTTGTGAAGGGCTTTGTGTGCATGAGCATGAATCTTGAAGGCGATTCTAGCCTCGATGGGGAGTCAGTGCTCGGAGATGTGGCAGTGTATTGGCAGGTTGAGGACCAGTCTTGCGGTGGTATTCTGGATAATTTGTAGCTTGCGGGTGAGGGTTTTGTTTATTCCGGTGTAGAGTGCTTTGTTGTAGTCAAGTTTGCTGGTGATGAGGGTGTGAGTGACGGTCTCTCTGTGTTCGGGGGGATCCATTTGAAGGTCTGGCATAGGAGGCATAGGGTAAGGAAGCAGGAGGATGCAACAGAGTTGATATGGTGGTCCATTTTGAGTTCGGAGTCCAGGATGATTCCAAGGTTTTGTGCGTGGTCCGTGGGGGTGGGTGGGCTTCTGAGAGCGGGAGGCCGCCAGGTGTCATTCCAGACATCCGGGTGCGGGTCCATGATGAGTACTTCTGTTTTGTCAGTGTTGAATTGTAGTCTGCTGCTTTTCATCCATTTGGCGACTGCTTCCATGCCTTCTTTAAAATTGCAATTGGCTGCGTTGGGTTCTTTGGATGGGGAGAGGATGAGTTGAGTGCTGTCTGCATATAAAACAATGTTGAATTTGTCGGTTCTGATGATGGGGGTGAGCGGAGCCATGTAGATGTTGAACAGCGTGGGGCTGAGGGAGGATTCCTGGGGGACTCGGCAGGTGGATGGCATTGGGTACGAGAGGAAGGGAGGAAGTCTGACCCGCTGCGTTCTGCTGGAGAGGTAAGAGTGATACCGTTGAGGGCTTCGTCCCTGGTCCCTGTGTCGCAAAGTCTGCATGTTAGGGTGCGGTGAGAGACGGTGTCCAAGGCTGCTGAGAGGTCGAGGAGGATGAGGGCTACAGTTTCTTCTCTGTCCAGGAGGGAGCGGATGTCATCAGTAGCGGCGAGGAGGGCGGTCTCTGTGCTGTGGTATTTTCTGAAGCCAGATTGAGAGGAGCGGGGAGGGGAACTGGCTTGTGCTGGTCGCGCTGGGGGAAGGTGCCATGGGGCAGCGGCAGTGGGGAAAATGGGCGCCAAAAGAGGGAAAAGGAAAAAGTGAAGAAAAGGGATAGAAAGAGAGTGAAAGGGTGAAAATAAAAATAAAGGATGAAAAACGACGAAAAACGGAGCAGAAAGGAGAGGATAAAGCAGAGCGAGAGAAGGAAACAGAGGTCCACTGGACCACCATGGTTGAGGCGCCGGTATAAACTGTGGGTGGAGGAAGGCCTCGAAACACCAGCACTTCGGGAATGCAGGGGCTCAGGAGGGCCTGACTTAATGGTGGAGCTGCGAGAGTGGGAGAACAATTTCACTGGCAATGAGTCAGTGGCCTTGCTCTGACTATGCTCTGAACCCTGCTATGCCCTGGACCCTGCTAACCAGGCCCAGGCCAGCGCTCCCATTAAAAAGGTATATGGTAATTAGGTTTAATTACATTTGGCACAGACAACCTACCTGTAAGTGCTAAGTACATGGTAGAGAATTTACCTTTACAGTCCCAGCAGATTTAAGGTACTTAAGTGTTCACTGCTGCTGTTTTGCCTGCTGTCATTTTAAAAGTCAGCCCTGTGTTGCAACCTATTTTTAAACTGAAATTCTGTGCAAATTCAACTTTAAATTTAAAGGTACTTCCAAAGTATGCAACTGCCTTTTTTACATAAAAGTCACCCCTAAGGTCTACCCCAGATGTGCCCATGGTAGGGTGACATGCAAAAATAAGCAGGGCCATTTTAAAAGATGTTTTATGTGCCTTGGTGAGGGGAAAACTCCCAATTTTGTTTTTCCCGAGTGTAGCATTTTAAGGCCTATAGACTAGCATGGGAATGCTTTGATAGAGTGTAACTATTGACAAGGAGAAAGCTAAAAGAATAATGCAAGGACTTCAAAGATTGGTGATGATAAATCCAACAACTTGCCACTGTTGAATTTATCATAACTAGTGCAGAAAAGAAGAAGTTAAAGAACTTTCTGTTCTGTGAGGCACAATCCAGCCTAGCCAAACTGATTTGAAGAAGTGATAAGTGTCCTGCATTGAGACAGAGGTTATCTGGTGGGGAGCAATCTGCAGCTGCAGAGAACAGGCTAGGAAGGGGGCTGGGCACGCAAACTGATCTTCAAAGAGAGCAGCACTGTAAGGAATGCCAGCCAGGCCTACCCCCTCTGTCTGTATCCTGCAGCCAGATGGGAGCCCCAGGAATGGAATTTGCAGGAGGTTTGGAGGCAGAGTATTAAGGGAAATGAGTTGCACCAGTGGGTTTGCTTAACCAGGTCTTACTCCCAGGGAGAGAAATTCTCCATCCTGAATTTTAAAGTACAGTTCTTTGTGGGACAAGAACATGCAACACTTTTGAGGAAGGTGCCATGCGATTGGGTGGCACCCTGTACCCCATTGGCTTGGGGTGCCCCCCTGCTTGTCACCCAGAACATTGGATAAATATGTGGGAGCTGCACAGCAACTAAGATCTGCTGCCTGAAACTCCAAGGAGAAGAAGGACTGCCTTGCAGGAACACTGGCCTGCAACATGAGGACTGCACTGTAAGTGACTGCACCTGCTGCACACTAAGGAACTACAGCCCAAAGGACTTCGCCTTTCTTGAAAAAGAGGAGTGGATTCCCTGAAAGCAACAGGTTAAAAAGCTCCACCTGCATCCTCACCTTCAAGACGTACCCTGCTGACCGCTTTTAGCTGGACTTTAAAGGATTTGGCCAGGTGCATTGTGGGAACTGTAGTCCCAGCTTCTGAGAAGCAATTCAGAGACTCCAGAGCCTTGGATTTTGTTTGTAAAATACTTTGAACCCCAAACAGGAACTTCAGAAAGCACCTCCTGAAGTTTGGAGAACTGTTGAGAACTTTTGTGAAAAAGCTCCATAAAGTGACCAACTGGACATTGAGAGTCATGCCGACTACGTCTTGACGCAAAATGGCCTGGATATCAGGTTCGTCCAGCTGAAAGCTCCAGAGCTCAGGACTTCCAGGAGTTGACCGGGGGCTCCTGTTGAACCAAGAGGCCCTTTCGTCGTCGAGAGAAAATCATCCAGAAAAGTGTGAAGGTAAAACTTTGACTAAGGACTTCTGTTTAGTATGTCTGATGAGGGCTCCTTCACGGTCGGCCCCAAACTTTGCCTTTGTCCCATCAAGTACTTCCAGATGTCCCAATTTGGTGCTATGTGTGTTTAGGCACTAGAAAGTGTGTATTCTTTAGAAATTAATATCTCTGGATCCCTACATTGGAGTTTTGTCATTGAGGTGTTATTTTAAAGATAAACATATTTCCTATTTTTATGAATTGGTGTTGGAATTTTATTGCGTGCTGTGTCTTATTTATTTAATGTAGTGGTATTTTTAAATGCTTTACACACCTGTATCCTAAGTTAAGCCTCCCTGTTCATTGTCATCTACGAAGGGTTGAGAAAGGAAATCATTTATTGAGACATTGTCTGGCCCTTATATGGTGTTGGTGACCTTATTGCCAGTTGTAGGTACATACTAGTAATCCACCTTCCAACACATATGGTCCAACACTCTTTGCTCCAGAGATGGCGGTCCTCTTCATAGCAAAATATGAAGATAGATTCATCTGCAACAACAACCCAATCAGAGAAAAAATTGCGCAATGGCTGCTCTAAATAGATGATATTTGGTGTCTATGGAGTGGGTCCAAGGAAGAGTTAGAAAGCTTTTATGGTTGGCTCAACACGCGTCATGAGGATATAAAATTCAGCTTGAACACCAGCAGGACGAGCCTGACGTTCCTGGACGTGGAGGTGTCCCCGAATGAGAAAAGATTGACAACCACTTTACACAGAAAGTCTACTGTTAAGAACACCATTCTACATCACAGAAGTGCTCACCCAAGGAGATTGAAAGAAAACTTGCTGTATGGCCAATTGTTGCGGATACGGCAAAATTATTCAAGAAAATCTGACTATGCACAGCATGTAGATGACCTTGCGAGGATATCCTAAGAAACTACTCAAGCATGCAAAAAAAAGAGCATGGTACACGCCTAGAGAAGATTTGCTACAAAAGAAAATCAAACCACCATTGGAAAGATTGGTTTGTGTTACAACTTTCAGTCCAGATACCAACAAATTCAGACAAATTGTGTTAGAAAATTGGCACCTGTTAGAAAACCTGGAGTGCCCATTCCCGAAACCACTCTTTGCCATGAAGAAAAACAGGAGCATTGGCCAGCAGGTTGTGAGAGCTGACATTTTTCCATTGCAAAGCAAACAAAATCTAAAGAAACAATGGCAATTAAAACCAGTTGAGGGGCATCACAAATGCGGAACTTGTGCTGCATGTGACTCCTTAATAGAGGGGATTGAGTGCTCACATAAAGATATTAAATGGCGTCGAGGGCGTGGCTTGATGCATGGCAAGATGGCCGCATAATATTGCTGCTCTGCTGGCCACCGACATAATCCTGCAGTAATCCTGTTACCTAGTAGCCATCAGCCCATCTACACTGCAGCGCCTGATGCCCTGACCCTGGAGGATTGGTTATCGTTGAATTTTGCTGTGGGAAAAGGAAATAAAGATGCGTGTATTGGTGATTCTACCTGATGCCATGCTTGAGACAACATGGGGCCCTCCATCTCCATGTCCAAGTGTGACAGACGGAGTCCGCGAGTCGAGGAGTGGCCAGGCCAGCTGCATTGTCTCTGATTGCCACTTCTACAGAATCCTACATCATTTGGCACCCGGACAGGAGTGCCCTGAGGTGAGGCGCATTGCCGTGCAACCGCTGTAAGGAACCGCTAACAGCCGTCGGAGATTTGTGTGCCGTGGCCTTGGTGCACCGAGGTGAGCTGTGCGTTCGGCAGGCCGCTCTATGTGGCTCGACGCGTGTGCGGGGGCTCCCAGAGCGGTTCGGTAAGAGCCAAACAGAAAAACACTGACGAGGCTGATTGATTGTGCCGATTGCAGAAACGTGACCTCATGTTGGTACTGGATAATACTAATGCGAGAGGCAGCCGTAAAGCTGAGTGCACACAAATAGCTGGGACACCTCATGGAGGATTGCTGAGACTGTTAGCGCCAACAAATATATGCGCTCTGAAATATCTGTAGTAATACAGACCGGTGCCCAGACAGTGGTGATTGCCATACTGCGGCTTAGCTACACCCCGGCTACCTTTCATGTACCTCGCAAGCACTACACATCGCGCCGTACGGCCCCAGGCTTCAGAGATGGTGATTGGGTGTGTACTACAGTGACAGTGCGCTTCACGTCGGTTGCTGACCGACTAAACTTGTACACACTGTCCTAAGGTGGAACTGTATTGCCGCAAGGTCACGATGGCTAGGTAGGCTGGGCTATCCATCAGATGCGCGCATGTTGTTCCTTAACAATTTGAAAAGCACTGACTAGCACAAGTTTTTCACAACTGGGAATGTCCAACGGCGCGCTATACCCCCACGTGGATTTTTGAAGGCCCCCCTGGGATATTTCTAAACTGATAGATTTGGCAGCACCAACGCAAGTGAATCAAGGTTTCTCTATTGAACTAGTAATCCAAGCTGGTTCCACACAATGGGTAAACCGGACAAACATCAACCGTGACTCACGTTCGAGCTGCGCGAATCTGGCAAACCCCAGCATGCCTCGGACTCAACGCTGGATGGTGCCACCCGAGCCCCAGCCCCTTTAGAGAAATCCCTAGCTGTTACACACATGAGCCTTCAATCCATAAACAACAATATGGAAGCTCTGAATGGTCAAGTTGATAGCATCTCCGCTAAGCTTGACAAACAAGGCCTGCGTATTGGAGAAGCAGAGCATGGAATGTCAAACTCAGAGGATGGCCTACAGAAAATTGAGATGAAAACATCCGACATGGAACAACTATTGGCGGTCATCCAAGCTAAGAACGACAACCTCAAAGCACGTGAAAGGCCCAACAATGTGCGTATTTTAGGGCTTCCTGAATCGACCAATGTTGGGTGCCTGGAAACATATGTCGAAAATCTGTTCCGACAGCTTTGTGGAGAAGGCATGCTATCCAGTATGTTTATTGTGGAGAGGGCCCATTGCTCTCTAGCAGAACGTCCGCCTCCGGGAGTGCCACCCAGGCTGATTATTGCCTACTTGCTCAATTATAGAGACATAGACACTATACTCTGTGCTTCCAAACAAAAAGGAAATGTCAACTATCAAGGTAATGCCCTCTCCTTCTACCCTGACTTTACGGCAACAGTGCAGGGCACGCATAAAGAATTCTAATTGGCCAAGAAAATTTTGTTCACAGAAAAGATCCCCAATGCTGTGCTTTAACCGGTGCATCTCCGTATTAGATCCGAGGATAAAACTACGATTTTTGCAAATCCTCAAATGTGCCCTGGATTATGCTAAAACACTGTGTTGCAAAAAGGCACCATCTCCCACCACCTCGGATGTCGATGACTGAGAAAAAGGCCACTACACTCCTACGATATGATCTGGTTGAAGTTCTGCAGGGCAGTCCGACCCCAGTGACATATTCAGTGCCTTTGATTCTGGCCAGTTGGACTCATTATCATTGCACTTTGCTTTGTGACTGCAATGTTGAGGCACTTTGAAGTCTTTGTATCCTTTTATATTGTTGACCTTCTGCTTTATGCATGCTTTTATATGCACAGGAAACTGAATCATTAAACACATGCCTTTATTTCATGACTGCAATGGCGGGTCAGGTGGTATATTTGGACACTCGGTGGCCACCTCCCTGGTCTACTGGGAGGCTGGTTGTGTCGCAATGCCCCCTGAATGGGTATACCCTACATTACTTTACTACTGTTGTGTTGGGATTTGCTAGGGGTGTGGGTATGGCTTTGGCAATGTTAGGGTGCTGAAGTGGGAGGGGTGTAATGTTGTTCTTAATTTTGATCGAGGTGATCGCACAATTGCAAAAGACGAGGTTGCGTTTACCAGGGATAACACAGAGACAACCTTTATTTTAGATTATGCTTTCTTTTGCATGCATTTTTTGGTGACCAAAAGCTATTGCAAGTGTCTGGGGCATGGGGTTTCAGAAACGGGTCTGTACCTATATGCTGATTTATTGTACAACTGCCCTTATGGTCATACAGGTCCTAGTCACCCCTCACTTCCATATTAATTTGTCGACTTAGGCTATGCACAATGATTACACCTGCTTGACTGGGAATACAAGGGGGGCTCAACACCACCAAAACACATGGTTCAGATTGCTCTTTTACAGGAAATGCATCTTACCAAATCCTCAAAAAACAGAATAGCGACTAGGTGGGCTGGGTACTAGTTAGCGTCATCATACTCTGTGTACGCAAGAGGGGTTCTTGTCTTGTTCAAATGAGGTTTGCAATTTACGGCCCTTAAAAAATACATTGATGATGAAAGACGATGCGCTGTGGTCCATGGGAAGTTAGGACAAACTATGATCACTATCATTAACATTTATGGCCCTGTTTTGGACGAACCACTGGTATTTAGAAGGAGAAGTGTGGCTCACTGGTTAGAAGCGGCAGACCTTGAAGCAGAGGTCAGGCCTGGGACCAGGGTTCAATTCCCGATGCGCAGGGTCTTGGGCTCAATATCCGTTGATAATTCTTGCCTTGGTGCCTACTCTAATCATGGGTCCCACTCTGCAACTCTGGGCAATAGCTTGCTTGATCTCCACAATGGCCCCAACAGCGCTGGGATGCCTGGCTTCACCTTGGGGGTGCCCTGGAGGGGGCATCTCGCAGGAAAAGCCAGGATGGGTTCCACAGCAGTATCCAGCGCCAGGATGCCCCGAGATGGGGTGGCAGTGCGCTTTACAAGTATACACACATTTATCCCAATGCTAACAGTACTGCCCACATGGCCAGAGGAATCCATCTTATGGGGGGTGATTTCAATACACATTTAGACCCTACCAAAGACATGTCGTACCCACAGGGTGCACGCACTGTAATGGTCATTCAGTGTATATGTGGTGCTATGATGGAGATGGTAGTGGTGGATGCCTGACGCTTACTCAATGAGGAAATGAGGACAGGCACACACATCACACCTGCATATAATACGTAGTCCAGACTATTGGCTTTTAAATGAAGATTGCAACAATTGGGTTACTGATGTAGTTCTGCTTCCACGTACCTTATTAGTCCATAGCCCAGTAAAGTTAAGTTTTAGTACACCCACATCCATACATGTCTGTTCACATGGCATTTCAGAACCGAAGCCTTACTAGACCCTATTTATAATGACACCATAAGCCAAGCAATAGCGCAATTCTTTGAAATAAATGTGAGCACAGTGGAAAGTGCCGCCACCCTGTGGGAGGCCTTTGAGGTTGCTGTGAGGGGACCATACATAAGTACTACAGCCGGCATATTGCAAGATATACAAGGCCAACTTTCTAACATTGAAACTACATTAGCGAGCCTGGAACGCGACTACACGGTCAATTCCAACACCATTACACTAGTGCGCATTCAAGAACAGATAAAGGAATATAACGCCACGGCGGAAACAGAAACCCGTTATCTATCACGTCGTCATATCGCATGTGCATACTACTAGGGGGGCCGCCTGGTCGTCAACTGGCAGGCAGACTCAAATTCCAAACTGAACACTGTCCCATCACGAAAATAGTAGATGCACAAGGGGAAGAAAACTACACACCTCAGGGGATAGTTGAACCATTTAGGTTGTGTTATTCCACACTATATACGTCACATGGGAGCGCAGATGAAGTAGCACTTGATGAATATCTCTCTGATATTGCGGGTGCCTGGCTGGCAGATGGCCACCGGGAATATCTGAGCCAACCAATCGCTGAAAAAGATATCAGAGCAGTGATCCGATCTTCACCAAACAAAAAGGCCCCTGGTCCAGACGGACTCACAGCTGAGTTCTACAAGGAATAGGTTCATCTTTTAACACCCTATCTATTAGAGGTATATGCATAGGCCCATGAATCGGGTATTCTCCCCTTGTCTCTGAGACAGGCCTTATTTATTACCTTACTAAAAAGATAAGCCCCCTTCCCAATGTGAATCCTATTGTCCTTTGTCACTAATTAATTTAGATGCAAAAATATTAGATAAAATATTGGCCACTCGACTTTAAGGTTTAATGACCTGCCTGGTGCTTTCGGATCAATCGGGCTTTATACCGAAACGCTCCACGTCAACCAATTTAAAAACGCTTTTTGCCATGTCGTCACAAGCACCTGACGCAGCGCTCACCCCCGCCCGCCTGCACTGTAGGGGAATTACCCCTCCAGCAAAGGGGTAAAGCGAATAGGGTTTCTGCCCATGTTTATGCGTTGGGTGCAGCTTCTATACACTGAACCATTGGCGAGGGTCCGAGTAGGAGGCCTCACTCCTGATCCCCTATCCCTTAACAAGGGCACTCTACAGGGTTGTCCCCTCTTGCCACTGCTATTTGCTCTCACACTTGAGCCTCTGGCTTGTTTTTTTTAATTTTTTTTTATTTGTCCTCATCTCACCTTTCAAGCCTCTGCGGGTCTTATAAAGCCGCCTTCATAGTCTGTGGGCCCCACGGCTTACCGCACTCACTTGGGTCGTCCGACCGATCCCCATCTTTGTAAGGGACCCTGGTGTAATCGTTGGAGCATTTATATTAAGTTAGTCCTAGATTCTTGCCCCAGTTCACAAAGGGGTGCCAGATGTTCATTGTCTTGTCCTCCGCACAATCATAGTCTAAGCGGGCCATAGAAAATGCAGCCTTAAGCCAATCCTCTCTTTGTGGCGGTACAGGGTCCCTCCACTTCCTGCACACCTCCCTTCTGGCCAGCAGGATCAGATAAAGTAATAGCCCTCTGACCTTCTGGGGGAGGGTTTGACTGAGGCCACCATCGTCCCCGAAAAACACCAATGGCGTGTTGATCACTATGTTAGTGTTCAAGATGTCTCGAATGTTATCCCTCACCTCATTCAAAATTTTTCAAGAGCTGGACACTCAAAGAATATGTATAGGTTGCTTACGAGGGGTGTCCCACATCTTGGGCATTTGGGAGCTGGATCTGGGGCAAACTTTGCGATTTTCGCTGGGGTGTAATAGAGTCTATTTATCACAAAAAAAGATTTTTCTTTAAACAAGCGGGTTTAATGTATTTGTACAGGATCAATAGGGATGGCTCGTACAATGACTCTATTAACTGCCCGAGGGGGGTTCCCACCCATACTGACTATAAGGGGGGTATCTCGTGATCCTCCATCTCCAACAGACTATTATACCAGGCAGAGATTTCTTTATTCATTGGGAGGATGGATTGCCACGAAGCTTCGATCTCTCTATTCTCTCTGATCTCCCCCTTTGCTGCCTCATACCAAGATGTTAGCTGTATATATTTGAATCTTGAGAGCCCTGGCCTGATCTTTGCCCTCAGGTACTCCCATGGATGTACCCCCCCGGGGTCTAACAGTACAGACCAGACTGTATGCCTGCCCTCCTTATCGGCAATGCCAAACTCTCCTGTAGGCAGTCCGGCGTTCCCGGCACATCCCAAACCGGGGCATTGTCTGAATAGTACCCAATGCCCCAGCACCTTCTAAGTCTATACCATAACTCCAAGGCTGCGTGCAGCACCTTCAGGCGCACCCGCTTGAAAAATCTGGGCGAGCCAAACTTAAACAGAAAAGCCTCGCCATCTCCACCCCATTCTACTCGCACCATTTCACCCAGCAACCTCCCCCAGGCAGACTCGCCCGGCTTAACCAGAAGCATCCGTATGCTTTCAAACTGAAAAGCTGCAGCATATAACCTAACATCAGGTAGGGCTAACCCGCCTTTTTTTAACCTGCGTCTTAGTTTTTTCCACGCCAGGCGGACTCCCTTATTACCCCAAATGAAGCTCCCAATCTTACTCTGAATCTTCATTAAACTTTTGTTATGGAATGTAAATGGGACAGAGGAGAAAAGGTATGTCAACTTGGGTAGAATGACCATCTTTACCAAGTTGGTTTTTCCGTAAATAGTCAAGGGGAGGTTCCTCTATCTACTAAAGAGGCTATCGATCTCCTTCGCCACCCTGTTTAAATTGAGCTCAGGTATCTTCTCCAATTCCTTTACTACTAAGATCCCTAGGTATCTCAGTTCTTCACTTACTCTTCCTGGCCACTCTAAATTCCAACACATCACCTCTGTCTTGGTCTTATTGACATGAAATACGGCCCATATTTGAAGGAAGACTGGCGGAGCGATGGGGCAGCGTCCAAGCGAGCCGGGGACTGGCGCCCGACCCTGATGACGGCGATATTCGCGAATATCGAGCAGCAGCGCAAGTTCGTGCAACACAAGATGGCGGCCCGCCGGGACTGCAGTCCTCAATCCCCGGCGGCATAGAGCGGTGGCGAGCTACGCACAGTCGGGCGGTGTGGTGTGGTGAGTGGAGGCGGCGGGCTGGTTCCACAGAGACAGTGTCCCACATAACAGCTGCATTCTTCTGATGGCCACAGAGACGGGGCTGCGGTCTAAAATGGTGGCTGCCGCCCGATCGTGAGCGGTGGACTGGGCGAGGACGGCGATTCCCTGTCCGGGACTTCTCAGCGCCGCCCCCTGCACTACCGGTGAGTCGGCTGCTGGCGCGGTAGTGGGGGGGGCTCCTTGATCCTCGGCGAGGGGCTCCACCGGCGCAGACACCATGAGGCCCGGTGCCTGACTCTAAAATGGCGGCACCCCTGTAACTCTGGGCTGACGGCCCTCACTAATTGGCGGGGTCCCCCTGGGCTCTGGCGGCGACTGGACTGCCTGGGGATGCCGGTCTGGACTGAGATACTGATTTCTGCCTTAAGACTGGTGGTCCTCGCCAGGCCAGCCGACACGTGTCGGCAGCCCTACTTGTTCCGATCATGCCCCATGCGCTCCAGTGCAGCAATCCTCCACTCTCTAAGCCCATCCTCATTTAGTCTCTCTTATGCGGCCTGATAAAACGATGCCTGCAGCTTGCCTGAGCGAAAACGACCAATCCATGCCGCCTGACCTCAAGATGGCGTAATTCTGGGACACTAATACAATCCATCATGCTCGGACATGCTTGGCGTCTGTAACCCAGGCCCCACAGTCCTAATAAGCGCCAATGCCCAGTGTCAGCATTGCTTAGTTAACCTGGGCACTGAATAAAGCGAATAGCCTGTGAGTGGTGCCCAGGGGGCCTGAACGCTGTTCACCGCGCCTGATCCCAAAATGGTGGATGAAAACAAGATTCACGTCAGCGTTTCTCATGCTCCTCATGTCCTGAGCCCACTTTTGCTGCTTCAGCATCACCTTTTGCCCTACTAAGCGGTGATCGAGCCTGTTAATTGCTTAGCGCCACAGAAGGGCGGGAAGACTCTCACTTTCTTCAGCGCAGCAAGTCCTCTGCTGATACACCATTTTGGCCTTTTTCAACTGCGCAGCAAGTAGTGCTAGCTGCTCCGCTGAGGCCTTCTACAGCTGTGCCGCTTAGGCTTTCTACAGCTGCGCAGCAAGTGGTGCCAGCTGCACCGTTTAGGCCTTTTTACAGCTGCGCAGCAAGTAGTGCCAGCTGCACCGTTTAGGCCTTTACAGCTGGGCAGCAAGTAGTGCCAGCTGCACCGTTTAGGTCTTTTTCAGCTGCGCAACAAGTAGTGCCAGCTGCACCGTTTAGACCTTTTTACAGCTGCGCAGCAAACACTGCCAGCTGCACCGTTCGGGCCCGTCACAGCTGTGCTGCAAGTAGCGCCAGCTGCACTGTTTTTGTCACCTCTTTACTTGGGGTCATTTCTGATTTCTGATTGAGGCAGAACTCTCGATGGTTTGGCAGCAACCTTGACATTATGGTTTCTGATTAGAGTCCATTAGTGGTCCGCTGAGACTATGGGCGTACAATGCGGTTGGTGCCGAATGTGCTTGTGTTTTTCGGGCTGATGCTATGTACTGTGATTACCAATAGTCACTGGGCGTTCGCCGGTGATCTGCTTTTCGTTGACTAATTGTGCATTGTGATGGTTTTGACAGTGACCCAGTTGGTTCTATCATTTGTAATCATGTCCCTTGTAAATATTATCTTGTGCCAGTGGTTTTCATTTACACCTAGATGAAGGGCCCATCAAACACCCACCTCTCTTCCCGAACTACACATTGTCCAGTTTTCCACTCCCAACGCCTGGAATATGTGCCCCCTGTTAATCCCTATACTTCTCATCTGCACTGCTCTCCTAGGTACACCCGTCTCATACCCTCCTAGCACTCTCTCTCACGTCCCCAACATGGCCACCTCTAGAGTTAAGGATGGAATTAACTGTTACAAAATCATCTATCCTCCTGGCCAAACTAAAGCTTCAGCTAAACGATTGAAGCATGAGACT
Organism: Lissotriton helveticus; assembly: GCF_964261635.1. Classification (NCBI taxonomy): domain Eukaryota; kingdom Metazoa; phylum Chordata; class Amphibia; order Caudata; family Salamandridae; genus Lissotriton; species Lissotriton helveticus. The sequence goes on along the minus strand of NC_136060.1, from coordinate 61,277,474 downwards.
ATTGAACGTTTCCCTGATTCCCTTTTTGTTGACCTTTTTTACAATTGTAGTTCTGGGAGGCGCAAAAATGATTTCATTTTCTTCACTCACGACACCCCTTCTTGGTCCAACAGCTTATCTAATTCCCTTAACGTCACCTCCTCCTCCTCTATCCCTCATGGGAAACAACTTAAGATTTCCCCTGCTGCGTATTTCAACGGCTTCCTCACCATCTCAATCTATAATAATGGTACTGTCTTGATCCAAGGCAAAGACACCTCTCTCTCTCTCTTTGACCACCTCTTCCCCTCCCTACTCCCCTCCCCTGCGAACAGGTTTTCCCCCCGACTCTCCAGCCAACTCCACCCTTTACTCCCTTTCTCCTCCCCTGACCCCCCTACACTCCAATAGGCTGCACCCTCTGGAGGCTCAGGTCGGCCCTCTTCCCTCCCCCTCCCTTGTGCCCTCCTCTCCCTTTCCTCCCACTCCACAGTATGCCCCACCCTTCATCACGTCAGCCTTACCACTAGGCAATACGCTCCTCGTCCAGTCGGCACCGTCTCGGCACCCCAATCTCATCTCGTCCCCCTATTCCTTTCTGCTACTCCCTTTTTCAGTCCACCCCTCCGCCAACCTCCCCTCCCGGCTAACTTTTCCTATGCTCCCCTCATCCCTCCCTCTCCCCCTTTTCTCTACCCCCTCCTCTCCTTACCTCTTTCCCCGATTTCTTCACAATCCCATGGCATCTCTTTCTTTCCCCCCACTCCGCTAGCAATGCTGTGCTGCCCCCTCTACCCCCCTGGTACCCCTTTCCATCCCCCCCCTTCAGGCACAGCAGAACCACTTCCTGTCGTCAACTTCCCCTCCTCCCAACACCCCCCACTCTACCAGATACCGGCTCCCTCACAGCCACCGCTCCTAGCCAACAGGACCTCTCCAACCACCTCCCCTTTTTTCCGCCCAAACCTCCTACTCTCCTATGTCTCCTCTCAGTCCTCCCCTCTCCCTTCTCCTCACCGTCTTGTTCCACACCCATCCCCCCCTAAACATGTCCATAATTCCTTCCCTTCGTGCAGCGCCATCAAATACAACTCCCCCTTCTCCTCTGATACCCCAACCCCCGCTCTAAACCTCCCCCTTTCCCCACCTATGAACCCTATACCTCAACTCTCCGCCTGTCCTCCCACCTCTCCCTGCCTCCCACCACCTATACCACCCCATCCCTCTGCCATCGAGACACCCAACCATCCGTGTTCTGCCCTACTCTCTCTCGAAAATAAGATATGCTCTCTCATCACCTCCATCTCCCAGCTTGTAGCTTCCATTTCACTTTTAAGCTCTAAGATTTCAACTTTCCCATTCTCATCAACTCCTCTGGAAAACTCTCACCTTCCCACGAGAGGCACCTCTACCCCTCACACCATTATAGCTAAGCATAACCTGTCGTCCGCAAACATCGCTCATTCATACAAGCCTTTGAACGCTACCCTTCTTCAACCAGCACCTCCGAGTAACCCAATTACCTACTCCATTCCAACCATCTCCTCTGTCAGAACGAAGCTTCCACCCAGACACTCCCGTGCACCCCCATATAGGTTTAATATCCCTATCACCCTTCTTTGCCCAAGTGCCCCCGTCACCAAAACAGTCTCGACAGAACTACGCTGCATGCTCCACAACTGCAGATCTGCAATAAAACACAAACTCGAAATCTCTGATACCATCACCCTTCACAATATTGACCTGTTCTTCTTAACAGAGACCTGGTTCAACGATACCTCTCATTCCATGTTTGATCTCCTCCTACCCACTGGCTACTCTATTTTCAGGAATGACAGACCTATCAAAGTTGGGGGAGGTGTTGCAGTTATCTTTAGAAACTCCCTTCAACTCAAGGCTTTTCCCATCAGCGCATTCCGCACTTTTGAATGTCTATCTCTTGAGCTTCAACTACACCACCGCTCACCCCTTTGATTCCATGTCATATACCGCCCACCTGGCAGTGGCCCTTCATTTATGGAGGAACTCACTGACTTCATCAGTGACCAATACGCACAAAGTGACAATCAGACCTTCGTGGGTGACTTCAATCTCCACTGGGGCTCCATGCAAGACTCTTCCGCGAACGGGCTGGCCTCCTTCCTCTCTACAAACGATCTTACCCAACACTGCACAGAATCAACACACTCTAAGGGTTCTATCCTGGACCTTGTTATTTCTAAAGCAGGCATGCTTTCTATCGCTACCCCTATTCACTTAGACTGGTCTGACCACCTCCTCATTCCATTCTCTCTTCACCTAGCACACTCTATCACTCTTGGCCAACCTAAGAGGGCTACCTCCTGGTTCCGTGACGCTAAAAACATTGACACTGCTTCCCTCTGTGAATCAGCTTTGCTGTCACTTCCAAGGCTAGACCCGAACCTAGATGTTGATGATCTCACTTCACAATGCCTCTCAGTCCTTGCAGTCGAAATCAATAGCGTTGCTCCTCTCCAAAGCAAAAAGAAAAGGCCCATTCCCTCAGCACCCTGGTTCAGCAAATCCCTATATGAAGAAAGGAAACACCTAAGATGCCTGGAGAAACATTGGAGGCAAGCACCCTCCACCGATAACTTGGCCACGCTTCGTTCAGCAAGATCCGAGTACCACAAGCACATCTTCCTTGGGAAAGCATCACACTTCAGAACCCTCCTTGACTCAGCCAAAAATAGACCCAAAAAACTATTTGATCTCATCAAGACCTCTAACTACTCTCCCCCAACCTCCAAATTGGAGGATTCTACAAAGAAAGCTGCTGATTTTGCTGTATTCTTTGACGAAAAAGTGAAATCACTTGTGGTTCAGGTCGCCCATCCTACCCCTCCAGAGGAGCGCAAATCACTAGCCATCTGGCAGAACTTCGACCCCATCTCTGAAGATGTCCTCCTCAAGTGCATCCTCGAAACAAAACCCTCCAACCACTCGCTCGACCCCATCCCCAGTTCCATTGCCATTGACTTCTATACCCTTTCTCTTCCCTATTGGACCACTCTGTTCAACCTCTCCCTCTGTCAAGGTTCCCTCCCTGTTCCCTTCAAATCTGGGCAGGTCACCCCTCTGCTTAAAAAAACCACTGCGGATGCGAATGACCTCAACAACTTCCGCCCCATCACTAACCTACCCTTTCTTGCGAAGATCACAGAAAGATGTGTTGCGAAAAAACTCTCACGTCATATCAAGGAAAATGATCTTCTTGACAATTTTCAGTCCGGCTTCATCCAAAACTGCAGCACTGAAACTGCCCTGCTGCAAGTGATCGATGACGCGCTGAGAATACTAGACTCGGGGGGGGGGTCTTGTCTTCTAATTCTCCTTGACCTTTCGGCAGCCTTTGACACTGTCAACCACAACACCCTCCTCAACACCCTTCAACAGAGAATGGGCATGGAAGGCACCGTGCTTAAATGGTTTGCTTCTTTCCTTTCTGATAGATCCCAAATGATCAAAATAGAGGACAGTCTCTCACCTCCTTTGGCGGTGGGTCAAGGTGTTCCCCAAGGCTCTATTCTTGCTCCCACATTGTTCAATCTCTATTTGGAACCTCTGGGAAATCTCCTAAGTAAATCTGGGGTCAAATATCACCTCTACGCTGACGATACTCAAATCTACCTCAAGGTTGCCTCCACGCACGATCTCTCTGTCCTAAGCTCTACCCTCGACTCCATTCATAACTGGATGTCAACACATCAACTGATCCTGAACCCCTCCAAAACTGAGTTCCTCCTCCTCTCCTCCTCACTTTCTCCTCCCCCGGTGCAATCATGGATGGACCAGATGAATCTGCTGAACACTAATCCCATCATTGTCGACAGCGCAAAATCCCTTGGTGTCATACTCGACACAAAACTCAATCTACTTTCCCACATTAATTCAATTGCAAAGTCTGCCCGATACCAACTGCGCCTTCTTTGAGGGATTCGTCGCTTCTTCCCGGTGCATGACCTCAAAACCCTGGTCCAATCGCTGGTCCTCTCCAGACTGGACTACTGCAATTCTCTTCTGACTGGCCTCCCCAAATCCCACCTATCCCCCCTTAAGTCTGTTCTACATTCAGCAGCTCGTTTCATTTATGGGGCCAAAAGAAGCGACCACATCACTCCCATGTTATCCTCCCTCCGCTGGCTCCCCATCGAGGCTAGAGCTATCTACAAGACTGCCTGCATCACCCATAAAGCCTTGCACTCCTCCTCTCCGCGCTACCTGGCGAATAAACTGAAACTCTCTGGAGGCTCTAGACCATCACGAAATGCGGAAAATCTACTGCTTGAACCTCCCACTTTCAAGAAGGAGAGATCGATGGCCCAATCCTTTTCAGGCAGCGCAGTGAGAATCTGGAACTCACTTCCGCCTCAGCTCCGGACCACCTCCTCCTCCCAAGCCTTCAAATCTGACCTCAAAGTTCTCCTTCTTCAAAGACATTTCCAAATGTAATTCATGCCCTCTCTGCTATCTGAAGGAAGCCCTTCAACTACTGAAAAACCTACTTTATTTGACTATGGAAGTGTCTTCCAAGTGTGTTCTTGTGGTTCGATAGTCTGCCTCTTATTGCAGTATTGTCCTTCCTCCTGTGTCTGGGACTCGTGGGTGACTTGCACCCATCACTCTCTCCGGTAACACACTGTTTTCTACCTCCTACATTTGTTTGTTTTGACACCTGCACAAGTGCCACCAGTGCCTACGTAACGTTTGTTCTTGTGCTGGAGTGTCCTCCATATATTGCAGTATTATACCTCTATATTTATTCTGTACGCTTTTTGTAACCTGCACACGTCACTTTTTCCTCCTGCAATGCACCGTTTGCTACCTCTTGTATTTTGTTGACTCACGATTGTCACTTTTGTAATGCACCGTTTACTACCTCTTTTACTTTGTTGGCGCACAATTGTAATTTTGCTTCATTTAATGCAACGTTTGCCTTTGTATTTTGCTCACTTGTAATGTTCTCATGTATCAGTTCTGTTCCTATTGTGAAGCGCTCTGACACCTTCGGGTAAAGTCCGCGCTATATAAAAATGCATAAATAAATAAATAAATGAAACCCGGACAAGGACCCAAACTCACTCATGCACTCCTCCACCCTAGGGATTGCTGTCTCTGGTTCACTTGTGTACAGTATTAAGTCATCGGCATACAAAGCTAACTTGGAACTGTATTGTTCTGACCAAAATGGATGCATTGTATCATTCAGTCTCAACATCTGCGCCAAGGGCTCCACATATAGGCTAAATAGGAGGGGCGAGATCGGGCACCCCTGCCTAGTTCCTCTCTGGATGTTAAAACTCACCGTGAGGAGCCCATTTAACAGTATTCGAGCAGAGGCACCCTGATAACAGTTCTGCAGGGTATGTATGAAAATTGGGCCAAACCCCATAGCCCTCAAAACCTCCCAGAGGAACACCCAGCAGACTCTATCAAAGTCCTTGGCCGCATCTAAAGCGACAACGGCCAAGGGCTCTGTTTTCTGAACGGCCAGGTCTATATTGCCTATATAGAGCTGCGTCTGTTCCTGTATGTGCCTCCCTGCGACATACCCTTTCTGATCCGAATGTATTAACTTCGGGATCAGTTTTGCCAATCTCCCTGCCAAAATGCCCATGAAGATCTTATAATCGGCATTTAGCAGGGAGATAGGACGGTAAGAGTCTGCCTTCTTCGGGTCCTTGCCCGGGTTTTAAGATCAATACAATTATTGCCTCCTTCCATGTGTTGGGGACCTTCCCATTTAAGCTGTATATTGAGTTGAAAGTGTCCCCCAGGATATCTAATAGCTCCGCATTAAGGAGCTTGTATATTTCACTTGGGAGTGCATCTGAGCCTGCCGCCTTATTATTTTTCGATTTCTTAATCTGTGCTTCTATCTCCTCCAGGGTAAAGGGGGCCTCTAACTTGTTTTTACTATCTTCTGAGAGTACGGGAAGCTGTTTATCCATAAGGAATAACTGGATCGAGCTCGGCGGGGGAGCCAAATCTTCTCTATACAGCTCTGAGAAGATGGAGAGGAGACAGGACTGCATATCCTCCATCTTATTTGAGGTATCGCCATTAGTGTTAATGATGAGTTCTCTTATATCATTCCTGGCGCAATCAGTCCTGGCTTTCCACGCCAAAAGGGCGCCGGCCTTCTCTCCATATTCATAGTTCTGCATCCTTCTGGTGGTCCACTGTGCCCTACATTTAGCTTCTAAGATTCCTCTGTACTCAGCTCTTGTCTCCTCCAACTTCCTCATGATCTGAGTAAATTGCTCCGGGGCCCCATTACTGGCACTGTCTCTTTCTTTCTCCAAACCACTTATCCTACCCTCAACCCCCTTCAGTACCTCAGCTTCAATCCTATTTTTGTAACATATAATTCCATGTAGTTTCCCCCTTAACCATGCCTTATATGCATCCCAGACTATATCTGATGTTGTGGAATCTGAGTTTAGATAGAAAAATTCCTTAGTGGGGGCCTGAACAGCTGCAATCATCTCGGGGTCTAGTAACTTAGCCCTGTTTAAAATCCACCTTGGCTTTTGCCGCTGTGCCTCCTTACTCAAATAGATTAACTGCAAAGGAGCATGGTCTGAAAAGTGACTCGGGAGAACTGTTATCTCTCCTAGATTTGCCATTGACCCTCTATCAGTAAAGATATAGTCAATCCTTGAGGAATGGTGATGCTTTTTACTGAAAAAGGTAAAACCCTGCTGGTCTCCTTTTTCCCCCCTCCATATATCAACTAGATCCATGTTGTGTATCATGTTGATTAGAGCCCGACGTACCTTTTACTGCGCCTTTATAGTGACTCAAATTAGATCTATCTTTGAGTGGGTCCAGTAATACATTGAAATCTCCACCGATCACATATGGTGGAGGTTCCAACATCAACACAGCTTGTAGTTTGTGGATATAAGTTGGATCGTCTATATTTGGGCCGTAAAAAGAGGCACAGGATATTTCTATGTTTTCAAATTCCAATTGAGCCGTCAGCCACCTACCAGAGGAGTCTGATTGTGTTTTTTTTATATTACAAGATGTTCCATGTTTGATCAATATAGCCACCCCCCTATTTTGGGACGTCTGTTTTGAGGCACTAAAGCACTTCACCCAGGGGACCTTCGAAAAAATTAAAGAGCTTTCTTCATAGCTCAGGTGTGTCTCTTGCAGCATACATACTTGTGCGGTGGAAAGTTCAAGATACTTAAGAATTAGCCTCTGCCTCCGAGCACACCTTAACCCATTGACATTCCAGGATGCAAAGATGGTCCTTCTACTCCCCATACTCATGCCTGTCACCTTTTCCAGATTCTACCAAAATTAGGTGCCCTTCATGACCCGATGTGGTACACAAATTGTTGAGATGAGGTCGATTTTTTTTTCTTTTTTCCCACTGCTCCCCACCCATGTGCCCCCCGTTCTGCCCTGTCCCCACCCTCCGATTCTACGTGCCCATCCCATCCCTGAGGAACCCTCCCTACTAATAGGGAAAAGCCTATTTAGCCGTCCTCCCCTCCATGGAGCAAGTTTACTAATCACATTTTAATTAAGAGTATTTTTTCCGACATTCCTGATAATTGCATTTCATGTATGTGTCAGGAGACCCTCCAAATCTACATCCAAATCTACATCCCCCCTTGTCCCCCTTGTTTATCTCTGATTTTAGCTATTAGGGCATCCGCTTCCTCCCCCGTCTTAATCAAATGCATGTGGTTGTTCCACATCACTCTTAACTGTGCTGGGAATTTAAGCTGTGCTTTAGCACCTATACTATTCAGCTCCTCCAGCCTTTTCCCCAGCTCCCACTGTCTTGATGCGGTGATGTGAGAAATATCAGATCTTATTTGAAAACTGAACGGGTTGGAGCTGTTGTAGTGTATAGTTCCTTCTTTTAAGGCGGAAGTCAAAATCTGTTCCTTTATGGAGTAGGTTAAAAAGTTCACCAAGATCTTTCTGGGTTTTTGTCTTGCAAGAGTTCTCCTGTAGGGGTCCCGGTGCACCCTCTGTATATCATGCAGCAAGTCCACCTCTGAGGCGCCTTTTAAAACTGTCCTCATCAATAAGGATGACCGCTCAGCCCTCCACAGGGCTTGGTCGCCCCAATCACTGCTGCCGCTCCTGCCTGCCTATGCCGCCTCCTGCCTGCAGATTCCTTCGCTCACTGCCCGCTGCTCCTGGGAATTTCCCGCTGCTCCTGGGAATTTCCCGCTGCCCGCTGCTTCTTGAAATTTCCCGCCGCTGCCTCCCTGCGGCCCCGCCCCCCTGTGATTCCATTCGCCGCCCCGCTCCCGCCACCCAGCTGCTCCTCCCTCCCGGCTCCTTACTTATGACGCCCCCAGAGCGACCGCTCAGCGGACGCGCGCAGCGGGAGCGCCGATTGAGTGCCGAAGGTGCGCCAAAGGTAAGCCCGTCTGCGCCCGTCCGCGCCTGGCCCGCGCCCAGCCCGCGCCCAGCGCCAGGACCCCTGGCCCTCCCCGCCGAGGCAAGACGACCCGACTGACCTACGATGCCGCCACTCTCAACGCACTAAATGCCGGCCGGACCCAGGCCTGCTGCCGAGCCACCCCGAGACGCACACACGGACCCTTCACCTGCTGCACCTGCAAGTTCACCTGCCTCCGAACCTGCCCCGCACCCGCCAAGACAAACACCAGCAGCAACCACCTCAAGTGCATCCTGATCAACACCCGCTCCGTCCACAGACACGCCGTGGAACTCTGGAACCTCCTCGACGCTACATCACCGGACGTCGCCTTCCTCACGGAAACCTGGATGAATGCCTCCTCTGCACCCGACATCTCCATCGCCATCCCGGACGGGTACAAGATCATCAGGAGGGACCGCATCAACCAGACCGGAGGTGGCATCGCCATCGTCCACAGGAACACCATCCGCATCACGACCGACGCCAACGACTCCTTTGCCGCAGCCGAACATCTCCACTTCCAGATTCACACCGACCCTAAGACGACCCTCAGAGGCACCCTCGTCTACAGACCCCCGGGACCACGCACACAATTCAGCGAAGACATCACAGACTTCATCAGCCCGCACGCCCTCTCCTCCGCCTCAACTTCCACCTGGAGAACAACAAGGACCGCCACACCACCGCCCTGCTGGAAAACCTCGCCAACCTCGGACTCAAGCAACTGGTCAACACCCCCACCCACTACGCCGGCCACACGCTTGATCCCGTCTTCTCTTCCAGCAAGTACATCACCTTCAGCCACGCCACCGGACTCCACTGGACCGACCACAGCTGCGTCCACTTCAGCTTCAAAAGATCCACGACCCACCACCACCCGCAACAGGTACCTCACAGGAATTGGAGCAAGATCACCGCAGACCAGCTCACCACCTCCCTCAGCCTGAGCCCACCCGCCAACACAACGGACCCCAACGAAGCAGCCCGCAACTTCACACAGTGGCTGACCGCCTGCGCCGACGACCTCGCGCCACTAAAGAACCCTCCCAGCAGACCCAGAAGCAAGAAGGCATCCTGGTTCACCGACGACCTCAAGGACTCCAAGAAGACCTGCCGCACCCTCGAGAAAGCCTGGCTCCTCGACCGGACCACCGACAACATGACCGCCCTCAAACACGCTATCCGCAAGCACCACCAGCTCATCCGCACCACCAAGAAGAAATCCCTGAAGGAACGACTGGACAACAACGCCCACGACAGCAAAGAGCTCTTCACTATCATCAAGGAGTTCTCCAACCCCAGCATCGGCACCAACGACATCACTCCGTCACAAGACCTCTGCGACTCCCTCGCCTCGTTCTTCCACCGCAAGATCACCGACATCCACAACAGCTTCGGGCGCCCCACCCACGCACCCAACCGTCGAACCAACGCCCCCCACCGCCACCCTTCGCACCTGGCCCAGACACAGCCCGCACGATGAACACCATCCACTCCAGATCACCGACCGACCCCTGCCCACACCACGTCTTCAACAAGGCCGACTCCACCATTGCACCCCAACTCCGGAACATCATCAACGCCTCCTTCAACACCGCCACCTTCCCGGAGAGCTGGAAGCACGCCGAGATCAGCGCCCTCCTGAAGAAACCTACAGCGGACCCCACCGATCTCAAAAACTTCCGCCCCATCTCGCTCCTCCCTTTTCCTGCTAAAGTCATCGAGAAGATCGTCAACAGACAGCTGACCGCCTTCCTCGAGACGAATGGATCACTCGACCCCTCGCAGTCCGGCTTCAGAGCCAACCACAGCACCGAGACCGCCCTCATCGCAGCCACCGGCGACATCCGGACCCTGCTCGACAAGGGGGAAACAGTGGCCCTCATCCTCCTGGACCTCTCCGCTGCGCTCGACACGGTCTGCCGCCGCATCCTAGTCCAGCGCCTCAGCAACATCGGTATCCAAGAGAAGGCACTGGAGTGGATCATCTCGTTCCTCGCCGGAAGAACACAAAGAGTACGCCTCCCCCGTTTCGCTCCGAGGCCACCGAAGTCATCTGCGGCGTCCCGCAAGGATCTTCACTCAGCCCCACCCTCTTCAACATCTACATGAAACCTCTCGCAGCCATCGCACGCCAGCACAACCTCAAGATGATCTCTTACGCTGACGACACCCAGCTGATCCTCTCCCTCACCAGAGACCCCGACACCGCCAGAACCTGCCTACATGAAGGGATGAAAGACGTCGCCGAGTGGATGAAGGACAGCCGCCTGAAACTGAACTCGGACAAGACGGAAGTCCTCATCCTGGGATCTTCGCCCTCCGCCTGGGACGACTCCTGGTGGCCCCCAGCCCTGGGCACTGCACCCAAGCCAACCGACCACGCACGCAACCTGGGCTTCATCCTGGACCCCTCCCTCTCGATGACCAGACAAGTCAATGCCGTCTCCTCATCGTGCTTCAACACCCTGCGTATGCTTCGCAAGATCTTCCGCTGGATCCCGACCGAGACCAGGAAGACTGTCACCCAGGCACTCGTCACCAGCCGACTGGACCACGGAAACGCCCTCTACGCCGGAACCACAGCCAAGCTACAGAAAAGACTCCAGCGCATCCAGAACGCCTCCGCCCGACTCATCCTGGATGTCCCCCGACGCAGCCACATCTCCAGCCACCTGAGGAACCTGCACTGGCTCCCCGTCGACAAGAGGATCACGTTCCGGCTCCTCACCCACGCACACAAGTCTCTCCACGACCTGGGCCCCAAGTACCTCAACGACCGCCTGACCTTCTACACGCCCACCCGCCAGCTACGGTCCACCAGCCTCGCCCTCGCAGCCGTACCACGCATCCGAAGAGCCACCGCCGGAGGAAGATCCTTCTCTTACCTGGCTGCCAAGACTTGGAACTCCCTCCCCATCCACCTTCGGCTGACCCAGGACCATCTCGCCTTCAGGAAACAACTCAAGACCTGGCTGTTCGAGCATTAGCATACCCCTCCCCCCAAGCGCCTTGAGACCCTCCCGGGTGAGTAGTGCGCTATACAAATGGCATGATTGATTGATTGATTAAGGATATAACGAACCCCTCTGGCTTGTGTAATTCGGCAGCCTCACAGGGAGTCAGCGCTCAACTTCAATCATCGCCCCGTCGGCATCTCCTTATATGCTCGTGAACGGGCTCTGATTAACAGTAATACTTAAACAAAAGGCCACAGCATAGCTGCCAAGGTTTCAAATTGCTATGTGTGACATTTTCATAATTTCATTGTAATTTCGAGTGACATTTCAACAACTATGAGTGACACTTTATCGGAAGCAAAAATCAAGCATGAAACATATGGAGAAACATATAAATATCAAAAATGACACCCATTTGAGCAACAAGAAACTCTAAGAAGTGCACTAACAGGGAGGGGCCTGCCTGTGAAGAGCGCGCTGCTCTGCCAAACAATGCTGCCCGTGCTGAGTGGCACCCTGAGTAAAAGCAACCACGAAAACTAAAAAAAAACATCAGCAAAATCTCATGGTATGTGTAGAGATGAAATCCAGTGTGGAAACCAGCACATTTACACCATGAGCCAATGTTGGCAACTTAGGCTCCATTATAACATGATCTTGTTGTGTGACAGCCAGCCTTGCTGCGCTAATAATTGCTACATTAATGGAATCCTACCTAACCTACATACATACTGATTATAACACAGGGGTTTCGGTTCCATTTAGTTGCCTCTGTTTTATGCTACTAGTATTGGAGTGTTGTAGTACATAACAGTTGCAAGCATTGATGCACCACCAGAGCACGACGTGCGGACATGATTTTCATTTACATAAAAATAAGTGACACTGAGTGAGTGACCGGCGTCCCGTGCGCAGCGCTGCGTGGGGGCTGAGTGACTTACTTTAAGTGACATGCTGCTGCCCAGCACTGCCAGTGCTGCCTCGATAAGGCAGAGCAGATGCTGCTGTCCACTTGAGTCAGTCGGGACACACTCCTCGCCTTGACCGCTCCTCCCCCGGCCGCGCTCGTCCTCCTGGTGGGGCCGGCTGGGCAGCCCAGAGAGAGCTGACTTTCGCCGGCTCAGCTGCCTGCCAGGAGGTCAAGTTAACTGCTGCCTGCTGCACCCTGGCTGGTTTTGTGGGGTGCAGGCATCCGGCCCGAGGGCAGAAGGGCACCAAAAACAAGTGGGACAGAGGGCAGAAGGGCACCAAAAACAAGTGGGACAGAGGGCAGAAGGGCACCAAAACGAGTGGGACAGAGGGGAAAAGGGCACCAAAAACGAGTGGGACAGAGGGCAGAAGGGCACCAAAACGAGTGGGACAGAGAGCAGAAGGGCACGAAAACGAGTGGGACAGAGGGCAGAATGGCACTAAAAACGAGTGGGACAGAGGGCAGAAGGGCACCAAAAATGAGTGGGACAGAGGGCAGAAGGGCACCAAAAACGAGTGGGACAGAGGGCAGGAGGGCACCAAAAACGAGTGGGACAGAGGGCAAAAGGGCACCAAAAACGAGTGGGACAGAGAGCAGAAGGGCACGAAAACGAGTGGGACAGAGGGCAGAATGGCACTAAAAACGAGTGGGACAGAGGGCAGAAGGGCACCAAAAACGAGTGGGACAGAGGGCAGAAGGGCACCAAAAACAAGTGGGATAGAGGGCAAAAGGGCACCAAAAACGAGTGGGACAGAGGGCAAAAGGGCACCAAAAATGAGAGAGACAGAGGGCAGAAGGGCACCAAAACGAGTGGGACAGAGGGCAGAAGGGCCCTAAAAACGAGAGGGACAGAGGGCAGATGGGCACCAAAAGGAGTGGGACAGAAGGCAGAAGGGCACCAAAACGAGTGGGACAGAGGGCAGAATGGCCCTAAAAACGAGTGGGACAGAGGGCAGATGGGCACCAAAACGAGTGGGACAGAGGGCAGAGTGGCCCTAAAAACGAGTGGGACAGAGGGCAGATGTGCACCAAAACGAGTGGGACAGAGGGCAGAAGGGCACCAAAACGAGTGGGACAGAGGGCAGAAAGGCACAAAAAAAGAGTGGGACAAAGGGCAGAAGGGCACCAAAAACGAGCGGGACAGCAGGCAGAAGAGCACCAAAACAAGTGGGACAGAGGGCAGAAGGGCACCAAAATGAGTGGGACAGAGGGCAGAAGAGCACCCAAACAAGTGGGACAGAGGGCAGAAGGGCACCAAAATGAGTGGGACAGAGGGCAGATTGGCACTAAAAACGAGTGGGACAGAGGGCAGGAGTGCACCAAAAATGAGTGGGACAGAGGGCTGAAGGGCACCAAAAATGAATGGGACAGAGGGCAGAAGGGCACAAAAAACGAGTGGGACAGAGGGCAGAAGGGCACAAAAAACGAGTGGGACAGAGGGCAGAAGGGCACCAAAAACGAGTGGCATTTGGCGCCGCAGACACGCGATGTTTGGTTCCTGGCGCACATAGCCATGGTTGCAGCGCACAGAGACCCTCCACTGCCGCACACAGAGGAAAAAAATTAGAGGGAACATTGGATGTAATACCATGTCCAGTCAACAATGTGTGTTTATTACGCTACATGCCTCATGTTAAGGGTGCATTGGGGACATTTTTACAGATTGCTTTACTATTAGCAAAAAGTCGAATAGCGTTGACCTGGGAGAGCTTCTTGACCCTGCGCTATGATCATTAGATAAAAGATATGCAAAAATACTATCGATCACATTTAATTGATTGTGTTGATTGTTGTGGTTGCTGGTATACCACCAACTGTGGCGGCTTTATGTACTAGCCTTGCTTGAAAATCAATAAACAGAATTTAAATTTAAAAAAAAGACATTAAATGCTGTAATTCTGAATTCAAGAATTGAAAATCTAAGACCATCATTTATGCGATACTTTGCCCCTGTGAGAAATTATATATTGGCAGGAGAAATCAGCAGAACAACTAGCGCATAACGCAACACTGTTCCAGGATCAAAAAGAAGGTGGTCACTGCACCAATGGTGCAACACTTCATGGATAACTTGCACAGTGAAAGAGACTTAAGTGGACAGTCTTGTCAGGTCTGGATACAACCAAACGTCTGATAGACATCGATAACACAGTGCTACAAAAAGAAGCTTACCTTATTCTAAAGTTTAATAGTGCTGTAACTGGGTTGAATGGGATGTCAGAACTTTCAAGAGTATAGCTCGGAACTGCATGTCCCAGAATGCACTAGCCCGGTCTTAATCACAATGGGACCTGAACATCAATGTGATTGGTCCAAAACATTTCCCCAGGATGCAAGTGGTAAGAATACAGGAAGTGTTCACACAGGGAAAGCCTAGCTGACAGTGAAGTTGCAGTTCATAGCTGATATAGAATATGAATGTGCTCAGACTTAAAAACAGTAAGTGCGCTTCATGCTAGAATCTAGCATGTTTATTATACTGTTGACACGTTTATGGCTTCAGTAAAATTCAAATTCAAAAATACTTTATTCGTTTTTTTTAGTGCAAAACCATAAAAGTTCATGTAACATTTAAAAAAATAGCATTCGAGGATATCAAATTAAAACCTACAGTACAAAATACAATATAAGAGTTCCGGCTATTCATAACATAAAGTGTTAAGCTGTTGCACAGTCAAAGGGGAACAAAAAGGTACAAGCGTTAATTTTACAATCTTACATATCCAGGTATTTCCTGTTCTTCATAGTGCATTTTAAAAAACCAACCACATGAGGAATACTTTCTGGGTACAGTAATTAAAGGTAAAACAACGCAGGGCGAGCTTGTACAAAGTTCATTCTTTTTAAAATAGATTTAAGATAGAAAGCCCTGGGGAATGCATAATATTTACAAAAGAACATGAAGTGAAGCAGATCCTGTGGAGACAATTTGTCGCAGCCACAGGGTGCTAATGCCGTCCCCTTGTGACTCCCTCTAGGGACTGCCAATAAAAGATGGAACAGATTAAACCTGAACCTTTTAAAAAGAAAACGCTCATATGCCGGTAATGGCCAGAGTAAGTATTGCTCCTCAGCAGATGAGGTTATTAACATTGAGTGAAGGCGTACATTAGGCTTCAGCCAGTCCTTTGCCTCTCTGTCTAATTTCTTACGGGTAGTGAAAGACTGTTTTATGGATCTAAGATCTTTTCTCTTTATTCCTGCCGGGTTAAAAAATAAATCTGGGCGTCCCTCTTTGCCAAAACTATCTCTGAGGTATCTCAACCAAGGTATTCTAGACATGTGTTCTAGGCTCAAGAATTCTTTTAGCAAGCTGTGTGTTAGCCCAAGGTGTTTGTTGAGCCAGCAATGCAACCAGAACATGAGAGGACGCAATGACAAAGTATCACTTATAAAAGGTAAGCCAGTTTCTTCATGCACCAATGTATTTGGGGTTCCCTGTGGGACACACAATAGTTGTTTTAAAAATTTGTTTTCAACAACTTGTAAACACTCATGATTGCTGTATCCCCAGAGTTCACTCCCGTATGTAGCTATCACCAGACTTTTCAAGAGGTAGACCTTTAGCATGGCTGCCACCCGTCTGTTGCCCATTCTAGCTGCAAAATCAAAAAGGGCAGCATTGGCCCTGGCAACTTCTCCCCTTTTTCTATTCATAAGTGCAACCCAGTTCAACTTTTGGTCTAAAAGTACCCCCAGGTAAGAAAAGGAGGTGCATGTAGGCACCCTGATTCCATTTACCCTGAATGGGAACTGTTTCCTGGCTGCCTTCCCCACCTGTAGCACATAGGATTTAGTGTTGTTTATATGTAAATCTAGTTTTAACATAAATCCATAGAAGGTGTCCAGCAGTGTTTGTAGTCCTTTAGGGATGCGGGCTAAGAGGACACCATCGTCGGCATACAGTAAAATTGGCAGGCCCCGCCGTCCCACATACGGGAAGTCTGCCCCCATCTTAAGTAAATGATCTTCTAGGTCGTTGATATATAAATTAAAAAGAAAGGGGGCCAGGATGCACCCTTGCCTGACACCCCGTCTAGTGCTAAAACTACGCCTGACCTTGAAATCCTTGGTATATCTGACGTTGGCCTTTGTCTCACTATGTAAGCCCATAAGAAAATGTACCAGATGTTGCTCTACCCCCATGGCCTTCATGGATTGCCACAACTTTCCCCGGTTGACACAGTCAAAGGCCGAGGAAAGGTCCATGAAGGCCATGTAGACAGTTCCTGGTCGTGCGATGGAATATTTACCCAGGATTAGGTAGAGGTTGAGGCATTGGGCCATGGTTGAATGACCTACACGAAACCCGTACTGTCTGTCGAAGATGATCTGATTCTCCTCTGCCCAAATGGATAACCTCTTCAGGATAACACCCCCTAGAACTTTTACTATGGAGTCTATCAGGGAGATGGGCCTGTAATTTAATGTACAATTCCGATCTCCCTTTTTAAATACCGGGACTATTGTTGAGAGACCCCATGAAGCTGGACAGGCTTTTTCTGCTGCAGCGTTTCCCACAGCTGTGAGGATAGGGGCCCAAAAAGTTAGGTCTGATTTAAAAAGGTCAGGAGGAATACCGTCTGATCCCGGGGCCTTTTTATTAGAGAGGTTACTTATTCCTTCCATTAGTTCACCTACTGAGAATACCATCGTGTCCCGTCCTGGCCTCTCATATGAGGGTGATGGTTGTACATTTTTGTCCTCAAAGATGGAAACAAAGTGGTTCACCCATTCGTCCTCCGTTATGTTTGACCCCACTTCGATTGCCCCTGTCGGTACTAGGGGTGATTGATTAATTGTGCGCCAGAATCTAGATCTGTTAGATAGGGTCAGGGGATTTAAAAGTTCCACCCATAACGCATTCTTCAGCTCGTTCTTTCTTTTTGTCAACACCTTTTTATAGATTAGACGGAGAGAGCTGATCAGGGCTTCATCTCGGGGAAGTATTTTGAGGGCCTCTTTCAGGTCTCTTGCTGCTTTAGAGCAGTTTTTGCAGAACCACTTAGGTCCGCTAGAGGTGGTTTTACCCCCCGTGCCTCCAACATCTTTCCTACATTCCGGGCAATATTCTCAAAGGCTGTAAGGACTCCTTCGCTCTCAGGATTGAAGCTAAGACAAGTAAAAAATTCCTTTTCGCAATTCTTTTTTAATTTTTTGTTGAATTCAGTTGGTATTACCTTATTCCATTTGATGCGTCGCCCGCCATTGATGGGTTGCAACACGTTATCCCTAGTTATGTTATCCTTTTTAGTTTTTTTCATGAGATTCCCTCCAAACAGGACACAGACTGGGTTGTGATCACTGTGAGCACTGGGGACTATTTGGAAATCTAATAAAAGTGTCATAAGGTTTCCATCGACTAGGATAAAATCGATAAGGGTTCCATTTCTTCCTCCTTGAAAGGTGGGTAATTTTTGTGTTGTCATTGGTGGGGCGATGTTCATAGAGAACAGAAGGTCTTGCTCGTCTACTATGTGGTTCAAATCGTTACCTTGGGTTGTGCGTTCAAAATGAAGTCCCGGTGACAGGGAACATCCCATATCCTCCAAGGTATGTAGCATGGGATTACCACATAGATGGACGTTAAACTCCCTAGCAAGCAACAAATTCCTTCTTGCAGGTCCCCGACATTGGATGATAAAATTATGCAGTTCAGTGGTCCTGCAGCCCTCACCCTGATTATTTGCGTTGTAAAAGTTAATTACACACATACTGTTTGCATCTTTCCCCAACATGATTGCCTGAAAATTTGTATTGCCTAAGGGAAGACCCTAACACAACATCTTAGTGTCAAAGAAAAAAAGATGGCTAAGCTGCCCGTAGCCCGCCCACTTCTGGCACTTGTTGCCGGAACACAAAAAGATTTGTAACCCTCAAGTGCAATGTTACTATCAGTTGCCCATGTCTCCTGGAGACAGATGATAGAATAGTGCTTTATAAACTGCACCCATGATGGGTCTGAGGCCTTATTTGCAAACCCCGCTATGTTCCAAGAAATGATGTTGTGTTCTGAGTTGCCATCTATGGCCGTCCCTATGCTCGCACTAGATGTGCCAATCCATTTTATTTCGATGTTATGATCCCCCCAGTCTCCGACCGTTAATAATGGCCCAGTTGTACCGGCACTATCCGTTGCCGTACTGCCCCTGGGTAATACTGGGCAGCCGGGCTGTAAACCAAGACTGTGGGAGGAAGTGGGCTTTTCAATGGGACCGTTCAGCCAGTCACAGTCATTAAGACCTGAAAGAATGTTGAATCTATTTGTGACCTCCGTGTGTGGGATGGTTTCCAATCCCCCCTCGTTTGACCCCTGAATGGCTTAACTGGTATTGTGTTCCACCCATCCACTCCTTTTCTATGTGTATCAAAGTGCATCCTGTTCCTGTTATTAGTATCACGATCGTTCCTTGGCCTGTAAGAAAACCCCAAGGGTAAGATTTCTATGCCTTGTCCCCTCGGTGTCGTACAACTCTCTGCTTCCTTCAAAATCTTTTCAACAGGTATCGTGCTGTTAAAATTAACTACTATGCAGTCACCCTCTCTGCATTTCCTCGTGTTCCCCAGCCAAGCTACTCGGCGTGCCATAATTATGTTATGCCCTATGTTTTGTCCACTATCTGTGTTATTTGATAGACAGTGGGAACGTTTGTTTTTAAGCTGAGAGAAGTCCTCCCTCCCCCCCAAGGGCAATGGTGGAACATTTCCCAATACTATTAAAAGTGTGGTACTCTGGGGGGGCAAGTGCAGGGTGGAACAGTTACCCGGACCATGGGCCATGCTACTAGACTGTATAGGCCCATTGTTCTTTCTGACTGGTTTAGATCGTCCTGCTGCGGGAAATTTGGAGGCCCTCAATGCACTACAACAACCTCCTGACTTTTTGGGGCTACCTTTACTGTCCGCTCGACTTTTGTCCCTTATATCTAGGTTTCCGCTGAGAGGTGTTGTAGAGGGTTGGCTTGTGATGAGTGTTGTTAAATTATTATTGCCGTTCCCTGTGCTTAGATGTGGATCATGTCCTAGCGGCCTCTTGCTACCCACTAACTCTTGAAGCAATCGATTATTAGCTGTGGTAGTTTGCTGTAACTTTTCTAGATTTGCACTAACCACTCTAAGTCTCTCTATAGGAGGGAGTGTAAACAACCTTACTAGCTGTTCTACTTGACTGATCAGGTTGACTTCTCCCTGAGCGGTCAGTGATGGTCTTTTGGGCAAAGGGTGATGCATGGTGTTGGGCAGAGCTGGAACACTTTTGTTCCGGGCAAGAGCATAAGTCTGACTATGAGTTCCAAATGGATTAGACTTTTTAGCTGCTGGCATGGGAATATTCGCCCGTTTATCTCTAGGGCTACCCCCCCCCCACATCGTTTTCTTTTCCCTGGTCTTTTACTGTAGATGGGAGTTATCTTTACTGTAGGGCAAACTTTGATCTCTATGGGTAGTGTTTTATCTTGTTTATTATCATCGTTACAGGTTATGCTATCCTGTGTACTGTTCCCCAATGTAATAATACTTAGCTCTTCTGAGACGGAGCTGATTTCTGGTAACCCTAGATCTATGAGGCGTTGGCTAACTCGCCTCTCGGGGGTTACACTACTCATAATGTTACCCAACGATGATCTTTTGGTGTTAGGGAACTCGGTTGATAGCCTTTCCTCAGTAAATGCTATTTCTCGTTCCAGGACAGCTACTGCCCTGGTAAAGAAACCGTCTAGTGTGCCAGTGGTGCTTCCCCCGCTAGATTTGGACAGTAATGGACCCCCATTTTCTTTACGACGGGGCATGATTTACCTTGCGGGGGTTTAAATACTCAGTTCAGTCTATTAAAACAATGTCCAACAAAGTGTGAGTAAGTAGTCCGTATGTTAGAGTACCAGATATCAATCACCTGATCGATTCAAGGTCCTCGGAATTAGGGGGTGGCCCGGCCCGGCCTCCTCTGGCCCCTGACGGCCACAGATGGCCCGCCCTCTGCCCGGGCTCAGCCCGGCACGTCCCGCGCGCGTCCTCGTGGGACGAAGGACCAGGTGAGACTTTATGCACCTCCTGGCGCGTGGGGAAATGCGCTTCCTGCTCCTGGGGCTCCTGGGGCTCGTAGGCGATGTTGACTGGAGCGGTGGACCAGGGGAGCAAAGCCTGGCCAGTCGATGGAGGCGGGGGGCGGAGCTAAGCCCAGCCGCAAAAAGGGAGACAGCAAAGTCCAGTGCCCAGCAAACACCAACGAACACCAAGGGACTCTGCAGCAGGCGAGTCTTTATGCGCCTCCTGGCACGTGGGGAAATGCGCGTCCTGCCCCTGAGGCTCCTGGGGCTCGTAGGCGATATTGACAGGAGCGGTGTACCGGCGGAGCCAAGCCCGGCCGGTCGATGAAGGCGGGGGGCGGAGCTAAGCCCAGCCGCGAAAAGGGAGACAGCAAAGTCCAGTGCCCAGCAAACACCAACAAACACCTGGCTTCAGTAAAATGTCTCCCATTTGTTTGTAGGGATGCAATGATTACAGAAATAGACGCCTGCCTCTGAGCAAACTGGGAACGTTTGTAAGGTAATTTTAATGTTTGTAGAAATTCCCCCGGCATATACTATGAAACGCACTGCCGTAACTTCTGTTAAGAGATTCTGGTTACCACACAAATATGAGTCAGAGCAGCAGCTTTGTCCTTTAATCAGGTACAGAAAATGTATTTAAGCATTGTTACAACTGGGGGTCTCTAGTTGGCAGAGATAGGTACCACTGTCCAAATAGGGACCCTTGCTTCTAGTCAGGGTAAGGAGGAAACACTCTTTAGATAACCTCTGCTCACCCCCTTGGTAGCTTGACACAAGCAGTCAGGCTTATTCAAAAGCAATGTGTAAAGTATTTGTACCACCACTCAAAGTAACACAGAGAACACACCACAAACTGACTCCAAAACAGGTTAGAAAAAAAAGGTATTTAATCTAAACTACACAAGACCAAAACGACAAAAATCCAAAATACACAGTTCAAGAATATGGTTGCAAAAGAGTTCTTAAGGTTGCGATAAAATAATCCACAGTTGCGTGAAAAGTTCACAGTTGCGTCACTTTTTGCCAACAGTACCTTTTAAAAGCGACAACGTTCCAAAGCAGAAGCTGGTGCAGTGGAAAACAAGCGATGCGTTGCTCCTGAGACCCTGGGGAGGCGATGCAACAACCCCGCTGCAGCAGCGGGCATGTTGCGACGAATCCGGTCTGTATGGGGAAGAAGGCGGACTTGTATGGATTCTGGTGCGTAGGTTCCGGTGGAATTTTTCTCTCGCAAAGGCACGATGCGATGATCTTTGGTGTTGTGACGATCTCTGGGGCGACGATGCACGGACCAGCGGTGATCTCTCTCTCGCAGCTCCTCGATGTGATGGCTTCTGCGACGACACTCGCAGCAACGTGATTTGGTCTGCAAGCAAGCGGTGCGGCGATCTCACCCAGCGACGACAGGCTCTGCAACGACACTCTCAGCGATGGTAATCTTCCCGCACTGGTCTGGTGCATCCCACAAATGAAGGGTGCGATGGCTCTGGCAGCGGCAACAGGCGCTGCGACGATCTCGACCTTCGTAGCGGCGGGATTTTCCTTGCACTGTCGGGGATGCACTCCGCAAGCGAGCGATGCAACAAAACTTGCAGAAAGTCTTTAAAAGATTGATTTCCAGCTTCCTAACACAGGTACAACTTCTGAAGGCACCGCACATGGGCCACACAGTCGAGGAAGGACAGAACTCGCTCAATAGAGTTCAGGGAAGCTGGGGTGAAGTCCCTTTGTTCCTGGGACTTCAGAACAGGGAGCCAGCTCTTCTCAGGCCCTTGGAGATCCCTTCAAGACAGGGGACACAGCACAAAGCAAAGTCCTAACCCTCTCCTTGGCAGCAAAGCAACAGCAGGTCAGTCGAGCAGAGCAACAGCAGGACAGTCTTCCTTCTTCAGTTTCAGCTTTCTCCTTGGCGGAGGTTCCTTCTTAATTCCAGGATGATCTAATTTTCTGTTGTCAGAGGTCCTGTACTTATACCCCAAAAAGTCTTTGTTCTCTTTGTGCAAGTGGGCCCTGAGCCCGGTCTGAACCAGTTCTGGGTGTTCCTTGAGCACTTTGTTTTCCTGGCTTCTTCTTTCCTATCAGAGTGAGGGGCAGGGTCGTCAGCCGCCCAGCAGGAGGTGGAGCCAGCATTGTGGAAGGCAGGCACAGGCCTATTCACGCCAAGGTGTAACTATGGGCGCAAGATCCGTTCCGCTCGCGGATTTTGCGGATTTTCGGCAATTTGGCAATCCGCGAATCTCGCGAAATTGCCGAAAAATCCGCAAATCCGCTCGCGGGCGGATTTTGGGCAGTTGAGTAGTGGTATGGCGTCTTCTTGAATAAATATGAAGGGCAGGGTTAATTGTGGCAGGATGCTCCTGTCACAAAAATTAAACTTCAACAGGAAGCACTTACAGCTATAAATAAAGCAGGTGCCCGAGTTGATGCTCAAGTTCAGTAACGCATTCAGCAGCCCAAAAACAATCGTGAGCTTTGTCGAGGCTGGGCAGGTGTGCTTTCTCCCCATATATACCGTCGAAAATTAGCTGTGATACTGGATGGAGGCCTTTGCAACCTTCACTTTCACGAGTGCAATCCCCGTGCAGTTCCTGTGACCAGGGGCTTCTTTCTCCTCATCTGCTGCTCTGATCGGTCTCTGACCTTTTTACACACAAGAGGCATTGTGAACTCGCATAGAAGCCCCGCTCTTTGGCCCCGCCCACACACTAGCTGTGTGCACCGTTTTCCCACCCTGACCCACTATGTTGGACAGCTCACTCAAGGGACCCCGGCGCTGGGCAGGTGTGCTTTCTCCCCATATCTACCGTCGAAAATTAGCTGTGATGCTGGAAGGAGGCCTTTGCAACCTTCACTTTCACGAGTGCAATCCCCGTGCAGTTCCTGTGATCAAGGGCTTCTTTCTCCTCATCTGCTTCTCTGATCGGTCTCTGACCTTTTTACACATAGGAGGCATTGTGAACTCGCATAGAAGCCCCGCTCTTTGGCCCCGCCCACACACTAGTGGTGTGCACCGTTTCCCGCCCTGACCCACTATGTTGGACAGCTCACTCAAGGGACCCCGGCGCTGGGCAGGTGTGCTTTCTCCCCATATCTACCGTCGAAAATTAGCTGTGATGCTGGATGGAGGCCTTTGCAACCTTCACTTTCACGAGTGCAATCCTCGTGCAGTTCCTGTGACCAAGGGCTTCTTTCTCCTCATCTGCTTCTCTGATCGGTCTCTGACCTTTTTACACACAAGAGGCATTGTGAACTCGCATAGAAATCCCGCTCTTTGGCCCCGCCCACACACTAGTGGTGTGCATCGTTTTCCCGCCCTGACCCACTATGATGGACAGCTCACTCAAGGGACCCCGGCGCTGGGCAGGTGTGCTTTCTGCCCATATCTACCTTCTTTCTCCTCATCTGCTGCTCTGATCGATTTCTGACCTTTTTACACACAAGGGGTATTGTGAACTCGCATAGCAGCCCCTCTCTTTGGCCCCGCTGCACTCACTAGTGGTGTGCACCGTCTTCCCGCCATTTACCCACTATGATGACAGCTCACTCAAGGGACCCCTGCACCCTTCGGCGCGATGGCATAGTAACACACACATGGTCACTGGAGACAACTCTTCTGGCACTTTACGCAGCTGTAGTGTAGGCACTATACATTTACCCAATGAGGTAGCACTTACTGATTAGCCACTGTAGACAGTGGGAAACAGTCTATTTGGTCAAATCTGCGAGTTCGCGAATGTTTTTGCAAAGTCGCCGATTTTTTTGCAAATTCGCGCGAATTTGCAGACTGCAGATCTGCAAAATTCACCCATTCTTACTCAGGTGCTATCTCCTCCCACCACTAAAGTTGCAAATGCAGTCATTCAGTCCAGGGCTGACCCAGCCAGCCTCCTGGGGGCTCCCAAGCGTCTGTCACTCTCAAACCAGACAGTCAAGTCACAAACAGGCCAAAGCACACAGAAAGGTCAGACAAGTGAACAGCAACTTTCTAATAGTGCTGTTCTCAAACACAGGAGTTAAAAACCACCTTTCCTAAAAGATGTGTTATTAAATTCTGAGTTCAGGGATACCAGACTTGTATGTCCTACCTTGCTCCTATGGGAAGATATGCTGGTAGCCACTGTACCCAGCATTCCCCATGATAGCCTATGGGCAAGGTAGCCGTACAATAGTGAAAAACTAAAAAAAGCTGTAATTTACTACCAGAGCATGTCACCTGCACAAGTGCATGCTCTACCTTTCACATACACTGCACCCTGCCCAGGGGGGTACCTTGGGCCTTCCATAGGGATGACCAATGTGCACAGAAAGGGAAGGGTGAGGCCTGGTCATTGGGGACACTGACCAGGAGGACATGGCAGTTCACAGACTGCACACAGGCACTACGGTGGCAGGCCTGTAACACCATTTTAGGGCTACTCATGTGGGTGGCACAATCAGTGCTGCAGGCCCACTAGTAGCATTTGTCATCACCAGCCCTGGCACATCCAGTGCACTTTACTAGGGACTTCTTGGTGATACAAATATGTCAATCATGTGTATCCAATCACAATAACAATTTACACAGGAGGCACTTACACTCTGACACTGATCCGCAGGGGCAGAGTGTCCAAAGCATTTAAACCAACAAAAACAAAATCCAGCACAGCATCAAAAATACAAGAGGTAGAGGCAAAAAGATAGGGGGAAACCACGCCAAGGATGACAGGTCTAACAAGCATTTTTAAGGAAAGTAGTGTTTAGTTTTCATTTTCACTGATGTGGAGTTTGCATCATTCATTTATGCGCTTCCTGCTCCTGGGGCTCCTGGGGCTCGTAGGCGATGTTGACTGGAGCGGTGGACCAGCGGAGCAAAGCCTGGCCAGTCGATGGAGGCGGGGGGCGGAGCTAAGCCCAGCCGCAAAAAGGGAGACAGCAAAGTCCAGTGCCCAGCAAACACCAACGAACACCAAGGGACTCTGCAGCAGGCGAGTCTTTATGCGCCTCCTGGCACGTGGGGAAATGCGCGTCCTGCCCCTGAGGCTCCTGGGGCTCGTAGGCGATATTGACAGGAGCGGTGTACCGGCGGAGCCAAGCCCGGCCGGTCGATGAAGGCGGGGGGCGGAGCTAAGCCCAGCCGCGAAAAGGGAGACAGCAAAGTCCAGTGCCCAGCAAACACCAACAAACACCTGGCTTCAGTAAAATGTCTCCCATTTGTTTGTAGGGATGCAATGATTACAGAAATAGACGCCTGCCTCTGAGCAAACTGGGAACGTTTGTAAGGTAATTTTAATGTTTGTAGAAATTCCCCCGGCATATACTATGAAACGCACTGCCGTAACTTCTGTTAAGAGATTCTGGTTACCACACAAATATGAGTCAGAGCAGCAGCTCTGTCCTTTAATCAGGTACAGAAAATGTATTTAAGCATTGTTACAACTGGGGGTCTCTAGTTGGCAGAGATAGGTACCACTGTCCAAATAGGGACCCTTGCTTCTAGTCAGGGTAAGGAGGAAACACTCTTTAGATAACCTCTGCTCACCCCCTTGGTAGCTTGACACAAGCAGTCAGGCTTATTCAAAAGCAATGTGTAAAGTATTTGTACCACCACTCAAAGCAACACAGAGAACACACCACAAACTGACTCCAAAACAGGTTAGAAAAAAAAGGTATTTAATCTAAACTACACAAGACCAAAACGACAAAAATCCAAAATACACAGTTCAAGAATATGGTTGCAAAAGAGTTCTTAAGGTTGCGATAAAATAATCCACAGTTGCGTGAAAAGTTCACAGTTGCGTCACTTTTTGCCAACAGTACCTTTTAAAAGCGACAACGTTCCAAAGCAGAAGCTGGTGCAGTGGAAAACAAGCGATGCGTTGCTCCTGAGACCCTGGGGAGGCGATGCAACAACCCCGCTGCAGCAGCGGGCATGTTGCGACGAATCCGGTCTGTATGGGGAAGAAGGCGGACTTGTATGGATTCTGGTGCGTAGGTTCCGGTGGAATTTTTCTCTCGCAAAGGCACGATGCGATGATCTTTGGTGTTGTGACGATCTCTGGGGCGACGATGCACGGACCAGCGGTGATCTCTCTCTCGCAGCTCCTCGATGTGATGGCTTCTGCGACGACACTCGCAGCAACGTGATTTTGTCTGCAAGCAAGCGGTGCGGCGATCTCACCCAGCGACGACAGGCTCTGCAACGACACTCTCAGCGATGGTAATCTTCCCGCACTGGTCTGGTGCATCCCACAAATGAAGGGTGCGATGGCTCTGGCAACGGCAACAGGCGCTGCGACGATCTCGACCTTCGTAGCGGCGGGATTTTCCTTGCACTGTCGGGGATGCACTCCGCAAGCGAGCGATGCAACAAAACTTGCAGAAAGTCTTTAAAAGATTGATTTCCAGCTTCCTAACACAGGTACAACTTCTGAAGGCACCGCACATGGGCCACACAGTCGAGGAAGGACAGAACTCGCTCAATAGAGTTCAGGGAAGCTGGGGTGAAGTCCCTTTGTTCCTGGGACTTCAGAACAGGGAGCCAGCTCTTCTCAGGCCTTTGGAGATCCCTTCAAGACAGGGGACACAGCACAAAGCAAAGTCCTAACCCTCTCCTTGGCAGCAAAGCAACAGCAGGTCAGTCGAGCAGAGCAACAGCAGGACAGTCTTTCTTCTTCAGTTTCAGCTTTCTCCTTGGCGGAGGTTCCTTCTTAATTCCAGGATGATCTAATTTTCTGTTGTCAGAGGTCCTGTACTTATACCCCTAAAAGTCTTTGTTCTCTTTGTGCAAGTGGGCCCTGAGCCCGGTCTGAACCAGTTCTGGGTGTTCCTTGAGCACTTTGTTTTCCTGGCTTCTTCTTTCCTATCAGAGTGAGGGGCAGGGTCGTCAGCCGCCCAGCAGGAGGTGGAGCCAGCATTGTGGAAGGCAGGCACAGGCCTATTCACGCCAAGGTGTAACTATGGGCGCAAGATCCGTTCCGCTCGCGGATTTTGCGGATTTTCGGCAATTTGGCAATCCGCGAATCTCGCGTAATTGCCGAAAAATCCGCAAATCCGCTCGCGGGCGGATTTTGGGCAGTTGAGTAGTGGTATGGCGTCTTCTTGAATAAATATGAAGGGCAGGGTTAATTGTGGCAGGATGCTCCTGTCACAAAAATTAAACTTCAACAGGAAGCACTTACAGCTATAAATAAAGCAGGTGCCCGAGTTGATGCTCAAGTTCAGTAACGCATTCAGCAGCCCAAAAACAATCGTGAGCTTTGTCGAGGCTGGGCAGGTGTGCTTTCTCCCCATATATACCGTCGAAAATTAGCTGTGATACTGGATGGAGGCCTTTGCAACCTTCACTTTCACGAGTGCAATCCCCGTGCAGTTCCTGTGACCAGGGGCTTCTTTCTCCTCATCTGCTGCTCTGATCGGTCTCTGACCTTTTTACACACAAGAGGCATTGTGAACTCGCATAGAAGCCCCGCTCTTTGGCCCCGCCCACACACTAGCTGTGTGCACCGTTTTCCCACCCTGACCCACTATGTTGGACAGCTCACTCAAGGGACCCCGGCGCTGGGCAGGTGTGCTTTCTCCCCATATCTACCGTCGAAAATTAGCTGTGATGCTGGAAGGAGGCCTTTGCAACCTTCACTTTCACGAGTGCAATCCCCGTGCAGTTCCTGTGATCAAGGGCTTCTTTCTCCTCATCTGCTTCTCTGATCGGTCTCTGACCTTTTTACACATAGGAGGCATTGTGAACTCGCATAGAAGCCCCGCTCTTTGGCCCCGCCCACACACTAGTGGTGTGCACCGTTTCCCGCCCTGACCCACTATGTTGGACAGCTCACTCAAGGGACCCCGGCGCTGGGCAGGTGTGCTTTTTCCCCATATCTACCGTCGAAAATTAGCTGTGATGCTGGATGGAGGCCTTTGCAACCTTCACTTTCACGAGTGCAATCCTCGTGCAGTTCCTGTGACCAAGGGCTTCTTTCTCCTCATCTGCTTCTCTGATCGGTCTCTGACCTTTTTACACACAAGAGGCATTGTGAACTCGCATAGAAATCCCGCTCTTTGGCCCCGCCCACACACTAGTGGTGTGCATCGTTTTCCCGCCCTGACCCACTATGATGGACAGCTCACTTAAGGGACCCCGGCGCTGGGCAGGTGTGCTTTCTCCCCATATCTACCGTCGAAAATTAGCTGTGATGCTGGATGGAGGCCTTTGCAACCTTCACTTTCACGAGTGCAATCCCCGTGCAGTTCCTGTGACCAGGGGCTTCTTTCTCCTCATCTGCTGCTCTGATCGGTCTCTGACCTTTTTACACACAAGAGGCATTGTGAACTCGCATAGAAGCCCCGCTCTTTGGCCCCGCCCACACACCTATGGTGTGCACCGTTTTCCCGACCTGACCCACTATGATGGACTGCTCACTCAAGGGACCCCGGCGCTGGGCAGGTGTGCTTTCTGCCCATATCTACCTTCTTTCTCCTCATCTGCTGCTCTGATCGATTTCTGACCTTTTTACACA
This sequence comes from Lissotriton helveticus, assembly GCF_964261635.1. NCBI lineage: Eukaryota > Metazoa > Chordata > Amphibia > Caudata > Salamandridae > Lissotriton > Lissotriton helveticus. The sequence goes on along the minus strand of NC_136060.1, from coordinate 61,248,585 downwards.
CAAGGGGTATTGTGAACTCGCATAGCAGCCCCTCTCTTTTGCCCCGCTGCACTCACTAGTGGTGTGCACCGTCTTCCCGCCATTTACCCACTATGATGGACAGCTCACTCAAGGGACCCCTGCACCCTTCGGCGCGATGGCATAGTAACACACACATGGTCACTGGAGACAACTCTTCTGGCACTTTACGCAGCTGTAGTGTAGGCACTATACATTTACCCAATGAGGTAGCACTTACTGATTAGCCACTGTAGACAGTGGGAAACAGTCTATTTGGTCAAATCTGCGAGTTCGCGAATGTTTTTGCAAAGTCGCCGATTTTTTGGCAAATTCGCGCGAATTTGCAGACTGCAGATCCGCAAAATTCACCCATTCTTACTCAGGTGCTATCTCCTCCCACCACTAAAGTTGCAAATGCAGTCATTCAGTCCAGGGCTGACCCAGCCAGCCTCCTGGGGGCTCCCCAGCGTCTGTCACTCTCAAACCAGACAGTCAATTCACAAACAGGCCAAAGCACACAGAAAGGTCAGACAAGTGAACAGCAACTTTCTAATAGTGCTGTTCTCAAACACAGGAGTTAAAAACCACCTTTCCTAAAAGATGTGTTATTAAATTCTGAGTTCAGGGATACCAGACTTGTATGTCCTACCTTGCTCCTATGGGAAGATATGCTGGTAGCCACTGTACCCAGCATTCCCCATGATAGCCTATGGGCAAGGTAGCCGTACAATAGTGAAAAACAAAAAAAGCTGTAATTTACTACCAGAGCATGTCACCTGCACAAGTGCATGCTCTACCTTTCACATACACTGCACCCTGCCCAGGGGGGTACCTTGGGCCTTCCATAGGGGTGACCAATGTGCACAGAAAGGGAAGGGTGAGGCCTGGTCATTGGGGACACTGACCAGGAGGACATGGCAGTTCACAGACTGCACACAGGCACTACGGTGGCAGGCCTGTAACACCATTTTAGGGCTACTCATGTGGGTGGCACAATCAGTGCTGCAGGCCCACTAGTAGCATTTGTCATCACCAGCCCTGGCACATCCAGTGCACTTTACTAGGGACTTCTTGGTGATACAAATATGTCAATCATGTGTATCCAATCACAATAACAATTTACACAGGAGGCACTTACACTCTGACACTGATCCGCAGGGGCAGAGTGTCCAAAGCATTTAAACCAACAAAAACAAAATCCAGCACAGCATCAAAAATACAAGAGGTAGAGGCAAAAAGATAGGGGGAAACCACGCCAAGGATGACAGGTCTAACAAGCATTTTTAAGGAAAGTAGTGTTTAGTTTTCATTTTCACTGATGTGGAGTTTGCATCATTCATTTATGTTTTTTAGAAATTGCTGACAATTAACATGAAGCCCTGATGAGAGTCCCGGTAAAAGAGCACTGGGTCTTGAAACGTGTCGGCACTTTTTTCGACACAGAGACATTTGAGGAAACTTGTTGTAACATGAGGGATTTGCATTGAATTGTATGCCCCACGTACACACTCTAAACATGTTCCTGTGTTTGGCACATGTTTGGCCCCAAAAACAAGATAGCGATTTGAGTATTCTACTTCCTGATGTTATGATGAAAAAGCCCAATGTTGTTGTATATAAATGGGTTTGTATATAAGTATTTCATGCACTGTCTATTGTGAATCATCATATGTATTTTTCATGTTTTGTATGTTAATTTGAAAAATGTATGTCTCTTTACTTCTCATGCAACTAAAATCTTTTTTGTAAAATACAAACAATTGCAAAGAAAGGAATGGTTTAATAAAAATTCCATTCAAACAGAAAAGATTGTGGTCTGTTTGTTGGTCAAAAATAATGAGAGCATAAAGTCAAATGGAGCCAGGTTACTCTTTTTGTATTCCGTTTTAACAGCGAAGCATTTTTAGACTGCCTTGAGATTGACAGATGCTTTTCTATCACTTGTCTGTATTATGCATGTAAGTCTTTTAATGATTTAGGTTTAAGCAATATTTTTCTAGCACTGCTGACTATATCTAATTCAGATAAATCACTAGTGAGGACACGTTACAGAGAATACAGATTATTTCAATGTCTGGATCGGAAATGTGCTAAAATATCTGTGAAAAATCATTTTATTACTTTGATATCACCTGATCCACCTTTTATCCTACCCTGGAGCTGGAAAAATGGGACAAAATGCTCTTTTTGCTTCAGAGATGGTACTGTGTGGAGACTGTTGTGTTTTTATTGGAATTCTCACCAGTGTAAATCTTATTCCCCCATTTTATCCTTGTGATGGGATTTCTTCCCAGTCATTACAGTACTTTCTGTTTCTTGTTAATATTATGAAATCTTTTTAATAACATTTTTGAAACCTTTTGAAGTGATGACGGCGTCACCTCTTCAGCAGTTGACTAGAAGTAGTTTATTGAATATTACAACAAATACAAGTAACATGGGTAAAGAGTCAAAAAGTCATAACTAGTTCCCTGCCACTCCTCTGGTTGTCTCCAACAAGTTTCACATTCTAGAATCCCTCACGTTTCACACATTCTATAAATTCCCACTAAACTATATAGATTCTAAGCACAACACTACACACCTCCCCCTTTATACAAAAAACCTAAATAAACATTCCAAATAGTTACTATACCAATTTACAAATGTGAATGTATAGTGACAACAAAATCTCTATTTACACAGAAAGTCATTTAACACTTTAGGTAATTTTATAATTGTTTTTGGTCTTTCTTCCACAGTTTTGCTTGAAACAGTTTACTCTGCATATTTTCCTTGGTCCATATCTATCTGACATTCGTAATATGATGTTTCTCCATTAGCATCTTGCTCATCACTTCTATGTTCCCAAATCTTCATCCACAAAACATCATCTGTTTTTACTTATTTTCATGGATTTCATTGAGTTATTCACAGGACAAAGTAAAGAACATGGTGCTACCCTTTGAGATATCAATCAATCAATCAAACAATTTATAAAGCGCACTACATACCCGCGAGGTTCTCAAGGCGCTGGGAGGCTGCCACTAGTGGTCAAAGAGCCAGGTCTTTAGTAGTCTCCTGAAGGTCTGAGGGTCTTCTGACTGCCGTAGGAGGAGAGGGAGGGAGTTCCATGTCTTGGCGGCGTGGTAGAAGAAGGACCTGCCTCCGGAGGTGGTTCTGTGGATGCGTGGGGCGGTGACCAGAGAGAGATCGGCGGAGCAGAGTCTCCTGTTGGGTGCGTAGAATGAGAGTCGGTTGTTGAGGTATACTGGGCCTGTGTTGTGAAGTGCCTTGTGAGCGTGGGTCGACGGGGAGCCAGTGCAGGTTTCTCAGGTGGGGGTGATGTGGTCTTGGCGGGGGATGTCGAGGATCAGGCGTGCTGAGGCATTCTGGATTCTTTGAAGTCTGCTGAGGAGTCACAGACCTTTTCTTCGCCCCTACAATGCATTGAGGCTCCAAGAACGTATTGTCTGCCTCTGATATCTTTGTAGGCTTCTTAATCCTTACCCATTATCCTACTTTAAAGCTAATTTGTATTGTCCCAATTTGTTTTGTCATAATTTTTATTGTATTTGATATGTTTTATCCAGAAATGTTCCTTAACTTCCCTAGACGACCATTCCACATTCCCCAGTGAAATCAACCAACCTGGATTCCATTTAGACCTCTATCTTTCCCCCCCTGATAAACTCAAAAGGAGAAAACTGTGTGGCATCCACTTCTTTCTGTAACACACTAAGACCACAGAGGTTTACATATTTGAATTTGCCATAGAAAATTGGTCTTGCAAGCTAATTGTATTGCCTCCTTCAGCACTCAATTGTACCATTCTAACATACTATTTCCATTAGGATTGTACAAATAAGTTGTCCTGTGCACAATCCTGCATTCATCCAAGTATTTTCTCATTTTGACAGACGTGAATTGAACTCCATTATCACTAATGACAACTGCAGGAAATCCTTCATTCAGAAACAATTTATCATTAATGTGAGTACAGTGTATGCCTCCAATTTATTGATGATTTTCAAATAGGGCCACTTGGAAAACACATCTGGTCACATAAAATTACAACGAAGGTCTCAATATTTTAAGGGTTTCTCTGCAGACATGCATACACTACACTCCCTAATTTCTCTCTCTATTTCAATGTCTATTCAATTTCAATTTCAGTTTCAGTGTCATTGACCACCAGTAAATCCTCTCAACAGTGGCCTTGGTTTTCACTATTCCTTGTTGGAAAGTGGATTATTAGTAGTGGTAAATCTGCATCTATAACTGGCAGTAAGGCCACTGAAACAGTCTAGGACTCAGTACCGGTCTCAATAAATGATTCCCGTGCTCAACCCTGTGCAGCTGCGAGCAGGTATATAAAGCATTTTAAAACTCCAATTCAGTGAATAATTAAGATATAAAAAACAATAAAAATGCCACATTCAATTTACAAAGATAGGAAATATGTGTATCTTTACAATGACACCAAAACAACAAACATCATATATAGGGAACCGGAGATATGAAGTTTTAAAGAATAAACACTTTCTAGCACTTGGTCACCTCATGGAGCTTTTTTGTTCCAAACTTCTCCAAACTTCTGGAACCTCTTTCTGAAGTTCCTCTTCGAAAACACAATCCAAGGGTCTGGAATCTCCAACATGGACCTTGAGGGTTGGGGACTACAATTACCACAATGCACCTGGCCAAACCCCTTAAACGTTCACTGTATTCACTCCAGAAAGGGGACTCATGATGGAGTCGATGCAGGTGAGCTTTTTTGACCTGTAGCTTGCAGGGAGTCGACCTTTTATTTCTCATTAAGCAAGGTACATTGGAAATAATGTGGCAGGCGCAGTCAGTCAAAATGCAGGGCCTGGTGGTGAACTTCAAGTTTCCAGATCGGCATCCACTCTCTAATCCTCTTGAAGCAAGGTACATCCAAAGGGCTGTAGTTCCAGATAATACAGCAGGCACAGTCAGTAAGAATGCAGGTGTGATGGTGAAAATCAAATTTCCAACTTGGCAATCCTTCTTCTTCTCTTAGTTTCAAGTAGCACTGCTGAGAGGCTCTACCCCTCTCAGATACTTATTCAGTGTTTTATGGGGTCACGCAGGAAAGCACTCCTGTCCAATGAGGTACAGGGCAATACCCCAGAGCATGACCACTTCCTTCAAAGTGCGACATAATGGTCTACCAAAGAGCACTATTCCTCCAAAATTCAATATGGCTGGAATCTCTACAGAGGAGCAAGAACTAGTTAAACCAATCTCCAGTATGGCTCCTTTATATTAGTTCTCCTCCCACTGACATCTGCAAGTTCCTTCCTTAAGCCTGCATCCGGCTGGGCTCAGAGGGGATGGGGGTAGATGTGTCTGGCTTTTTCTGCCTGTCTCCTTCTTCCATTCTCGTAAGTCCTTGAATTTGATTTTTCAGTAATACCTAGTGTTAGTTATGAGCTCATAAACTGTTGCAATGTTCACCTATGTCGCTGGGGAGACACAATGGTGAACACGAAATGTCCAATTTCTCCATTACCAGGGCCTATAAAACATCTTTATTAAGGACCCTTCTTATTGCTACATGCCTCCACACCCCTGGAACACCTAGGGGAGACTTCAGGGGACCTGCATGTGCAAAACCGAGGTATATCCTCACTCTACAGTGCTCCTCACACAAGCACTATCCCGTGGGCATATAAAACATCTTTTATAAGGACCCTCCTTATAAGTATGCGACTCCCCACCCCTAGGACACCTACGGGAGACCCTGGGGGGACCCAAAATGCAAACAAAGTGTAGTTTATCAATTTGTTTATGCCACTACCACTAAATAAAGTTTGGGCACAATTTCCATTCAAGAACAGTCCTGCAACACAGGGCTGCTTTTATAATGACCCCAGGCTCACAGCAGTGCACACATGGAAGTGCAGAGAGGGTGATGGCCTCTAAACTGCAATGCCCTATTATATACCAGGGACTTAAAGGTAGTTTTAATGCCCCTGCCCCATTATGTACTAGAGACCTATAGTCATGCCAACCATAGGTGTACCCTCACCCATAGTGTATCCTAATATGTGTTTTTACTGTGTTTTCACCATAGCACTGGCCTTGGCCCCGGTTAGGCACAGACCAGGGACAGTCAGAATCAGTTACCACAAGTACCAGTTAGCAAGAAAAATGGGGTTGCCCAGGGCACAAAATGACTATGCAACATCCCTAATGACACATAGAAATAATCTTACTCCTCAACGAACTGGGCATAACTAATCTGTCTCCTTTTATCACTGACAAATCATTGAAAGTTAACTCCTTCCTTACTTCCCAATACAGCTTCAATTCTCTCAATTAATTTTTCACAGGCCATAAAATCCGAACATATTCTCCACTCCACTTTATTGAATCCTCTCAAACCAGGGCAACCTTAACATTTTCTAATAAGTCATCTCGTTTTCTGTAATCTCTATAAGCATGCGTGACAAAAAATCAGCCCCAGAGTTTGTTTCCTGCATTGTACACAATTTTAGCATCTGTCTGATTTGCATTGTCGTCATGGAAATCTTTTTATACATTTTTCAAAAACTTCTACTAATCCTAGGAATTAATTTATCTCCTCTTTGTTCTTAGGACATGAGCCTCCTTGATAGATTCTAACTACTTGGCTTTTGGCTGAATGCACACAGCTCTAATCTCATGCCCCAAGTATGCTACAGGTTTTCTAGAGAACCTGCTTTTCTAATACTCCACAGTCAACCCATATCTGTCCAATAAGCTTAACACCTGTCTCAGTTTGCCATCATGGTCATCCTTTGATCTTGGTCATCATTACTTTGAGAGGCTGACTTGCAAGAGTAAAAGGCATGGATGATTTGGGAGTATGTACATGCTAGAAGAAAATGAACTATCTTCATTCTCTCAGCTGAATAATGCAAGTGTTAAGAACAGGCTTGATTGCCCAGAAATACAAATCAAATTTAGTCACTTGTTGTGTGGGTACTGTCTAGCTGTACTGGATGACATATTCAATTCCCTCTTGTACAGTGTTTGCATTAGGTTTAAATTTTCAGCGTGCATTTGTCAAAAGCACGATGACTTAGGTCCTTTATATGGATAATTGGCAGAAACAACAATGTTCTTTGATTTTCACTAATCTGGAGGTTTACAATTCTTTGAACAAGTTGGACTATGATTATTCCTGAGTAACTGGGTAAATAATTTCAAATGTTTAGGACGCTAAAACATGAAAGACACTCTTTGCTATTGATATCTTAGGGAAAACAAAATATGAGTTGCAGAAGGCCATAAAGTGCATCAGCATCTATGAAATAGTATATGCTGTCTAATGAGTATCTAATGCAGGGAGGGCAAATATCATCAATACTGTAGCCTTTGATATTTCATGATAAGGTGCAGTCATACACCTAAATTCATTGTGTAGCCTTCATTCTTTACTATAATTTTCATCGGCGGGCAGGCATACATAGGTGCAGTTAACTTCTTGTGAACTTATCATTTGATTGCTTTGGCAAAGAGAAAGTACGTTGACAATAATCCTTCTTATGTAAACTGGTAATAGCTTGTGTGAGCAAAGAGGATTGTTGTCCTGTTAATAGTCCATCAGTAAAAGCAGTGAGTGATTACACAGGCTAAGTCAATAGAATCTCAGAAGATAGAAAAGTTAACATTCTATTGTGGTTGCTGCAATTCTTTCTTCCAAAGTTTTAGGAACCTTGACAACTCTAATAGTAATCGAAATGGCCTGTACAACTCTTGCATGAGATGTGGACTAGATGCAACCATTCATTTACAGTGACCTCATCTCAGTGTCTTGTTATAAATGTTTCAATGATGTTCATCAAAATATGTTTCAGAAACCTGAGAATGCAATAACCATATAGCATGAATGAAATACACAAAAAATCCCTACTCTGATGAAAGAAAGTTTTTATTAGAATATAAAATATTATAGTTAAAGTCAAATGTGCAAGTTAACATGCAATTTATAGTGAACTCACACAGCATTATTATGTGCACAATTTATTATGTAGTTATTATATATATTAGTACTAGGCCTCAAAATAGTTAAGCAAGCTAATTTTACAATCAACTAAACCAAATGTGCTGAAACAGGCATAAAATGCTTAGTTTGGATAATAGAAAATGTTGATCTTTTAAGATATTTTTCTCATTTTAGAATGGACAGATGTGGTGCTGAATAATATTTGTTGCAGTTGATGTTTGCATTGCAGACAGCCTATTGTTTAACTAGCATGCAGTTTATTTTATTAGAAGGTTAAGAATATGATCATTCTTAGGGGAAAGGAGGTCTAAGAATTAAAAAGTCCTCACACGTAGGCATATTTTTTATAATTGTGACAAAGGAAAGGGGAGGGTCTGTCCCTTAAAAGAACACCCAAAGCTAATTGGAGAAGAAGATACAAGTGTAACTGCAATATTTCTTTTCAACTGTTTATATTAGTTCTCCTAGAGTAGGTTAACCAGCCAATCAACACACTCAGCACTCTACTCTGAATGCCTTTTTTCCAGACCGTTGCTCCATATGCAGGCTTAATGATGAAGGCTGAACTTTGATTTGCTACCCCTTTCTGACCTGATTTGCTGATTGCACTTGCAACTGCTATTGCATGGATATTTTACTGCATTGCAAACACTTTACTGAATTTGGTGAACCTCTCTTCCTGGTACATTCAGCTATTATTGATTGATTGAATTTGGAGCTTCATTCTCCATCTCACTCTTGCTTCTCAATCTGACTCTATGGGCTCCTGATAACACCATTTTCACCCTTTTCTTTAGAATATGGACTTATGAAACACACTGAACGTATTATTTGTTATGATTTTTTCCAAGCATATTTTATGATCCATTCTTTAATTTGACTGATACATTTAGCTAATTTAATATAAAGAAAGAGAACATACTAAACTTGTAATGAAAATCGGACCCTTAAAACTAGTCAAAACTCTCATTATTGACTGAACTTTGAATTTAATTTATGTGATGCATAGCTCATGATCTTATCAAAAACGATGGCAAAGGTCTGACACAGAGAAGTAAGAGTTAAACACTTGAGCACCCTGTTGGTGTGAAATAAAGATGCCAAATCATTTATATTTAAATTGATGCCCGCTCCAGCACTGACAATTCAGCAATGTAAGTTCAATTACCCTAATCAAGAGATATGTAGATGTTGCAAACACTATACTCTACAATGGCATTAATGTTAGAAGAAAATTTATGAGTACAGCAAAATGAGACCCAGATGTTAGATTTTTTTAATGAAGTGCATGAAGGGTACAGTCACAGTGATATCGAACATCATAACATTCTTACACCGCTACCATTGTTTTTTAAACACTGTATGTGTTTAGAGAGGTATTTTATCTTGAAAGCTTCAATGCTGTCTACTAAATTAGAACTAATCTTACTAAAGATCCAATGATGAACAGTAATATCAAGCAATTACACAAAGGGGCAAATCTGTGAATATGCTAATGGCTTTCATTAAAATCGTATTTCATTTAATTAATTTTGTAAGCGAGTGCACTTCATGAACATCTTAAACTTTTGCAGTTCACTAATTGTGTGCATATAAATGCTGGCATTTGTATCCTGGAAATATATTCAATAGACACAGGCATGTATACCCACACAGATAAATTCACAAAAAAATCCTTGAAATTTCATGCAAGCAAACACACATACAGTCAACTTTAAAATATGCACAGTCACATGTTTTCACAGACATGCAAACACGCAAGCACACACATACAGACAAAAATATATAGATTTGAAAAGAAAGAGACAATTGAATATAGGTTGATAAGTCGGATCAGATGGTTAGGTGAGATCTCTGCCTCCATGAATCATTCTTCTATCTTTATGTGATTCTATTGTTATACATTTTTTCACACTTGGCATGCTTAAACTAAATTTTTAGGTCTCGCCTAGAAATAGCTTTACCATTGCACCAGCCTTGTGTTTCCCAAAAAATCATAATAAAAATGCATTCAAATAAACATACATATATTGGCTTTTGGTCAGTCAACTTAATCTACTGACCTGTTCAAGTGTTATTCCCATTTTGCTTCCACCCATCACAGAATACAGAGTGGGGCAGTGAGTCTGCCCAGTTCATTTATTGGCTTCCTCCGGTTGTGAGTGATTGCATTTAGCCTGTTTACTTCGAATCCTCCTGTGAAAGAAATGAGCACTAACCTGACAGACAAAGGGGCCGATTCCGATCTCGGTTGGAAAGCACTCCGACCGGGCCAGATCCGGGGTGTTTCCTGACTGATCCGGACTCCTGCAGTCCGACCGAGCGAGTACGATGTGGCCGTATGCTGTCGGACTCGGTTCGGTTGGATTCCCAAAAGAAGTCAATGGGAGCCGGTCGTACAACGCATACATGGGCTCCCATTGACTGCATGGGTACGATGCGGACAAGTGCGCCCCCTAGAGTGGGTACGCATTGGTGCCATCCGCACAATACCTGCCTTTGTTGGGGAGACCCATGGGTCTCCCCCTGTGTCCGAGTCGTAAGGCTGCGGGTAACAGAGGGTCCGATGCGGACACCCAAAGCCCAACTCCTGGAGCTATTGTGAGCCGGAAGCTCTGACTCGATCCGGCTGTCCGAATCGAGCATCGTACTGGCTCGGTCGGAATTCACCTCCATTGCGTGCCACGGTTAGCTTACCGCCGAGATGTACGGAGCGGTCCGGACCCGGAAACGATTCGGACGGAGATTTCACGCTTGTTCGCATCGTACTTTGACTTCCGGACCTGTGTATGAACCGGATGGAAATTCAGCCTCCGAATCCGATCCGCTAATGCCGAACCTGATTCAGTGCCCTTCCGACAGAGACCGGAATCGGCCCCAAAATAGTTTGTTTCTGTCTGAAAAATAGTTCCTTTCTGCAGACACCACTCAGTGTTTCTGGTTTTTCTCTGCAAGCACATTGCCAGGCAGAAAACTACATGCTGCTTGAAGACGTTGCAGGTGTGCACCAGCACCCCAGGTCTGCACCATTTGCTAGTACTGAGGCAGGCAAGCAGCTGGCAGTAAAGGGAAACTCCTCCCCCACACTCTGATTTTAGAGACTATGAGCCTGATTACAAGTATAGTTGCTATATATCAGACCTAGTAAATAATGATATCATGGGGATCGTTATTTATTGAGTGTGATAAATAGCACCTATTATGAGGTTTTGGGAAATAACATGCAGATTTGGGTGATTAACGCACCAGAATTCACATTATACGCTAAATACTGTCTGCTTTTCTCCGTTAAATTTCAGCATGTATGACCTGGTGAAATGTTATGAATGTGTAGTGATTTAAAACATCCATTAATTACCAGATGCGTTAAATAGAACTTAACAGGTGTTAGACTCACCATCTTTTAGCGTGTTTCCCCTGTCTTTTGGGTTTCTGACCTTCTGGTTTTTACTCTGGTTTTGCTTGTTTAGTGTGTCTATGCACTTTCTCACTGCTGTTCTGTGTTAAAGTTCAAGTGCTCCTGTTATAAATTGTTATTGATTGGTGATTCCATGATTGGTTATTTGATTTACTAGTCAGTCCCTAGTACAGTGCACTGTATGTGCCCAGGGCCTGTAAATCACATGATGCGAGTGACCTTGCAGCACTGGTTGTGCCACCCACACAAGCAGCCCTTCAAAGGTAACTCAGACCTGCCACTGCAGTGATTGTGTGCAGTTTAGTACTGCCATGTCGACTTGGCAAGTGCACCCAACCTAACCTTTCTTTTCTTACATGTGAATCACCCCTAATGTAGGTCCAAGTTACCACTGTGGGCAGGGTGCAGTGTATGTGAAAGGTAGGACATGCCCTGATGTGGGGGGCGGAGCTTGCCTAAGCATAAGATGGCTGCCTAGCCCGATAGCTCCATAGAGCCATCCTAAAATCCTACAATTATCCTGCAGTGGTATGAATTACTGTCCTTGATCATTGCTTCTGCCTGTCCCAGGTCGCGTCATGAGCACGCGCTGCTTCAACCCCTTCCAGACCGCCGACGTTTGCTGCTCTGGTGGATGGACTCAGAGACCTCGCCCCAGACCGTGATCCCTGATCTTACATTACGCGAGTGCGGCGGATCGGGAGTGACTCACTGTGGCACCCTCATCAGCGCTTGGCAGAGTGGTGTGCTCCAGTCATCAGTGGTCCTAGATCTGACAGTGCGGCCCTTTCTGGACCCGTGAGTTCTGCACTATAATCAGGCTTGCCACAGCTTCAGAGTGCGGGCGGACGCTGTCCCTGTTACGCCGCACCGAACAGTCTACAGTTCCGGAGCTGGCTGAGGGGTGCCGCCGCTGACACTTGCTCCCTCCCAGTTTATGTGGTGAGGGTGGGGGTGCCCGACTGCTCACCTGAAGGGCCTGGTCTACTATAAACAATGCTGTTTCTACCTCCTGCAAGGAAGCTGGGCCAGAGAGGACCAAACTGGTTTGGTCTAAGCACAGACAGTCTCTGCTTGACAAGACAAAGGAATTAGGAGTATAAATATTAGGGCCCAGACCCCAGAACTTTAAGACTCTTTTAGAACCATGACGACTGTCAAGAAGAAGAGCTGGAGAAGCTGAGAGGAGAGACTACCACTTTGGTGTATGCTTTCCAGTGTTGGCCTGCAGTGGCTGCTTCTCTCTTGGGCAGTGAAAGAACCAAAATGAACTTTCTGCAGCTTCCTTTTGATGAGTTTTTTTAAGGGCTTGAGGCAGAGCTTGTCCCCTGTTCATGTCAAGCTCATCTGTTACTAGCACTGGGGACTATGTGTTTAGTGCTGCAACAGAAGAAAAACAACATGATGCCGTCAATGATGCCGCTGCCGACTCTGTGTCCTAAAGCCACCGCAGAGGGCTCCGCTGAACTTTTCACTGCAACCCTGGTCTTACCGATGATGCCACCTGATGCCGTCACCAAGCCGCTGTTTGCACCCCGACCTGTGGACACTACAGTACGCATGCCTCACTTCATGCTGTCACCCTGGTATCCCTGACGATGCCTCTCGTCGCCAAAATTGATGCTGCTGCTTGCACCATTGTTCGAGGGCACTGATCGTAAGTTACATGATATACCATCCTCATCCCACACTGCAGCCTTGGCCCACCAATGCCGGTCCCATTGACTCCAGTTCATCAATCGACCACAGTGCTTCAGCAACGACGACGATGCTGCTTGCACCGTGACCTGCCAGCAACATGACAAGCACCTCATCACTTTGCACTGCAGCCCAAGTCTCACGGACGCAACTGGATGACCGTCATCAAGCTGCTGCCTGCACCGTGACCCGAGGGCACCGCATGCCACACCGCTGCACTTTGCACCACAGCCCCGGCACCTGCTGATGCCAGCGCTTCCGTCTTCAACTGTGAGAAATTCAATCTGCAGTGCATTTGACTTCAAGGGCCCGACGACTCCCGCACTGACCTACGCAACCGAGGCCAGCAGGTGACGGCCCTACAGATCTCATCAAGAGGTTGCCGACACGCCACATTCCTAAAGGTATTGTTTTTCAGGTCTTCCCGGTACTATAGCTGGCCCGCTATTCTTCGGTCAGCCAGAACTCTTTGGATTTGTTCTTCACATCGCCATGATAACCCCAGACGAAGCTATCGACTTCAAGGAACTGATTTCAAGTCTATTATGATTATTGAATATTACTGAGAACTGTATGGCAGATTTTTTTTGTTTAATATATATTGTGAAACAGAGCTTAAGCAGCAGGGCAGGCATCTGCGGGTTCAAGGCAGGCTTCAGGCAGCAAAGCAGTCCTTCCAGGTGCAGCAAAGCAGTCTTCTAAAGTACTCAGAAGGATACAATGACAGGCATTCCTCTGTGTGGCCCTCCTCAGGTCCAGAAAGTGTACTGAAGAGAGGGTCTGAAGGTCCAATTTTTATACCTGGTGCCTTCTTTGAAGGAGAGGTTTCTGAAGAATTCCCTTTGAAGTGCTTGAAGCTACCTGTCTCCCCTGCCCTAGCTCCAGCCTAGCTGCATAAACAATGACGTGATTTCAAGCTCTTAGTTTAAAGGCAGGACATAACCTATTGATTTGCAAGTGGGGCTGTGACCGGCTCTGCCCCCATCCTGTCAGTGATGGTCCATCCAGGCACATCTAATCCTTCTATTGTGTGGCTGTCAGGGAAGAATATACAAAGTCCAACGGCCAACTACACCCAGTCATGTGACACAGAAAATCGCTGGAGGAATCAAATAGGGAAGGAAAATGTTCATTCTTATCTGTTCCCAATCAAATGTTAGCATTTATTAAATGTAAGACGGCAATCCAATCTTATCCTATCGGACAGGTAGTCCCCACAGTAGTAAAACAAGATTGTAGGTGTTTTCACTACGAGGGCATGTAAAACTTTTGCAGACTATAAAGATTGGCAAATGGGTTATATTGCCAATTCGAATTGGCATTTTAAAATTGCATACAGGCTTTAAAGGTAGGCCCTTTATTTGGCTACTTAAGTAGGTGGCACACTAAGTGCTGCAGACTCACTAGTAGCATTTAATTTACAGGCCCTGGGTAAGGGGTATACCACTTTATTAGGGACTAACACGCACATTGAATATGCCTATCAGCTGTAAGGTAATTTTACCATGTTTTAGGAAGTGAGCACAAGCAGACTAGCACTGGTTAACAGTAGTAAAGTGCACTGAGTCGAATTCAGAAAAATAGGAGGATGAAGGCAAAACGTTTGGGGTTGACCCTGAGAGAGGATAAAGTCCAACGGGCACTTTTCTTTTTCTGGAGCATTATACCTCTAAACTTTAACAATTCATATCTCTGGTACTCCGTATTACATTTGACTCATTTTGGTGTCATTTTCTTTTTTTTCAGAAATTGGGTTTACATTTTTCATTGAGTTGAGTTTCGACCTTTTGACAGTTTTACTTGTGCTAAATACTTGTCAAATTTTCCGATTTACATCTCTTTTTTATGTGTCATACATTCCAGGGTTTGATCCCAGGTATAAATGGTTGAAACTATGTGTTTGACCTTACAAGAATTTGGGACTTATAAATTGGGTAGGGCTCCAACCTTCCTGACTAATAACTCATGTTCTTATCCTGTGGGGACAAACACTACAACAATGCCACTTTGGTCAGACATAACAATAAAGACATAGGTTTTGCCTTTTCAAACTCCATTAACTAATTTCCCTCCCATTGTCCTTTATCCACTCAGTGATATACATTTTTATTTTTGCTCTTCAGCCGCTAAATAATGCACTGTGTACTTCTTCCCTCCCTTAATTCTATTCTTCGTTTACTAAATACACTTTCTGTCTGATACTGATGTATTCAATATGGCACCTAACATTACATTCTTTCTTCCTTTTCTGACCTCCACATGATGTTTCACCACCAGACTCACAAAATTTTGACCTTGTAAACACCACTTTTAGTATACTACTTTTCCACAGGTCCTTTCAAACTTTCCAGCGATTACTTTTAGATTAATGTCGTAGGGTTTCAAAGTTAGTGGACTGAACCAGTATGCTCACTTCTTTTTAGGTGACCAGTAACACCTCCCTTTATTTGACAATTTAAAAAAACACAAGCATTTTTCCATATCGCATAATTCTTTGTCTCAACATTCTAGCATATTTGTATTGTATCATTCATGGATTAAACACTGCAAACTTTCAACTCATGCAAAGGCTTCTGAAACAACTTAGAAACTGAATGGTTTGGTTGTCATATAATGCACCTTTGTGAAATCACTTTTATGTATTTTGCATATTCTGGGCACTCTTACAGCCTGATTCATCATTCTCCCGTTTTGCGAGCCCCTAATAGCGATTCATAAGGAATCGCTATTAAGGACTTGCAAAACGGGATTAATGTAGGAATTGCAAAAAAAATTGCGATTCCTACATGTTCCTTATTTGCGATTAGCAAATTGCTAATCGCAAATAAGGAATAACTCCCCATGCATTCCTATGGGCCTTTTGCGATTAGCAATTAGCTAATCGCAAATAAGGGTGCGATTTCAAGGGTGCAGGGGTGTCCAAAGGACACCCTGTAGCACCTCTGAAATGTAATCTACATTAGTGTTGCGCACACACATGTCCAAAGGACATGTGTGTGTGTAACATGCAACTTAGAAAAATGCATTTAAATGCATTTTTCTAAGTTTTTGCTATTTACCACGAGGTCTGACCTCTCGGTAAATAGCGGCCCAAAATTGCAATTTCGCAATTTTAAAATGATTCATGAATTGCATTTAAGGAATCTCAAATAGAGATTACATAAAATGCAATTCTTCGCAAATGTGCGAATTCTTAAATAGCGAATTTTGCATTTGGGATGATGAATCCCAAATGCAAAAATTGCACTCGCAAAAGGCAAGATTCTGAGAATCTTGCCCTTTGCAAGTGCAATTTAGCTTGATGAATCAGGCTGTTAGTGACCACTATTCCACTTGACATTTTGAGATATATCTGATTTGAATCCAACCTCTGCATCCACATAACATCTTAAGTGATGCAGAATGTAGTACTTTCTGTGCTAAAAAGTCTGATGCGAACAAAACTCTTGAGAGCCAACAATTTGTATGCACTATTTTTTCTTTCAATCGTTTGCACATTGCCCCGGAACGAATGGGCACTTACAATTTTTTCCTTGGCCTTCAAGATCTTTTCTGTGTCTGCTATTTATATCCTGCATGACTAATGCTTGAATGCAGCTTATTGACGTGGTTCCACTTTGACAATACAGGGAACTCCCCTTTCTACTTTTCCTTTTAATCATGCGAGACAGCTTAGGAATTGCATTCTCGAAATCAGCAAATCATTTCTTTTGTTGTATTGACCACTTACTATAACGTGCCTTCACACCTGTGAATGCAGGATACAAAGGCTGGCATTAATAGCAAAATGGTAAGAACCTTTTTTTCAGTTGAATCACCTAACTTATATTTTTTTGTTAACTATGATTCCACATGATTATTTAATTTCAATGCAATCAAAAAACAAAAATCATATTGAGCATTTCTTTCTAAATCACAGGAAGTGGCCCAGTGCCATGAAGCGTTTTATTTTGAACCACATGATTAACTGGGGTAAGGTGTATTCATGTAGCTATCTTTGTCATTCTTAAAACCTGATTAGGATGGTGACCGTATTTATATCCGATCGCCATCCGGGTGGAAAACGGGACCGCCAGACAACCTGTTGGCGGTCCTGCACCCTGAATCATGATGCAACAGCCTTCGAGGAGGGCGCAAAGTGTATATTTTGTATTGCATCGAGTCCTTCAGGTTGCAGCACATGACGCAGTACAAAACATGCACCCCGTGCATCTGGAGCCTGCCACATGGTGCAGGGATGTGTTGTGTGGCACCATAGGTGCCATATCAGAGGGCCAGGGAGAAAAGGAGTCCCACTATGGGTCCCCAATATCCTCTTCCACCTGACATTTCATGGTAGGTAAACCTCCATGAAACAGCCAGCAGAAATGGACATTGTAATACCTACGGCACTGCCACTGTTGTAGGGATACAAGTCCCTCTGACGGACTGACTGGCTCCCTAAACCTGTCGGATCAGTGGCAGTCGGTCTCTCCGAATGCCAACCATTCACCCACCATCCTATTGTGCCGAGCGGTAATCAGTATTACGATGGCGGTCCCACCGTCATCGTAATCAGGCCCGTACTTCCTGGATAATTTGAGAACTCTGCTCTAAAAACCAACAGGTGAGACTATTTAAACAGCTTTTACATAACAGATGCTCTCTTTCAGACTTAGACTTGTAGACAGATGACTTTTAAGTATTCCATTATGTGTTAGAGATTGCAAGGGCTAGGCGTATTTACTTCAGATGCCCTAAACAGACCTGTATTCATCCTGCACATTTGCCAAATAGCAGAATATCTTCCTGGAACAAGTGAGACAGACTCCCTCACAATTACACACTAGTTTGGTGTTTCGTATAGAAAATATTCCTGGAGGAAATATTTGTTGTTTAAACACTCATGAAGAAACATGGATGTCTAACTCCTTTGTGGGTTTAACCACCAGAGGTATTGCCTAAGAAAGGCTCTCCTCCTTTTTAGGTCGAGCTTGGAGATAGCATGCAAGCACTGCTCTATAGAAGATATGGGGTAGTTCAGTATGTGAGGGAAGCCCCACCCACTCCCCGCCCATATTTTTCATTGGCTTGCGTCTTTGTCCTTCCTAAATGCTGCCTCCCGATTAGTTTATAGGCTTATTAGTCCCTCCTTATGATGGCTATGTCGTCATTTGTATCCTTCCATGGCTACTGGCCCCTTTACTTTGGGTGTTGCACAGTATGTGATATTTAGATTGTGAGCACTATTTTATTTAATGAGGTTCTCTTACTGCCCGTGCTTTCTCCCCTCCTCCCGGACTCCTATTGTCCGTGCCTTCTCACCCGCCTCCCGCCTGCACTCCTGTTGCCAATGCCTTCTTCCCCCTGCACTTCCATTGTCCATACATTCCCTCCCCACTCCTATTGTCCGTGCCTTCTCGCCTGCCCGCACTCACGTTTGCAATGCATTAGGTCTTGCGTATATGCGAGTTCTATTGCATTGCGAACGCTTGTTTGAAAAGTTGACTCCCCTGGAGTATTGCCAATGGAACGAGCAGCAAGGCCCATGCAGTCATTATGCCCAGCTGTCCTCCCTCTTCCCCCCAGTCTTTCGATTTGACATCGGCAGCGCGCTTTGGAGCCGAGCTTTGGGAACCAACATCCGTTCTTTTACAAACATCTAAATGTGTATTATCATAGTGTATATTATCCAGCAAACCCGAAATAACCCTTACTTTCATCCAGTATATGTTGCCTTGTTAAATTGATGCGGAGCATCTTGTTTTGCATACAAACTGCAAGCAATCCTGCCTCCGTTTTTCCGACCTCAACTTTAAACTTCCACGTGTTCAGTTGACGTGTGTGTACCTCAGTACCTCCTAATTTCTTTGTATTGTAATAAATATAGTTTTGCATTTTCCAATACAACCGCAGGACCACAGGGTCGAGAATGCAAGAGTTAAAAAGTTATGCACAGCGTACCGTTCCTAAACAGAACAACTTGTGGCCTTTTCTATTGATTTTAGATATCTACAGTAGTCTCTCTAAAAAACTACCCCGCCACTCACTAAGACGAAATTGACTCTTCCGAAGCACTGCATTTTGGAATCTTCTGCATGTTAAGGTGTCTTAAAACTGACCATAGTGCATATGTAGCACTTAGTAAAAGTGTCGCCATTTTAATGCAGTCAAATATTTTTGTTAGTACATGCACAATACAATGCTGTGCTAAACTTGTGATGTTACTCAGTAACATTACCACCAAAACTAACGACGAAAGGCACCAGTCTCCATTCTGTTGAAAGGGTTGATAGGTTTCACGACTCTCTGGGAAACATGGGGCCTGCTGCATGCACTAGCCTGCAAGTCAGACTAAAGTTTTTGGACTTATTTTTCCCTGTACGTCATTTTTTTTCGTTTAGAAAATGAAGTTGTTTGAGTGATTTCTATTGTGCAAATGTTTTTGCAGACACATGTAAAGTCCCAAAAGCACGTATGAACGAGTGCCGTCCTCGTGGGCGTTAACTGAGTGCTGCTACACTTTAGCTTGCCCTTGGGTTCATTCACTTCATGGGCTTCGTCTTGGTAACCCTTCCCACATGAGTGGAAGGAGGCGGCTGGTACAGAATTACAGGGGGCCTGGAGACACATTTTTGTATTTTTCAGTCTGTCCTCGTGCTACAATAGCAAAGAAATCAAGTTGATGTTTAAGTGAGCAGCAATATGTCACTTCAAGTGATTTCAAAGGAATTCCAAGGTTGTATGGCACCCCCTTCACTGACCCTTATAATTTAATGCATGGATGTACATGCGCGCCTTTCCATAAAAAAAAAAAATCTTTTCTCACAAAGGAAAAATGTGATTTATGGCTCCTTAACGGTTAACAAGACTATACAATATACACTAAAAGTGTGAGGACACATGGGGCATATTTTCAAGCATGTGTAAAAACCATTGCAAAAGTAACTTAATGCAACTTCCAACATCACAGTCTACTACTGGAAAATTACACTGTGTTAAAGAAGCATTCTCAACACGGTGTTACCATACAAGAGTCTCCAGCTAACGCGTCAAATGTCAGCATTAAAATCAACGCCACGCCACAAAAATGCGAAACGCGAACGCAAAAAATCTTGCGATGAGGCCAATCGCAGTACAAAAAGCTGCGAAAACTAGCAACAGGCCTGCAAATCCCACGCGTCTGGCAGGAACATGCACTATAAAAACTACAGACACAAAACCAATCCAAAGCGCATAGCAACATGGATGCACCCTGACCGAGCGCAGAGTCCAACGCGAACACCACAACCCCCACAGACCACCAGCAAGGAACAACGGGGACGAGGATGGCCAAGGAGAAGAAGGAGAGGAAGATGGGGTGTAGTCTGCAGCAAAATCAGATCTGCTTCACAAAAGGGACAGAACACTACCATCAACTGACCCCCAAGTAGACCACTGGGAATGCAGTCAGAGTGTTGAGGAGGCCAATCGAGAAGGCCAAGAGGAGCTGGCATGATGTGATAACCTAAACCAAGCACAAACCCGCTGCCAACAGGAAGGCAAAACACACAAGATGATGGACAGAATGTTGCACAATGGCAAAACATTCCCCCCCAGTCACAGATCTGGGTTTAATCCATCGTTATTTTGCTCAGCAAGCCACCCCAGTTCAGACATGGACATATGCAAATCAGTCTTGACCTTGTGCCTCATGGGAACAGTCCAGAGCGAACTGCTAAGCCATGTCTTCCCTGGACCGGAATCAAGCATCCTAGGACCGGTTTCTGGCTATCAGCCGTCTTCAGCCAGGATAGCTTGACTCCAGTGGCGTAGTGAGTACGTGACCCACGTCTGGGCATACCCTTCCCACATAGGGTGAACAGCAAAACACACAAGATGATGGACGGAATGTTGCACAATGGCAAAACATTTACCCCCAGTCACAGATCTGGGTTTAATCCATTGTTATTTTGCTCACCAAACCACCCCAGTTCAGATATGGCCATTTGCAAATCAGTCTTGACCCTGTGCCAACAGGAAGGCAGCAACGGCGTCAGGAGGTGGGAGTCCTGCACCACAGGAGGAGCTGGAGGAAACTACGGCCACAGTCATCAGAGTGGAGACGGTGCAAGGAGTAGGGAGTACGGACACAGCCCGAGAGGACCTAAAACAACATCAATAGGGTGAGTAAAGACCAGGGAATTACGAATTGAGTGTGTGACGACGAAGTTACATGTCCAAGCTCCAACCCGCTGCCTGCGGTGACATGTCTGCGCCTGCTGTACACAGCACAATGTAAGGTTGTAGGGCCCAGGGAACTCATGCATACAACAAGAACACAGGGACACATGCAAATATTAAGTTGAACTGGCTACGGGCACGTGCGCTCGGCCCCTTTATTGGCAGGGCCACATGTACAGTGACGCCTGTGCTGGATGTGAGTGGAATGAGTGTAAGCCAGCCTGCAGGGAGTGCTTGGGGCTGGCAACAACTTGAACAGTGGACACCAGTGCAACGGAAACTGAAAACACCTGCATAACAGAGTCAACTGCTGAGCACCATGGAGGGAGGCGGAGCAAGTACCGAGGTCATCCAACATGCAAACAGAAGTGTCCATAAGTTGCAGTGCACTGAGGTTGGGGCACTAGAGACGAGAGCGCTCATGTGATGAAAATGACTAGGCTTGTGTCCATTCAGGAAATTCCTGAGGCGGATGCAGTGGGGTGTGTTAGACCTGCATCATCTTCCTCATCCACATCCCAGGTCTCCCACACTGCCTGAGGTGACATTGCTACGCAACCTCTCCACAGCACAAAACTCAATCAGCAACCGCCCATGGGTTGCGGTGCACTTAGTCAGTGGCATGTGGAGTGCTGAGCAGGGAATCAGGCAGATGATGGCATCCACGACAGGTGTGAGCAACTCTGTCAGTCTGCCAGTACCACTGTTTCAACTCTGGCAGATGGTGGTTAGAGGTGGTCCTGGCGATGGTGGTGTGTGTCTCCTGCGGTGATGCCAGGTTTGAGCCCTGGTGGACCACATTTGAAGCCAGAGGAAGCAGACAGCACAGGGCCACATACACATGACATTGATGACCTCAAGATCACCGTCTCAGAGGTTATCCAGTATCACAATAGAAAGGGTCCCTGACTTGAGCAGCACAAGGTTAGTGGCCCAGGATGCACAGTGGCCGGCACAGGCACCCCGCCAAGGGACGGTGACTTGCGGTCCACTGAGGTAGGGCCACGCAGACTGAGCGGGTGCATGCCGATGTCGAAGGTGAATGTGGCAGAGGGTTGCAGGGGACAGTGAAAGGTGTCCTCCATGGCACGATGCAGAGGTCTGATGTTATCCAGAAGCATCAAATGGAGGAGTTGAAAGCAACGGCCTCGTTCCCACCACCAATTCGGTATTAGCTACATGAGGATGAAAACTGCCCCCTAGTCCATAGACTCAGAAGCCACCAATGTACTACCAGAGAGTGTCCATGAATGTCAGGGAACAGACTTAGTGGTACCGGGGCTGAGAGGGGATGCAGTATGCGATGATGACAGTACACTGATATGAACTCCGCCATTTCTAAATCAAGAGTCTGTGATCTACTGGACAGCAGTGTAGGCCAGAGGCAGCGGTCAGCAGTAGCCCACAGCCACGTGTCGTTGGCTCATGATGCAAAGAGTTAGTGACACCAGGGGAGTCGTCAGTAGTGTTCGATCATCTCCGTAATGATGATCCTTTTTTTCTCCTAAATGCAACAGGTCATCCTCTTACGCCTCTCCTTGTGTGCAATGATATGTAATCTGCCTTTGGAAAAACGATGTTCAGTACCAAATCTGTGACCTACTCAAGCGCAGCATAGGCCAAGGGCAGTAGTCTGCGTGGGTCCACAGAATCTTGCCCTTGTGATGTACTACTACGACCTGGTGGCACCACATCGAAGGAGTATAATGACATGAACTCATCCATTATTAATGTACTCTGACATGGTGTAATCAAGACTCAGTTCCAAATGTGTGACCTACTTGTCCGCTCTGCATGCCGGTGGAGTAAGTAGCACTGCGGGCCTGTGCTGCGGAGGCCGTGATGGTCTGAGGAGCCTGCCAAGGTTGCGGCGCTCGGGCTTGGAGACTGCACCGGTATGTGGTTGGCCCTCTTCGATACACGCTGGTGTCGGCAGGTGGTCATTGCGGCCTGGGTGCGCTTGGGCGGGCAGGTCTGGTTCAGGGACCAGCATCTTGGGGTGCAGCAGGCGCACAGGAACGCAGGCGACTCTGCTCACGGCGACGACTTCTGCCTCGTGGTGGGGTAAGAGGCACCACCCTGGCAGAGGCGTTGGGCATTCCGGAAGAGGACCACACCCAGAGTTGCGTGCCTTTTATTCACACTCCTACGCTGGCCTGGTATACGGCAGGCCAGCCCACTCCGCTCATGCTTCCAGGGGACATAACAAGCTACATTTCCGCGATCTTTCCCACTGGCTGGGGTGACATGGTTGCGTACACTGTCCACCACACTCCATACACCAGTGGGGTATGTCGACATGGATATGTGTGTGGTCTGCATTCTGCAATCTGTCCAGCACAACCACACCACACTTGGCATTGAATTGGGGTTTTTAATTGAAACCTGGCTCAAACCCCATTCTATGCCCTCTATCGCCTTAGCTATACCAGAGGATTATAAGCTTATTAGAATGGACATACCAGCTAAGATGGGGGAAGGGATTGCCATCATACATAAAGATAGTATTAACGTCTTTGTTCTGGACGAATACTGTGATTCAAAGATGGAGGCTCTCATTTCCTAAATTGACTGGTCAGCTCAAGTCGGTTGGAAGGGGGCCTTGGTTTATCACCCTCCTGGTCCCTTAGCAGACATTTTAAACCTACTTACTGAACTCATACCCCCTGATGTACTTGCCAGCACTAACTTCCTATTATTAGATTATTTTAACATTCTGAGTGAATGTTCAATAATATGGAGTCATTAGCCTTTTTGAATGATCTTGCACTTTTTGGCTTAAACAAACTGAATGAAGGTCCCACCCATATGGCTGGCCATACATTAGATATTATTTTATCCAATTCCCCTAATATACAGTGTGAGCCACCATTGCAACTTACATGGACTGACCATGCCTTAATTGAGTTTGCTATTAAAAGCCATAAAGTAGGACATAGGAGTCTACATCAAGATGCCGGTATGACCTGCAGGCAATTTACAAAAGGTTGCTCCAGATAACTTAAAAGTCTCTCTGAAAGTACCTTGAAACAAACCTTCAGATAGTCTAGAAGAAACGCTAACGAACTACAACCTAGAACTAATTCAAACCATTGATCATCTTGCACCAGTGAAACACTCCCATACTCATCCAAAACGCCAGCAAGCTGTCTGGTACACCCCTCAGCTACTTACACAAAAAAAACTATGTAGGAAGCATGAGAGGAAATTGCGTATCACTCACAAGGAAAGTGATAAAACTCAGTTTGTAGCCTCTATGTCAAGATACCATAATAGTATCAAGCTTGCACGAAGGAATCACATTTCCACCCAACTTACATTGGCTGCTAATGCGCCGAAGGTTTTATATAACATTCTTGAGTCAATTCAATTCAAAAAACTTTATTCGAAACATAAAATGAATCATAAAAGTATTGAACTAACATACATGTAATTCATCTTTCCTTTAAAAGCTAAATTAAAACAAAGACTTACACAAGAATTTAGGAAAAAGACCTAAAAAATGACAATAGTAATAACAAGAACATCTACATTCTCAAATTTTGTAAAATTTCAATACAGATTGTGCTACCCATAGATCTTCCTAATCTTTAGTGAGATTCTGATGAAGTTTAACATTGCACAACAGATTTCCACAGAAGTTAGTGATAACAAAAATTCATAGCCTTCCCTATAGGTGCAAGGTTGCCTGCCCTTCAGAATTGGTTTAATAAACCGGAGTCTTGGCTCTTTATACAATGAACAAAAAAGAACCAAATGTAAGGTACTTTGTCTGTCCCTATTATTACAGGGACAAGGGGGCAGTCTCTCACCCCAACCCCCTTGTTTAGGAAAGGCAAATTGGTAGTGTAGGGTCTCCAGTCTAAACCTTGTTAAAAGGAATCGCCATTGCACATTATGGGTAAATATTAAATAATACTGGGGTTGGGGTTTACAGATACGGATAGTATCATTATCAATTATGTTGTCCCTGCAAAGCTGGTTCACAGACATCAAATACTTTGCCTTTATGTCCATTTTGTAATTTCCCTCGATTTTCCCGGGACTATAAAAATAGGAACCAAGATCGATTTTGTTCAACATGTTACAAACATAGGACAACCAGGGTATCTGCTTTGAGTTATCTAAAGCCATGCAGTCAGTAATAATTTCTTTGGTTAATTGCAGGTCTTCTGACTGCCAGATTTTGCCCCATAACAGTAAAGGTGACAAGCAGATTGTATCAGAGACACTAACCATACCAAGTTCATTATGACAGAAAATGTTTGAGGTACTTTTTGGGACTGACAAGACTCTTTTTATAAAGTTGTTTTCCACCACCTGTATTGCGGCAGGCATTTCAGTCCCCCACACCCCTGCCCCGTAGGTAGCTACAGATAGGCATTTTGAAGTGTAGAGAGTTCTAAGATGCGTTATGTGTTTCTGCCCCAGTTTGCTACAGAAGCGGAAAATGCCCTCTATCGCCCTTGTCATACTCTGGGCTCGAACCTTTATTACCGGTGACCATCTTAGTTTACTATCAAACAGATTACCAAGATAGTTGAAATTATCCACTTTCCCAATTGTGCGGTTGTTTACCACGAACTTCCTAACAGACGACCCCTTGGGGCCACAGGACATTATAAAGGATTTTCCAAAGTTTACCTTTAGATCTAGATCAAGCATGAATTTATTAAATGCGTCTAAACACACTTGCATGCCGTTTCCTGTTAATGTCATTAGGACAGTATCGTCCGCATATGAAAGCATAGGGACGCTTTTACCATTAATTTTTGGGAAATCGCAGCCCTGATTTAGTAGGTACTGTTCAAGTCCGTTTGTATAAACTAAGAAGAGGAAAGGCGCCAAGATGCATCCTTGACGCACTCCTTCAGTAGAAGGAATTGGTTCCGTTATTTCCCCCCCAGTGCCAAACCTGATGGACACATTGGTTGCTTCATGCAACCTGCGAAGCAAGGACACTAGAGGTTCTTCAAAGCCCATGTCAATCATCATCCTCCACAACTTGTTCCTGCATACAGTATCGAAAGCGCTTGTCAAGTCCATGAAGGCCAGATGAATAGAAGATTTTTTGGCCTTCACGTACTTTCCCATGATTAGTGCCAAATTAAGACACTGCTCATTTGTCCCCTTTCCGTGTCTGAATCCATATTGAGAGTCAACTATCAATCCAACAGAATCTGCCCAACTTTCCAATCTCGCCAAGATTACTCTACCTAGGATTTTACATGCGGCATCTATTAAAGAAATCGGGCGGTAACAACAAGGATCGGATCTGTTGCCTTTCTTAAAAATTGGCACTACCGTTGCCTCTTTCCATGTGCCAGGGATACGGCCAACCACTACAGCATTAAAAACATTCAATAGAATAGGTGCCCACAAACTAACCTTGGATTTAAAAAGATCCAGAGGGACAGCATCTGGGCCTGGAGCTTTTAATGGTGCTCCTTTCCCTAGGGCCTCCTCAATCTCAGTCAAAGTGAATGAAGAGCTGAGGGTCAGGGCCAAGGGAGATGAAGACACCACATCCCCTGTCCCCTCATTGTCTAACATTAATGAATACGAATTAGGATTAAAAATCTTACTAAAATGTTGGACCCATTGTTCAGCGGTAACCTGGATGGCTATAGCTTCATTATTATTGCTCTTAAAAAGGGGACGATTAATTACCTCCCAAAATAGCCTATTATCTTTCAGTTCTGCTGCCTTTTCGAGGTCATCCCAAGCCCTGGTTTTCAAATCCTGTTTTCTTTTTGTAATGGCGTCTCTATACGCCTTCCTACTGGTCCTGACAAGCTCTTTATTTCTAGGCTTTTCACACAATGCTAATTTCAGTGATCGGTGTGTGGCAGAACATACAGAATCAAACCATCTAAAGGCCTTTTGGCCTCCCTTTCTTGTAGGCTTTTTTAGGCACTGTCCTATATAGGAGCACAACTTCTCAAAACTTTCAATAACATTTTGTGAATCGGAACCTGCTAAACACAATTCTATATCATTTTTACAGTTTACAACAATATCCTCTTCCAACTTGTGCACATTTATCTTCCCCCATTTCAGGGTTACACCCTTATTTTTGTTGTACTCAATGGGTTGTTCCCTTTTCCTTGGTGGTTCTTGTGTAGGAACCCATATAGATAATAATAAAGGGTTGTGGTCACTAGTGGGATTTGCCACCACCTCCAGCTTTTCCACATACTTAAGAAAGGTACTTGATACCAGAACAAAATCAATTGTACTCATTTCTCCCCTCAAGCCCTGGAAACTTGGTATATGCGGGGTATCTGGGGGGGACCAGGGGTCTACCACACATAGATCATTGGTTACGATGATATTATTCAAGGCATCCCCCTGCGGAGTGTGCCTAAAGTGGTTTAGGGGCTGGGCATTCAAATCCTCCAAACCGCATACGTTTGAACCCCCATGACTGCAGAGTGTACAATTGAAATCTCCAACCCATATAATCGGCGGGGAAGGATGCCTGCAGCGGATTTTACCTAGAGCATACTCCAAGTCTTCAATTACCGAAGTGTCATATACATTAAAGATATTGTAGTACCAATTAATGAGTAACACTGCTTCAGGGAATAGGTGTTCCAATAACAATACTTGGTACCAATTTGTCTCTACCAGTGTCGTAGTACGCAGGTTCTGTAGTGTTGTTGACAATGCTGTCAATATACCACCTTTTGCCCTCCCCGATGTAGATGGGACAGCCGAGACAGCAAATGATTGAAAGCCCTCTATATTGCAGGTAGTCCTAGACCAAGTCTCTTGAAGACACAAGATTCCATGGGTTTCCACAAAATCTAACCATATCTCATCATCTAATTTGTTCACTATTCCAGAGATATTCCAGGATAATAGAGATATTAGTGCTGATGATGATGATGATGAGGACCCTTGCAGTCCGTGACTATTTCCCAAAGCATCTGTTACGACAGTGGTATTGGGGTTGAGCAGTGGTGACATATTCTGTTCGTGGCCATTATCTAAGGTGACCATTGGCATAGCAGCGGAGCCCATCTGTAGGTATCCAGCGCTCATGTTATTACCCTCACATGTTACTTTCACAGGCTCAACATCATTAGTGCATATACCTTGATCTTCTTTCGTTCCCCCACCTGGTATTGTAGATATTGTCCCTTTAATCCTAAGTGGTGGTCAATCAACCTCATCCAAGTTCATAAAAGGGTCAAAGCGATTCCTCAATGGGATGTTGTTGTTATAGTTGTTAATATTTGGAAACCAGCCAGGGTATTCTGGACCCCTAAACCTAGATCGTCGTGGGTTGTAAGGAACTTGTGTAAAATCACCCATGATAGGCGGCCCCATAAAGGGAACTGTCTCTTGCCAAGGAGTATAATGGTGGAACGGGTCTTGATTCATATTTAAATTGCGTGTCCAACCCGTTTGGTATCCACCCTTTGTACGCTGTCCTTGATGAAAAGGGTTTTGCTCAGGGTTAGACTGACAGAGTTTGGGATAAAAGTATTCGAGACCAATACACTGGATATCCCCCATCCTCCCAAACCTGGCCTTACTACAGATGATATCCTTAACCCAACTATCTCTAAAGTTTATCAGAATGCAATCACCCTCCAGGTCTTTTTTGCTTGGTCCAACCCAAGGAACCCTACGAACACTGAGGATTTTTGTGACAGTGTCCTCGGTCAATGGCCTATTTGTGTTTAGCCAAAATTTTGTTTTATTTAGGAGGTCCTCATTTTTCTCATATTTATTCTCTCGGATGGGTTGAACGCCTGTCAGGATGGCCATGTAAGGCGCGGACTCTGGGGGTATATTTATGTAGATCTCCCTACCCTGTAATGGGGTTTTACTGGGTGCCTGAGGTTTACTTGACGGTGTTTCTTTCACTTCCTTATTAATTTGGACCGGTGCAGATGTATTGACTGGTGTAGTTACCACCAGAGGATTATTTGGCTTTTGGCCCGCTGTATTCACCTGTTTGATTTTTATTAATGGTGTTGGTACTAAGGAGGGGGTAGTGCTGGAAGTGGTACCGCTAGATAGAGGTTGCGATATCAAGTTAGGCTTAAAGCCCTTTTTCCCTGAACTGGTGTTATCACTAGTCTTACCAACAGTAGTGGGGGGTTGTTTTTTACTTCCTACCAGACTTTCCAGTAAAGTGGTGTTCTTAGATGTTAAAAACTCCAATTGATCTAATTTTGAATTTATTATTTGAGTTTTCTCCATCAAGGGGTTCAGTAAATTTTTTATAAGTTTCTCAACACCGACCAATAAATTTTTGTCTTCCTTACCGGGGTGTTTCCCTGAATGTGAAAACTTTTTATCAATATTAGAGAGTTGGGATACTATCTGCAATAATCTGTCCTCAAAGGGGTTTAAAAGCTTTTTAAGAGTTTCCCAAACTACGGTAAGAAATTCAACATCTCCCCCATTTATAACACATAGTGGTACTTCATTATTCTCCTTCACTATTGTCAATCTATCCCTATCTTGGATTATCTCTAGCGAATCCACAACTGCCTCTGCTGTGGGGTCAGCAGGTTGAGTATTAATTGCTGGAGACGGGGATGGCAACTTAGTAGATAGTTGTGACTTTGCAACCTTTACTTTTTTCCTAGCGTATGATGTTTGATTAGCACGTTTCCTTTTGGTGTATGTCCCCTGCTGTTTATTTTTAGGAACTCCCACAACCTGATTTACAGAAATTGATTTTAAGCCCAATACTGGCACATCTCTGTTACACTCATTTATCTCCTCCATTACCCCAAGTTTAGGTGTTTGTAAAGGGTCATCGGATAATAATGAGGGTGATTGTAAAGTTTCTTTTGAGGTGTGTGTGATAGGCACCGTTTGATGATGGATGTCTACAGTTGTTTCAATTAATTTTAAAGGTTGGGCAATAGAACGGTCAGGGGTTTTGGCAAAGGCAAAAGCACCTAGGGAGGATTTTTTTGCCACAGCTATCTCCTGTGACAGCCTCCTTGCAGCGTCCAGTTCGGATGAAACTCGACGCTGCATTTTGGCGATCTCATTGTCTATTGCAGAGTGTGTTTTAGTAATGAAGTCATCTAGGGTTCCGTTTTTTAATTTGGATTTGGCCGCCCTTTCCTTATACTCACGAGATGACATAGTTCCTTGTGATTGCAGGGAAGAGACCGTTTATGGGGGCTTAGAGGGCTGGCCCAGTCCAGTCCTCTCAGACCTCGAACGGCCTCAAACGGTCCCGCCCTTGTCCCGGGCTTCTCCCGGCGCCCTCCCGCGCGCTCCCGCGGTGCGGGGGCGATACTGTGCTTTTATGCCTGTAAGACTGGTGGATAAGGGGGTGGAGCCGGCAGGGAGAGCAGCCCAGGTGGTGACGGGCGCGCGGGGACTCCTGGACCTCGGAGTCTCCCGCTAACAGCTCGCAGCCCTGCCGGTCAGTAACAACGCCCAAATCCCCTGGAAGGTGAGAGTAGCAGTGGCAAGGCTGTCGGCCGCGCAGCGGCAAACAGTGGCAACGAGGAGACAATCCCACCAGCAGCACAAGGTGAGGTTGTTGCTTTAGCGTTCTTCAAAAGGAGTCATTTATAGAATCTAAAGCTTGTGAAAATGCAGAACCTCCCACACAAATACTTTGCAATAATATTGCAACATACTTCTCACAAAAAATCGAATCAATCTACGATAGTATTGTCTCTTCGGGTAGCTTACATCAATTGTCTATGACAATAGATGCCCCAGTATTGACTCCTTCTACGTTACTTGAGAATTCCCCCCCTCACCATCACAGTTGTAGAGGCTCTAATGCACCAAGTGAAGTCCGGCTCTCCCAGTGACTTGATCCTTGCTAGAATAGTTAGCCCTCTTATTCCTCAGCTTGCTCCGCTGTTTGAACATCTTTTGAACCTATCATTAAAAGAAGGCTATGTTCCATCGGAATGGAAAGCAGCACAGATAATGCCTATTCGAAAGAACACAAAGGCCCCTCTGACTGACTTGACCAATCTCCGTCCCAACTCACTCTTGCCATTTCTGAGTAAAGTACTAGAGAGATATGTCAACAAACATCTCTCTAGCTATGTCGAACACTCAGGCGGCCTAGAGTTTTCTCAGTCAGGTTTTAGGCCCAAATATAGCACTGAATCCACCCTGCTAGTGGTCACAGACAACATCAGAATGACCCTAGATAAGGGTCACTCTATGATTCTGGTGCTATTGGACCTATCCGCCGCATTCGACACTGTCTCCCATCAAATACTACTCAGAAGGTTGAAGGAAACAGGACTAAGGGACTCTGCCCTTCGCTGGATGGCAAGTTTTTTATCTTGTCGGACTCAGAGGGTTAATCTAGGCCCGTATCGTTCAGCACCCATGGAACTCACCAAGGGAGTACCACAGGGCTCCTGTCTGAGCCCGACTCTATTTAATATCTATGTGGCTCCCTTGGCTAATGTTCTATGGAAACATGGGTCCATTCCAATATCATATGCCGACGATACGCAGCTGCTCTTTCCCTTCCATGAACTCACTCCTACCATCCAAGAGACCTTCTCTCTAGGCATGAATGCCATCTCACAATGGATGAGGAGTAATTTTCTTCAATATAATGTCGGGAAAACTGAGCTTCTACTCTTTGGGGAGGCTCCCATATTATGGTCCCCTAATTGGTGGCCTATCAATCTTGGAGAGCCTCCTGCCCCAAAAACCTTTGTTAAAAACCTGGGAGTTCAGTTAGACCATGCTCTCACTTTCAAAGAGCATGTTGGCCAGACAGTTGGTACATATTTCCATACTCTTGGCCTACTCCGACCAGTTTTCCCTCTACTTCCAGACTCTGTTCGAAAGACCCTGACTCAGGTACTTATACTAAGTCGCCTAGACTATTGCAATGGTTTGTTGCTTTCTGCTAATGATACTTCAATCAACAAACTACAAGTGGTCCAGAAAACGGCGGCATGACAGGTCTTGAACATGCCGCCTAGATCAGATTCCCGCCCTTTTCTTTTAAACCTCCATTGACTACCAATACGCCAACAGTTAAAGTTGAAGATTTGTTGTACCATTCACAGAGCATTGCTCAATCTTGGCCCCAGTTATCTGTCAGAAAAGTTCACTCTCTATCTCCCCCCGAGAGCTTTGCGTTCCAGTACTAAAGATCTGTTGAAGGTTCCCAGAATTATGAGAGGGGCTAAATCTCTCTCATATCTCGGACCGAAACGAACTTCCCCTTCAACTAAGAGAATGTTCGAATCATCTTGTTTTTAGGAAAATACTTAAAACCACTCTGTTATGTTTTTAAAAATTCATAATCTCCGCACAAACAGTTGATACCCCTCCACAAAAGCGCAGAGATACTCCTTGGAGTCGATTCTGGTGCTATACAAATCCTTAAATAAATAAATAATATAAATTGTTTACATTCATATTCATCGGTCACTTACCTCCATCGCACATGTTTGGTCCCCACCTCTTCCCACATCCTGCTATTGTGTGGCTGAGGTGTCATGCCATTGATGGCTAATGTACAAGGCTGGCCCAGGTTCCCACAGTGAGTTGTTTTATTGTGTCTGGTGGATGTGCATGTTGTGTTGAGCTTGTGACATGTGCATTTCTTGTGTTGTGAGTTGCATGGTTGTGGAATTGAGGTGTGTGGTGTGTTCATTCGGTATTGGCCAACGAGCAGTGCATTTCCATGGGTGCCATCCTGGTAGTGCAGGTCGATGATAGACTGTCAGAAGGTGTAGGAATCATGCACACTGCCTGGGGGGTTGGCGACGACATTGGCGGAGATTTCCCGGTGGTCCAATACTGCCTGGATATTTGTGGGATACGTGCGCTTTCTGTTGCGCTTATAGTGTGCAGTGTTGCTAGGGGCCACTAGCAGCACATGTGTGCAGTCAATTGCCACCTGACACTTGAGGAAAGCCAGCTGTGGCATAGATGCTTTGCTTGCTCTCCGGCTGTTCCAGCGCAGTGTGTGGGAAATATAGATGGTGGGGTACCAAGCGTGTCATCCATGAAAGTCCTGAGGGACTTGGATTGGCCTGGCTGTATCACTCCTCCATCTCAGGTGGTTGTTTGTTGGAGGGTACCAGAGGCCAACAGATGCAGCATGGCCAGCAGCTTCATCTGAGGTGGGATGTTGGTTGTCCGCTGTGTTGTTACCATCATCCTGTGGACAATGGCGGTCAGGATGAGGAGGAGAGTTGTCCCTTTGAGCATGTAGTGGGAAATTGCATTCTCTGGTGTTAGGTCTGTGAGGTTGGTGCATTTTCTGAGGGTCACTGTCTTTGTCTGGGTTGCCTCAGTGTTGGTCCGGGGGAGGTGGGGGCCAGGGGGGATCCTGGGGGTTGTGGCGGTCGGTGTTGTGGCCCTCTTGGGTGTCCGGCCCGCATGTTCAGTGGCTCCATGGCATCTGTTGTTCTTCAGATGTGGCGCTGGGCTCCCTTTTGTGGTGCAGGGTGCCGTCCGACTTTGCACCACGTCAGAGCAGGTGTTAGTTTTCTGCTGCTAACAGGCCTTATTGCATGTTTTGTGGTCTTTTCGCAGATCTGGCTCGTCGTTGAGAATGTTGCTGAGTGGTGTTGTTGCAGCTTTTGGCACGGGAACGCCTACTCTGCATCTCATCAGCAATAGTTGCCGGGGTCGTCTGTGGTGATTTTTTTTGCAGCTGCCAACGCAGGTAAACTGGTGCTTTGGGCTGTTAGAACCAGCTTCTGAATGGAGTGGTAACTTTATCACGACTTTGGCTGCGATAAAGTGCCGTTAAGTCGGCGATAACTCCTTGAGAGAATGCCCCATGCTCTTTACTCGTTGGTCTACATCAGATCAAGTCTTGTTTTTACATTACACTAATGTAGTAACTCCATGTTTCCATGCCAGTTGCTTTGCGGTGCATGTTTTTAGGTTGAGAAGTCTTCCCTGTGTGACAGCATACAAAATGGGTTATCTTTGTGTTAATTCGTAACCAAGTTGTTGGCAAAATAATCTTATGGTACTGAGATTTGGAAATCATCATAAGATAAGGAGAAACCCATTTCTAGCATCGACAAACAATGTTCGTAAGGTCTAAATGTGGAAAAAGTGAGAATGATTGGGTTTGCTAAGGTTTGTTTTATTTTCTGTGCTAATTGGTCGCATGTGAATGTAACCTCTGCACACCACAAATGAAACTTTGCTACTCTTCTTGACAGACTCAGCAGTGTCGAGCGTTTGCCTCCTATTGGAGTAAAGGTGCATGTGCTGGAGTAATCCCCATTTAGTAACCATGGTTGAACATGGCTATAGCATTCTAGGGGAGGAGCGAGTAGAGCTTCTTGTGTGCACCGATCGTGGAGTAGGCGGTATGTGTATCAGTGGAGTAGATGTGCGTCGGCGGAGCTAAGCGTGCTGGAAGGGCTGTGGTGGTTGTGTTAATATAGCAGGGTTTGCATTTGTGGTTTTTTTGGGGCATCCTTGGTTGCAGACGCTGCATTAGGGCCTGCTCCAAGCATGGAGGAAGAAGCAGGTGGGTTAGGGGTTGCTGGATGTCATTCCTTGAGTTTTCTTGCGCTCGGTTGCTGCGGTGTGTATTGCAAGTGTGGAGATTCATTTGCTTGGGTTTTAGAAAGAGCAGGCTGATATGGGACAATGGATGCTTCTGGAAGGAGAGGCATATTGCATCTGGTTTATAAGGTTGATATGTTTGTTAATTGCTTCTGTGTGCACCTGATGGTTTATGGGAGGGAGTATCTGCTTCACAAGGTGCCACTTGGGGCAAATTCATTGGTAAATTGGCCTTCTTTTGTTTTATTGTTCCAACAAATGATAAAACCACTTCACCACAACGTGTGATCCTGGGCACACTTTCAAATTCTACCCCCATCCCAGAGGCGCAACTAGAGCCACATTTCGGGGTGGGGGGGGTGATAAAAATGTTGGGGGGCACTCATTTTTCCAGCAATAGGCAGAGTGGAGATGCAGGGGTTCTAAGAAGGGGTGAAAACAGAACAAAGCCTTGTTAACAAGTAAATGGTCCTTTAAATACCTTGAAAGTTCTCAGGTGAGGCTGCAATAAGACGGTCGCCAGCTTGAGAAGCTGTCTCAGCCCATGCTGAGACACACGATGGGGGCGGGCTTTTGAGCCCAATAGGTGTTGCGTGTCTGTCCCATCAAGAGGTTGAATTGCTTGCCCCACAAACAGTGCGATCTCCAGAGCTAAGGCCGGGATGCTTCTCACTGCTTTGGGATGGGGGTATTAGATATTTGGTTTGTGTTGTTTGTTTTACTGTGCCAACAGTTCAACGAGGCACTGGAGCATAACTGAAGCAACGGTGTCTCAGTGGTCAAGTGCACGCCCTCTCACAGGTTTGTGGGGACCAAGGGGAGTGAGCAGCCGTTTTCAAATAACAAATAAAGTGAATATCTGTGGTGATGTTGTTCCTGCTGCAGTGAGATCGGACGTGTGTCCGCTGGAGGTTTGGACTAAGCAAACACAAGGAGATGATGAACGGAGCGCTGAAACTTTTCAGACACTCACCCCCAGTCACAGATCGATCATCTCCTTGTGTTTGGTTTGGACGAAGCATGGAAGGTCAATATGCAGCTCATTTTGTCAAATACTACTTTACAATTATGTCAATTTTAATAGTATGGGAGCTAAAGTTAAAAATCATTATTACCGGTTTAACACTTAGCTTGAACTAAGGGCAGGGTTTTAAGTGGGCTGAGTCTCACCGGTGCTGAGCACCAGCAGTTTTTTTAAAGGGGGCCTCGAAACGGGTCTCTATCGGGCTCTGTTTTGTGCCCTGGCACAGGCAGTCCATTTTTTTCCGGACTGCAGTGATAGCAGGCACATCAATGTGTGCTGCTCACACTGCTCACTTCTCACTAGTGGAGAAGTTCCGGCATGACGTTATGCCAGGTGAGCTTTGTAGGGGAAGGGAAATCCTTTAAAGAGGGTCATTTACTCTCTGGATTTCCCTTCTCTTTTTGAAACTGAGAAGCAGCAACATAGTCGTGGTATCACCAGGGCTTTAAGAAGTACCATTGTTATTATTATATACAAGCCATAGTTGCTGCATATGTATCTTATGCAACTAACAACCATTGACAAAGCCATTAGTCCTGACTTGCTGTAGGTATGATGTTACTTGTTGTATCATCTATCTGGATGCAATGACATAAACACCAAAATACAAGTCAGGCGGCACACTGTGCTAAGCACAGATTTTTAGCTTACGTGTTTTCAAGCCACGCCCTTAATTACATTTGCTGCGCCCCTTTGAGAGACCCTCAAGTTTGTTCATCCCTCTTAAAGCCCTGCATAAGGGATCTACTGTGCTTCGAAACTAACGCAGCACAGCGCAGCAAAATGACTTGCAGCACTGCGCTGCGTTAGTTTCTTGTAAATCAGCCCCTGAGTGCTGTTGCCTTTGTAGTACATGACTGTCCATATGTCTTGTGTTGCACACATTTTTAGGAAATCATTACCATTGTAATAAAACGTGTTTTAAGTGCTTCATGATTTATGCGAAGTTTTTTTTTTGTGTGTTGCAAGAAATGGAATATTATGTGCAGGGGAAATAAATCCTCTAATTTGTGGACGAAACACTAAATAAAAAGTACAATTCATTAGCTGAATTTCCTCCCCCAGATGTACATTATTGTAGAGGAAATGCAGCTTTGGGATTCTACTCGATATTTAGAGCTTTCTCCATAAACTGGAGATTTTCTGTTCCCCTTCAAACTTTAAAGGATGCCCTGTATCTAGCTAGGAAAGCGTTCGCAAATGCAGTTGATTTAACGTATCTCTGAAAAAGAAAGGATGTGCCCTTTCGGAGGCAGACCCACATTTCAGTTCTTAGAACATGTCCTCACGAACAATTCCAAATATTTTCTCATTTGGAAGCTCATGTTAATTGAGAGGAATAAACAGTACACGTAGGTGGAGGGAATCAAGACAAAGGGGCCAGTGTGACAATTTAACCCAGAATCATTTTTTCAGGTCGCCCGTGAGGGTATTTAACAGAGATGTAGAGCGATGCTATGAGGTCGGTGCATGAAACAAAGAGCCATCGTCTGTCTGCAAAAGAGAGCAAGCTTTACGCCGTTTAAAGATTAGTCTTTGTCTCTCGTAGAATGGACAATTAAAGTGGCTGCAAGTGGAAACATTGGTATTTTCTCTTTGTAGCAGGTTCCCCTCTAGCCACCTCCATTTAAGATTAAGACGGATATGTCATGAGGTTAAGCATCGCTGTCACAGTGAACAACAGTTCAGACTTTAGCTCCGATAGGGCATTTCCAATAAGCCGTGTTATTTCCCTTGTGGTGGCATGTTAGGAATAAATCTCAGTCATAAGGTTAGACTCGCAGCTGCCTTAAGCAAAATAACAATAAAAAAGCCCGCAGGAAGGACATCTCCTATGTGTTTAACCTTAGTTTGTACTTCCATCATACATCTTTTGTAAAACGTCAGCTTTGAAGTGTGGCAACACATCTGATGCTGCTGCATAGCTTTTTAATCCATTTCACCCAGTGTGATATGGTCTCTCTCTGTATTGTCAAGTAAGCCAGTGAATGTTCAAAGATTACATCCTTGGCAACTCAAATACAATTGTTTTGATAGTACATTTAAAGTACCACATATTTTATTACATAATAACTTTAAGAAATTGAGTTATTGGTTGTGAAGAAAGCGAGTACTGCACTAGTAATAAGTCAATAATTGTCTTTTTACTGGGAACCAAGTACCAAATTGTAGCACTTGACTTTCTCAGAGTAACAAAGCAGAGCAGTTCAAGGCCTACTCAGGGCAGCTGGTGAGGGTTATGACTCTCAATTCACTGGCATGCAACAACAACACAGAAAAAAATATTGTCCAGTCAGTGCTTTTTCTTTTAAAAAGGAAAAGTACTTTTATGACACACGCAACTAAACACTACACATTAAATTATGAACGTATACATCAGGTAGATGGAAATACCTTTAGTGATACCCTGATA
This sequence comes from Lissotriton helveticus, assembly GCF_964261635.1. Taxonomy (NCBI): domain Eukaryota; kingdom Metazoa; phylum Chordata; class Amphibia; order Caudata; family Salamandridae; genus Lissotriton; species Lissotriton helveticus. Next base: position 61,210,319 of record NC_136060.1, on the reverse strand, counting down.
TCACATTTGACCCCTAGCAGGTCCTAAACCCCATACCCACAATACTTCTCATTTCAGATGCAACACCTCATTACAAGGAGGTGTCATAACATACAAGACAGGCTTACTGACTTTCTCACAGTGTCAAGGTACTAATAACAGTAACCACATGTTCTATTTGGGCAGTCTAATGCCTTTGGAATTAACAAAAACACCACAATATGGAAAAATATTAAATATAAGGCAAATCATTGCGCTATTTATCATATTGCTATCAGTAAACCAGTACAATTTAAATCAATCATATACACATCGGCCATTGGGACATTGGGCCAGATGTAGGTGGCCCAATACCGGTCGGTAACGGCCGAAATTCGGTAATTTCGGCCGTTATCGACCGGTATTGGGAATTTGGGATGTAGGTGGCCTAAATTGCAAATTCGGTAATTTACCGATTCGTTATTTTAAGGAATTGGTAAATTACCGATTCCTTAAAATACCGAATCGGTAAATTACCGAATTTGCAATGTAGGGAGCACTCAAATCAGTGCTTTTCCCATTTTAGGATTTGTTATTTACCACCAACTATAAGTTGGTGGTAAATAAGGAATACTTTGGAAAATGCAAATCAGTGCATTTTCAACTGTGCCATGTGGCAGACATACATGCCCTTAGGGCATGTATGTGTGCCACATCTGCACACAAGCACGATTCAGGGGTGCAACAGGGTGTCAAAGTGACACCCTGGCACCCTTGTATGTGTCCCTCATTTCACCGAATCGGTATTTACTTATTCGGTAATTGCCATTTCGTCCTATGGGCCGGTAAATACCGATTCGGTAAATACCGAATCTTACCGATTCGGTAATTTTTACCGATTTTTTTGCTATATAACATTTACCGATTCTAAAATACCGAATCGGTAAAATTCGGTATTTTAGAATCGGTAAATGTACTTTACCTACATCTGGCCCTTAGTCTTTCTTTTTACCATCTAAAGATTACATACCACAGTCATAGGATCAGCCACAAGGAGTCCCCGCATTCCAAAGCCCAAGACCAAAAGCTCCAGAAAAAAACAAAAAGGTCTCATGAGTTCATGAAATCAATATGCCCTGAAAATTAGGGTGTCTTTTTGGGGCCATCTTGGTTGGACTGGTGCACCTCCTGCAGCCCCCCTTGCCATGTTTGAAAGATATTCGTTGCACCCCTACCCAGTTATGGGGTACCATTGATCAAATGTATAAGGAAAAGAGCCACCTCACTGGGCATTATCGGGCCCTCCTTGCCAGGATCCTTAAAGCTTTATGATGTATGCGAAAACATGGGTTTTTGCAGTGGTCCCAATTTTTTTTCAAAAAACAAATCTTATTGATTTTCATTATCAAACAACAAGCAGTCATGTCAGAAACATTAATCTCCCCTTCATGTACTTGTCAAAGATGGTGCACCACCCCTTTTGGCACATTTGGACTACTAGATGCTGGATTCCTGTACCTGATTCTGCCATGGGCTCTGCTAACCCGGCCCAGGGCCAGTGCTCTTTTTACATCGTAAATGGTAATAAGATGTCATTACAATTGGTACTGACAAACTGTCTGTAAATCCCAAGTATATGGTAGGGCATGTAGATTTAGAGGCCCAGTGGATTTAATGCACTTCAGTGTGAACTGCTGTGGTGCCTGTTGACATTTTAAAGGCGGCACTGCTTTGTATGCTGCTTTCAAACAAAACTATGTCCACTTTCAACGTTGAAATTAAAAGTACTTGCAAAGTCTTAAACTACCTTATTCTAAGAAAGGAGTCACCCCTAAGCTCTAACCTAGGGGATGCAAGGGTAGGGTACATTGAAGTAAAAAGAAATGACATTATAAAAGATGTATAAGCCTTGGTGGTGGAAAAACTGCCAATTTTGTTTTCCCCATCATAGATTGCTAGCTCCAAAGGGTATTATTGGGAAGGCTTTACTTAACTATAAAAAAGCTTGATTTTTGACAGTAGTGAGCTAGAAATGTACTTCAAAGTGTTACAGTAATAGTTACAATAAATCCAAAAAATTGCCATGGTTAGATGTATTATAATTGTTACAGGAAAGTAGTTTTAGAACTGCTTTCCTAAAGGTACCTAAAATCAGTCCTGTAGCAGCCTCTTCTGAAAAGCAATCTTTTGACAAGCTGGGCTGAGCTGCTCTAATGAGGAGTGCAGTGGCCTGGACTGAAACAAAGGAGCCATCTGGTGGGAGGAGATCTGCAGAAGCAGAGGCAAGTACGGGAAGGGGGTTGGTTAGCCAAATTGCTTTTCAAAATGGGAAAGACAGGGCAGGAACCAGGGCCACCACCAGTCAGATGGGGGTCCCTTTCATTGAAATAGGATAGGGGCTAGAAGGGGATTGTTGGAAAATATTAGAGACACATGTGGGGTGGGTTAGGCAGACTTAAACCCTCCAGGAGAGATTTTCTTAATTTTGATTTTAGTGTAACAGTGCTTTCTGTGACAAGAAGAGGCTACTCTTCCAAGGACGTTGTCATCACAGAGGGTGTTATCCTGCACCCCATTGATCAGGGGTACCCCCCTACTTGCCAGTGCAGAAACCTGGATAAATATGGGAGAGATGCCCAACAATTCAGATTCCTGTTTGGAAATATCAAGAGTAGAAAGGCTGCCCTTCTGAATCCTTGGTCGACACCATAAGAGGAGTGCACTCATAAGGACTGCACCTGCTGCACATTTTGGGATTCACAAAAGAGAACTTTGCCTGGCTTCCAAAGGATTAAAGAGTGAGCTCCCCGAAAGCAACAGGTACAAAAGAGCATCAAGAATTCACTTGCATCAACTACATCGAGACATGCCCAGCTGACCAGCTTCACCTGAACCTTAAAAGATGTGACCAGGTGTATTGTGGGAACTATAGTCCCAAAACTCCAAGAGGCATATCAGAGCTTCTGGACCCTTGGCTGGTGTTTTGGACCTTCGAAGACCCAAATAAACATTTGGAGAAGAAGGACTGCAGTGCTGGACCCTTGGACTGGACAAGAGAGGATGGCATTTGTCATTGTCCTTGATCATCAACATGTAGAAAAGTGCTGGAAGACCTACCTGCAAAGTCAACAACAAAGACAACTCCAGTTGATTGGCTTCACTTTGATTTTACTTGGATTGACCATGTGCATTGTGGGAGTTGTATTCCCAGAACTCAAGAGGCAAACCAGAGGTTCTGAACCCTTGGCTGGAGCTGTGGACCACTTTTCTGTATCAAGAAACACTTCTCGAAGTAAATGTAAAATTGTTACTTTGTGGGTGGCTTGAACTCTTGGCGTTGTCCTGGTCTAGCATGACCTTTTTTTACCCTTTGAACACTATTTGCTTCTAAGCGCTAGTTTTACTTTTAAACCTACAATAAATCTCTTGTTCACTACATTGGATTTTGTCATTTTAAAGATAAAAATTTGTCCTATTTGCATAAAAGTTGTGTTGGATTTTCATTGTGTGTTGTGTCTTACTTAGTTACTGTTTGGCTATATAAAATGCTTTACACACTTGCCTCTTAAGTTAAGCCTGACAGCTTGTGAGCCAAGCTATCAAGGGTTAAGCAAGGGTTAATTTGTTGAGACTAGACTGGCCCTTATTTCTGATTGTGGTGTTGTTACTAACTGTAGGTACCTACCTGCACCAACTAATATCCCACCGTTCAACATGTGGAGTTTGCCAAACTTTGTTTTCAGCATGTGGTCTTGTTCCGCATATATTATTTTTGTATGTAATTTCTCGAATCCTGGGTGACCGGCCCACAGGGCACCCAGGTGCAGGTAGGGATGGTGAGAGTAGCACGGGTTGCCCAATCCTTGGTTTCTGTGCCAACTCTTTACTCCAGCGCACCTCACATGAAGGGTACCGGAGCACTTCTGCTGCTCCTGCTGGGGGGAGCAACTTATCTTCTTCTCCCTCTGCTTAATGTTGCAGGCCCTCAACCTGCTAGACACAGAGATGGAGGAGAAGGCCCTCATCACTCCTGGGTCTCAGGCCACCCAGGGTACAGAAGGAAGAGCGTGATGGTGCTCCAACTGCTGATCTTCTCTGTCTCATAGGATGGGGTTCCCAGGATGAAAATACTTGTGTTGGGTCCCAGGTGATGGAACCAAAAGGGGCTCTGATGGTCGGCCCCTACACACTCCCTTCCTCTCAAACAATTAAATAAATAAAGACGCGCCTACCCCCGGACCCTCATCAACCACGGTGGTATAATCTCTAAATTAAGATGTAGCATCACACATTCTGTTTTCTGTTTTTCAAGGGCAAATCTTTGAGGATGAACAACGTGGGCCTCGTTGAGTCCATTTTCTCCATCCTGAGCACATTTTGCTCCTGGAGGAGAGCTCTAGCCACCAGGTGGATTTTCATCAGGCCTCTAAAGGGGCACATTTTGCAGGGAGCAGGAATTTGTGTCTTTAAATTAGAATGAAATGTAGGATATTTTAAACTGTGATTTGTACTTGTACACTTTTATGAATTGTTATTTCAATTCGAATAAAGTTCATTTTGACTTTGACTTTTGTGTCTCTGTGTTCAAGCCGTCTCCTCTGCCTGGCTGCTGATGCTCCTCTCCTGCTGGTGGGTGCGTCTTATGCAGCCACTCTGCTATCAACCAGCAAAACACCCTCCTGCCCTCACTCCCTAGACCTGAGAGACTCCTGACCATTTTGCAGAGCACCTATGGTGAGGTAGTGGAGTCCAGGTCTTTCATCCAACTGATCCTCAGGGGGCATAAGGGAGCTAGCGCCAATGGCACAAGAGAGACCATCCTATTCCTGATGGTCAGCAGGTGCCAAAATCCTTAATCCACATTTGCAGAGCATTAGGTGGCTTTTCTTTAAAGCTGGGCATCCTTTCTGCCAGTGTCACCTCCCATGTACAGGGTCTCAACTGTTTTTCCCAGCGTTTTTTAAGTAGGGACTATGTAGTGTCTTGCAGTATTTGACCCCTTTGGTTCCTAACGGACACCGTAGAGCTGTGACGTAGATATCAGAAAGTGTCATAAAAGCTTGTTTTAGAATGTTGCATTCACAATACTAAGCTCTGTGTGTGGCATGGTTATTGGCGGGTACCCAGGCTGGGAAGATGCTACATGGTGAAAACATTTAGAGTCCAAGAACCCATGGCCAACCCAGCAATGTCACATCATCACTCCACGCCCATCCCAACCCTCCCCCAGAGCATTCAGGGATGATCCAACATGGTGTCACATTTTCCCCAGCCTGGGAGCATGCTAATAAATATGGTACACACGGTGCTCTGCAAAAGACATCTTTATTCCACAACATACAATCACACACTCTATTCTCATTATTTCATAACTATTAATAACCACACCTTAACACCTCCCAGCAAAGTATGTAATCCCTCTGTTGAGTTGGCACAGAACCACAAAAGTCCTAGTGCACATAGTCTCATGAAACTACATATACCCCAGTGTTAAATAAAAATTATAAACAACAGTCACATCATAGTTCTTCAATAAGTCATAGAGGTGCTCATACTAGTCAGCCAGATCGAGTGGTATGAGATAGATGTGATGCCCTCTGATTGTGCACCAATTGCACAGGTTCATGCTTGATCTGGGCTGTTAGGTGAGTTTGCCTCATTAATGATTTCAGGGGCAAAAGGACATCAAGATAGGTGTTAAAGTGTGACGAGTCAGTTGACTTTCTGGGATGATGCATCATCAACATGTGTCCTTTGCATATCACAACCCTCTGAGGATTGACAGCAAACTGTCCCCTTTCATTTCTGCTTGACCAGGAACCAGTCACTTTCATCAAAGACTGCTTTCAGAGCTCATTGACGACTATCAGCATATGTTTTCATTTTATACTTTGTGAGAGGTGTCTGTGACACAAATCTTATAAGCATTCATGAACCAGTCTGCTGCCCACTGTGGCAGTTTGGTTCCGATAGCTGTTCCAAATAGCAATGTAGCAGGACTCTGACCAGTTGTGGAGTGAGGAGTTGAACCATAAGCATAGAAGGCTTGACACAGGGCCTGATTTAACCTTCATTGATTGCCTTTTGATGGTACACCATTGGCTTGGGGCCCCAGAGGTGTACTCTTCTGATTCTTGCATTAAGTCTGACTAGAAATTCCTTGAATTATTTGCTACTGGACAGTGGAACATTGTCAGATTCCATAATAGCATGGATACCCCATGCTGCAAAGATGTCATCCAGCTGCTCGATGACCTTGTAATGTTTCAAAACGAGAGGAAGAGAGTGGAACCTTCCTAACTCATAGCACCTAACCCAAATCACTCCCAATTGTAAGTTGCCCCCAATAGTTTGTATGGGCGAGGTGTGTGCACACTGGCTGACACCCACTGTCACAGTGCTAGTTCATCAAAGAATTTAAGTAATCCATACATAAAAGCAAAGGTGCACAACACAATTCTTGAACTACAATTCTAATAATCACAAACGTAGATTTTCTTGGTTGTGATTTACTTTATTCCAAAAGGTGTACAGTCAAAACACGGGGTTTTGCAGCCGACGCGTTTTGTCCACTAGGGACTTCTTCAGGGCGAATTCTTTAGATCATGAAATGTCGTCGTACTAGATAGATAATTTCTTTATGATGCAGATGTCTCAAGAGGCTTCTTAATTGATAGTGCTGAGATGTCTGAAGAGCACGAGACAAATTCACATAAGAATTTGTAAAGATAGGGCAAGAGCCCTTAGATATCCGATAAGGGTTATATTTTCCCAACACACAAGTCTCGTGTTGTGAGCAAAGATAGTTGAAAAAATAATAATCGACTTCAGATATTTGACACAACGTCTGGGGTCAGTCCTTTGTAACTCCTATATAGTGATAAACTCAGAGAGAGGTGGTCCAATAATCGATAGTTCTAGTGTGACTGACTCTTGACAAAGTCTTAAGCTTCTCACACCACCAATCTTTGTACCACAACGCGCGAGAACGGCTTCCTTCCCGGATGAGGGCACCTTGTAATGTGTTGTTGAGGATAACTCCTGTATTACTACCAAGAGATGAAGTCCATTTCCGAAGGGCCCAAAAAAATCAACTGCCACTTTTTCCAGAAAAGTGCAGGAAGGTCAGACATTTTTACTGGATGCTGCATCACTTTGGGGAAAGGTAGTTGCAAAGATGGCGCTCTTTTAGGTCCCTCTCAACGGGGAACATCCTTTACAATGCAACTTTTACAACGAAGTACCTTTACGACGCAACCATTACAATGCAACTTTTACAACGACTTGCGCTGGGGGGCGCTCTAGGATAGGGAATAGTTTCCAACACCTTCCCTACTATCCACAGGGACTGGAGTTGGAATAGTAAATTAAACTATTCACTATCCAGCGCCCCCCAACGCAAGTCGTTGTAACGACTTTCGTTGTAAAACTTGCGTCGTAAAGGCATGCGTTGTAATAGCATGCGTTGTAACGTCATACATCTCCTCTCAACTCCTTTATCTAGGCGCGGGAACCACACTCAGGCTATTAAGGCCTCTTTTGGTAGCTACAATGCCACACTGTCCTTCATGGGTTAGTTCAATGACTTGCTGTCTTAGGGTCTCAGATATGATGATACCCGAGCCTCTCAATACAATGCCTTCCATGTTAACGGACAGTTTATCCTGTATATTTTTTAATTTTTGTAATTCAATTTTGTCAGCAATCATTTGGGAACTCTTCTTCCACGACTGAGTTGAAATGATGTCTTTGACGATAAGCATGTTGTTGTCAGCATTAGTAGCAGCAATAATCTGTTAAACATATAGGGCAGCTGGACTTCACAATAAAGTTGATGTACTCCTCCATCGTTTTGGATGTCCAACTGTGATGATGGAATGGTACTCGTGAAAACTATTCAGCAGGGTTCTGACATTTACCTGGCTTGTGTACAATTGCACAGTCATACTCTTGCAGTTGAAACCCTCACCTCTCAGTTTGAAGGGGCATCTTGGATTTTGGGTTTCCAAAAATTAGTGAGCAATGCTTGGCGTTCTGTAATGATATTGAAATGTTGTCTGTATAGAAACACATGAAAATGTTTGCAGACCCACACTAAAGCCAGACTCTTCTTATTTAGCTGAGAATAGGCATGTTTTGGGTTAGACAGGCATTGACTGGCATAGGCCACAGTGTATCCCTGAGCATTCAGATGACCTTTATGTTGAGCAAGGATTGTGCCTAGCCCCACCAGGCTCACATCGACTGTGATCTCAGTATGTAGCTTGGGGTCGAAATTGGCCAGCTCGGTTGCATTCTCAATCGCATGCCTTATTCTTTTGAAACTTTGATTACATTCAGCAGATCACTGGAAAGTGTCATTTTATCTTTTCAAGTCTCTCAATGGGGCACTCACAGTAGCAAAGGCATAAATGTATCTTGAGCAATAACTGCCCATGCCTAAGAAGGATCGCAGCATGGTGACATCTTGTGGAATGGCCAGTAGCTGAGAGTTCTTGCACTTTATCCGGGTCAGGAATCATTCCTCCATTCTGGCCAGTGAGTTCTTGCACTGTTTCCGGGTCAGGAATCATTCCTCCCTCAGAGAATATGTGCCGAAAGAACTTAACTTTTGTCTTGTGAAACTCACACTTTGCTGCATTCAAAGTGAGACCTTCATTTGAACGTAGCTGGTAGACTTGTGTAAGACCCTTGTCTCACTCCAGATATGCTACTAGATCCTCCCGAGTGTCAGTGCTTTGGAAAAGGGACTGGCTCCCTCCTCTCTGCCCCTCGCCATAAACAAACCAGGTTAGGGAAGCATCAGCCTCCCCCACCGACAATTGAGACCGGGTTTCTTATAAATGCGTGGTCCCTAGTTAAAAACAACTTCGCTTTCAGGGATTTTATCTCAGACAGAACCCCCGCTTGGTCATTTATCACTGAGATCTGGGCCTCCAAGTTCTCAGAGCCGGAGCTCCTGAATGCTATCCCTGAGGGCTACTCACTGGCCAGAATGGATAGAGAGAGACGGAGGGGTGGTGGGCTGGGAATTCTACACAGAACCTCCATAAAATGTCGCATCGAGCATCTGCCTTCTGACTCCTTCCAGGCCATGTATTTTGTCCTTAACCCTGCTCCCACGGTTTCCTTTGTGGGCATCCTGATCTACAGGCCTCCAGGGCCCAGGTCTGCCTTCAGCCTAGACCTGCTAAAAGTGCTTGAACCCTACATGGATAGACCGAACCTGACTATTCTGGGAGACTTTAACTTTCATTTGGAGAATGACACTTCCGCAGACTCTATCCATCTGTTGCATTCTATGGCCTCCTGTGGGCTTACACAAATAGTGACAGGGCCTACCCACTCTGCCGGGCACACGTTGGATGGTGTCTTTTCCAACGACCCCAGAATAAGGATAGGGACCCCCTTTCCTCTGTCCTGGTCAGACCATATGGCTGTCCCTTTTGACTTCACACCCCTTTATCCCTCTGCTGCGTCTGTAGACCCTAGCAGATGGGAATTAAAAAGAAATTACCGGGGGATAAATAATGATTCCCTAGCCCCATTAATGTCCAGCTCTATGCCCATTTCATCTAGGGGCTCCGACTCTGCTGCTCTTGACCTCCATAATGCCATCTTGAAGGCCGTTGACACTCTGGCCTCGCTTAAGCAGCATTATTCCGCAAGGAAATGCCCTACAGCACCCTGGTACTCTGATTCCCTGAGGTTGCTTAGGCAGGGCTGCAGGAAGCAGGAGAGGCTTTGGAGACTTCACCTCAACCCTCATGAAAAAGATAAACACAAGAGCCTTCTCAAGGAGTATAAAGCTGCGGTGCTGGTGGAAAAGAAATCCCACTTCACCAAAGTAACTACCTCCCTTAGTTCTCCTAGGGAACTATTCAAAATTGTAGATTCCCTGTGTGCCCTTCAATCTCCTGACCCTATTGTTGCCTCACAGGATCTCTGTGACCAAGTTTCCACCTTTTTTCATGTCAAAATCATGGACTTTTACTCGGGTCTTGAAGCTCTCAACCGAGACCTAGGGCCCCGCCCGACCCAGCAGCATCTCCCTTAAATATGATTCCTGCTAGATCTCAGGGTGGTTATTTTACCAACTTCCCCCTGTTAACCTCTGAGCAACTGAATTTGCACCTGGATGCCCTCAAATCGGGATCTCCTCTTGACCCCTGGCCTCTCAGGATTCTTAAGGAGTGCAGGGACGTCTTACTCCCGCCCCTCCTGGAGGTCATCAATCTGGCTGTCCATGAGGGTGTCTACCCGAAGCCATGGAAATTGGCTATTGTTAAGCCCCTCCTTAAGAAGCCCACACTAGACCCAGGGACCCTAAAAAACTTTTGCCCTATTTCCCTGCTCCCTGCCCCTGCCAAAATGTTAGAAGACCATCTAAACACCCATCTGAGCGCCTTTTTAGAGCACTCCAGCCTTCTTGACCCGTCCCTACACGGATTTCGGAAAACACATAGCACCGAGTCTGCCCTGACAGTTGTCACTAATAACATACGCGCTAAGGTCGACAGTGGTCAGGCTACTTTGCTGGTCCTGCTAATTGAATGAATTGAATTGAAATTGCACTTGTATAGCGCGTATCTACCCGGAGGCCTCGTAGCGCTTCAAGCTGATTACTGGTGCAAGCTCCGGGGGATCAACACAACTTTACAAACAGGTGAGTTTTTAAAGCTTTTCTAAAGGAAAGATGATTGTTGATTTCTCGAAGGGAGAGGGGAAGGGAATTCCAGAGCCCGGCCGCAGTATGGGAAAATGAGCGGCCGCCCCAGCGGGCCTTGTTAATTTTGGTGGCAGTTACCAGTTGCAAAGAGCTGGAACGTAAGGCTCTGGAGGGAGCATAAGGGGTAGCTATGGTGTGGAGAATTGCTGGGCCGGTGCGGTGAAAGGATTTGTGCGTAATACACATGGCCTTGAACTGAATTCTGGCTGTTACGGGGAGCCAATGAAGCTCCTTCAGAGCTTTCTTAGCTGACTGCCAACGGGGGATATTGTAAAGTAGGCGGGCAGCGCAGTTCTGTGTGACCTGAAGTCTACGGGTCACAGCTGCTGGGGCTCCCATGTACAGGGCATTCCCATAATCCAGGCGGGAGAGGATCAGGGCCTGGACCATGATCCTCCTGGCCTGGAATGGGAGCAGGGGTAGCACCTTGCGGAGCATCTTCATCATTCCGATGCAGGTGGAAGCAGTTTTTGTGGCCTGTACTGAGAAATCAAGTGCTTTATCCAGCCAGACTCCCAGGCTCTTAATCTGGGGTTTGGGAGGAGGGGGCGGGCCCAGAGATGGGGGCCAGATGGAAGCTAGGGCAGATGGAGAGGGGTTGCCCAGCAGCATTATATCTGTTTTCTCCCCATTCAGTTTGAGAAATGAGGATTGCATCCATCTGGCAACAGCCTCTAGACAAGGGCCTAAGGTGGAGGAGGATCCCGCGGAGTGGTCCAATGAGACCACCAGTTGGGTGTCATCTGCGTAGGTGACAATACGCACACCGAAAGGGTGGACTATCCTCTCCAAGGGCTCCATATAAGCATTGAAAAGGGTAGGGCTCAGGGAGGAACCCTGAGGTACTCCACAACTGAGAGGATGTTTTGGGGAGACAGACTCGCCCTCAAACACCTGGAAGAATCTGCCATCCAGGAATGAGGCAAGCCATTTCAGGGCCGCGCCCGACACGCCCAAACCACTCAACCGATGGAGAAGAGTAGAGTGGTTGACCGTGTCGAACGCGGCACTGAGGTCGAGTAGAATGATGGCGGCCTTCCCTCCCTGGTCCAGCACAGTTCTAGCTTCTTCCGTCACCGCCAGAAGAGCGGTTTCGGTGCCGTGTTGTGGACGGAACCCTGTTTGAGAGGAACGGAGCAGACAGTTGGATTCAAGAAAGTCCACTAAGATGTTATTAACGTGCCTCTCAAGTAGCTTGCTCATCCATGGAAGTAAAGAGATGGGACGATAGTTGGCTAAGTTGTTCTGGTCCAACATAGGCTTTTTCAGCAAAGCTTTTACCATTGCACACTTCCATGGGGGCGGGACGGTGTTGGAGGCGATGGAGGCATTGAGGACGTCTAGGATGACTGGGCGAATAACGTCTAAGACCTTGGTAAGCACGTGAGGGGGAGCATGGTCATTAGGGGATCCCGAAGTGATTTTAGGGATCAGTTTATCTAATGATACCAAATCAAGTAGTGGAAGTGTTTCGAGTGTGCAGGGGGTGGGGGCAACAGGGACAGAAAGGGGAATGGATTTATTGTTGTCATCACCAGTGATGAATGAAGAATAAATTGCCTGGATTTTCTGGGAGAAAAAGGTAGCAAGATTATTGCACCTGGTTTGTGCGCCGTCAGATGATGGTCGCTAGGATGGTGGAGATATTAAAGATTTAGCAATTTTAAAAATCTCCTTGGGCGCATTAGCCGCCATGTTAATTTTCACATTATAGAAACGGGGTAACTAGACATAATATCGACTCCACAATATCGAATGGAGAAAATATCGAGTTAAAAATATCGACAATACAAAAATATCGATAACAAAAATATTGTTGGTAAAAATATCGTTTAAAATAATGATGAAAAATATCGAGTACAAAAATATCGACTCAAAAAAATCGACAAGACAAAATATCGATATATAGTGGAAGTAAAAAATATCGATAATATGTAGAACATTTTTTAACATTTTTTTTTTTATTAATAGCAATACAAATTGTAGTTTATGTTTAGGAGCGGGATGTTGGGTTAATAGGGGATAAGGGTGGGGAGTAATTTAAAATAATTAATTAATTAATATATGTTTGTAAATTAATTTTATTATTAATTAATTGGTAAATAATTATCATTAATGAGTTAATTAATTAACTTATTAATTAGTTAATTAATAAATATAATTTTGTACATATTTTTAATTAGTAATTACTTGTTAATTAATTAATATTAATTAGTTAATTAATTAACTAATTAATATTAATTAGTTAATTAATTATTATAATTTTGGACATATTTTTTAGTAGTAAGTAATTGGTAATTAATTAATAATAATTAGGTAATTAATTAACTAATTAATACTAATTCGTTAATTAATTTAGATAATTCTGTACATATTTTTTATTAGTAAGTAATTGGTAATTAATTAATATTAATAAGTTAATTTAATTAATTAGAGTTTTTTTTATATATGTTATATTTTGTTATTGTACATTAATTATTTTGGAAAAATACTAATAATTATAACATTAAATTAATTACAGGTATTGTGCTAATAGATTAATTTTATTTTTAATGTTATAAATTGTAGTTAATGTTTAGGAGCGGGATGTTGGGTTAATAGGGGATAAGGGTGGGGAGTAATTTAAAATAAATATTTAAATAATATATGTTTGTAATTTTAATTTTTTAATAATTGGTAAATAATTAATATAAATTAGTTAATTAATTAATATCATTTTGTACATATGTTTTATTAGTAATTAATTGGTAATTAATTAATATTAATTTGTTATTTATATTAATTAGAGTCTTTTTTCTATTTTTTATTTTTAGTTATAGTTAATTAATTAATTAGGAAAAATTCATATTATTATTACAATAAATTAATTACAGCTAATGTGCTAATATATTAACTTCTTTGTTATTGTAAATTAATAATTAATTGGTAATTAAATAATATTAATAATTTATTGGTAAAGGAGTATTTGTAGGGTTCAGGGTCAGTTTTGGGTTTTTGGATAAAGGGGTATTTTTAAAGGGTTCAGGGTCAGTTTTAAGTTCTTGGGTTAAGGCTTTTTTTTAGGGTTCAGGGTCAGTTTTCAGTTCTTGGGTAAAGGGGTATTTTTAGGGTTCAGGGTCAGTTTTCAGTTCTTGGGTAAAGGGATATTTTTTGGGTTCAGGGTCAGTTTTCAGTTTTTGGTTAAAGGGGTATTTTTAGGGTTCAGGGTCAGTTTTGGGTTTTTGGATGAAGGGGTATTTTTAAAGGGTTCAGGGTCAGTTTTAAGTTCTTGGGTTAAGGGTTTTTTTGAGGGTTCAGGGTCAGTTTTCAGTTCTTGGGTAAAGGGGTATTTTTTGGGTTCAGGGTCAGTTTTTAGTTTTTGGTTAAAGGGGTATTTTTAGGGTTCAGGGTCAGTTTTGGGTTTTTGGGTCAAGGGGTATTTTTTAGGGTTCTGGGTCACTTTTAAGTTCTTGGGTTAAGGTTTTTTTTTAGGGTTCAGGGTCAGTTTTCAGTTCTTGGGTAAAGGGGTATTTTTTGGGTGCAGGGTCAGTTTTTAGTTTTTGGTTAAAGGGGTATTTTTAGGGTTCAGGGTCAGTTTTGGGGTTTTGGGTCAAGGGGTATTTTTTAGGGTTCTGGGTCAGTTTTCAGTTCTTGGGTTAAGGGTTTTTTTTAGGGTTCAGGGTCAGTTTTCAGTTCTTGGGTAAAGGGGTATTTTTAGGGTTCAGGGTTACTTTTGTGTATATAAAGTGTGCTAAAAAATATTAAAAATATTACAAATATTTGAAAAAAACGTAGTGACAAAAAGTTAAACATTTTTATGCTAATAAAATATTTTTGTACTACTCAGCTAAAAATATAATAAAAATATATGTAAATAAAATTATTAAAAATTTCTAATTTTTTTAAAAAATTTGTTAAACAGTAACATTATACTAAAGTAGCTATTCTAATTTATACATGGTCAGTGTCCAGCACCTTCCCTGATATTAGCTACACTGGAGTTGGAATAGTAATATAATTGTTTTCTGAATCCAGCACCTTCCATGATATTAGCTTGACTGGAGTAGGAATAGTAAATAATTATTGGTCAATGTCCAGCACCATACATTATATTAGCTAGACTGGAGTATTAATAGTAAATATTAATTGATCAGTGTCCAGCACATTTGCATATAATTGTACATTACCATGTTATTATATTACAAAACAATGCAAAATGGATGTTTTCACAAAACTTTATTACAATTTTTAAATTTTTTAATGTGTACTACAATACAATCACAATCACAAAGAACATACATTTTTGGGGAAATGTAGTATTTGCAGATTAACACATTAACATTTATGTACATGTTGTAATTTTTCACAAACATATATTTAACAAATTTTTTTCTGTAAATAAAAATATTTATCATCATTAACTTTGAGTAACAAGTATTTATATTGAAATAAATAAACAACCAGTTTTTTTCTGCTTCTTCCTTTTATATTTAATAATGTTAATATTATATATTAATATTATTAAATATTTAATTTAAACACTTACATTTTTATAAAGTAACATGACAATTATTATATTTGCTCAAGATATGAAAATACAAATTAAGACATTTTTTGGCACATATTTCAGACAATGTTGTTTTTAAATCAAAAATATAAATATATTATGTTGTTAACTTTGTAACTGTAAAGGGGAATAATATGTTTAATAATAATATCTGGTATTGGCAAAAGATTATTTATGCAATTATATACTTTTATAATACTTAGAAATTATTATAAAACATTTTTTAATAATTAATAAAAATAATAACAAATATATTTATTATTATTATTATTAATTATTAAACTTAAACATTTATCTCTTCTTTTCAGAAAAACATACATTCAGAGAAATAAAAATACATTATTTCAGGGTATTATTTATATACTAAATGGTTATAATTTTTTTATTAATAACAATAAATAAGTTATATTATTTATTATTATTAATTATTAACATAAACAATTATAATGTTTAGTTATAAACAAACACAAACTTATTCCTATAAATGTACACAATAAGAAATTATTTACATATATCATTTCAAGTGTTACATTATTTTTTAATATTATTAATATATAATAATTACTATATATTATTTAATATTAAATACATTTATAGTTTTTAAACTGTTTAAATTTTAATGAGTCTAGTGTATTAATTTGTTAAAATAACAATGTGTATGTATTATATTTTTATACTATAACATTGTATTTTCTATAATACCTTTTCAAAAATGGTTTAAGGGGACTACTTTTTTACCGCGTAAGGTTATTGCGCTTCATTCAGGACTGCAGAAGCTCGCGGTTGGGAGTTGCTTCGTGTGGAGAGAGGTAAGGTTAATTTTACATACAATTTATAACTGAGTGGTAATGTTTGAGGGTATATTCGAACTGTGTAGTGTTTTTGTGTGTATGTATGAATTGTTTATGTAGCTTTTAGGTGAAATGTCGTCGTTATAGATGCGTTGTGTATGATTTAGTTCTAGTGTTATTTTAAGTGTTAGGAAATGTCTTCTTACATGGTTAATGTTAATTGTGAGTGTATTTACAAATGTTATGGGCTATTTGTGGGTGGGTTTCGTTATGTATGTTTTTTTACAGGTTCCGGTTCCTCGCATGAAAGGAAGCGTGTTTTTTTCCTGAGATACTAATGTATGACTTATTATGGTTATATTTTGACGTGTATCTCCTATATTTCGTGTTTACCAGGAGCGGATTTTAATTTTTTTAACCTTTTTTCGGGTTTTTGGAGGGTTTCGTATTGGATTGATACATTGATATGCGTGACCGTTTTTTAAAAGTTGTGTGTATATCACTTTAAATACTAAAGTGTCCACACTACTGTTTTCGGGATTTCCTGGAGCGTTTATTTCATTTTTACATAATTTTCGGGTTTTTGATGGTTTCCCATATTGGAATTATCCTACATTGCAATGGATTGTATGGATTGTATTTTGCTTCATTACGTCTTTTTCATCTACAAAAATTGTAAGTATTTAAAGTACTTTTTTTATTGGGTGGGAAATGTTGTAATGTGTATGTGTGATGTAATTATAAATATTGCATATTTGTTCAGAAATAATGTCCAAATTTTTGATAAGTTTGTTAAACAAATATGTATTATTTATAATTATTAAAAAAAATATGATTTTTTATGTACCATTATTGTAAGAAGACATTAGTATCTTTTGTAGACATTTTTATAGTAGGCTTTTAGCTATTATTGACAGGTATTCGAATCCTCTAGTTGTAGGATATAGTGTGACTTGACTTTGCAGTAGTCGGAACATTTGTTTAGTTTGTTTTGTTAGTTTTGGACCAATTTGGGTCACAGATTGTTCCATTCTAAGTTCTTGATAGCTTTGTTCTTTTTTCAAAGCTTCTAGTAGGTTATGGAATGTGGGTCTGGCTTTGCTTGTGGTAGCTTGGAAAGCATTATGCCACCCTTCTACACTGTTGTTTGTTTTAGCCTCTTGGTTTAAAGTACTAAGATAGACATTCCACCAAGGGATTTGGAATTTGGGTTGGCGTCGATGTCCAGATCTGTGCAACCTTCCCACCCAAGTATCTTCGAAATAGTCCAGTAATGGGGTTAGTTTTTCTTCATTCCTCTTGTAATATGTGCTGTCAATTAATAAATTGTAGTGTTCCGCTACATCGGTAACAGGAACGTAGGCCAGTGCTATCTGTTGAGTATAGAATACTTAAAGTTGATTTCTGGAGATGTCTCCATATGCTCTGATTGAAATGATAGTAGCAACCCTGGATTGCTGTGTGGGGAAATGTTCTCAAAATACTATTAATCATAGCTAATTCGAAATCAATAATTATTTCTTCTGGAAAATAATTATTGATTTCATTTTTGAGAACATTTAATATTTCTGTGTAAGTGTTTTGCTGTTTGTTTGGTAGCAAACAGTAAATGAAAGGGATGTTATAGTTATGGTATAAACCGTGGATGGAATATAGTTGATAAAAAAGGTTTTGGACATGGTTTAAATGTTCCATCCATCATCCATTGGGGACACTGTTGGAGTTTTCTTAAATTACTTGCAGTTGCAAACATTATGATTCTGTTTGTACTACTTTCAATGTCAAAAAGGATACATTTGTCTTTCTTGTGTGTGATGGACATTTCTGGTGAAATAATAATTTCCTCAAAAGTAGTAGGGTTGGGTGGGGTTGTGGAAGTGTGTCTTTTAGTGTATGCAATTGTGCGTTTTAGGGAGTCAATAGAGGGTAGTTGACCGGAAGCATGGGCTGGGACTTTTAACAGTTCTTCCTTAAGGATTTGTGTTGTTGGTTTATCACTTTGTGTGCTAGCAGTTTTTATACTTTCTAAAGCATCTCTTATTTCAATTTCTGTGACATTGGGGGGATGATTGTGTTCCCTGGTAAATAACACATTAGTTTCCTCAGTAGTAGCCCTTCCATAACATTTGTTTGAGTAATATTTTGTACATTTCCAGAAAACTTTTCTACCACTTTGTCTTTCCTGATTATAAACATAACCCATATAACATAACAGTAATTTATTTTTCTGTGACATAACAAATTCTGCACCTTCTGTCATTTTGTTTTACTTGTTCTAGGAAAGAGTAGAAAGAAACAAAATCAAAAAACATATATTTCACTTTGTGGTGCTAACATAATTAATGATGTATTTATACTTACAGTTACTAAAAGTAGTAATCACAAATGCAGAACTGTATTTTGAAGGATTTTCTTGTATGTATTTCTTTATTTACTGTTGGTATGAAAATATAGAAATGCTAAGTTAATGTTTACACATAACAAACGTTTTTCCTAGGAAAAAGCAGTTTTTAATTTTGCTTAGTACTACATTTGATGTGAACATTACATATACTTACTTGTTTAAATAGTTGACTTGTAGTATTTGGTGGAGTAGATCAAGGTAGTAAAGTTCAGATCTGTAGAGAAGATAGAATAAATAAATGTAAAATATTATTACAAATTTATGGAACTGTTGGGAAATTGGAAATATTTAAAAGTATACTAACTTCTAAATAAGTAGTTTTGTTTGCTGTAGGTAGAATAGATGTATGATGTATTCAGAATATCTGTAAGGAAAATATAAAATACATAACATGGTGTTAAGAACATAGTTTTCGTTTTTTTTGGAAGTTTTAGACCAATTACAAGTATACTTACATTTTTTACAAGGGTAGTCTTGTCTTTTGGTATAGTTGATGTTGGATGTTATTATTGGATCTGTAGGGAAGATGTAATATGCAAGATATGTTGTTTAGAAAATAGCATTTGTAATATTGGGGGTTTACTAACAAAAACATATATACTTACATGTTTAATTAATCTAGTTTAATACATTTGTAGTGTTGAAATAGGAAATTCTCGGAATATCTGTGAATAAAATGTTTAAAATAAAGAATGAATCTTGTGAAATAGTGTTTAAAAACAGCAGTTGTTGTATAACAGAGCATTAATATATACTTACTATCTGATTTTCCAGGTGAAGAAATAGGAGCATGTATTATGAATTTATTTGTAGTAGTTTCTATTAGAAATGTAGGAGGAGATAAAAATTAAATAAGTGCAAGAGTTAGGAGATATAAGTAAATTAGTACACTTTTAATTTAGATTTCTACATAATGCACTGTAACTTACTTGATTAATTAGCTAGTGAGCTGGATCTTTAAAGATGTTTGTTCAGGAACAAAATCTTCAGAGTGTTGGCATCTTCTTTCTATAGAGTTAGCAGCAGCAAATGGTATAATGCATGTATCCCTTTTATAGTATGTGTATTTTGTGTGCTTTGATTTGATTGGTTGTAGGATGAAAGGAAGGATTGTATAGGCTAGTTTGAATTTTTTTTGTTAATTGGTATGTTTGTTTATGTGAGAATGGTGGTATGTGGTCATTTCCGCATTAAAGCAAGTTAGTTGTTAAATAAAATAGATGTGTAAGTGGTAAAAAATAAGGAAAATGTTAGTTAAATGTAAAGAATATTTTCCACAAGATAGAACGCATTTAATAGAATGTATAGCAAATGTAGATAAATAGTAATGTTATAAAAGTAACAGGTATTATATGTAAAATGTTTTTTGTATAGAGCAATGACTTTTATAGACGATTAATATGGTATTTTAGACTTGAAAGGGTACAAAAAAGAACTCGTTTTTTTTTTGTAACGATATTTTAGTACTCTATATTTTAGTAGTCGATATTTTTGTAGTGTTAGGGGTAATTTCATGAACAACGATATATTTGTAGTCGATATTTAAGGCAATATTTATGTACTCGATATTGTAAATACTCGATATTTTTGAGTCGATATTTTAGTAGTTTGTGTAATAAGTATACAAAGTCGATATTTTTGTAGTCGATAATTTTTCAACGATATTTTTGGTAGTCGATAATGTGACCGTCGATAATATTTCAGTGATCCTAGAAACGGGATTGAGTGGCGGCAATTTCCCTCTAACACAGTTTGATGGTGGCTTTATAGTCGGCCTTCCTCTGTTGAGAGTGGTCTTGCCTCCACGCTCTCTCGAGTCTGCGGCATGATTGCTTCATGGTTCTGAGGGCGGGTGTGTACCACGGGGCAACTTTGGATCTAATTATTGATTTTAGGGGAGTGCGGGGAAGAACCTGATCGAGGGTACTGGAGATCCAGGTGTCAAAATTAGTCGTGGCAGCACTGGGGTTAGTGGACCTCTGTGGCGGATGTTCGATAAGAGCGCGTTCCCACTCAGGGAGCGGTAGGAAGGACCATTTCCTTCCCCAGTGCTTATTAGGCTTATGAGTGGTAAGAGGGGGGTTCATAGACCAGGTAAAGGGTATTAAACAATGGTCTGTCCATGGAAGGGGAATGGGAGTCTCCACTTTTAAATTATCCAGGTTGCTGTAAATGTGGTCCAGAAGGTGACCCCTATTGTGAGTTGCAAGAAAACCCTTTTGGCAAAGGTCAATGGCCTGAAGGTTCAGCCTAAGGTTGTTGGCTGAACCTAACAGCCGCCTTTGACTCCCTGTCCCCTTCCATCTTGGCCATGCGCCTTAGGGAGATAGGGGTGGACCGGCGCTTAGCCTTTTATCATCTTTCTTGGTCCAGCGCGAACAGAGGGTCAAGCTTGGTGACAAGCCTGTGCAGTGTGGGGTTCCTCAGGGCTAGTCCCTGAGCCCCATGCTCTTCAATATTTACGTGACACCGTTGGCCAGGCTGGTCAGATCTTTTGGTCTGGAAGTCTTATCTTATGCTGACAACACCCAAATCATGGTTTCCATCTCTCAATCCATTAACACACTGCCCTAAATTTTAGAGCCTGCATGGAGGCAGTTGCGAATTGGATGGTGAGAAATTACCTCAAATTAAACGAGGATAAAACGGAGGTGCTCATCTTCGGAGGTAAGCAGGAGATCTGGTCTATGGACTGGTGGCCTCCTGTTCTCGGCGCTTGCCCCACGCCCTCTCAGTCAGCTCGGAACCTAGGTGTAATCTTTGACACCTCGCTCTCCTTCGACAGACAGGTCAGCAGGACTGCCTCAACTTGTTGTGGAGTCCTGCGAATCTTGAGGAAAATTGCACACTATCTGTCTTTCGAAGCCCGTAAAAAGGTCACGGTTGCCCTTATATCCTCTAGACTAGATTATTGCAATGTGTTATATCTAGGAATCAACAAGCAACTCGTTCAGCGCTTCCAAACAGTGCAAAACGCGGCCGCAAGGTTCGTTGTTGACGCGCCAAGGCACTCATCGGGCTCCTCCATTAGGAAAAATCTGTACTGGCTCCCCATGCAAGCCAGGATTGAGTTTAAGGCCCTCTGCCTCACCCATCGTGCCCTACATGGATCGGGGGCAGAAGACATCAGATCCCTGGTATCCCTCTATGTCCCTGGCAGGGCACTCCGCTCAACAAATAAAAATCATCTTGCTGTACCCAGAATCTTTAAGGCAAGGTGGGGCGGGAGGGCCTTTTTCTCCCTTGTTCCAAGAATTTGGAACTCCCTTCCAGCGGAGCTCAAGGATCAACCCTCCTTTCCCCTCTTTCGGAAGGCCTTGATGACCTGGCTTTTTAGGGAAGCCTACCTATAGCCGGCGCACCTCCTCCCCCTCACACATATCTATCCATCTGCAGCGCCTTGACGCCCACGGGCTAAGTTGCGCTATACAAAGCTCAAATCATTCATTCATTCATTCATGCTCTTTTTGCAATGTCCCAAATACCAGCATGTTATCACTGTTGTTAAAAGAAAGTGTAACAGATTGAATTATTTGATGTAAAACATCCAAGAATATTTCTACAGCCAACAACACTCTAAAACTCAAACTTTGGTATCTGAACAACCCAACATAGGTTAGAAAAAGTAGTTATGTACCTACAGTTCTCTTCCAGCTTGGGCGGATGTTTCAGGTCAAGATGGGAGAAGACGTTGCTCCATTCAGCTGCATGAACATGTCCACTATGTGTAGACCAAACGCCTCACTATCTCATTTGGTCTATTGGCCTGGTGCATAACAACACATATGTGCACTACACCTCCACTGTCCTTTTTTGGCACCGCCATTATGGGCGGGGCCAAGGGCATATAACTGGTGAAGCTCTCAATAATGTCACACTTCAACAGCATTTCCAGTTGTTTCTCAACAGCTTATTCCAAGTGAAAAGTGACTATGCAGTACCACTGGGCAATTGGGTGAATGCCCTCATTAGTATGAACTTGCACTTTCATTTTCTTAAGCCTTCCCAGGTCATGAAACAACAACGAGAAATGACTCACAATTTCAGATTGAGTATGGAGGTTATAGTTGAGGAATATCCGTCCCATGTCAGCAGCAGTGACAATACTGAGTAGATATGCACTGAATGTAGTTCCTTGTAGAATGTAAATTGACACTTCACTGACGTTTAATGTTGCATGGTTGCTATGAACCACCTTTTAGTCTGCATTGTTTTGGCACCAACCCACGTTTATAACTTTGTGTTTGTCAAGTCAAGGTATGGCACAGAAGACAGGCTGTCTATGATGTATGGTGTGGGGCAACCATTGTCCTTTTTGTAACCTCTGGGAAGTTTCTAAATGAATTCTGTTGTTTTATTTGTTGGTTTTTCTTTGTCCTTTTTGTCTTCAAGCAGCCAAACCTACATGTGCATGTTGTTCTTTAGTCAATAACATCATTGCACATCCATCTTCTTCACTGGTGGTTGAAAATGACGTTGAAGAGCCTTTGTAGGATGAACTTGATGACGTTCGACTTTGTCTGGTTTCTACTTGTCGTAACTGATGTTTCTTTTTGGCCTTGTTGGCGTAGCTAGAATGTTTCCCGAACCTTTTGTCATCCATTGTTTCTTCTCACTGTGATACAGTTGCTTTCTTTTTTGTCTTGTAAACTGTTATGAAATGGTATTCTTTCCCTCAGCCTTCACTTGTCTGTCCTATGGCTGGGAACTTACCATCAAGAAGTAACGAAAACCCACAACTGAGACACAGCAATTTCTTTTTTGGAGACATCAACTTGTATGCATCTCCCTTGTATTTGTGCTTACTTTTCATGACCAACGCTGATTCACTTTTCACTGTTTCAGCACCCATTGCACCAGCTTGTCAATTTGCACTTTCAATGGCCCTTGCAGCCATTAGTACTTTCTCCAAACTGAGCGTCTCTCTCAACATCTGTCTTCCGAATTAGTGTGACAGACAGTCATTTATGACTCTGAGGCATATGGCTTCTTCATCATTAAAATCATTAAAGTTGCAGTACTTGATAAGCATGTCAAGTGTCCCAACAAACTCATCCCTAGTTTCATAATCTCGGCCTTCAGTGAGTTTTCCGTTCTACCCATCTGGTTGCTTTTGTTGTCCTGTTTTTGTTTTGTTTGAGTTATTTCTCCACATTAATAATAATAATAATAATAATATTAAAATCATTTATAAAGCGCCTGGTTACACTAAATCAGTGTGTCCCCGCGCTATGGATACAGTCCATCAAGAGAGCATGACTTCGGTAGCTCGGTAACACGAGGAGGTAGAGAGACCCCACTTACAAGAATTAGACTCTAGGGAAGAGGTGTGTTTTGAGTTTGAGGCGGAACCTTACTTCCGACGGTTCCATACGGAGTTCAATGGGAAGTTCGTTCCACCGTTTGCAGGCGAGGTACCTAAATGAGCGACCTCCCATTTGCGCTTTATGGATGCGGGGGACCCGGTAATGCATATTTCCCAGCGATTTCAAATTGCGTATGGGGCAGTAAATGGTCAACAGTTTTTGTAGATAAATAGGACCTCTTACTTGAGCGATGCAGTGTGTAATGCACATTGTTTTGAACAAAATGCGTTCCCGCATCGGAAGCCAATGAAGGGTCGACAAGGCCTGTTTCCCTGATGTCCTTCTAGATAGATTCAGGACAAGTCGGGCCTCCGCATTTTGAACACATTGGAGCTGTTGAATCTCTTTCTTGTTCAGGCCAATGAGTATGGAATTCCCATAGTCCAGATGGGGGGTGAATAGGGCATGTATTAGCATTTTCCTAGAGTTGACGGTAAGAAGGTCAAGGACTTTACGTAAGGTTTTTAAAATGCCATAGCATTTACCTGACAGCCTTCCAATGTGCTGTCCAAAGGAAAGGTTAGTGTCCAAAAGGACGCCTAAATTCTTCACCATCCCTGAGGGGGTAGGTGTAGGTCCCAGCTCAGACGGCCACCAGGACTATGACCAGATAGAGGGTGCTCTCCCGATCACCAGTACCTCGTTCTTATTTCCGTTAAGGCGCAGGCAGTTTTTATTCATCCAATCGGCTGAAGCCATAAGACAGGTGGAAAAGTTGGCTGCCCCCTTGACCTGACTTTGGGCTAAGGTAATCACTAATTGTGTATTGTCGGCGTATGAAACAATATCCACCCCGTATGATTCCACAATTCGTGCAAGGGGCTCCATGTAAAGGTTGAATAAAGTAGGGCTCAGACTTGAGCCCTGTGAAACCCCGTGCCTTAGCCATCGGGGGGTAGATTTGAAAGGATGACAGTGTACTTGGAAGCTTCTATCCTTAGCCACTTATGAGCCGATCCCTCAACTCCAATTTCTGTGAGGCGAGTCAGCATCGTAGTGTGCGACACGGTATCAAACGCCGCACTCAGGTCCAATAGAACCAAGGCCGCTGTCTGTCCCTCATCCACTTTTTGCCGGAGGATCTCCATAAAGAAAAGAAGGGCTGTTTCTGTTGAATGCCTGGCCCTAAAGCCAGATTGTGTCGGATGGAGAAACTGACCTTCTTCCATGAATTTCATAAGCTGGATGTTTACTATTTTTTCCACAACCTTCATACAAAACGGAAGAAGCTAGATGGGTCTGAGATTTTCCAGTTTCGATATGTTGAGATTTGCTTTCTTTTTTAAAGGAATAACCTGGGCCCTTTTCCACTCATCAGGCACATGGCTCTCCTGAGAGGAGAGTAAGGCCATGTGATCAATATGATCAATTACAATTTCTAACTGATTCCTAAAGCTATTGGGTGGGGCAGCATCATTGGGGGAGCCTGATCGAATACTGCACGCAATGCTCAGCAGTTCCCGTCTAGAAGGAACTTCGAAGCAGTTCAGGTGTATGCCATATTATGGCACAACTCAGTATCTCTTCTTTCAGCTTTACCAGTAGATTCTGGTGGGCTTTTTGAATACACTCCTCTGTAGGCCCTTCAACTTCTCCAACGGCTGTGTCTGTGCTTGGGCAAGGCTTTGACTCCACATATGCCAACTTAATGTTGCTTAGAATTGACTTGGGGCACATGTGGCAAGCCCAACCTGTTTGCTGTACCATTGCAAGCTCTCAGGGAGAGCAGTCTTGTTTCTTTGGGGCACGTATCCCCTACTCATCGCCAGATGTAACATCTTGCCCAGCCCAGAAGCATGCAAAAGAATATGGAACACACACAAAGCTCTGCAACGGATGTCTTTAATCCACAGCATATGATCACACACTGCACTCTCATTATGTTATAATTGTTAATCACCACATCTTAACACCTCCCAGCAAGTTATGAAATTTCTCTGTTAAATCTGCCCCGAACCACAAGGGTCCTAGCGCACATAGACTCACAACACTACACATGGCAACTTCAAGTTTTATCTGCAAAGAGCTCCTCACAAGTTCTCAACTCTGTCATTAGCTGACATCGCTGTCTTACACCTTTCCATAATACGTATAAAGGCGATCCCTTTCTGTGCTTGCTTCAGAGGTCTGGCCCTCCACTCTTTATTCTATTGAGCCTGGGCAGTGCCAGCCCAGGTGCAGTGTGACAAGCTAATTAATAGTTGCAGATATCCCCCAAACTTCTTTCCTCTCCCAGGAACTGGGTCCTTTATTTCCCCTGCTGGGTACCAGAAAAAATAACTTGGCCCAGTATGGAGGACAAACACCTGGAATCAAATTATGAACTGAGCCAAAGAAATACGACAATTCTTGAAGTACCATGTGCGTTTATTGTACTGGGAAGTACAAATTCAAAACTCAGTGTGCATGTTACCATAGTTTGATACCTTCCTGTACCCTGAAAGCACTTCACATTTTACAATAAACCCTGTAGACCTATACTCTGAATGCCCACACATATAATACAGCCTACCTGTGGTCAATACCACTTATATTTAGTACCTTTTGCTCCAGGATACCTGGGCACAATAAGAGTTTCCGGTGTAACCAGCCCAGTGCCTCTTGCCCTAAATACGCAACAATTTTATCTTAAAAGGCAGAAACTGGTGGTAAAAAGTCTCAGTTCATTTACCATGAGTTTTCCATGAGTGCTACTCTGATAGTGAGACTCACCTACAATAAAAGGTTTTAACAAAGCAGGTAGTCATAAGTGAAAAAATCCTGATGGACTAAACAGTGGAACCCATTTGCTACATAATGGTGCTGCAATTTTGTCAACATATTATTCTGTCATACGTTATACTCCATCAAACGTGATGAACAGCCCTTCCATTGTATTTTAACATTATTGTCTTTAATCATCCATATTTATGTTTTGGCCATCTCAGTAGTATTTATCCATATTTATTGTGTGCTTTGAGAATAAAGGAGTCAGAAAATGGTGTATTTCCACATGTATTTAAATAAAAAACAAGCACTCATACTTTGATGCCTGTCGCCCTTTAGCAAAATAAGCAGACAAATATAACAAAACACCACAGGTAAAAATTAGCCTCATATAGAAATATATGTTAACATTTCCCTCTATTTAAGGAAATCTTATCCTATTTTTAACTCTCTTGATGCCTATTTGTGTAGGTGTTGGCCTGGAATTCATGAAGGACACCAGAGTCACTCACAAGAAGCATCATTTTCTGTATTTGTTTGCTTTTTAAATTAAATGAAGGCAGAAAACATATGGTTTTCTGTCTTAATTTATCTGGTAAAAAACAGTGAAAACTTGAATTAGAAAGCATTAATTACAGTCTGGGGGGTGCAAACCCTGTCTAATAGTGCGGGCAAGGAGTTGAAGTTATCCATGTACTCTTGCAGGCAGGGAACTTCAGTGTCCCGGATGATGAGGTCCCCAGGAAACTGCATCCATCTGACCCAGGAGATAGGGTCCCTGGGTCTACTGGATGGGATCCCCAGGATAATGCATCCTTTGGGCCCAGGAGATAGGGCCCCAGTGTCTGCTGGATGGCTCAGGATGGGACACATGTCTCCCTCACCAGAAAACAAAAATCAGCCCTGGTGATGGGGTCCCTGGAGACCTTAAGTGGCTCATAGAGGGGGTCCTTCGCTCGGCTCCTCTTTAAAAGAGAAAGTGGCACAGAGTGGGGGTTCCCGGGGCCTTCAAAAGGTTTGGAGAAGGTGTCTGCATGCCCACTCCTTAAAAAATAAGCATTGGGCCCCAGGGGCATGGAATGGGTTGGATTGACCTCTTGCCCCCCCCCCCCCAAAAAAAGAAAAAAATTGTGAAATAAGTAGAGTAGCTAATCATTTCACATTCACTGCTCCAGCTAGGGAGAGCCCCATAATGCCCTACTAATGCTTTTACACAAATATTCTTTGGACCTTGGTAGAACCCCTAGAAGTAGTAGCTACAAAGCAAAGCATTTTTTAAAGTTGTGAAGTGTTTCAGGGAGGTCAGCACCCCTTTAGTAACATTTAGGTAAACACAGTAAGTTTTCTGTGTCTTTGAATTCATGACCCCAGGAGAGCTTGCCATAGTTTTTTAAAGCACTCCGACCTGGAGCTGTATGCTCTCCAGCTATAGTGTACGGACGTATTGCAGTTGGTTCTTTGGCTGCATTTTGTGGGCTAGAAATGTTAAAAATTACTCAAAGACATTGTTTTTCTTGTCTGCACGGTGCATAGAAATCCTGTTGGAAGAAGTCTAAGGCTTAGCGTAGGGCAGGCTATCCAGAAGGAGCAGTGCAAGCAGTTTCTCTTTCCTGAAGCTAAGTTGAGTGATGAATCACATGCTTCAGAGGTGATGGGATGGAGGCCATGAAATAGGGAGGCAGAATAAGTAAGGCTACTTGCTGATTGAGGAGCAGCTTACCTGGCCCAAGTCCCATTCAGGCACGAATGACTGCAGACAGACTTGCCTTAGGAGTGCCTGCTGCATGTGTCCGCACCACAGCCGGGATTAAATAAGCAGCCAGGAGCAAGTGCCAGTGTCAGTGACCGCAGGAGCGTTAACGGCTCAACAACAGTAGCAAAGAGATTTTTTTTAAAAGCAGCTTAATTAAAAATGATAAGGCTCTGAGGAGGCCCAGCTACTGCAGAGTAGCCGGTCCACCCTTACCATGATTAAATAATCAGGCCATAAGTAGGTGTCAGGTGTCAGTGAGCACTGGAGCGCTAGTCGATCGGTTAGGATGTCAAGCTAAGATGGTTGTCAAATTGATCGAAAAAGTACCTCCTTGAAATTCCCTTTCAAGTATTTAAATGTACATTCATCAAAAGCAGCAGTCTGTCATTTAACTCTCCAATGTGCTATGCTCTAATAAACAAATAGAGTGTGGCACATCTAAAACAATTGTTATGGAATCAAAGCTGTTAGAAACTAGGTTGGTAGTTGACTAGGGTGTGAGCACTTGTCAAACAACAGTCACAATTCACTCTGTAGAACAGTAGTTATTCATTTTTAAAGGTTTTTGTAAAAACTAGTGTCTAAAAGATCAAAGCGCCAACTGTGGATATCTAGTAAAGTGAGACTGGGTCAAAGTCTAATAATATAGCCGACCGCGATGAAGCGCAGGTCAAATGCAAGGAGAGGTTTGGGCCCGGTCAGTGGTTAACATTCTTGTTCTGAGAAGGTAAATTTCACAAGCACAGCGCTGCATGAGGTGTCAGGAGCGTTGTAGCCAAATAGCCTTGAGACGCAGACACTGTGAAGATATTTACATTCAGACTTAGTCTCTGAAATGGAAAGCGAAAATCTATAGTGGGATGAGGCAGAGGCCTGTGGTTGAAGAAAGTTACAAGAAGCTGGATACCCCTTTAATGAAGGACTGCTGGGACAGATTTTCAGCTACGGAGAAGAACATAGCAGGAGAGGCAGTGAAGTCAATCTGATCGGTGATGCAGCTTGGGCGAATAGGCAAGCAAATTGGTCCCGGTTTCCTCATGGTTCTCAGAGCAGTTTTTATGCAAACATTTTTGAGTCCCAACTTTTAGATTGTATCTGTCTGGGCAACTTTAGCACTACTTCCAATGGTCCAGAACTGGAGGGGCACCACTAGGAGAGCCAGGATTCACTCAGGCTAAGTCAATTTGCAGGTTCACGATGGAGGAAGCCTTTTGTATCCCTGTGACGCCGAACACGAATGCAAGGAAATTACCGTTTTTTTGTCAATCTGGAGATCCTGGGACAGTTGAAGATCCATTGATGGTCCCCAGGCAGATGGTAGTAGTGCAACAGGACAAACAGGTCATCAATCCAGCAGATCAGCAGTTCTGAAGAGCAGCAGTCCAGCAGAGTGGCAGTCCTTCCAGCAGCACAGCAGTCCTTCCTGGCAGAGTGTCCACAGGTCCAGAAGTATGTTGAAGAGTTGGTCTGAGTCTTACTTTGATGCCCTGGTGCCGGATTGTGCATGAAGTTTCTAGGCAATGACTTTGAAGTGCATGGGGTTTCCTGCATCCCCTGCCCTATCTCCAAGAGGGCTGCATTAACAATGTGGGTCGGTAGGCCTGTTGCGTGAAGGCAGAGCACACTCTATTCAGCTGTAAGTGAAACTGGACTCAGCTATGCCCCATCCTGCCAGCAGATGGCATATTCAGGCACACATAATCCCTCTATTGTGTGACTGTCTGGAAGGAATTCTCAAAGTCTAATTGACATTTAAACCCAGTAATGTGACCTACACCAGGATATAGGCAAAAAGGGCTAAGGGCAGAAAAATGTCAACTTTCTAAAAGTGTCATTTTTATAATTATGACCATAAACCAAACTTACCATAAATAGAGTTCTCAACAATTCCCAAAACACAAAACATGATATTGCCACCAGCTCTCAATTGGAAATTACAGCGTGTTAAATGTAATAAGGAATCTCAAATGTTTTCCTATGGGAGGGGTAAGCCTCACAGTAGTGAAAAATAAATCTAGGCGTTTCACTACCAGCACCCTGCCTAATGGGGACCTGAGGCCTACCTTAGGGTAACTTATATGAAATAAAAGGGGAGTGTAGGGCTTAACAAGGGGTTTAAATGCCAAGTTGACATAGCAGTTTGAAACTGCATTCAGGTTCTAGTGGCAGACCTGTGAGTGACATGTTTAAGGTGCTACTTAAGAAGGCGGCAAAATACATGCTACAGGGCCACTAGAATAATTTGATTTACAGGCCCTGAGTATATGGTATACCACTCTACAAAGAACTTACAAGTTAATTGAATAGGCTAATTGGGTATAGGTCAACATAACAATGTCTGAAGTGAGTGAGCACAAGCACTTTAGCACTTGTTAACAGTGGTAAAGTGCACAGAGTCATAAATCCAACTGAAATAAGTCTTGGCAAAATGTTTGGGTAAAGACTACCCTAAGGCTGATAGGTCTAATAAAAAGCTGTAACACACATGTTTTTCATTTAGATATGATAAAAACAAGGTGGTCTTTTTGAAATAGGAATTATGGTTAGTGCTCTAGAAATTAAAAATTCTGACAAGTAAATGGCAGGGGTGGTGACAGCTGCACAATAGCTCACAGAGGGTAGGAGAGAGATAGGGGGCATGCAAACAGATAATGAAGGGCATGGAAAGAGGGCAGGAAAGTAAGCTGACCAGACAGGGCAGGAGCATTTGGAGCACAATGAACCACGGAGTAGAGAAGGGAGGGTGCAGCGACTAGCATAAGGAAAATGGAAGACAGGCTGGTGGGAGCAGGAAGCTGGCTAGGCAGGGCAGTTGGTAGTGGCAGCTCAATGGACCACAGTGGACAAGTGGGAGGGGCAAGTACTGGCACACAGATAATTATTATTATTATTATTATTTCTGACATTAATTAAGCGTGCGGCTACCCCCAACGGGGGTGTCCCGGCGCTGAGGACAGCAACGAAGAGGAACCTAAGGTTAACAGCTGGAGATTAGGAATGTCTTCAATTTACTTCTGAACAGCGATTCAGAATCAGTGAGACGAATATTTACCGGCAGGGAATTCCAGAATCTGGATGCAACCACCGCAAAAGCTCTGCCACCTTTTCTGGCTCTGTGGAATCTGGGGGGGAGCAGGAGACAAAGGTGATTAGATCTAAGGGCATGTGATGAATGGACTAACTTCAACCTGTGTCTAAGAAATCCAGAACCCCTCCCATTCAGAGCCCTGAAGATCAGTACCAGGGCTTTAAACTGGATACGTAAGGATATTGGCAACCAGTGAAGGTTCTTCAAGTGAGGGGAGATAGAGTGGCGGTAGGGAACCTTGCAGATCAGCCTAGCCGCAGCATTCTGCATGATCTGTAGCCATTGTAGGAGGTAAGCTGATACTCCCACATAGAGGCTGTTGGTGTAGTCCAGGTGGGAGGTAATGAGGGCATGGACTACCGTCTTCATTGAATCCATAGGCAGGTAGGGGGAGATCTTTTTTATCATGCGTAGTTTGCCGAAACATGCCGAAGTTACTTTGTGGATTTGAGTCTTTTTGGATAGTTCATTATCAATTTGAACACCGAGATTGCGCGCAACGTTAACAGGGGAAGGGGATGGGGTTCAGCTCTGATAGCCACCACTTGGCAGGCAGTAAGGGGGCCACTTGATTAAAAAATAACACCTCAGTTTTGTCGGTATTAAGTTTCAAAGTGTTATTAGTCATCCAAGAAACAATGTTGGAGAGACATGTTTTAAAATTCTCCAGTCCGTGGTCAGAGTGGTCTCTAAAAGAGAAAATTAGCTGTGTATCATCAGCATATGAGACCACTCTGACTCCATATGCCTCTATCACCTTGGCCAGGGGTGCAAGATAGACATTAAAAAAAGAGGACTGAGAGCCGACCCTTGAGGGACTCCACAGCTGAGGGTTTTTTTTTCTTTGGACTTGAAGGGTCGACACCACACCTGTTGTGTTCTATCCGTAAGAAATGAAGTGATCCAGGCCAGGGGGTGTCACAGATCCCTATATCATGCAGTCTAGCCAGCAATATGGAGTGGGAGACCGTATCGAAAGCTGCGGACAAATCGAGGAGCACCAACATGGCTACCTCTCCTCTGTCCACACTTTCCCTTAAGGTCTCCGTAACTTCCAATAGCGCCGTCTCCGTACTATTTCCGAACCTGAAACCGGATTGTGAGTCGTGAAGAAGATCATTTGACTCTAGGTAGTCGTAGAGTTGTTCTTGGAAAAAAATTCTAGAATCTTTGCTGGTTTAGGGAGAAGAGATATGGGACGGTAGTTACTATACACTGCCGGGTCCGCCTCTGAGTTTTTTTAGAAGAGGGATCAATGTGGCTTGTTTCCATGCCTCCGGGAAAAGGCCCGAAAGAAGGGAGGCGTTCCATAATGCTGTCAGGGGTTGCATGACAATCGGTTCCACGGCTGTGAACACCTGGGCGGGCATAGGATCTAACGGGGAACCCGACTTACACCGCTGTATTTTTTGCACGGCCATATCCAGTGAGATAGTTTTGAAGGTGCACAACCTCTTATCACTAGTGGGGATGAGGCTAAGCAGTGGAATCTCCTCGCTGGCCCTAGCAACAGTGTTAAAAGAGGAAAAGATGTCAATGACTTTCTCATGAAAGAAGTCGGAAAGACCATCACGGAGCTCTTGGCTGGGTTTAGTCGAGTTAGTGAGAGCCGCTGGTTTGGTAAAATCTTTCACAATTTGGTATAACATTTTTGCAGAATTATCAGCAGTGTTAATTTCATTAGTAAAATAATCTTTCATAGTAATTTGTTTAATTTTGTGAAACTTTTTTTGAGCATCTTTGTAGAGTATTTTAGCAGCAGGGTCATAGGTGCGACGCCATAGGTGTTCAAGCCTTCAACATTTACTTTTTTCTTCCCGCAGTGTCTGGGAGAACCAAGGCGCGGAAGGTTTAGTCCGGGCCGAGTAAAGTGTAATTAGGGGGGCAATGGTCTCTACAGCTGTAGTGACGTGTAGGTTGAATTTCTCGACGTCGGCATTCAAGTCGTTTGAGGGTTGCCAGTTTAGGGTGGTCAGTGCAGGTTCAAGCGTGTCGCACGTGACTTTAAACCTCTTTCTCCCTATGTTCTTTGTCCTGCACTGAGCAGTAGGGGGGGGAAGTATTAAGGTAGAATGGGATTACAAAGTGATCCGACCAGGTCAGAGGGAGTGGTACTAGAGTAGTGAGGCCTGGTAGGTTAGAGAATATGAGGTCCACGGTATGACCCGCTATGTGGGTGGGGCCCTGTACTTTCTGGTCGAGATTTATAACTGCCATAGTTTCCACCAAGGACCTAGCTTTTGCACAGGTGTTGTCATCAATATGCAGGTTAAAGTCACCTAAAATAGTGAAGTGGGGATGTTTTAAGAATAGGTCATCCAGGGCCACTAATAAGTCTGTGACATACCTGGGCTGAGTATTAGGTGGGTTGTAGATCAGCGCCCCTGCAAAGATTAAGTGCAAAGCATTAGAGATGCTGAAATACATTGTTTCGATCAGCCCTGTTTTAACTAGCTTCCTAGACGTTATCTTCCAGTGCGTCCTTAGTACTATGGCAATCCCCCCTCCCATTTTTGTGCCAGGTCTATTAATCCCAACCAACTGATAGTCCGAGGGAATTCTAAGGTGATGTCCGGGTTGGAAGTGTCTTTTATCCATGTCTCCGTTAGGAACATCAGGTCCCAAGAATGGGAGGTGAGGGTTAGCCAGATCTCACTTGCATGCTTTGGAAGGGACCAGCAGTTAAGAAGGCATGCTTTGAGTTCTCGCGGGGGTGCTTGGCATGGACCTTCTGTCCTGTCTACCCGTAAGCGCGGAAGAGACGGAGCAAGGGAAAAGGAACAATCCTTACATGTAAACTGCTTGCTGAGCAACCACGAGGGATTGCACCTGATATGGCTACATTCAGTTTCGGGTCTCAGCCCAAGAAGTTTCGATCTAGACCAGCTGAGTTGCTTAGTTGCGTGGACTCGGGCAGCATGGCTGGCGCTGGACGCGGCACAGGCGCGGACGGGCGCAGACGGGATTGCCTTTGGCGCGCCCGCTGCCCGCGACCGCTGCGCGTTCGGAAGTGCATCTCCTTAAGTGCACAAACGCCCTGGCCCCTGACTCCACCCTCCCAGCGTTCCGAGTGTTAATTGGCCGCCCTACCCTCCACTTGGTGTATATTTAACAAGGACCCCCTGAATACATAGATACAAAAGTTCCTAGGTCAGGGAAAGGAGCACTTGACAGAAAACAACCTAGGCAGCTGATGATTTAAGTGAAAACATATTATAATATAAAGGAACACTAGACTGAAAAATTACAAAAAAACTGGGTAGTTTTTATTAATGATTAAAAATTAAAACCAGTCAAAAACAATTCACAATTTTCAGTTCATATACATCAAAGCGTTGACAGAAATAACAGAATTAAAATCATGTGTGGTATATTCACCATTAAAAGTACATAACAAAATTCTACATAAACATAGAAAATTAACAAAATAAGTGGCACAATGAATCTCTACGCGCGTTTCGGCGGCCAGCGCCTTCTTCTGGAGCAGCCACGTGATTTCTACAAAAATGAAATTCAAGTAAAAGAAACACATAATTACAAACTGATAATATACTATAATATCACACGTTTCAGTCTAGTAGTCAGTTAGTTCCTTATGCAAACATGGTGATCACAATAATTTATTAAAGTGCATTTTTTATATAAACAATACATTTTTATCATTCTCATTTCCTTGCGATATTTGACTCTTCCATTGTGGGCAGGGGGTCAATGGGTTAGGAGAGGCTTCAACTAAAGGATGAAACTAGAAGGTGAGGTCAGGTCAGTGGTCGGCACGCGTCAAAGAAAAGGTAGAGTATAGCAATATACTCAGCTTAAATTTTTCTTTGATGCTAACTAAGGATAGATTTCTATGTATTTCAACCAGTGTATCTTTGATGATAGCTAAAGATAGGTTTCTACGTATTTTAACCAGTATACTTTATAAAGATTACTTCCTTCCAGTCAAGAATTGACAATAATAATATATGGTTTCTTCGTGAAATCTGTTCTATTATTATAGATCATGTGGATTAAGTACAAGTAATTCACGGTATTTACAGGTAGCGGTAAACTTGCAGTCACTGTAGTGTAGTATTTATTTCTTATTTCTGATGGATAAATGTAACTTGAGCTTTTAAAAAAAATAGATGGTATACATTATTTATCTAATATTGGAGTTTTTCCCTCTTTTCTTTCTAAGATAAGGAGATGAAAATTCTACATATAGATTTTTACCTGATAAAAAGAGCTTCTTTGATTTTATTTCCTGCCAACCGGAACCATTGAAATAGGATGTGGTCAATTATGTAGGTTAGACTGATGTAGCTTTCCGTAGTCCACTAGTTCCTTTTTTATAAAGGTCTTGTATCCTGGAATTTCTGTTTAAATTCAATAAATAAATTGAAAATGTTATTCCCATATCTGATCGAAAATGGTTAAAATACGTAGAAACCTATCTTTAGCTATCATCAAAGATACACTGGTTGAAATACATAGAAATCTATCCTTAGTTAGCATCAAAGAAAAATTTAAACTGAGTATATTGCTATACTCTACCTTTTCTTTGACGCGTGCCGACCACTGACCTGACCTCACCTTCTAGTTTCATCCTTTAGTTGAAGCCTCTCCTAACCCATTGACCCCCTGCCCACAATGGAAGAGTCAAATATCGCAAGGAAATGAGAATGATAAAAATGTATTGTTTATATAAAAAATGCACTTTAATAAATTATTGTGATCACCATGTTTGCATAAGGAACTAACTGACTACTAGACTGAAACGTGTGATATTATAGTATATTATCTGTTTGTAATTATGTGTTTCTTTTACATGAATTTCATTTTTGTAGAAATCACGTGGCTGCTCCAGAAGAAGGCGCTGGCCGCCGAAACGCACGTAGAGATTCATTGTGCCACTTATTTTGTTAATTTTCTATGTTTATGTAGAATTTTGTTATGTACTTTTAATGGTGAATATACCACACATGATTTTAATTCTGTTATTTCTGTCAACGCTTTGATGTATATGAACTGAAAATTGTGAATTGTTTTTGACTGTTTTTAATTTTTAATCATTAATAAAAACTACCCAGTTTTTTTGTAATTTTTCAGTCTAGTGTTCCTTTATATTATAATATGTTTTCACTTAAATCATCAGCTGCCTAGGTTGTTTTCTGTCAAGCGCCCTACCCTCCACATCAATCGGGAAAAGCCCTTGGTGGACCGGGGTAGGGGCGGGAAAGTTGGAGATTGCTGGCGTTACGAGTGGGCAGAGAACAGGCACATACACAAGGTAGGTTGAACAACAATTTAATTTTTAAAACAGAGCAGCGTAAAATAAAGATCACCTCCTGCAGCAGCTAACGCAACCGATTACTATCGCGCGCCCACAGCGAACAGGGAAAGACCTTGCCTTAAGTGCACAAACGCCCTGGCCCCTGACTCCACACTCCCAGCGTTCTGAGTGTTAATTGGCCGCCCTACCCTCCACATCAATCGGGACAAGCCGGTGGTGGACCGGGTTAGGGGCGGGGAATTAGGAGATTGCTGGCGTTACAAGTGGGCGGAGTACAGGCATATACACAAAGTAGGTTGAACAACAATTTAATTTTTAAAACAGAGCAGCGTAAAATAAAGATCACCTCCTAAAGCAGCTACAACAATGGAGGGCAGGGGGATGCGGAAGGGGCTGCAAACCTTCCAGGCAGGGGAGGTGGATAGAGCAGCAGCAGAACAACAGATCACAGAGGAAGGCAGTAGGAGGAAGGGGTACACACATGGAAAAGTGAGCAGGTGGAAGAAGCAGGGGCACATAGATAGAATGGAGGACAGGCAGGATGGGGTAATTGTCAACAGACTGGCCACAGAGGGGAGGCCAGCATTGGCAGTTACAGCTAGAAGGAATTGGCAGGGGTACTCAAACAGAGAGCAAAGTGCTTGAGGTATGGAGGGCTCAGGCTGCAATCGAATCCCAGAGGCAGCAACCTGACCATAGCGGGCAAGTAGAGGTGGCTCATAGACCAAAAACGAAGGGAGCAGGGGTACACACCACAGGAGGGAGAAGGCGAAGGTCAGGGGCAGCAAGCTGACCACAGACGGCTATCAATGATAGGAAGGGGCACTAAAATAATACATGTAATAAAGGAGTAATCTGACCAGACTAAAACACAGAATGAAGGACAGGGAAGAGGTGGCAGGGGCAGCAGGCTGACCATGGAGGGCATACCAGCAGGGTCAGAAGCTGATAATGTAGGGCAAGGGCAGCATTAAGGGCAGGCAGGGATGGGTAAGAGCTGAAGCTGACCACAAACAGCAGGAGGGAGTTAGCAAGGGCACGTAGACAGAGAATGGAGTGCAGGCAGGAGGGAAGCTGGGGCAGGGGCTGCAAGCTGACCAAGGAGGACAGGCTGCTATTGGTTGGCCATGCATAGGGTGTGCCAAAGACAATCCCCCACTGCACATGGCCGAAGATACAGGTGGCGTGTTGACAAATATGATACAAAACAGGAATTTCCCCAAAATAACAAAGCTTAAAGTGATGTTATGGTCTATAGAAAAATTAGAACAACCCCTTTAAACTAAAGAGTCACAGTCTTAATTGACACAAATCCAAATAAACTCCCTCCAATTTTTAAATAAAAGAAATTCATGGTGTGTGCACTATGCAAAATGCTATCACAACAACATTAAAAACACATATTTCTTTTATTACAAAGAGCAAATAAATTACATATGATTCAATTACAAAAAAAGTCCTATAATAAAACCACAAACAGGAAGACAATACATAAGACACTCCTATTAACAGATCACTGTAAAAAGAGTTGATGATATTAATCTCAATTAAATCATGTTCATATAGTATTACGATTAAATTATTTGGTGGGTACATTTCTGTGGTGTCCATTTGTATTGAACCATCTTCACAGAACAATATAGTTTTAAATGTATTCCCTACTATACCAATGAGCTTGTAGCATGTATCATCAAATAGTCTTTTCTTTGAATGTAAAAAGTCCTTTATTACGAAGTCTTTATTACAAAGTCTGAACAAGTATTCTGATGGTACTTGATAATATGCTCTATGGGTGTCCCAATCCTTGCTCCATTTGAATATTGTTACCAAGGAAATTACGAGCATAAACATCCACTATTCGCACACATGCACTCGCCACGTTGAATTGCCTTACTTCATTTTAATGTTCTCATAAAGAAGGACACAAATATAACCATCTAATATTACCACATGCCAGGTATGCCAATTGTTATATTCTCGGGTTAGGCCCATTTAACAAAGCAGCTTAATTCTTACATTGTCCTCACAATAACTCTTCAGCTGTGAACTTGTGCACATATTTGCATGCACGACAATGTTGGATTAGTTTATCTGATTCTACTCTATTTACACATATAGCTTGGCACAATATTATCAGAATGCCTCGAACATCCTGTACTAGGCCTCTATATGCACTATGTAGAAATGGGGTTCAATCTTCAGCCTCGAGGTGACAAGGCTATCTACATATCCATTACATCACTAATCTATACATACATCAGAAGGCTGGATAATTTTATTATATATAATGAGCATCCCGATAGATTAGCAGAGGAGGCACTTCAGCTGACATCAAGGGTCCCTGCATGCTAAGACTTCATCACACAGCGGTCTGACATCTCTGTGAGGGGGTGTCCAGTTCATGGCCAAGACGGGCTCCTATATTCTCACTCACCAAGTAATGTGTTTGGCTCATTCCTAGGGGGGATTCTTGGTGCACACCTACAAGCACTCTAGGTACACACATAGTAGGATTTTGCATAGTATAAGTACGCCTGATTACTGTCTAGTTTATATGTCTGCATATATCCACTGTTTTAGCGCCTTGGTAGCATTATATCTACTATTTATGCTTTAGGTGCTTGTAATCACCTTCATCTGCTTTTGTCAACTGAATATCGCAGCACATGTATTCTATACAAGAGTAACTTTGGTTCAATAAATATATTGAACACATCCCACTGTGTATTCTGTATATTTCTCTCGGCACAAGTAAGCATGAGTGACTGAGCGTAAGGTTCTGATCTGTTTCCACACCCCTGTAAGTCAGGGTTGTCACATTCAGTGGCTGCCAGAAACCATTCACTCTCTAATATGGTTATGGGAGCTTATGGTGGCACTCTGACTTGGATGGTCTATAGTGCAACATATCCTGAGAGGGTGTCCAGAATCAGTATAGGCACCAAGCCCCTAGTTTATGTTGTCCAACAAATTAACAGATCCTATGGATTAGTAGGAACTACACGACATGGCACTGCCAGCGCTGGTTGGGTTCTTATTAAACAATCTATCTGAGTAGTTCAGTTGTGCTTTTCCAGAGACCTTCCTCACCTCCAAACCGGAGACGTCCATGGTGAGACGGAAAATCCACCACATCTGAGTAGGTATACCCTATGGATTGGCTGTAGGTGAGTAAAGCTTGTAGGATAAAAATGTTTCCACATGCTAACCCTAACTCCATAAATTCATTCAATCAAATATATTTTCTTTTACAATGAGCGAACAAGTTGAGGACATTGAAGAACAAGAAGATCGATTAAATATCACAGAAATTTGCAGACATGCAGTTACTATGAAATTAGAAGACATTAACTTCGTAGTCGAGGCACACGAAGCATACAGACTAGAGGTATTGTATTCTTGAGTTAAGTTTTTGACTGCAGATGCACATACACAATTGTTTTACACTTACAATGAAGATGAAGCACCTGAGGAATACTTTCCATACCTGAACATAGAAATTCCGTTAGCGTACCAAGAGCACATACATTGGTTTAAAGGCAACCTCCCCATACCATAGAAAATGTGAGACTCAGTCTGCTCAGTAAGAAGGAGCGACCTAGCCGGTCTTAGCTGCTTATACCGTATTATAATCTTGCTATTTTTAGTGCAGCAGAAATAAGACAAATATACACAGATCTAGTCAAATTTTACAGAAACCTCATGCAGTACATTATGTGAACCCTCACAGTTAACCCTACGCAGACAGCTCGCGCTGCACAACCACAATTGGCTAATATGGGTATTAGTCCTCAAACTCTAAATGGCGTTGTGGGAAAAGTTCCCACCAGTAGGGAGAAAACTCCATTCTGGACAGCACAAAAAATTGGTCAGGTTAAAGCAGCTTTTCTCCATATGGGCCCACAGGAGAGACAGAATATTAGCAGTTTGCTTACCAATAGGTATGGCTCCCGCGGTGGAAGAGTTTGCCACTTGGAGTACAGTCTTTGCTGCTGTTTATATCATAACACATAGTAGCCTTTCAGTATCAATTCTACTTGAAGTACTAAAACAAGTACAGAATGAATATGGGGCAGCACCTGCCCTGGATTTAGGGATGAAACTGGTAGGGAAGTTTGATAGAGTGTATTCTATATTGTTAGGTAACATAAAAGGGGATGAAGCAGTGTTGACCGTACACCACCGCCTAATAGAACTCACTCCTGCACAGCAGGAGCGAGAATTGCCAAAAATTATTGAAGAAACCTATGCTGCACTAGCTAGAGATATTTTAAGAGGTAAACCTGGGAAACAAACAGTTAAGGTTAATTCTGAAAAGGATAACTCTAAGCAAGCACCTGAGACAAAATAAACACAATAAAACACAATAACGGGGTGGGTCTCCTCAACACGAGCCCACTGATAAAAAATATAACCTGAGAAACTGTGATAATATTAGAAAGCCTGACAGGTATCAGGATATTGATACAGGTTCCTCGTGTTCCTTTCAGGATTCATCCGATACGCTTTCAGAGAGAGGTGGATGGTCAGAGCGCAAATCTGAAGAGCAAGTGAAGGGGGAAAGTGAACCACATCGCACTTCAGACTACATCCTCAATGAGAACAAAAAAAAGATTCCTAAACATCAATTCAAAAAGAAGAAGGTAGCAGAGATCAAAATAAGACTTGCACAGGCTGCTGAGGACTCTGCTTCTGAATGAAGAATGGGTAGTGACGATGATGGACAGCACAACAGAAGTCACAATAGCGCGCCAGAATCTGATGGATTATGTAGCTGTAGTAGTGTTGAGTGAGCACAGCACCGTGGAAACACCTCATACAAGGGTAAGTGTCCCTCATCGTTTATACCAAATTATACTCCCAATGGAGGGGGACACACCCAGAACAGTTGAGGGTCCCTTTTGAGAAAACCTGACTTATGGTTACAACATTCTTTTGACTGAAATGGATTGGCCACCTGAGTTCGTAATTGAATGCCCAATGGGAGAAACAGTAATTTTACCAGCTTTCACAGAACTTGTTTCTGAATCAGTTAAACATACATACGCACAGGAATTGGCACTAGCGCTAGCTCCTGCATTTTACCGAAACCATGTTGGGTCTCCTCACCACAAGATTCCATTAAAATCAGTTCCTCGACCCCAGAGACAAAGCCCAATAAAAAATGAAGCTAAAGACGGTTGACAGTCCTTCTCATGTGCGTGGGGACCCACTTGAAGACTTTACGGAGCATTCTAAGTATGAGGAAGCTGGAAGAGCTTATGGCGTTAACCTGTTTAGACATTGTGAGTTTGTCATCTAGGATGATCCTGAGGTTTCTAGTGTGGTCTGCGGGCATGGGCTTGGGTCCCAGTCCCACCAGCCACCAAGATGAGTCCTACAGAGAGCTCTTGCTTTCAATGATCAGGATCTCCATTTTGCCTGTGTTGAATTTTAGGCAGTTCTCCCTCATCTAGTTGGTCACGTTGGCTATCCAGAATATGAAGTTGATCCTGGTGATTTTCTCATTGGTGAGGGAGAGATTGAGCTGTGTGGTTCCATGTTTAAATATCGACAACAAAAATATAGTTTACAAAAATATCAATGGAAAAATATTGATTACAAAAATATCGACTCCCTATACTTAAATAGGTAAGTACAATAATATCGACTCAAAAATATCGATGTAAAAAATATAGATGTAAAAAATATCGACTTTAAAAAATAATATAACTTAAATTAAATAATTAAATAATATTAATATTATTAACCAAATACATTAAATTACATTTATATTTTCACTATTTATAACAAATAAATTTAATGTAATTAATATAAACACAATAAATGTGTACATATACATATATTTTCTTAAATACATGTATTATTTTCTATATTGAATTAATAAACTTTAATAATTATATAAAAAAACATATATAAAACATTTTGAATAAAATACAATTTTCTATATTTAATTAACACATAAAAGTATTTAAAAATAATAATACATACATTTAATAACAAAATTAAACATTTGATAGCGAAGGGGTAAACATTACTATTCCCACTCCAGAGGGTGCAACAGTAGGGAAAGCGCTGGATAGTGTAGGGGTAACAATTACTATTCCCACTCCAGAGAGTGCAACAGTAGGGAAAGCATTGGATAGTGTAGGGGTAAAAATTACTATTCCCACTCCAGAGGGTGCAACAGTAGGGAAAGGGTTGGACAGCGTAGGGGTAAAAATTACTATTCCAACTCCAGTGAGTGCAACAGTAGGGAAAGCGTTGGATAGCGTAGAGGTAAAAATTACTATTCCCACTCCAAAGGGTGCAACAGTAAGGAAAGCGCTGGATAGCGTAGGGGTAAAAATTACTATTCCCACTCCAGAGGGTGCAACAGTAGGGAAAGCGTTGGATAGCGTAGGAGTAAAAAGTACTATTCCCACTCCAGAGGGTGCAACAGTAGTGAAAGCATTGGATAGCGTAGGGGTAACACTTACTATTCCAACTCCAGTGAGTGCAACAGTAGGGAAAACGTTGGATAGCGTAGGGGTAAAAATTACTATTCCCACTCCAAAGGGTGCAACAGTAGGGAAAGCACTGGATAGCGTAGGGGTAAAAATTACTATTCCCACTCCAGAGGGTGCAACAGTAGGGAAAGCGTTGGATAGCGTAGGAGTAAAAATGCCTATTCCCACTCCAGAGGGTGCAACAGTAGGGAAAGCATTGGATAGCGTAGGGGTAAAAATTACTATTCCCACTCCAGTGAGTGCAACAGTAGGGAAAGCGTTGGATAGCGTAGGGGTAAAAATTACTATTCCCACTCCAGAGAGTGCAACAGTAGGGAAAGCGTTGGATAGCGTAGGGGTGAAAAT
This sequence comes from Lissotriton helveticus, assembly GCF_964261635.1. NCBI lineage: Eukaryota > Metazoa > Chordata > Amphibia > Caudata > Salamandridae > Lissotriton > Lissotriton helveticus. The sequence goes on along the minus strand of NC_136060.1, from coordinate 61,166,846 downwards.
TACTATTCCCACTCCACAGGGTACAACAGTAGGGAAAGCGCTGGAACCCAAAAAAATAAAATAATAAACTATGAAATTTTTAATTACATTTAATTTCCAATATAAACATAAATAATATATACATTTAAATATTTTATTAACAAATATAATAGAACAAATATATTTACACATTATTTAACACTATAATATCCACCACACACCTAAAAATAATTACACAATTACATTTAATATTTACTAATTAATTATTGATAATTATATATTTTTTTATTAATTAATAAATTATTGAATTGACAGATTTCACACCAGATACACTTATAAACACCACAACACAAACCTAAATTTAATTACACATTTACAATTAATAATTACTAATTAATTAATGGTAATTAATTTATAAAGTATGTAATAATCAATCAATAACAATTTAATTACTTCACACCATTTACACATATAAACTCCACTACACACACCTAAAATTAATTAAACAATTAACATAATTAATTAACATAATTAATTAATTAACATAATTAATTAATAATTGACTAATTGAAATTAATTAACAAATAATTATTAAATTAACACATTAATTAATCAATTAATTTTATATATTTAAATTACTTCCCACCCTATTCCCCTATAAACCCACAACCCGCTACGGAACTAATAACACAAAATTCAACATAATATACATTAATAACTATTAAAATTCAACAACATATATTAAAATGACAAACAATTCTCATTAAAAACACTAAAATATGACATTATTAAAAAAATCGATATTTTTGTAAACTATATTTTTGTAAACGATATTTATTACAACTATGTTATTGTTATCGATATTACTTACCTGTCTGTCGAAATTCTGGTCAAACTATATTTTTGTTAACGATATTTCTTCAATTCGATATTTCTGTGGCGATATTTATGTCAGACGATATTTCCCTGACGATATTCCTGCTCTGCACCGAGCTGTGTATCATTCACGTAGGAGCCAATATTGATGTTGTGGGCATTTATGTGGTGGTTGAGGGGTGTCATGTACACATTGAAGTGGCTGAGTGAGGATCATTGGGGGACTCACAGATGAGGTTCTTGGAATTGGAGGTGTATGGGGGAGTCTTACTCACAGGGTTTTATTGGAGAGGAAGGAGGTGATCCATCTCAGATAAGGGTGACAACCACTGAGTTGTCAAGGAGGATAAACAGGGCTTTTTCCCCTTTGTCCATGATATCTGGATATCATCTGTTGCTGTCAAGAAGGCTGTATTGATGCTGTGTTTGCTGCAGAATACTGACTGAGTGGTGTCTAGGAGGTCTAGGAGATGGTGCTGTTCTAAGTGAATGGACAGTTGCCTGCTGTTCTCTTTCTCCATGACTTTGGATGGGAATGGTAGGATCTAGATGGGTCTATAGTTACTAAGTTCCTCCTGGCCTGCCACAGGTTTCGTCTGCAAAGCTTTGATCTTGGCATGTTTCTAGTAACCTGTGAGGGTTGTGCTGTGGATCGAGGTGATGATGATGGTGATGAGGCTGGCACTGATCACTGTTCCCCCCAAGTAGTAGATGTGGTGTGGGCAAGGGTCAGTGGAGCTCCTAAATGGATGGTCTTCAAAATTTTGGCACTGTCTTCAGTGATGAAGTGGCTCAGGTCTTGTGGTTGATGGATGTACTTTGTGGTGGTGGTCAGTTGTCTGATAAGAGCTTTAGAGGTAGTTTGGAGTTCAAAATAACTGTAAAAATTGAGTATTTTACTGTGGAGAAATTCGGGGAGGTTGTCACAGAGGTCCTGTGATGGGGTGATGATGTTGGTGACTGCTCTGTTGTTATAGAATTATCTAATGATGTTAAAGAGTTCATTTCTGGAGTTGGAGTAGGATTTCAGCCGGAGTAACAGGGTCACTTTCCTGGCTGCTTTGATCTCAGTATTATATCCTCTAAGCAGGGATTTGTAGGTGTCTCTTGTGGTGCTGTCTTGGTTGGGTCTCCATCTCTTCTCCAGCTGCTTCAAGTAATGCATGGATTTTCTCAGGCCTTCTGTGTACCAGCAGGCTTGAGCGTTTTTTCTTACTTGCCTGACTCTTTTCAGGGAAGATAGTGTATTGGAAAAGACTGCAATTCAGTTGTTGACTGTGGTTATGTTGTTCTGTAGTTTGCTGCTGAGGACAGGCTGTGTGGATATGAGGATGCATGGGCAGTCTGCCTCTGATATCTTGTTCCAGCTGTGTCTGAAGGTTATGGGTGGCTTCAGCTTTTCTGAATGGGGTGCATTTATGTGGAAAAGTAGAATGGAGTGGTGTCCATGCGAGTGGAGTGAGGAGGCTGAAAGTGACATTGTTGATAGCTGTATGACATAGTCGAGGATGTGTCCTGTGTTGTATGTCTGGTCTTGGATGAGCTGTGTGAATCCGATATAGTCAAGGCTCTCGGGAAGGGCGTGTCCATTGAGTCATTGAGAAGAAGGTTGAAGTCACTGAGCAATAAGAAGTCATTAGATCTGATGGGGCAATTAAGTTGGTGAGGTGGTTGCTGAAGTTGTTGCTTGCTCAGGTGGTCAGTAAGCAAGGGTGCCTGCGATGATCGTGGCTTGGCTGCCTTGTACATCAGAAATACATTTGTTCCATGAACGTGGTGGTTTATTCAGTTGAAGTGGTGTAGGTCTCTCTGTGGATGAATACAATTACATATACTTTTTTTCAAAAGGGGAGGTAAGGGGTAATTAATTAACTGGCAAAATGAGACCTCAAATCCCAGCGTGCATCTAAAAATGAACTGCCACCAAAGGAGGAGCACTGAAGCCCCCTATTACGGAAAGACGCAGGGGAGAAGCGGTAGCCACAAATCACCTCCGCTGATACGGCCTCCGAGGAGATGCAAACAGCGGCATCGAAACGCGTCAGGCCATGGTCTTCAAAGGGATGTTAAGCTGCCTGTTTGGTTTAAATAGAGTTGTTACTCACCTGCAGTGCTGTGCGGCCTCAAGCTTCTGGGCGTTTTGGTTACATATTATGTGGTGGTTCCAGGCCGCAGAGGGATCGCACTGCCCGAAACAAATGGGCATTAGGAGAGAGGAAGTTTCCTCTTTCTGAAGCTGCAGGGCACCTTTAATGAAGCCGGCAGAGTCTCAGCCAAGGCTCAATCGAGGGGCGAGAAAAATTGTCCATAATTAGCTGCAGCGGAAGTAACCCACTAGAGGGCGTTAATTGGCAAAATGAGACCTCAAATCCCAGCGTGCATTTAAAAATGAACTGCCACCAAAGGAGGAGCACTGAAGCCCCCTATAACGGAAACACGCAGGGGAGATGCGGTAGCCACAAATCACCTCTGCTGACACAGCCTCTGAGGAGATGCAAACAGCGGCATCGAAACGCGTCAGGCCATGGACTTCAAAGGGATGTTAAGCTGCCTGCTTGGTTTAAAATAAAATAGAGTCGATACTCACCTGCAGTGCTTTGCGGCCTCAAGCTTCTGGGCGTTTTTGGTTACATATATATATATGAAAAAGAAAGACAGACCCCGAACATGTAAATATTTCTTTTATGTTTATGATTGCACTGGCACTTTAAAAAGGTGTGTGCTTCACGACTATGTTGTCATGTGATCAAGGCAGGGATCTTGAGGATTTTGGTGGCGTTTTAAGAAATAAAAGTTAAAGCACCAAATTGGGTCTGCCTCGTCTTCTGTGCGAATCCGGCTGGAAGTTGTGGTTGGAGCGAGCATTGTTGAAAAAATATAAAATATATATATATATATATATATATATATATATATATATATATATATATATATATATATATATATATATATATATATATATATATTCACTGAAAAAACCATAGGTTTCACACACGTTATAGTTAGGAAGTAGCATTAAAAAAAATGCAAATCATTGAAAAAACCATAGGTTTCACACATGTTAAAGTTAGCTGAACGTTTCTCTCATTCAAAACCTTTGAAATTCCTTCGTTATAGTTAGCTCAGCTAACTATAACTTGCGCGCCCGCAATGCACTGCTGATGACGTCACATATTACATCCCTCATGACATGGTCAGTGACATCACTCATGACATCACTGATGACATCTCAAATGACATTCCTGATGACATCATCCAGTGAATGTGTGTCTTTCTGAACAATAAATATGTTTTATATATGTATATCTAAAGGTTGATGGAAGAATAAATGTGTAAAAAAGTGTCTAAATAGATTGTTTTTAAAAATTATTGTATAACTGACTTATTAAGTGTATCTTAGTGAATACATGTATTAGCGAGTAATGTTTATATATGTAAATATCTGTATCAGTGTCTCACTTTGTGTATAAATGGCTGCATGGGTAGGTGACTAGCTACATCAGTGTCGATATGGGTTATTAGTTGGTTTTTAGAGTATCAGAAAGAGTGTCTGTATGGTTCAGTGAGGAGTATTACTTAGCACACAGATGCATGAATGACTGACACTCTTTGTATGTGTTTTGAAGACAGCATGTGTGCAGGACTGTATGGGTGGATGAGTGTGTGTATGGGTGTGTTAGTGAGTGAATGACTGTCTCAAAAGTATCTTTATGAGTAACTACATATGTTTTAAACTAGTGTATGTGAGTATTGATGTATATAAGTGAGTATATGTCAGAGCGAGAGATTGTAAGACTTCCTGTATAAATAAGTATGTGTTTCTATAAATGATTGTTTAAGAGAGTAAGTATGTGTAAGATTCTGTAGAAGTTAGTGTAGTGGTGGGTGTATAGCTGTATATGCAAGTAAATGGATGTTTGATAGTTTATTTGCATGTGTGAGTATGTGTGTGAGTAACTGTATGGATGAGTATTGGTGTGTAACAGGATGTATAGGTGTATGAGTATATATGATGAGTGAGTACATGTATGAGTGACTATATAGAACTGTTGGTGAATGAGTGGATGTGTATGTAGATTTTGGAATTACTGAACAGATTGTTCTAACTGGAATTGGTATCTTCATTTTTTTGAAGATTTGAGTTTCTATTTTTGATCGTTTGTATCAAACGTTATATTACTGTGAGAGGAGGTGTGCCACAAGGATGTTGTCCTCAGTGATGTCATCAGGGATGTCATTTGAGATGTCATCAGTGATGTCATGAGTGATGTCACTGACCATGTCATGAGTGATGTAGCCACGGAGCCACGGAGGGGTGGTAATAGAGAACGCCAACTTAGACAACTTGAAACTAGAATCATTCTAGAGTTCGAAAGTAAGTGGCCGAATGGGTTAAACAACACAGAAGACATGCACAAATTTCTGTAAAATTCTAAAGTGTTGGATGCTGTTTTTAGGTCTCGCCTATTCCATTCCGCCAGGAATGGATAGGGGAGAATTATAGGATTGGATCAGGAAAGCTAAACCAGGCGGCAGATTTCGACGAGTGCATGTGTCCATGCACGCGCTTCCATCTGCCTGCCTCGCATCATTGCCACCAGCAGTTTCACTTCGCCACCAGCAGCTTCACTTCGATCCGCTCCGCCCCCTGCTGCACGCGCTTTCCATCCGCCTGCCTCGCGCGTCCACATCAAAGGCATCTGTTACTTCCCCAGCGTGCTCGGCCTCACTTCTCCACTTCTCCTCCCCCCTCCTAATTACATCCCTGCTGTTCACACTTCTTCACTGCCGCGAGGCCGTGCTTCAAAGGGATCCTCTCCCCCGCCCCTAAAAGCTTACCCATGCGAGATTTTGTTGTTCATCTCTTCCCGCTTATCGCTTAATAGAAAGGGAATGTTTCTGCTTCAAACGTTTACTTCCAGTCAGTTTGTCAAGGTTTGAAGGGCAGCAGGGGATGTAAATTTACTGAGTAAGTGGCAGTCTGTTGCAACTTTTACCGTCTACTTAAAAAGTTCATGTTTTTAAAATCGGTAAACAATTCTCCCCAACATCACCTGACATTGGAAGGCATCCAAAAGGAAAGTGTTCTTTAAATATTGCATATGAAAGTCTCCTTTATTTATTAATGAAATAGTTTTTTCACCAATGTGGCCGTGCTGTACTGTAAGCAAGAGTACACTTTTAATTTGTAATAACGGAACTTATTTTAATTGAGAATGCACGGAGCTGGCCCCCAAGGGCAATGCTTGTTGATTTAGCAACAGTGAAGTGACTTGACGCTGCAAAACACCCAAGGCCTCCATTTCAGTTCAAACTGACTCGCCGGGCTTCATTCAAACATTGATGCAAAAACGGGGCTCAAAAACTTTTTTCGATGAAACTTTATTCCCACGTGTTTGAGTTTAAAAATATTTCTAGAGCGCGCGTACACCGAGCGGTTTCATGGCGCTTTTGTAGTACTACAAACCCAAAGGACGAAAAGAACTAGAAGCCTGGAACCGATTTAAGAGGGAAATGCCTGGGAAAAAAGAAGAGTTTTAAGAGCTTTGCGGAAAAGGGAGTACTGGGGACAAGACCTCAAGGAAGGCGGGAGAGAATTCCAAAAGGCGGGAGCCACAGTTGAAAACTTGGATCCTCCCCATTTTTTACGTTTGAAGCGGGGGACGATGAGAAGCTGTTGGGTGGATGAGCGCAATTCTCTGGTCGGGATGTAATCGTGGATAGCAGAACTGATAAAGACAGGGGCAGAGCCGGACCGGGCATTAAAAATGATGCAGCCCAGCTTGAAGAGGGCACGTTGCTGAACAGGGAGCCAGTGTAAAGATTTAAGAAAGGGGCGTGACGTGATGTGACTTGGGTAGGTTGAACACAAGGCGGGCTGCCTGGTTCTGGACCAACTGGAGGCGCCGCACGAGGTACGCCGGCATGCCACAGTAAAGGGCATTGCCGTAGTCCAAGCGGGACGTTACCATTGCCAGAAGTATAAGTTTGAGGGCAGGTGGGGTGAAAAAACGGGAGACTTTGTGTATAGTCCGGAGGGAAAGAAAAGCTGAGGAACCAACCGCACTAACTTGGGAGTGAAGGGAAAGTTGATCATTAAATTTAAAGCCAAGGGTTTTAACCGAGGAAACAGGAATGGGTGGGGGGCCTAAGGAAGGGGGCCAGAAGAGTGAGGATCAAGGACTGGAACAACCACCCGTCAAAACCGATTCAGTTTTATCGGGATTGAGTTTCAGGTGGTTGTGGTTCATCCAGTCCTGAATGAAGGTCATAACAGAGTGAAAGTTGGATATAGACACAGAAGCAGGGGAAAGTGGGAAGACGAGCTGGAGATCATCTGCATAATTGTAGACAGAGACCTCCAGCTGTTGTAAAGCAAAAATAAGAGGGGCAATGTATAAATTAAACAACAGTGGTGACAGTGAGGAGCCTTGGGGGACCCCGCACTGCACAGGCCGGAAGTCAGCTGAGTAATCGCCCAAGCGAACTGCTTGAGTGCGGCCGCTCAGGAAAGAGGACAACCAGACCAGGGCAGACCCCCTGATCCCCGCCGCCTCGACACGTGAAAGTAAGATGGCATGATCAACCGTGTCGAATGCGGCGGAGAGATCGAGAAGAACCAAGGCCTGGGGCTGATTAGTGTCCATGCCCTCTCGGAGATTGTCCAAGACGGATATAGCAACCGATTCTGTCAAGTGCGCAGGGCGGAAGCCAGCCTGCCTGGGGGCCAAGACACTGTTCCCTTCCACAAAGGCGCTCAGGGTTCTAACTACGTGGCGTTCCAGTACCTTGGCTAGGAAAGGCAGGAGTGAGATAGGGCGATAGTTGGCTGAAACAGAAGGATCAGCACCAGGTTTTTTTAGAAGAGGTACAATTATCGCCGATTTGAGAGATGGAGTGACAATACCCTGGGAGAGTGAACTGTTCAGAAACATAAGGGGTGGTGAAGGACAGGAGCAGTAAATCTGTTTCAAGATGTAAGTGGGGCAGGGATCCAGAGGGGAACCGGACTTGACCAGAGGGAGAAGGGACAGAAAGGAATCCACCGTGGCGTTTTATTTCTTTCAGAATTTGTTGTTGGAAAAAAGTGATATGTTAGGGCATTGCAAACTGTATTTGCAGTTGTGTTTTTCAAGCTTAGTTCCTGCATTTTCGGTGTTTTGCGTTGTTTTCGCCCACCTCCTGATAAGGTATGGTAAATGTAAGCGCAAAATCCGAGCCAGCGCAATTTGCCAGCTGTTCTTAAAAGAAACTACCCCACGAGTGCTCGTAAACTTCTTGCAATAGGTCAAAAAGCAAGGCCTGGATGTAAATGACGGCCGCACTCATGCCAGTCCCGGTTTCCCTACTTGACCAAAGTGTGTGATTCTCGTCAATTGTTCTATTTCGCTTCGCCTTTCTGTATTATGTTATGATATATGGAGCACCCTTAAATTTGAGATTGGAATACGCGCTGTACAAAACCTTCTGTGTGATTTACTAAACTATACAGTATTTGCAGTGCCACAGCATCACTCAGCGCCACAGAATCACTCAGCGCCACAGAATCACTCAGCGCCACTGAATGCCACAGCACCACTGAATGCAACAGCACCACTGAATTCCACAGCACCACTGAATGCAACAGCACCACTGATCGCCACAGCACCACTCATCGCCCCAGCACCACTCATCGCCACAGCACCACTCTACGCCACAGCACCACTCAACGCCACAGCCCCACTCAACGTCACAGCACCACTGAATGCCAGAGCACCACTCAACTCCACAGCATCACTCAGCACCACTGAATGCCACAGCACCCCACAACGCCACAGCACCCCACAATGCCACAGTATCCCTCAACGCCACAGCATCCCTCAACACCACAGCATCCCTCAAGGCCACAGCATTACTCAACGCCACAGCATTACTCAACGCGACAGCATTACTCAATGCCACAGCATCACTCAACGCCACAGCATCACTCAACGCCACAGCATCACTCAACGCCACAGCATCACTCAGCACCACTCAACGCCACAGCACCACTGAATGCCACAGCATCACTCAGCACCACTGAATGCCACAGCATCACTCAGCACCACTGAATGCCACAGCATCACTCAGCACCACTGAATGCCACAGCATCACTCAGCACAACTGAAGGCCACAGCATCACTGAGCACCACTGAACGCCACAGCATCACTCTGTGCACCATTCAGCAACAACTGGTTCTAATATGTTCTCTCAATGTTTCAAGCTTTATTACAAATGTCACAAAAAGATGTTAATATTTCACTTCTGTTCTTGGATTTGCATCACAATAAAATACACTGAACATAATCAACCCAAAAGTTATTTACAAAAGTTTAAGCTATTGCCATTATAAAAAACAATACCTTTTATTTAAGTATTAATTATTAAAAAAAATAAAAGCCATTGTTATTTGTAATATTAATACATCTAAGTCATGTAAATACAACACATATTGCATTACAAATGCTATAGGTGTCACGTTTGCGAAAGTTAAAACTATTGGCATTGTAAATGACAAAGCTATTAATTTCGCTATTTACAAAACCAACACATAAATAAAAAATTTATCATTTACAATACCAATACCTCAAACTTTCCTAATGCGAGACCTATTGCATTGCAAATGCTTGTTTATATCTGTGGTCTAGTTGTACTATATGAGATCAGTATAATTGAAGCTTGGTTATCACCCATGTTACATTCAGGCAGTAAATAGAAGTAAGAGTAAAAAGTACACAGATGATGTTCATCAATAATTTGAAATGTGTATTGGAAATGTAAAATCTGTTGCCATTTAAGGACATTTTTCCCAAATCAGACCTTTTTAAAGTATAATTAGTTTTTTAGCAAGCAATTTTATAAAATATGTCTTTTAATAGTATTTTCCTTGAGTAGAATGTTACTGTTTCTAATATTTATATATGTTTGCATTGTTTAATTATACTGGAATTTGTCTCTGTGTATAATTTGTATATATGGTACTGCACTTTATATTTATATAACTTTTGCACATCTGCCCCCCCTTTGCACATTGACATACATTTTTTGCTGCTAATACACAATATGCACTTTACTTCGTTGTTCTTACCGGATTTATCCGGAAATTAGCTCTTTTGTCAATGTTAATTAAGATTTGCTGCTACAACATATGCATAGTATGAGGATTTATCCCGTAATATTTTTGCACATGAGTTACATATTTAAATATTTACATACGTTTGTTGCATGAGAGCATATATATTTTAATAATATGTATGTCAAATATGTGGTTTTTACTGGCAATGTGTTTACACCCAGCAAGAAACTAAATTGTATATTTTTAAGGGTCTTCGAATAAGTTACCACACAAAGCGAGTCTTTCTTCCATGGTAATTATCATGTAACACGGAGTGGTGGAAGTGGGTGGACACCAAACAAACACATATAAAAAATGTAATGGCGATTTACAAAGCTGCATGTGATCAAGGGCTCCTGAGGCCTGAAATGTGTTGTGTGTGGGTTGTTGTTTGAAAAATAAACATCTTGCCACAAATTCTGCGGGGTGTACGGGCCCGATTCACAGATCTAACTTAAGACAAAATCCTAAACTTACTACCATTTTGGTATTCACAGAAGGCACTTACTCATTTGGGTGTCCTGAGTCTCCTTCTTCGCCGCCGCCGTGTGGAGGTTGGAAGTAGCGGGAGTTGGATTCTTTCGATATATATAGACCATGTCCAAACACATTAGGACCTGGTGGAGGTTTTTTGATGACCTCTTCCTGGTATGGCAAGGCACTAAAGACGAAGCAGAAAAATTCATTGCTGAGATGAATGTAAATTAACTAAATCTCAATTTTAGTGGCTACATCAGTGACAAATCAGTGAATTTTTTGGACATGGAAGTCTATATTGAACAAGGTAACCTTGAGACTCGCATGCACAGAAAACCTACCGTGGGAAATGCTATTTTACATGCTAGCAGTGCCCATCCTGGACACTTAATTCAAAGCATCCCGTATGGTGAATTACTGCGTTTAAAACGCATATGTAGTAATGAGCAGGACCTTTTACTAGCCCAGGGCGAATGTATAAAAAGATCCAAGAGAGGGGATATTGTAAGAAATGTCTGGATAAAGACCTCATAAAAAGCAAACAGGAATCTAGAGAGAATCTGGTAAAAATTAAACATAATGAGTCAAGGAACAACAAGTCACAGGATACATTCAGATTCATTTTAAAGTTTAATCAACAGGAAGGTGCAGTAAGGAAAATAATAAAGAAAAATTAGCACCTAATAAAACAAGTTCCCATTATTGGCTCTACAGTTCCACGGCAACCGTCAATTACATTTCGCCGGGTCAAGTCCATGAGGGATATTTTGGTAAAGAATGACCCGTGCGGACCACCAATCAAAAATACATGGTTATCACAACGGGTGGGCTTTTTTTTAACGCAAAACATGTAAAGCCTGTCAGCATGGTGTGTCCATGACCAAATACAAAACCCCTTTTAGTGACAAGGAAATTGCCATTGATAAAGTACTGAATTGCAAATCTGACCATGTAGTTTATATATTGGAATGCTATGCAAATTAAAATATGTAGGTAGCACTGTTCTACAAGGCCATAAAAGGGTGTTACAACACATCCGTGCGATCAAGAACAATGATCCTTCCTACCAAGTGGCACGTCACTTTAATGAAAAACATGACGGCAATCCGAAGGGGCTACAATAATATCTATTGGACTCAGTCCCAATACCAAAGAGGCGTGCGGACCGTAGAAAGGCACTTCGTAGACTAGAGATGACGTATATTTTACACCTCGATACCATGTATCCGGGGGTTTAAATGCCACAGAGGAACTGTACACTAGCCTAAGAAAGAATGAATACTGAGCCTAATTTAATCAGGAATTGAATTTTACAGCAAAAATGACATTTTAAAGTAGGTTTTAAGGATGTTTATTCATTTATCAATATGTTGGATTTTTACAACAGGTCCAGGTTGTGAATTGAATATATATTTATACTGTTCAGCAATGAAATGTGTACCTGTATGGACAACAGTTATACTAAATGGGTTTGAGTACTATGTATGTAATAATATTGTTTACTAACATACAGGGTTTTTCTGTATGTTGTGTGACCTTTCTGCCCTTTCTTGTGACCTTTGTGCCTCTGTGCCACTCGTTTCCCCCCATTTTTTCAGACCTTTCTGCCCTTTCCTGTGACCTGTGTGCCTCTGTGCCACTCGTTTCCCCTTCTTTTTTTGTGACCTTTTCTGCCCTTTCTTGGGACCTTTGTGCCTCTGTGCCACTCGTTTCCCCCCCGTTTTTTGTGACCTTTTCTGCCCTTTCTTGTGACCTTTGTGCCTCTGTGCCACTCGTTTCCCCCCATTTTTTGTGACCTTTTCTGCCCTTTCTTGGGACCTTTCAGCCTCTGTGCCACTCATTTCCCTCCCGTTTTTTGTGACCTTTTCTTCCCTTTCTTGGGACCTTCGTGCCTTTGTGCCACTCGTTTCCCCCCATTTTTTGTGACCTTTTATGCCCAATCTTGGGACCTTTCTGCCTCTGTGCCACTCGTTTCCCCCTGTATTCTTGCGACCTTTTGCCTTCTGTTTCTTTCATCGCCTCTCGCCGCTGCATCCCATGCGCCCCGCCCCCCTTGACTGCCCATTCTCTACCCCACCTTCCGCCTCCCAGCTGCTCCTCCCTCCCACCTCCCCATATAGGCCAGCCGCTGCGTGTTGAGGAGAGCGACCCTTGACCCTTTCCAGTTAGACGCTCCCCCTCCGCACAGCAACGCCTGTGCCTGTTCTCTCCCTTGCTGCCCCCGTGTCTTTCTGCCCGGTTTTTCCTTCTGCTGCCCTCACGCCCCCGTGTCTCTTTGCCCGTTTTGCCTTCTGTTGCTTTGCTGCCCCTACATTTCTGTGACCTTTCTGGCCTTTCTTGGGACCTTTCTGCCTCTGTGCCACTTGTTTCTCCCCATTTTTTTGTGACCTTTCTGCCCTTTCTTGTACGTTTTCTGCCTCTGTGCCACTCGTTTCCCCCAGTTTTTTGTGACATTTCTGCCCTTTCTTGGGACCTTTCTGCCTCCTGTGCCACTCGTTTCCCCCGTTTTTTGTGACCTTTCTGCCCTTTCTTGGGACCTTTCTGCCTCCTGTGCCACTCGTTCCCCCGTCTTTTGTGACCTTTCTGCCCTTTCTTGTGACCTTTGTGCCTCTGTGCCACTCATTTCCCCCCATTGTTTGTGACCTTTCTGTGCTTTTTTGTGACCTTTGGTCGCCCCAAGCCGCTGCTCGTCACCTGACTGCATGGTTCCTGCCTCCCTGCTGCCTCCTTGTTTCCTGGGTTTTTCCCTCCCCTCTGCCCTGTGCGCCAGTTCCCCCTCGCCGCTCCCTATCCGGCACTTTCCCGCTGCTGCTTCCCTGCGGCCCGCCCCCCTTGCACACCCATTCGCCTCCCCGCTACTGCCTCTCAGCTGCTCCTCCCTCCCAAGCCACCTCATATGCAGGCCGCTCGCAGCGGGCGCGCCGCTGGTGCCCCAAAGGCAAGCCCGTCTGCACCCGTCCCTCCTGGACTGCACCCAATGCCAGAACCCCTGGTACCCACGAATGCCACGACACCAGAATGCACTACGATGCCAGCACCCTCCACGCACTCAATGCCTGCCTAAACCACACCTGCTTCCAGGCTGCCCAAAACGGACCCTGCCACACCTGCAGCTTCACCTGCGACAGAACCACGAAACCTCCAAGGACTGGACCCAACCACCTCCGCTGCATACACCTCAACACCCGCTCCGCACACAAACACGCTGTCGAGCTCTGGGATCTGTGACAGCTCCGCCCAAGATGTGGCCCTCCTGAACGAGACCTGGTGGAATGACTCCTTGGCGCCCGACATCACCATAGCCATCCCAGACGGCTACAAGATCACCCGCAGGGATCGCGCCAATGGAATCGGAGGAGGAATAGCCATCGTCCACAAGTCCACCCTCAAAGTTTCCACCCACACAGACAAAACCCTCAACACCGCCAAACACCTTCGCTTCCGGACACACACCGACCCCAACACCACACTCAGAGGAACACTCATCTACAGACCTCCCCCGGACCCCGGGCTCAGTTCAGCACCTCCATCGCCGACCTCGCCAGCAGCCAGCACTCACCTCTATGGACTACATCCTCCTCGGGGACCTGAACTTCCACCTCGAGAACAACAACAATGCCAACTCCGCCACCCTGATCGACAACCTCACCAACCTCTGCCTCAGACAACTCGACACCGCACCCACCCACGCCGCCAGCCACACGCTGGAATCCCGTCTTCTCCACAGGCACCCACATCGCATTCGACCACACCACCGAAATCCACTGGACTGACCACCATTACATCCATTTCACCTTCAAGAAACCAACCACGCACCACCGCACCCAACAGCTGCCTCTCCGCTGCTGGAGCAAAGTCACCGAAGACCAGCTGATCACCTCCCTCACCAAGAACCCAACCACCGACCCCAACCAACCCAGACGCCGCAGCCCGAAACCTCAGACAGTGGATCGATGACTGCGCCAACACCCTCGCCCCGCTCAAGAAACCCTCCAACAGCCACGCCAACAAGAGAGAATCCTGGTTCACCGTCGAGCTCCAGACATCTAAACGCGCATGCCAGAAACTCCTCGAACGCACACCGGACAACCACGCAACCCACAAGGACACCACCCACAGACATCACCACCTCATCAGATTAGCGAAGAGATTCTCCTTCAAAGACCGCTTGGATAACAACACACACGACAGCAAAGAGCTCTTCAGCATCGTAAAGGAACTCTCCAACCTTAGCGCCAACGCCAACGACATCCTGCCCTCACAAGAACTGTGCGACTCACTAGCCATATTCTTCCACCGCAAGATCGCTGACATCCATGACAGCTTCAACACCACAACCGCCCCGACTCCACCAGACTCCACCTCCCCTGTGAACACCACCAGCGCCAAGCGCCTGACCTCCTGGTCCAACATGAACGACGACGAGACACTCAAGGTCATAAACTCCATCCACTCAGGATCTCCATCTGACCCGTGCCCACACCACGTATTCAACAAAGCAGACGCAGCCATCGCACCCCAACTATGGAAGGTCATCAACATCTCCTTCAAAACAGTGACATTCCCGGAAAGCTGGAAGCACGCTGAAAAATCAAAGCCCTCCTCTAGAAACCCAAAGCGGACCCCAAGGACCTCAAGAACTTCTGGCCCATCTCCCTGCTCCCGTTCCCGGCAAAGGTCATCGAGAAAATCATCAACATACAACTGGCCCGCCACCTGGAAGAAAACAACATCTTGGACCCATCCCAGTCCGGATTCAGACGAAACCACAGCACAGAGACAGCCCTCATCGCCACCACAGACAACATCAGGCGCCAACTAGACAACGGCGAAACATCAGCCCTCATCCTCCTGGACCTGTCATCCACCTTCGACACGGTCTGCCATCGCACTCTAAAGACACCGTCCTAGAAGCTGGATTCCAAGAGAAGGCTCTTGACTGGACCACTCCCTTCCTCTCTGGCAGAACCCAGAGCGCCGCCTCCCACCCTTCCAATCCAAAGCCTCCGACATCATCTGCGGCGTCCCCCAGGGCTCATCCCTCAGCCCAACGCTGTTCAATGTCTACATGAACCCCCTCGCACAAGTGGCCCGCCATCACGACCTCCACATCATCTCCTACGCTGACGACACCCTGCTCATACTCTCCCTCACCAAGCACCCACACACCGCCAAAATCAACCTCCACGAGGGAATGAAGGCCGTCGCCGACTGGATGAGAAGCAGCCGTCTGAAGCTGAACTCGATCAAGACGGAGGTCCTCATCATCTGACCCACCCCCTCAGTCTGGGATGACTCCAGGTGGCCGACCACACTGGGAACAGCACCAACACCCACCGACCATGCACGCAATCTAGGATTCATCCTTGACTCCTCTCTCTCCATGTCTAAGCAGGTCAACGCCGTCTCCTCCTCCTGCTACAACACCCTCCGCATGCTCCACAGGAGCTACAAGTGGATCCCAACCGAAACAAGAAGAATGGTGACACAGGCCCTCGTCAGCAGCAGACTGGACTATGGCAACGCACTCTACGCAGAAATCCCAGCCAAACACCTACGACGACTACAACACATCCAAAACGCCTCCGTCCGACTGATTGTCAACGTCCCCCGCCGCAGCCACATCACCCCCCCACCTGAGAGACCTACACTGGCTCCCCATCGACAAGAGGATCACCTTCAAGCTCCTCACCCACGCACACAAAGCACTCCACAATGTCGGACCAGCCTACCTGAACAGCAGACTCAGCTTCCACAACCCCACCCGCCTGCTCCGCTCCGCCAGCCTCGCCCTCGCCGCTGTCCCCCGCATCCAACGAACAACCTCCGGCGGAAGATCCTTCTCCTACCTCGCCGCCAAGACCTGGAACACCCTCCCTACCCACATAAGGCAGACCCAAGACCTACTCGCTTTCAGAAGACTCCTCAAGACCTGGCTCTTCGAGCAGTAGCAGCACCCCCCTCTCCCCTCAGCGCCTTGGGACCCTCACGGGTAAGTTGCACGCTTTACAAGTACTCTGATTGATTGATTGATTGATTAAAACCCTGGCCCATGTCATGCAAAATTCATAAATAGAAATGTGTCATATTCATGTTTAGTTTTTAAATCTTTATTTATGTATGTATTTATTTATTTATATATTTATTGACACATCATTTTGCAGAGTTTTAGAATCCCCTTTATATACAAAACCATATTTGGTATCAATTTAATTTTCCAATCTCTCTCAGTATAAGTAAGTAAGTAATATTTTATTTGCATAGTTAATAAAAACCATTGCAGTACAAACGTCAAAATTTAAAAGTAAATCTATATGCTTGATAAAACCAACGTATCGTATTCGCAATTTCTCATTTCATTTTAAAACCGCAAAAATGCATCCTTTTTGGATGACCTTGGAAATAGATACAGTTTTGTTTTAAAATATTATCTAAAAAGCAATTAGGATTCAAGTTTTGGCATTTTCTTTTCCACCGAGTTCATAAACTTCACAAAACTACAGTTCAACTGTGGATCCTGGTGTTCAAAGCAGGTGAGAACTGCTTGTCTCCGTGAACGTATCCCTCGCTGATGAAAATGGCGTTTCAGCAGATGTTTTCGTTCATCCAAGGGCATGACAAGTGCAGCATATCCTCTGGCACTAAGCCACATAACCGGCAAAGGGAACCCACTTTGTCTTTTTGCTAGTATGGGAAATATTGGATGCAGGGAAGCAAGCCCAGCCTGTACCTTAAAAACTTCATTTTCGTGGTTTTAGTATAACCCAATCCAAGGTAACTCTGTGCTGCTTGTGTTGAATAAGAGTTCAGGGTCATCCAGCCTGTGACATTTTAAGCGTTGTATGATTTGTGGGGGTATCCCAGAGCTGCTTTAAGCCTATTTTCGCCAGGCTGCTTTTAAGATACTTGGCAGCTTTAGCTCCTTCCATAGATACTCATTTAGAGAGCCTTGTTTGGATTTTCGTACTTTGTCCCAGATAGTTATATATACCCCCTGTCTTACCAGGAGCTGTTTCTGGACACCAAACTCTAGTCTAATTTATGCCAGTGAGGTTCGTTTGGGCAGGCTAAAGATTATTCCGTAAACAGCTATGACTGTATTATCGAGGGTCTTTGCGTCTCTGCCTCTCTGTACTTTACTCCCATAAGTGATTGTTGGCAGGAGTTTAGCTCGTATTACTATTACAGAGCTAGAAGGGAGGGCCCAGTAAGTTTGCTGTTTAGTGCTTTTAGATAGATTGATAAGGCAAGACCTTTACCTCTGATGCTAGTTTTCTGTATAGTAAACTGCCCACTGTTGTCAATTTTTACTCCAAGGTATTTGTACACTGAGTATCCTCAATTCGAGCATTGTTCCAGTACCAGGACGACGGTTTTTTCTTGTTCTTACTGATCTTCATTGTATGTGTTCTCTCCAGGTTTATAGTCAGTTCATTTGCTTCAGAATAGCTATGTGTGGCATTCACAAGGTGTTGTAGCCCTACCTTTGTGTGGCTGATTAGGACTATATTGTCTGCATAGAGAAGACACAGTAATTGAAGCCCTCCTAACTTGGGTGCATGAGAGTTACAGCTGTTTAGGATCGGGATAAGATCTCCTAAAAATAGATTAAATAGTGTAGGAGCCAGGACGCAACCCTGTTTAAGGCCTTTGTTGGTAGGTATGCGCCTTGACCCATGTCTCTGTATGAAGGTTAATCAGCAAGTCTAACAGAGGCCTTGGTATCCCCCATTCATTCAATTTGGACCATGACATGTTCCGATTTATATAGTCAAAGGCATCTATAAAACAGAAATGGATGGGCTTTTTATTTGATTCAGCTTTGTCTATCAACATACCCATAGTTAGGATATTAGTCGCTGTCCCAACTGATTAGGCAAATGCTGTCTGATTGGACGGAATAAAGGATTTCTCTGTGGCTCATGCCTGCAATTCCTCCAAGAGTCTACCTGCAAAATACTTTGCCTCGTTATCCATTAGAGCAACTAATCAATAATTTTGTGGGAGAGACTAATCCCCTGTCTTAAAAATTGTAGAAATTATTGAGCCCTTCCAGGAGCCTGGCAGTCTGTTAAAAAATCTAATTTCCAAAAATAGTGGTTCAAGCACTGCTGCCCATCCGTTCTCATCTTGTTTATAAAGAATGGGCGGAATTCTATTCGGACCTGGGGCTCCCTCTCTTCTTCCTTTTTTGATTTGGCGCTTAATCATGCTTTGTATACTTGTCAGTCTGTCATCTGTGATTAGATTCTGACCATCTAAGATGCCAGTTCTCTTTTAGAGTGATTGTGCTTTATTTTCTGTGAGATTTTTCATCACACTATTAATTTTTATCCCCAGATTATAATTCATATCCTGGTTAAAATAATTCCCAAGATGTCTTGCCCATACATCTTCAGTAATATTGGAGGAGACTCCATCATTCTTCGGTCTTATGAAGTGATTTATGTATTTCCAAAATCTTGCCCCATCGCTCCGTTTGGTGTCAGCATGTAATTTTGCCCACATATTGTCCTCCACAGATCTATTGGCTTCCCATTTTAATTTTGTCAGTGTTGTCTTTATTTTCCGTAAGTGATTGTATTTCTCTATGTCCATAGGGTTCTACCGAAGTTGTCTCATCAATTGATAAATTGATTTATTTGCACACCTAATCTTCTCTTCATACTCTCGTGTAAACTGTCCCATGCTGCTGCGGCCAAATTGGACTTGTGGCTTGGATCTTGTAGCATAAGTGGACATAGTTGTTATGAATTGTTCCCATTTCTCCATTTCACTAGATCCAGTTCTAACTCCGAAATTCTGTTTAGCCTTTTCAAATGTGGTTTCATCGGTTGCTACTGAATACTTGATATTTTTATAGTTAATGGTATATACTGACTCTTTTGGCACTGAGGGTAGCTCAAATTTAGGCTTGACAATTTTGAAGACAATTTCTTGGGGACAGTGGTCGCTGTCTGATTTTTCTCCTATCAGAAATGAGGTCATATGTTGAAATAAAGGTAATGAAATAAAAGTATAATCCAGTATGGTGTTGATTCTTGTCGAGTGAAATGTTGTGGCTGGAGGGGTATCACCAGCAAACCTTCCATTTAATGCTCCGATGTTAAAGACTTCCAGATATTCTAGTATCTGTTTACCTAATTTGGTTTGTTTGGATACTTGCGACTTCCCTTGCAATGGAATATCCCATGTTGAATTTTGAGTTAGAATCTCGTCATCTGACGAGATTTCCATAAGGTTAAGGTTAAAGTCCCCGGTGAGCATGAGGTTTGTTGTCGGTCTTTTCCTTATGCACTCCTCCAGGAAATTGCACAATTCTTTAGCTGCCTTTGTTTTCTTTTTTGGGTGGACATAAACGTTGATCAAGGTAAGATCTGTTTCCCCATTACCTGGTTTCGGTTGCGAGAAGAGAAGGTTTACTGCCATTGGCGCTGAAGAAGTTGGTCCAACTTCCTTGACCGTGAGTACACTTGTAACTGAAACGTAGGTTACTAGGCCGCCTTGAGGGTGACCTTATTTTGCAGTTTTTATTGCACCAGTAAAGAAACTCAAGAATCCCTGAAGGTGCGGGGGGTCAGCTTGTCATGTCTCTTGCAATGCCACAATATCAAAAGATCTTACATAACTTACAAAATCTGAGTCAGATATTTTAGTGGCTAGACCGTTAACATTCCACGAACAAATACGTAGTTGATTATACTTCCTCACTCTCAAGTATGAGCCGGTTTGTCAATTTTTGTTGTTGTTTATCGTTCTAGCAATCCACCTTAGATCAGTTAGTCCCGTTGGTGATAATTTACCATCTTGGATCCGTCGAGTAATACTGGGATGTTGGTCACTACTTGTTCCACATTTCCCTACTGCTCCTCTGAGAACTGATATTCTGAAACTTTTAACAGTGTCCTGATCCACCACCATTACTACCGAATTATTATTTCCGGGTATCTTGGCTTTATGAATGGAAATATTGTTATCCCTCAGTTTTTAAATATGTCGGCCTCTGCTAGTATTTTCTGTGAAACTATTGACGATTACCTTGTTGCTTTCGTTATTTTACTGCCCGTTTTGTCATAAACTGGGCAGTGTGCTCTAATCAGGTAGGGCCCTGCTAGATTGTATTAGCTAAGTAGAGGTAAACAGCCCCTATTGTGTATATATTACAAGTATTAAGATAAATTGAGTAGTGTTCTATCCTGGTAGGGCACTGCAAGATTGTGTTAGCAAAAACCCTAATTGAGAGTCAGTGAGGGGCATGGACTAATGTAGAATGGGTACAATAGTCCTTTTTGGTAACATTGAGTTCATACTAAAACATTTGGGATGGAATACTCGACATAAGATTCATTCATGATAATGGTACTAGAATCACAAACAGTAGTCTCCCCTCATAAAGAACAAGGGGAGGAAGCCGTGGGTATTGTATATACTGAGTGTGCAGTAAACATCCTAAAAGGCAAAATGGATGTACCAAACTTATCAGTGGAGGGTAGTCGAATGGATAACGTAAAGTGATACAATCAGCATTTGGAAGAAAAATAGACTGCATACAACATTTACATTTAGGACACGTACAGAATGGAAGTAGTGATAATAATATATAGATCTTCATCATCTCATCTGGTGAATACCTGTAAAAGGGGCAACAGTACACAGACACAACAATATAATAATTACTATATATGCAGTGTTGACCCTGCCTTTGGACCCATTTTAATTGAGACATTCTAACTGGGCATAACTGGCATTGTGTTCACCCCATCTTGGATTGAGTCAAAACAAGTCATCCGTTTGCTTTCTCTGAGATTCAAAATGGATCCTATGTTACCTCCCCTTGGGCCCAAGGACACTTTCTCAAGGACGACCCACTATAAATCATCGGGTGTATGATTGGCTGTTCTAAAATGGTTGACCAGTGGTGCTCCCTAGACCTCACACCTTATTCTACTGAAGTGTTGAAGGATTCGTTCCTTAATCTTTTGTTGAGTTTGTCCTAGATAAATGAGCCCACACGGACATGTAATACAATAAAATACATTGCTGGTATTGCAATTTGTGAATGATTCGGGGTCTATGTTGTGTTGTCTGTATGTAAATTGCTTGGTTTTTACAGTCATTTTGCATGCCTTACACTTTACGCATCTAAAGTGTCCTTTTGTCACAGGCAAGTTCCACAAGCTTTGTAATGTAGGTGATTCAGGACTGTCCAGGAAGGTACTGATCACATGGTCCCTAATACTTTTTGCTTTTTTAAAGGAATGCATGGGGGGAGACCGTTGGTCAATGTCATCAGCAATCAAAGCCCAATGTTTATTTACAATCTTGCGGATGGCATTACTGTGTGTGCAGTATGTCGTTACACAAATCATTCTCCGCAGACTTTCATCCTTCTTCTGCTGTACCATGAGAAGTGCTTCACGGGGACTGCACCATGCCCTCTTCTGCACTTTTTTGATAAGTCGTCGTGGATAACCCCTCTCCAGGACTCTTGCACTCAGATCTTCAGATTCTTTGAAATAATCACCTTTCTTCGTACAATTTCGGCGTATTCGCAGGAATCGGCCTACCAGTAGGTTGTTCCTTAGGCCCAGGGGATGGTGGCTGTTGTATCGTAGTAATGAATTGCGCTTGGCTGGTTTTCGATACAGAGTCGTGGATATTTTATTATCTTCCTGAAAAATGGTGATATCAAGGAAATCCACCTGGTTGTTGTCAGACTGTAATGTGAACTGGATGTCATGGCTTCGCTGGTTAAGCCAACTGTGGAAGGAATCCAATTCCGCTTTGGTGCCAGTCCAAAGCATCAGCACATCGTCAATATAGCATCGCCACCATGTGACATGGTTGTAGTAGGTTCCATTCAGAACATGCTTCTGTTCAAAGTCATCCATGAAGATGATGGCTAGGTCTGGCGCGAAGGCTGCCTCCATTGCAACGCATTTGGTCTGTAGATAAAAGAATCCTTGAAAAATGAAAACATTTTTCATCATAGAGATGGTCAGAAGAGCAATAATGAATTATGTAGGTACTGCCATGGGTGCAGGGCGTCTGTCCAGTGCCTGTTGAATAACATCAATGGCCTTTGTCTGCGGGATGCTAGTGTACAATTACACAATATTGCATGTAACTAGTAGTTGATTCTCATTGTCAAAATGATACCCATCCACCAAGTTGATGGTCTGGAGAGTGTCTCGTAAGTATGTTTCTGTAGTCTCGGCAATGGGTTTGAGAAACACGTCGATGTATTTACAGAGTGGTTCCAAAATCAAACTGCATCCGGAATTGATTGGTCGCCCTGGTGGTTTTTGCATACTCCTATGGATCTTAGGCAGAGTATATATTGTAGGTAGTCGAGGGTCATTCTGGTTCAGATAGCGAAATTCGTGATCACTTAAAAAACCTTGCTCCTTGCCTTCCTTAGTCAGGTTGAGGATCACAAGCGCCAGATCTTTAGAAGGATCAGTGCGTAGTATTTGGTAGCTCACCCCATCACCGAGTTGCTTGAAGATCTCCAATTTATACTTCTCAGCATCCTGTACCACAATTGCTCCCCCCTTATTGGCGGGTTTAATAACAATGTCTTTGTTATTCTTGAGTGTCGTAAGGGCTTCCTTTTATTCTTTTGTTACCTTGAGCCGTATGTTTGAATTCTTCCAGGGGCTTACATACATCCTTCAGTACCGTATGCTCATACGGTACGGCTCATTGTGGTAGATGGTGGTACGAAAGTTGAACGTACTCTGAGTCCAGTGTTAGATGTAGTTATGGACAGTGGACTGATCCTGAAGAAGTATCTGAGTCTGATCTTGCGAATGAATTTCATAAGCTCTGTCTTGATAGCAAAAAGATTTGGATGGGCAGTTGGCACAAAAGATAAACCCTTGCTGAGAAAGCTTATCTCATTATCCTTGAAGACGTATGAGGAGAAGACCACAGGGTTAGACCGTCTGTCCACCATCTGTAGACTTTCCTGTGGAAGGCTATCTCTCCGTGCCTCTCTTGTGGGAAATGGACTTGTTTCTGAGTCTTGCCTCATCCCCTCTCCCAGTTGAGGTTGGATGGGTGTTGTCCTCGTGGTGTGCCTCTTTGCCAGTTGCCCCCTCTGCCTCTCGGTGGTCGCCATTGACCTTCCCTAAAAAAGGAGAAAAGCCTTGTGGTTAGTTCCAGTCACCCTGGTATCCGTAGCTTGTACTTGGACCTCCTTGATAGTTGTCACTGTCTGTACGAAGAATCTGAAAATGTTGTGTAGTTCCTACGAACAAGGTAACCACCTCTCCCTCTGCCGGTGAAGCGGCCCTGGTTATACTGCTTATAATAGTCCTCATTCAGGTAGGAATAAGTGTTATTCTTTTCATAATACCTGATGTCCTTAGAGAGTTTCTCTAGTTTTTTTTGTTGGGTATTTGTTTCGAACTCTTTCAGAGTTTTAGCAAAGTGCTCTAATGCTTCCTTTGAATTAGATAATGCAGTGTCACCAGCAATTTCAGATCTCAAGGTCGCAATTTCACGTTGAAGTACTTGTACTTGTTCTGCTGCTGTTTCTACTCCCAGTACCATCCAGTGCTGGGAGCAGTTGTTGGCAACAAAACTAAAGCCCTCCTTAAAATTTGGTACGTCAATGAAGATCGCCGGTTCGTTCTTCACTTGGAGCCCCACCGGGATATTGTTAGATTGTAAGTATTTTGTCTATAGATGGCTGTGTAGTTGAGTCTGAATCAACTTTTTTTGAGCGTGTAATCAATATTGGGTGTGTCTGAAGATAGAAACTGGTTAGATCTATCTTGTATTAACTGATTAATATACTCCTCCATGTATGACAATGTTTCGCTCTCTACCATTGTGAAGGAAGTATATTAATTACAAAAAAACCTTGCAGGTATGCACCGGCTCAGATACCATTACATAGAAGATGTATCTTCGCTAGTTTACTTTATTTGTTCATTAACCCTAGGTGCCCCTCCCCACCCCACTTCATGTTCTAGTCCTGAAGAAAGACCCCATAGTAAGGTGGAACTCAACCTACGCCATTCGGGGGTCGAAACATCGACTTTCATATCTTCACCTACCCATGAACAACAGATTATTGTTACTGTGTTTTAGTATATGGGATAGGTCTGCAAATGTTGTTTATGTGGCTTAAAAACATACCTATGTGATGTCAACTATTCATTTTGTGACCACATTGAACCTTTGAAACTATTCGCTGATCCCCGTCCTCACAAACCACTTACCTACCCCACCTCTTCACCCGCTATTCTTTGGGCACATTGTTTATTTATATCCATTGCATATATATGCTTGGATGAGGATGTGAATAAGTAACATCTCCCATTAAATTGTGCCATTATTTTCATGTAGAACAGTGTAAAGAATTTTCTGTGTTCTCCAAAAGTGTACTTACTGGGTCCCTTTTTCCCTGAAACATTGAATACACAGGTCCCAGTACCTTTGGGTCTACCCTTCTATGTAATTGTAACGATCCTCCCCCAGGATGGGCTGGGTCTAAAGAGGGGAAACTTAAAAGGGCTGCCACCTTTGTAAGCTGTACCTGCCTTTTACCAGTAGCAGCAACTGGCTCCCACTGGTTCTGATCCCCACTTTGGGCGGGAGAATCATCAGGAAAACCAAGTTAGGAGGAGAGGTGTGCCCACCTTTGCCAACCCCACCTAGGGGGGGAAAGGTGAGATGAAGAGGCTCATGCCCCCTCCCACTGGAGGGTGACATTAAGGGGGTGTACTTACCCTAAGGCAGGGACCCAGTGATCCCGACCTGCACACCCCTGTAGATGCTTTAAATGTTATATTTAGGGGTTCCCCTGAACCTTGCCTCCTCATGTTTGAGGAGGAAAGAAGGACTGAAGAGCCATGCTGACCCAAGAAGAGGAGGACAGCAACTGCTTTGGCTCCAGCCCTACCGGCCTATCCCTATTCCGACCTGACTACAGCAGAAACCCAGGTGTATCTAGCAGCCACGCAGAGTCCAGAGGACCTGCCATACACTCATCCGTAAGGCTCTATCTCCAGTGAGGAGCGGATTTTCTCAACAAAGACCCCTAGACCAGAACCCAGATCAAGACGGATGTGCGTTCTGCACCACTTTGTACCAGATGCCCACAGCCCGAGTTCAAGTGGCCCAACACCTTGAGGAGGCCTCCCTCCCGAGCGATCCTGCTCTCTGATCTTGTGATTCCCGACCTCCCTCAAGCTTCACACGATACCTGCAGCCTCAATCTGAAGGGTCACCCCGAAATGCAACAGAGCTGGTAAGACACCCCAGCATCCGATGCCCCATTGCTTTGGTTGGCCCAAACAATGGTGTCCAGGCATCTCCCAAAACCCCAACTTACCTCTCCAGCTGGTGGTCGCCTTCAGGAAGCCTCCCTGACTGAGCCTGCAGCATCTTTTCCGAACAGGAGATCTTCATTGAATCCACAGGGTTCCTGAAGTCTCCTTGGCACTCTTCATCTGGCCACCCCTGTGCCGCTGGTGGTGCAGCTGCTGTGCTGACTGTTGGCCCCTGCAGTCCTGATCTTAACCCCATGAGCTCTGCTCCCGCACTGAGTGCCCTGCTCGTAAGAAGCCCCTGACCGAAGGTCCTCTTGCCCTGTTGGCTAACATTGGGCCCCTGCACTATGCACTCAGCCGCCCCATTGCCATTGGTGATGCAATTTGAGTGCCTATCTGGACCTTAGGAAACCTTGCTCATACCTCCAAAAGCGATATTCCTAAGTCATTTACTTTCCTGTAAAGTGTTAACACTCCTTTCCCATAGGAACCAATGTTAAGAGTTTTGTTCCTGAAAAATGTGTTGACCTACTGTTTTGTATGAAAAGAAAGTAACTATAATTTAACTTAAGAATTATCATGCTTACCTGTAAGCGACAACCTCCAGTGTATGATATCTCGGCATATCACCTCAAGGACTGAAAGTAATTGAAAAGTAATCCAAGAGTAATTAAGAGTAATCTTACTGTATTTTGAACTGTTTTAAAAGTCATACAAATCTGTAATTAACTCCAATACAATCCACAATTGCATTTCTGTGTACAGCCTTGCATTTGGAAATATTTCATACTTGCCTGTGCCAAATCCTGCTTGTTTCTACAAAATAAAACATAAGTGTGCCTTGTTATACTTACCTGATTGGTCTGCATTCAGCATTAAGCCTTGATTAAGTGAATACATTAAGGGCCATATGTAGGTAAATCCCAAATACCGATTCCTAAATACCGATTTTTAACGAATTTCACCGAATCGGTAATCAGAAATCGGTATTTGGGATATAGGTAAAAATTCAGTAAAGAAATACCGAATATCCAAAACCGATCGGTAATTTCCGATTCGGAAATTACCGAATCGGTAAATACTGAATCGGTAAATCCCAAATCGGTAAATACAGAATCGGAAATTCAAAAACAGAAACAATTAAGGAATCAGCCAATCCGGTGCAACCACCCCTCCTCCCAACCAGGAAGTGGCCACACCCATGCAGGTGCAGTCAATATGAAGCTGCTGGAGAGGCTTGCAGAGCAGAGTCCTTGAGCACTTTGGAAACTTTTTCTGCTTGAAAACTGTAAAATGGCAAGCAAAGATACTGACAGGGAAGGTGGAGAGAGGAAGAGAAAGCTCAAATTCAGCACCATGGAGCTGCAGGTCCTTGTGGAGGAGGTTGTAAAGGAGCACCACAAGTTGTTTGGGAAACAGTCCCTGCAGGTTGAAGAATCTGCCAAGAGGAAAATCTGGCTGGCAATGTGTGTATATAAAACACCCAGGCAAAAGTACACTACCTACTGGCACATACACGTTAACACAAGTCTCAATAAAGAATATTAGACTACTGTTTTAACACATAAAGTACATTTTAATTCCATATAAAAGTTGTTGTGTGATAAAAATCAATAAATGATTAGCGACATTTGAGATAAAAATCAATAAATGATTAGCGACATTTGATAAAAAGACTTTTTTTGCATTATATCATATGCGTTTCCTCATACAAAAACAAATGATGATTAAAATAATGGATGGTTTCCTGTCTAAGCGTTTCGACACCTAGCCGTGTCTTCCTCAGGACTGTACCATCATGATGCTGTAAAAGAATTTTTGGAAAATCTTTACAATCTTGTCTTTTAGTGAAAAAACAGTTTACATTCTAGAAAGTAATTTTGTGCCAGCATAACGGTTTCATGAGTATGATGATACCGCCTAACAATACATTCAGATATTTACATGTCCAGATATCAGAAAGATGAAGAAAACTATTTAGATTTGCACCAATCAATGGTGTCAGCATATATACATATATACATATATTCAAAAGGAGACAATCCAATTCAGTATCTATTACAAAACCCAAATGATGTGGATGCATTACTTATCTCTCAAATCATTATTTTGAACACAGTCATTTTTGATGGTTTACATATTACTCCAATAGATCAGTTTAAATTAGAAAAGGGGATGAGTGATGATGACAGAGAAATTAGTATAGTAAGAGATGGAGATTATTTAGTTCCTAAAAGATAAAAGGAGGGGAGGGGGAGGGTTTTCTGCTATTGGTATTAATGCACTATTGCCTATCCAAATTATTTTTAGAGTGACCGACTATTCTACTGGTAACAGCATTTCATTCTTACCTGTTTAAAATGAAACCTTTTAGTAGGAGTTTATATTTCCTTTAGAATCTCCCATCTATTAAACTCATTTATTCTTTCACTGCTGCGATACACAGATGGTCATCTGTAAGGAAAAAGGTATACTCGTGGTTGTTCTCTCTCTCCGTTAGTTCTAGAACTATCCAAATTGCTTTTCTACTGCATGTTGGGCTCGATCTTATTAACTAGTTGTTACATTTTTTCATATTAATTCCCTACATATTTGTGAGTTCTCTGGTTGATTATTATCCCAAAAATAATATATCTCTCATTTATTAGGTTTAGATACCTAAATTAACAAATATATTGATATTATTGCAATACTGACCTTTTCTCAGAGAGATGACAATGTCACAGGGATGTTTTAAAATCTACGTCTGTCAGTGCGGTGTTCCAAAACCCTGAAACGTGAGGTAGCCTAAAATTACTCTTATTTTTATTCTTAATATTCTGTTTCGAATGAGTGTCCTCTCTTTCACACGGTAGGTCTATATGATCTACGCACTGCTTACCTGTATCAAAGACACCCAGTGGATTGTCTGGTTACTATATTATCATCTCCGTTTAGTGTGTGCGGTAACACGTTGATGAAGTGAAACGGCTGGCAGCTTTCTGTAGGTAAATAACGATCCATTAGTTAGTTGCCATCTCTCAGAGCGGCAAAAGTTTTTTTAAATCTAAGTTGCTAGCACCTTACCTAGTTCCAAAGTCACCCGCTGATAAAAATTAATTATTGGCGTAGTACCGCAATAGTTCGGATGTCGTCTCGCATGGGGATATTCATTTATCTAATGAAAGGAGAGGAAATACCTCACATTATATGGAAGCGGAGCCTGTGGCAGTAAAGATACCGCGTATATGGGAGAACGATAGTCTATTATATAGTCTATTATGCCAAATAGTTAGTTACTCCAAGCAGGAGATTTTATGAACCAGAAAGTACCCTCCAACTTCAGGTGAATAGAAAAAGAGGACCATATACCTTTAAGAAATTAGATACTCTAGTACACCAATGAGAAGGCACGCTATATAAGCCAACCAAAATCACTGTTCTGATTCTTCTGCTGTGAACCCAGACACCACCGGCTGCGTATCCTACATGCCGCCTACGTGCTGATCATAGGTAAGACATAACTAGAAAATAAACGCATATTAGTAATCGGCTCACTATTTAAAATAGTTTGAGGCGTTTATGAGCCAAGCCTCTCAATTACGGCAACTAGTAAATCCCCAATGTTCTCCCATATACGCGGTATCTTTACTGCCACAGGCTGCGCTTTCATATAATGTGAGGTATTTCCTCTCCTTTCATTAGATAAATGAATATCCCCATGCGAGACGACATCCGAACTATTGCGGTACTACGCCAATAATTAATTTTTATCAGCGGGTGACTTTGGAACTAGGTAAGGTGCTAGCAACTTAGATTTTAAAAAACTTTTGCCGCTCTGAGAGATGGCAACTAACTAATGGATCGTTATTTACCTACAGAAAGCTGCCAGCCGTTTCACTTCATCAACGTGTTACCGCACACACTAAACGGAGATGATAATATAGTAACCAGACAATCCACTGGGTGTCTTTGATACAGGTAAGCAGTGCGTAGATCATATAGACCTACCGTGTGAAAGAGAGGACACTCATTTGAAACAGAATATTAAGAATAAAAATGAGAGTAATTTTAGGCTACCTCACGTTTCAGGGTTTTGGAACACCGCACTGACAGACGTAGATTTTAAAACATCCCTGTGACATTGTCATCTCTCTGAGAAAAGGTCAGTATTGCAATAATATCAATATATTTGTTAATATAGGTATCTAAACCTAATAAATGAGAGAGATATTATTTTTGGGATAATAATCAACCAGAGAACTCACAAATATGTAGGGAATTAATATGAAAAAATGTAACAACTAGTTAATAAGATCGAGCCCAACATGCAGTAAAAAAGCAATTTGGATAGTTCTAGAACTAACGGAGAGAGAGAACAACCACGAGTATACCTTTTTCCTTACAGATGACCATCTGTGTATCGCAGCAGTGAAAGAATAAATGAGTTTAATAGATGGGAGATTCTAAAGGAAATATAAACTCCTACTAAAAGGTTTCATTTTAAACAGGTAAGAATGAAATGCTGTTACCAGTAGAATAGTCGGTCACTCTAAAAATAATTTGGATAGGCAATAGTGCATTAATACCAATAGCAGAAAACCCTCCCCCTCCCCTCCTTTTATCTTTTAGGAACTAAATAATCTCCATCTCTTACTATACTAATTTCTCTGTCATCATCACTCATCCCCTTTTCTAATTTAAACTGATCTATTGGAGTAATATGTAAACCATCAAAAATGACTGTGTTCAAAGTAATGATTTGAGAGATAAGTAATGCATCCACATCATTTGGGTTTTGTAATAGATACTGAATTGGATTGTCTCCTTTTGAATATATGTATATATGTATATATGCTGACACCATTGATTGGTGCAAATCTAAATAGTTTTCTTCATCTTTCTGATATCTGGACATGTAAATATCTGAATGTATTGTTAGGCGGTATCATCACACTCATGAAACCGTTATGCTGGCACAAAATTACTTTCTAGAATGTAAACTGTTTTTTCACTAAAAGACAAGATTGTAAAGATTTTCCAAAAATTCTTTTACAGCATCATGATGGTACAGTCCTGAGGAAGACACGGCTAGGTGTCGAAACGCGTACACAGGAAACCATCCATTATTTTAATCATCATTTGTTTTTGTATGAGGAAACGCATATGATATAATGCAAAAAAAGTCTTTTTATCAAATGTCGCTAATCATTTATTGATTGTTATCACACAACAACTTTTATATGGAATTAAAATGTACTTTATGTGTTAAAACAGTAGTCTATTATTCTTTATTGAGACTTGTGTTAAGGTGTATGTGCCAGTAGGTAGTGTACTTTTGCCTGGGTGTTTTATTTACACACACTGTTTACCCTGACCCAGGAATTTGATTCTAATCAGGGGGTCCTTGTTTTTTCGCATAAATCTGGCTGGCAATACAGGCTAAGGTCAATGCAATAGGAGTGACCCCAAGCGACATTGACGACCTGAAAAAGATGTGGTATGGCCTCCGGAGCGTGACTAAGAGGAAGATGGCTGAGCTCCACAAAGAGGCAAACCTGACAGGAGGAGGGAGGAACAGGGCACCTGCCCTGACAGAGATTGAGGAACTGGTGGAGTCCACTATTGAACCAGACGTCTGTGGGATTGGGGATGCAGACAGCTCAGCCTGAGCTGCAACCAGAAAAGGTAAGAAGCATGCACAACAATCACCTCCACCCCTTCCCTTTTCCCTTCCCCAATGTGGTAGTGTTAACCCCACTCCAGTACAAGTTTTGGAATATACCAGCAATGCATTATGGGAGATGTAGTCATTGAAACACATACCATGTAAGACAGCACACCAAACAACAAGGCATGCCACACACATCAGTGAAAAGCAAGCTGAAGCAATAGCGACAGTTTATCAGTGATGAGAATTTAATTGTATTAGCAGGGCTGCAGGAACACAGAGCTAATGTTAGATTTTTTGTCCACAGGCAAGACATCTCGCAAGCGTCAAAAGGACAAGGAAGGGAGTGCACCACGGAGGGAAGACACACAGGCGGTGAGCACAACTGCAGGGCAAACCACCCAGGAAACTGCTGCATCAACAGCACAGCCAGCCTCCCAAAACCTTCCTGCGTCTCCACACCTGCAGGCCTCCCAAGACCCTCCGGCATCACCACAGCTGCAGGCCTCCCAAGACCCTCCAGCATCCCCACAGCTTCAGGCCTCGCCAGAGCGTTTTGGCTCACCTCTACTCCTGTACTCACCTGAACTAGTTGCGTCACCAGCTGCAAGAACACCTGCAGTCCAGAAAACCAAAAGGCATGTCGTGGCCACACTAATGGAAATGGAGTCTTCTGCAGGGGACTCGTTGGGAGGTGACAGTACAACCGTGGCAGTGCAGGACAGCAATGCCAATCAGCAGTCCACCTCCGAGGGGGCCGACACAGGTGGCAGACACCGCAGGGCAGGAGACAGCAGTCAATCACGATATGGCGAGGGTCCTGGTTTCTTCTGAAAGTGCAGTAGCCTACCAAGGGGGTGAGCAGGGTTATCTAAAGAGTGGATCCTCCTTACCCTGACTAGAAGCAAGGGTTCCTATTTGGACAGTGGTACCTACCTCTGCCATCTAGAGACCGCCAGTTCTAACATTGTTGGTCGGCGGCGGGATTTTGAACTTGTATTTGTACTAGACCCACAGTGATTGGTGTACATCACTAATGGGTGCAGACCACTACGCCACCGCATACTACATTTTGTTTTTTGATTCTATTTTTGAGTAACTCTTCAAAGCATCATGTCTCTGAATGGAAAGGCGCGAAGTTTGGAGGCAGAATTGGAGTTTTGCATTGAGGATTTGTATTCCTACAAAGTTGAGCAGCTCAGACAATTCTGCAAAAAGTTTGATTGCCCCACTAAGAGCGGCTACCGGAAGGAGGAGCTGCAGAGAATCTTGAAGTCCCACTGGGAGGCACAAGAAGGGAATGATACAAGTGGAAGGAATGGTTTCAACCCCAAGATCTGCCTGTGAGCAGACTAGGCTCAAGGCCTGGCAGCAACCATTCCAATAGGGGTTTCACTCCAGAGGAGTTAGAGGAGAATCAAAGAGTGAGGAATCATGAGTTGGAGCTTATGAAAATGAAAATGGAGAAAGAGGCAGAAGAGAGCAAGAATGCTTGTGCCCTAGAAGAAAGGAAATTGCTTTTGGCTCATGAGTTGAGCCTGAGGGAACTGGAGATCAAGGCCAAGCAGGTGGATTCCAGTTCAAATTGTGGCAGTGCACAGCCAGTGCAGGGTGGTAAAGTATATATCCCCAAGGTTTTGGTACAGAATTACAATAGGAGTGAGGATATCTATGCCTGCTTTACCTCTTATGAGATTGCATTGAGAATGCACAGGATGCCTGAACAGCATTGGGGGGGTGGGCCTGTGGAAACATTTTGAGGCTTCTGGGAGGAGAGCTCTAGAGCCCTTAGAATTAGCAGGTACCATGACCTATCCCAATATGAGGGTGGCCCTATGTCTCAGGTATGGACTTACTCCAGAGAAGTACAGACTGCAGTTTAGGAACTCCAGAAATAAAGAGTCTGAGACTTGAATGAAGTGTGTGAATCTGTATTCGCATGCACTGAAAAGTTGGATGAAGGGCAGCAAAGTAACTGATTATAAGGGGTTGTTGCATTTAAATAGTTGGGAGCACTTGAGTAGTCTATGTGTTACAGAGCTGTGCCTGCATCTTTTAGACAACAAGTTGACAGACCCTATTGAGCTTGCTAAGGAGGCAGACAGCTAGACCAGTACCAGGGTCCACAGAGGAATTGTGGGTACCACAGCCAAAGGTGGGGAGGGTCCTCAGCAGAAGAGTTGGGGGACAAGGGTAACCAAAAGGAGTCCCAACCCCCCAAACCTAAGCCAACCTGGCCCCCTAAGGGCAGGTGGGACAAAAGGGACAACAGGGGTCCCCCTACCTGCTATCATTGCAATGAGGTGGACCACTTCTTCTCTAGGTGTCCCAAGAAAAATCAAGTACCCACTGGTGCTCCCACCCCAGGTTTAGCAAGTGTAGCTTTGGGAGGGGATTTGATTTCCAGTGGCGAGGAGAGACTAGCAGTAATGACCCTTGTCTCTTTAGGAGACCAAGAGATGGTCCAGGACATCCCTCTGCCCCAGAACACTAAGAAATACGGGCAGTGGGTGACCATCAATGGGAAGAGGGTGGAGGCTCTGAGAGATACAGGAGCCAGCGTGACATCCGTGAGGTGTCAGTGGGTGTCTGAAGAGCAGGTCATTCCCGCCCAGTAGTTGCAGCTGACAGCTCAGTGCGCCTCTGCAAAGTGGCACATGTTACCTTTGAGTGGAGGGGGGTCTCAGGCCTCTTGAAGGTTGTTGTAAGTCAAGTCTTGCCTGTAGGCTGTCTGCTAGGTAATGACCTGGAGAGTTCTCCATGGAATGAGGTGGAACACCAGGCTCATCTGGAGATGTTGGGTGTGCATGCGTGGGTCTGTGTGACCATGCGGGCTATGGCAGCCAGAAGGGGTGATTCAGCAGACCTGGTGCCTGAACAGTAGCCCAGGAGACTGCCAAAAAGAGAAAGGGCAGGGGGCACAGGAAACCCGCCTCCGCTGTTCCCACGGCCCAGGAAGGAGCAGAACCTGAGGGGGATGTCCTGGAGCCTACCGGGGAACATGTGGGCGAACTGGGGGACCTACCTGAGCTGACCCGTTGGCAGCGAGAAGGTGCCCCTCCAGGGAGGAATTCTGCAAGGCGCAGAAGGAGTGCCCTTCTCTCATTGGTGTGCGGCAACAGGCTGTAGACCAGGCAGCAGGTGGAGTGTCCAAGGATCATCTACTGGGAAGATGAGATGTTGTATAGTGAGCCTAAGTTCGCTGACCCCGGTGCAGCCCGTGTGCTGGTGGTACCCGAGTGCTTCATGAACTTCCTAATGGGTCTGGCTCATGACGTGCCTCTCGCAGGACATCTGGGGCAAGACAAGATCTTCCAAAGACTTGTCACCCACTTCTACTGACCCCAGATGAAGAACCACGTCGGTACCTTTTATAGATCTTGCCAAACATGTCAGGCCAGTGGCAAGAGAGGAGGGAAGTGCAAGGCACCCCTCCAACCCTTTCCTGTGGTGAGCACCCCTTTCGAGTGGGTGGGCATCGACATCGTGGGTCCCCTGGACCCCAAGACAGCGTTAGGCAACAGGTTCATCCTGGTCTTGGTGGACCATGCCACCCGGTACCCGGAAGCTGTCCCTCTCAGGACAATCACAGCCCCCATGGTGGGCTGTGCCTCGATGGGGATCTTTTCCCGTGTGGGGTTCCCCAGAGAGGTGGTCTCCGACCGGGGTACCAACTTCATCTCTAGGTACATGAAGTCTCTGTGGAAGGATTGTGGGGTAACTTATAAGTTCACCACTCCTTACCACCCTCAAGGAAATGGGTTGGTTGAAAGGTTCAACCGCACCCTGAAAGGTATGATTATGGGCCTAGCGGAGCCCATTAGACGGAAGTGGGACGTCTTTCTACCATGCCTGTTGTTTGCCTACAGGGAGGTGCCTCAGAAATCCTTAGGGTTCAGTCCCTTTGAACTCCTGTATGGCCACCCTGTTAGAGGACCACTCACAATGGTGAAGGAGGGGTGGGAGAAATCCCATGGGAAAACCCCCCAGAATGTGTTCAGCTATTTGCTGGCCTTCCGCAACCAGACACAACACTTCAGGAAACTTGCTCAGTAGGAACCTAGAAGCTAGCCAGGAAGAAATGAAAAGATGGTATGACCAGAATACCACTCTGGTCGAATTTCAACCTGGGCAGAAAGTATGGGTGATGGCGCCATTGGAGCCTTTCGCACTCCAAGACAAGTGGACTGGGCCATATGAGGTGGTGGAGCGCAAGAGAAAAGTAACCTACCTGGTTAACTTGAAGACTCCCAGGCAGTCCCTGAGAGTCTTGCATGTGAACCGCCTCATACCCTACTTTGAGAGATCTGAAGTGACAATGATCCTCGGTACAGATGCTGGAATGGAAGAGGAAAGTGACCCTCTTCCTGACCTCCTGACAGCCAAGGAGCAGGACGGGTCAGTGGATGGTGTAGTCCTCTCGCCCACCCTGACCCCAGAGCAGCAGAGGGACTGTCGCCAAGTGTTGGGTCAGTTTGCCTCCCTGTTCTCCCTGACCCCTGGTGTCACCAATTGCTGCGTCCATTATGTGGACACTGGAGATAGTTTACCTGTGAAACAGAAATTTTACAGGGTAGCTGACAAGGTCAGGGCCAACATCAATGATGAGGTTTCCAAGATGTTGGTGCTAGGGGTGATTGAGCCCTCCAGCAGCCCCTGGGCTAGCCCAGTGGTCTTAGTCTCAAAAGCTGCTTCGCCCCGTGCCACTCTAGAACTCTGGTTTTGTGTGGACTACCATGGGTTCAATGAGGTCACGAAGACTGATGCACACCCCATTCCCAGAGCTGATGAGCTCGTGGATCGGTTGGGAGCTGCTCAGTACCTCAGTACTTTTGATTTAACTTCTGGGTACTGGCAGATTGCCTTAACTGAGGGTGCCAAAGAGAGGTCTTCGTTCTCAACGCCAGAGGGGCACTTCCAGTTCTGAGTCATGCCCTTTGGGTTGAAGAACGCCCCTGCCACATTCCAGAGACTGGTTAACCAGGTACTGACCGGGCTGGAGGAATTCAGCGCTGCAGACCTGGATGACATTGCTGTGTTCAGCTCCACGTGGGAGGAACACTTGCAACACCTCTGTGAAGTGTTGAAGGCTCTGCAAATGACAGGCCTCACTATCAAGGCCAGAAAGTGCCAGATAGGGCAGTGATCTTTAGTTTATTTGGGACACCAGGTTCGGGAGCGGCCAGGTGGCAGCCCTACAGGCGAAGACTGACGACGGTTTGTTACCGACGGTTTGTCAAGGGATATGGCACCATTGTTGCCTCCTTGACAGAGCTGACTTCCAAGAAGCAGCCCAGGAGAGTGGATTGGACCCAAGCCTGCCAAACTGCTTTTGATGCCCTGAAGACTTCCATGTGCACAGCACCGGTGCTCAAAGCACCTGAGTTCTCCAGTGAGTTCATAGTGCAGACAGACGCTTCAGGGCATGGTGTGGGAGCAGTACTCTCATAAATCAACAACGAGGGCTGGGACCAACCTGTAGCTTTCATTAATAGGAAGCTACTCCCCAGGGAATAGAGGTGGAGTGCAATTAAAAGGGAAGCTTTTGCTGTGGTCTGGG
This sequence comes from Lissotriton helveticus, assembly GCF_964261635.1. NCBI lineage: Eukaryota > Metazoa > Chordata > Amphibia > Caudata > Salamandridae > Lissotriton > Lissotriton helveticus. The sequence goes on along the minus strand of NC_136060.1, from coordinate 61,129,886 downwards.
CTCTGAAGAAGCTGAGGCCCTACCTGTTTGGGACCCACTTCCGTGTTCAGACAGACCACAGGCCCCTCAGATGGTTAATGCAGATGAGGGGTGAGAACCCAAAACTGTTGAGGTGGTCCATCTCCCTACATGGAATGGACTTTACGGTGGAACACCGCCCTGGCACAGAACACGCCAATGCTGATGGTCTGTCCAGGTTTTTCCGCCTTAGTGAAGAGAACTCCCAAGACGGTGGGTAGTTCTCCCCACTTTCAGCTGGAGGGGACACGTGTTAGACCTGGAATCCTTGGTGTGGTTAACCCCTATCTTTTTGCCTCTACCTCCTGTATTTTTGATGCTGTGCTGGATTTCGTTTTTGCTGGTTTAGATGCTCTGGGCACTTTGCCACTGCTGATCAGTGTCAAAGTGCAAGTGCTCCCTGTATAAATTGTTATTGTGATTGGTTATCCATGATTGGCATATTTGTATTACAGAGAAGTCCCTAGTAAAGTGCACTGAGAGTGCCAGGGCTGGTGATTTTATGCTACTAGTGGGCCTGCAGCACTGATTGTGCCACCCACATGAGTAGCCCTAAAATGGTGTCTCAGGCCTGCCACCGCAGTGCCTGTGTGCAGTCTGTGAATTGCCATGTCCTTCTGGTCAGTGTACTCACTGACCAGGTCTAACCCTTCCCTTTCTGTGCACATTGGTCACCCCTATGGCAGGCCCAAGGTACCCCCTTGGGCAGGGTGCAGTGTATGTGAAAGATAGAGCATGTACTTGTGCAGGTGACATGCTCTGGTAGTGAATTACAGCCATTTTTGTTTTTCGCTATTGTAAGGCTATCTTACCCCATAGGCTATCATGGGGAATGCTGGCTACCGTGGCTACCAGCATATCGTCACATAGGAGCATGATAGGACATAAAAGTCTGGTATCCCTGAACTCAGAATTTAATAACACATCTTTTAGGAAAGGTTGTTTTTAAATCCTGTGTTTGAGAACAGCACTTTAGAAAGTGGCTGTTCTCTTATCCGACCTTTCTGTGTGCCTTGGCCTGTTTGTGAATTGACTGTCTGGTTTTTGAGTTTCAGGGGCTGGGTGGCTCCCAGACGCTGAGCTGGCCATCCCTGGGCTGAATAGCTCCATCTGCATCTAGAGTGGTGGGAGGGGATAGCACCTGGGCCTGAAGAGGGCTGTGCCTGCCTTCCACAATGCTGGCGCCACCTTCTGCTGGGTGGCTGACGACCCTGCCCCTCACTCTGAAAGGAAAGGAGAAGCCAGGAAAACAAAGTGCTCAAGGAACACCCAGAACTGGTTCAGACCGGACTCAGAGCCCTCCTGCACAAAGGGAACAAAGACGTTTAGGGGTACAAGTACAGGACCCCTGACTACAGAAAATTAGATCATCCTGGAATCAAGACGGAACCTCTGCCAAGGAGAAAGCTGGAAGACTGAAGAAGGAAGACTATCCAGCTGTTGTTGTGCTGGACTGACCTGCAGTTGCTTTGCTGCCAAGGAGAGGGGAAGGACTTTATTTTTGCTTTGTCCCCTTGCTTGAAGAGATCTCCAAGGGCCTGTTGTGAGCTGGCCTCCTTCACCCCCAGCTTTCCCTGAGCTCTGCTGAGAGAGTTCTGCCCTTCCAGAGTGCTGAATCCGACTGAGGAGCATCTGGAAGTTGTGGCCTGCTGTTTGGAAAGCTGGAGAACAAGAAACTAAGACTATCTGCAAATTTTCACTCATCGGTCGATTGCTGTGCGCATCCCCGTCGGTGCGAGAAAATTCCCGCCGCCGCGAAGATCGAGATCGTTGCATCGCCTGTTGCCGCTGCTAGACCCAACGCATCCTTCGCTTGCGTAACACATCGCTCTGGTGCGGTAAAAGTACCATCCCTGCGAGTATTGTCGCAGAGCCTGTCCTCGCTGGATGAAATCGCCGCCCGGCTTGCTTGCGGACCGCATCACGTTGATGCGAGTATCGTCGCCGAGCCATCACATCGAGGGTCCGCGAGAGGAGAAGATTGACACTGCGCCGCACATCGCCGCCGCACCTGAGATAGTCGCTGTTAGACCTGACACCCTTGGCATGGTTTTTCCCCCATCTTTGTGCCTCTGCCTCCTGTATTTTTGATGCTGTGCTGGATTTCCTTTTTGCTGGTTTAGATGCTTTGGACACTCTGCCACTGCTGATCAGTGCCAGAGTGTAAGTGCTCCCTATGTACATTGTTATATTGATTGGGTATACCTGATTGGCATATTTGTATCACCATGAAGTCCCTAGTAAAGTGCACTGTGTGTGCCAGGGCTGGTATCCCCACTGGCTGGGCCTAACCCTTCCCTGTCTGTGCACATCAGTCACCCCTATAGAAGGCTCAAGGTACCCCCCTGGGCAGGGTGCAGTGTATGGGTAAGGTAGAGCATGTACTAGTGCAGGTCACATGCTCTGGTAGTGAGCGGCAGCCATTTTGTGTGCTCACTGCTGTAAGGTTATCTTGCTCCATAGACTAACATGGGGGAGGCTGGTCCCAATGGACACCAGCCTATCTTCTCATAGGAACAAGATGGGACATAAGTGATTGATATCCCTGTACTCAGAATTTAATAACACATCTTTTAGTAAAGGTTGTTTTTAAATCCTGTGTTTGAGAATAGTACTTTTAGAAAGTGGCTGTTCTCTTGTCTAACCTTTCTGTGTGCCTGGGCCTGCTTGTGGATTGACTGTCTGGCTTGAGGGTGACAGGGGCTGTGGAGCCCCCAGGAGGTTGTCTGAGGCAGCCCGTGGATGAAAGGCTGCATCTGCTGCCAGGGAAGTGGGAGGAGATAGCACCTGGGAGTGAATAGGGCTGTGTCTGCCTGACCACAATGCTGGCTCCACCTCTCCGCTGGGCGACTGTCACCTCTGTCCCTGATACTGAAAGAAAGAAGGAAGCCAGGAAAGCCCCAGTGCTCCAGCAACACCCAGAACTGGTTTAGACCGGGCTCAGGGCCCACTTGCACAAAGACTTCAAAGGACTTCAAAGACTTTTTGGGGTATAAGAGAAGGACCCCTGACAACAGAAAATCAGATTCTACAATCAAGAGGAACCTCTGCTGGAAGAAGGACTGCTGGAGAACTGAAGGAAGATTGCCTTGCTGTGTGCTCTAAGGGCTGACCTGTTCTGCTGTCTAACTGAAACTGAGAAGAAGAAAGGGACTTTGCTGTGTGCTGTGACCCTGCCTGCTTGAACTAAAAAGACTTTGCTGTGTGCTGTGTCTACCAAGGAATCTCCAAGGGCCTGAGTAGAGCTGGCCTCCTGTTTGGAACCCAGGGTTAAAAGGTTCCTAAGCATTGCCAAAACTGCTGAGGAGATTGTGTGGTGTTATGCCCCAACACATGTTTCTGATTGCCAGCTGTGAGAAACGATCGCTGTGCTCATCGGCACAGATTCAGGGGTGAGAGGAGGCCTGTGGCGTTTCCCTGCGTCCAGAATCCCCCCCTGTCGATCTGCTGGTTGGAAACGGTCTAACCGCGACCTGTGGCCCCGAAAATCTCTTGCCCCCAAATCACCGTCGCGGCCCGGGGCCAGAAACACCCTCCAAAGTTGCCGTCCGTGACCAGGAGCTGCGGTAGTGAAGATCGAAGCCGCCGCGCTCCCATTGGCCCAGAGGATCGAGCCCCCTCAGTGATCGCCGCGCTAGGATTGGCCTAGCGCCGCCGCGTCACCACTGAGGCTGTGTCCTGATTGGCCGATTGTGTCTACGTCAGGAAGGGCCTGTCCCGGGAGCCGCACTGCTATTGGCTGACTCCCGGGTGACTGAGGAGGCGCGTCAGCTGAGCCGCGCATTGATTGGCCCGCGTCATCGGGGCCGCTGAGGAAGCCGCGAGAGCCGTGTTTACATCGCCGAAGCCGGGAAAGATTGACCCGACCTCGCCGAGGGAGCGCCGTGAGTGCCCCCCTGTCCCTGGCCTGAGTCCCTGATCGAAGCGCTGTGCTAGCTCCCCGCCGCTCCCTGGAAGTGCTGAGAGTGGGCGGAGAGCAGCCGGGACCAGCCGGGGCGTGGTGCGAGGCGGTGCTGATCGGCACTGAGGTGTCCCAGGAATACTCGGTGAGGCACGCTTGCAGCGCTTGGGGCTCATTTAACCGAAGGGCTGAATCTGAGGCTGAAAACACGCTGGCATTAGTTTTTCCACTCGTTTTTAGAGCTGAATGGAGATAAGTCTATAGAATTATTTTTGGATACTTATTTAAGAGACGAGACTATTTTTAATAAGAACTTCCTAATTACAACTGCAACCATCAAGATTAAGTGCAACCTTTCATCAAAGAAGCAACCATTGTGTATTGTGGATCTTTAATTGCTGCAAATAGATACAGTTATATTTTTATATATACCTACCTGTGTGGTCTCAGTTTTTGGTGGATTGGGGATCATTGTTTGTGTTAAGTGCATTTATTATACACATTGCCTTAGGGATAAGCCTGTCTGCTCGTGCCAAGCTACCTAGAGGGTGAGCAGGGATTATCTACTGTGTGTAATTCTTCACCCTGACTAGAAGCAAGGGTCCCTACTTGGTCTCAGGTACTTACCTCTGCCAATTAGAGACCCCCAGATCTAACAGTCACTGTCCCGAAAATCGTCGCATTGTGCCTTTGCGAGACGCTCCCTACGGAACCTACGCGCCAGTATCCATACAAGGTATCGCCTCCCTCCCCATGCAGACCAGATTCATCACAACACGCTCGCTGCGTCCAGTGGGGCTGTCGCATTGCCTCCCCAGGGTCTCAGGAGTGACACATCGCTTGTTTTCCACTGCGCCAGCTTCTGTTTTGGAACTTTATCGTATCTAAAGGTACTGTTGGCCAAACGTGACGCAACTGTGAACTATTTTCACGCAACTGTGGATTATTTTAACGCAACCTTAAGAACTCCTTTAAAACCATATTCTTAAACTGTGTATGTTGGATTTTTGTTGTTTTGGTCTTGTTTAGTTTAGATTAAATACTTCTATTTTTCTAAACTGTTGAGAAGTCCATTTGTGGTGTTTTCACTGTGTTACTGTGAGTGTTGGTACCCATACTTTACACATTGCCTTTGATAAGCCTAACTGCTCGTGCCAAGCTACCAATGGGGTGAGCAGGGGTTATCTAAAGAGTGGTTCCTCCTTACCCGGACTAGAAGCAAGGGTCCCTATTTGGTCAGTGCTACCTACCCCTGCCAACTAGAGACCCCCAGTTTTAACAGACTGAAATAAGGTGTTAAAAGGACAAAAGATCACTGCTTTGTAGCTAAAAGTAAAATAAACAAAAAGTTGTCTGTTTCCCCAAAAGCATGTCTTTTACAGTATTTCAGAAGACACTCATATTTTATAGCATGACATTACCTAGAAGCTTTGGTTTAGAAATGATTGACTTAAGTTAACCAATCAGTGTATACGTTTGCCAGGCATCCTCAGCAAGTCCTACTCTCTACTGCATCTTATTGATTTAAGCTTTTCAAAATTATTTCAAGAGATGAAAAAGATGTTTTATGAAACCGAGAAATACAATGGTTTGTCCAACTACCACAGAACTCGAATAATTAACCTTCATATTGTATCAGAAAGAAATATCCTTCCCTCCAGAGAGAAGAAACATTATATATATTATACACAGAGACCATGACTGAGGCTGTTATACCACGGACTTTCTGAAAAAGAGAAAGATATGAACGTGGAAAGCTCATACGTATAAAATAAACACGTACTTTCTACAGCATCTCATGAATGATTTCCAATGCAGTTTGGTGCAACCATGTAATACTAACTGAAGCATGCCTAAATTAATCATTATTTTCGAGCAAATTTTAACTCAGTTTGTCCATTGCCGACTTGGCCTTATATCTTATGCCTTAATGGTTTATATGTCACTAAGGAACAATGTATCATATGAAGGGCATTGCGCCAGGACAGAGCAGCAGTATAACAAGGTGGCGATGGTGACTATTCAGTGCAAAACCTGTGCCTGGCGTTTGTTCACAGGAATTGGCAAAGATGCCTTCCAGCCCACCCTTGCCAAAGCATATGTGCAAGGCCTCCCAAGAGTTATGGAGGCAGAAAGATACAGCCTGCAACTATGTTCCATCGGAGTTTAAACTCCCAACAACTCATCCGGCAAGGAAAGGTGAAAGGACAAGGACTGCTGGCAATGAAGAAGCAGGATTTGCTGGCGCTGCAAAGTTCGAACCGTCCAATACAAGTCTGAAAATTGTAAATCTCAAGAAAAGTGGGTTTAAGCAAAGTACACAGACATCCCAGACGATACAGACACACACGTATCCTATGCAAGGGTGACGCCATTCATTTCAAACAAAATCTGCATGTTCTGGGTTTTTTGTGTATATATGTGTGCCCATGCGTAGAGCCACACACTGATGAACACCCACCTCTAGACTCAGCCTCATAGGGGCAGACTTATAGATTTCTAACCTGTCGCTCCTCACCTCCAAGCACCCATTTGTCCAAGCCACCCTTCAGGAACCCTCTATTTAAACAAGCATTTGTAATGCAATTGGTCGCGCCTTTGAGACCTTATATGTATTCAGCAATGCAGCACATTAGCCTGGGTGCTGAAACACCTACTGCTCTTGAACATGGAGGGGAAGTAAGCACCAAACTGCGTGACAGGCCGGGTATGGGAACACATGGAGAGAAATATTGCCTCTTTTTAATATAAAATCAAGCATGTGTACAAGTGATCTCTTCGGCATGGCCAACTGGAACTAACCGACATTTACGGGAAGGATTAGAAGGCACGGACACCCGACTGGAAGCAACCACAAGGACTGAGAACAGCACTAGAACCCACAGGTAGGAATGCTCCACTTCCCCACTGGACGTCCTTTGAGGCATTCAAAGCACTGTGACCACCATGCAGGGCAACGTGTCATTTGACAACTAAGTGTGCAGCCCCGGGTTTTATTTACTTTAAAAAATACTGGGGTTTGTCTGGTCCGCCTGGTTTTCAAATCACTCACACCTTGGATTCAACTTTTGTATCTCCAGGGCTGGCACAATTAGCCTGTGCTGCAGTCCCCCCTTCTACTTCAGTAACATAGTCATTTTGGGAGATGGTTCCTGTGACAGGTGGTAGGGGTGGCACTGGGTCAGTCAGATGTTTGATGGGAGAATGGCCAGTACAGTAACCTTGTAATTTTGTGACATGGTGCCTCTGGGAGTGGGGCAGTGCTGGCATCCGTTCTGTCGCATGTTAGTAAGAGACTAATCTTGAGGGAAAAGTGGAGAGTTTGCAAAATATTGATGCAGAAGAAAGGCTGATTGGGCTGGGTTTGAGTCAACCACTCATCAGTGCGAGCAAACAGGGCTGTGTAAGAGCCGCCCCTGCCTTACAACCTATAAGAGGCCTGGAGCTGGTCGCACAATTTCCAGATTTCCAAGTTTGCCTCTGCTGTGGCCATCTTAAAAATATGTAAAGGTTCTCCCCTTTTTTTCTTTAGAGACATCATTTTAGCAAGAGATGGGAGGATCCGGAGCTTGAAAATCCAACTTGTGTGATTGTGTGTGCATGCACATTATGAGTGGAAAGGTGCACATCCATGGTATCTGTGTACAGGGGAGGAGCTGTATGGGTTATGTTCGATGTGTGTATCTGTATGTGTTCTTTCTGCCTGTGGGTGTGAAACTGTACAAGTATGTAAGGGTCATCCTACATGTGCTAATGGACACTGTGTTTATTTGTGGTGTACCTCTTCAAACCCTGGCGGCACAGCACCAAGGATAATAGCCCGCAGAGCTAAAACGAATAAGGTCCAAACGGCAAGACCTATTGGCCATGCCAATGCTCGTTTATCACACTATCAGCCCCTCCTGCGTCCTACCTTGCCGGGCCATCTATACCTCACCCCCTGTGGACACACATCAACAACCGCTCCCTCCAAACAACTTGGAAACAGCCTGACAGAGGTGCGGTGATTCAGGTGAGCGTTGGAGGTGCAGAGCTGTGTGTTCAGAGGCCAGTCGCTGCCTTGATGCGGCCAGCCAAGGACTGTCAGTGAAAACGGCTACTGCACATTGTATTCACCAGCAGCGGCGAGGGCGGCAGATTTCTTTCCGCCCAGGGCGCTATTGGACCAAGGGCCGGCTCTGCAAAGTGTTAGCGCCAATGCTAAGCACTCGTGCACTGACCTGCAACGCATGCCGTGCTGTGGATAAATTGGCAATACATGATCAGATCGGGCCTTTTTCACCTCTGACGATGTCACAAACATGGCACGTGAAGATTGTAGCCAGCATTTTAAATTGAATATACCTTCGCTACGAGGTGTTTACAGCGCTTGACTTGAGCAGAGCAGCGCTCCCTTAAATTAGAACTCCTAGAACTTCACTAGGAAGGGAATTTGCAAGCAGAAACTGCAGCCAAGAACTTCCGGACCAATGAAAGAGCAGAGGAGACAAGGGGCCTCATTTATGAAAAGTGACGCATCGCTGCGTGAAAACAGCGATGCGTCACTTTTCACTGCGCACTCCTTGCGACACCAATGATGCGTCATATTTAATGTATGACGCATCATGTCGCAAGGAGTTACAGATACGTCAGTATTTCTGACGTATCTGTAAGTGCAAAAGTGACGCATTGCTGGAGTGTGTCACAAAAGTGATGCAACTCCAGCAATGCTCCCTTTCACATGGGGCAAGCCCCATGTGAAAGGGCCTGCGTCAGTCTTACGCCTGCCATGAGGCAGGCGCAAAATTTTGACGCAACGGCGTCCTAAAAGTGACGCAGTGAAATCTCATAGATTTCACTGCGTCACTTCTACGACCCTTCCTTGCGTCAATACGCCCCCCTTGCATACATTATACCTGGCGCAGGTATAATGTGGCACAGGGGTTTAAAAAGTGACGCATCTACCTAGATGCGTCACTTTGTAAATATGGTGCAACAAGGCACATTATTTACGCTGCTGGGGCCTTATTTATGAAAAGTGACGCATCGCTGCGTGAAAACAGCGATGCGTCACTTTTCACCCCGCTCTCCCTGCGACATGATTGATACGTCATATTTATAATATGACGCATCATGTCGCAAGGAGTTACAGATACGTCAGTATTTCTGACGTATCTGTAAGAGCAAAAGTCACGCATTGCTGGGGTGTGTCACAAAAGTGACGCAACTCCAGCAATGCGTCCTTTCACATGGGGAAAGCCCCATGTAAAAAGGGCTTGCATCAGTCTTACGCCTGCTGTGAGGCAGGCGCAAGATTTTGAGGCACCAGCGTCCTAAAAGTGACGCAGTGAAATCTCATAGATTTCACTGCGTCACTATTACGAGGCTTTTTGCGGGTGAACGCCTCCTTTGCATACATTATACCTGACGCAGGTAAAATGTAGCACAGGGGTTTACAAAGTGACGCATCTGCTTAGATGCGTCACTTTGTAAATAGTGCGCAACACGACGCATGTTTTACGCCGCCGATGCGTCACAAAAAGTGACGCATCGGTAGCGCTAAACTCACGCACGGCCTCATAAATGAGGCCCCTGGTGCGTCACAAAAAGTGACGCACCGGCGGCGTAAAAGTGACGCACGGCCTCATAAATGAGGCCCCTTCTACGCAACATCCTTCCGGTTAGCTGCGGGGAATTCCGTTGCGCGCAACCTTCATAATCATTTCCTCAGGTGCAAATTGGCTATGATTGCCTTGTTTGGACATTTACATTTATTTACAGTAGTCAGTGATGGCTCCCTGAGGTAAACGCTCCCTACTGAAAGGCTAGGCTCGAACTAACAACCCGGCAGATAGTCATTCACTACCTTCCATCAGATCATTACACCATAATATGCGATACTGACCTAATTAGTAATGTATTTCAATCGCACTTCGCTGGCAAGGCAGTCAAGCCTCTGATGAAAGGCAGTCAGGTCTCTGATGAAGAGACCTCCTAGTTCAAAACCACGAATAGTATAGAGATAAACTGTCCACGACCTCTCTAATACACCATTCATCATTTCATAAAAGGCAGAGTTAGGTGACATGCTAAACTGTAGCACTTTTTTTGTGTACGTTCGAATGCTCGTGAACACAGAGTTTATTCTTTGGAGTATGCATACAATGAAGTCATATTTGACGTCTATCCTCTTCTCTACCACTCATATGGTCTAAACAATTTACATTAAAACATAGCTTTTCATTCAAGCTGAGCACGTGAAGACACGCTATATGTAAGCAGTCAGCTATATAGGAATGGACTCCTTACCTTCCTGCTTTCAGGGTAAACATATTCAATAAAGGAAGCACAACTACAAACCGCCAACAGTGTTCTGTATAGGGTGGATGAGAGTCATGTTGTGGGCGTTAAAGTCAGATACGCTCAGTAACGGTGCAGAAAATTGGGTAATGTAGAGTTTACATGTGCAAAAAATACATACATGTTACTTGCACGTTTATGGCCACATATATCATTGTAATAGTCTTATGTCCCCAAAAATTATTTTTGTAAATCCTATGGCAATGAAATCCTCTGTAAATTCATGTCTTGACTGCAACCAGAATATTAGAGAAAGATGTTTTCATTACAATAAATTTGAATATTTAGTCTACATTCAGGTATTAATGCCATGGGATTTTGTTTGTCATTTTTTCTGAAAGTACCAAAGAGAGCAAACATAAACAAATAATAAAACACCATTTGTGAATAGGAATGCATTGAATTGGATACAGTATCCGTTTTCATTGCATTAGCAATACGATATTTTGTATGCAGTACAAGGGTTTCTGGAGTGAAAAATAAATACCTAAAAGTCATCTATCACCACTTTTATCAAATGATTTCATTCATGACCTAATCATATATTCTGTTTAAGTTCACTCTGTCAAACACATGAAATATCACATATTTCATGAATACATTGAACAGATTATTGAAGTTTGAACAAGCAATTCAATATGATGTATCCCCTTATATTTAGTAGTTTAGCATAAATGAAATTCAGAATGACAGGCAAGTTGAATTACAAAGTAATGTGGAATCGAGGTAAAAGCACTTTGTCCTTATCAGATTGGTACCATAAGTTATGTTGTTTGTCTCCAAGTAAAGTGCATCTGTTTAGTCGTAAAGGGCACTGACGCCAGGTGAACACATTGTGAGTATTGAAAGCAATAATGCGAGTACTAAATTGGCACACATTCATTCACGAGAGCCAAAGTTATAGCCAGCCTACAAAAAGTCTGTTTAGTGGAAAGCGAATGTTCAGAGGAATTCTAACTTGCACCTATGGCCCAAACTGCGGAAACTGTGGAACTTTACTTGGAAAGAGAGCTTTTGATGATTTGGTGTAAATCTCCACCATAGTATTTGAGGTAGTAACATTTGAATATAATGCAGAGTGGATTTGAAAGGCTAAAGACTTTTGTATATTTTGCCAATTTTAAAAGCCATATGTTGATTTGTATTTATAATTTGCAATGCTTGACGAATAGGCATCTAATTTTCTAAACACTTAGGGGCTCATTAGTATAGCGGGCGGACTTTGTCCATCCGCCATACCAGTGGGAAATGGGACCGCCCGCTAAGGGTGCGGGGGTCCTGCACATCCGATTAGAATGCGCCCTCCACACTGGCAGGCGCATCCCTCATTTCTGACATTGCGGCGGGCGCTGCTAAAAGAACCGCCCGCCGCAATGCAAAAAATGCATGTTGTGCTTTTCCATGCACAACCTGACAGGCACAGTGCGATGCCTGCCACATTGTACATTGAAATGCAGGGGGGTACCATAGGTACCCTCCATGTGCACCCCCACCCCCCAGAGTCCCTGGGGACCCACAACGGGCCCCCGCAAGAGATTCCTGCTTGCCTTTCCGTGGCGGCAATCCCGCCACGGAAAGGCATGTTCCCACCCCCATCATAATATGGTTGGCGGTGTCTAGCAGACACGGCCACCATATTCAAGTCTTCTCCGCCCAGTCGACTTGTCGAGCGGGCGGAAAAGCGGCGGACGGTACTTTCGTCTGCTGTGGGCCCGCCCGCCATAGTAATATGGCGGGGGGGAAATGAGTGGCAGGCGGGTATGGATCTTGAGCAGATCGCCAACGCCACGTGGGCGCTGGTGATCCGCCCGAGATCCTAATGCCCCCCTTAGTTATGATTCTTCTGGGTATTTTCAAATGTGTGCATATCGATCATGTGCAGTTTAAAAATGTTATGAATCTGCACAACATTTGATAGAGCTTGGAAGGATTAGATCTCCATTGGTATTTCAGACTTTGTTGCAACCATCAAGGTGGAGCGAAAGTAAAGGGGGGATACAATAACATTATAATTAGCTTATAACTTTGGTACTGTTGATGAATCTGCATTAATTTTGGGAAGCAGTTATGACGTGGTACCCAGTACAGCTGTTTTTCATCAGGCAGATGCAATACAGTGAGGTTTAAAAATTAGATAGGGAGGTCAAAACATTGGTGATATATTAATACCGTATTTTTGGGTGTGTAAGACGACTTTTTAACCCATGAAAATCTTCTCAAAAGTCGGGGGTTATCTTATACGCCGGGGGTCTTCTTATAAGCTGGTATACGGCGTGCTGAAACTTCAGGGACAGGCGCCCTCTAGCTGTGCCACAGTGCGCTGCATCCCGGCCAGCCGCCCCCTCTCCCTGCTCTAATGCGTACTCATATTGCGTACTACCGCTCGGATCATCTTGGAGACAGGGAGGGCTGGTCAGACAGGGAGGGAGAGCTGACCCACCCAATCCAAGAAGACTTTGTATGCAGTGTGCACAGGAAATACCGGTACATCGCTTGCCTTGATTGGCTGGTTTTTGTATACTGGCATTGGCGATTCCGAGGGAAGGCAGTCTATTTAGTGAGCAGATACATGTGGTGGTGAATACAGTACAGAACAGCACCAGTATCTATACCGGTTCATACAGTACAGCACCAGTACATACAGTACAGTATACAAATGGCTAACAGTCAAGACCCCATCATGGCTCCACCTGCAAGAAGAAAGAAATATGAAGCCAGTTTCAAACTTAAAGTTGTAAACTTTGCCATGGAACATAATAACTGTGCTGCTGCACGACAATATGGAGTAACAGAAAAGATGGATTGGGACTGGAAAGCAAATGAAAAAGCATTAAAGAGTATGCCAAGGGGTAAGTGTGCATTAGGAAGAGGCACTCCTCATTGGCCAGAACTCGAAAAACATGTAGCAGACATGGTGAATGAACATCGCAACAGCGGTTATGTAGTGACACGAAATCAAATACGTTTGTTTCACTTCAGTGGGCCAAATCGCACCCAGATCACATCAACAGATTTAAGGCCACTGTATCCTGGTGTACTAGATTCTTGGAAAGGCATAATCTGGTACTGAGGCAAAAGACGAAAATTGCCCAAAAATTACCTGCAGATCTAGATGCCAAAGTACATAGTTTCCATCGATACATAATACAACAGCGCAATAAACATGGCTATGCGTTAAGTAGTATCGGAAATATGGATGAAACTCCAATTAATTTTGACATGGTTGGAAATAAAATTGTCCATCCAAAAGGTGAATAAAACAATTTTAATTAAAACAGGACATGAGAAGTCCAGTTTTACAGTGGTACTAGCATTCACAGCTGATGGCGCCAAACTGAGACCAATGATTATTTTTAAAAGAAAAACAATGCCAAACTCAAGTTTCCTGTTGGTTGTTTTGTACATGTGAATGAAAAAGGCTGGATGGATGAAGAAGGGGTAAAGATATGGCTTGATAATGTATGGAGCAGGCGACCAGGTGGACTTATTCAAAAACGTAGTCTACTGGTGTGGGATATGTTCAGGTCTCATTTAACTCCCAGCACCAAGCAACGGCTGGCAAGAATAAACACAGATGCTGCAGTTATTCTTGCAGGATTGACATCGTTAGTAAAGCCACTGGATGTGTGCCTAAACAAGCCATTTAAAGATTGCATTCGAGAACAGTGGAATGAGTGGATGGTTAGCGGTGAAAAGTCACTCACAAAAGGAGGATACATGCGTGCTCCACAGTTGGATGTTTTGTGCAAGTTTGTCATAAGAGCCTGGAATGATATTGATGCAGAAACAGTAATCAAGTCTTTCAAGAAGTGTGGCATATCAAATTCATTAGATGGTATGGAGGACGACTACTTGTGGCAAGATGAAGAGGAAGCCGAAGCCGAGACCACACCATATGATACAGAATTAGATCCATACGATGACTGCCTTACAAATGTATCACAAGATGTCATTGATTTACTTATGATATCAGATGATGAACAGGAGGATTTTGAAGGCTTTTAAAGGCAAACTCTTACGCCAGCAAATCCTGTAAAAATAGCTTGGAGTTATGATGGGCGTTGCTGACTCGCCAGGGACTTACCCGGCACTTGCTCTCTCTCTATTGTTTGTTATCTTCCTCCTATCATCATCAGTTCCAGTTTGGTTGACAGCTTAGAAAACAAACAGCATGGCAGCTCCCATGGGTTTATTGTCTTATCCTTCCTTTCAACATCAGAGTGAATTAGGAAAAGTTTAATCCACTTGCACTGTTTTATGTTTACATGTTTGATGACAAACAGACTTATGTTTATAAGTGACAGTTTTCCTACTAAGTACCTGCATTTCACAAGCATTTGAAATAAAATTACCATATTAAAATCAAATCTGAAGTTTTTAAATTTTTATTTGGTGTGCGTTGGAAGAGGGGTAGTCATATATGGCGAGCATAGCCCAAACCCGATATTTTAACAGGAAAAGTAGGGGGTCGTCTTATACGCCCAGTCGTCTTATACGCCAGACAGTACTGTAACTTTGACACCATGTGGTGCTTCTGCACCCGATTATCCAAAGTTATTCTATTCTTGGACTTCCGAAATCTTGCAGATTGGTAAAGAAGAAGTGTGGTTTAAAAAGGGGGATAACAGTTGTAATTTGCTAATAACCGTGGCAATGTGTGGTTGATCTGCGCATAATGTGACAGAAGATTGGAAAGGACTTATTTTTTTATTGATATGCCAAGCTTTGTGGCAATTCATCAAAGGGGAAGGCAAAGGGTCAAATATATTTCCGTTTGCCTTTAACTTTTTAGAGTGGTTTTATGATGGAAGTTAGCAAATTACATTAACTGTAGGTCATTCAGGTTTTGTTTAGATCCAATGTGTGGACAAAGATAAAGGATGATAAACCATTTTTGATTTACAAACAATTTTGAATCCATGTGAGTGATATGCAAAATGTAGGCAGATACCATGTTTAGCCTACTCTTGGTTTTCTCAATTTGATGCAAGAAGTTCTGACCTGCCTATGTATTTAGTAGTTAGCAAATAAATCATAGTGCAATGGCAAGTAGGTCCTGCAACTAATCCCTCCTGCGCGCAGAAAAAAAGGGGGTGGACACAGGTCTCGGCTGAAGGCTGTGCACAGGGTACGAGTACATGGCGGGGGAATGCAGTACATCGTGAAACGCAGGGAAATCACCGAATAAACAAAAAAAACGCAGTTAAAGGTAAGTTATAGTTCAGTAAATCCAAAAGCAAAAAAGCCCTGAAATGTACCCGTTTTGGCATTCAACTAAAATTATAAACTGTAACTAACATTCCCACCATGCTCAATACATTCTTTGGCCAATAGTATGCAAATAATTAAAGGCTATCTAGAAAAGAGGGCATTATAATTGCTCATTTGCTAAAAAATGTGGAATAATTTAATGACTCCACATGACATTTGGAAGACATTTAGCATGTTGAGCCTTCTATTGGTATGGCAGTTCACATGCAGAACTATCACAGGAGAAAAATGTTAGGAGGATGGGAAAAGCATTTTCATGTGCTAATAACGTTGGTTCTGTTTAATGAATCTATACGAAATTTGACACACTGTTACCTAGATATGCCCAGTGCACCAGTCTCCAGATTCATGCACGACCAATGAGAGTTGAGGGAATTCTAAAGGAGTAAAGTGCTAAAAAATATTCGACATGCTAATACCTTTAGCGAAATTTTATGGATCTGCTTGGCGCTTTGAAAAATACCTAGCATGCTTGCATTACTCTTGTTATTTTGATTTTCAGGCATATCCTGCAAGGGTGCACTGAGCTAAATGGAAAGGCAAACAAGTGCTCATTCACTGGTAAGTTTCATGCTGTTGATTTGATCTGAAAAATGCAGGCGGTTAACAAGTTAAGTTCAGTGCAAAACAATTAAGATTTCAATGAGCTACTCTAAGGGTAAAAGTGTTGGCAAAAATATTTTATTTGCTAGTAACTTTGGTTCCATTTTGTTGATCTACAGCAAATTTAATACATATCACTCCTGATGGTGAGTTTTATGCAGATCTATCAAATAGGCGTAGATAAACGGTGGGAGTGTTCAGCTACTAATAACTTTGGCATCTTTAAACAAAGCCATACACAATTTGTCGGGAATGTACATGTTTAATTTTCTGTGGGTCTTCCAGATTAAGCCACTGCCAGGCTCCCATAAAAACTGAACAAGGAAGAGTAAAGTTAACAGGTTAGAAAGGAAAAGGGTCAAATTATGTTTGATTTCCTATGTACACTACAAGCATTTGACTGATTTGCATGAAAGTTGAGATACCAGAATAAGGTTTAACTTGCTAATTGCATAGGTAGCTGGCTAGTGCAGCAGTGGTTTGTCTCAAAGAGGGTTCGCTCGGTGCCTGGTCTATGGCTAGACCCTGCACTCAGTTTTTGTTCCAGAAAGCTGAAGATCACGATGAACAGGGTAGTAGACTGTAACATGATACAGTATTTTGCATCACCAACTCTGCCTAAAACACCACGTATATATGCACAAATACCAGCAACACACTTAACTTTCCTTCAAGGCAATAGAGTTGATATGAAGTTACAGTTATCCGGTTAGCTTTGGTCATAAAACCTTAATACATGTTTTAAAATGAACTTACAGTTAATGTGTAATTAAGGTAATGAAAAAAGCCACTGAATTTGTTCATGTATGGTTACCTCTGCAACCAATAGCTCACAATGATCCCATGAAAACTATAACTTTCATACCTAATGGAACACGTTTGACCTGACATCTTAACATCTTTATAACAATAAACAATACCAATAAATAAGAGGACTTCATACCACATATTTAAAGTACAAAATATAATCAAAATATCATACCATATCTATAACCGTGCAATGCCGATGGCAATGAAAGAAAATATATCATGTTACTAAAATATATGTACAATTACTGTCTCACAGATTTCTTCATAAAATCTCTTTACAGATAAAAACAACAGTGGCTCATAGTATGATTTTATTTCAAATCACAGGTTTAACCCCTTGTGTACTAGTTATTGTTAAACAACTTTTAATGTATGAATAACTTTAAGTATACCGTCTTCACATGAAAACAGAGCAGGGCTTAAAGCATACTGTTATACTTGCTCGCACTCCAAGCACCACGAGAGCTCGAGGACATCTCGTGCATCGAGGTCTCGTGAGCTATTATTGTATGGAATGTTGGGGCTTTGAATGGGCTGGGGATCAACAGGAATGTTTTGAGGCCATTAAGAGAGAGATTTGTAATGCTGGAATTTTGTCTCCATTTGACATTCAGCTACAATCCATAATCACAGTGGATGCTAGTGCAACAGGTTTGGGTGCAATATTATCACAAAATCATGCTGGTGTTGAAAAAAGAGTGGCTTTTGCTTCAAGGACACTATCCAAGCTACTCTGTAGTTGAGAGGGAAATCTTGGCTGCTGCCTGAAGTGTCAAATATTTTCGCACATTTGTATGGGGGACTGAATGTTCATTGCGCTCAGATCATAACCCACTGTTGTCCATTCTTTCACCTGGTGGTGCGGGCAAAGGTTCAGCTCATTTAGCCAGGTTGGCAGCTAGACTGCAGGAATATCGATACTCTTGAATACATTCCTGGGTGGAAAAAAAGCAAGCAGACTCTCTTTCTAGATTGGCGCTAGACAGTTCTCTGGTTGATCACAGATTAGTCTTGGACACTTGTGATGATCCAGTCATGTCTGTTGAGGATGTGGTGTGTGAGGTGTGAGGTGCCTTCTGCTTGGAGGAGTGGAACGTGGAGATGACAAAATATTCTACCATACTAGAACTGATGCACCTGGTTAACCTGGGCAAGAGGATAGAGAATTGTGTTTCCTTGTCCATTTGCCCTTTTTTGAAAGTCTTAGACGAGTTATCCACTTGTGGAGGCATGATACTATTGAGAGGGAACAGGTTTGTACCACCTTTTGGGCTAAGAGACAGAATCATTAACATGTCCCATGAAGTTCATCTCGTACAAGGATTGACTCAACGTAGAGTCAAAACTCAGTTTTGGTGGCCAGGAATGGATGGTCTAATTTCAGTTTGGGGTTTTAACTGTCAGATTTGCAAGAAAAGTGAGAAAACACTCAAAGTTGGTAATCAAGCACTCATGAGTCACATCGCTAATTCTGGCAAACCGTGGCACAGTGTCTGCATCGATTTTATTGGCCCCATGTCGGAGGTGGATGAAGATTGCAGGTTTGCCTTGGTTGTGGTAGATGGCTTTCTGTTTATTTTCTACGAAAAATTACCACTATTCTACCATAGTTTGTCTCACCAAGATTTTCCAAGAGGAGGGAGCTCCATTCATTCTCATCACGGATAACAGTAAACAGTTAATTTCCCTGGACATGTACAGTTTTCTAAAACAAAATGGTATCATCAACTATCGCACCGTTGTATAATCCCCAAGGCAATGGCATTCTCGAGAGAGCCAACAGAATGGTGAAGGGGTTTATACAAATGGCGTTGTATAATCCCCAAGGCAATGGCATTCTCGAGAGAGCCAACAGAATGGTGAAGGGGGTTATACAAATGGCGGTTTCAAATGGTGTGGATCCCAAGAGGGCTGTCCATGATCTTGTCTGGGCTTATCGCACCACCACTCAAGAGGCTACTTCTAAATCACCCTTTGAGATCATGAGAGGTAAGACTCCGGGGAGTAAATTAGTGCCTGCTTGGTTAGAAGAGTGGGTATCTAATAATGGTTCTTTCAACTCAGAGTTGGGAGTCGATGCAGTCTCTAAAAGTGCTGTAAAAGTTGGTGATTGGGTCAAAATCAGGTCTGGTCGCATTGTGAAGGGTCTGTCTAAGTTTAAAGGATCCTACAAGGTTGTGCATGCTTTTGATTTTTATGTTGATTTAGAGAATGGTGAGCGTTGGAATCGGCGAAGAGTTGCTCTATATCAGAGAGGAGGAGTGTGTAAAAGAGAAGAGGAGAGAGAGTGTGGCGGATAGCTATGTATGGATGATGTGGAGTTTGATCATCTTGGGCAAGGGGGCGTGCTTCTGCTGTTGATGGAGCGAGATTCAGAAATGTTTTTCATTTCAGCTCGTGAAGTCACACTTCCATAACTAAATTAAATATGCTAACGATTTGTGCTATATGTGTATTAATTCAACCTAGTTTTAAGAGTTGCATTCACGAGAAAACACGAGGGTTACTAACATGTGTGCTCATAAACGTGCATTATGTTGCATCTTTCTGTATGTGGAAAATAATAAATTAATTTGTCTATTGTTGTGTCATA
Source organism: Lissotriton helveticus (assembly GCF_964261635.1). Lineage (NCBI taxonomy): Eukaryota > Metazoa > Chordata > Amphibia > Caudata > Salamandridae > Lissotriton > Lissotriton helveticus. The sequence goes on along the minus strand of NC_136060.1, from coordinate 61,110,351 downwards.
ACTAATTGCAGCTGTTTTAAATAAATGGCATGTGCTTATTTTGCTTTCTTGTCTACCTAGTGTCACTCTATCCTTACAGGTGCATAAAGAATCCCGCTGGATTAAACGAAGAATGGTAGATATAAATGCTGCTTTATTTGTGTGCTTCAGCTAGATAATTTAGACTAATGGGTTAATCATTAGCAATGGAGGGTGGCAACAGAACGAACTGTATTTCTCGCATTAATTATTCTTTTGTGTTTGTTTATATAATAGTTTTCGTAAAAAGTAGTTCTGGGCCTAGTGCATTTGTGTTTGCTAAAATTCTGCTTGGAGCAAGAAAGAGTCCATGATGAAAGAATTCCTTCTGCTGAAATATTTTGTTGTGATGGGCTGACTATTCTTTAGTCGAGCAAGGCCAAGGCCAGGAACCGGCAGAAGAGCGTGTGACAAGTTTCATATCCGAGGAAGCTATGATCCTCTTTCGGTTAATGTTGCAAACTGGAGGAAGCCTCGTTGTTCGAAAACCAGAGACAATGGACTCTAAGAAAGTGACGGAACTGATGTTCTAAAAATGTGGTGACGATTGTCTGTCACTTGACAGGCCAATGGGACTCCGATTCAGCAGAAAATATACTTTTACTTAGATTAGTTAGCGTAGAAAGGTATAAAAACTCTTCCCCGTGGAAGAGAAAGCTGCTTCTTGCTGACCTTTGATGAGGGTGTCGTGCGGACAGACTTTCTTTGGAGCACGTAAGAGACATCAAAAAGCTTTATTTTCTTATTCTTGAATATAGTAAGTGTAGTTAGGGACTTAGGATATGATAATGCCAAACTGTTATTTTCCATTTTGAATAATATTTCTGATTTACATAAAACCGTTAATACAATTTGCAATGATTCTAATAAAATGCTGTAATAAAGATTTCTAATGCATTTTCTAAATAAATAGCTAATAAAAATCTTACTTTGGAAAACAAGCTGGTCTTGTTATTTCATGAGTTTAGGTTACCATTAGCAAGATCTTATCGCCATAGTGGCTTAATTAATTTGTGGGGTTTTGTAAAGTGTGATGAATTCATTTACCGCGGTTGTATATAAATGTATATAATTTGTGAATAGGTTAATTAGGTCACATGATTCAGTTGGTCAAAATATGTCATGTTAGTTTATGGGCCTTGTGATTGATTTCTGATTAATGGTGTATATTGTGGAGTTGGGTAGCGTTGCTTATGACATATTTCCTATAGGCCGCTGGATCACTGTGACAGGTGAACCTGTTGCCCCAATGGGTCTGGGTGGTAGAGGTACTACCCATGACAATTGTGAGAAGAGTGCCACTTCTCAGTTTGGGAGGATTTATAGACCTCCCATGTATCTGAAGGACTTTATTTCATGACGAGTTCATGATATTCTCATTGTATCTTGTTCTAACTGTTTTCTTTGGCCTTCTATTTATCTTGATTTCCACTTCTTGTTTATTTCCTTGTTCCAACTCCTCCTTCCTTTTGTCTTTCTTCCCTTATGTTCTCAGCTCTTTGTTTTATTGGTGAAAGAAAGGGGATATGTTATACTTGCTTGCACTCCACGCACCACAAGAGCTTAAGGACGCCTCGTACATCGAGGTCTCGGGGGCTATTATTGTATGGAATCTCGGGGTTTTGAATGGGCTGGGGCGGGAGTTGGAGAGGGCGGTTGCTGCGGGCTGTTGTACAGGCCGAGTGCTGGGGTCCAATTCTGCTGTGTTACATGAATAAACCATCTATCTTACTTGCAACAACTTTCTATTAGTCTGGTTGATACGGATATATGTTGATACCACGCATACTTTTAGCACGCAGACCATTACCACGCAATTTTTACAACGCAGGACCCTTTACCACGAATACCTTTACAACGCAATACACTACAACACAGGTACAAAAATACCCCTGTACCCCAAAACCCAAACCCAGCCCTGAAACCTAAAAATACCCCTGTATCCCAAAACCCAAACCCAGCCCTGAAACCTAAAAATACCCCTGTACCCCAAAACCCAAACCCAACCCTGAAACCTAAAAATACCCCTGTACCCCAAAACCCAAACCCAGCCCTGAAACCTAAAAATACCCCTGTACCCCAAAACCCAAACCCAACCCTGAAACCTAAAAATACCCCTGTACCCCAAAACCCAAACCCAACCCTGAAACCTAAAAATACCCCTGTACCCCAAAACCCGAACCCAGCCCTGAAACCTAAAAATATCCCTGTACCCCAAAACCCAAACCCAACCCTGAAACCTAAAAATACCCCTGTACCCCAAAACCCAAACCCATCCCTGAAACCTAAAAATACCCCTGTATCCCAAAACCCAAACCCAGCCCTGAAACCTAAAAATACCCCTGTATCCCAAAACCCAAACCCAGCCCTGAAACCTAAAAATACCCCTGTACCCCAAAACCCAAACCCAACCCTAAAACCTAAAAATACCCCTGTACCCCAAAACACAAACCCAACCCTGAAACCTAAAAATACCCCTGTACCCCAAAACCCAAACCCAATACCCCTAATAAATGTTTTTAAAACAAGATAAACTTACCTATACTTACGTTGTAACGGTATGCGTTGTAATAGTATCTGCGTTGTAGTGTAATGCGTTGTAAAGGTATTCGTGGTAAAGGGTCCTGCGTGGTAATAGTTTCGTTGTAAAAGTATTTCGTGCTAAAAGTTGCGTGGTAACAGTTACACACCGGTTGATACAAAACACATACACATAGATACACTGAGAGCAACAAGCAAATCATTTCTATTAGTGAGGAAGTGCGGGGCCATCAAGACCCACTCTTCAACCAAGCACACATCAACCTTAACTTCCTCTCTTTTCATTACTTTAGAAAGCTGGAAATGAAATAAGGTGTGTTTTAGAGATTTTTTGTTTTGTTTTATAGGGCTGTCAACCAGAATTGAATCATATGGGATTCTTGGTTGCCGAGGTTGGTGACGCCTACCTTAATCTGTTGAAGGTTAATAATCTCAACCCTCCTTTAAATACTTTGTAGTTCATTTGGCACTGGGAGGTGCCTGGCTCCCTGTCCTGGTTGGTAGCAATCTTAGTGCGACCTACCACCTTTTTAATGTCTTTTTTTTCACTTTTCTCATGATAGATTTAAGTTGTTGTTTTAGTTCTGCTCATTTTCCGAGTAGCTTCATTCTGTTAGGTGAGCCTTCCTGATTGAAGAGAAGTGCTGGGACTCCAGCTCTGCATTCGTTGCCTCCTTGTTATCGACCCTTTTGGAGGAGGACTGTAAATATATGGCAGCTGTGAAGATGCGCTAGATTCTTCCCTGACGAGTGTGGTGACACATACCTTACTCTATTGCAGGTTACTAACCTCAACTCTCCTTTGCTTTCCTTGGAGCGCATTGGGCACGTGGAGTTGCCTGGCTCCCTGTCCTTGTTGGCGGCCATCTCAGGTCGGGCCTTCAGCTTTTTAATGTGTTTATGTTTTACTTCTCCCATGTTTCATTTTCAGTAGTTATTTTAATTCTGCTCGTTTTTCTCGGAGCTCCATCCTGAGAGGGGAGCCTTCCTGATTGGAGAGAAGCAATGGGAATCCAGGGGCATATTACCAACCAATAGAGATAATTTTCGTCTCTAACTTGTTTAGAGACAAAAATTATCGCCGCACATCGGCGATTTTTATCGCGGATAAACCTTGCTATTAGCAAGGTTTATCGCAAATGCGATAAAAAACGGCCCCAATGCATGAATATCGCTGAAAAGTCAGCGATATTCATGCATTATCGAGCAAATGCTCTTAGCCATGTTATCCACCTCCCATTGGTTAACATGGCTAAGAACTGCTCAGGGCAGGTGTTAGCTTTTGGAGATATTCGCGCTTAGCGCGAATATCTCCAAAAGTTGGTAATAGGAGATAGCGATGTTAGCGACTGTTTCCAGTCGCTAACATCTTGGCACGCCCACTTTGCATGTCATTAGTGATAAATATCACTGACATGCAAAGCGGGGCCCAAGATGGTCGCTATCTCCTATTAGCTGTCGCTAACTGGTGTTAGCGACAGCTTGGTAATAGGGAGATAATTTTATCTCCGCTTTCTTGGCTTTTAAAGCCAAAAAAGCGGAGATAAACCTCCTTGATAATATGCCCCAAAGTTCCCATTTCTTTGCCCCCTCGTTATCGACGACTAACCATGCCCTTTTGAAGGCAGGCTACAAATTAATGGCTTTGAACATGTGATAGCTTTGTGTCTAATGTATATGTGTAGATTCCTGGGGTAAATAAATCCCAAAGTTCGATGTAAGTTTTAGGTATAATATTCTGTATATATTTGTTGGCAAACATACAAGTAACCAAAGAACAACCAACATGTGTTTTGCCCATGGGATCAGTAGGCCAAGGAATTTCTCAAGGCTGGTTTGGAAAAATAGGCATAATGGACATATAAATACAGATAGTATAGTCACATATAGTCCAGGATCATTAATAGATCCAACGCAAATATAATAACATTCATAAGGTATAAGAGGGTAGGGTAAGGTGAAATATAAAGGAGAGAAGGATCAATATAGTCCAGTTGTGAGAACAGAGAAACAAGAAGGTAGCCATGGTAGGAAGGTAGGGATAGGGTGCAGGTGAGGGAAAGAGAAGACCACAAAAGACAGCCGGGTTGTTTACACCAAGGTCAGAAAAGAAGGTCAGAGGTGACAGGTTAAAGGGGGAGGAGGGAAGAGAGAAATACAGAGAGTGGAATAATCAGCAAGTTTGTATATTCATAACAATCTATAGTCAGCTTAAAGAAGACGGGCCATATGTACGACAGATATTTGCATGTGCAAACAGGTCTTAGACCCATTTGCACATGCAAAAATCCTTTTTACCATGTACAAACCCTATTTTGTGACTCGCAAAAATAGTGTATTGCGACTCGCTATTAGGCAGAGGCGTTCCATTCCTAATAGCGACCCCAAATGCCATGTATGACTGTTTTGCGACCACAATTGTGGTTGCAAAACAGTCCCAGTTTACCAACGTTCACACAAGGGTGATAAACCACTCGCAAATGGGAAAGGGTCCCGGGGGACCCCTTCCCCTTTGTGACTGGCTCTTAAAATATTTTTCCCAGGGACCACTACCTGCCCTTAAAAAATTAAATGAAAACGTTTCATTTTTATTTTTCTAAATGCATCCAGTTTTCCTTTAATCAAACAGCTGCATTAAAAAAAACAGCTTAATTGAAAAGCAGACCCAGACATGGAGGTCTGCTGAGCCCAGTAGGCCACCATACCTGGGAGGGCAAGCCATTCCCAATGGGGTCGCAAATTGCGAGTGCCTCATGAATATGCATGAGGCATGCAATTTGCGACCCCATTGGGGAACGCAATCAGTGTCGCAGACTCTGTTGTACATACCTATTTGCCGCTAATAACCCGTTAGCTTTTAAAGAAGCTAAGTTAAGTAAAATCCAAGCTAAATGGACTCTTTTATATGGGCGTCAAAAGGTATAAGAATCGCTTGGAAAAAGCTGCGAAGAAAGAAAAGTAAAGGAGGCCTGTGTGCTCCAGATTTGAAATTCTATGCTTGGACTCTCTTATTAAAAGCAGGGATAACGTTATTTGATAAGCCAGACAGCACGGAAACACTAATTATGTTTGAGACAATGCTATCAGGAATTCAAGGGGGAACTCGTGGCTTTTTATTGAAGTTTGGAGATCCGCGTTTTTTTAAGAAAGTGCGTCTGAAGATGTTGAGAGATATGGCCTATATCTGGGCTAAAATAAGGAGATCATTGAATATTCCATATTACTCTGCTATGGCTCCTATTTGGGAATCGCCGGGCTCTCCAGAGTGGACCAAGGATTCTTTGGTGACACCCCTTGTGGACACTCATCTAAAATGCTGGGGTCAGCTCTTCCCTGAAGGGACGTTGCTAAGGTGGGATGAGATCTGCATATTGACTGAGGATAAGCTATCTAAGTTTAAATATTTGCAAATCAAGAGCTGGAGCCAGGCGATAGGCTCAGAAATTGGAGCTACGACTGAGCTGGAGGAAATCCTTATGCGGGGGAAGAATAGGAAGATCAAGATATCAAAGCTGTATTGGACCATTCTGGAAATTGGTGATGCGATTTCATCCTCCCAGCTCAACTATGGGAGGAGCATGTTCCAGACGCGGAGTTGGAGGAGTTATGGCAAGTATCCTTTAACTTACTACATACCACAGTCTCTCCCGCCAATTTAAAACGCAAACTGAACTTAGACAGGGCAGACTGGAAGAGAAGAAAGTATTTTTGGATTCCTTGTATCAATTGGCTGGATAGGATGTAACTGTTATGGTCCAATGATTATGCCTTTTTGTGGAGTGAACTACCCTACGATCAGTTCCGGGGACTGGAAAGACAGATGAACTGAACTGACTACCTCTTGGTATTATGTGGGTACCTGCAGAAAGTGCATCAATTAAGATCTTCAGAGTCTATGTTCATCTAAGGAGAGGTCTATCCGCTGCGTAGCGGATGGCATGGACTTGGTACTCTGAGAATATCTTAAGGGGTATGAGGACTAAAAAAAAAATATATAACAAGAAAAAAATAATTCCAATTTGCCGCTATTGTGATGCAATTTGCGAGTCACAAATGCCTTGGTCGTACCACTGGCCCGAAATGTAATAAACATTTGGCAACTGAGATGTCATGCAAGGCATGCAAGAATCCCAAAAAAGGCATCCTCATATTGAGCTGAGGGAAAACAGCAGTGCAATTGTTTATTAAAAAAACCACCATAAGAATATTCATGCGCAAAACATTGTATAATTAGCTGGAGTTAAGGTTATGAATTATACATGCCTTATCAGGTGTTGTGGTAGATCGTATGGGCGTGATAATCACAAGCCTTTTATCAAGTGGAGAATAGGCCATGAGAGGCAGAAATAGCTGTTTGTCTGTGTTAGCAGACGGATACTTACCAGAAAATCTTGGGGCATATTATCAAGGGGGTTTATCTCCGCTTTTTTGGTTTTAAAAACCAAGAATGCAGAGATAAAATTATATCCCTATTACCTAGCTGTCGCTAACACCAGTTAGCGACAGCTAGTAGGAGATAGCGACCATCTTGGGCCCCGCTTTGCATGTCAGTGAAATCTATCACTAATGACATGCAAAGTGGGCGTGCCAAGATGTTAACGACTGGAAACAGTCGCTAACATCGCTATTTCCTATTACCAACTTTTGGAGATATTCGCGCTAAGCGCGAATATCTCCAAAAGCTAACACCTGCCCCTGAGCAGTTCTTAGCCATGTTATCCAATGGTAGGTGGATAACATGGCCAAGAGCATTAGCTCGGTAATGCATGAATATCGCTGAATTTTCAGCGATATTCATGCATTTCGGCCGATTTTTAACGCTTAGGAGATAAACCTTGATAATAGCAAGGTTCCTAAGCGATAAAAATCGCCGCAGCACGGCGATAAAAATATTGCCGCTAAGCCAACATAGCGATAATTATCGCTAGTTGTTGGTAATATGCCCCCTTGTTATTATATAGTCAGAAAGTTCTGTTACTATATAGTCGGCAGAGGATTTTTTACTCATGGAAGGTGCACCAGGAAGGAAGTCACAAACTTTTAAGGAAGTCCTTTAAATTTCTTTTATTCTTCTTGGTAAAACAAACGATACAACGTCAGCCAACGCGTTTCGTTCCTTTGAAAGGAATTTCATCAGCTATAAGTGCTAGATATAGTCAACTGAGGTTTATTCACAATAAAATTCCAAATGAAATCAAGAAGAAGCCTCTCTGTAGACTACACTGTTGCCGGGCCTACCAGCCATCCACACGAAGGAGATTATCCACATCATCGTGGATGGATTTGATATGTTTGAACCCTTATTGTGGGGATTCTCATTGAATTAATTAGGAATTTTTAATTGTAATATAACAGATATAGCCAAGTGAGTGTAATGGCTATAACAGCTTGGCCATGACAATACAATCGATTAGCATTTGTGAACGCCAGAATAGTATGTGGTATAATAGTGCCAGGGAGTAAGTAATAGAAAGCATCGTAATATAAAAAATTTAGCCAAGAGAGTATAATAGCCATAACAGCCTGGGTGTGAAAATACAAACATTTAGCATGTGCGGACGCCAGAAAGGTATGCAGTATCATAATGCCAGCGGATTAGAAGTTGCGGTCGTAGAAATAGCTTCGCCCGTAATGAGGAACTTCATCCATAATGAGGAAAGGTAAAGTCTCTGTGGTCAGGAGATAATGAGTTGTCAATGTGCCCCCTCCTTCTGATAGAATTATAAACTGGAAACCCAGGCAAACTGTGCCTAGGGCCAGAAGGCAGTGTCATGAGTGACGACAGCTTGCCGTAAAAGGGAAAGTCATGAATATATATTGGGAACGTCGTGCAGCCTGCTCTCAAGTGACGTAATATTGTGTCACGGTTGTAGCTAAAATACATGATGAAACATTGTTAAAATGTGGAACTTATATACCAGTCAGGGGGCAGTGTGCCTCTAGAAAGGAAATGGAAAGAGAAGGTTAAACTTGGGGTTAAAAAAACGTAAATGATGGTAAGCAATGGTAAGTAAATAATTAGTAGGGTGAAAGAGTAATAGGGTAAAAGATGGTGAAAAGTGGTAAAACAGAGAGAGTGAATAACAGAATGGCAATGAAAAATATATGAGAAGGACATAAAATAAAAGGTGTACAGTCAAAGTGACACCCGAAGAGGACAAGGACATCAATCAATCAATCAATCAACGAATTTGTATAGCGCGCTACTCACCCGCTAGGGTCTCAAGGCGCTGGGGGAGGGGGAGTCGCTACTGCTCGAACAGCCAGGTCTTGAGTTGTTTCCTGAAGGAGAGATGGTCCTGGGTCAGCCGTAGGTGGGTGGGAAGGGAATTCCATGTCTTGGCCGCCAGGTAGGAGAAGGATCTTCCTCCAGCGGTGGTTCTGCAAATTCATGGGACGGTGGCGAGGGCGAGGCTGGCGAATCGGAGCTGGCGGGTGGGTGTGTAGAATGTGAGGCGGCTGTTGAGGTATTTGGGGCCCATGTCGTGGAGAGCCTTGTGTGCGTGGGTGAGGAGTCTGAACGTGATCCTCTTGCTGACGGGGAGCCAGTGCAGGTCTCTCAGATGGGCAGAGATGTGGCCGTGACGGGGGATGTCCAGGATGAGTCGTGCAGAAGTGTTCTGTATGCGTAGGTGTCTTTTCTGGAGTTTGGCTGTGGTACCAGCGTAGAGGGTGTTCCCGTAGTCCAGTCGGCTGGTGACGAGGGCCTGGGTGACCGTCTTCCTGGTTTCGGTGACGATCCACCGGAAGATCTTTCGGAGCATGCGCAGGGTATTGAAACAGGATGACGAGACGGCGTTGACTTGCTTGGTCACCGTGAGGGAGGAGTCCAGGATGAAGCCCAGGTTGCGTGCATGGTCCGTTGGCTTGGGGGCGGTGCCCAGGGCAGGGGCCCACCAGGAGTCGTCCCAGGTGGAGGGGGATGGTCCCAGGATGAGGACCTCCGTCTTGTCTGAGTTCAGTTTCAGACGGCTGAGCCTCATCCATTCCGTGACGTCTCTCATTCGTTCCTTGAGGCTGGCTCTGGCAGTGGCGGGGTCGTTGGTGAGGGAGAGGATCAGCTGGGTGTCGTCAGCATAGGAAAAGATGTTTAGGTTGTGTTGGCGTGCGATGGCTGCGAGGGGGCTCATGTAGACATTGAAGAGGGTGGGGCTGAGCGAGGATCCTTGCGGAACGCCGCAGATGACTTCGGTGGCCGCAGATCGGAACGGGGGGAGGCGGACTCTATGGGTTCTTCCGGCGAGGAACGAGATGATCCACTCCAAGGCCGTTCCTTGGATTCCGGTGTTGCTGAGGCGCTGTATCAGGATGCGGTGACATACAGTGTCGAAGGCTGCTGAGAGGTCCAGGAGGATGAGGGCAGCTGTTTCCCCATTGTCGAGCAGGGACCTGATGTCGTTGGTGGCTGCGATGAGGGCGGTCTCGGTGCTGTGGTTTGATCGGAAACCGGACTGCGAGGGGTCGAGGGATCCGTTTGTCTCGAAGAAGGCAGAGAGTTGTTTGTTGACGGTCTTCTCGATGACTTTGGCAGGAAAAGGGAGGAGCGAGATGGGGCGGAAGTTCTTGAGGTCCGTGGGGTCCGCAGTGGGTGTCTTCAGGAGGGCGCAGAGCTCGGCATGTTTCCAGCTCTCCGGGAAGGTGGCGGATGCGAAGGAGCTGTTAATGATGTCCCGGAGTTGGGGTGCGATGATGGAGTCGGCTTTGTTGAAGAAGTGGTGTGGACAGGGGTGGGTTGGGGAGCCGGAGTGGATGGTGTTCATCGTGCGGGTGGTGTCTTCGGTGCTGCCCGGGGTCCAGGTGCAGAGGGTGGTGGTGGGGGGTGCTGGTTCGGAGGTTGGGTGCGTGGTCTGTGCGCCGAAGCTGTTGTGTATGTCGGCGGTCTTGCGGTGAAAGAACGAGGCGACTGAGTCGCAGAGGTATTGCGAGGGTGTGATGTCGTTGTTGCAGGTGCTGGGGTTGGAGAGCTCTTTAACGATGCTGAAGAGCTCCTTGCTGTTGTGGGTGTTGTTGTCCAGTCATTCTTTGAATGTTGTCCTTTTGGTGGTGCGGATCAGCTGGTGGTGTGTGCGGGTGGCGTTCTTGAGGGCTGTCATGTTTTCTGTTGTCTGTTGTCTGGTCGTGGCGCCAGGCTTTTTTCGTGGGTGCGGCAGGTTTTCTTGGAGTTTTTGAGGTAGTTGGTGAACCACAAGGTTTTCTTGCTGCCGGGTCTGCTGGGAGGGTTCTTCAGTGGTGCGAGGTCATCGGCGCAGTTGGTGAGCCACTGTGTGAGGTTGCGGGCTGCTTCGTTGGGGTCCCTCGTGTTGGTGGGAGGGTGCTGGCTGAGGGAGGTGGTGAGTCGGTCGGCAGTGATCTTGCTCCAGGTTCTGCGGGGAACCTGTTGCGGGTGGTGGTGGGTCGTGGTTCTCCTGAAGTTGAAGTGGATGCAGCTGTGATCTGTCCAGTGTAGTCTGGTGAAGTGGCTGAAGGAGATGTGCTTGCTGGAGGAGAAGATGGGGTCTAGCGTGTGGCCGGCGTAGTGGGTGGGGGTGTTCACCAGTTGCTTGAGTCCGAGGTTGGCGAGGTTGTCCAGCAGGGCGGCGGTGTTGCTGTCATTGTTGTTCAACAGGTGGAAGTTGAGGTCCCCTAGGAGGATGTAGTCTGAGGAGGTTAGGGCGTGCTGGCTGACGAAGTTTGCGATGGCTTCGCTGAATTGTGTGCGTGGTCCCGGGGGTCTGTAGATGAGAGTGCCTCTGAGGGTGGTCTTGGGGTCGGTGTGTATCTGGAAGTGAAGGAGCTCGGCAGCGGTGAGGGTGTCGTCGGAGTTGGTCGTGATTCGGATGGTGTTTCTGTGGACGATGGCGATTTCTCCTCGGGATTTTGTAGCCATCCAGGATGGCTATGGTGATGTCGGGGGCTGAGGAGGCGTTCATCCAGGTTTCTGTGAGGAAGGCGACATCTTGTGATGTTGTGTCGAGGAGATTCCAGAGTTCGACGGCGTGCCTGTGGACGGATCGGGTGTTGAGCAGGATGCACTTGAGGGGATTGTTGCTGGTGCCTGGCTTAGCGGGAGCGGCGCAGGTTCGGAGGCAGGTGAATTTGCAAGTTTGGCAGGTGAAGGGTCCGTGGGTGCATTTCGGGATGGCTCGATAGCAGGCGGGGTTTCGGCCGGCATTGAGTGCGTGGAGGGTGGCGGCGTCATAAGTCCGTCGTGTGGGCTGGCACCGACGGGGGCCAGGGTTCCTGGCACTGGGCATGGTCCAGGCACGGACGGGCGTAGACGGGCCTGCCTTTGGTGCGCCAGCGGCGCGCCCGCTGCGCGGCCGCCATGCGGCATCCATATGAGGTAAAGTGGGAGGGAGAAGCAGCTGGGAGGCGGGAGCGGGCGGCCAATGGGCAGGGGGTACTGAAATAAGGGGGCGGGGCCGCGGGGGAGCAGCGGCGGGAAGCGGTGAAAGGGGAGGGCACACACAGAGGGCAGGGATACCAATCAGCAGCTACAGTACAAACATTAAAGAAAAATGCACAAATCACAATTCACAATGTGGGCAAACAGCAGTAGGAAAGGAGAAGGCAGCAGCAGGGGGGCACCGAGGTCAGGGGCGAACCTGCGGCACCGGGGACAGAGACACGGTCGCAGCGGAGGGGCCATGCGGCATGGGGGGTGGCCTGGGGTCAGGTCACACTCACCTGCGCCGTGCAACCTGCATATGAGGCCAAGTGGGAGGGAGGAGCAGCTGGGAGGCGGGAGCGGAGCGGCCAATGGGCAGGTCGTACCGAAAAAAGGGGGCGGGCCGCGGGGGAGCAGCGGCGGGAAGCAGGGAGCGGGGGGCACACACAGAGGGCAGAGATACAAATCAGCAGCTTCAGTACAAAAATTAAAGAAAAATGCACAAATCACAATTCACAATGTGGGCAAACAGCAGTAGGATAGGAGAAGGCAGCAGCAGGGGGGCACCGAGGTCAGGAGCGAACCTTCGGCGCCGGGGCAGAGACGCGGTCACATCGGAGCTGCCCTGCTGGCATGGGGGTGGCCTGGGGTCAGGTCACACTCACCTGCACCGTGCGGCCTCCATATGAGGCCTAGTGGGAGGGAGGAGCAGCTGGGAGGCGGGGGCGGGAGCGGGGCGGCCAATGGGCAGGGGGTACCGAAAAAAGGGGGCGGGGCCGCGGGGATCAGCGGCAGGAAGCGGGGAGCGGGGGGCACACACAGAGGGCAGGGATACAAATCAGCAGCTACAGTACAAAAATTAAAGAAAAATGCACAAATCACAATTCACAATGTGGGCAAACAGCAGTAGAAAGGGAGAAGGCAGCAGCAGGGGGGCACCGAGGTCAGGGGCGAAACTGCGGTGCCAGGGGCAGAGACGTGGTCACAGCGGAGGGGCCGTGCGGCATGGGGGGTAGCCTGGGGTAATCATCAAGGACATCAAGTGGAGACGGGTTCATCAGGTCTGAGTAACATGAGGGAAATGTAAGTCATCTAAGGTTGGTATCTGGGTGCATACTTCGGACTGGAAACACGCCTTGGTAGTGCATCTCTTAAAGACACCTTCATTAGATCCTTCCAAACCAGAAATCCTCAGACTACTATCTTTCCTAACTTTTTTCTCTAAGTTTGCCAATATATCCATCAACCAGCAGCTGATAAATTTTGTTGAAGAGAAGGAACTACCTCATGAGTCCCATTCTTGATTTAGACCACTTTGTAGCACATAATCTGCCCTTCTATTTCCATCAATCATTGTGTCTCTCTACCAATGAGGGCAAGACAGAGGCCTCAGTCATGCTTGACTTATGTGCAGCCTTTGACGCCGTGTTCCGTGACCTGTTATTAAAATCGGCTTTGGAGGCTCGTGTGGGGGGCTGAATACTTGGCAGGATTGCAAATTTTCTACAAGGTAGGACCTTTTAAGTTTTCCATCAGTCCTATATCTCTGAGATACTACCTATGCAGCAGGGAGTGCCACAGGGCTCAGCCCTGAGTCTGACCTTATTTAATATGTATATGTGTCCCTTTGCAGAACTAATTCAGTGCCACAGCATTAAATTAGTATCTAACACTGATGACACTCAATTGATTATAATTTTGGCACAGGACAATTTCAAACCACCGCTGATTTTATGGCATGTCAGGCAAATCTGGATGGATTCCAGCTGCCTTAGACTAAATATAGGCAAACCTGAAATCCAGGTAGTAGGAAAGCAACCATCTTAATGTTCTAATGCCTGGTGGGCAAAAGAATTAGGCCCTATGCTCACTCCCAAACAAAGGTAAAAAACGTCAGCATCTGATTTGACGTCACTTTGTCTTTCTACAACCAGCGGACGGGCGCAGCGGCGGCGCCGGCGGGGCGCAGAAGGCGCGCCAAAGGCAAGCCCGTCTGCGCCCGTCCGCGACGGGCCGGGACCAGGGGCCACGTCCACTGGCCAAACAAATACCATTACCTACAGCCCTAGCACCTTACTCCAAATGTGAGGCCCTACCACTGCCCACTGCCTCGCATCCTGGGACCACATCACAAAACACTTTATCTGACAACACTGCACATACCAAAGCTGCCCACCAAAACTTCCCCCATCATATCACATGTTCCTCGTAAACTGTAGATCTCTCCCTAAGCACGCCTTGGAGATTTCCTTGCTGCTCTCTGATAAAGAACCAGATGCCCTATTCCTTACAGAAACATGGTTACACACAGACTCTGACCCCGATATCATTCAAGCACTTCCCGCAGGATATCAAATTCTCAGGGCTGATCGCTCATTAGGAAAAGGCGGCGGCAAATCTGTCATATATAAAAACCGATATACTTGCCGCAGCTCCCCTACTAACCTGTCTAGCTGCGAACACCTCACATTTTCGCTAGACTTCTCTCCTACATGCACCTTCTCAGGGACTCTCATTTACTGGCCTCCTGGCACCCCAAGCAACTTTATCAACAACCTAGCACCCGCAATAGCCAGCGGAGTCTGTAACCTACCGAACTACACCCTGCTGGGTGATCTCAATGTCCATTTAGATGATCCCCAGGATCCTGCAGCTACCGAATTATTCAACAGTCTTGAGGCACTAGAACTCTCCCAGCGAGTGTTGGAACCCACCCACTCCAAGGGACACCTCCTAGATCCAATTTTCAGCAACGGTACCCACCTTACAGCTAGCTCATTCCTCTCCCATGGTCCGATCACTCCTTGATCCCATTCACCTGGTCACCGTCAGGTTCACGCCCCACACCACCCCCTGCACCCAGGAGAGACCGTAAGTGGTCAAAACTTAATCCCAACCAGTGGGCATCCACCCTGGAAGCCTCCGTCCCAGTAGGCAACCCTGACCCTGTCGTCAGTAATGACAATTTCAATAAATGGATCACCGATTCTTTAGATTGCATCATCCCAACCAAAGACATTAAACCCAAACAGACACCAAGAAATGCACCGTGGTACTCCCAGGATCTGCGTAATCTGAAGAAGGAATGCAAAAAACTAGAAAGAAAATGGCGCATTGACTACCTACAAGCAAGCAAAGATGCATACCGGACCGCTATAAAACACTATAAAAATAGCATAAAAATGCCCAATCCATTTTCTATGAAAACAAAGTAAACCAAGCAGCGTCTAAACCTAGGGAGATATACCAAATTGCAAAAACTTTACTCAAACTTCCGGACAAATTACCAGATCCTCTTAGTGCTCAGACTCGATGCAATGAGCAGGCTGAATATTTCCACAACAAAATAGCCATGATCTGCTCATCCTTCCCCCAATCCCCATACATCAAACAGGCCACAAGGAAACAAGCCCGCCTCCTCCTACCACCCTGGAAACCTTCCCACTACTGGAGCCCACCACCCTGGAAACCATAATGCTCCAGGTAAAATCCGGATCTCCCAGTGACCCAGCCCCAGCTCAGTTCCTCAGGACAATTACCCCCGTCATTCTGCCCACCATTTTAGACCTGATCAACAATTCCTTATCCTCAGGCATTGTACCACCCAGGTGGAAACAGGCTACAGTTAGGGCCCTTCTGAAAAAGGCCAATCTAGATCAAAAGAACCCTGGGAACTATCGCCCGATCTCCTTGTTGCCATGGATAAGCAAAATTGCGGAAAAACATGTAAACCAGTCCCTCACAGAATTCCTGGAAGCGAACAACTTACTGGATGTATCACAGACTGGGTTTCGCCCCATGCACGGAACAGAAACTGTGCTCCTTGCTGTGACGGAAGGAGCCAGAATGATTGTGGATCAGGGCGGCACTGCGGCCATCATCTTATTGAACCTCAGTGCCACCTTCGACACCGTAAATCACGATATCCTGCTGCACAGAATCTCAGAACTAGGAATCACCTCTAATGCAGCCTGGCTCCAATCATTCCTATAAAAGCGCTCGTTCTGAGTCTGCGAGGGGAATGTCACCTCGCCCAGTAAACCACTCAGTTGTGGGGTTCCTCAGGGCTCCTCTAAATTGGTGATGGCGATTTCATCCTCCCAGCTCAACTATGGGAGGAGCATGTTCCAGACGCGGAGTTGGAGGAGTTATGGCAAGTATCCTTTAACTTACTACATACCACAGTCTCTCCCGCCAATTTAAAACGCAAACTGAACTTAGACAGGGCAGACTGGAAGAGAAGAAAGTATTTTTGGATTCCTTGTATCAATTGGCTGGATAGGATGTAACTGTTATGGTCCAATGATTATGCCTTTTTGTGGAGTGAACTACCCTACGATCAGTTCCGGGGACTGGAAAGACAGATGAACTGAACTGACTAGCTCTTGGTATTATGTGGGTACCTGCAGAAAGTGCATCAATTAAGATCTTCAGAGTCTATGTTCATCTAAGGAGAGGTCTATCCGCTGCGTAGCGGATGGCATGGACTTGGTACTCTGAGAATATCTTAAGGGGTATGAGGACTAAAAAAAAATATATATAACAAAAAAAAAAGAATTCCAATTTGCCGCTATTGTGATGCAATTTGCGAGTCACAAATGCCTTGGTCGTACCACTGGCCCGAAATGTAATAAACATTTGGCAACTGAGATGTCATGCAAGGCATGCAAGAATCCCAAAAAAGGCATCCTCATATTGAGCTGAGGGAAAACAGCAGTGCAATTGTTTATAAAAAAAAACACCATGAGAAAATTCATGCGCAAAACATTGTATAATTAGCTGGAGTTAAGGTTATGAATTATACATGCCTTATCAGGTGTTGTGGTAGATCGTATGGGCGTGATAATCACAAGCCTTTTATCAAGTGGAGAATAGGCCATGAGAGGCAGAAATAGCTGTTTGTCTGTGTTAGCAGACGGATACTTACCAGAAAATCTTGGGGCATATTATCAAGGGGGTTTATCTCCGCTTTTTTGGTTTTAAAAACCAAGAAAGCAGAGATAAAATTATATCCCTATTACCTAGCTGTCGCTAACACCAGTTAGCGACAGCTAGTAGGAGATAGCGACCATCTTGGGCCCCGCTTTGCATGTCAGTGAAATCTATCACTAATGACATGCAAAGTGGGCGTGCCAAGATGTTAACGACTGGAAACAGTCGCTAACATCGCTATTTCCTATTACCAACTTTTGGAGATATTCGCGCTAAGCGCGAATATCTCCAAAAGCTAACACCTGCCCCTGAGCAGTTCTTAGCCATGTTATCCAATGGTAGGTGGATAACATGGCTAAGAGCATTAGCTCGGTAATGCATGAATATCGCTGACTTTTCAGCGATATTCATGCATTTCGGCCGATTTTTAACGCTTAGGAGATAAACCTTGATAATAGCAAGGTTCCTAAGCGATAAAAATCGCCGCAGCACGGCGATAAAAATATTGCCGCTAAGCCAACATAGCGATAATTATCGCTAGTTGTTGGTAATATGCCCCCTTGTTATTATATAGTCAGAAAGTTCTGTTACTATATAGTCGGCAGAGGATTTTTTACTCATGGAAGGTGCACCAGGAAGGAAGTCACAAACTTTTAAGGAAGTCCTTTAAATTTCTTTTATTCTTCTTGGTAAAACAAACGATACAACGTCAGCCAACGCGTTTCGTTCCTTTGGAAGGAACTTCATCAGCTATAAGTGCTAGATATAGTCAACTGAGGTTTATTCACAATAAAATTCCAAATGAATTCAAGAAGAAGCCTCTCTGTAGACTACACTGTTGCCGGGCCAACCAGCCATCCACACGAAGGAGATTATCCACATCATCGTGGATGGATTTGATATGTTTGAACCCTTATTGTGGGGATTCTCATTGAATTAATTAGGAATTTTTAATTGTAATATAACAGATATAGCCAAGTGAGTGTAATGGCTATAACAGCTTGGCCATGACAATACAATCGATTAGCATTTGTGAACGCCAGAATAGTATGTGGTATAATAGTGCCAGGGAGTAAGTAATAGAAAGCATCGTAATATAAAAAATGTAGCCAAGAGAGTATAATAGCCATAACAGCCTGGGTGTGAAAATACAAACATTTAGCATGTGCTGACGCCAGAAAGGTATG
Source organism: Lissotriton helveticus (assembly GCF_964261635.1). Taxonomy (NCBI): domain Eukaryota; kingdom Metazoa; phylum Chordata; class Amphibia; order Caudata; family Salamandridae; genus Lissotriton; species Lissotriton helveticus. The sequence goes on along the minus strand of NC_136060.1, from coordinate 61,092,306 downwards.
CAGTATCATAATGCCAGCGGATTAGAAGTTGCGGTCGTAGAAATAGCTTCGCCCGTAATGAGGAACTTCATCCATAATGAGGAAAGGTAAAGTCTCTGTGGTCAGGAGATAATGAGTTGTCAATGTGCCCTCTCCTTCTGATAGAATTATAAACTGGAAACCAAGGCAAACTGTGCCTAGGGCCAGAAGGCAGTGTCATGAGTGACGACAGCTTGCAGTAAAAGGGAAAGTCATGAATATATATTGGGAACGTCGTGCAGCCTGCTCTCAAGTGACGTAATATTATGTCACGGTTGTAGCTAAAATACATGATAAAACATTGTTAAAATGTGGAACATATATACCAGTCAGGGGCGGTGTGCCTCTAGAAAGGAAATGGAAAGAGAAGGTTAAACTTGGGGTTAAAAAAACGTAAATGATGGTAAGCAATGGTAAGTAAATAATTAGTAGGGTGAAAGAGTAATAGGGTAAAAGATGGTGAAAAGTGGTAAAACAGAGAGAGTGAATAACAGAATGGCAATGAAAAATATATGAGAAGGACATAAAATAAAAGGTGTACAGTCAAAGTGACACCCGAAGAGGACAAGGACATCAATCAATCAATCAATCAACGAATTTGTATAGCGCGCTACTCACCCGCTAGGGTCTCAAGGCGCTGGGGGGAGGGAGAGTCGCTACTGCTCGAACAGCCAGGTCTTGAGTTGTTTCCTGAAGGAGAGATGGTCCTGGGTCAGCCGTAGGTGGGTGGGAAGGGAATTCCATGTCTTGGCCGCCAGGTAGGAGAAGGATCTTCCTCCAGCGGTGGTTCTGCAAATTCATGGGACGGTGGCGAGGGCGAGGCTGGCGGATCGGAGCTGGCGGGTGGGTGTGTAGAATGTGAGGCGGCTGTTGAGGTATTTGGGGCCCATGTCGTGGAGAGCCTTGTGTGCGTGGGTGAGGAGTCTGAACGTGATCCTCTTGCTGACGGGGAGCCAGTGCAGGTCTCTCAGATGGGCAGAGATGTGGCCGTGACGGGGGATGTCCAGGATGAGTCGTGCAGAAGTGTTCTGTATGCGTAGGAGTCTTTTCTGGAGTTTGGCTGTGGTACCAGCGTAGAGGGTGTTCCAGTAGTCCAGTCGGCTGGTGACGAGGGCCTGGGTGACCGTCTTCCTGGTTTCGGTGAGGATCCACAGGAAGATCTTTCGGAGCATGCGCAGGGTGTTGAAACAGGATGACCAGACGGCGTTGACTTGCTTGGTCACCGTGAGGGAGGAGTCCAGGATGAAGCCCAGGTTGCGTGCATGGTCCGTTGGCTTGGGGGCGGTGCCCAGGGCAGGGGGCCACCAGGAGTCGTCCCAGGTGGAGGGGGATGGTCCCAGGATGAGGACTTCCGTCTTGTCTGAGTTCAGTTTCAGACGGCTGAGCCTCATCCATTCCGTGACGTCTCTCATTCTTTCCTGGAGGCTGGCTCTGGCAGTGGTGGGGTTGTTGGTGAGGGAGAGGATCAGCTGGGTGTCGTCAGCATAGGAAAAGATGTTTAGGTTGTGTTGGCGTGCGATGGCTGCGAGGGGGCTCATGTAGACATTGAAGAGGGTGGGGCTGAGCGAGGATCCTTGCGGAACGCCGCAGATGACTTCGGTGGCCGCAGATCGGAACGGGGGAGGCGGACTCTATGGGTTCTTCAGGCGAGGAACGAGATGATCCACTCCAAGGCCGTTCCTTGGATTCCGGTGTTGCTGAGGCGCTGTATCAGGGTGCGGTGACATACAGTGTCGAAGGCTGCTGAGAGGTCCAGGAGGATGAGGGCAGCTGTTTCCCCGTTGTCGAGCAGGGACCTGATGTCATCGGTGGCTGCGATGAGGGCGGTCTCGGGGCTGTGGTTTGCTCGGAAACCGGACTGCGAGGGGTCGAGGGATCCGTTTGTCTCGAGGAAGGCAGAGAGTTGTTTGTTGACGGTCTTCTCGATGACTTTGGCAGGAAAAGGGAGGAGCGAGATTGGGCGGAAGTTCTTGAGGTCCGTGGGGTCCGCAGTGGGTTTCTTCAGGAGGGCGCAGAGCTCGGCATGTTTCCAGCTCTCCGGAAAGGTGGCGGATGCGAAGGAGCTGTTAATGATGTCCCGGAGTTGGGGTGCGATGATGGAGTCGGCTTTGTTGAAGAAGTGGTGTGGACCGGGATGGGTTGGGGACCCGGAGTGGATGGTGTTCATCGTGCGGGTGGTGTCTTCGGTGCTGCCCGGGGTCCAGGTGCAGAGGGTGGTGGTGGGGGGCGCTGGTTCGGAGGTTGGGTGCGTGGTCTGTGTGCCGAAGCTGTTGTGTATGTCGGCGGTCTTGCGGTGAAAGAACGAGGCGACTGAGTCGCAGAGGTATTGCGAGGGTGTGATGTCGTTGTTGCAGGTGCTGGGGTTGGAGAGCTCTTTAACGATGCTGAAGAGCTCCTTGCTGTTGTGAGTGTTGTTGTCCAGTCATTCTTTGAATGTTGTCCTTTTGGTGGTGCGGATCAGCTGGTGGTGTGTGCGGGTGGCGTTCTTGAGGGCTGTCATGTTTTCTGTTCGTTGGGGTCCCTCGTGTTGGTGGGAGGGTGTTGGCTGAGGGAGGTGGTGAGTTGGTCGGCAGTGATCTTGCTCCAGGTTCTGCGGGGAACCTGTTGCGGGTGGTGGTGGGTCGTGGTTCTCCTGAAGTTGAAGTGGATGCAGCTGTGATCTGTCCAGTGTAGTCCGGTGAAGTGGCTGAAGGAGATGTGCTTGCTGGAGGAGAAGATTGGGTCTAGCGTGTGGCCGGCGTAGTGGGTGGGGGAGTTCACCAGTTGCTTGAGTCCGAGGTTGGCGAGGTTGTCCCGCAGGGCGGCGGTGTTGCTGTCATTGTTGTTCAACAGGTGGAAGTTGAGGTCCCCTAGGAGGATGTAGTCTGAGGAGGTTAGGGGCGGGCGTGCTGGCTGACGAAGTCTGCGATGGCTTCGCTGAATTGTGTGCGTGGTCCCGGGGGTCTGTAGATGAGAGTGCCTCTGAGGGTGGTCTTGGGGTCGGTGTGTATCTGGAAGTGAAGGAGCTCGGCGGCGGTGAGGGTGTCATCGGAGTTGGTCGTGATTCGGATGGTGTTTCTGTGGACGATGGTGATGTCTCCTCGGGATTTTGTAGCCATCCGGGATGGCTATGGTGATGTCGGGGTGCTGAGGAGGCGTTCATCCAGGTTTCTGTGAGGAAGGCGACGTCTTGTGATGTTGTGTCGAGGAGATTCCAGAGTTCGACGGCGTGCCTGTGGACGGAGCGGGTGTTGAGCAGGATGCACTTGAGGGGATTGTTGCTGGTGCCTGGCTTAGCGGGAGCGGCGCAGGTTCGGAGGCAGGTGAATTTGCAGGTTTGGCAGGTGAAGGGTCCGTGGGTGCGTTTCGGGATGGCTCGATAGCAGGCGGGGTTTCGGCCGGCATTGAGTGCGTGGAGGGTGGCGGCGTCGTAAGTCCGTCGTGTGGGCTGGCACCGACGGGGGCCAGGGTTCCTGGCACTGGGCGTGGTCCAGGCACGGACGGGCGTAGACGGGCCTGTCTTTGGCGCGCCAGCGGCGCGAACGCTGCGCGGCCGCCATGCGGCGTCCATATGAGGTAAAGTGGGAGGGAGAAGCAGCTGGGAGGCGGGAGCGGAGCAGCCAATGGGCAGGTCGTACCGAAAAAAGGGGGCGGGCCGCGGGGGAGCAGCGGCGGGAAGCAGGGAGCGGGGGGGCACACACAGAGGGCAGAGATACAAATCAGCAGCTTCAGTACAAAAATTAAAGAAAAATGCACAAATCACAATTCACAATGTGGGCAAACAGCAGTAGGATAGGAGAAGGCAGCAGCAGGGGGGCACCGAGGTCAGGAGCGAACCTTCGGCGCCGGGGCAGAGACGCGGTCACATCTGAGCTGCCCTGCTGGCATGGGGGTGGCCTGGGGTCAGGTCACACTCACCTGCACCGTGCGGCCTCCATATGAGGCCTAGTGGGAGGGAGGAGCAGCTGGGAGGCGGGGGCGGGAGCGGGGCGGCCAATGGGCAGGGGGTACCGAAAAAAAGGGGGCGGGGCCGCGGGGATCAGCGGCAGGAAGCGGGGAGCGGGGGGGCACACACAGAGGGCAGGGATACAAATCAGCAGCTACAGTACAAAAATTAAAGAAAAATGCACAAATCACAATTCACAATGTGGGCAAACAGCAGTAGAAAAGGAGAAGGCAGCAGCAGGGGGGCACCGAGGTCAGGGGCGAAACTGCGGCGCCAGGGGCAGAGACGTGGTCACAGCGGAGGGGCCGTGCGGCATGGGGGGTGGCCTGGGGTAATCATCAAGGACATCAAGTGGAGACGGGTTCATCAGGTCTGAGTAACATGAGGGAAATGTTAGTCATCTAACGTTGGTATCTGGGTGCATACTTCGGACTGGAAACACGCCTTGGTAGTGCCTCTCTTAAAGACACCTTCATTAGATCCTTCCAAACCAGAAATCCTCAGACTACTATCTTTCCTAACTTTTTTCTCTAAGTTTGCCAATATATCCATCAACCAGCAGCTGATAAATTTTGTTGAAGAGAAGGAACTACCTCATGTGTCCCATTCTTGATTTAGACCACTTTGTAGCACATAATCTGCCCTTCTATTTCCATCAATCATTGCGTCTCTCTACCAATGAGGGCAAGACAGAGGCCTCAGTCATGCTTGACTTATGTGCAGCCTTTGACGCCGTGTTCCGTGACCTGTTATTAAAATCGGCTTTGGAGGCTCGTGTGGGGGGCTGAATACTTGGCAGGATTGCAAATTTTCTACAAGGTAGGACCTTTTAAGTTTTCCATCAGTCCTATATCTCTGAGATACTACCTATGCAGCAGGGAGTGCCACAGGGCTCAGCCCTGAGTCTGACCTTATTTAATATGTATATGTGTCCCTTTGCAGAACTAATTCAGTGCCACAGCATTAAATTAGTATCTAACACTGATGACACTCAATTGATTATAATTTTGGCACAGGACAATTTCAAACCACCGCTGATTTTATGGCATGTCAGGCAAATCTGGATGGATTCCAGCTGCCTTAGACTAAATATAGGCAAACCTGAAATCCAGGTAGTAGGAAAGCAACCATCTTAATGTTCTACTGCCTGGTGGGCAAAAGAATTAGGCCCTATGCTCACTCCCAAACAAAGGTAAAAAACATCAGCATCTGATTTGACGTCACTTTGTCTTTCGACAACCAGATTTCTGCGCTTGTTGGATCCTGCTTTAAATACTAAGGATGTTACAAAAAATCCTAGGGCTCCTGCCTGATTCAGCCAAATGAACTGTAATTCAAGCCCTTGTGGTATCACGTATTGACTACTACAACATGTTTTATCTAGGGCCCTCCAAGGGCTAAGAGTGTGTGTGGTGTGATCGCTGATAGTCCTGAGGCGGAAGCAGGGACTTTAGATTTAAAACTTGTTGCCTGATTGAAAAAGCTATTATTCCTCCTCAACCTGCACATTGAAATTTTTTATCGTTTTTAAAATTGCACATTGTAAGAGCTAAAACAATCTGCACTTACGCTGTAAAATTGCCGCTGTGTCATAGCGGATCCTGTTCCCCCCTTGAGGACTTGACAGAGCTCCCGGGCCATTTCTGCCCGCATTACTACTTCCGGACCCGCCATCTTGGGTGAGGAGCAGGAGCAAGCAGACTAGTACTACATAATGGTTCCCTTTCCCAGGAGGCGCAGCGGACGGGCGCAGCGGCGGCGCCGGCGGGGCGCCGAAGGCGCGCCAAAGGCAAGCCCGTCTGCGCCCGTCCGCGACGGGCCGGGACCAGGGGCCACGTCCACTGGCCAAACAAATACCATTACCTACAGCCCTAGCACCTTACTCCAAATGCGAGGCCCTACCACTGCCCACTGCCTCGCATCCTGGGACCACATCACAAAACACTTTCTCTGACAACACTGCACATACCAAAGCTGCCCACCAAAACTTCCCCCATCATATGACATGTTCCTCGTAAACTGTAGATCTCTCCCTAAGCACGCCTTGGAGATTTCCTTGCTGCTCTCTGATGAAGAACCAGATGCCCTATTCCTTACAGAAACATGGTTACACACAGACTCTGACCCCGATATCATTCAAGCACTTCCCGCAGGATATCAAATTCTCAGGGCTGATCCCTCATTAGGAAAAGGCGGCGGCATAGCTGTCATATATAAAAACCGATATACTTGCCGCAGCTCCCCTACTAACCTGTCTAGCTGCGAACACCTCACATTTTCGCTAGACTTCTCTCCTACATGCACCTTCTCAGGGACTCTCGTTTACTGGCCTCCTGGCACCCCAAGCAACTTTATCAACAACCTAGCACCCGCAATAGCCAGCGGAGTCTGTAACCTACCGAACTACACCCTGCTGGGTGATCTCAATGTCCATTTAGATGATCCCCAGGATCCTGCAGCTACCGAATTATTCAACAGTCTTGAGGCACTAGAACTCTACCAGCGAGTGTTGGAACCCACCCACTCCAAGGGACACCTCCTAGATCCAATTTTCAGCAACTGTACCCACCTTACAGCTAGCTCACCCATTCCTCTCCCATGGTTCGATCACTCCTTGATCCCATTCACCTGGTCACCGTCAGGTTCACGCCCCACACCGCCCCCTGAACCCAGGAGAGACCGTAAGTGGTCAAAACTTAATCCCAACCAGTGGGCATCCACCCTGGAAGCCTCCGTCCCAGTAGGCAACCCTGACCCTGTCGTCAGTAATGACAATTTCAATAAATGGATCACCGATTCTTTAGATTGCATCATCCCAACCAAAGACATTAAACCCAAACAGACACCAAGAAATGCACCGTGGTACTCCCAGGACCTGCGTAATCTGAAGAAGGAATGCAAAAACTAGAAAGAAAATGGCGCATTGACTACCTACAAGCAAGCAAAGATGCATACCGGACCGCTATAAAACACTATAAAAATAGCATAAAAATGCCCAATCCATTTTCTATGAAAACAAAGTAAACGCAGCAGCGTCTAAACCTAGGGAGATATACCAAATTGCAAAAACCTTACTCAAACTTCCGGACAAATTACCAGATCCTCTTAGTGCTCAGACTCGATGCAATGAGCAGGCTGAATATTTCCACAACAAAATAGCCATGATCTGCTCATCCTTCCCCCAATCCCCATACATCAAACAGGCCACAAGGAAACAAGCCCGCCTCCTCCTACCACCCTGGAAACCTTCCCAATACTGGAGCCCACCACCCTGGAAACCATAATGCTCCAGGTAAAATCCGGATCTCCCAGTGACCCAGCCCCAGCTCAGTTCCTCAGGACAATTACCCCGTCATTCTGCCCACCATTTTAGACCTGATCCACAATTCCTTATCCTCAGGCATTGTACCACCCAGGTGGAAACAGGCTACAGTTAGGGCCCTTCTGAAAAAGGCCCTGGGAACTATCGCCCGATCTCCTTGTTGCCATGGATAAGCAAAATTGCGGAAAAACATGTAAACCAGTTCCTCACAGAATTCCTGGAAGCGAACAACTTACTGGGTGTATCACAGACTGGGTTTCGCCCCATGCACGGAACAGAAACTGCGCTCCTTGCTGTGACGGAAGGAGCCAGAATGATTGTGGATCAGGGCGGCACTGCGGCCATCATCTTATTGAACCTCAGTGCCACCTTCGACACCGTAAATCACGATATCCTGCTGCACAGAATCTCAGAACTAGGAATCACCTCTAATGCAGCTTGGCTCCAATCATTCCTATAAGAGCGCTCGTTCCGAGTCTGCGAGGGGAATGTCACCTCGCCCAGTAAACCACTCAGTTGTGGGGTTCCTCAGGGCTCCTCCCTGAGCCCCACACTGTTTAACATATACATGCGCCCCCCGCCGAGATAGTTCGCCCTTTTGACGTTCAAATTGTGTCCTACGCTGATGACACCCAGTTGGTGGTAACTCTGAATCACCCCTCCACTCAATCAAGTGATCTAAGGGGCTGTATGGAGGCAGTATGCGCCTGGATGACCCAGTCTTATCTAAAACTGAACGGAGATAAGACAGAGCTAATGGTATTGGGTAACCCCCCACAGAAATCCATTGACTCCATGTGGCGACAATCACTGGGCCCGCCCCCTTAGCCAAGGACACCATTAAGAGCCTAGGAATCTGGATGGACAATACATTGACATTTAGCCACCAGGCAGTCAAACTATCTACCACCTGCATGGGCATTTTGAGACTCATCCGGAAGACCCTTCCGCTCCTCCCATTCAAGGCTAGACAGATCATAGTCCAGGGCCTAATCCTCTCCCGGCTGGACTTCGGGAACGCCCTCTACTTAGGAGCCCCCCAACTAACTCTGAGAAAACTTCAGGTGATTCAAAACTGCCCTGCCCGCACTCTCTTGCGCATCCCCCGCCGCCAATCTGTGAAATCCGAACTAAAAGATCTCCACTGGCTGCCAGTGAGGGAAAGAATTGACTTCAAAAGCATGTGTATTGCCCACCGTGCCTACTGGAGGAAAGGAGCAACTCTGAACCACACCCTGATCACCCCCTACCATCCTAGCAGACAGCTTAGGTCGGCCCATACCTTCCAAGTCATTAATCCTAGGATTAGAAGAGAGAGGAGCGGAGGCAGAATGTTTTCAGTAAATGCGGCAAAGGTCTGGAACTCTCTTCCGATCTCCCTTCGCTCAGAACCTAACATTCTGCCTTTCCGGAAAAAACTAAAAACCCTTCTCTTCAGTAGATAACTCAGCCCCCTGCCACATACACCTGTCGCTCATAAGCGCTAGGACGCCTGCGGGTAGCTATCGCGCTATACAAAAACTATATCAAGGGCCGGCTGCAAATGCTGCCGTGAGTATGCTCCTAAACATTCCAAGATGCTCATCTATTGGTGCAGCTTTTAGCAAGCTTCATTGGCTTTGAATTGAGGATAGAATCTCATTTTAAGCCCTATTCTTTGTCCACAGAATTCTAAATCAGATAGGACCTCGCTACCTCCTCCGTCTGATCAGAGCTTATCTTTCTGGACGAAGCATCAGAACTTCAGTGCCTGCTCAGACAGTGATCCATAAAACCCGTAGAGTACGGATGGGTGGTAAATCATTCAGTCTCTTGGATGTTATACTCTGCAACTCGCACCCTTTGAATCTTAGACAGGAACCCTCTAAATCCTATTGAGGAAAAGCTCAAAATTCTGGTTCTTCAGACAAATCTTAGGTAAGTCATCTGTTCCTGTCTTGCCTTTTCACCAGGCTTTCAGTTGGAATCCAGCATCAGGACACTCTGACTTGGAGGAACCATCGGCCAGATTCATCATACTAAAATCGGCTCACAAAGGGCCAGATTCTGTTAATCTGGCCCTTTGCGAGCGCTATTTTTGCATTTGGGATTCATCATCCCAAATGCAAAAATCGCTATACTAGAAATCGCTATATTGCGAAGAATCGCATTTAAGGAATCTCAATTAGAGATTATTTAAATGCTATTCATGAACCCTTTTAAAATTGCGAATTCGCAATATGGGGCCGCTATGTACCGCGAAGTGTAACTTCGTGGTAAATAGCGAAAACTTAGAAAAATGCACTTTAGTGCATTTTTCTAAGTTGTATGTTACACACACACATGTCCTTTGGACATGTGTGTGCGCAACACCAGTGTACATTTGCATTTCAGGGGTGCTACAGGGTGTCCTTTGGACACCCTGGCACCCTTGAAATCGCTTCCTTATTTGCGATTCACTAATTGCTAATCGCAAATAAGGAATGACTCCCCCTTCATTCCTATGGGCCTTAAGACCCATAGGAATGAATGGGAAAGCCACTCCTTGTTTGCGATTGGCAATTAGCGAATCGCAAATAAGGAAGCAGTAGAAATCGCAAAATAAATAGCGATTTCTACATGCATCCCGTTTTGCGAGTCTTTAATAGCGATTCCTTAATAATCGCTATTAAGGACTCGCAAAAGAGGACAATGATGAATCTGGGGGCATGCGCTTTATAAATTGCTAACATAACATAACAAATGTTGTGTGTGTGTGCCTGTTAATATTTCTACTGGTATATAATGGCAGTGAAAAGTAGTATGATAGTAGATATATAAGCTTATGATAGTGGGTATTTCGATGTTTGCTGATAGTTGCATTTATGCGTAGTCATGGCTTTGTTTTGACCTGGTAACTAAGGTGTTTACTATACGTAGCTGAAAAATGCTGTATTACAGAAAATTATTCTTTTTATTAGTGTCTAAAGAGAAGTTTAACTGATGCCTGGCCCGACACACAGCGGACGCGCTTAAGGCTTAAGTGAGGTGCCACCCACCGGAAGTGATCCACAACCACTTCCGCCAGACACCAGAATTGAGGTTAGCAGTCTAGCTGCTCAACTCTCTACATAAAGTGATGCCTGGCCCAACGCGCAGCGGACGTGCACAGCAGGCGCACTGCTGGTGTGCCAAGGCATGCCTAAGGCAAGCACGTCTGTGCCCGTCCATGCCAGGACGTCACCAGGAGCAGGAACCCCTACCGGTTTGGCCCCAAATCCAATATTTAAGACTGATGTTCTCCCTACCTACACTAGTCAAGAGCTGGTCAGGATTAAAGATGATTATTCCTCTAGACACATAGGAAATATGGCATGCATCACATCTGCAGAAGCAGTAGGTCCATTCTCGTGTAGGTCCAGCAGATTCTAAAGTTTGGAACAAGCATGATCCCAAAGTTATAAAACTACCACTGATCAAGGAATTAATAAACCCTCCTGCACCAGCGATAAGTAATGCTCTCCCCAGATCCTTCACAACAACGGAGGCTGGAATCGTTTTTTGGCTAATGTCGGATCGTTGCCCAAACATGTAGTCAATATTTGGGATATGCTTTCCTCCACACGACCTTATATTGGGTTTGTGACAGAAACTTAGACTAAACCATGTTCTAAGCCCGCAATAGCAGTGGCACTTCCAGATGGCTATTGCATCAAAAAACTAGACAGACCGCACAGAGTAGGGGGAGGAATAGCCATCGTCTATAGAGACCCCATCAATATCTCCATACTAGACCAATTATGCAATGACATGCTGGAGATCTTGGTTTTCAAAATTGATGTACACTCACGACTTAGCTGGAAAGGAGCTCTCGTATATCGCCCTCCGGGACCACTCTCTAACTTCACTCCTAAACCACATTCGAAAAATGGTATAGACAGTAGCATAAACTCACACCCACATAGTCCCAAGATATTTTAACTCCTCCACAAAACTGTGACTCTGATAGTGTAGAGTGTCGCTTAGCCTCTCTTCGGACCGAAAAAAGTCAGTGCAAAAAACTTGAACGTCACTGGCACCTCTCACATGACCCGCAAGATAAAGAAAGATTCAAGTATGCACTGACTTAGTACCAAAAAAACCTGAAAAATGGAAGCAAAGCGCATATTGCATCACATCTTGAACAAGCAGGGAACACTCCGAGAACTCTCTACCAGATTTTAAAAACATTTACCAACCCCGAGGCCTGTGATAATGAAGAAGCTCCGTCTCAAGCCTTGTGTGACAACATAGCAAATCATCTAACCCAGAAAATTGAGAGATTTACAATATAATCACTTTGACTAAGGGCTATCTGATAGGCCCTAAGATTGACCTTCCACCAGTTATTCCTAATGCTTTAACTCTGGAGAATTTCCAGACTCTAACACCAGAGGAGACTGAAGCTTTATCAAAAGTTGTCAAACAGGGTCACCACTAGACCTTATTCCTGCCAAAACTGCCTCCATACTATCCAAGCCACTTGTCGGCACCATCTGTTCTATACTAAACTGCTCTATGAAGGAAGGCCTTCTCCAACTAGAGTGGAAAACCGCACAAATTCTCCCCATCAGGAAAAATCCCAAAGTCCCCATGGAAGATATATCCAATTACCGCCCCATCTCTTTGCTCCCCTTACAGAGCAACCTACTGGAAAAGCACATCAACAAGCACATGTCCGATTTCGTTGAATCCTCAAACTGTTTAGATTCCTCTCAATCTGGATTCTGACCCAGACATAGTACAGAACCTGCGCTGGTTGCAGTCACTGATAATATCAGAATGCTGTTGGATAATGGTCAAGCGGTACTGTTGGTGCTGCTTGACCTGTCTGCAGCGTTCAATACCATCTCCCACCAGACTCTACTCAGGAGACTGGGAGACATAGGCCTCAAAGGGAATGCATGCAAATAGATGTCTAACTTCCTGTCTGATAGAACTCAGACCATTAACTTTGGCCCCTTCCGCTCGCAGACCACCAGAGTGACCAAGGGAGTACCAAAGGGCTCCTGTTTGAGCCCCACTTTATTCAACATCTATGTTACTCCCTTGGCGGGACTACTTAGGAAGTTAGGATTCATTTCCATATCCTGCGCTGTTGACACCCAACTTCTACTCTCGTTTGACAAAGACAACTCCGACATTCAGACCATCTTCTCGGTAGGTATGAAAGTCATCACAGACTGGATGAGCAATAATTTTCTGCAGCTCAATGCAGACACATCATAAATAATGCTGTTTGGAGAAGCAATGGTAAAGTAGTCACCTAGATGGTGGCCAGAGAAACTAGTCTTTGCCCCAAGTCGGAAACAGGTGGTAAAAAGCCTAGGAGTCCAAATAGACCACAAACTAACATTGGGGGAGCACATCACCTCAACTGCTAGAGCATGTTTCCACAACCGTAGACTTCTCAGAAGAGTCTTCCCTTTCCTGCCACTTTCCACATGGAAAACCCTGATTCTGGCTTTAATATTAGGTCATCTGGACTACTGCAACGCTTTGCTGATTTCAGCTAATGAAAGCCCATTAAACAAACTGCAGGTGGTTCAAAAACTGCGGCCCGCCTGGTGGGCAATGCACCCCTCTAGAACAGCGTCTCTTCCACTTCTTCAAAAACTGCACTGGTTACCGGTGCGGAAGAGGATCAAGTTTAAGACCTGCTGCATTGCTTACAAATCCATAAACAACTTGGGTCCCAGTTACCTAAAAGACAAATTCGTCTGCTACTCGCCTTCCAGGAACCTCCGTTTTGGGTCTAAAGCATTTCTCAATATCCCGCGCTTCAAAAAACCTGTTTGGGTGGCAAAGCTTTTTACCACATAGCCCCATTCTACTGATATCAACTCCCCATCCATCTACGTCAATGTATGGACTACCTGGTGTTTAGAATGCTGTTGAAAACTATACTGTTTGTTCCAATTTGTTTTTCCTTCGTAGATGATGGCAGTCTTAGTGCGGAGATACCCTGATGGGTTGATTCGGGCGCTTTGTAAATTAAATAAATTAAATAAATAAAAATAAATTCCATGACTAATGTATGTTACATTACTTCTTGTACTATCAGGGCAGACCATATTGAAATGTTGTTTGAACATTATTATGTTGAAGCAGCAATGATGTTTGTGTTGGTTAATTATGGCGTTTGTGAGCGTGTGATATGATAGGTAGCTGATGTATAAAGGTAAATGTATTTGTACATGATTGAGCCCAAGTGGATGTAAAATTATGGGTATTTGTAGATTTGCTGTTGGATGTATGTATGTATGGATATCTGTTTATTGTCATGGGTGTAGGAATGTCGTTGTATGATTTTTACTCTGGGTTGGTGTATTTGTCACCATACAATATGGGTTGTGTGTTAAAGTTTGATTTTGGGTTAAAGGCTGTTTATAGTGTTTTTTTGATTTAATAATGAGTAAATGCACACGTTGGTGTGATTGTCTATTTTGGTTGATTCAGTAATGCATGATGTTAACTGTGACTCTGCCAGATTCTCCTACCTAATCATTAAAGAAGAAATATAGACATCAAAACAGATACATAACCAAGTAAGTATAATATATAGTTAAATGAAATGATCAATGTTATTAAACTTAAAAAGGTATAATAGCAAATAAATATTAAAATACTCTCCAACTTTCATCTCTTTACATAGACTTCTTAAAAGAAAAAAACACAACATGAAAAAATTATAAATTGCCATAAAATAACAACTATCACAAACCAGCAAAAAGATATAATTAAGTATACATAAATTAATAAAAAAACTATAAACTCACCCAAATAGCAAGGAAAGATAAACCAAACAACCCCATACTCTAGAAACTATCAACAAATTAACATTTATAATAAAACTTACGTTTTGTTTTCAACCAATAAAAAAAAGCACTGGCTCCACATTAGAACACCCCCAATGGAAAAGCTACAAAACTGTGTGAAATATCTAAACAGAACATACATGTAAAGTTTAAAACTAGAAGCAGTTGAATATTTTTAAAAGTAAACATTTAAACTTAAAATTATTATATACCTTTATTCTATTACACTACTTTCACATCCAATGAAATAGGCTGCAAAATATATCACTTCGAAAAATGGAAAGCAGTTGCTAATTACATGGGCTACACATACAGTCAAGAAAGTGCATCATCAGAAAATATAAACTGTAAATTTACTAAATATTATTTTAAAGCATGCTATGAGAGCGCAACTACAAAAGATGATGTAGTAATTCATGGAAGGGAACACAACTACCCCACAAGTGTGACAAAAATAGAAGTAAGGGAGACAATGCAGGATATAAGAGAGGCAAGCACTAGTTCCCAGGAACCCACAATCAAAATCCCTTAAAAAGTCACTAGCTAATGTCCTCAGAACACACGAAAGGGCAATTATCACCTATCCCCAATTTAAAACGTTTGTTTGCACAAACTAAAAAAGCCACCAGAGATACACCACCTGCTTCTACAAGATAATAAGGTACACGTATACCTGAACATTTAACAATTACACATAATGAAGAACCTTTCCTTTTACATGCCAAGCTAAATAATGAGAAACAAATTCTAATATTCTTTATAGCAGATACAAAAAGAAAACCTTTACAACATCAAACATGGTTGATGTAGGGGAACTTCAAAATGTGCCCCAAAATAGTCACAAAGATATATATATCATACATGGTGAGTATCAAAACACAAATATCCCTTTTATATATGCCCTATTGCCAAATAAACAAAGCAGCACTTACTATGAACTGATCAGCCATATAAATCATAAATAACTACTGCCCCCGAAAAATAATTATATATTTCATGCAAGCCTTGAGTCAAACCATTCTACATATTTAGACTCACACAGCCATACAAGGCTATTACTATCAATTCAATCAAAGCATATGGAGACACCTCCAAAAATCTGCACTCAGGCCCTGATAATGAGTCAGTAGAACCACCACTGACAGGCCACCTGTGGCGGTCTGACCGATCGACAGCCCTTTGGTCCAACTGCTCGATTAAAATCCAGGTGGTTGGACCCAACACGGTTGGGAGGAATATCGTCACTTCTGACAGGATCCATGATCCCATCAGCGCAGTGGTTGATATCTCAATCCTGAATGGAGAGGGTGTCATCCGGATTACAATATCCCTTTACAACAGCCTTTTCATGTTGGAAAGACCCCCATGAAAAGGCTGTCTGAAATGGATTTCAGGGGCTCCAAACAGGCCCCCCTTCCATCGTGGCCACTGTAAAGTGGCCCAGGGGGGCACATGTGGTGCCCACGCGCACCTCCTACGCAATGAGCCATACACCACATGGCGCATGGCACATTGTATTGTAATTGCATTTATATAGTGCTTACTACCCCTGAGGAGGCGTCAAAGCGCTTTTTCGGCAGGTAGCACACTACTCCGGGACCCATAGAGGATTAGTGTTGAATTAGTATAGTGAAACATGCAAGTAAATTTTAAGTGGTGGATAGGTTAATCAGTTATTTGGATATGAAATGATAGCAGAAGGATAGAGGAGGACAAAGGTCTGTATTTATTTATCGCTTGTTGACACACGCTATTCCGGAATCCTATAGAGGATTACTGGTGAATTAATATGGAAAAATATGAGGTAATTTCAGTGGTGGATATTAGTCTGTTACTTGGAGTGAGAAGGATAGCGGAGGGATAAAAGGGGAAGAAAGATTAGCATTCATATAGCACTTGTTACCCCTGATGGGTGTTGAAGCGCTTTACTGGCGAGTAGCACGCCACTCCAGAACCCATAAAGGATTTGTGTTTAAAATTAGTATAGTATAAATATGAAGTAATTTGAGTAGTAGATATGTTATTCAGTTATTTGGGCAGTATATTAGTATAGTTGAATATGGAATTTGAGAAGTGAACATGTTAGTCTGTTAATTTTGATTGAAAAGGATAGTGGAGGGATAAAAGAGGGAACTTTTTTTTTTTAGGTCTTAGCAGTAGGAAGAGAAATGAGAAAAAGGGCAGCATTTCTGGCCCTAGTCCCAAACAGGTTCAAACAGGCAACTACCCTTGTCCTCTCCGCCCTTAGCCTCGATGCTCGGGCTGAGACGCACTAACCCTGGCCTCGTGTAGCCCTAGAAATCAGGTGACCCCTTCAGCCAATGGGAACCTTAGGCCTAACACTATCCAATCACAACACTAGCCCTAAAATCTAGAAGCAATAGGAGACCAGGACCTTATTGTCAATCTTAGCCCTAGTCCAAGCACCCAATCAGTTCAAAAACCCTGATCTCTACATCCAATAAAGGCCCTAGCCCTACCAGTAGTCCCTACCGAAGTCCAAGCAGCCAATGGTACAGGTAGCCCTAGTCCCTACTTCCAATAGAAATCCTAACCCTAGCCCTAGTCCCAACCCTACAATGATTGAATCACAGACCCAGAAACCAATCAGAACCTTCAAATACCCAACCAATGAGGACATTAACCCTAACCCAATAGAAACACCAGATACAACCACCAATCAGTGTACACATGTGCCAACCACTAGCAGACCATATAAGGTCCCAGAGACCTCAGACAAGGTTTGCTGGCCAGGGAGTTGGAAGCTGCTTCTCCTGTTCAGAATCTCCTAGGAGACAGACAGGCTCAATCCACACTTTGGACTTCTGCAGGTAAAGGCTTCACTAACTCGAAATCTAACAATACTGTTTGAATAAAATGTTACTCCCCCTGTTGGACAAAAAACGAAGTGCACAGGCCCTAGTAAATACAGTTTAAACAGCTCACAGAAGCACCCTCTGATGTAGAATATCCCTGTTGCTTGGGGGGAGGTCGGGGGGAGGCAGGGGGGCTGGCCTGGAAAACAGATTTGTCACCAAGGAATGAGAGGGAAAAACTACAGAGGTTGGACTGCAAATCCCACAATTCAAAACGTTTAATGCAAGCAATCATGGGCAGGGAAAACCACAAGTTTAAAACACAAAACAGGTGATAAAATATGCAATCACAGGCAGATCGAAACTGCAATTTTAAACTGTAACAACCACATGCAAAGACAGTTATCGCAGAAAGGGAAAATCGTTTTCTAAACAACTTTTGTTTTGGGAACAGAAAGCACTAGTCTGTCTCCTTACCACTTCCTGGACTCTGGGCGAGGGCTCGATCAGTCCAGTGCATCAGCGACGAGTGACCGTGTGCCTTCGAGGCTCTTGAGCAGGGTCCAGTCTGCAGCTGCGGGGTCCGTGTATGTTCGCTGGTCCAGGGCAGAGGTCGGGCCGGACGGTTCATGCTCGGATTGTAGTTCTCAGCCTACACTCTACTCCCATGGTGTACCAGTCACTTCCTTGCAATCCAGGGCTGCACAAGATGGTGGCAGGGGCCCAGGGTGGCACAGAGGCTTATGCTGCAGACTTTTTTCTGGGAAGCAGCACACATCGCCATGTAAAGGAACACTTTGAGACTGCCAGCCTGGTGGTGACATCATAATGCGGTGGGTGGACCACCAGCTGCTTGTCGGGTGGTCTCCTGACTGTCAAGATTGCTGTCAGCAGTCCGACCAATGCCATCATTATAAGACCCTAAGGGTAGAATTTGCCTTTGAAATACAAACAATGATAGCACTGGCCTATGTCCTTGTCACAGAGGTAGCCAACCACTAAAATGTACTGATGGAAAGTCCTTTCTACCAACAAAATCAAGATAAACCCCTAATGGACTCTTTCAAAGACACCTAGGGGCCCATTAGGATCTCGAGTGCATTGCCACCGCCCGCATGGCGGTGGCGATCCACCCGAGATCCGTCCCCACCCGCCACCCATTTCCACCCACACCATATTTCTGTGGCGGTGGGACCGTGGCGGACGGAGAGACAGTCGCCGCTTTTCCGCCCGGTCAACAAGTCGACCGGGTGGAAAAGAGTTTAATATGGTGGCGGTGTCTGTTAGACACCGCCAGCCATATTACTATGATGGCGGAAACATGCCTTTCCGCCACGGAAAGATATATAACAAAGGGGAATGATTGAGTTTAGGGGAACAGAGGCCGGAATCAATAACTAGTAATTTTATAAACAACAATACCTCTGACACAATGAATTACCCTCTTTCGAGTTACCACAATAGTCCCTTAAATTGACTTTTTATTATCCAGTGGAAAACAAAGTCCATTCCACTAAAAATTGCCAAACAAAAAAGTCTATTCCTTTTTCAGCCTTTGCACTCCAAACCTAGTGGTTTGGAGTGCAAAGGCTAAAAAAGGAATAGACTTTTTTGTTCTGTAAATTGCCAAACAAAAAAGTCTATTCCCTTTTTAGCCTTTGCACTCCAAACCTAGTGGTTTGGAGTGAAAAGGCTAAAAAAGGAATAGACTTTTTTTTTGGGCAATTTACAGTGGAATGGACTTTGTTTTCCACTGGATAATGAGTTTAAACAATCTCCGACCCTATATAGGACTCCATAATTAGGTTACACTGAGGGCAAAGAAGGATATGATCCCGGTGTAGCGTTTTTGTAAATACAAGTAGGACAAATACGAGAAAAGTAGTCTATCTTGAATTCGTAATCAATTGGAGATTTAGTGTGGAAATGTTCAACGATGATGAACTTATCTCGAGTATGATTACTCTAAATTGCATCAAGAAATGATTTAAGTGTATATATGTTGTACAAATTAATGTTTGTGTAAATATATGTTGTGTACAGATATGGATTAAGGAGAGGTGAATATATTTTTGAAATGAAGGGTATTCTCAATATGTAAAATAGTGAAATATTGAAAAAAACATACGTTTAAAGCCCAAAGTCAATAAAAGGGACTATTGTGGTAACATGAAAGACCATAATTCATGGTGTCAGAGGTATTGTTGTTTATAAAATTTCCGTGATGGAAAGGCATGCGGAAATTGCTTGCGGGGGCCCGTTGTGGCCCCCACGGACTCTGGGGGGTGCACATGGGGGGATACCTATGGTACCCTCCTGCA
Organism: Lissotriton helveticus; assembly: GCF_964261635.1. Taxonomy (NCBI): domain Eukaryota; kingdom Metazoa; phylum Chordata; class Amphibia; order Caudata; family Salamandridae; genus Lissotriton; species Lissotriton helveticus. The sequence goes on along the minus strand of NC_136060.1, from coordinate 61,073,089 downwards.
GTTCCATGCACAACATGGCAGGCACCGCGCGGTGCCTGCCATATTGTGCATGGAAGTGCAGGACATGCCTTCCTGGCATTGTGGCGGGTGGTGCTGAGTGCACCGTCCACCGCAATGTCTAGAATGCAGGATGCGCCCACCACTGTGGCAGGTGCATCCTAATGGCCCCCACGGGACCCCCTCCCTTAAGGCGGGCGGGCCCATTTCACTATAGGATGGCGGGCGGACAAAGTCCGCCCGCTATCCGAATGACCCCCTTAGTTTGGCATACTGCATCGCTCGGGACACAGACTCCAAGCCAAATTCCAAATACTTTGATGGAATGTTTATGACAGCACTTTGGCATAGGAAGTCAAAACAAAGGCAGTGGAAGAATGTCACAACCAATCCACCCTTGGCAGGTTTCAGCCTATACTCTACAAATGTATAAAAGCATTACAGAAAGTGCAAAGCTACCAAGAACTACAAATTAAACAATCTGTTAGTCAAATTGCCCCAACATTTAGCAAACAAATCCAAAGAATGTAGGAGATGTTACAATTTAAAGTCAAACTCTTCATATATTACAACGGAGTAGATAACTTTGAAATCATAGCCAGAAGTGTATTATAAAGTAAATAGTAACCTACCAAAGTCCAAAAAAGACTATGCTCAATTCTAAACCAACACACTAACTATTTCTTCATTTAAAATATTATATATATTATTACATTGCATTAGTCAAAAAATATTCAAATCGAAATGTTAATGAAGACTGATATGATAAATATTATATATAAATTATGTTACAATAATGAAAACGTCACCAAACAAGAAAGTTAAAAACAAACTCAATCCATCCCATAAAATAATTACAACAAATAAACCAAACAATTCCACATAACAATCATCAACGTAATGTTTACACAAACAATATAATATCAAAATAATATCACATTTCCCACCCAAAAGAAAATTAATAAATACAACTTTGAGGCTGATTACGATGGCGGTCGGATCGTTGCAGGAACGGGACCGGCCAACAGATAGTCAGTGGTCCCGCCCACCAAATTACGATCCGACCGCCATATAGGCGGTAGAAAACATGCCTTTTCACATTGAAGCTTGTGCAGCAGCACAGAAAAGGTCTGCCCCACAAGCCCCAGTGGCAAAAGGCATGTTTACAAAGATCTATGCACCTTGTGCCAGGCACCTCACGGTGTCTGGCACTGGGGACATGGATGTTGTGGGGCAAAACAGGTGCCCCATGGCCTCATAACGAAGACCCAATGGGAACGGAGGCCCTGCTAGGGGCCCCCAAAGTCTCTTTCTGACAGCCTTTCCATGGAGGTCGGACAGCAATGGAAAGTCTGTTGGAAAGGGACATCGTAATCCCTACAACAGTGCCTGAGCAAGCACCCTCCCTGTTGTAGCAACTACAGAAGCGTTGGTCAGTCCCTCCTACCAATGCGGTCAAACTGACCCAGCTGGATGTTGGTGGGACCACCACCGACGGCCTCTGGGTGGCGGTCCCAACAACATCCTAATCAGCCCCTTACTGTTTTGTACCTGCAGATCTTTCTATGTATTCATGTAATAAAAAATTGAAATCCATCAAGTTATGGAAAAAATATTGTCCAAAAAGCCAAAAAGAAATGCAGACATAAAACAAATCAATTAGAAATCACTCAAACCAATCCAAAGAATTTTTAAACTTTAAAAAAACCAAAAAAGTGTTTAAAAAAAAAGAACCCTCCAGGAAACCCGAAAAAGGAAATCAATATTAAAAAGCATTCATTTATTTTAAACAAAAAATGATATCCTTATCAAAAATGTAAACTCCCACTGACCATAGGACATACTCACAGAGGGAAACCTGTAAAGTAAATGAAAAATCCCACCCGCAAAACACATCAATTTCCCAAAAAACATATATATAACAGTTGAAACAGTAAGGGGCTGATTAGGATGTTGTTGGGACCGCCACCCACAGGCTTGTCAGACACCAACTTGACATTTTCCACCTCCTAGACTTGGACCGGCCCGACGTTCTTCTTCTAACCGAGACTTGGCTGAATGAGGATTCCTCCCCCCGACATTCGAGCAGCCATCCCTCCGGGGTACTATATACTCCACGCCAATAGGCCTGCCGGCAAACTAGGAGGCGGCGTAGCCGCCATTATCAATCTCTCCCTTAGGTTCACTTCCCTCTCCCTTCTCACCATCCCTCAGGTGGATTGTCTGGGAATTAGACTTGAATCTTCTGTCTCCCCTTTCACCTGTGTTCTGGTATACCGTCCCCCACAATCTATGCCTAATTTCTATTCGAATTTTGGTGACCTGCTCTCTCAGCTTACCATCAACAATTCTAAACTCTTAGTCCTGGGAGACTTCAATTACTGGCCATCAGATACCCATGAAAGCATCCAATCCCTGGCTTTCACTGACCTTCTAACTGGGCTTAATGGTACCCAACACATCCATCTACCCACTCACCCCAAGGGCCATATCCTTGACCAGGTGTGGACCTACAACCTCGAAATCAAGTGGCTCACGATTTCACCTTGTCACTGGTCTGACCACCATTTAATTTCTTTTCTCCTTCTGGTCCCTCCCCCGCCCCCTCGCAGCCGAGGCCCCAGCCTCCATGCTCGCAACTGGAACAAAGCAGACCTTGATTTATTCATCACTTCTTTAACATCTTCGGTCTCGGCCACTCTTGGCCCCATCGACTTCCAAGAAGTTGCACTAGTCGACTGGCTAGAACAGGCCAGCGACAAGGTTGCCCCCCTTAAATTAATAAGATCTAAGCGCCCCCACGACGCTCATCGATGGTTTTCCGATGATCTCAAAACCTTAAAACTAGGTCTCCGCCAGGCTGAGCGCCGCTGGCGCAGAAGCTACGATCCCGTAATGAAACCACTCTTTCTAAAACTATTGGGAGAGTACAAACTAGCTATATCAGCCGCTAAAACCGCCTACTTTTCCACCAAAATCCTGAACTCTGCGCAGAAATCCAAAGACATCTTTGCAATCGTAGACGAGCTCTCACACCCGGACAGGGTAATTCTCAAACCTCTCCCGTCTCAAGCACTCTGCGACTCCCTCAACTGTTTTTTTATAGAAAAAATTATTAAAATCAAAAATAGCATCCTCTCCACTCCCCCGGCCATACCTTTCATTGAGGCTGCACCTTCTGTCAACTCTCATCTTTTGACTCAGTTCCCTCCGATATCAGAAGAAGTCTTCATCAGTCTGCTTAATAAAGTCTCCTCTGGTTCCCCCACAGATTGCTGCCCCCCGCGATTCTCCGGGCTGCCTTTTCAGCCTGCTCCACCCCTCCATTGGCCCTCCTGAACAACTCCCTTCTGCTCGGTGAGGTCCCCAGTCAGTTTAAGCACGCGGAAGTAGCACCTATCCTGAAGAAACCCAACGCCAACCCTACGATCATGGCCAACTTCCGTCCCATTTCCCTCCTTCCCTACCTTAGTAAGGTAATTGAGTCATATGTCACCAGCATCCTCGGTTCCTTTATTGAGGACTCCAACTTCTTGGACTCTCAACAGGCTGGGTTTAGACCAGCCCACTCAACCGAGGCGGTTATTCTCTCTGTAATGGAGGAACTCCGCAGAGGTGCTGACTCTAACACCAGCCAAGCCTTAATCCTTTTGGACTTGTCGGCAGCCTTTGACACGGTCGACCACTCCATCTTGGTCGACCGTGTCAAGGAGGCTGGTATTGGAGGGACAGCCCTTGACTGGGTTCGTTCCTTCCTGACGAACCGCCACCCAGGCGCGGTGCGTCCATTGGGGCGTGGGGGCGAAGCCCCACTAAGCCCCATGGACCCACCACGTCGTCACTAGAAGCCAAACACAATTATTTTAAAAAATCGCGCTATCTGCCGGCCGGGAAAACGGGAGACACCCGACCTTCCCGGAGTGCGCAAGGGGGGGGGGAGGATCGGGCTGCTGCAGCTGCGCAAGTGTATTTTTGGGCACAAACATGCCCGCGCATGTGCAGATCGTTTTGTTGTGAATTCCCCCTTAGAGAGAGGACCAGGGGGCGGGCCGCAGCCCCCGGGGTTACACAGGGCGACTGGGCGAGGAGTCATGGTGCCCCCCCAGCCAATCCTGGCCCAGGATTGGCTGGTCACTACATAGCCCGGTTACATAACCCCTGACGGATAGCACGGCCGACTTTGGTGCTTGGAAAGCAGGTTCGAGCCTCTTATCGAACCATAAAAATGTATACATGACTTACTTTGGTGTTAAATAAATAGATATTTTAAAAAACAAATAAAAATGATGTTCCGACTAAGGTGTGAAATTGGTGTCAAATAAATACATGTTTTTAAAAACAATTAATATTAATCATGTATCATTGGTGCTGGAGTACAAGGTTCGAGACTGGTATTAAACACTGACAAGCTGTGTGCAAGTTATATGGTCATAAAAATACATGAATGATGGATGCAGGATGGGTGGATGCATGAATGGATGCAGGATGAATGATGGGTGGATGAATGGATGGGTGGATGCATGAATGAATGATGGATGCAGGATGGGTGGATGGGTAGATGAATGAATGATGGATGCAGGATGGATGCAGGATGGATGGATGGGTGCATGAATGAATGATGGATGCAGGATGGGTGGATGGATGATGGATGAATGGATGGGTGGATGAATGGATGGGTGGATGCATGAATGAATGATGGATGCAGGATAGATGCAGGGTGGATGGATGGGTGCATGAATGAATGATGGATGCAGGATGGGTGGGTGGATGGATGGATGGATGATGGATGGATGAATGATGGGTGGATGAATGGATGGGTGGATGCATGAATGAAGGATGGATGCAGGATGGGTGGATGAATGAATGATGGATGAATGGATGCAGGGTGGATGGATGGGTGCATGAATGAATGATGGATGCAGGATGGATGGATGGATGGATGGATGCAGGAATGGATGCAGGGATGGATGCAGGAATGGATGCAGGAATGGATGCAGGAATGGATGCAGGAATGGATGCAGGGTGGGTGGGTGGGTGGGTGGGTGGATGCATGAATGAATGAATGATGGATGGATGCTGGATGGGTGGATGAATGAATGGATGGATGCAGGATGGATGGGTGGATGGGTGGATGAATGAATGATGGATGCAGGATGGATGGGTGGATGGATGGGTGGGTGCATGAATGAATGATGGATGCAGGATGGGTGGATGGATGGGTGGACACATGAATGGATGCAGGAATGGATGCAGGAATGGATGCAGGATGGATGCAGGATGGATGATGGGTGGATGATGGATGGATGGATGGATGGATGGATGCATGAATGAAAGAATGACGGATGGATGCAGGGTGGATGGATGCATGAATGAATGATGGATGCAGGATGGATGGGTGGATGCATGAATGAATGATGGATGCAGGATGGATGGATGGGTGAATGCATGAATGAGTGATGAATGATGGATGCTGGATGGGTGGGTGGATGCATGAATGAATGATGGATGCAGGATGGATGCAGAATTGGTGGATGGATGGGTGGGTGGATGGATGGGTGGATGCATGAATGATGTATGGATGAATGCAAGGTGGTTCGGGCTCGCTCGCTGCTGTGCAATATGCAAATTAGTTTACGCCCCACCACTTTCAAATGTCACCAGCCGCCCCTGCCGCCACCAATCTGTTCGAATCTCCCAATTCTCGGCGGATAAGATGAAACTCACCTGCGGAGTCCCACAGGGCTCGTCTTTGTCTCCGCTTCTTTTTAATTTATACCTTACCCCCCTGATCCGCTCCCTCCGGGGAAGGAATGTCACTGCATTTAACTATGCAGATGACATTCAGCTTATCTTCAACCTTGACTCGCAGGAAGCGGCCCAGGATTTTCAGTCCACCCTTTGTCATATCAGCGACTGGATGGGCGCTCACCATCTTAAGCTTAACCCCGACAAGACGGAGCTCGTTCTTGTCGGAGGTCCAGCCAATCCCTGGAACTCCACCTTCTGGCCCCTTTCCCTTGGCCCCCCCCAGTCCCGCTGATAAAGTAAAAAGCCTAGGGGTCTACATCTCACAGGATCTTTCCATGAATCATCAGATCAGCGCCACAGTATCCGCCTGTTTCCACCAGCTCAGAAAAATTCGAAAAATAGCTCACTTCCTGACCACTGAAGCTCTCACCCTGGCAATGTTGGCGTTAGTCATCTCCCGGATCGACTACGCCAACGCCTTATACGCAGGCATTCCGCAATATCAAATAAAGAGACTTCAGTTAATTCAGAATTAGGCCGCCCGTTTAATTTATCGCCAGCCAAAACATTACCACGTCCGTCCCCTCCTTAAAGCCCTTCACTGGCTTCCTGTGTCAGAACGCTGCAAGTTCAAACTTGGCTGCCTAACCCATAAATCCCTGGCCGGCATCGGCCCTTCTTTTATCTCCTCTCTTCTCCATCCGTATGCCCCCTCCAGGCACCTCCGCTCCTCTCACCACGCCCTCCTCCAGACACCTAGGTTCAGGCGTAAAAAGCACGGAGGCCTTAGATTCTCCTTTCTGGCCCCCTCACTCTGGAACTCTCTACCTTTGGACATCAGACTCTCTTCTTCCTACCCTCACTTTAGGTCTCTCCTAAAAACTCACCTTTTCCGCGGTGTCTATACATAAAGTTTCTCTTTCTCTCCTCTCTGCCTCCTCCTGGGTTAGTGATCAGCGCCAAGAAACCGTCCGGTGAACGCAGCGCTCTACAAATCCTTTTTACATTACATTACATTACATTACATTGATCATCAAAATATGACTTACATAGCAACATTTAACATAACATACTAATAGATAACTAAAATAGTGTATGCAAAGCCAAAAGGGCAAATTAGTGAAAAACAGTAACCCTAATACAACGAACTTTACATTAAACCCACAAACAACAATATAACTAACTTCTAGTCCTCTTTTCTAAACCCCACCTACCCTTGAAACCCTTAAAAAATCCTTAAAAAGGGCCTACCTGTTCTGATGAACAGGAACACCTTATCACATCCTGGCTTGTGGAAAATAGACTAAAAATAATAAAAATAGGTTACAAAATATAAAGTAGCTGTAAAACAAATGGCCACTAAAAGGTACTAAAAAAATAACTCTCTTCCCATATAAATTAATGGGAAGTATGGTAAAAATGTTCAATAAATCCATTGAAAATGTAAAGAAACATTTAAAAAAGCAAAAATGTAAAAAATGATAAAGTGTAAATAAAAGAATAGTATAAAATATATAGTGATTTAATAGATACTGAAAAAATGTGTGCTAAAATAATGTAAAAACATGTATATAAAAAAGTTAAGAAATATGTTAATCTGCGGAAAATAAAAATTGAAAATATACAACATGCAATAATAATGAAAAAGAATTTACATTTTTATTAATAACATTTTTAAACAAATGTTCTAGTGACTTAACTTTATGTAAATGTTTGTTTTTAACTTGATGTAAGTATGGTTAAAAATGTAAAAATATGCAATACATAAACTTGAAAACATAAATAACATTAGAAAAATAAATCACATATTTTTTATGCAAACAAATGTAATTAATAATGTTATTGGTGTCAAACATTAAAAAAATATTTTTAACTTATTATATTTCTAATAACAAACAATACCACTAAAATAACTTAAACTATTTCTCCTACATACAAATAAATGTAGAACAAACAATTTCAGATAAAAAATTCAAACTTCAATAATCACATTCCAAAAGAAACTAGTTTAAAACTTTGTTAGACAATAAGGGCCCTTTTACGAGTTTGGCAGTCCTCAGACCACCAGAGTCTTGATAGGGTTGTGTTTGAGGTCTTCCTACCGCCACATTACAACTGTGACGATCGTACTGCCCTGAGACCGCCTACTCACCAACTGTTCCCTGGCAGTGGCAGTAATATGCTTGGCAGGCAAGCCGCGGTCCCAACAAGCATATTACGACTTTCCACACCGCCACTGATTTCATGGAGGTCTTTCCTCCATGAAAACAGTGGCAGTGAGGAAAGAAAGAGGCCCTACATGGCTTCATTGTGCCTCACTAGATGTGGAACTAAATCATACCCCCTGTGAAATGAAGAGGAGAGTCCTTAAACACAGTAAAAGATGAATTCCATCTACCCAATTGACGAATCAAGAAGCTAAAATGATACTGAGACTAGGCACAACAGAAAATGGCCTAAACGAACTTTCAGAGATCAGGCATTGCCTGTAGTCACGCGACATTCAGCTAAACATCAAAGTAATGAAAAAAATATGATTCTGACGTTTGGGTGTATCTACGAACAAGCAGAAGAACAAACATTTGCCCCATCCCCTCCATTGTCTAATCTTACTTCAGCAACAACGGATAATAAACTGATAGGACTAGGGGTCAGATGTAGGTAATTCGTATTTACCGATTCATAAATACCGAATTTTACCGATTCGGTATTTATGAATCGGTAAATATGAAGGTGTGAGATGTAGGGAAAATCGGTAAAAATCGGTATTTACGGAATCAGTAAATACCGATTCGGTAATGCCCATTGATTCCTATGGGCATTGAAGCCCATAGGAATCAATGGGCATTACCGAATCGGTATTTACCGAATCGGTAAATACCGATTCCAGCAAGGGTGCAGGGGGTGTCCCTTTGACACCCTCTAGCACCCCAAATACAGGCATGTGTGCTATGTGGCATGGCACACAGACATGCCCTAAGGGCATGTCTGTCTGTCACATGGCATAGGTGTGCATGCACACCTGGATTCGGTATTTTACCACCCAATTGGATTGGGTGGTAAAATACCGAATCTGTAAGGCCTTTGGGACTCAGAAGAGTCCCACCTACATATGAAAGTTACCGAATCAAAAAAATACCGATTCTGTATTTTACCGATTCGGTAAGTTTACCGATTCGGTAAATTTACCGAATCGGTAAAATTGGCCCCCTACATACCGGAAACCCATTTACCGGTCGGTAACGGCCGAAATCGGCCGTTACCGGTCGGTAAATGGCCACCTACATCTGGCCCTAGGTGTCCCGTTAGCCGCGCCTTCCTTAAAGAATGCACAATTTTGAAATATCACATATACAACAAGAGGTCTCAGTGACCATGTCAGATTCCAGCACGATCAAAGTCACTGCCACCGGAAAATTTATAATCACGAAAGTCTACAAATGGCACCACCCAACATTAAGTACTGCAAAACACGTTTTTACTGTGTAACAAAAGCAACATCAATTAAGTGCTATAGACCTCCGTAATAAAGTTACGAAGTAACAGAATGAAGGTGGTTGACATGGTAACTAATGACACACAAAGACAGGCAGCCACCCGAGACAAACGTAAGACGCCACTTCCACAACGCTGCCAATCAAGCTTAAAACTCTGAGACTGATGAAAGACACGTAATGTACCCGAAGTAACAAACAGCGGAGAGAAGCACCGGAGCAGTGTCTGAAAGGCTGTATCGTAAGCCGCTCTGAAAACCAGCAAAAACAGGCAAAAGGTAACTCGTTGTGGGCATCAACGTATGAAGGCACCCGGGAGCATCTTGATAGAACGCTTGTTTTAATGCACGGCATTCTGATTGTAATGGCACCCGCACAAGCACAGGAATGAGCACTTTCGAAACTACTAAGGAAATCCACGAGTCACCACTAGCATGGAAAACAGTTAACACATAACGAGATACGACCCACGATAGATAAAACAAATACGTCTGTTCACCAACAGTCTGCTAGAAACACGGGCTTCAAGAAGGCCTAACAATGACCTAAGCATGCACTTTACAAACACAGCATGAAAATTCACGATGTATCTCTGACATAAATTGCACAAAGCAAGTAGAAAGTTAGGGTATGCATATACCTGCTAATATGTACATAGTTTTAAGCAAAAAGATACCTAATATTGGGTAATTCAACCCTAGGCAAAAGGAAAACACGGAAAAGAAGATGTAAACCTTCGGTGTCCTCAAGGAAAGGACGATGGAACAAGACCCCTGACATTCCCTACACATTAGGTATGAAAGAAGGAACCCATTAGAGGTCATGTTCAATAACATCAGAAATATATAGCACTCAACAAACACTTAATTTCCTTTCATTCCTTTTATGAATTTTAGATCACTAAAATCCTACACTCACAGCCCCAGCCCTGAGGAAGACCTTCCTAGAAATCCTCCTGGTCCCCAGTTCGAAGGTTGAAAAGCGTCGGCACCAACACAATTCACCTCTTTTTTCACAAGACTCAGAGTATCAGTATAACATTGGGACTGAGTAAAGGACCCAACAAGTTTAGCAAATACAAGATGGTTTAAACTTTGAAAGTTTCTCGAATGGCACTCTGAGCTTAGTTTTTATTGGAGGACCACTCAGAGAAAGACCACCGAGGATATTATGAGTTCTTTGTATCCCCGTATAGATATAAAAAAAGAGTAGGATTACTACAAACCATGATATATTCTTTGGAATGAGTTTGTTTAAATATATATGTATATTGTGCTGATTTTGGAATATATATGTATATTGTGCTGATTTTGGATATTGTTCATTCCTTACAGAAAAATGGTTATATGTAAGTTTATGCATAGAAATTGTATGTAAAATATAGCATAAAAAGAATCAAAATCTGTTCTTCAATAATTGAAGGACAATTCTTTCAAAAAAGAGTAAAAGAACACCTGAAAGTCTTGTTGTGCTGTTTATTGTCATACAGACAAGAAAATGTGGTGTTGTCTATCTACCCTATATGTTAAAATAATTAAAATCATATTTATCATCTACTGAAACTGACATAGGTAAAATAATTAGACCCACGTCGCAAAGAAAATTGTGAATTGATGATCCCAGAGGTACTCTTTCTTTACTTCTATGTTCACAGATTCCAGCCTTTAGGGTCCTTAACTGAATCTATGCCCTGATTAGAAACTTTAACTAGATGTAAATGCACACAAGGGGGAAAAAACTTGTGCCCCACATGTGTGCATGCACCCTCAGTTTCCAGCACAGCATGGACTTTGCAGCCATGCTGTGCTGGAACGTCATTTGACGTTGCCAATATGGTGCCAATTTTATAGGCACTGCCATGGGAACACCAAAGAATCGCCCTCCAATGACTAGAAAAGTCATGATGCAGTGGGTGGTTCTCATGTGGGTTTGACTGTGTGGTGGAGGAGCATTCTTGCTGCTGTATCATCAAACTCGTAATCAGCCCCTAAAGGGGTGACATTTACTATTCCCACTCCAAACTAAGCATATTGGGGGAAGGTGCTGAACACTAAAGAGGTGACATTTACTATTCCCACTCCAATCTAAACCAATTTGTGGATGGCAATGGACACTAAATAGGTGACATTTGATATTCCCTCTTCAATCTGAATTTTTTATTTTTTTTCTTCAATCTAACCATATTGGGGGAAGGTGTTGGACACTGAAGGCGTGGCATTTGGGGCCCTATTATGAGTTTCGATAGTACGAGGGCAGGCAGAACTCCACTGCCACTCCCCTATATTGCCAAAACTCGCCACTGCCCACCCACCAGATTACAAGTAATTAGTAGGCTGACGGGCGGTGTGGTGTTCCCAGAGTGGTGCCTCATTTAAAGGCCTATGTGCTTTTGAAAAAGGCATCGCAATGGGAACGCCTCACAAGATTCCTGCAAAGCATTGACTTAAAAGTCCAAGCCAAGTAGGAACTGTTGTGCATGCACACAGGGGGTTCACATGTTATGCCCCCTATGTGCATGCACAAGTGGAGGAGGCAATGGTTTCCTCTTCGCCATGATTGACATGGACCCTCCATGTCACCTCCGGCAGGATGGAAATTCTTAATATGCTTGGTGGGATTGCAGCAGTCCAGCCAATAATATTGCAGCCTTTGACCACCGCAATACCTCCAGGGAACGGCAATTCCCTGTTCGTGGTCCCAGGGCAGTTTGACTGCCCAACTCGTAATGGAGCAGTCAAACCGCTGGTGCGGCGGTGGCTGGACTGCCACCACCAGGCTTTAATGAGTCTGGTGGTCCTCAGAACGCCAGATTAGAATTAGGCCTTTACTCTTTCCACTCCAATCTAAACCAATCTGTGGAAGGCGATGTACACCAAAGGGGAGACATTTATTATTCCCATGCCAATCAAAACTAATTTAAGGATGGTGTTGGACACTGGAGGAGTAGCATTTACTATTCTCACTCCAATCTAAATCAATTTGGGGAAGGCATTGGACACTAAAGGGTTGACATTTACTATTCCCACTCCAAAGTAAACTAATGTGTGAAAGGTGTTGGACACTAAAGGGGAGACATTTGCTATTACCACTCCAAAGTAAACCAATTTGTGAAAGGTGTTGGTCACTAAAGGGGAGACATTTACTATTCTCACTCCAATATAAACCAATTTGGGAAATATGTTGCATACTGAAGGGGTGACATTTACTATTCCCACTCCAATCTAAATCAATTTGGGCAATATGTTGGATAATGAAAGGGTGTTAATTACTATTACTACTCCAACCAAAAGCTACTTTAGGAAGGTGTTGGACACTAAAGGGATGACATTTACTATTTCCACTTCAATCTAAACCAATTTGAGATGGGTGTTCAAAACGAAAGGGTTAACATTTACTATTCCCACTCCTATCTAAACCAATTTGGGGAAGGTGTTGAACACTAAAGGGGTGAAAAATACTATTCTCACTCCAGTCTAAACAAATTTAAGGAAGATGTTTGACATGAAAGGGGAGATATTTACTATTCCCACTCCAACCTAAACCATATTGGTTGAAGGTGTTGGACACTAAATTGGTGAAATTTACATTATCCACCTCAAAATATAATAGTTTGACAAGATAATACAAATTAACCGTTTAAAATACACACATTTTTTTACCATAAAATAAATACAATCTTATCTAAAAGCACACCAACTAAAACTACAAAAATACATATATACCTATTTAAATATTACAATATAACAATATGTAATTTGCTACCATTCATAAAGTAAAAACCATATAATGACATATAATGACATATAAAGTCATAATACAAAATCAATAATTATAAAAGAAAAAAATTAATTTTATAATTAAATAGAAAAATAGGTGTACAAAAAAGTTACATTTTTAAAACAAAAAACCCAATATTTTTACAATTTTAAACATGTTACAAAGTATTTCACATTTAAAAATGTAATATACAAATATTTCACAATTGGTAACTTTATCAAAACAATGTTCTTCAATTCCGTTAATAAATATCTGCATTAATATGACATTAAAATGTATGAAAATATAATATACCAAACTAAATTTAAAATGTCAAAATTATTATTTTGTATATTTTTAAGATTACTAACTTAAGATGTACTTTAAAACATATATTTTTGAAAAATCTCCAAAATGTTATCCATAAACAATGCTACATATTCTACTACTAAAAAATATAAATAAACAATTATTTATGAACGCAAATGCAGCTACAAATACAAATTTCAACAATTAAGTAACTAAAAAATTATATTGTCAAAAGACAAATAAATAAAAATAATAAACATATATATCAAACACATTACAATAAATTATATACTAATTGACACTCACAAATAATATTGCATACAACTATATTTTCTAAATTGATATTTATTGTAACAATATTAAAAAATAACACTAAAAACTGTCTTTTTACCTTCGATATTCCTGCCAATATTTTTGATATCCCAATATTCTTGACACAATATTTTTGTTTCACAATATTTTTGTTCTGATAGTTTGTCCAAATACTAATTGTCTCAATACATAAACCTTGCAAGGCCCAGAGTTTACCACTATGCTAAATACTAGATGTTGAGTACTTGAGTGTGATCATTGAATGTTGTCATGTTTAAAAGGCAATTTCAAAATCTAAATATTAAAAGCCCATAGTTAATATACAATTGAATCAGCCTAGAACCATCATTCATTTTATACTCTGTAGGAGACTAATAATTCATCATTAATAAATCTAAACCCAGATTGCTACAGTAATTGTCAAAAGCTGCTGCTGATATCTAAAAAATATTTCATTAGGAATTCATCTTTGGTTTATATTTTCTTTACAGTTCAATCTTGGCATCTGTAGGAAAGTAGGATCTGCTTTCATGGTTACGCCCATTTTTGCTGGTGTCAATAGTACGACTGGGATCCTGCTAATCAGGACCCCAATCACTGTGCTTCCTCCCTAAATTTGATATGGTAAGTACTTTTTCACCTCCACAATTGGCGACTAGTGTCCCCTTATAAGTCCCTCGTATGTGGTACTGAGGTGCCCAGGGCATAGGTACACCTTGGGTCTCCCATGGGCTGCAGCATGTATTATGCCACCCATGAGAGGCCACTCAAACTGTGACTACAGGCCTGCCATTGCAACCTGGGTAAGCTGGTGCTAGCACCACTTATGAGAGATATAAGTTTACTTATATATGAGGTCACTACTCTTAGAACCTAGGGCATGCCTTTCAATCCTGAGCAGGACACCCCTACAAACCCCAGAGTTGATTCTCCAGGCTTTGTAAGTTTGGTCAGCCATTCTGATCCATATCCTGGCAATCTGTCATTACGCCATGGCTAACATATGGTGGCTGGGCCGAACCTGGGCATGTCTGGGATCAAACATATTGGAGTTATACCTCAAAACTGTTATCGGTGATGGAGGTATGTTTCCATGCACTGTGGGGCTCCTCCAGGAGGCCCCTAGTACTCCAGGTAACTGCCTTCTAGGGTCTGCCAGTGTGGTAGTGCTGCTGCCAACCCCAGAAACAATGCTGCTCTCCTGCTGTTGAGATGAGCTCAAGCAGACGGAGGTAGAACAATAGGTTTCCTGTCACAGGTAGGTGCGACCACCTCCCAGACATAACCTAGTGTATTGGGTCAAGATGGACTGCACAAGGCTTTAGATCCTAAACCTGGCTATACGGGACTGGGACAAACCGGGTACCTGGCAATGAGGGAGGGTCTCCCCACCTGCATGTCAGCCATCCACCAGAGGGCTGGACCCTTTTGGTGTTGAGAGCCTCCTAATTGGGTGATGGCCCAAGCCATGCCGGCGGGCAAGTGGTTAGCCCACCCCCTCTGCCCTGGTCGGAGACATCAGAATGGGAAGAGCCGGGTGACTCCCCTTCCCTCATGCCACCCGACAAGAGAAGTAGGGGTTTCCTTGCAGACCCTGGTTCCTTCTCTTCCAGCTTGCCTTGCCACACGAGAAGGGCAGCTCCTCAGTCACTGGGCCTCAGGCACGGAGCTGTGAGGGGGCCCCAATGGACCTTCGACGCAGGGCCCGCAGGCACCTTAACACGCATGTACAGGCAGGAAGACTCTGTGGGCCTGATGGAGCCCCATCCCAGGCCCTTTGGTGGTGTGGCAGGTAGGAGGATAGAGCCTAGGGCTGGAGCACCTGGGCCCGGTTGGAGCTCCCAGGCCCAGATGCGCAGGGGAAGCCTTCCTGGGTCTATATTGCGGACACTTTGCCACATGGCAGGCCAGTGGACAGAGTCTAGGATGGGGATCAGGCCCAACACATGGCCCTCAATTGGCCCAGTCAGAGCTCCTGAGCCCATCCCAGCAGGGGAAGACTACCCAGGCCCGAAAGACCCCCTGTCCCAGGCCCTTGGTGGTGCAGCAGGCAAAGGATAGAGCCCAGGGTGGGAGCTCCTGCCCCTGGGCCTGGTCAGAGTTCCTGGGCCTGGAAGCCACAAGAGAGGCCTCCTCAGGCCCACAGGACCAAATTTTAGCCGCTCTGCCATGCAGAAGGACAAGAGGATGGAGCCCAGGACAGGAAGGGCCTTGGTCCTGGGCCATCTGTTTGCTAGCGGAGAACCACCAGGCTGCGAGCAGGTCCAGAGGACCCTGTCCCTAGTAATCTGGAGGAAGGCTACCCTTCTTTCTCGTAATCCATGTGCACCAAATGACAGAGGGGAACAAAGGCACCTACACTTCTGACCCCATGAAGCCTTGGCTGGCCTCATGGAAACGAATAAGCCCTCATTGAGACCAGATGGCTAAGGGGTTCGATGAGACCAGATGGCCAGTCTCGAAGGATGGCCATCTGACTGTTCTGTGCCTTAATAGAAGGGCTTCTACTTGTCCTTTGAGGATTTAGGAGCTCGGAGCTGCAGCTGGGCTTCAGGCACAGAGCTGTGAGGGGGGACCTCACACACCTCTGACCTGGGGCCCACAGGCACCTTAAAAAACAGGTGAAGTGGAAGAGGCCTCCCAAGGCCTGACAAACCCGGTGCCGGGCCCTTGGTGGTGCGGCAGGTCAGAGGATGGAGCCACGGGTTGGAGTGCCACCCAGGAAGCAGAACTTACAGCCCATTGATCCGGCACTTCCTGGCACCGTGCAATTAGACTATTAGTCCCGCGGCTTCACCGAAAGGCTCCCGACTCTGGGTAGCTCCGCCTGTCACCAGGCGCCCGTAAACAACAGCTTGCAGCGCGAGCATACCGGGGCAGTCCCTCCTCGGCATTAGAGGTTTAATACACTAAGGCATGTACCAAATGTCCTAATGATGGTCCCCATACCCAAGTAGTGGGACCGAAACGCCGTCAACTTGTTTTGCACCTTATACAAAGCCTGATTTATATGTTCTGTATATGTAATGGTGCTTGCTATATTTTTCTGTACATTGGAATGACTACAGAAATCGCTGCTTTTGCCTTTTAAGCCCTGTCTTGTCTCTTGGTAAACCTTCTGTACCGATCCAATTGTGTCTGGGTACAGGCTTGTGCCCCACACTGTTGATTGTTGAAGGTATTCTTGTTGTATATTTGAAATTGAATTGAGTAAATAATTGAAAACCTCTGTCCAGCTGGACATGTCGCTCCTAATATAGAATCGATTTCGTCTATATTTATTGTCTCTCATATATTCTGTATGCATGGGACTGTTGTTGTTCTATAAAGTATGTTCCCCGAGGTCCTATGCTGACTCATTTGGGGTCCCTTGTTGACCAACACTTACCCAGGGCCCAGCATGGCCTGGTCAGAGCCCCTAATGCCCAGACGCACTAGGGAGGCCTCCCCGGGCCTGCATTACCGTGTCCTGGGTGCTTAGCCATGGGGTGGGCTGAAGGACAGAGCCCAGGAGAGTGGGGACCCCCACCCCAGGGCCTGCAGGGGCCCCAGTGAGAGCTCTTCAACTTGGTCGACTGGAGGGAAGCCACCCCGGGCCCATTGATCCCCACCCATCTGGACATCGGTCGAGAACCACCAAACCACGAGGGGGTCTTGAGTACAGTGCCCCTATTAATGCGGTGGAAGTCTACCCGCCTTTCTCATAATCTGTGCACACTGAGAGACAGAGGAGACCTAAGGCGCCTAGGCCCAGACCGGATGTATACCTGGCTGGGCTCACATCGTTAAGCAGATGAGCCGTCATTAGGATTTCAATGACAGTGGGATGACTGATTCATGTCCCTGCATGCTCTCAGGAAAGGCAGGCTCGGTGGAAAGGCCCATGAGGCAGGTCTGGGAGGAAAGCATTGACCCGGGCTTCAGTGCCTAATAATCCAGAAGAAGGCTACCACCTGTACTTGTATTCACTCAACCTCATAAAACCCTGCCTGGGCTTAAGGAAGCGACTGAACCCTCATCCAGACTTCCTGGGCACCTGGGATATCCACTTCATGTCCTTGCCTGCTCTAGGGAAGGGCTAGCTCAGAGGAAAGGCCCATGGAGCAGGGCAGGGTGGCAGGAGTTGACCCAGGCCCCTAGGCGCCCTGGCCGATGGGTCTGGGCCCCGGCTTCGCCCATCTCAGAATTATTGTATGTCAAGGGGGTCCGAGGTACCCTCTCCCTGGTAATCCAGAGGAAAAATACCTCCCTTTCCTGTAATCCATGTGCACTGAGTTACAGAGAGGACTGAAGGCATGAATGCACCCAACTTCCTGGAGCCCTGGCCAGGATTGGGGAAGCAAATGAGCCCTCATCTGGACTTCTAGAGCAGCTGGCCACCTGGCATCTTCATTGGAAAGCAGTGGGCACGACCAGATGCCCAAGGGGCTCGATGCAACCAGATGGATGGACTCAAAGAATTGCCATCTGGTCACACTGTGCACCAACGAAAGGGCTTCTGCTTGTTCCTGGAGGGGACAGGGACTCTGTGGCCCAGGTGCTTGAAGTCCCAGCTGGGCCTTAAGCCTGGGGCTGCGAGGGGGCTGCTGAGGGTGCTCTGATCCGGGGCCCGCAGGCACCTTAACATGCAGGTAAAATTGGGGAGGTCTCCCTCGGCACGATGGACCCCCTTGAGCCCTTGTCGGTGTGGCAGGCAGCAGCTGCTCCTGGACCCAGAGGAGCAGGGGAGACCTCATCATGCCCGCAGGACCTCGTCCTGGTTGCTTTGCCATATAGCAGATCCAAAGATGGGGCTAAAAATGGGGGTCTCCCACTCTGGGGCCCTGCGGGGCCCGATGTTATGTTAATGCGATTTTTATAGCGCTCTGTTACCCTGAGGTGTCCTGGCGCCGCTCAACACTAATGATCTGGGCTGAACAGAGGAAGCCTACCCAACCCTGATGGACACTTGCCCCGGGCCCTTAGGGGTGCTGCTGGCCAGAGGACAGAGCCTAGGGAGGGTGAGCCTGCCCTGGAGCCCGGCAGGCACCAGGCCCAGTCAGAGCTCCTGGAACCACAGGAGCCAATCCCAGGGGCTTGGCTATCCAGTGGGCCAGAAGCCGGTGATCCCTGGAGGCAAAGCACAGGCACCTGCACATTGCCTTAGAATTTACCTCAGCATTTGACTTGGAGCTCAGAGGGGGAATGTGAGGGAAGGTGGCAAATATGTCACTGGAAAAAGACCTGTTAACAATTATAAAAGTTTCAATGCTGATACTACGTCCCAAGTTCAGGTGAAACAATCATCTTTCCTTACAACTTGTCTGATTAAGGAGACCTGGTGGAACGGGTTTGATTAAGCCATGTGAGATTACATGAACAAAAAAACCAACGAAAAACCCAGGCCGTGAAATGGGCTATAGTTCCCAAACATAGGGTTATGTCTGCAAGGGCATGATGAATTAAATAAATCAAGAGATCTTTGGTAGAGCCTCACACACTGGCTGTAAATACATTTAATAATTTTTGCACCCTATAATCATTGGACATATGTGACATCACATCAAATCTTGAAATGTGCTTGAACAAATTTAAGAAACGTAAGCAAAATCAAGGAAAGGTGATGAAAAAAATGACAGTGAATGATTATGTTGTGTTATGTTATGTTAAGCACTTTTATTAGGCGCACAGCTGCTCCAGCGAAGGAGCGTCCTGGCGCCGCGACAAGGTAGCAGCATAACACAACGAGATAAAAACACAATAGTGTGAAGCTAAGGGAACAGGAAAGTTTTCACCGCACGGCGGAATGAGAGCAAGTCCCTATGGGCGCGAATCGCCGGGGGAAGGGAGTTCCACAGCATAGCTGCGCGGACTTGAAAGGAACGTCCACCGGCTCTGCTGCGCTTAAAGCGGGGGACAACAGCTAGTTCTAAGTCAGCAGATCTTAGTGCTCGCGCCGGAGTGTAGTGAGCCAGAAGTTTGGACAAAATCACCGCTGGAGATCCCTTGAGTATTTTGTAGGCGACACAGAGGACCTTAAACTGAATCCGCTGAGCCACCGGGAGCCAATGCAGCTTTCGCAGGGTACTGGAGGTAGGACAAGATCTAGGTAGTCCTACCACCGCTCTCGCAGCGGCATTCTGAATCCGCTGTAAGCGACCGATTTCAGCTTGGTTTAAGCCAGCGAATAGGGAGCTCGCGTAGTCCAGCCTGGAAATAACAGTGGCTTGGATCACAAGTTGCCGGGTGGTGGCATCAAAAAACTTGAGCACTGGACGTAGTCCCCGTAGAATGCCAAAGCAACAGGCCGCCGTACGTTTGGTGTGACATACAAACGTAAGGGAAGGGTCCAACCATACTCCGAGGTTTTTAAGCTCGGAGACAGGAAGAGGTGTAGGACCCAGATCCCCAGGCCACCATCTCCCTCCCCAAAGTTCCGGTTGTTTCCCAAAAATCATGACCTCGGTCTTGCTAGCGTTCAGCTGCAAACTGGTTTGAAAAAAAGATCTACAACCTAACTTGAGTCATGGCTCAATGTCTCCTGGCAAAGTCACAGGCAACCAACAGACTGTCTGAAGATCAGTGTGTCTGTAGCATCAAAATCCAACTGTATCACTTAGGAGAATGTTATTGAAAATTATAATCTGCATTAGTGGCTAAGATTGTGAAATCACACCATGTAGGACTGACCGTCACACCTCCTCTAGTTTATTAATTAATATTAGATTCAACAGATTCTTCTGGGTGATGCCAGAAAATAATGACTAAAACACTATTTCATGGACTAATTAGGCACTTTATATATGTTCTAAAGGTTATTGGAGGTTTAAAGTGACCTCACAGAAATGGCCCTTATGCCTCCTCTAACTGTCTTACGAAGAGATTGCAATAAGATAGACAACTGAAAAAGAGAAACCTAGCTTTTGGATGAGCGAATTTGTATCATTAAAGTTTCAATACACCTCTCTGTAGACCCAAGATGGAAAATTCTCGCCAGCTGGACGTGCCAAGACTGCATCAGTGACTGCCATTTCTCCTATAACCTTAGAAAGAGGAGTTTGTGGAAAAGTCCAGAGTCCTCTGGTGGAGGGAGGCAGATGTGTTCATAATCCCTATTAATGGAACGGTTTGCTACCTTATAAATCTTTAAATAGAATCTTGTTTTAAAGTGATGTCTCCCAAAGTCTCTCAATAAAGAGACTGTAGTAAATTGGACTAAAGTCACTGGGTAGGCACAGGAAAGCTAGGACTACAATCCTTAACGACTTAACCGTGGCGGCAATCCTGCCGCGGTGCGGGCATTCTATTGAGGTGGCGGGTCTGCGACGGCCATTGGCCGTTCGCAGCACTGGGGAGAGAGTGCTCCTGTCGGCCAACTGCCGACGGGCGCTCGGAAGGGGTTAATACTGCAGTACAACTAGAGAAAGAGATTAGGTCTGGAGTTTGGACCTTATAAATGGGTCTGTTCTGTTAGAACCAGATGTCCAAGATGGGATACTCCGGATGTATGTCATTACATTGCATACCAATACCATGAGTACCGTGACAATGTGGGTATTACTACGCGATGTCAACGACATGCCATTACATCGCAAACTTTTACCACGACTATGCCTATACCACGCATGCCATTACAACGCAAAGGCATGCTTGGGAAAGCTATAATCGTGGTTAAAGTTTGCAAGGTAAGTGACTCTACCCTACCCCTGCACAGCCTTCCGCGACCCCCAGTCCTATCCCTACAATACACTACACTACCCTGCACGACGCCCCGACACTACCCTAAACACTACACTAAACAAACACTACAACACTACCCTAAAACACTACACAAACACTACCACACTACCCAAAACCCTAAAACACAACAATTCACAAACACTACAAAACTACCCTAAACCACTACACTACACAAACACTACCACACTACCCTAAAACTTAAAACACTACACAAACACTACAACACTACCCTAAACCCTAAAACACAACACTACACAAACACTACAACACTACCCTAAACCCTAAACACTACACTACACAAACACTACCCTAAAACCTAAAACACTACACAAACACTACAACACTACCCTAAACCCTGAAACACTACACTACACAAACACTACAACGCTACCCTAAACACTAATCACTACACTACACAAACACTACAACACTACCCTAAACCCTAAAACACAACACTACACAAACACTACAACACTACCCTAAACCCTAAACACTACACTACACAAACACTACCCTAAAACCTAAAACACTACACAAACACTACAACACTACCCTAAACCCTAAAACACAACACTACACAAACACTACAACACTACCCTAAACCCTAAACACTACACTACACAAACACTACCCTAAAACCTAAAACACTACACAAACACTACAACACTACCCTAAACCCTAAAACACTACACTACACAAACACTACCCTAAAACCTAAAACACTACACAAACACTACAACACTACCCTAAACCCTAAAACACTACACTAAACAAACACTACAACACTACCCTAAAACACTACACAAACACTACCACACTACCCAAAACCCTAAAACACAACAATTCACAAACACTACAACACTACCCTAAACCCTAAAACACAACACTACACAAACACTACAACACTACCCTAAACCCTAAACACTACACTACACAAACACTACCCTAAAACCTAAAACACTACACAAACACTACAACACTACCCTAAACTCTAAAACACAACACTACACAAACACTACAACACTACCCTAAACCCTAAACACTACACTACACAAACACTACCCTAAAACCTAAAACACTACACAAACACTACAACACTACCCTAAACCCTGAAACACTACACTACACAAACACTACAACGCTACCCTAAACACTAATCACTACACTACACAAACACTACAACACTACCCCAAACCATAAAACACTACACCAACACTACAACACTACCCTAAACCCTAAAGCACTACACTACACAAACACTACACTACCCTAAACCCTAAAACACTACACTATACAAACACTACAACACTACCCTAAACCCAGAAAACACTACACAAACACTACAACACTACCCTAAACCACAAAACACTACACAAACACTTACAGCACTACCCTAAACCCTAAAACACTGCACTACACAAACACTACAACACTACACTAAACCCTAAACTACTACTACACTACACAAACACTACAACACTACCCTAAACCACTACCCACACTACTCCCACCCTTACACTACCCTAAACCCTAAAACACTACAACACTACCCTAAACCACTACCCATACTACTCCCACCCCTACACTACCCTAAACCCTAAAACACTTCAACACAACCTTAAAGCACTACCCTTCTACTCCCACCCCTACACTACCTCTAACCCTAAAACACTACCTCGAG
The DNA here is from genome assembly GCF_964261635.1 of Lissotriton helveticus. Classification (NCBI taxonomy): domain Eukaryota; kingdom Metazoa; phylum Chordata; class Amphibia; order Caudata; family Salamandridae; genus Lissotriton; species Lissotriton helveticus. Next base: position 61,050,073 of record NC_136060.1, on the reverse strand, counting down.
CATGACCCCCTACACTACATAAACACCACTACACTACCCTAGACCCTAAAACACAACACTACAACACTACCCCAAACCACTACCCACACTACTCCCAACCCTACTTTTCCCTAAACCCTAAAACCCTAAAACCCTAAAACACTACAACACTACCTTAAACCACTACCCACACTAAACCCACCCCAAGCACAATCACCCTTACCTCTCTTTCCTCGTGGTTCCTCTCCAGCGTGGCTGTCTCTGCTCCTGGTTCCTACTTCCTGCTTCATGTCGAGGGGAGGTGCACGTCAATGTGAGGAAACGGAAGAGCCTCCTCACAACAAGGTGGATCGGGATTACATCGCATGCGTTGTCACAGCGCATGCAATGTAAAAACACTCGTAGTAATGGCTATGCGTTGTTACATCGCATGCGTTGTTACGCTTGCGATATAATGGCATTGTGGGGAAACAACCGCATTGTAATGGCAGTTTCCCGATACTCCTAACCCATTAATATAGAAGACCTGAAGATGGGTGACGGACAGAGCTTGCGATATAAATTGGTCAGTCTTTTAATATTGGTCCAAGTTAGGCTGTTTATCCAGAGTAAGGACAGATGAAAGTATTGCCTTGTCCAGACTTTTTTATTATTAATCCAATTTATTAGTGTCTGCTTATAAGGATTATATAAACAAAAAGATTTTCAGCCTGATTCATGTACGGGCCGTTTTGCGTGGCCCTAATAGCGAATCATAGCGACTCGCTATTGAGGACACGCAAAACGGTATTCATGTAGGAATTGCTAAATAAATAGCGATTCCTACATGTTCTCTATTTGCGAGTAGAAAATTGCTACTCGCAAAAAAAGGAATAACTCCCCATTCATTCCTATGGGCCACAAGGCCCATAGGAATGAATGGGGAGTATCCCTTATTTGCGAGTAGCAATTTACTACTCGCAAATAAGATAGCGATTTTAAGGGTGCCAGGGGTGTCCAAAGGACACCCTGTAGCACCCCTAAAATGCACATTTGAACAGGTGTTGCGCACACACATGTCCAAAGGACATGTGTGTGTGCAACATGCAACTTAGGAAAATGCTTTTAAAAGCATTTTTCAAAGTTTTTGCTATTTACCGAGAGGTCTGACCTCTCGGTAAATAGCGGCCCAAATTTGCAAAATCGCAATTTTTGAAAGTGTCATGAATAGCATTTAAGGAATCTCTAATAGAGATTCCTTAAATGCTAATTCTCGCATATTAGCTAATTCTTCATTAGCGATTTTTGCATTTGGGATTGTGAATCCCAAATGCCAAAATTGCACTCGCAAAAGGCAAGATTCTGAGAATCTTGCCCTTTGCGAGTGCAATTTAGCTTCATGAATCAGGCTGTTTGTCTTATAAATACAGTTGTCTTCGTTTTTTCTCTGGTATATCTCTCTATGTATAGAATATCCTAATGAATGACTGTTTGGATTGAATGTTTAAGTCCTTTTACACCATTTTGCTGGCCTGAAAAAAGTACATCAGGACCAATTGTTGTTTAGACTGAATCTGTTCACAGGTCCTTCGACGCTTTCAGGAAAAACCCCATTAGTTTATACTGGTCCTACCCAGGGCATTCACATTCTAGGCCCCCACAGTCCCTGCTAGATCCCTACCTCCTGTGGGAGCTGGTAATGCTTTCCCACTCAGGAAACTGCTAATCATGCAGTTGCTTGAGTGTCAAACAACTGTGCTCGCTTTTAGCAAGTGAGAGCATTTCCGATGCTCTTGCCTGCTGAAAGCAAGCACAGTTTGCTATGGCTTGGCGGGAGCGGTTTCGCTCCTGCTAAGCCATTGTAAACAGCTATATTCTGGGGATGGGCACTCCGCTACATAGCAGTAGTTGGCCCTGGGAGGGTAGCGGTGCCCAGGGCCATGTATGGCTTAGTTTTGGCCTACCCCTGGGGGGTGGCATCCCTGGGGACGTGAATGCCTTGAAGAGGGGCCACCTTGCCCCCCTCCCTATGGGATGGTGGTCCCATCAGCTATGGGGGTTCAAAGAGGCCCCCCGATTTATATGTTGGATATGGCCCTGGGGAGGTTTTGATTCCCAGGCCGTTCCAAGAGCCCTCAGCATGAAAATGAATTCGCCCTCCTCCTTTATTTGGGACATGCCCCGGGACCTGGCCCACCCGGGGCCTATAATTAATGAAGCACAGGAGACCATGCTCATTTTTTATTTTCAGATCCAACGTGACTCCCACCAAATTTCTTTTTTAAAAGCGTTTTTTGGCCCTGTGGGGGACCCCCCCCCCCCGCCAAGAGGCCTAGGGAGTCAGGGTATTTGTACACTACACCTTTTCTTTTTTTAACATTTTTTTCTGTGACTCAGCTCAACTGAGTGACAAGATGGCTGCCAACACTTTCTCGTTTGAAGTGTTGGCAGCCAATCAGATCTCAGCACAAGATCTCAGGTGGGGTCGCGGATCCTCAGAATGCCCAGTTGTATATCTAAAAAACCTTTAACTAACTCTGTAGCTACTGAACAGATTTACATCATTTAAGAAATAGGGCGCTTTCTGGACCAACAACTACCTTTCTGTCAAATTTGGTATAATTCTGTTCTGCAGTTTGGGCTGTAGCCTTGCCTAAAGTTCCTATGAAAATGAACATGGGGAAAATGCATTTTTTGGACCTCCCCTTTTACTCTGTCCCCGCTTGATGGATTACCCCGAAACTTTCAAGACAGCAGCTGAAGGGAGCATCAAACTGGTTTTGAAAAATTCACAAGGATTCGTCAAACAACGTCAAAGGTATTGGCAAATGAAAAAATGCTCTTCCTATTAACCCCTTCCACGCTCATGACGAGCTGGGCTCGTCATGAGGTAGCCTCCTCGCACGCTCATGACGAGCCCAGCTCGTCATGAAACATGGGAATGAGAAAAACTCAGCACAGGAGGGGAAAATGCATAGCATCGATGTGGTTAAACCTACATGCTAACTGCAACTACCTACTGGAGACCGCCAGTAGGTTACATACATATAAATATATATATATATATATATATATATATATATATATTGTAGCTCCTTTTTACGCCAGAAACCGGGTCACTCGCAGACGGGTGCCTCTTCGTGGTGGCGCACCACGTAACAAACTGCAGCTCCAAATCTCTCGTAATATCAGAAAGAATTTCGGCACTCATAAGGGAAGTGTTCACGCTAGTTTATTTTATGAAAACACTCAGCAGACAAACGCGTTTCGGTTTTCCTTCGTCAGTGTCTACCATTGACACGGAGGAAGCGGAAATAAAAGCACTTCATTATTTTTTGGCATGTCTATAGAAAGAGGACTTTCGTAGGTCCCCGTGAGGAAGTCATTTGCTCAGTATATTACTTTTTCTATAACATATTGAAAAACATGATAAGTGGCTATATATATGTAGTCCATTAAGTATTTACATACCACATTTTCAAATAATTATTAAATTATTTGCGAAAATTATTTACAATATATGTACAATTTGTATGTTGCCCTTAATCATGTTACAATTACTATCTAGCCGTGGATCGGCAATGCTCACGGGGTTTTATCAAAAAACATGTTCATCAAATTTGCATTTCAGTACATTTGCAAGGGTCTATGCATTTCCCAAATGAGAAGCTAGTTCCTCATTCTTATTCAATCCCAGAGGGGCCTTTGTCTGGAGGTCTATAATATAACGGGACTCTAACCTTCTTAGTCTCCGTAATCTATCTCCACCTCTTGGGTCTACTGGTATGTGATCTAACGCAAAATACTGTAGGAGTTCTCTGTTGCTGTTATGCTTGAGGGCAAAGTGCTTTGCTACGGGATAATTAAAATCTTTATTCATGATGGCACGTTGGTGCTCTAGTATGCGTAGCTTGACATTCTTCACTGTACTCCCTATATATTTTAGTCCACACGGACACTGTAGGCAGTACACAACATGGGTTGTGGTACAGGTAAGAAACTTTGATATTTTTCTTGTCTTGTTTGTCCCAGGTATATCAAATGATGTTTTCTTTTTGCTCTTTTCGCAGGCTTTGCATTTTCCGCATGGGAAAAATCCTGGCATGTCCCTGATCCTCCCTGTTGATGCTATTTTTTCAGGAAGGTGGCTGTGAACGATTTTGTCTCTAATGGACCTCCCTTTTCTAAATGTAATGAGAGGGGATGCAGGAATTTCTTTTCCTATGATCTGATCTGTTTTTAGGATATGCCAGCTTCTCTTCAGAATTTTTCTTAGATGATTGGAATCATCTGAGAAAGTGGTGATTAATCTGAATTTTCCTTCATTTTTCGTGTTCAGCTCAGTTTTCTTAATCTTATCTTTTAGCAACTGGTCTCTAGGTATCTTCTCTACTCTTTTTAAGGTGGTTTCTAGGAGATTTTTGTTGTAGCCTCTCGCTTTGAACCTACTGATGCTGTCTTTTGCTGCTTTTGCAAAGTCAGAGTCCTTAGAGCAATTTCTCTTGATTCTCAGAAGCTCTCCATAAGGGATGCTTCTGATCAAGGTTGGGGGATGGCTGCTTTCAGCGTGCAGGACTGAATTGCCTGCTGTTATTTTTCTAAACAGTTCAGTTTCTATTTTTGTACCCCTCAAATTTACTTTCAAATCCAGATAGTTTACAGATGAAGCATTGATGTCAGCTGTGAAGTTCAAGTTCAGTGCATTGGTATTTAAATAAGCCACAAACTCTTCTGCCGCAGTTACTGACCCTTCCCATATTAGAAAAAGGTCATCAATGTACCTATACCAAACTTTCAGGTTCCCAACCCATTTTTTGAAACCTGGGCTCCTGGTCACCTGCTCCTCCCACCAGCCTACGAATAAATTCGCATAGCTGGGGGCGAAGCAGGTTCCCATCGCCGTACCAGTGACTTGTCTGTACAGTTGCCCTTGGAACAAGAATATATTGTTAAATAAACAATATTCTATACATTCTAGCAACATTTGACTTTGTTGTGCAAATTTCATTGGTCTTTTATCAAGAAAATACTTGATAGCTGACAGTCCCTGGTGATGGTTAATGCTTGTATATAAGCTTGCAATGTCCATTGTTATTAGTATACAGGATGGATTACAGTCCACATTCCCAATTTTATTTACAAAGTCTTTCGTGTCCCTAATATAGGACTGAAGTTGTAACACACTTTGAGAGAGAAAATGGTCTATGTATACGGACATGTTTTCAGATATACTTCCTATGGAGGAAACTATTGGCCTCCCAGGTGGGTTTTTATTGTCTTTATGTATTTTTGGTAACTGGTAAAAGGTGGGCACAGTTGGATTATTGTTTTTTAGAAAGAAATACTCTTCAGTATCCAGCATGTTGTCATTATGCCATTTATTTATCAATGTTTGGAACTCTGTAATGCCTTCATCATATATTTGTTTAGTTGTTTTCTCATATGATGTTCGGTCTTCCAATTGTCTGAGGGCTTCTCGACAATATTGTTCTCTGGACATCACCACGATGTTTCCACCTTTATCTGAAGGCTTGCAGATGATGTCCTCATCATTGTCTAGATAGTATGATAAACCTAATTTCAGAGTTTCTTCTTCTAATGATGACAAAGTTCTGTTTGTTAGGTTTATTATCGTTAAATTGTCTACCATTTCGCACCCCTTTTGCTCCTCGTGATCCTGGGAGTGGGATCACGAGGAGCAAAAGGGGTGCGAAATGGTTAGAAGAAGAAACTCTGAAATTAGGTTTATCATACTGCCCGAATGAAAGACTCGAATTTACTCAAACCCGAATTGATCTCTTTACTTTTGTGCGAAAAATGAAATTACACAAATATTTCAAATTGAAACCAACAAAGAAAGAAAATAGACAATTAAGAACGAGAGAGACTGACATCCTTACAACTGATGACATCTCAACTTGGGAAATTTTGGAGGAGTTGAGAACTGAAGAAAATCTTAATGAAGTGGAGTCTGTTACGCAGATAACCCGAAAGATAGGTGTTGAACAAGAAGCACCAACAACACAATTCAAACCTCCGTCATCATTTGTACCAATGATGCCCTACGATGCAATCGACGCTTTTTCGGAAGCTGTGATAAAGGACTTGATCAAATTCAGGTCACAACAAAATCGACTAAGGAATAAAACACCTAATATGACAAAAGAACAAAGAAATATTCTGAAAAACCTAGACAATGATGAGGACATCATCTGCAAGCCTTCAGATAAAGGTGGAAACATCGTGGTGATGTCCAGAGAACAATATTGTCGAGAAGCCCTCAGACAATTGGAAGACCGAACATCATATGAGAAAACAACTAAACAAATATATGATGAAAGCATTACAGAGTTCCAAACATTGATAAATAAATGGCATAATGACAACATGCTGGATACTGAAGAGTATTTCTTTCTAAAAAACAATAATCCAACTGTGCCCACCTTTTACCAGTTACCAAAAATACATAAAGACAATAAAAACCCACCTGGGAGGCCAATAGTTTCCTCCATAGGAAGTATATCTGAAAACATGTCCGTATACATAGACCATTTTCTCTCTCAAAGTGTGTTACAACTTCAGTCCTATATTAGGGACACGAAAGACTTTGTAAATAAAATTGGGAATGTGGACTGTAATCCATCCTGTATACTAATAACAATGGACATTGCAAGCTTATATACAAGCATTAACCATCACCAGGGACTGTCAGCTATCAAGTATTTTCTTGATAAAAGACCAATGAAATTTGCACAACATAGTCAAATGTTGCTAGAATTGATAGAATATTGTTTATTTAACAATATATTCTTGTTCCAAGGGCAACTGTACAGACAAGTCACTGGTACGGCGATGGGAACCTGCTTCGCCCCCAGCTATGCGAATTTATTCGTAGGCTGGTGGGAGGAGCAGGTGACCAGGAGCCCAGGTTTCAAAAAATGGGTTGGGAACCTGAAAGTTTGGTATAGGTACATTGATGACCTTTTTCTAATATGGGAAGGGTCAGTAACTGCGGCAGAAGAGTTTGTGGCTTATTTAAATACCAATGCACTGAACTTGAACTTCACAGCTGACATCAATGCTTCATCTGTAAACTATCTGGGTTTGAAAGTAAATTTGAGGGGTACAAAAATAGAAACTGAACTGTTTAGAAAAATAACAGCAGGCAACTCAGTCCTGCACGCTGAAAGCAGCCATCCCCCAACCGTGATCAGAAGCATCCCTTATGGAGAGCTTCTGAGAATCAAGAGAAATTGCTCTAAGGACTCTGACTTTGCAAAAGCAGCAAAAGACAGCATCAGTAGGTTCAAAGCGAGAGGCTACAACAAAAATCTCCTAGAAACCACCTTAAAAAGAGTAGAGAAGATACCTAGAGACCAGTTGCTAAAAGATAAGATTAAGAAAACTGAGCTGAACGCGAAAAATGAAGGAAAATTCAGATTAATCACCACTTTCTCAGATGATTCCAATCATCTAAGAAAAATTCTGAAGAGAAGCTGGCATATCCTAAAAACAGATCAGATCATAGGAAAATAAATTCCTGCATCCCCTCTCATTACATTTAGAAAAGGGAGGTCCATTAGAGACAAAATCGTTCACAGCCACCTTCCTGAAAAAATAGCATCAACAGGGAGGATCAGGGACATGCAGGATTTTTCCCATGCGGAAAATGCAAAGCCTGCGAAAAGAGCAAAAAGAAAACATCATTTGATATACCTGGGACAAACAAGACAAGAAAATTATCAAAGTTTCTTACCTGTACCACAACCCATGTTGTGTACTGCCTACAGTGTCCGTGTGGACTAAAATATATAGGGAGTACAGTGAAGAATGTCAAGCTACGCATACTAGAGCACCAACGTGCCATCATGAATAAAGATTTTAATTATCCCGTAGCAAAGCACTTTGCCCTCAAGCATAACAGCAACAGAGAACTCCTACAGTATTTTGCGTTAGATCACATACCAGTAGACCCAAGAGGTGGAGATAGATTACGGAGACTAAGAAGGTTAGAGTCCCGTTATATTATAGACCTCCAGACAAAGGCCCCTCTGGGATTGAATAAGAATGAGGAACTAGCTTCTCATTTGGGAAATGCATAGACCCTTGCAAATGTACTGAAATGCAAATTTGATGAACATGTTTTTTGATAAAACCCCGTGAGCATTGCCGATCCACGGCTAGATAGTAATTGTAACATGATTAAGGGCAACATACAAATTGTACATATATTGTAAATAATTTTCGGAAATAATTTAATAATTATTTGAAAATGTGGTATGTAAATACTTAATGGACTACATATATATAGCCACTTATCATGTTTTTCAATATGTTATAGAAAAAGTAATATACTGAGCAAATGACTTCCTCACAGGGACCTACGAAAGTCCTCTTTCTATAGACATGCCAAAAAATAATGAAGTGCTTTTATTTCCGCTTCCTCCGTGTCAATGGTAGACACTGACGAAGGAAAACCGAAACGCGTTTGTCTGCTGAGTGTTTTCATAAAATAAACTAGCGTGAACACTTCCCTTATGAGTGCCGAAATTCTTTCTGATATTACGAGAGATTTGGAGCTGCAATATATATATATATATATATATATATATATATATATATATATATATATATATATATATGCATTCACAAACAATAAGAAAAGAAACAAACTGATTTTGCCGCAAACTTAGTTCCATATTTTCAAGATTTACAATGGGAAAATGTATTTTACAAACTTTATATGATGTCCAAATATTACATTCATTGTTAAATCAAGGTATGCCCTGTTTGAGTTGTTTCAAATAAAGATTGCACCATCCCCTATCACACAAGCAGCAAAAAAAGTTCAAAATTGTGTTACCCATTTTTCCCTACTGACTTGAGTCAAAGATGCTGAGGTGTTTGCTGTTCCACAAACAGATATATAGGAAGTGGAAACCAAAAGCACATTATTGAATCTTAAAATGTAAGCAAGATAACATAATTATGCGTGGGTGCATAATAGTATCGATTGAGTGATTTATTATTTTCTGGGTGCTTTCTTCCCTTACAACCTGAGGTATATGATTTAGTTTAGAATTGAATCCATTCTTATAAGTTAACTAGAGAGTAAATGTCGTCATGTATGTTTTGTTATAAAGAGCTGATCAATGGAGAGTGCAAGCAAAGTAAATTGGAAGCACATTTACTTTGCTTGTACTCTCCGTTGATCAGCTCTTTATAACAAAACATACATGACGACATTTACTCTCTAGTTAACTTATATTTTTACGTTAGTTGTTGTGTACTAGCTTATTTATCTAGCAGCAAAAGTAACATGTTCAACATATGCCACAATCACGTTTTAAAGGTGAACAAACAATACCAATTTCTTCATTTACATTTCCTAATATCCGACGACTGCATTTTTTTCTAGGCTGCGTGTGTATTCGGGTGAAGGGGTGGTGAATTTATTCAGTGCCAATCTACATTTAAAAACGTCTTACACAATGTAAAAAGGTAAATCGTTATTTACGTTTCAAATATGCCTTTTTCTGTGTGCATCTAATCCAAATATTTTGTTTTGTTCTGTCCGATGAGCACAGGTGGGGGAAGTGCTAGCTAAGAAAGCTGACCTTTGTCATTCAACTGCATTTATTATTTATATTTTTTTCCCATCTGTAGACTTTTTCAGGATTAGAATTTGATTTTGGTTTTAAAAATATGCATAAGCCGAATACATTAACATATTTAGAAAACGTCACTTTTGAACATACCAGAGCGTGGAAATGCGTTCGGGATCTTGGAGTAAGGATATGGATTGCAAGATTACAAAACAAATTCAATTTTGGACTCAAAATACTATCTAGCATATCCTACTACTTACAACGTACATAAGAGAAAGATGCACGGTTCATGGCGTGGGAAAACACTCACAACTAGTTACTAAAAGACTACACGTGAGCTAGGAGCTGTTTCAAGACACTCTGCAAAGAAATACAATATACCTTTTAAAATGTGATCAACAGTACCATGGAAGCCCACGATAAGATGAAGTGAAGATGAAGTGAAACAACCTAATTGTACATGAGGGCAGTTGTGTAAATACAGGTAGCGTAACATACTTCACTAGAAACAGACGGGGCTGTTCGACGCTGCACACTTACCTGATGATGCTTTGACCGTGAGTATCAAACTCCTAACCACCTCTACTCTGATATCGAATAAGAGGACCGCTTAGTCAAACTTTACAGTAGTTTCCAGAGAGACTAGAAAAGATTATTTTTGTTGTGAGACTATATTGTGATCATTTTTTACTGCAACTAACGAGAGGCTATTTCAGTCATGTAACATAGCCTCTGTGATTTTACAAGATGTGCTTTTCGTGAAGTTGTTTCACATTGCCTCAGTGGTGGACCATAAAGCAGAGTTAAGTACGTGAATAATTTGATTAAACGCAGCTACATTATGGAGAAGTCGGTAAAGGCCTGTGATGCTGACCTAAGCAGCAAAGTGCTGTATTCACCAAGGCCCATCCCAACACTATTATTTAAGTCTTTTATTAGGACCAGTTTCCAAGACGTATATGCCAGGAACAGCCTCAAATAAGAATACCCAATGCAACGGACTCAAGAAAATCCACCCAAAAAGCAGCTCCAGAATGAGGCTCCTCCCTAGCACTTGGGATCTCCAGAAGCAGCCGGATGAGCTCATGCCCCTATGTTCTCACGGTCTTCTTGCTGCTCCTGCTATTCCAGCTGTCTGCCATTAACCGAAAGATTTGGAAGCTCAAGCTCAGAGAGGGCAGAGATGGTGAACCGGGTTCTTATGGGCCAAGGGCTCAAATTCCACCACCCTTCCTCCACAGGGGGCAGGGTCTGTGCGGGGCGCGGTGTATTAAGTCCGACTCATTGCATCTCAGGTGGAAACCTGTGGGTGGCGGGAGTGGGTGGTGAGCATGGTCTGCTTCAACTTGAAACATATCTTGCTGGAGTTTGGTAGACTTTGGCAGAGCAGGGAAGCATGGCAGCATAATTGTACCCCAATGCCCCCCCCAGGGGTAGCAATGACAGAGACTTGGAGGCAGAGGGTGAAGCAAGTAGAGTTACCAACCGGCTAATTGGATACTCAGATTTTTATTTGAGATTTAATGCATTCATTTGATATTTCATCTAACCTCTATCACTAACCATTGCTGAAAAATCTAATTCTGCTTGCACGCAAACATGCACGGGTACGATTACACATCCAGCAAAACTGTCAGAACTGCTTGCATTGTCATTATGTGGCATCACGGGGTGAGAGAAAAAAAAGACAATGAGGAGTATTGTAGAGGTGTTTTTAGTTTTGGAGCTAGAAATACAGTCGGCAGAGTAGTGCCAACTTCTCTATTGTGAAGGGATCAATAAAGACTATTATATATTGCTACAGCTGTCAGAAATTCAAGAGATAACTAAGCTGATGTAAACTGTGAGAAAGTGGCTCTATATATACTGGACTAGAAGGAAGTACAGTGTGTATGGAGTCCACCAACCCCAGAGGTATAACAGAGGTTAAAGTCAGAACTGACCTTACTCTCCAAAGTGGTAGCTTGGTCGAGCAGTAAGGCAGCACCAGAGGACAGTGTAAAGCATTTGTTGTACACACTCAGTCAGCAAAAGGTTTCACACACTCAAGTTTCAAGTTTTATTAGTTTAGCACAGTTACTTAAAACTATTGCTGTACAAAGTCTACTTTAGCATGAATATAAAATTTTGTTTTTAGCACATTTATCAAATAAAAACAAGGCTAAAAAGCAATTTACAAGGCATTAGTGACCAATATGCTTATTGAGGGGCAGCATTATGGTTGCCTATGTGAGCGTTTTGTTATGCTTGGCCGGATAAAATAGTTAAGACAGAGGGTACTGGGCCAAGGGACGGAAAAAGTCTGTAATGAGTCTTTGAGGGGGAGGTGGAGGAAGCATGGCAACCAAGGGAGGAAATAAAAGATTGTCCAAAAGTCTCACAAATTTTCCAAACCTAGCAAGCGCTTGAATGTCAGTAGATGTAAAGCACAAGGCCGAGGCCTCCCAGCACGTCCTGGCGCCCCATTTTAGGAACAAGGGTCTCAAAAGGGACCTCCTAGGGGCTGCTAGTGCCGGGCAGCAGCACAGGAGATGCAGCCATGATTCGGAGTGGTATTTGCACAGCCTGCATGCTCCCCCCTCGCTTGTTGGGGCCCATTTAATAAAGGCCGTCGAGCGCAGGCCTAGAAGTCGCATAAACATTATGTTCTTCCTAGCCACTTTGCTTAAGTTTTCCTGGCAGTATGCTTGTGGACGCCCAAGAAGATACGAAGAGTTCAAGGGGAGAAGAATGGTTGATGCCTTTAGAGCCTGCAGATCCATGGACTGAGAAATAAGTTTGACTTGCTTATTGATGGTGCTTTTCCAGGCCGAGTATGGAATAGTGACTGAGGGGAGAGATGACTCGTCAATCTCTAACACTCTTATGGCCTTTATAATCTGGGTGTTGCAGGGATTGCCGGGGCTGGACAGGATTCCTTTTAGCTGGAATTTAAGAGTGTTATCACCTGCTTTTAGGGTCCTAATAAAGTATTTCAGGGTATCGGCCTCGCAGTAAAGAGATTGTCTTTGTAGGCCCCGCTCCAATCGTAGTCTTGCCCGCTGAATAAAACTTGGCAGATGGAAACGTTTTTTATAGGTGGAGATTTGGGCGAGCTCAAGACTAGAGGAGCACGCTCCTGGAAAGGCCTGGTGTCCATAAGTTAATGCAGGAAGTAGAGTGGCTTTAGCCACCTTCAGGATGGCTTCTGCAGAGGGGCTGCTCAGAGTTTGGTTCAGCCGGGTCAGGGAGTATGTAATTGCGCCTGCTCTCTTTTGCAGAGCGGCTAGGTGAGCTGTAGGCCTGGACGTCTCGTTGAACCAGACTCCCAAGTAATTATATTTTACTGTTGTATTAATCCTGGCGGGTCCGATGTTCCATGCCAGCCTTTTCTTGTTCTTACATCTGCCAAATACCAGTACCTTCGTCTTTGCCTGGTTGATTTTCAGGGCATTGGCGGAGTTATATGTATGAAGCATATTTAATGCCCGTTGGAAACCCGATTTTGCTTGGTCCATTATTACAATATTATCTGCATATTGTAATATGTGAAGAGGCTTTTTGGCGGGTCCCAATTTTGGCGGGAGAAGATTACTATTCTCCAAGAATGTTCCGAGGTCGGCTGTGTAGAGATTGAACAGCAGTGGGGCGAGAACACAGCCTTGCTTTAGCCCATCTTCGACGGCAATTCTTGAGGAAAGTGTCTTTGGGCTGGTTTTGATTCGCACCCACGTGTTCTTATGCAGGGAAATTAGTGCGCCTAGTAGGTCATGCGGGATCCCCCATTTGTTCAGCTTCCTCCACAAGATGTTCCGAGACACTTTGTCAAAAGCCGCTTTTGTATCGTGTAGTCTATAAAGCAGCAATAGAGTGGAAGATGGGTTTTTTGTGCAGCTTTTTGACTCAGAGCGGCTAGAGTAATGATGTTGTCTATTGTGGAGGCCGATGCCCGGAACCCAGTTTGGTAGTATGGTATTATATTATTTTCTTCGACCCATTTTTCCAGCAACCGAAGAAGACATCGAGCGTATGCCTTTGCCTCCAGGTCTAATAGGGCAATGAGCCGGTAGTTAGCCGGTGACGCAGGGTCACCTTTCTTGAATATGGGGCATAGAGTCGAACCTAACCAAGAGTCTGGGAGCTGGCCTGTCGCGAAAACGTTGTTAAATAGGGGAGTCAGAAGGTCAGCTCACTCTTCCGGGGCGCATTTAAATATCCCAGCTGGGAGACCGTTGGGCCCTGGAGCTCCGTCTTTTTTCATGGCTCGCAGATACTTGTTGACCTCGGCTGCAGTGGTCAGTTCGAGAGTTTCTATTTGAGTGGAGGCAGCACGATCTCTTAGTTCTATCTCCGCGGGGTAGCCAGAGTCACTGCGATATAGATCGGACACGTGCAGGGCCCAGGCTTCTTCACAGACTGCATTTCCTCTCGTCTTGTTGGTGGAGCGGAGATTGTTCATATAATTCCAAAACTGGGACTGACTTTTGCTCTTGAGAAGGGCAAAGATTTTTACCCACTCAGACTGTTCTTTGAGTCTCTTGGTCTCCCATAAGGATTTCTTGTAGGTCGTCCGCAGCAGTGCCACCTTTTTGGCGGAGTGCACAGTTCCAATCAGATTGTGAATATTCTCTGTGAAGAAGATTCTCTGTGAACGCAGCCAATTTATGGAATGCGCTGCCTTTGAATTTACGGACAGAGACTTGTACCATTCAGTTCCGGAAGTTACTCAAGACGCACCTGTTCCCCGCTTAATACTGTCTTCCTTGTTCTACACCCTTGAGTCATGAACAGCGCTGGGATGCCCGAGGGTAACCGCGCGCTATACAAGATTCCAAATAATAATAATAATTGTGCAGTCGGACGGCCTTCCTGAGGGTCTTTCTTTGGAAGGCTAGCAGTGGGTCATGGGTTTGCTTTGGGTGTGGCCCGAATGTTCTATAATGGAGCGCGGGCCCTGCCAGGAGATCCTGCAGCTTAGCGATGGAGTTATCCCACCGATAGTGTGATTCTATCGGGGCACTGTGTCTGAAGTTACGTGTTTCGCCCTTGAGCCAGGTTCCCACCTTGGCGGATCCCTGTGAGTCCCATTTGATTCTCCTAACCATAGTGTGCAATTCAGCTCGCGTTGAATGCCCCACCTCTGTCGTTTCGATGGCGACTTGCACTTGCAGGTCCAGTGTGGCCACTATGGGATTATGGTCACTTTCCAAACGGTAGGGAATTTCCATCCTGGCCAGACGATTACCCAGAAGCGGGGAAAGAAAGATGTAATCAATGGTAGAGATTCTCCTAAATGTTGGCAGGAAATGAGCGTCCAGGAGCAGTTCCAGCGAGATTTGCTGAGCCGAGCGGAAGTTATGAGTTGTTAGAAAAGTGATCATCGCTTCTTGCTCTTTGTTTTTCCTAGCTAAGAGGCCGTTGGATGCGAGGTCTTTGATGTTGAAGTCTCCTAGTAGCAGTACCTCCATGGATGCAAATTCCGCTAGAAGGTCTTCCAGTTGTTTTATCATCAGATCCGTTGCAGATGATTTTGCGGTTTTTGCTGTATTATGATAAATGTTAATTAGGAGGATAGAGCGTGCCCTCTGAATAGAAAAACAAGAAACCCTGCCAGGGCAAATTGGGAGGTCCTGCGAGGGGATCCTTTTATAGGAATGACAAGTGACTAGGAAACCTGTCTGAGAGGTACATGTGTGAATTTAGGATTCAGGCCACTTTCTAGAGAAATATATATATTTTATTTACAGTACAAAAAAGTTTCATTCAAAGTAGGCATGAGATCATGACATTTCCTAGATACAAAGGTTTACATAAAAAAACATAGTAGCGGGTCCCACATACTCCCTCAGTCACCCAAAACAATCATTCACTTTCACCACTTCAGGCATTCAGCTCATTCATACTCCAATCTTACATAGACACATGGCAGTCCAGGGAAATATGATCTTAAACAATGGCCACTGGAGACTGCAAAACAGGTATGGAGGCAAACAGTAGTTGATGGTATTGGAACTTGTTCTGCATAGGTGCCATCCAAATAGGTTATGCCGACGCGCGTTTCGATGCTGGGCCTAATGAGGCTGCATCTTCATCAGGGCGAGGGAGACCAGGAGGGACAAGGGCTGGGCAGTGATGGATGCACTGAAAGGTGGCATGGGCTGACAGGTGACTTCATTTTTCACTAGTTAACTTCAGTTAGCTCGGACCAATCGAATAAGGTCCTGGACGGTCCTGATACAAAAAGGGGCGCACTCCGCTGCGTAGTATTCAATATATAAAAAAATTGTTTTTTTTTTTCCTGAATAATCGGATGGCCCAGAGGAGTCCTGCGGACCAAGAGATAACTTCTGAAACGGGGGATATAGGCGACAACCGCCAGATGGAGTCTTCTCTAAGGTCACGGGGTTTCAGAGGATCCTGGTGGGAGGGGCGACAGAGTGTGCCACGGGGCGGAATCTCTGCGGCGACACAAACTGGCGTAATAGGTCAAAGATATGGGGATTATGCGCGGATCCTGAGGATACTGAACGGAGCAGGGAATTCTAGGACTGACGCGGGGGGTTCAAGGGGTCACGGATGGAATCCTCCAACGATGGCAGACATCGCGGACCGCGGGGCGGCGTCTTCTGGGAGTCCCGGGATAGAGCGTGCCCTGCCTGAAAAAGACAGACCGGTAATCAGAACCGTCTGACCTGCCGTCAGGTTCCGAGTGATAGGTGTGGCCGTTAACTTGCACCTGTGGCTGATGAAAATGGATAGGCCCCCTGAGGGTCTTCCGTAAGAATTGACCTTAGCGGCCGGTTGAAAAAGTTCATGATAGCCAAGGAGAGGCGATGGGGATAGAGACCAGGTCTCCTGAAAGCAGATTATGTCGCATTTGTACAGGAATTCAACGGCTGATTTTGAAGCTAGGGTTGACTGTAGCCCGCTCGTGTTCCAAGTTGTGATAGTTAGTTTGGAATCGGGCCAGTTGGTGTTCTTATTAGGAAGATCGCTGTTGCTGGGCAAAGTTGATTGATGACTCTGGGACTGAGTCTCCGTAGCGCATGTCGTTGACATGGGGGACAGGGCAATTCAATTTACAGCTTATCGTACATTGGTTTTTATAGCATGCAATGTTTAGGAGATTGTCCGCTTTCGACGCTTCTGGAAGCCAGGCATGGGTTGCGCCCCGGGACCCCTTCAGTACACTGGTAAGCTGTTTCGCAGGGGCCTGTGGGAGAAGGACGTGGGGGTATTTTTGTTGGGTGGGGACCCACGTTTCAATGCCCCAGTTTTCAAATTGGTTGGCTTCCTTAAAAATTGCATTCCTAATGGATTCCTGGGACCACGTTGTAATGGTGGCCTCTAAGTCCCCTCTCCCTGCTATTGTGGAGAACTTGACTGACGTAAGGTCTGAAGAGGTGACCCCAGCCAGTGCTGGGATGCAGTTGAACAGGCGGAGCAGATTGCGTCTGTTAAGAGTATCATCTGGGCCCTTGTGCTCGTAGTGTGGATAAAATACTAGTTCTGCTCTCTTTTCCGGGCTCCTGGCTGTACCAGGTAAAGTAGCTGTCACCGTCTGGAGTTGGAAGCGAGCTTCAGGTGGGTAAATAGACCCCCCCGATTGGCTTGTCATACCCGAAGCCTGTGGCATTTGAGGCAGAAAGTACCTTTGCGGCTGTAGGTGGAGGTCCCAACAGGCTTTAGTTAAGTCTTCTAATTGATGGGGAGCACTGCGGTCTGTGGCAATGCCCACTATTGGGCTGTGAAGAACCGTGTTCGTGATTTCTGCCATTCCCTGGGGTTGAGGTGGACTATTCCGGTCTTCCATTATTGCTTCAGTGATCTGTGCGGGGTTATTCTGATTCCCAGCGCTGTAGTCTTTGGTACTTGTTCCTATAGATTTGTTTGGCAGTAATATATTTACTGTAGTTGAGGTGTGCACTTCTGAGGCTCTTGTGATCCCGGAGCTGCCCCGGGTTGATGACCCGTGCTGTTAGCTGGTGGCCATTGAGCCAGCGGGGGACTTACTTTTCTCGTTGTGTTTTATTTCAGGTTTTACAGGTGGGTTGAAAATGGGGAAGTAGGGGAGACCCCTTGATTTATTAACTGGTAGACTGAGTGCCGCTAACCCTTCATGCCCCGATCTTCTTTTCAATAAGCGTTGTTTTTTAGATTGTTTTTTTAGTTTTTTTCTTTCCCGCCTTGACAGTGAGGTTTTCGTTGGAGGCTTAGGAACGCTGTGAGTCAGGTCCGTGTGGGTACTGTTGGGGCGGTCGGATCGCGTAGTTGATACTTGCGTCGATGTGGTTTCGGTGAGATCTAAACCCGCTGGGAGCGGGCCGGGGCTGGTCCCTAATGAAAGGCTGGCCGAACTTTTAATAGCTTGGTCGGCACAAGGGGGTGTATTTTTTCTCACAGGGCATGGGCCGGCTAGTGAGGCGGAGCGTAAAGGGTCTTCAAGGATAGGTGAAGTTTGAAACTCTTGCATGAGCGTAGGCTGAGATGTTCCTTGTCTGCTACTGTGGCACTCTACGCTGTTCAGGATTGCGCCCATGATTTCAGGGAGGGACGAGAGTTTGTTGATTATTGGGCTGCAGGGACAAGAACTCCGATTGCCCATTGTCCCCGCCAGGCCTTCAAGGGTGCGTATCCTGGAGCCCAGATCCGACAATGTTGATGCCAAAGTTTGCATTAGATCGATCTGCAGCTCCATTTTCTGCGACTGCCATAGCGTAGCCTTGGCAATCGCGTCTTGTTTGGCATGGAGGGATGTCAGTGAGACCGAAATGGAGTTTATGGGGTCCGGCAGAGTTAACACGGATGATTCCTGGTCCTCTGGAGGGTTTCTGAAGAAGTTTGGGGAGGGACTAAAGCCTTGTGAGTGGGCGAGTGATTCCTCAATTCGACTTTCTAAGGAGGCCAGGAATCGGTTGGATAGTTTGTAAGATAATGAGAGGCTTTCGTTTTTTGGGCTCTTGTCTGAAGGTAGGGAGACGTTCCGGCTAGTGGAAGGGGACCCTGAGCATACAATTGGACTGGGTTGTAGTTGAGCCTTCGATGTTAAGTCTGCAATATAACAATTGTCGGTATGTTTAGATGGTGACAACGAGACACTGCCATGGACTTGGGCTTCAACTTCTAGCTTAGTCGGGTTGTTTAAAATCGTGATGTCTGTAGATTCTGAGCTGAGGGCTGGTAAGGATGAGTTTCCTGGTGCTGCAGAGAAGGCGGACAGTGAGAGAAGAGGGCTGTCATGAGTCGTGACAGCAACCTCCTGGGAGAGGATGAGCAGCTGATGTGTCTTGTGAAATGACTCGTGGATTGTCTCGTATGTGATGGAAGGTCCGGGTGAGGGTAGAGAGGGTTTCTCCGGGGTTGAGTTTTTAACGTAAGCAGGTCCGTGGGAGCAGAGGTTATCCATCTGGGTGTCAGCTTTTAAGTCTGTATCCTGCTGAGATGATTGGATAGAGGAAAAGACCTTTTGGACAGGGGTTTTAACAAAGAAGTCGCTAATCCGAGGTTGCAATTGCGCTTGCGATGATAGGCCACCTGTGTTTGACGTCTCGTCTTTGGGTGGGGGCGACTCCTGCTGGACCCCTCCAGGGGAGGCGGAGCGGAGGGTAGTACCTTTCCTCCGTGGGAGTCTTCTGAGTTGCTTGCGGTCTTCCATGGTAGGCCCCCGAGGTGTTGATTGGCGGTTTAACAGGGGGGGTGAAGGAGACTGCACTCCTCCTAACCTATCAGGAGAGGTAAGTGCACAGAGGTTTAGGAAGAGAGCCAGAGAATAGGAACCAGGGCAGGGCTTCTCACCTGTTAACTGGTGGCCCCCCTCATCCCCCCTCAGGCTTGGTGACTTAGTAGTGGCTTGGCGGCGGCTAGGTGATGGTGTGGCGACTCCCCTTGATGCCGGGTCTTGCCCTTCCGGTTCGTCCTGCGGGTTTGTTCAGTGGGCGTTAGGCGTTAGGCTTGAAACTTTGCTCCCTTTGGGCTGCTGGAGAGTGGTAATCAGGTGAGCAGAATGAGTGATGGAGCATCGGGTAGGGGTTAGGCGGTGGCGTGATGACGGGTACTAGAGGGAGGTAGAAGGGTGGTAAGAGGGTGGTAGAAGGGTGGACTGGTAAGTGGCACACTTCAGCTCGCCTCACCTCTGCTGTCGAAGCCCGCGTGCACCACGCACCTGCCGTGGCTCCGAGCAGTGCTCTGCTCTCTGTTCTCTGTTCTCAATGTGCACGGGATACCACACCTCCTCCTCCTCCGCCTTGTGCCTGCCTTACGCCTTCAATGCTCCTTCAAGTGCTCCTCACCTCAGAGTCCTTTATGATCTTCTGTGGTCTTTGAGATCCCTTGATCCGGTGAGCAGCTCTGCGCTGTGCTTACTTGCAGATAAGGCCAGGACCTGGCACTGGACTGTGCTGAAGAAAGGAGTAGTCCGTTTCTGCCTTCAGCCTGCTGCCCGCCTTTCTCTCTGCGTTCACAGCTCGCTTAGCAGGGGGAGGCGCAGGCTCCCGCCGAGCCGTCTGCTCCGGTTCCCCGGTCGCGGCGGTACCTCAACTTGGCCGCTCTGGGTGAAGCTTTTGACCCGCCCCCGCTGTGTGGAAATTTTGGGGGGGGGGTAGCGGACCGGGAGCTATGGGCTGAGAATCGGATGCAGGCGCAGAATACCGAAACCGGTGAGCCCAGACAAGCGCAGCCGGCGTCTCCCTCACGGCCTCCTCGCACTCTCGCTGACTCTCGCTGACTCAGGATCGGCGTGAAAACACGGACTGGAGTGTGTACCAAAGTTAGAATGGCAGAAATTCAAGAGATAACTAAGCTGATGTAAACTGTGAGAAAGTGGCTCTATATATACTGGACTAGAAGGAAGTACAGTGTGTATGGAGTCCCCCAACCCCAGAGGTATAACAGAGGTTAAAGTCAGAACTGACCTTACTCTCCAAAGTGGTAGCTTGGTCGAGCAGTAAGGCAGCACCAGAGGACAGTGTAAAGCATTTGTTGTACACACTCAGTCAGCAAAAGGTTTCACACACTCAAGAACTGAACTCCAGGCCAATTGTTGTTATATCCTCAGATATTGTTGTTTTATTTTTAGAACCAACAGTTATAAAAATAAACTTTTCGAAGTACGAGTACTCTCATGTAAATACTTTGCAGAGGAGCAATACGTTTGTACACACAATAATTACAGGATAGATGATAAGCAACACAGTTCTTAAACACACTCTAGCATTGGGCTCAATGGGTTTTTCATAGCAAAGTACAATTGATTACTTTATGGATTACTTTGGTAGTTCCAGGACTAGATCTTAGATTCAGTCCTGGGGTCTACGCTGAAACCAGATTAGCAAAAACGTTTTAGTTACTGTGATGAATTTTCCTGAATATAAAGCTGTTTTAAAAGTTCACACTTAGAAACTTTTCAAGGTGATTACGACAATGTTATCCAATGGGAGGAAATTCAGGTTACAGGTAAAGTACAATCGCGTTACTTTTGTAACCCTGCACTAGTGTCCTAGGGCCAACACTGGGGGCTTAACTTAAAACAGGTAGGTAATTGCGTTTCAGTATTTCGTACAATTTTTAAAGCATATTTGCAGTTTTCAAAAGTAGACAGAAGAAATTTCATAGAAAAGCAGACAATGGGTTCCTATGGAGAAAATACAGGTTACTAGTAAACCCGCTAGGGATTACTTTTGCGGTTCAGTACTGGGCTGAAAGGTACAGTACTGGCTTCCCTCCTGATCACAGGTGAGTATTTTCGAATTCGGACTTTGGCTTATTTTATAGGAATATTTTCAGTTTTCAAAACTTCACACTTAGAAAATTTTCGAGTAAAAATGGGTCAATGTTATCCAACGGCAGGTACGTGAATTACCGTTTTCCAGGTGAGTACTTGGTTGGTGAAGTTAGGGTTCTGGGCTTAGACTCAGGGGTCCCCCAGGGTCAGGTGAGTACAGTTAGTTCAGTCCCAGCAGGACAGGGGAGGCCGGGTGCAGAGGTAGGTAGGCCCAATGTTATCCAATGAGGGAAAGGGGGCCTTCGGTTGGTGGCTGCTGGCTAGCAGGCCACGCGGCACTGGGAGCTGGGCTCCTGGTCACTTGCTCTGGGTAAGGGGGGAAGTAGGATAGGGCAAAGAGGTCGCAGCCAGCAGCACTCGGGCGACTGGGTGCAGAAGCTTTTGAGCCGTCGGGCACTCAATGTTATCCAATGAGGATCTTGAAAAAGGAACAAAGGCTGCAGGCTTGGGGATGGTGACTCTACAGGGGCGACCAGCACTTCGAGAGGTAAGTTGGGATGTTGGGGCACAGGTAGGTACCCCAAAGGGAGGCACAGGGGGCCGCGGGGCGCTGGGTGCAGGGGTGTCTTTGGAGGTCGGAAAAGCTTACCTTCGACTGGTCGCGGTTGGGGTGGCCCCTGTTTCTGAGTCTGCAGGTGTCGGCTGGTTCGTCGAGGAGGGTCTTTGGGCACTGGACTTCGGGTCCCAGTCACCGGGGGGGACGTCCTCGTGGTCTTGGCTTGGGTTGGCCCGGCCCGGGCTCGGCTGGTGCAGTGTGGGCTGGTCCGGAGCTTCCTGGTGGGCACCAGGTGGGTTGTTGCAGCAGAGCCTCTGGTGATGGGAGTCCCAATCGTCGAGAGGGTCAAGGCAGGCAGGTCCTCTGGGTGTCCCAAGGTTGCTGTCAGCGGAGGTCGCCGGGTTTAGGCAGGAGCAGGTTCCAGGATCAACAGGCTGGTAGGGCTGGGGCCAAGTCAGTTGTTGTTGTCCTGTTGTTAGCAGCTGCATGGCGGGTCTTCTTCTTCTTGATCTTCTTTCTTCTTTTTTCTATCGGGATCTGAGGAAGGAAGGTTCACGGAGCTCCTAAATACTAAATTTAGGGTGATTACAGGTGGGGCCAGGGCAGGGACCAATGGGTCCCTGACCTGGGGTGAGTACACCCCCTAGCCTGCTTCCTTCCTGTGGGAGGGGGGCAGGGGCCTAGCTGTGATTGGGCAGGACTCCCCATCTACAAGATCGCCGGAGCCCGGGGTCGTGCTTCACCTTGCCTCCTCCACCTGAGGGGTGGAGTTGGCACAGGTTGTTACACCCCCCTTCCTGACGTAGTTTTTCCCGCCAGTCTTTCTGCCAAAGTGGGGGTAGGACTGGTTGCTGGTTGCTGGGTACCGCAAATGGTCTGGAGAAGCTCTCAGAGGCGGTATGCCTTTGAAGCTTCCCCATGTCTATCCTGGGGGAGGAGACATAGCACCTCACCCAGGATGTGCTTTGTTGCAGACCCAGGAGATCGGGGGGCTCTCCACCCAGGGCTCCAGCAACATGTCTGCTGTGTGGTAGCCTCTGCAGCCACTCAGCCAGACGTGGATTGTAGGTTAGGTTTTCAGTGGGGCATCTCTAAGATACCCTCTGGTGCATTTTACATTAAATCTCACACTGGCATCAGTGCGGGTTTAATGTGCTGAGAAGTTTGGTACCAAACTTGTCAGTCTTCAGTGTAGCCATTATGGTGCTGTGGAGTTCGTAAAGACAACCTTCCAGCACCATATACTCTTAATGGCATCATGTAAATGTAAATGTAAATGTGCAGGAATTTATATAGCGCAAATCACCGAGCGGTTTCTAAGCGCTTGCTTAGGGAACCCGTCCTGGTATTCCCCTGTGAGATAACCCCGGCAGGGTATCCGCAAGGTGAAAGCCAGGCATCCCACCGCGAGGGGCCGTTGTGGAGATTAAGCAAGCTATTGCCCAGAGTCGCAGAGTGTGAACCCGTGAATCGAGTAGGCACCGGAGCGAGAATTGTCGAGTCCATGGACATTTTAGGACTCAAGACCCGGCCGAGCCGGGAATTGAACCCTGGTCCCGGGCTGACCTCTGCTTCCAGGTCTGCCTCCTCTAACCAGTGAGCCACACTTCTCCATCACTGTACTTACAGTGTCCAGGAATGGCCCTGGGTACTGTAGGGGCACAGGGCTCATGCACCTGTGCCCACACCACTGGCATAGGGCACCCAGCTAGAGGGGTGACTGATGTATGCCAGGGCAGTGGGTTTGCGGGCATGGCACACAGGGATGTGTGCCATTTCGACTCTTTGTTTAGTTCTGTACCTATGCACTCACCCTGCAAAGGCAGTGCGTGGGTACCAAGGTACAGGGCCCCTAATGGTGGCACAATAAATGCTGCAGCCCTTAGGGTTCTTCTCTGGTCACCATGCCCTTGGTACCTAGGGTACCATTTACTAGGGGCTGATAAGTGGCCAGAGATGCCAATTGGGTTTTGTTTCAACACAGTTTTTAGGGAAGGAACACAGGCCCTGGGTACCTGATTGGCAGGGACCCAGGGCACACTCAGTCAAGCACATCAGCAGTTCAGAAAAAACTGGGGACATACCAAGGCAAAAAAGATGGCACTTTCTCACATAAACTAACATATGTTGACATTAATCTGCACAAGAGTCTGCTACTAAACAATCACAATCCCCCCCACATTATTTACATCAATATAGATTATAAACTCTGTATAGCGGAACATTATTAGGAAACAACCGTGGGGGAGCAGCCCCAACTGCTCTTTGTTACCAATGGTCAGTATCATAGCAACCATTACAGCAAAGACCATAGTGAGAGCCAATTGCTCTGGGTGGTTAGGAAGGTTGCAAATTCTATGAGGGTATCTCCACCCAAGTGACTATACCCGTCTATAACTAATTAATCATGGAGAAGCATAAATGACATACAAGGTCCCCAGGTTCTAGAAGACCCCTACAGATATACAACAAAAAACTGCCTCAAGGTAAAGCGCAAAACGGTTGATCATCAAAACTGAACAAATATTCCAGCAATCAGTTAATACTTCCACAGTTAATGCAACTAATGTCACACATTTCAAGGCAGACCAATCCCAACGTTGAATTAAAGTCTGAAGCAGAATATTTAATGGAGGTCATAATCTAGCTGAACTCACTCCTTCAATCGCAACTTCCCACACCCTACACAAAGGATTTTGGATTGCCATCTTATGATCCAGTGATAATCAATGAGGCAGGACATGTGTGTAGAGAAAGCCACCAAATTAATATCCAGAATGTAAAAAAATATTTTCTAACTGTAACCCTCCCTTACTTCCTGAACCTTCTGAGCCTTTCCCATTAGCAGGTTCATCCAATGTGACTGAGTACACCCACCCTGAAAAACCATCAGAAGCTTTAATCAATTTGTGCAACATTCCAGTAGTCGAAGCCTCTGTATACTCCCAGCACATGTAAAATATAGTAGAGTCAAATGAAGATAGATCACACCTCCGAAGCGGGGGGGGGGGTTCGTTTTAAAAAAAAAAGTATATCCAGTCAGAAGAAAAATACTTCACACTCCCTTTGAACATCTATAGATAAGTATTTTACTATTTCAGAAGCTCTACTGTAACGTCAAAAAGTGCTGAATTTCATACTCCCACTATTGGAGAAGTTCTTAGGAGGATCCAAGCACATTTCATCATTTCATTCAACAATAATAAAAGTACTATCTAAGACCAAGAAAATAAGTCATGTAGAAACTTTTAATGTATAAACACCACTCTGGTATCACAGAGCACCACTGTCCCCAACAATTAAAGCTATTTATAGCGTTGGAGATGTGGCTACAAGACCAACATGGTGGACACACAGTAGCTAGTAGATCAAAATGGACACTGTTCCGTGATGAAGGGTGCATGTATGTCACCCTACTAAGAAGGGAGCGGAAAGACTAAAATAGCGGAGAGATGAGAAAAGAGGGTGAAGGGAGGAAAAGAGGCAGATGTATATCCCCAGTTTCAAGGATCCAATCCCGAAGGAAGTGCCAAGTCTTGCCTCCTATTTGCCCTCACACAGCCAGAAGGATGTCATGCTTCATCATCGGGCTTTTTTTTGCTCCTCGTCAAGCCGGCGCTGCAATGTCTGACGGGCCCCCAAAGGATCTTTTTCACGGAGATCTTTTAAAGAGAAAATGCCGTATTGTTAGACCTGGCACCTTGGCGTGAGTCTCCCTTCCACTTTTTGCTGATGTGCCTCAAATGTTTTGCTGGTGTTCGCTGCTCAGGGCACTGCGCCTCGGCCAATCCGTGCCGCAGTGCAAGTGCTCCCCATGTAAAGTGTATCCATAATTGATTTCCATGATTGGCTTATCTGGTTTACTAATAGTCCCCAGTAACGTGCACTAGGAGTGCCAGGGCTTGTAAATACAAATGCTGCTAGTGGGCCTGCAGCGCTGGTGGCGCCACCCCCAGAAGCGGCCTCGTAAGATGTGTCTAGGGTCTGCCATTGCAGAACCTGCGTGCAGTCTGGTACTGCCACGCTGACTGCGCAAGTGCACACATTTGCCAGTCCCTAAACCTTCCCTTAACTTCATATCAGTCACCCCTATGGTAGGCCCAAGGGCAGGGTGCATTGTAAGCATAAGGTAGGACAAGCCCTAATGTGTGTGGCATGTCCTAATAGTGAATGTTCGACCTTTTTCGTTCTTCACTATTGAAGGGCCACCTGTTCTCATAGGCCAGAATGAGCTGCCGGAATTATTACACGCTATAGTCCCGGCAGGCTCAGGGAACACGGTGGCACGTCAAGTTTAGTATGCCTGAACTCAAAATAATAAAATACTTCCTCTAGTGAGGTTTATTTTAAAATACTGTGTTCGCAAATGCTACTTTTAGAAAGTTAGCCTTTGCTCGCCTGACTATTTCAGCCCGCCTCTGCCAGGATGTGTATCTGCTGTCTGGGTAGTGTGAGTGACAGGGCTGGGGGAATTCCAGGGGACAGTCTGGGCTACCAGGTGGTGAATAGAGTACTTACACCAGGATGGGTGGGCGGGGTAGCCCTCGACTCTGAATAGGGTTGTGCTCCACCACCACAATGCTGGCTCCACCTCCTGCGGAGCGTCTGATGTCCCTGCCCTACACCCTGAAAGAAGACGGCAGCTTCCTGTCAACAGAGAGCTCCAAAACCGGGTTGAACCAGGTTCAGGCCCCCTGGCCTACAAAGACAAAAGAAACCGTGTATAAAAGTAGGAGCCCTGCTCCTAGCAAATCAG
This sequence comes from Lissotriton helveticus, assembly GCF_964261635.1. Lineage (NCBI taxonomy): Eukaryota > Metazoa > Chordata > Amphibia > Caudata > Salamandridae > Lissotriton > Lissotriton helveticus. The sequence goes on along the minus strand of NC_136060.1, from coordinate 61,023,497 downwards.
ATCCTGTTTTGACCACGATGAACCTCTGCCTGACTAGAAGGGCCAAGAGAAGCTGAAGGAAGGAAACCTGTCCCTGACCTGAGGGACTGGCCTGCAGTGGTGCCTTGCTGAGAACAGAGAGGAAAAGACCAGAGAGGACTTTGAAGACTTGTGCCTGAAACAATCTCCAAGGGCTTGATCTCGAGCTTGCCCCCTGAACTGAACCCCAGGACCAGTGGGTTCCATTCTGCCTGTGCCCGTCTGCTGCTGGGCTCTTAAGTTCTCTTCCCTCGCCGGAGTTGTGACTCGGGTGCCTTCGCTCTCCTAAGGTCGTGACAGCTCGGAGCCTGGTCGCCCCGCCGCCGAGAGCCCGACTCAAGCTTGAGTCGCTCTCCGCTTCAGTGCCAGGCCGCCCGCTCTCCTGTCACCTCGCCTGCTACGGAGCACGTGGTGCACCTCTCATCTTCTCCCGCCGGAATCTACACGGAGCGCATCTGAAAGCCCCGGACAGTCCGTGCATCGCTACGTACCTGACTGTCTCGCTTTGCCCTCCTGCATACCAAGGGCCAGATGTAGGTAAATCTCATTTACCGATTCATAAATACCGAATTTTACCGATTCGGTATTTATGAATCGGTAAATAAGATGTAGGTAAAAATTCGGTATTTTTTACCGAATCGGTATTTGCTATTCAATGTTTTGGGCCTTCAAGCCCATAGGATTCAATAGCAAATACCGATTCGGTATTTACCGAATCGGTAAAAATACCGAATTGCAAAGGGGGACAGGGTGTCACTTTGACACCCTGTTGCACCCCTGTAACTGGCTTGTGCGCCATGTGCACACATACATGCCCTTAGGGCATGTCTGTGTGCCACATGGCACAGGTGTACATGCACAGATGTGCATGTACACAGGGATTCGGGATTTACCATGCAATTGTATTACATGGTAAATACCGAATCCTGAAAGGCCTGAAGCACTGTTCAAAGTGCTACCTACTTCTGAAAATACAGAATCGGTAATTTGACCGATTGGTAAATTTACAGAATCTGTCAAATTTACAGAATCGGTAAATTTACCGATTCTGTAATTTTACCGATTCGGTAAAATTACCGATTCTGTATGTTTTTTGAGCCCCTACATCTCCATAGCCCAATACCGGTTGGAAACGGCCAAAAATCGGTATTTTCGGCCGTTTCCGACCGGTATTGGGCTACCTACATCTGGCCCCAAGGCTCGTGCCGCACCTCAAGAAGGCCTTCCATACGTTTGTACCGGAGGCCTGGTGCTGCACCGGTCTGCCTGAGAACGCGATGCCCCACACAGATCCACAGGTACGATCCAGCGTACTAAGAAGTAGTACGCCCAGTCAGGCCTGAACGGCGCCTCGCACCGTGAGTTGCTCCAGTCCCCGGATCGCCACAACCCTGCACACCGTCCCGCTCACCCGCCTCGCACCTCGATTGGGCTTCGAGCCGGATAGATCCTTCGGAGAACCGTCTGCCCCGTCCCGGGTCCGCCCTCACCAGTGGCTGCGCCTGAAACGCCTCGGACACCCTACTCAAGGTACACTTGAACTCGATCCCGAGCTCACATCGGATCCAGGGTTTGCAACGTTTTTTTTTCCCTGTCGTCCGTCATTCATTATCGGGCCGCTTCACCAGCGCGAAGCGCATATCGACCCGCAGCGTACCTTGCTGATAAGAACACTTAAGAACCTTTGCCTATTTAAATCTGGTGGCCTCATTCGCTAAACGTTATCTGGTCTTGTGATAATTCTGCAACTAAGTATTTTTATATAAAGTCTACGTATTTTTGATACAACCTTATGACTGGTGTCCGTCTGTGGTGGGTCATTGGGTTTACTATAATGATCAAAAATGCTTAACTATCGCCCCGAGGATTAGCCTTGTCTGCTCTCGCCACGCAACCAGGAAGGTGAGCTGGGGTTATTCTTACGAAGTAGTTCCCTTGCCCTGACTAGAGGAGAAGGTCCCTGCTTGTCACAAATACATACCGGTGCCAACCAGAGACCTCCGATTCTAACATTGGAGGCAGCGGTGAGGATTCCGAATTTGCATTTATGGTTTATGTACAGTAAATTATTGATCACCACATAGTGAGAGCAGACCTATAACGAAGCCAAAGATGTATTGTCTTTTAATTCTTGTCAAGAGATCTCGTATCGTCGGAACATGCCTGGTTCACTCCCCGTAAGAGCAGCCTCTATCATCTCTGGATTAGATGATGTCGATTGGGAAGGGCATGAAAGCTACAAAGTGTTGCAGCTAAAAGGTTTCTGCCTAAAGTTCAGAGTCGCCCAAACCGGGTTAAAAAATAAAGCCCAACTCATCAAGGCCCTGAGAGCCTGGAAAGAATTGAGAGAACCAGAGAATCAGCTGGTGGTGGATCCACCAGATAGCCTTGTCGAGGTGCACGGAGTCCTGTTGTCAGGGGAGCTGGCGGACAGGGCCGCAACCAGAGCGCATGAAGTAGAGATGGCAAGATTGAATGGACAGATGGAGATGGAAAAGCAAAGATTGGCAATGGAGAAAAAGAAACTCCAGTTAGATCACGAAATGAGAGTGAAGGAGTTGGAACTGAAAGCCAAAAGTTTGGAAACGGCTCCCTCTGGTGGCAGCACAACGCCGGTGCAGGTAGAGTCAAGGGTCTATGTACCGAAAGATGTGGTTAAGGAATACTTTAAGGGGGATAACATAGAGCAGTGGTTCGGGCCTACGAGGTAGCCATGTCCTCCCACTGGGTCCCTGAGAGAGATTGGGGAGCGGGGTTGTGGGGGCGGTTCCTTACTGAGGGGTGGGACGCCCTGCTAGAGCTTCCCTCCGAAGTTTACAATTCCTATTCCCACATGAAAGAGACCCTAGTAACCAGGTTTGGATTAACCCCGGAAATGTATCAACAGAGGTTTAGGGGTTGTACTAAGATTCCTGGGGGTACGTATGTGGAGTATGTGACCTTTTTCTGCAGAGCACTGGATGGTTGGGTGAAGGGTAGCAAAGTGAATGATTTTCAAGGGCTTCTTGATTTAATGGCGTGGGAGCACTTGTCTAGTAATTGTTTTCCTGAGCTACGCCAGCACCTGATTGATAGCAAGCTGTCCAACCCGAGGAAGCTTGCTGAGGAAGCGGACCGCTGGCTCAGCACCAGGGTCCACAAGGGTCCAGTGGGAAACTCAGCCAAAGGTGGGCAGGGTCCCCAGCATAAGAGTGGGGGGGACAGGGGAAAACAGAAAGGGTTCCAAAAAGGCCCCCAAAGTAATCCCCAAGGGAACAAAGGGAAAGGTTCTCAGCCTCCTCCACCCCCGAAGCAGACCGGGGCCCCGACAGGTAGACCTGTTCAGAGAGGGCCCATCACCTGTTACAAGTGTGGCGACCAGGGTCACATTGCCACTGATACTAAGTGTCGTCTATTTGGAAAACCCGCACCCACTGGTGGTCCACCCCAGCAAATGGCTAGTGTTAATTTTGGGGAAGAAGTAGCTGTCCAAGGGGATGGGGATCCCGTAGAGATGACCCTAGTCTCACTAGGAGACAGTGAGATGGTCCCCGAAAACTACCTACCCACTAACACTAAGAAATATGGGCAGGTAGTGACCATCAATGGTAAGAAAGCGGAGGCTCTTCGAGACACAGGAGCCAGTGTGACTGCCATCCGGCAGCACCTGGTGTCTCAAGAGCAGGTAGTACCGCATGCATTCTGCCGTCTTGTCAATGCTGACAATTCCGAGAGCCAGTGTCCGATGGCTCAGGTTCCCTTTGAGTGGGGGGGGGGTCTCTGGTACTCTGCAAGTCACTGTGAGGACCTCCATGCCTGTAGATTGTTTGCTAGGGAATGATTTGGAGAACTTCCCTTGGGGAAAGGTGGAGAAAACGACTCATCTGCGGATGGAGGGTCTACCCGACTGGGTGTGTGTGACCACCCGGTCCATGGCAGCCAGTAGGGGTGTTCAAGAAGTCCTGGTGCCTGAAGGAGAGGGCCAGGAACTGGCCTTAGAGAGAAGGCACAGGGGGCGCGGACAGCAGGGCCCCCGAAGTTCCCACGGCCCAGGAGGAGGCAGACCTTGAGGGGGATGCCCTGGAGCCTACCGGGGAACAGATCGCCGAACTGGGGACCTGCCTGAGCTGACCCTTTGTATCCAACAAAAACAATGACCAGACAGGTTGTATTTCACATTGTACCGTGCCTAGCAAACAAATTCTAGGTAGGGCGACTATTTGATTTAGTCATTCATATTTTATAAAAAAGTTTTTTTAAGATCATTACACATGTCAAAGAAAAAACACAGGGGCATATTATCAAGGGGGTTTATCTCCGCTTTTTTGGCTTTAAAAGCCAAGAAAGCGGAGATAAAATGATCTCCCTATTACCTAGCTGTCGCTAACACCACTTAGCGACAGCTAGTAGGAGATAGCGACCATCTTGGGCCCCACTTTGCATGTCAGTGATATTTATCACTAATGACATGCAAAGTGGGTGTGCCAAGATGTTAGCGACTGGAAACAGTCGCTAACATCGCTATCTCCTATTACCAACTTTTGGAGATATTCGCGCTAAGCGCAAATATCTCCAAAAGCTAACACCTGCCCTGAGCAGTTCTTGGCCATGTTATCCAATGGGAGGTGGATAACATGGCTAAGAGCATTAGCTCGGTAATGCATGAATATCGCTGACTTTTCAGCGATATTTATGCATTGCGGTCATTTTTATCGCATTTGCGATAAACCTTGGTAATACCAAGGTTTATCTGCGATAAAAATAGCCGCAGCTCAGCGGTAAAATGTTGTCTCTAACCAAGCAATAGCGATAATTATCGCTATTGCTTGGTAATATGCCCCACAGTTGTCAAACAGTTATTAACACATAAAGACAAAAAAATTATAATAATACATGTTATACAAAATAAATGTGATGAATTACTGTACACACCGAATAGACGACTAAACAATGCCTCAAATTACTTTGTTCTTAAGGCGCCAGTCCTTCATATTACATATATATACACAGACAAGCGGACATTGATTTTTTTGCAGAATCCTGCTTGTCTAACTGAGCCAGAGACTGTTCTTCTTAATGGGGTCCAACTTCTAGGGAGTGATGAGGGTGGTATATGTTTTACAATGCCCTATTAGCGCCTATTCGCTTTTACTCGGACTCAGAGTCAACGCGTTTCGAACCACTGTATTATTTGCGGGTTCTTCTCAGGACACGGACTGGAAGTGGCCGTCACTGTATTTGACTTCGCCTGCCACTTAGATGGTGAATCACCAGAAAAAAGCGGAAGTTCTTCATGTGTTGTAAGTGAGTACAGATGAAAAACTGGTGGGACTGCCGCATACCCCTGAGAGAAGGGCATTCTTTCTGCTCCTTGCAGAATTCCTCCCTGGAGGGGCCTCCTTCTTGCTGCCAATGGGTCAGCTCAGGCAGGTCCCCCAGTTCGGCGATCTGTTTCCCGATAGGCTCCAGGGTATCCCCCTCAAGGTCTGCCTCCTCCTGGGCCGTGGGAACTTCGGGGGGCGGCTGTCCGCGCCCCCTGTGCCTGCTGAAGACGGCTGTAATGCCAGAAACCGGTCCTAGGAAGCTTGTGTCCGGTCCAGGGAAGGCATGGCTTGGCAGTTTGGGCTGGACTGTTCCCATGAGGCACAGGGTCAGACTGATTTGCATATGGCCATGTCTGAACTGGGGTGGCAGAGTGGGCTAAAGAACGGTGATGGATTAAACCCAGATCTGTTGACTGGGTGTGAGTGTTTGATTGGTTCAGATGCTCCGTCCATCACCACCCCCTTTTGTACCACCGAGCGAGATGGGTCAGTGGATGGAGTTAACCTCTCACCCTCCCTGACCCCTGAGCAACAGAGTGACTGCCGCCACCTGCTGGGGCAGTTCTCTGATCTGTTTTCCCTGGTTCCCGGTGTCACAGATTGGTGCGTCCATGATGTGGACACCGGAGACAGTTTGCCTGTAAAGCACAAGGCTTACAGAGTAACTGACAGGGTAAGAGCCTGCATCAAGGAGGAGGTCTCAAAGATGCTCGCTCTTGGGGTGGTGGAGTCCTTCAGCAGTCCTTGGGCCAGCCCAGTGGTCTTGGTCCCGAAGGCTGCAATGCCGGGAGCCACACCCGAACTTCGGTTCTGTGTGGACTATCGTGGACTCAATTCAGTCACGAAGACTGACGTGCACCCCATCTGCAGAGCTGACGAGTTCATCGATCGGTTGGGGACTGCTCGGTACCTCAGCACGTTTGATTTAACGTCTGGGTACTGGCAGATCGCCCTAACTGACGGGGCCAAAGAGAGGTCACCATTCTCAACCCCAGATGGGCATTTCCAGTTCCGGGGTATGCCATTTGGGATGAAGAATGCCCCTGCCACCTTCCAGAGATTGGTCAACCAGGTGTTGGCTGGGCTGGCCGAGTTCAGCGCCACCTAACTGGATGACATCGCAGTGTTCAGCGGCACATGGGAAGAACACCTGCGACATCTTTGGGAAGTGTTGACGGCACTGCGCAAGGCAGGCCTCACGATCAAGGCAAGCAAGTGTCAGATCGGGCAGGGTTCAGTGATGTACTTGGGACACCAGGTTGGGAGCGGCCAGGTGGCGCCCCTTCGGCCCAAGATTGAGACCATCCTGGCTTGGGAACCCCCCAAGACCCACACGGAGGTGAGGGCCTTCCTAGGACTCACCGGGTACTACAGGAGGTTTGTCAAGGAGTATGGCAGCATCGTTGCCCCCTTGACAGAGCTGACTTAGAAGAAGCAGCCCCGGAAAGTGATCTGGACTGACACCAGTCAGGAAGCATTTGACACCCTGAAGACTGCCATGTGCACGGCGCCTGTGCTCCTGGCTCCTGAATTCTCCAAAGAGTTCCTAGTGCAGACAGATGCTTCAGAGCATGGGGTAGGGGCTGTTCTCTCACAGGTGACTGAGGAGGGCTAGGACCAAACTGTAGCCTTCATCAGTTGGAGGTTACTTCCACGGGAACAAAGGTCGAGTGCGATTGAGCGAGAAGCTTTCGCTTTGGTCTGGGCATTGAAGAAGCTAAGACCCAACTTGTTTGGGTCTCACTTCCGGGTTCAGACAGACCACAGGCCCCTCAAATGGTTGATGCAGATGACGGGTGAGAACCCAAAGCTGTTGAGGTGGTCCATTTCCCTACAGGGTATGGACTTCACGGTGGAACATCGCCCTGGCATAGACCACGCCAATGCTGACGGTGCATCTAGGTTTTTCCGCCTTAGTGATGAGGAACTCACTGGGGTAGGGTAGTTCTCATAACGTTTCAGCTGGAGGGGACACGTGTTAGACCTGGCACATTGGAGTGAGTCTCCCTTCCACTTTTTGCTGATGTGCCTGAAATGTTTTGCTGGTGTTCCTGCTCAGGGCACTGCACCACGGCCAATCAGTGCTGCAGTGCAAGTGCTCCCCATGTAAAGTGTATCGTAGTTGATTTCCATGATTGGCTTATTTGGTTTACTATCAGTCCCCAGTAATGTGCACTAGGAGTGCCAGGGCTTGTAAATACAAATGCTGCCAGTGGGCCTGCAGCGCTGGTTGCGCCACCCCTGGAAGCGGCCTCGTAAGATGTGTCTAGGGTCTGCCATTGCAGAACCTGCGTGCAGTTTGGTACTGCCACGCTGACTGCGCAACTGCACACATTTGCTAGTCCCTAAACCTTCCCTTAACTTCATATCAGTCACCCCTATGGTAGGCCCAAGGGCAGGGTGCATTGTAAGCATAAGGTAGGACAAGCCCTAATGTGTGTGGCACGCATGTCCTAATAGTGAATGACCGCCCTTTTTCGTTCTTCACTATTGAAGGGCCACCTGTTCTCATAGGCCAGAATGAGCTGGCGGAATTATTACACGCTATAGTCCCGGCAGGCTCAGGGAACATGGTGGCACGTCAAGTTTAGTATGCCTGAACTCAGAATAATAAAATACTTCCTCTAGTGAGGTTTATTTCAATATCCTGTGTTTGCAAATGCTACTTTTAGAAAGTTAGCCTATGCTCGCCTGACTATTTCAGCCTGCCTCTTCCAGGATGTGTATCTGCTGTCTGGGTTGTGTGAGTGACAGGGCTGGGAGAATTCCAGGGGACAGTCTGGGCTACCAGGTGGTGAATAGAGTACTTACACCAGGATGGGTGGGCGGGGTAGCCCTTGACTCTGAATAGGGTTGTGCTCCACCACCACAATGCTGGCTCCCCCTCCTGCGGAGCGTCTGATGTCCCTGCCCTACACCCTGAAAGAAGACGGCAGCTTCCTGTCAACAGAGTGCTCCAAAACCGGGTTGAACCAGGTTCAGGCCCCTGGTCTGCAAAGACAAAAGAAACAGTGTATAAAAGTAGGAGCCCTGCTCCTAGCAAATCAGATCCTGTTTTGACCACGACAAACCTCTGCCTGACTAGAAGGACCAAGAGAAGCTGAAGGAAGGAAACCTGTCCCTGACCTGAGGGACTGACCTGCAGTGGTGCCTTGCTGAGAACTGGGAGGAAAAGACCAGAGAGGACTTTGAAGACTTGTGCCTGAAACGATCTCCAAGGGCTTGATCTCGAGCTTGCCCCCTGAACTGAACCTTTGGACCAGTGGGTTCCATTCTGCCTGTGCCCGTCTGCTGCTGGGCCCTTAAATTCTCTTCCCTCGCCGGAGTTGTGACTCGGGTGCCTTCGCCCCTCCTAAGGTCGTGACAGCTCGGAGCCTGGTCGCCCTGCCGCCGAGAGCCCCGCTCAAGCTTGAGTCGCTCTCCGCTTCAGTGCCAGGCCGCCCGCTCTCCTGTCACCTCACCTGCTACGGAGCGCGTTGTGTGCCTCTCATCTTCTCCCGCTGGAATCTGCACGGAGCGCAACTGATAGCCCCGGACGGTCCGTACGTCGCTTCGTACCCGACTGTCTCGCTTTGCCCTCCTGCATACCAAGGCTCGTGCCGCACCTCAAGAAGGCCTTCCGTACGTTGGTACCAGAGGCCCGGTGCTGCATCGGTCTGCCCGAGAACTCGACGCCCCACACAGATCCACAGGTACGATCCAGCGTACTAAGAAGTAGTACGCCCCGCATGCCTGAACGGTGCCTTGCCCCGTGAGTTGCTCCAGACCCCGGATCGCCACAACCCTCCACACCGTCCCGCTCACCCGCCTCGCACCTCGAGGGGGCTTCGAGTCAGATAGATCCTTCAGAGAATCGTTGGCCCCGTCCCGGGTCCGCCCTCACCAGTGGCCGCGCCTGAAATGCCTCGGACACCCCACTCAAGGTACACTTGAACTCGATCTCGAGCTCACATAGGAACCAGGGTCCGCAACGTTTGTTTTCCCTGTCGTCCGTCATTCATCATCAGGCCGCTTCACCAGCGCAAAGCGCGCATGGACCCGCAGTGTACCTTGCTTATAAGAACACTTAAGAACCTTTGCCTATTTAAATCTGGTGGCCTCATTCACTAAAAGTTATATGGTCTTGTGATAATTCTGCAACTAAGTATTTTTATATAAAGTCTACGTATTTTTGATACAACCTTACGACTGGTGTCCGTCTGTGGTGGGTCATTGGGTTTACTGTATGTGATCATAAATGATTAACTAACTATCGCCCTGAGGATCAGCCTTGTCTGCTCGCGCCACGCAACCTAGAGGGTGAGCAGGGGTTATTCTTACGGAGTAGTTCCCTTGCCCTGACTAGAGGAGAAGGTCCCTGCTTGTCACAAGTGCATACCGGTGCCAACCAGAGACCTCCGATTCTAACACGTATGATGAGTGTGGGTGTGGGGGCGGGGAAGGGAGCGGAATGGAATCCAGAGCGAGGTGGTATCGTGCGTGCAAGGGAGGTTAAAAAAAGCCCGATGATGAAGCATGACATCCTTCTGGATGTGTGAGGGCAAATAAGAGGTAAGATGTGGCCCTCCCCCTTGGGATTGGATCCTTGAAACTGGGGATATACATCGGCCTCTTTTCCTTCCTTCGCCCACTTTTCTCATCTCTCCCCTATTCTAGTCTTTCCTCTCCCTTCTTATTAGGGTGACATACATGCACCCTTCCTCAAGGAACAGTGTCCATTTTGATCTACTAGGACTTGAGGAGCATGGACACTGGACCTCAACAAGCTCCTGGTCCCCCCTTCTCCTTTTGTTGATTTCAGACACACAGTAGCATCACTCCCATCCACAGTTCATTGAATCCGGGTTATTCTGGTGTGTATGCCCTTATCCTCCTCTATGCTGACTGTGTGATTATCAGAGAAGATTTCAGTCTTGATGGCCAGCAAGTTATAGCCGTTTTGATTGTGGGGGACTGGCGTTGTCATCCCCTGTCATCAGGGACCCTGCCTGGAGTTTTCTAACTTGCCAGAACCCTGCAAGTGAACCAGAGGGCAGTCTATGAAGATGGGGTGGTGGTGGTGCTCAAGTCTGGGAACGGTTGCTTAAGTGAGAAAGAACACCCAGCATGCGGCACACTGGTCCCCTGGCACCTACCTAAAACATCTCCCACACTGAGGAGGCGGTGCCCTCTTTTGTGATACCAAGAGAATCAAAACTATGGTGGTCCTATATGGGGGGTGATCACCCCAACATTCACACTGGTGAGTTGAACTTGATTTCTAGTGGGCACTTCAGACTGGGGTCATTCCTTTCTGGCCGACAGAAAAATACCAGACTGACTGGATCAAATTATGCATTTCATGGAGATCGTAACAATGGAACACACAAGACAAGCAAAACCAGACATTCCTCTGACACAAGACAAGGTGGAAAGCAAAATGTCAACCCCACACTATCAGAGCCAGACACTCTGAAAAGCCACTGTTAAAAATTCATGTCTCTAGTTTTCAGTGGTAAACACCTTGACCAAGTAGAAACCCTTCCTTCTAGTCAGGGTAAGGAGATTACGCACACAGATAATCCCTGCTCACCCTCTTGGTAGCTTGGCAGGACAAGTTAGGCTTATTTTAGAAGCACTGGGCAAAGTATCTGTACATAAGACACAGTGTAACCACTACAATGAACAGCACACAGTTTAGAAAAATAAAGTATCTTTATCTAAACCAAACAAGACCAAAACGACAAAAGTCCACCATACACCACTCAAAATGTGAGGATGTATGACGGTACAACGCGTGCTTTCACAATGCGTACCGTTACCACGCAGGTTTTACAACGCAAGTCGTTATAACGACTTGTGTTGGGGGGCGCTGGATAGTGAATAGTTTAATTTACTATTCCAACTCCAGTCCCGGTTGATAGTAGGGAAGGTGTTGGATAGTAAATTAAACTATTCCCTATCCTACAGCGCCCTCCAGCGCAAGTCGTTGTAACGACTTGCGTTGTAAAACCTGCGTGGTAATGGTACCGCGTTGTGAAAGTTTCGTTATAAAGGATGTTTCTCATTTAACCTTCAAAAGGTCTCAAGCGTTTCTGTCCATAGAACTCTATGGATGCTGTATTTTACACAAAGTACCTCAAATGCGTCAAAATCCACAAGGCAAAACAGCAGCAGAGGAGGAAAGTGTCAGGAAACACAGCGATTCATCAGTTCCTGATTCCACAGGGAGACGATGCGTCAGTGCAGCTGTACACCGGAGAAGTGTTGTGTCGCATGTGGACAGAAGGGGGAGGTGATGCGTCGAAATCCAAGAAAGTTCTGGTCTGCGGGTGATGCATCATAAAAACAAGGCACACAGGTGCGATGCGTGGAAATCCGGATGCTCTGGAGGTCACGGTGGCAGTGGCAAATAGGCGCTCCATCTATTTCTCCAAGCCCAGTCCCACGATGTGTCGATTCTTTCAGCCGCACAGAAGGGCCTGTGTAGAAGTCAGAGCGGGGTTTTGGACTCCGGCTGCGGCAGTTTCTTCAGCTGCTGTCATGCTCTGTATCAATTTCTTCGGGCAGACAGCGGCAGTGCATGGAAATTTCTCCTGCACAGCGCTGCTGCATTGGAAACACAGGCATTGGAAGGCAGAAGGTTTCAAGCAGATCCTTAAAGCAGGAACAACCTCCAAGGGACCAGAACTGGATTTGGCACCACAAGGCAGGCTAGAACTCCCAGCAGTGGTGATCAGGGTGAAGTTTTAGTGCCCCTGAAATATCTTAACAGGAGGCAAGCTCTATATCAAGCCCTCAAAAAATATTCTAAAGCAGGAAATAGCAAAGTAAAAGTCCAGTCCTTTCCACTGCCCGGAGATAGAAGCAGCAACTATGGCAATGCACAGCAAAGGGGCAGTACTCCTCCTTACAGCTCTTCAGCTCTTCTTCTTGGCAGGGGTCTCTTGATCCAAAAGTTTTCTAAAAGTCTGGGGTTTTAGGTCCAATACTTATACCCTTGTTGGCCGTGGAAGTAGGCCTTCTTTAAAGGACTATCTTTGTAGTGCCCAATGTTCGTGCTTTGCTGGTCTTGGCTCGAGACGCACATGGGGGGTGTGGGAGACCGCATTACTAGAGGCATGGCACAGCCCTATTCAGGTGCAGGTGACAGCTCCTCCTACTTCTCGAGCTCAGGAAGACCAATCAGCCTGGTGATGGGCCATCAGGAGCTACAGGGCACACCTCAGCTTCCTTTTGTATGACTGTCTACAGTGAATGCACAAGAAAGCCCCTGTCAGTCTAAACTAGATGTTGATTCCACAGGCAAACAAAGGCACAGAATGGTAAAGCAAAAAATACCCCTTTCTAAAAGTGGCTTTTTCAACCACACAATTTAAAAATCACCTTCACCCAAAAATGTATTTCAAAATCCTGAGCTCAGGAGTACCCAAATCTCTAGCTGTTCCCAGTTGAAAGATACACTTGTAAAATGTTACCAGGCAGCTCCAATGATAGCCTATGGGAGAGCTAGTCCTTGCAATAGTGAAAAACAACATTGGCAGTATTTCACTATCAGGTCCACATGGCAGTTTAAAACTGCACTCACAGACACTGCAATGTCAGGGCTACTCATATGGGTTGCACAACCAGTACTGCAGGCCCACTAGTAGTATTTGATTTACAGGCCCTGCCCACACATAGTGCTCTTTATTAGGGACTAACCAGTAAATCAAATCTGCCAATCATGGATAATCAATCAGAATTGCTATTTACACCGGGAGCCCTTGCATGTTAGCACTGATCAGCATTAGTAAATTGCCTAGAGTACGTAAATCAGCAAAAACTAATTCCAGCACACAGTCAAAAATATCGGGAGTAGAGGCAAAAATACAGTAGAAACCACCTCAAGGATGCCAGGACTAACAACCACCTTAAGTTGGGTGACATTGTATCTCAGATAGAGGGAGTTTGCAGTGCTACAGCCTGAGGCATGAGGTTTTAACCAACAACCACAAGACTTCACAGAATGAGTATGCTTCCTGGAGAGCAGAGTGGTGGATGTGGAAAGACATCAGGCACATTCACATCTGTGAGATTGGTATGTCGGAGAGAGCTGTATGTTCTGATGTAGACAGAATCCTGGAAACTGAATCAAGGACTTTACCCCAGGGCACCATCTGCCATTCTGTAGTCCTTATTCTCTGGCTGCCTTGCTCCGGGGATTTCCACTTTGACCTATGGATGGCAAGATCCTGCAATTTAGGAACAACAACACCATTCTCCATGCTGTACATCAAGCAGGAACTCTTGAAAAAAATTGTGAATTATGCTGTTGCCGGGCTGCACTCGAGTGGTTCAACAAAAGCAAGTGTCCTTAATGGAGGGGGTCTAGAGAAAGCTCCAAGACTTAGGCCTTCAATGCTCCCTGTTATTCCCAGCCATGCTTAACACCATGCGGGACCAAAAGACGTACTTCTTCACTGACCTGGAATCACCCTGAGCCTCCTCTCAGCCAGGTGGAACTGCCAGTTGGTCCAGATACGATGAAAGGAGTTGCAGCTTCCACTAAGGGGCAATAGCAGGACTTTCCCCAGGCTGCACTATCCATTACAGAAGCAGCCCTAGAATGATCAGACATCTGTTTTATTGGCCGCAGCTTCATCCTGAGATTTGATAAGGTTTCTGTCCATTTCATCCTTGTTAGACCTGTCAGCCTTAGGGTGGGCTTCCCAAAACATTTCACATTCACCCCCGTTTTTTTGCTGATCTTGTTTTTCTTGGCCTTATGACTCTGTGCACTTTACCACTGCTAACCAGTGCTAAGATGCTTGTGCTATTCTCCCCAAAACATGGTAGATGTGGCTTGTGACACATTTAATTTAATTATAAGTCCCTAGTAAAGTGTTATCCCATGTACCCAGGACCTGCAAATTAAATGCTACTGGTGGTCCTGCAGCACTGATTGTGTAACCCACTGAAGTAACCATTTAAAATATGTACCAGGCCTGCCATTGCCAGTGCGTGCGGTTTTAAGCTGCCATTTCGACCTGGCAAAAAAAAGATTTTGCTAGTTGTAAACCATCCTTTCTAATACATAAAAGTCACCCTTGTTGGTGTGCCGGAACAAGTACAAAAGATAACCTAATAGTTGGAGTCAAATCCAATTTATTCCGTTGTGCTAGTGACACAGAGAGAACATTTATAGCCAACACGTGTTTCGTCCCTTCACATTGGCCATTGGCCTGGGGCTTCCTCAGGGCTATACATGGTAACACATTGGTAATTAGTAGATGCAATATGTGAATACACAGTGGAGATAATATACATACACAAGGTTTAGTGAGTGATTTATATGAAGTGCAAAAGGGTAGTAAGAAGATCAATGCAAGTGTAAAGAGAAAGTAGAAAGCGAGGGAAAGTGAAAGAGGAAAGGAATCAGAGAAATGCGGGTGGGGAGTGAATGGAAAGAAGGTGGAAAGGGGAGGGAATTGTAGGGTATAGAAAAAGAGGAATAATATAAAGGGGGAGTGAGCCGCGTGGTTCACGAGTGCAGAGGAGGAATGCAAGTGAGAAGAGAAGAAAATAGACATGAGAGAGGTCTGTGAAACAGCATTTTCTGAGGACAGGCATTAATATGTTATGCGTAATTGGTAAGTACATTACATATGGGCGCGCCAATATGGTAGCAGCCAAAGATAGCATAGCGTCATGTGCATCAAAGAACATGGGAGAATAACAGGGGGGAGCAAAGAAATAAAGAAAACAAAATAAAGAAAAGAGAGAAGAAAACAAGACAGCAAAAAAAAGAAGAAAGGGAAAATGGGGAGAGATGGGAAGGCATACCAATTTGAACATTGTAATGTAGGGTTTAGCACGATAAGCAAATAGTACAGCATGGCATGGAAAGAGTGTCAAATCACAATGATCATTGGCATTACATAAGGAAAAGAATCATTTTACATTGTAAATGCATGTTACATATGTGATCCAGAGATATGAGGTCAAAGTTCCAGGGTGAGACGTGTGGATCGGGGAAAGTACACACCGGTACTTTAGTATGCATAGGTCATGGTGCGCAGTTCATGAATGCTGGGCCGGTTCCTTAGTCCTAACCGGTTTAGCTGGTGTTTTATCCGGCCTAAGGTGCTACGAATACAATTGGTTCCCATGATGACAACATCGATTAGGCCTCTGTGTGTGCTCAAAAAAGACTGTGCTGTGAAAAAGGCCTGTCGGAATTAAAAAGGAAGAGTGACGGTGTCCACTTCCTGGGGACTAGTGCGGGAGACATGAGGTAATATAATCAGTACTTGAGGGGAAGTAAGCAATGCCTGAGCTGTCTCCCTAGATAGGCGCCTGCCGTTATAATATTAGCAACTGGGCTAGGTCCGTTCCCAGTCGGCCAAAATGCGGCAAAACTAAAGGCGGAGGTAGGGGAAGGAGGGGAGAAAAATAGAAGAAGGGGTCATGTCAGCTGCATGAAGAAGTGGTAAAGAGTATATAGAGCAATCCCGGTCTCTGTTCCAAGCAAATCTCTACGGGGGTCAGGATCAGGCCCCTGCATTGTTGTAACCAGAGGCGCAAGTAGAGCCAAATTTCGGGGGCGGCTAAGAAAAAATTACGGGGGGTCTGAACCTTTAATCAGTAGGCAGAGTGGAGCTGCAGGGGCTTTTAGAAGGGGTGAAACAACTGCCAGGCCTAATTAACATTCAAATGGTCTTTTAAAGACCTGTGAAATGTTCGGGTGCGGCTCTGTGTGTGCCCGGGATCTGTCTCATCCCGGGTTGCAACACACGACGGGGAGGGGGGCTGAAGCCCGGTGAGTCCAATGGGTGTTGCGCGCCTGGTTGTAACTTACTAGGTCGTGCGGCAATAAGGAACAGCAAAAGTCTGTGGTGATCCGTCGGCATGGGCTACGTACCCTGGGAGCAGTGCACTTTATAGAGCACCGCGCTTGTTGTTGTACCTCTGATTCCGGGTCAAAGGGTAAAATACAAAAACTAAATGCCATCTTGGAATGATATCAGTTCATGTAACAGGCACTTGAAAAATATATAACAAGAATCAGGTAATGTGCGTTTCGAACTGTTGGAGTACATGAGAACCTGCAGGAGACACGAAAATGGTACACTCGAGTGGCGTCACACGATATCTCTTTAGGTAATTGAAAAAGGTTATTGATCAAAAATTAGAACATAACTTGGTTATTGTGAAAGGTGCCAGTGCCTATGTCCTGGTGGTGCAGGAGGTATCAGTGGATCCCCTATGAAGAGATATAGATGGACATAATCAACTCCCCGTTAATGGGTTTTAGGGTAAGAAGAAGAACCCCATGGACACATTGTGTAACCCATTAAGTGAGAAGTGGAAATTGCCTAGCAAAGATCGATAGAAACTAGTAGGCGTAAGCTCTAATCATCGGAAGATGGGATTCTGGGGAGGGGCCCTAATGGCAGAACGAGGCCATGGGGCCCTTAGTGGTCCTATTAAGTATGGATATGGACATGTTAAAGGACCTAGTACTGATAATAGGGAGGTGTCTAGTAGGTGAGGTGAGAGTGATACAAGGGGAAAAGACCTGGTACATACATGGAATATTCAGTACCGTACATAGTAGGTTAAGTGAGGTTACAACATTGGGCTTCATATGTAGCACCGGGATTAAGGGTTAGTCATCTCCCAGCCACACATGCATCTCTGCATCTTTGTTAAGACTAAGTTTCACAGTGTTGTATTTGAATATGAGCTCAATCTCTATCCTACGTAGTCTGAGTTGCCTGTTCCCATCTCTGTTGAGTGAGTGGACCACCTCAAAACCGTAGAAGGTGAAACTTTTCTTGTGTTGATGCGCGCTGTGGAAGTGATCTGGTAGTAGGTGACCTGTATTGTACTTGTTGATATTTCAGCAGTGTTCCTGTATTCTTGTGCACAGAGGTCAAATTGTACTTCCAATGTATGGTTGATTACATTGACAGAAGATCATGTAGATGCAATACTTGCTGTTGCAATCGATCCATTCCTTGATTCCAATTTGTTTGTTACCTGGCATGGATATGGAGATAGTTTTGTTAATCCCTAATTTTCACATGTTGCAATTATGGTATGTGTGGAAGCCTGCAGGTCTTTCTAAGAAAGTGGTGGGCTTTTTTCTCTTGACCACAAAGTCTGATTTACAGAGCATTCTCTTTAGATTAGGTGCTCTTCTGAAGCTGACTTCAGGGTAGTTGCGAAGATGGTCATTTAGTCCTGGAGTGTATTGTAGCAGGTGCCAATGGCGTTTAAGTATTTGTCTAATGTTGAAATGGCCATTGTGGTAGTCAGTAATAAATCTGATCCTGTTGTCCTGGCCTTGTTTTGTTGTAAGTTTGGGGTTAAAGTGTTTGTTCTCTCAGTTCTTGCTACCTCAGTTAATGTTGTGGGCAAGATATTTGAGTCATACCCACGTTGTTCCAAGAGGGTAATTGCTTCTTGTCCCTTTAGTTTGACCATTTGGGCTTCGCTGCAGTTCCTTCTGATTCTAAAAATTCCCCTTTCAGGATGTTCCTGATGTTATGTATAGGATGGCAGCTCTCCGCCCTTAGAAGGACATTCACGGCGGTCTCTTTCCGGTAGAGTTTACTGTGAAGGAGGTCATCCTTCACGTAGAGGGTGAGATCCAGGAAGTTAATTTCTGTTTTGGAGAAACTGTGTGTTGTCTAAATTTTCCATGGGTTGTCATTAAGTTGGTGTAGAAATCTTTCAAGTAGGTGCTGAACAACCTGCCAGATGCAGAGAATGTCATCCATATAACGACACCAGAGAAGTATGTGCTTGCTGAGTTCAGCAAAGCTGGGGTCCCAGAGTCAATATCTCTCCTCTATGCTCATACAGATACTGGCATACGGAGGTGCAAATTTGCACCCATTGCGGTCCCGCGTATTTGTTTAAAGATCTTGTGGTTGAAACTAAAGATGTTATTATTCAGACAAAAGTCTAGGATATCTAAAATCATTGTGTTAGTTTGCAAAAGGTTCGCTGTTTGTGCCCATAGTGTTTTTTGCACAGATTGTATCCCATCATGATGTTATATTGATGTATAGAGGCTTACGATGTCAATGCATACTCGGATGCTAGGAAGAATTCAATTTACCAGGTGATGTCTTTAACTTTCAGAAGGATGTCTTTACTGTCATGTACAAAAGAAGGGATAGCTTTTATCAGTACTTGCAGTTTCCTATTGATTAATTCTCCTACCATGGAGCAAGGTGAGTTGATCTCTGCTATAATGGGGATTCCTGGTGGTGGGTAAGCCTTCTTGTGTGTTTTCAGGAGGAGGTAAAAGGTGGGCATGGTGGGGTGTTCCATGAAGAGAAACCCTTTTTTCTTCATATGAGATCAGCCCTAGTTCTAACCATTTATCCAGTTTACTTCTGAGTGTCCTTAATATGTCTAAGGTAGGAACCTATTGGAGCAGTTGGAAGCATGTTTCGTTGGATAGTTGCCAATGTGCCTCTCCGATGTTATCATCCACATCTAGGGCCACTGGGTTACCCCCTTTGTCTGACTCTTTAAGGATCAGTTCCTTATTGTTCTGTTATGTTTTGATTGCTCTTCTCTCTTCAGAGTAGATGTCTTGTGGTAAGAATTTCTGTTTTTAAGATATTTGTGGTGTTCTTTCTCTAGGTCATGTGTCACTGCTAGGTGGAATGCATCAATGCTGTTACCCATCAGTAGTTGTGGACAAAAGGTAGATTTTTTTGCCAGGTGGGTGTCTAGTGTTAGGTCTGTAGTAATTCCGTAATCCAAAGCCGTCCTGTATATGGAATTAGGGACCGTTTCAAATTCACTGAGGTTGGTTAGCAGGTCAATATATTCCATGTCTTGAATGGAAAGTTCAGAGGTTGGCATTTGTTGTGTGTCTGGTTGCCTTGTTAGTCGGTTCTCAAAGAAAACTTTGAGTTTAAGCTTTCTGGTGAACTTAAAGAGATCAATATGCATTCTGACTAGGTTCCAAGAGGCTGTAGGGCAAAAAGAGAGTCCTTTGTTGAGCAGTTGTATTTCTTGATTTGAAAGTGTAGTACTTGAGAGATTTTTGACCACATCTCCTATTTCTGAGTAGTTCTGTTCATTTGTTTCTTTCTTGCTCTTGTTGTCACTCCTGTGGGAGAGGATCATGGTTGTATGTATTGAGGAGCTGGTGTTGTTGAGGTATTTGGTGTGTTTGTAATTTTTATACGTAGTCTGTATCGAAGGACCTGCTCGAAAACATTTACTTTGCATCTTTGTGTATCCTTTTCCAAGGTTGTCACTGGTGATTTGATATCTGTACTCGTAGATGGTCCAGAATGGTTTGTTGAGGTCTCTTCATTGTTGCTGATTCTTGGTTTTGCATTGTATCTTTTAGCAAAGGTGTATACGCGACCAAATTGGTAGTCCAGCTGGTTGCATTAGAATTTCCGATTCTTTCGTTGGATTAAGTCCTCTTCAAATTCGTCTTTGATGTTGTTCAATATATCATAGTTCTTTTTGGTTAAGTCCCTCCAGTTGGAGTCCTCAATGTGTTTAGTTAGGTTGTCCACTTCTGTTTTGGCTTTGTTTTACTCTTCCTCAGCAAAATCTATACGTTGTCTAATCATGTTATTGGAACATTTCCTTCCCATCTTTCTATGTAATCCGGATTGGTTGCATCAGATGGTGGGAAGATGAGGATTCTAAGACCTCGTGGGATTTTGTCCACTTCCAAGTATTTTTTGAGCGATGCTGCTTCCCACCATTTAGAGGTTTCTTATATAATTGTGTGTTCTAGTGTTTGGAACGTACTTCTAGCAGATGTAGGATTCTGTTTTCCGGTGTTATTTCTCAAGTTCACTGGGTTAGTTGAGAAAGTTTATTCAACCCTAGTTGAATGTTGTGCTCTTCTGTCCGGCTAGATGCCATCTGACACAGGTGCTTTGAAGTGTTTTCTACTTCTTTGTTTTGGGATGTCTAAAATAGTCTCCTCTAGGCTTGTAGAGGGGTTGGACCTCTGTAAGTTTTCATGGGGTGGTGGATAATGGGTCCGAGGCCTCAGCTGGCCTGTGGGTGTAGGCAAATAGGTTGAGTTTGGTGTCTAAATATTTTGAGTTAAATGTCCTCTTTAATGGTAAAGTCAGGTTCTAAGTCATCATTCTGAAAATGGCACTTTTAGAAAGTTGGCATTTTCTTGTCCTAACCCTTTGGTGCCTGGAGCCTGTTCCTGGGTTAGAGTACTTAGCGTAGCTGGCAGTTGGTCATTATGTATTGCTCCGAGACAGTGAGGACAGTGAGGCAAAAGGAGGGAAGGTGTAGTCAGGATGGGCCACTTTGACTTAATGAGGAGGGGCTGGCACCTACCACACTTGTATACCAAAAAGGATCTGCTTGAACACATTCACAAAGGGTTTGCCACCAGTCTTTTGTATCCTCAGGCAAGTTAGGACCAGGACAAGGAGGCAAGAGATGCCTGACACATCAGGGCGGTGGAAACCTCCTTAACCATCTCCTACTTCAAAGTGGGCACAAGGTATCAAGAATAGATCCCCATACCCAACTCTAATGACACATCTGGACCTGTAGAAGACTTTGAATAAGGAGTGCTGTACTGCTTGTTGTAAGAAGGGCTACCACTCAGATGACCTGTTGTACTGCTCTGCTCCTTGAGTGAGAAGGACTGGGCCTGCATCTTGCACCCAGGACAAGCAGAGTGACCCCAAGAGCTAGTTGCTTGGCCTCCTAATCAGAGCCTCAGGGACAGAACAGACTCCAGCAACCTTGTACCCAGCACCAAAACTCTGCCAGCTGTGTCTCTTGGCCTCCCAAGTGGTGCCAACCCAGTCCTGGAGCCTTTGAAGTGGGACTGAAGGTGATCTGCTTGCCCACCTGTGGTTCCAGCAGAACTGACACTGCACGACGCATCACCTCCCAAAAATTGGCCTTAAAACCACAGCACTACATATCCCCGCACCAAACTTTATAGCTGCGTGATGCATCCTTGATGCAGGTTCTTTGCATCACAACTTCTTTTGAACCAGCTGGTGAGAGACACCTCTTCGGCACAGGACTTTGCATTGCAAGCCTCTCATCAGACATGCACAACTATAGGCCTCGATAACTGCTCCCTTTCATCACCAAAGTTACAGTTTTGTTGGTAAATTATCAATTACTGTCTTTTTTAGAATCCAACTCCCTGTTAGATTCCTCCCAAGCAGGCTTGCATGCCTCTTATAGAATGGAGTCAGCATTAAGTGAGGTTACTGACACAATAGACTTGCCTCAGATTAGGGAAATTTGGCTAAGCTGATTCTCCTTGATCTATCAGCCGCGTTTAACACCATTTCCCACCCAAATCTAATCCAGAGACTGGAGGAGATTGGTGTCAAAGCTCTGAAATGTGTGGATTTTTTTTATCAGAGGAAACTCACACAGTACAAATGGATCCCTATCATTCCAAAACCATGGGCTTGGATAAAGGGGTGGCACAGGGCTCAATTCTGAGACCTACTCTTGCTCCCCTGGCCAGGCTAACGTGGTCATGTGATTTTGATATCATTTCTTTTGATATAATTTCATATGCTGCTGAGACACAACTTGTCATCACCATGGAATCTAATCCGTAACTTACCAAAATCAAATTTAAAAATCGTATACTAAAACTTGCATCATGATTGACAGGTAATTTCCTTTTGCTCCACACTAGTAAGGGGGAAGTCTAACATTTTGGAAAAGGCCACACAGTCTGGTCTACTGAATAGTGGCCTTCCGACACTTGGATCATCCCCGATATCTAAAAAACTGGTCAAAAATGTGAGTGTCTTTCTTGATGATAATCTCCCCATGAATGAGCATGTCAAAAATATGTCTGGAACTTGTTTCAGCCTGTTGCGCATGCTTGAGAAAGGTTTTCACTGGGCTCCTCTGCATGCCAGGAAAACCCTAATCCAGGCGTTGAACGTGAGTCACCTGGATTATGGGAATTCCCTTACGGTCTCAATGAATGAAGGCCTTTTTTGCAGACTTCAGGTGGTACAGAACACATCTGCATGCCTTGTCTGTAATCTTCCTCCGCAATCTCCATCTGAACCTTTATTACATTTCCTTCACTGGCTTCCCATAAAAAAGTGTGCACTTCTCAAACTTATGTGTTTGGTCTTAAAATAACTGCATGGGAAGGGTCCCTGTCATCTTAAAAACAAACTGCAGCCATTTCACCGGGTACACCAGCTCAGATCCAGTGAGCTACTATTGCTATTCCGCAAACTAGATATGGTGGCCATTCCTTTTCCATTTCAGCTCTCAAACACAGACTCAGTTACCCTTGCCTCTTCATTCTTGTTCAGACCTCATCTCAATAAAAAAAAAAACTCCTGAACACATGGTTGTTTGAACTTTAAGCACCTTATGGAATTGTGACCTGTATCTGATGGCTTCGGCGCCGAGAGATCCCCATGATTCACACGCAGGATGTGGAGGGGACACAGGTACTCAACCTCGTGTTCCCCAGCTCCAAGGTTGGCAGCTCTGGCCCATATGCCAATTCTCCAGCACCGATGCATTTAGAATTAGTGAAGGAACTTGTTGACCAACTGTAACAATGAATCGCTATCTGATCGCAGTAATTGATATAAAAGTACCCATATTTCAAAGTGGATGTACGGAATAGGTTTAGTTTCCTAATTAATTCATTTTTGAACCAGGCATCAAAATGTATTATCACCATGCAGCATTCCGCATGTTTCGTAAATGTTTTCCCTTTTCACTTTGAAGACGTATCATGACGTTCAATCCCTCATTGCTGTGTGTTAAGCGCCACAAACATCGATGCTACTTACTGGTTTAAGTAGATACTTTTACTGGAGAAGTACTACAAACGGAAGCTAATTCTACCCCATGCTTCAACGAACTAAGGATTTACGTGCATAAAGTCTTTGTGTGGAACGTCAGCAAGACTTTGAATGCCTTTAGGCACGTAATTAACAATAAGTTGTTTGTTAGCGTACACGCATCAGTCACAGACAAGGGAAGTCTATATACACTGCTCTGCCTAATTTAGATTTTCATTATTCGCATGCTGAGGGAATGTGTGTCAGTCTACATAACCTTCACCATCGACTCGTTTCCATTATAAAATACACTTTCATCTGCATTGTTTTCACATTAATGCTTTTCGTTGCAGCACATTTATCCCCAAACCAATGAAAACGTGGAATTCGTTGGAATGTTCTCGTGCAATCAATATCGAAATGTTCCTCGAATTGAATCCAATGGGTTTGCTAATATTTTAAATAGGGCAGTGGAGGACTGGCGGTTTCATTGCAGTCTCTAATTTTCGCCAACACTTTTCATTTTAGTCCTGAATATTCTAGCCAAACTCAGAACAAAAAATCGCGTGCTTCTGACCCAGTTTAGGTTAAATCACAATGGGTCTCATTTACGAGGCCGTGCGTCACTTTTACGCCGCCGGTGCGTCACTTTTTGTGACGCACAAGCAGCGTAAAAAATGTGCCTTGTTGCACCATATTTACAAAGTGACGCATCTAGGTAGATGCGTCACTTTGTAAACCCATGTGCTACATTATACCTACGCCAGGTATAATGTATGCAGGGGGGCGTTCTGACGCAAGAAAGGGTCATAGAAGTGACACAGTGAAATCTATAAGATTTCACTGCGCCACTTGTAGGACACAAATGCGTCAATTTCTTACGCCTACCTGACAAAGGCCCTTTCACATGGGGCTTGCTCCATGTGAAAGGACACATTGCTGGAGTTGCGTCACTTTTGTGACACACTCCAGCAATGCGTCACTTTTGCGCCATACAGATTCGTCAGAAATACTGATGTATCTGTAACTCCTTGCGCCATGATCCGTCATACTGTAAATATGACGCATCATTGGTGTTGCAAGGAGGGCGCAGTGAAAAGTGACGCATCGCTGTTTTCCCTGCAGCGATGCGTCACTTTTCATAAATGAGCCCCAATATGTTCAGTAGAGGCACAGTGGTGTGTTAAGCTGTTTGACTAATGTGGAGCACTTTTTGGTATGTAAACTGTATATAGTCATCTTGTAAACAAATGCGACTCAAGATTGTCCTCCAAAGTGCTTTTGACATATCAGGCTTTAACAATCCACTTTAAAACAGTTGGCTATAGAAATATATAATTCCTAAGTTCATCCGTCATTATCCCAATTCCTTTTGTTTTAATATATTCACTATGAGTACCTTTGAGAGGTGAACTATGCTTACTCCCTTTCCAAAGATTGGATGTTGTTTTTGTAGTTTTACTTCTGATATTCATTAAACTCCGCACATTCCGGTTCAAATAGCAGTAGAAGTGTTTTTGTCAGTGATACGCTCTTTCCTCTTTTAGCGTTCTTACCCGTTGCCTTGGTTAGGATGAAAAACGGTACACATATGAATGGGAAATTTAAAAATAATGACACTAAAACACCCAGGTCAAAGGAAGCAAATAACTAGTGCCAAAACTCAAAGTTACACCTACCCAACAAAAATAGCTCAGAAACAGTCCTGCATTAGTGAATTCATTCTAACCACCCCACAAAATGAGGAAGAGGGTGAAACAAGCATCGTCAATGAATTGTGAATGAAATCTAAACAGACCAAATTGGATCTGAGTTGAACTCCAATCAAATCCAAAAGGAATAATTGATGGACGGAATCCTAAAGTTCAAAAAGAATTTTAATGAGCAAAAGAAGGGTGCCAATACAAAATACAAAAGCAATACAAAGAATAAGCAATAACAATCAAGCAAAGCAATGCATCAATAACAGTATTTAAAATGGGC
Source organism: Lissotriton helveticus (assembly GCF_964261635.1). Classification (NCBI taxonomy): domain Eukaryota; kingdom Metazoa; phylum Chordata; class Amphibia; order Caudata; family Salamandridae; genus Lissotriton; species Lissotriton helveticus. The sequence continues at coordinate 60,998,416 of NC_136060.1, read as the reverse complement.
TTGAAGACAAGGCAATTGAGATAATGTATCATAAAAATGAGACAATGTAAAATATTAATGAGACAGTTTAAAATATTAAAGAAAGAAGGAACGTCAAGGGAAATTAAGAGGGTTTTGAGACTTCTTGTTGGACAGGCTGTAAATGAAATGAGCGACTAGCACATACATCAAGGTATAACGTAATAGGAAGCCATGAATCCATATGTTTTGCTGCCATATGAATAGGAAAAACAAAAGCAGTATCCAATCTATGATTATGACAAACATTGTACCACCATGCTCTAAAAGAGATATTCAATTATTTTTTCCAATTAGCTGTAATCTGTTGGAATGCAACTGCTAACAATCAATCAATAATTTTAACATTAAGGGGCCGATTAGGATGGCGGACAGACTTGCGTCCGTCCGCCATCCCAGAGGTGGAGGGACCGTCCGCATGGGCTGCGGCGGTCCCTCCGTGCAAATTAGGATGTGACCGCCACCCTGGCGGTCACATCCTGGATATTTAACATTGCGGCGGGTGCTGCTTCAAGCAGCACCCGCCGCAATGTTAAAAGTGCATGTCTAACATTTACATGCACAAAGCGGCAGGCACCGCGCGGTGCCTGCCGCTTTGTGCATGTAAATACTGGGGGGTACCATAGGTACCCCCCATGTGCACCCCCCACCCGCCTACACCCTGAGGGCCCGCAACGGGCCCCCGAAATCAAATGTACACATGCTTTTCCACGGCGGAAAAACCGCCGCGGAAAAGCATGTTTACAAATGCTTCCTAATTTGGCTGGCGGTGTCTGATAGACACTGCCAGCCAAATGAGAGCTTTTCCGCCGCGGTTGTAATCCGACCGCGGCGGAAAAGCAGCGGACGGAAACCAAGACCCACCAGCCATCCTAATGCGGCGGTGGGTCTTTGGTGACTCCGCAGAGGATTTTCCGCCTCCTCCAGGCCGGAGGTGGCTTCCGCCGGCCCGGAGGAGGCGGAAAATCCTCCATCCTAATCGGCTCCTAAGTGTGGCGTTCTCCCAACATGAAGAAAGACTACCCAAGAAAATATGAGTAAAAGAAAAAGGAATTTGAGTGTGAAAAATTGTATTTATTTGGGACCATACTTGTTTCCAGAAATTATGAACAGTCAGACATGAGAATAGCATATGAAATAAAGTGGCTTGTGAGGAAGAGCAAGTCCAACCGACATCCAGAGTTGCAGAAAACTTCTTACTCAAGTCATGTAGTGTGAAGAGAAGTCTATTATATGTAAAAAACAGGGACTGCGTTATAGTAGCTGCTCTGGATGATTTGCGAATTTTGATCCATATCCTATTCCACAAAGATGTTGGCCAAGACGTGGCAAAATCACATTCCCATTGCTCTTCAACTTTAGATTTTGGCCTAATAGGGTCTATATTGTGAGGTACTTGTAAATAGCGGAAGCTTTAGATGTGGTTCGTAAAAAGGAATGAAGCGGTGAGGTGGAGTTGAGAATTATGGGAGAAGCAGGAGAATATGGGTAGCCATTACCGCCTCTTTGAGCAAAAAGTACTTGCGAGCAAAAGAAGCAGGTAAGTTGAAAGATTGCTAAGTGATGAGAAAGGTATGAAAGTTGAGTGTGAGAATAGTTGAGATATCCAAATTAACCCTTTTTGCCTCCAGGTCTTCCAATAGAAGGGCTTATTGTTAATCAGCAGGTTCTTATTGTGCCAAATGGTGGAATTAAGAAAATCATCCACTGTAGGTTGTCCACTTCTGTTTTGGCTTTGATTTACTCTTCCTCAGCAAAATCTATACGTTGTCTAATCATGTTATTGGAACATTTCCTTCCCATCTTTCTATGTAATCCGGATTGGTTGCATCAGATGGTGGGAAGATGAGGATTCTTAGACCTCGTGGGATTTTGTCCACTTCCAAGTATTTTTTGAGCGATGCTGCTTCCCACCATTTAGAGGTTTCTTATATAATTGTGTGTTCTAGTGTTTGGAACGTACTTCTAGCAGATGTAGGATTCTGTTTTCCGGTGTTATTTCGCAAGTTCACTGGGTTAGTTGAGAAAGTTTATTCAACCCTAGTTGAATGTCGTGCTCTTCTGTCCGGCTAGATGCCATCTGACACAGGTGCTTTGAAGTGTTTTCTACTTCTTTGTTTTGGGATGTCTAAAATAGTCTCCTCTAGGCTTGTAGAGGGGTTGGACCTCTGTAAGTTTTCATGGGGTGGTGGATAATGGGTCCGAGGCCTCAGCTGGCCTGTGGGTGTAGGCAAATAGGTTGAGTTTGGTGTCTAAATATTTTGAGTTAAATGTCCTCTTTAATGGTAAAGTCAGGTTCTAAGTCATCATTCTGAAAATGGCACTTTTAGAAAGTTGGCATTTTCTTGTCCTAACCCTTTGGTGCCTGGAGCCTGTTCCTGGGTTAGAGTACTTAGCGTAGCTGGCAGTTGGTCATTATGTATTGCTCCGAGACAGTGAGGACAGTGAGGCAAAAGGAGGGAAGGTGTAGTCAGGATGGGCCACTTTGACTTAATGAGGAGGGGCTGGCACCTACCACACTTGTATACCAAAAAGGATCTGCTTGAACACATTCACAAAGGGTTTGCCACCAGTCTTTTGTATCCTCAGGCAAGTTAGGACCAGGACAAGGAGGCAAGAGATGCCTGACACATCAGGGCGGTGGAAACCTCCTTAACCATCTCCTACTTCAAAGTGGGCACAAGGTATCAAGAATAGATCCCCATACCCAACTCTAATGACACATCTGGACCTGTAGAAGACTTTGAATAAGGAGTGCTGTACTGCTTGTTGTAAGAAGGGCTACCACTCAGATTACCTGTTGTACTGCTCTGCTCCTTGAGTGAGAAGGACTGGGCCTGCATCTTGCACCCAGGACAAGCAGAGTGACCCCAAGAGCTAGTTGCTTGGCCTCCTAATCAGAGCCTCAGGGACAGAACAGACTCCAACAACCTTGTACCCAGCACCAAAACTCTGCCAACTGTGTCTCTTGGCCTCCCAAGTGGTGCCAACCCAGTCCTGGAGCCTTTGAAGTGGGACTGAAGGTGATCTGCTTGCCCACCTGTGGTTCCAGCAGAACTGACACTGCACGACGCATCACCTCCCAAAAATTGGCCTTAAAACCACAGCACTACATATCCCCGCACCAAACTTTATAGCTGCGTGATGCATCCTTGATGCAGGTTCTTTGCATCACAACTTCTTTTGAACCAGCTGGTGAGAGACACCTCTTCGGCACAGGACTTTGCATTGCAAGCCTCTCATCAGACATGCACAACTATAGGCCTCGATAACTGCTCCCTTTCATCACCAAAGTTACAGTTTTGTTGGTAAATTATCAATTACTGTCTTTTTTAGAATCCAACTCCCTGTTAGATTCCTCCCAAGCAGGCTTGCATGCCTCTTATAGAATGGAGTCAGCATTAAGTGAGGTTACTGACACAATAGACTTGCCTCAGATTAGGGAAATTTGGCTAAGCTGATTCTCCTTGATCTATCAGCCGCGTTTAACACCATTTCCCACCCAAATCTAATCCAGAGACTGGAGGAGATTGGTGTCAAAGCTCCGATTAGGATGGCGGACAGACTTGCGTCCGTCCGCCATCCCAGAGGTGGAGGGACCGTCCGCATGGGCTGCGGCGGTCCCTCCGTGCAAATTAGGATGTGACCGCCACCCTGGCGGTCACATCCTGGATATTTAACATTGCGGCGGGTGCTGCTTCAAGCAGCACCCGCCGCAATGTTAAAAGTGCATGTCTAACATTTACATGCACAAAGCGGCAGGCACCGCGCAGTGCCTGCCGCTTTGTGCATGTAATTACTGGGGGGTACCATAGGTACCCCCCATGTGCACCCCCCACCCGCCTACACCCTGAGGGCCCGCAACGGGCCCCCGAAATCAAATGTACACATGCTTTTCCACGGCGGAAAAACCGCCGCGGAAAAGCATGTTTACAAATGCTTCCTAATTTGGCTGGCGGTGTCTGATAGACACTGCCAGCCAAATGAGAGCTTTTCCGCCGCGGTTGTAATCCGACCGCGGCGGAAAAGCAGCGGACGGAAACCAAGACCCACCAGCCATCCTAATGCGGCGGTGGGTCTTTGGTGACTCCGCAGAGGATTTTCCGCCTCCTCCGGGCCGGAGGTGGCTTCCGCCGGCCCGGAGGAGGCGGAAAATCCTCCATCCTAATCGGCTCCTAAGTGTGGCGTTCTCCCAACATGAAGAAAGACTACCCAAGAAAATATGAGTAAAAGAAAAAGGAATTTGAGTGTAAAAAATTGTATTTATTTGGGACCATACTTGTTTCCAGAAATTATGAACAGTCAGACATGAGAATAGCATATGAAATAAAGTGGCTTGTGAGGAAGAGCAAGTCCAACCGACATCCAGAGTTGCAGAAAACTTCTTACTCAAGTCATGTAGTGTGAAGAGAAGTCTATTATATGTAAAAAACAGGGACTGCGTTATAGTAGCTGCTCTGGATGATTTGCAAATTTTGATCCATATCCTATTCCACAAAGATGTTGGCCAAGACGTGGCAAAATCACATTCCCATTGCTCTTCAACTTTAGATTTTGGCCTAATAGGGTCTATATTGTGAGGTACTTGTAAATAGCGGAAGCTTTAGATGTGGTTCGTAAAAAGGAATGAAGCGGTGAGGTGGAGTTGAGAATTATGGGAGAAGCAGGAGAATATGGGTAGCCATTACCGCCTCTTTGAGCAAAAAGTACTTGCGAGCAAAAGAAGCAGGTAAGTTAAAAGATTGCTAAGTGATGAGAAAGGTATGAAAGTTGAGTGTGAGAATAGTTGAGATATCCAAATTAACCCTTTTTGCCTCCAGGTCTTCCAATAGAAGGGCTTATTGTTAATCAGCAGGTTCTTATTGTGCCAAATGGTGGAATTAAGAAAATCATCCACTGTAGTGAGAGGAGAAGGGGCGAATGATAAAAGCAATTTGGTGGTGAACTTATGTATGGGAGTGGATAATGTATGTGGTTTGCGTGAGAAAGAAAGATATTCGTCAAAGGAGAAGAGGGAAAGAGAGAGACGTTCAATCGTAACCCACAAAGGACAATTATCTACGGGATCCTGTAGCCAAAAAGAGGCTTGTCGTAAAAGAAATGCCTTTTGATAAGCCGGAAAATTTGGAAAATTCACCTCACCTTCCGACTTGGGACGTATTAACCTGAGAATGGACATCCAAGGTTTTTTGCTATTCCATAGAAAAGTAGAGAGAATTGACTTAATGTTCCTGAAAACTTTTATGGGAATAGGGACTGGAATATTAGAAATAGTGTAAATAATTATGGGGGATAACATCATCTTAATAGTATCAAGGCGACCCCATCATGACAAATAAAGAGGATGCCATCTGGTCGTCAAATCTGATATCTTCTAAATACATTTGTTCAAACAGAGTGAAACTGTGTCCCAAATTGAGGAGGCAACATGTAATCCTAAGTACTTAATGTGAGTGGGACTCCAAGTAAAATTAGAAGCACTGAAATCAGGATTAAAAGTACATTTTGTTAAAGGTAAAATCTCGCACTTGTCATTGTTTAGTTTGTTTCCGGAAATGTTGGAGTATTCACGCACCTCTTCTAGGAAGGCGGGTATAGAGTCATTAGGATTAGACAAAAAAAGTAAAATATCGTCAGTGTAAGCTGCAAGTTTGATGTGGGAATGTGGCGTTTGAAAACCGTACATATTAGGATTTTGTCGAAGTTTAGAAAGAAAGGGCTCCAAGGCCAAATTAAAAAGAAAAGGGGAAAGGGGACATCCTTGACGAACACCTCTACCTAGGTCAAAAAAAGAAGATACTAAGCCATTAGCACAGACCGCCATGCGTGGCTTGGAGTAAAGAAGGGAAATTAAAGAAATACATTTAGGGCCGAAACCAAACCATTTAAGGGCAGAAAAGAGATAGGTCCATTCAACTCTATCAAACGCTTTTTCGGCATCCAAGGCAATCGCTGCAAGGGGATATTGCAGATGTGAGGATTTGGATAAAACGTTAAACAGGAGTCTAGTATTATCAGTTATAAAACGCCCTTTAATAAATCCGGATTGCTCCGTACCTAACAGGTCAGTTAAATAAAGATCTAACCTCGCTGCAAGTGACTTGGCAAATATTTTATAATCGATGTTAACCAGAGAAATGGGTCTATAATTTTTACAATATTTAGAATCCTTCCCTTCTTTGGGTATAAGACAGATGTGAGTGTCAGAAAAGGAACCTGAGGAGCAATCCAGTGTAACAAATGAGTCTATTAGGGAATGCAACTTTGGTAATAATAATTTAGAAAAATGAAGGTAAAATTCAACCGTAAAACCATCCGGCCCCGGGGCCTTATCTTTTTTAAGGTATTGAAGTGCAGTAAATAACTCTTGCTGGGATACGTCTGATTCCAAAGAGGTTAAATCAAGAGGAAAATGTTGGGGTTTGTGTATGCCTGAGAAAAAGTGCGATAAGGATTGGGTAGCGGGTTGAGTGCCAGAAGAGTAAAGAGTTTTGTAAAAGAGAGAAAATTCATTTAAAATTTCAACATCCTTGTGTTTAAGGTCAGAATTATCATCATAAGTACATTCTATATTTAACTTATTATGTTTAACTTTTAAGTAATTAGCCAAAATTTTCCCAGCTTTATTCTTGCCCCCATAAAATTTTGCACCAGACAGATACAAAGAAGCATCTTCTGTAGATTTTTTGTTAAATTGCATCTTAGCATCAATAAGAGCTGTCAAACAATCTTGAGAATCTGAAGTATAATAAGAGTGCTCCAATCTCTTAATCTTTTGAAGAAGATCTCCAGTAAGTTTGCGGGCAATTTTTCGCTTTTTTGCGACAAAACCAATTATGAAGTCTCTCGCTGCAAATTTGAAGGCATCCCAAATGGTGTAAGTGAGTATAGAGTGAGTGTCGTTATTCAAAAAAAACTCATCAAAAAAGTTAGTAAAAGAGGCAGTAAACTTTGAATCCAAAAGAAGGGCATTATTAAAACGCCACCTTCTAGGTCCCGTAATTTTAGGTAAAATATCAATATTAATCGAGACAGGGGCATGATCTGACAATAGGATGGGACCAATTTCTGCATTAGTGAGAGTTTGTGCAATATTGCGGGAAAGAAAAATATAATCAATCCTCGACTGAGAATGATGGGAGGGAGAAAAGTAAACTCTTTAGTAGTCGGATTACAAAGTCGTCAAGCATCAATGAGCTTGTGTTGCGTGACCGCCTGAAAAAAAAAGTTTGTGGGGTTTGTTGGGGATAAATGAAGCTTTGGAATGTCTATCAAGAAAGGGATCAAGAGACTGATTACAATCTCCCGCTAAAATTAAGTTATCATCCATAAATTTGGTAATGTGTGTAGCCATCACGTGCCAAAAATTAGGGTCACCACCTGTGGGAGCATATACGTTAAGGAGAGAGATTGGAACACCCCTTAGAGATAATTTGACATACAACCATCTACCAGTTGTGTCTGATTCTTAAGTAACTAAAGAGTAAGTAAGGGATTTACAACATAAAATGATTACCCCGTTATATTTACCATCACAAGGAGGATAAAAAACTTCACCAACCCAGCCTCTCTTAAGTTTTAAAGATTCAACATCTGAAAGATGGGTTTCTTGCAAAAAAGCAAAATCAACATTTAGTTTGGCTAGGTGAGACAGAATTCTTTGTCTCTTAATAGGAGAATTCAAACCTTTAACGTTCCAAGTGATAACTCTTAACGACATACAATATTATAAACATATTGAACAAAATCACAAAGATGAACAACAAGAAAGAGAAAGCCCAGAACAATTGAACACTTGTAGCAAAGAGAAGGTGAAAAGAGAAAGAGAGATTCGGTAAAAAAACAATACATGGTGAGGAAGAGTATAAAAATCAGAAGAAGAGAAATATGTATTAAGAAAAAGCAAAGAAATATGAAAAATAAGGAACTTGTCGTCAATAAATAGAAAAGTCAAAAAGAAGAAGAAAGTAATGGAGAAAATGAAAGAATAGAAAGAGAAGTGACACCTACTGAAAAAGAGGAACGAGGAGAAGAAAAGGAGAATAGGAAGTCATGTAAGGAAACAAATATGTGAAACAAGAGAAGGAAAATCATACCTACAAAAAGGGGAAGTCAAGGGAACACAACCAGGAACAAAACCAGGAGCAAAAGGACGGGGGGTGGAACCACAAGAAGCAGGCGGAACTTTTAGGGCCAGCGAGGCACACGATCGGGAAAACACCATGGGACAAGGACTCATAATCTACGGAGACAAGAAGAAAACATTGAGGGAAAATACCAAAATATGAACCAACAATACCAGAAATCACTAAAGATGTAAATATTCAACATGAGAAACTACGACTATAATATAATAACTCCAAAAAATATCACATAACGTGGAGAGTATAGAAATGTAAAAACATGAAGTAAGGAACATGTCAAAAAAGGAGCAAAAGTTTAGATAGCCACATAAAGAGATAAAGAAACTCAGGTAGGGAAGGAAGAAGAAGGACCAGAAAGACCCATATTGGTCGTTTTGCAGGAATTCAGGAAACTTTGAAGACGCACAGGATCCTCGTAGGTTGTTGTTCTGTTGTATATAGGTGACTTTGAAGAGACACGGATGAAAAAGTCGATATCTAGCACCTATGGACCGCAGATCAGCTCTCATGTCCAGAAAAGCTTTTTACGTTGGTTCGCTGTAGCTTTGGCATAGTCCTGCGCGAAGAACAAAGAAGATCTTGACCAAGTGATCCGTGGAGAGGCTCTAGCCGCTGATAGCACCTTCAGGAGATCCGTATATTCTAGAAAGTACAAAATAACTCCCCTCGGTCTTAACAAAGTTGAAGTTGAAGAAGGGACCCGGCCTAGTCTATGAGCACGTTGGATGTTGAGCACAGTCTCCTCTGGTAAGTGTAGGAGTTTGGGGAGAAAAGACTTAAAGAAGGTGATGGGATCATTCCCCTCACAACCTTCCACCGGGCCGTAAATACGCAGATTATTGCGTCTGTTGCGGTTCTCAAGCTCCTCCACTTGCCGCTGAAGAGAAGAGACCTGCGAGTACAGGTGGGAAACTTTGGCTGATGTTTCTTGAAAAGATTAAACCCTCTGTTCCACTGATGTGACCCTCGTGTCCAGTTGCGACCAATTATCTGTCAACGTTTGCAGTTTGGCGTTGGTTTCCTCCATAAAAGGACAGAGAGCCCTTATTTCCTCCAATAAAAGCTCCATAGAAACTGACGACATTGACTTGGGCGGAGAGGGAGGGTCCTTTTTCAGTCTCTTGTAATTGGCTTTCCCTGAGGCTGTTGAAGACAATTCCATTATGAGCTGCGTACCCTGAGGGGAAGAGGATTGAGTGTCCTCAAACTTGGAAAATTCAGAGAACAACTTGAAGTTTTTAAGAAAGCTGTGCTTCGAATTAGCAGTTAAAGAGTGCGCCGTTTTTAATCTGCCCATATGGTACACTCCAAAAAAGCATATAAAAGAGCAGGTTCGTGAAAGAAGCACAGGTTAGAAAACACTGGTATGACTGCAAAAGGAAAAACAGTTCATGCAAAAAACTAATATCCTAATGCATTCAGGGCAAGTAAATATATTGTCGAAAACCACGAATGTTGATAAATGTGAAAGTCAATAGCAAGGTATGAGGAAAAAATTAAACCTGTGCTATGGCAGATTCAAATGATAGGAATAGAGTGGTCATACTGTGGCTGAGGACGTAATGCATACAGAGCAAGGAATCGTGCAACATGCAAAAAGTCAAAATATTAACTGCAAACAGGAGATATGAAGCATCCACCATTGAAGAGGAGAAGGCATTAGAAACCAGATCCCAATTGGTCATATGTACAGGCAGCAACTTGAAGAAATAGAGATAGGCTGAGGTAAATCACAAAATGTCTGCCTCATATGAAAGGAGGTAATGCCTCAAAAAGCAGTGGAAAAAATCGGCAGTTAAAAAACATCCAAATCACATGAAAAACGCAGCAGGAGGAGAGAAAGTCACTATGTGGGGAATTATATAGCGGCAAGCTACAAAATACGAGCAAGCCGAAAGCTGAACACTTAGTAAACGCGCATCGCGCGAAAAACAAAATGGCGGTCGAGACCGGCGAGAGCCACGACCAAACTTACCCCGATGAAAAGGGAGTGTTAGCAGCCTCAGCGGGCGTCGGGAAAGGCTTCAAAACATGCCCGCAATCTTCCGACGATAAGGTCTGTCCCCTAAGAAGCTGGAGAGTGACGCGAACCGCAGGTTTTCACCGATGCCGGCGGAGCGCCTACCCCAGTTCCACCATGCTCATCGGGCGCCAAGCCACGCCCCCGATGGACGGAATCCTGAACAATGCAAATATTCACCCCAGTCACAGATATGGGTTTAATCCATTGGTCTTTTGCTCATCACGCCACCCCAGTTTGGACCAAACCATACGCAAATCAGTCCCAGCCTGAACAGCAGAGCTAGGTCCTCCCAGGACTGGTAACAAGCATCCTGGGACCAGTTTCGGGGGAAGTTGCGCAGTGAGCACAGGACCCACATCTGGGCATACCCTTCTCACTTAGGGCGACAAAGCAAAAGGACAATTGATGGACGGAATGATGAACAATGCAAACATTCACCCCCAATCACAAGGATCTAGTTATAATCCATTGTTCTTTTGTTCACCACGCCACCCCAGTTTGGATCCAGCCATCGGCAAATCAGTCTTGACCCTGTTCCTCCTGGGAACAGTACAGCCCAAAACTGCCAAGCCAGGTCCTCCCTGGACAGGAAACAAGCACCCTGGGATTGTTTTTTGGGCCTCAACCCACATCAGCAGGCTAAGTTGAATCCAGTGGCGCAGTGAGCACAGGACATACATCTGGGCATACCCTCCCATTCGGGATGACAAAAACAAAAGGAACAATTGATGGACGGAATGCTGAACAATGCAAACATTCACCCCCAATCGGAGGCACATGCCACGAAGTCTAAGAATAGTTCTAAATGCAGATGGAACCTGTTAGACCTGGCTGCCATAGGGAGGTCTTCACCCAAACATTTTACCTTCACCCTCCTATTTTTTTTTATTCATTTTTGCTGGCATTGGGACTATACATTTTTCCCCTGCTAGCCAGTGTTAAAGTGCTTGTGCTCACTCCCTAAAACATGGTAAAATAGGCTTACACCTGACTGGCATACTTAATTTACATGTAAGTCCCTGGAACAGTGTTATACCATATTCCCATGGTCTGTAAATTAAAGGGTAGTAGTGAACCTGCAGCACTGTTTGTGCCACCTACTTCAGTAGCCCCTTAAAACATGTACCAGATCTACCATTGCCACTTGAAGGCAGTTTTAAATTGCCAATTTAACTTAAACTAATAACTCACTTGCCAAACCTTGAACCTTCCTTTTATGGCACGTCACCCCCTTTTATTGAATACAAGTCACCCCTATGTTGGGCCCTAGGTAGCCCATAGGGCAAGGTGCATTGTAATCAGCACAGCTCAAGTAATAAAAAAGGCCTCCAATTGTTTTTGAATATGAGGACTAATCAGATTGCTTTGGAAAAGAAAACATTTACCCACTGCTACATCTAGCATATTAACCGCATCGCTGCGGCGGCTTTTCCCGCTGTGTGCGGCAGTTTTCAAATTACTGCGTTACATGACGAGCTCAGCTCGTCATCAGCACACGAGCGCCGTAGCTGATGACGAGCTGAGCTCGTCATCAGCATCGAAGGGGTTAAATTATCAAGATTGAAAGGCAGTACAGCTTCAAAAGTAATGCATGCATGCATTATTACAGGTGCTCTCTGCATTCATAAGTTTTACTCTTTCTCTGTGGCACCTCAAGTCATATGTCTGGTGCTGGTCATCAGAGAGTTTTAAATGATGCAGATGATTTTGAAGATGGTACAGGCCAGCAAGGGGAGTCAATGAAGTTCCTTCAGGATGGAAGTGATGTCATGATATTTCTTCCTGTCATGGATGACACATGCTGCGGCATATAGGATTCCTTGAAGGATGCCAGTGTAAATTCTGAGCAGCCTTAAAATGTTACCATCAATAAAATGGCTTGAACAGAAGCTCTAAAGTTGTTTTCTGGAAGAAATAGTTGCACTTTCTTTATCAGAACGAGCTGGAACTAGGCCAATTTTGTTTTGAAGGCATTGTGTTTCTTAAGAGTGAGGCTGGTGTCCACAGTGAATCTTAGTGACTTGGCATACTGTGAACGTTGGAGCTCGAAACCATCAATGTCAATTTAATTGAGCCAGGTTTGTACTATTTCTTACTGTTGTTCTTGGCAAATAACAGGAATTGTTTCATGGTTGGGCTGAGCTTCAGGCAGGCCCTGGACATCCAGGTCTGCATTAAGTGAAGGCAGCGTTTGAGGCATTGAATGTCTGGAGCAGACCAGTCATATTGGTGAATCTTGCTACTATTTTATACAAGATTAGGGCTCAGTGGCTCCATGAACAGGCTGAAGATGACAAGAGACAGTATGGAAGCATGATGGACTCACAAATGATAATAATCTCTTGGGTCCTGGAGGTGCCTATGTGGATACACCAGTGCTGATTGAAAAGGTAGAAGGAGAACCAGTGATGGGCATTGCCAGTGATATCCATTCTAGACTTGAGGGTGTTGAGGAGAGTTGGATGGTAGACTGTGTTGAAGACAGTGAAGAGGGCCACAGATATTAGGAGGCATGCAAATATTCATCGGTGGTCAGGAATATGTTGCCTATGATGAAGAGGGTAGTGGTCTATGTGCTACAGCATGATCTGAAGCCAGAGTGATAGTCACGCCATAATGGTTAGCATTGATGTGATGATGTTGTAGCAGGAGAAAACAAACAATTGGCTAACAGTTCCCTTTGATACATAATAACTCACAAACACTACTTAAGGTTAGTTAATTTATTATAAGACCAATAACAGCTGAACATAAAAACACCTCAACACCAGAGTATAGGGGCACAGGGGAATCAGCATGAAGCCAGATCTACCCATCCAGTTTAGACGGTGCAGCATACGCAATACGATTAATTCAAGAAGTAAGATACAGAAAATCGAGAAGAATTAGTCAACTTTTCCGACCATCAAGGGTTGGTGAGTAAAAACCATGAATCTGTACATACTCTAGCACTAAGGTGACATCCATAACTAAGTATTCTCAGGAGGAAGGAGAAACAGTTTCAGTACATGGAGTCTCTCTAGGAAGTCTCTCCATGGTCAATGGGTCAAGTAGCATAAAGCTACCAAAGATATAGCTTGTTCTAAAATGCTCTCTTGCTAAAGTCAAACAAGAAGTGACACACTATCCCTAATTCCAACATACAATTATTCTCAGGTGGCACTCACTTGATGCACTTCGGATCAAACCATCCACCTTGGGCACAGTCCTGAAGAAAATGTTTCCATGGGACAACGGTGCATCTTCCTTGATACTATTTGTCCTTAGTTCCCAGGCCTTCTCCTGTGTGAAGCACAATGACCTTCCTTCATTGGCTAAAACCAAATGATTGTAACTTCTTCTCTCCTGGCCTAACTAGTAAAACAGAGGCATTATTCTATCTAGTGAGAATGCTTCTTTCACCTGCCACACAAAACGTGAGAAAGAACAAATTCCACAGCACATATGAAATTCAGGCTCGCTTTGGGCCTACATTTCATGCCTACGAAATTCAGCTAACTTAAGAAAGCATCATATAAGCTTTACATATTCACATAATATTAAGGCACTTTCAACTAATGTATTTACCTGTGTATGAAATTTAAAAATTAATAAGGGCATCTAACACATGTATAATTGTCGGTTGCACAATACAGGTTCTTCATAATAATGATTTCTGCTAGTTGCATTCATTTTCCACGTGTCCTTCATGTTACTATTCAATGGCCTAAAATACATCACGTTTCCATATTAACACCTTTCACCTTTCTAAGACTTCACATTAATACAATAAATGACTATATACAGGTGTGCTGTTCGTGTGATTATGATGCACACCTACACATGAGATAACATCTCTGCACTAGCACATTGGATGTGGTGCTGGCAGGGTGAGAGATGAGTTCATGCATTAGGTTGTTAATTTAGAAGTCTTTGAAGGATCTAAAGGTTTGATCATCTCCTCTGAATTGACCTTGGTTTTTTTGTAGGATTTTGAGCAAGGAATTAGCGATAGCAAATGTTTTCCAGTCCCGGAGTGCCTTGCAATTAATTGTTTGTGAAGTTAAAAATTGATGTTGAGGATGTGGCCTTTACAATGTGTTGGCTGGGTGACATACTGTCTTACATCTAGTGTGTCGATGACTTTGAGGAGGTTTTCTCTTGCCAGGAGAGTGGTGTGGGTGTTTCAGAAGGCTGAGGTGGTGAAGAGATCTGAGAAGCCATCAATGACCTCCTTGTTCTGCCCTGCATGCCTTTAGGTAAAATGTAAGGTATCGGTCAGAGTTGCAGAGTGTAAAGTGGCATGTTAGTAGCTCCTGAAGTTGACGGTCCCTGGCTTGCTTAGGGTACAGGACAAGGAGGACTTTTGAATGATAGCAAGGCCTCCTCCCTTCTTCTGTGTACAGTCCCATCAATGGATGCTGTATCATGCTAGAAGAATGATGTCTTGGATAAGTGAAGATGTGGGCGTGAATCCTGTTTCTGTGATGAATATGGCATCAAGCTTGTGATTAGTAACAAGGTCTGTAATATCATCTATAGCTGGGTAGTGGAAGGAGAGGCATGAAGGGTGCCATGAATCTGCAGCACCTGGATTTCAAAGCCTAGTATCATCTGAGTATTATCAGCCCAAAAGTCCACTTAAACTCTACAGGAATGGAAAGGATTTGCAAGGTGGCAGAGACAGATTTTAAAATCAGCTGTAGACAGGGAAAGGTTTTGAGGCACCTTCTGGGGTTTAGATTGATAAGGATGTTAAGACTAGTGACTGACTTCCTCTGGAAAGAAGGTAGGCAAGCCATTCAAGAGTGACATCTTGAACACCAACCGCAACAGGATACTGGATCATTATCAGTAAAATTAACAAATTGTCATGATGTCACATTTGATTGCACTCTCAGAGCCACACAGCAGAAGCAAATATTGACATTAGAAGCATTTACTGTACCCATAAGACACAAACATGTTTTTGTCTGGGTAGTAATGAAATGGGAGAAGGGCATAAGCAAGATTAGAAAGGGAAAAAATATATTGTCTATGCGAGAGAAGAGTGAGTCTGGGAACACATGAAATATAAGAGTGTCAGATGATTGAGATGGAAGATGGATGAAAGTGACATACACATTACATGACAGATGACCAAGTCAAACATTGATAAGTGGGGGATTGAAGCACAACGGCATTAGGAAAATGTTAGAGGGGTTGGCCGTTAATGGAAAAGCATGTGGAAATACAAGATAGAACAGTGACATAAGAACAATGAGTAGGGTGAGGCATGGAAAGGCTGATGAAGAGTAAGGATGAATAAGAAAAGATACTGAGGCACAAGATAGAGGAAAAGGGAAGAGCAAAGTACAGAGTGGGTGATTAAAGATACAAAGGTCCATTGTAGATGAAAGTTTGGAGTGAGGTATTCTATGGGTGAGAAAAAGAAGTCAGGTAACCATCAGATAAGATAAAAGTCATCATTGCATGAGGAGGGAGTAAAAAATAAACTGGGTAAAAGAGATAGGAGTGAGTCCAAAGTCTTACCAGAGAGGGAACTGAGGTGCAATACAAATAGGAACGCTGCATAAGGTATAAGATTGATGAATTGCAACACTATGGTACACCGGGCAGATGAATTAGAAGACTGGTGAATAGATGAAAGGAAAGTCAGGACACATGCTGGATCAGAGTTGCCACCATGGAACACCATTGCTTAGAGAGAGGGTATATAACATAGTTGAGCAGGATGACTAGGAGATGAGTCCAAGGCACTAACCAGAAGTAGGAATAGACCAATGAGCACAAGAGATAAGGCTTGTGAACAGACACACAATATGGGTGAGTGAGAAAAGTGAAGCACACAATTGATGAAAAAGAGAGTCAGACATCAGTATGAAGAAAGAGAGGAGAAATGTGCGTGATGAAAGATGCAATCTAGAAAAGAGATGAAGCAATGCGAAAGATGCAGAAACTCTGGGAGTGAGGAAAAACTGTACAGGATGGCAATGAGTAAGGTCAATGAGAGATTGGGCTAGGGCACATGATGGATAAGTGAGCAATCCAAGGTACCTGAAAGATCAGAGAGAGGATCAAGGTTCAAGACAGAGAGAGTGAAAATGAATGCATCAGATTGAACTGAAGCACCAAACAGAAACTCAAGGGAAAACAAGTGATACAAGGTTCAAAGTGAAATATGACTGAGTAACAGATCCACTGCCAATTTAGGCAAGAGGAGGAAAAGAGGCATAACAGAGATGAGAGTGTGAAGCAGGACAAACGTCATGTGTGAAAGAGTAGTAAAACACACGCCAAATGAAATAGGGCTTTAAAGCACAAGAATGATTATAGAGCTAACAAAGCACAAGTCAGATCAGAAAGTAGAACAGTGTACAAGTTGAATGAGAGACTGAGTAAGTACAAAGTCTCAATGGAAAGAGGAGGAGAGCACAAGATAGACAAGAGAGGAAGGCAAACCATAATCCAGTTGGGGTGGGAGTGACCTAAGTCAGATGAAAGTGTAAAGTGAAGCTTAAGCCAAATAATACATTTGACTCACATTGAATGAAAGAGAGATGAACATTGCTCAAGATAGATAAGAGAGGGGACAGAGGATTAATATGGATGGAAGACGTACATGGCAAATAAAAGGCACACCATGGATATGAGATGGGTCCGAGGTTCGGTGTGAGAGAGCAAGCAGCATGCTGCAGGTGAGAGAAGTGACCTATGCACTCAGAGAGGAAACTAAGCACATTAGATAACAGAGTATTCAGAGGCACCGTCACCAAATAAACCTAAAATAAAAATGAGTTTCATAAGAACTCACATTCATCAAAAACAGGGTCATAACTCAGGCTCTAATGACACTACAAATATTCAAATTAAACCATCCACTTTTTGGCAAGCCAAAATTGATATATGGGTAAATGCAATAGCATATATAACAAATGCTTCATTTGAATGCATAGAAACTTCAGTACAGATCACACTTCAAAGCTGTAATATAGTGTCACTCCACTGCCAGATCCATCAGTATTGCACTCAAGAAATACAAATCTATTCGCACAAAGGTATGACATAATGACACAGCACATTGACAGCGCCAGACTAGCAGTTACTGCCTCACGAAACAACACACCCAACACCCCTAACCTTTACATGCTTTGAATTGAAGACTTTGCAGTTCTTCTTGCCACTATGATAGCAGTAATGTGCAGAGAATAGCCCATCTCTCCTTTCCCAAAATAGTTTTCATTCATTTATTCACTCACACGACTTTTCAATATTACTGCACCCCCCTCAGACAAGGCATTTCATTGCTTGGTCTTTGTGAGAAAGCAGCCGGATGACCACAGTGAGAAGGCTCTATTTGTCATTTTTACATCTTGGGCTGCCATATAGCTGATCTGTCAGGTCCAGTCCTATCTCACTAAATTCAAGTGTCCAATCAGACCTCTTCCCTTTACAATTGGAGGCAACACCTCAGAAAAGTCAGACACAAAGTCTATAAAAATGTGCAAAACAGATAAAACTTAGCCATGCTTGACTGCATTTGACTTTGGTCCGTGTGACTCAGCCTGCATATTGCAGGTATCCATTATTTGTCATGCAGGGGAAATCACAAAAGCTTAGAACTGAACTGTTGTCACATGAACCTTGCGATTCGCCAGTTTTGCAAAAATGCATTGTCACACAACTGTAGAACATTCTCTAAATGTATTATGTGTTCTATCAAGTTCATAGAATGATTGTCAATGTACACAATCAAAAACACATTGATGAATTATCAAAATACACCTAAAATGTTAAAAGGTAGTGGAGGCATTGCAAAGAGTAGCACTTAGGGGAAAATCCCCTAACAGGTTGAGTTTGCGCCAAGCCCAGCACGTGGTAGCCAGAGGTTGGATGTCCTGTGAAACGAGGGGAATTCGCCTCGGGAGAAGAGACACAAGGGGAGTCAGAGCAGCTAGTTCCTTATCGGTTTTGGTATAGGGTATCCGGGCATCTGGTTGGAACCAGTTGTATGCAAATTGAGCGGGCCCCACCAAGAAATACAGTTGAGAGTCCGGAACCGCAAAGCCCCCCACGCATACGAAAGTGTAAGAGTGTCCCATGCAACACTGGGTCTACACCCAACCCAGATCAGACGGACGAGGAGGTCGCGTAATTGAGCAAAAAAGGCATTGGTGAGAGGAATGGGTTTGGTGCAAAAAAATAAAGAAAACAAGGCAAGACTTTTATCTTTATAAGTGCAATTCGGCCCGCCATGGATAGGGGTAGTTGTATCCATCGCTCAGCTGGCGTAGTGAGGTGCTCTACAGCTGGCCCATAGTTGAGTTGTATAACCTGGCCTTTGTCTCTATGGTGATGCACCCCAAGATATCTTGTAGTCTCCCGAGCTACCTGTAAGGGATACTCCGACCCATCTGCCACCGCTGCATCCATAATGGGAAATAGCACTGATTTTCCCCAGTCAATCTTAAGCCCGGAGACAGAGACAAATCATTCAATCTCATAGATTAAGGGCTGCAAATTAGTTTGGGGATGGTGGACGAAAAGCAAAACGCCATCTGCATACCGGGACATTTAAGAGCGGTCCATCAGGGAATTGCAGGCTGCAAAACAATTGCTTTTCTTGAAGGTGGCGGACCAGGGGGTCCTTCGCTATGATAAATAAAAGCAGGGACAAGGGACACCCCTGATGTGGAGGTGGAAGGGGACAAGGAGCCATTAACCTGGAGGCTGGCAGTGAGAGAACAATACAGTAGACCAAGTTTACATAAAGATGCCATAAGGATGGGCCATTCAAGAGAATCAAAGGTCTTCTCTGCATCTAGTAATGCCGCTGCCACAGGCGTAGTGGGTTTTATGCGGTTGATAACCGAAAAAAAACATGCGAATATTTAGTGCAGTGGAGCGATGCTGTATGAAACCGGACTGTACTGGGGACAAAATTTGATCCATGAGCAAGGAAAGGCGTGTTAAAAGTATTTTAGCAAGGATTTTATTATCGAAGTTGATATGGGAAATGGTCCGGTAGGACGAGTAGTGCGTGGGGTCCTTCCCCGACTTGAGTAGGAGGGAAATGGCCGCCTCTTGCAGAGTAGGGGGGGACACACGATTCCAGTGCCTCGGAAAACACTTCAAGCAGTTGAGGTGCCACACCGTCCTTGTATGCTTTATAAAACACTCCACAGAGTCCATCAAGGCCCGGCACTTTAGAGCCGGAGAGTGCATCCATGGCAAGTGAGATTTCCTCAACCGTAAAGGGGTCCACTAAAAAATCAGCCTGGACTTTAGTAAGCCAAACAATGGCTACTTCCTCCAGATAGGAGAGGTGCTGTGTAAACTTATTGGGAATCATAGTGAAGTAAAGGGACTGATAGTAGGCCACCAGCTCCAACACAATGTCCGCGTCAGAAGTGGCACACATACCGTCTGCATGCAAAATGGACTTGATATGTCCAGTCCCCTTCCGGGGGCTCACCAAGCGAGCCAGCATCCTGCCAGGATAGTTGTAATTAGAACCTAGTTTCCATTGGAAAAGCATTTTTTGATTTGCCAATATCTTTGGCGCCGTTTGACGAATGTTCGTGAAATGTTTAAAACTAAAGGCCTGCGCCGATCAGCTCTTGTCTTTAAAGTTTCAGGGTGATTCGTCAAGCGGGGATGAGAAAAAAAGGGAGGTCACAAAACGTGTTTTCCCCATGTACATTTCCATAGGAAACTTTAGACACAGCTACAGCCCAAACTGCTAAACGGAATTGCACCAAATATGACAAAAGGGTTGTTTCTTAAAGCAAATTGTTTTAAATGGTGTAGTTGCTGAGAAATAAAAAAAAAAACATTTACATATCTGAGCACCGAGGAGGAGTTGCAACTCCTCCTGAAGGTGAGCTGACTTCGGATTGGCTGTCAACACTCCAAACCAGGAAGCCATCTTGTAACTCGGTAACCGAGTTACAAGAAAAAGGGTGAAAACAATATGAAAAATACAAAAATGGGGCAGGGTAGAAACACCCTGACACCCTAGGCCTGTTCAAGGGGTCCCACAAGGACCCCCAGGCACCAAAAAAGCTTTTTATTTAAAACAAAATGGCCAAATTCGCCCAGGATGCGTGAATCTGGCTGAAATATACTTTTTTAAATGAAGCACGGACTACAATGCTTTGTTATCTGTAAGCCCTTGGGTGGGCCAGGTCCTGGGGGCAATCACTAATTAATTTGTGGGGGCTTAGTTAATTGAATGTGGGGGCATGCACCCCCCTGCAGCTTCAGGGACCGCCACCTCACCGGGGCTTGAAGAATAAATGCGTGTCCCACCCCCCTACGCTGCCCCAGGGACCACCACCTCCCCGGGGCATTTGTAATTATGAGGAGGGGGCATCGCTGGCCCCCCAAGCCCTGGGGATTGCCACCTCCCTGGGGCTAACAATAATTATAAGCGGAGGGTCTCGCAGGCCCCCAAGCCCCGGGGACCGCCACCTCCAAGGGCTTCCATCATTAATTAAGGGGGGCATTGCGGGCCCCCGGAAGCCTCAGGGACCACCATCTACCCAGAGCTATGTAAATTTAGGGAGTGGGGACGCACTGCCTCCCTCCTGGAGCCCTTGATGGCCGTGGGGACTGCCACCCCCCGGGCCGGCTCCTGCAATGTCCAGGGATGCCCACCCAGAGTACATTGCTGTTTGCTATGGCAGGACGGCTCCCGCCCTGTCATAGAAAAGTCTGCTTTGCTTTTTGGACGCGAGAGCAGGAAACCTTTTCTCGCTTCCAAAAAGCAAAGCAGATTGCTTTTGGGCATATCCGGAAGCAATACCGGCTCCAGCAGGAGGTGTGGAGCCAGCTGGGACCGTGGGGGCATTGAGGCTCCCTCCGTGGTCCCCAACGAGTGGCCATGCCCCGGGGATGGGGTCCCTGAGCCATAAATGGCCCTGGAGGGTCCCACTCCGCCCCCTCCCTTAAAAATAAAGAATTAAAAGGTATTGAGCATGCCCTAGGGGATGGGGATTCCAGGGCCACAAATGGCCTGGGAGAGGGGCCACACAGCCTCCCTTCCTATAAAAAAAGAAATAAAGAATTGGTCATGCCCCAGGGGATGGGGTGCCTGGGGCCAAAATTGTCCCTGGGAAGGGGGGCCACTCAGGCCCCTCCCCTTAATTCACATATATATATTTTTTTAAATATGGAAGGCCAGCCCCGGGGGTCTCCGGGGCTGAAAATGGCCATGAAGTGGGGCCCACTAAACCCCCTCCCTTAAAAATAAAAATTAAAAAGGCATTGGGCATGCCCCAGGGGATGAGATCCAAGGGCCAAAAATGGCCCAGGAGGGTGGCCAGGCGGCCCCCTCCCTATAAAAAATAAATAAAGAAGTAGGCATGCCTCATGGGATGGGGTCCCTGGGGTCAAGATTGACCATGGGAAGGGGATCCACACTTCCCCCTCCCCTTTAATTCAAAAATATATATATTTTTTAAATATGGAAGGCCGTCCCCAGCGGTTGGGGTCTCCAGGGCCATAATTGGCCTCTGGAGGGGGGCGGCCCCCCTCTAAAAAAACAACAAGGCTGGCCAGGCCCCAGGGGATGAGGTCCCTGGGGCCATATTTGGCCCCAGGAAGGGGGGTCACGTGGCCCCCTTCCCGTTTCTTTAAAAAATATCTATGTCAGGACCTGAAAATGGGGTCCCCAGGGCCCATAAAAAGGTTGAAAGAATTGGGCCCACACAGCCCCCCTACTAACAAAAAAAAGGAAAATAAAAGCTGCATCTCTCCGGAGGCCCCACCACCTCCCTGCACCACTCTGCAAACGTGCCCCCTGGTGCATTCTAAGTTGGAAAATTAAGTCCCCTTGAATACTGAGGATCCCTTGGGGTCAACTAGCCCACCAGGTACCTCCAGTAAGCGCTAAACAGGTAGATTGCAGAGAGGTGGTCTGAGGCCATGCCCCTTTTTACACCACTCTGCAAACACGCATCTTGGCGCACTACTGGTGGGGCAATGAGTTCCTCTTGTGTCCTGAGGACCTCAGGACACAGGTGGACTTCATCCCCAAGCAGCGGTGCGCCGGGAGCCGCGTTTGCAGAGTGGTGTAAAAAGGGAGCATGGCCTTGGACCACTCTCAGCAATCCAGTTATGTGGGACTTACTGGAGGTACCTGGTGGGCTAGTTGCCCCCCAAGGACCCTCATGAGGAAAGGGGACTTCATCCTACAAACAAGAGTCACCAGGAGGTGTTTTTGCAGAGAGAAGGGGGTGTGGCCCGTGTCCACCTCTCAGCAATCCCACTGTGTAGCGCTTACTGGAGTTAAGAGGTAGGCTAGTTGGGCCCTAAAAGACACCCAGCAGCGAATGGGACTTCAATCCCCATCCAAGAGTGCGGCAGGGAGTACGTTTGCAGAGTGATGGGCCAAGGGGCCATGACCTGTTATGAGAACTTAACAATCCTGCTGTGGGGGACTTACTGGTTGTAATATGACCGGTAGTTGGCCCCCAAGGATGTCCTTGGTGGCCAACCACCCCTCTTCTTACCTTCAGTAAGTCCCACACAGTGAGATTGCTAAGACTTCTTCGGAGGCCATGTCCCCCTTTATCCACCACTCCTCAAACGCGCCTTCTGGCAGACCACAGGATGGGGATGAAGTCCAAATTATTCCTGTGACTTTGGGGCCCAAGAAGCCATGCTGGTACCTCCTATAAATACTACCAGCCTTTCTCCTCCAGTCTGCAAATGCGACTACTAGTTAAAGAAGTGTTTGCAATCTAATAGGTGTCACATTTGCGAGAATTAGAGCTATTCGCTTTGTAAATGCAAAAGCTTTTTACTAATGTTTTTTGGAGTGGAGTGGATGTACTTTGTGTGTAGTGGAATTATGTGGTATGTTGTGCAGCAAAACTATGTGGATAGAAAGTATGTGGTATTTAGTGTATAGGAATTATGCAGAGTGGGATTACGTGTTATGGAGAGTAATTATGTGGTATGGTAGTCTGTGTTGAGGAGTTTTAACCTCAGGTTTAGTCTTCCTGGTTTCCAAAGAAGCTCAACTATGAACTCAGGGAGACAAAAAAAGAAGGAATCACTGAGGAGCACTTGTTGACCTAGTCAGTGGTATGAGTAGGGCCACTGAATTATGTGAGTGTTTGGCTGCACCAACTTTCGCACAATTATACATTTTCTGCATCAGCCACATCATTCAATATCTGCTCCCTAATCTGTAGATTTTAACAAAAAAAGCCTTGTTTCTATCTCAAACGTCTCAAACGTTACTAAAAATGCAGCGACAGCGTGGTGGAAGGCCCTTTGCAAACATTGAATGGTTACCTGTTATTTATTGCTAAATGTGGATGTTAAATTGGTACTAATTGGTGTGCAAGCCACTCTTGTTTCCCTCTGCACCACTCTTTCTGCATTTCTGTTGCTTCTTTCTGCACAGTTCTTTCTTTTTCTGCACTTCTCTTGCCTCTTTCTACAATTCTCTTGGACTTTCTGCACATCTCTTTCCTCTTTCTGCATGTCTCTTGCCTCTTTCTGCACATCATTTGCTTCTTTATGTACCCCTCTTATGTCTTTCTGTACCCTTTATGCCTCTTTCTACACCTATGTTCCTTCTTTCTGCACTTCTTTTGTTTCTTTCTGCACCTGCCATTCTTCTTTCTGTACCCCTCTTGCCTCTCTCTCTATCCCTCTTCCATCTTTCTGCACTTCTGTTGCTTCTATCTGCACTTAATTTGCTTCTTTCTGCACCTCATTTGCCTCTTCCTGCACCTCTATTGCCTCTTTCTGCAATTCTCTTGCCTCTTCTGTACTTCACTTGCCTATTTCTGTAACTCTTGCCTCTTTGTGCACCTCTCATGCCTCTTTTTGCAACTCACTTGCTTCTTTCTGCACCCCTTTTGCCTGCTTCTGCATCTCTCTTCCCTCTTCCTGCAACTCTCTTGCCTCTTTCTACACCTCTATTCCATCTTTCTCTACCACTATTGCCTCTTTCTGTACCTCTGTTCCTTATTTCTTCACCTGCCTTGTCTCTTTGTGCACCCTTTATGCCTCTTTCAGCACCTCTATTGATTTTTTCTGTAGTTTTCTTCCTCTTTCTGCACCCCTCCTGCCACTTTCTGTAACCCTCTTGCCTCTTTGTGCACCTCTCCTACCCGTTTCTTCACCCTTCTTGCTTCTTTTTACATCTTGGTTGGTTCTTTCTGCACCTCTTTTGCTTTGGTCTGCACTTCATTTTTCTTTTTCTATACCTCTGCTGGTTCTTTCTGCACTGCTCTGGCTTCTTCCTGCACCTCTGTTCCAAATTTATGCAGCCCTCTTGCCTTTTTCTGCACCCGCCTTCTCTCTTTCAGCTCCTCTCTTGCCTTAGTCTGCCCACCTGTCCCCTCTTTTTGTACCTCTTTTGCCTGCTTCTGCAATTCTCTTGCCTCTTTCTGCAGTTCTCGTGCCTCTTTCTGCACCTCTCTTGCTTCAGTCTGCACTTTCCATGCTTTTTTCTGCACCTGCCTTGCTTCTTGCAGAACCCCTGTAGTCTGTTTCTGCACTCGTCTACCCTCCTTCTGTACCTTTCTTGCCTGTTTCTGCATCCTACTTGCCGCTTTCTGCACTTTTCTTGCTTCCTTCTTTAACTCTGTTGCTTCTTTCGGCAATTCTCTTGCCTTTCTGCACTTCTCTTGCCTGCTTCTGCACCTCTCTTGTCTTGTTCTGCACCTCTCTTGGCTCTTTCTACACCCCATGTGTCTCTTTTTGCACCTCAGTTGGTTTTTATGTACCCCTGTTGCTTTATTCTGCACTGTCCATGCTTCTTTCTGCACCTGTACTGCTTCTTTCTGCACCCCTATTGTGTCCTCATGTAGCTCTTTTGCCTCTTTCTGCACTTTTCTTGCCTTTTTCTGTAGTTCTCTTGCCTCCTTCTGCACCTCTTTTGCTTCTTTCTGCACTCCTCTCTCCTCTTTCTCTCCCCCTACTGCCTCTTTGTACACCTCTGATGCTTCTTTCTGCACTTTTATTGCCTCTTTCTGCTCCTCTCTTGCTTCTTTCTGCAGCTGACATGCCTCTTTCAGCACCTCTGTTGCTTTCTTCTGCAGATCTCTTGCCTCTTTTTGCACCTCACTTGAATGTTCCAGCACCTCTGTTACTTCTTTCTGCACTCCTCTCCCTACTTTCTGTACCTCTCTTGCTACTTTCTGCACCTCACTTGCCTCTTTCAGCACCGTTGTTGCTTTTTTCTACAAATCTCTTGCTACTTTCTGCACCTCACTTGCCTCTTTCAGCACCTCTGTTGCTTTTTTCTACAAATCTCTTGCCTCTTTCTGCACCTCACTTGCCCCCTTCAGCACCTCTGTTGCTTTTCTCTGCAGGCCTCTTGCCTCTTTCTGTACTCCTCGTTTCTCTCTCTGTACATCTCTTGCCTCTTTCTGTACCCTTGTTCCCTCTTTCTGCACCTCTGTTGCCTCTTTCTTTACCTCTGTTGCCACTTTCTGTACTTTTCTTGCCTCTTTCTGCACTTATTTTGCCTCTTTCTGCACCTCTATTTGCTTCTTTCTGTACTTCTATTGCCTCTTTCTATACCTCTATCGCTTCTTTCTGCACCTCAATTGCCTCTTTCAGCACCTCTGTTGCTTTTTCCTGCAGAACTCTTGCCCCTTTCTGCACCCCACTTGCCTCTTTCAGCACCTCTGTTGATTTTTCCTGCAGATCTCTTGCCTCTTTCTGCACCCCTCATTTTTCTTTCTGTACCTCTCTTGCCTCTATCTGTACCCCTGTTCCCTCTTTCTGCACCTTTCCTGCCTGTTTCTGAACCTCTCTTGCCTTTCTGTACCTCTGTTGCCTCTTTCTGTACTTTTCTTGCCTCTTTCTGCACCCTATTGCCTTTTTCTGCACCCCTTTTGCCTCTTTCTGCACCTCTGTTGCTCCTTTCTGCACTTCTATTCCCTCTTTCTAGGTATGTTAGCTGTCTGGTCCCCAGAGATCTTCTGCACATGAAGGAAGTATATTATTTTCAAAAAGGCATAAGGCCCGAAGTTTAGGTGGCTGTAGAATAGTGCGCTCCACTGTGCAAAAATAGTCTACCAATGGTTGCCATATGCTTCCAAACTGTGTCTTGTGAAGAGTGAGCCGTGGTGTGAGAAGTTCCGTTGTCATGGTATGTCACAGAGGGGTAAACCATGGGGTCATTGGAGGCACTTCCGCCTTCTTCCAATACATAACTATTGTTTGTTTAGCAGCACCTAGCATATGTGAGATTAGAAGTCAATCCGCTTCTGTCATGGCTAAAGGATTTGTGGGTTTGAGTCCTAGAATAATTAGTGTCAAGTTTTCAGGAATGGGGTAGCCAATCACCTTTCTAATATGGCTGAGGATCTCCTTCCAGTAGATGGCCAGTAGTGGGCAATGCCACCAGACACGGAGGAAATCTCCAATTGCCCTTGTGCAACACCAGCAAATATGGGAGGAGGTAGGGAATATTTTATTTAGCCTATGGGGAGTGTAGCACCACTGCATCATAATCTTATAAGCAGTCTCAATCTGGGGCATACAGCGATAAAACCTCAGAATATCCCGCCAGAGTTGTTCCCATTGTTTAGAGGTGATCTCGTCAGGACTACTGGATTGCCATTGTGAATGGTAAGTGTGCAGAGTGGTTCATGGAGGGTGTTGAAGCACTTGATATGTGCGGGAGATAAGTCTCCTAGATCAAAAAAAGGAGCAAATTTGTTTTTCAAATGAGGGAAGGGAGTGAGTAGCACCCTCAATAGTAGACGGTGTCTGTAACCAGTGTCGGAGTTGAAGATATTGCATTCTCGCACCCTCTGGAAGATGAATTCCCTGTTTGCACTAATCACATTTTTTTAAAGTGTCACCCACTAAAAGGTCGCTAATTATTCGACATTCTCCCTCAGACCAGGCCATAAAAGAATTAGGCTGAAGATCAGGTGGAAAATAGGGGTTACGTGCAATAGGAGTGTTGGGGGAAGGGAAGGGTGTAAGGTTTTTGGTTATAGCAAGTTTGTCCCATATTTCCAGTACAGTTTTGTGGATATGGCCATATACGCACTACACGGTCGAGCTCCTTGTGGAAACAACGCAAGGTCCCATAGAGGTTTGCATGCCACAGACCTATCCATGTGGAACCAGGTTTTCTTGCTCTCCCTCACTACCCATTCTGAAATTTAGCGTAAAATAGAAGCCCAGTTGTATTTTAGTAGATTAGGGCAGGCCAGCCCTCCCCTATCGCGTGGCACCATAAGCAGTATATTAGAAAAGCGCGGTCGCTTCCCTCCCCAGATGAAGGTAGTGAGTTTGCATTGTAAAAGCAATATTTGGCTTTGCGGTATAGAAGTAAGCAGTGTTTGTCATAGATAAAGTATTTTAGGCAACACCAACATTTTAACTGCATTTCAGGTGTCCCAACCACAATAGTGGTAGAGATTTCCAGGTTCGCCTATCCTTCATAACTGCTCTTTTATAGTCCTGCCAATTCGCTTACATCCATGTGTGGATGGTAGGAGTTAAATGAAGCCCAAAATACATAATGGAGTGTTGGGTCCACTGATAGGGGACTAAGGACTGTAGTGCAGAAATTTTGGTTGCAGAGATTAAGAGGTTTAAAGCCCAACATTCTGCATGGTCAATTTTGAGACCCGACGCAACTTCAAATGATTGTAATAATGTGTGAAGAGCCAGTAGTGAAGCATGAGGTTTCGTCAGGGTGGGGAGAAGCTCATCGGCAATGAGTGCTACTTTGTGTTCCACACCTCCGTGGATTATGCCACTGATATCTTTTGAGTGTCAAAGCATTATGGCAAGGGGTTCAACTACAATCACAAAGAGGAGAAGGGATAAGAGGCACCCCTGCCAAGTGCCCCTATGAATAGATATAGGGCTCATGAGTTGGCCATTAACCCTGACCTGGGTTTGGAGGAGATATATGGTGCCATGATTCTAAAAACCATCATAGGTGCCAGCCTGTTCTTCTTCAGAACAGCCCGTAAGAAGTCCCAGTCCACTCGGTCGAATGCTTTTTCAGCATTGAGTGATAGGACACAGGAGGGTATATACCCAAATCCCAATGTTGTGCCTTCCCTACCAAGTGGGGTATCTTCCATTTTTTATCCACCCCTGCCGATGTCGAATGAAGCCAACTTGAGCAAGTTCAATAAGCCCTGGCATGTGTGGGTCCTAACATTTAGCTAGAATTTTAGTAAAAAGTTTTATGTCCGTATTGAGGAGCGCAGTAGGACAAAAGGAGGAGCTTAAAGTGAGATCCTTACCCAGTTTAGGGATGAGGGCTATTTCAGTCAGGGCCATAGAGGTAGATGGACCTGTGTCATCTGTGAAGGAATTAAAAAGGAGGAGCAAGTGATACTGTATTTGAGGGAAGAAGGTGCAATAAAAATAAACCAGTGGGCCATCTGGGCCCGGGGATTTGCCGAGAGGCAAATCTTTCAATGCTCATGTACGTTCAACAAGTGTAAATGGTTCCTCGAGGAACTGCGCATGTTTCCCATCTATCGGGTCCACTGGCAATCGTCCAGTATTGCCTGTATCTGCTGAAGATGAGGAGTCTATTGCCCGTAAAGAGAGGTGTAATAGTCGTGAAAAGCTGTTAGCTTAGCCTTTTCAGTAGTGGCCTATGTTACATCATTAAGCTTAAGTTTCACAATGTGTGCTCTTGCTACCCTCTTCCAGAGACGGCGTGCTAGCACTGTTCCCACTGTGTCTCCCCCATCATAATACTTCTGCTTCAGTGCCTGCAAAGCTCGTTCTGCCTCATTAGTTCTATGGGCTCGAAGCATGGCAAAGCGGCTTTTATGGACAGTTAAAGCGTTATCTCGGTCTTGTTTTTCAAGCGTCTTAATTTTTTTAATCAATTTAACACGCTTCATGATACTGTGCTATCGCAATAGAGGTAATCTGTCCCCGAATTGTTGCATTAAAAGCATCCCATACCACTGGAAATGGGGTTTCAGGGAGGTCATTAGACGAGAAGTACACCGTGATGCCATCTCGAATTTCAGCAACATCTACCGGGTCTTGCAGGACCTGGGGAGGGAATCGCCATTGGGGAGAGTGTTGTGTATGACATGTGGTATTGCGCAATAAAAGTTCTAGATGTTCATGGCCAGAGACTGAGAAATCAGACATGGAGAACAAAAGTACATCATGCACAAAGGAGTGAGCGACGAACAAATAGTTGATGCAAGGATAAGAGCGATGGACGTGTGAGTAGTATGAGTGGTCACATGTGTCGGGGTGATGATAACGCCAGGCATTCAGTAATCCCAGATCTCTACAAAGGATAGCCACCCCATTCATTTTCGTGGGCACGGATGCCCATCACTGCAGGGGTATTTGGGGTGAGCCATACGATGCATATCTTTCCGTAGGAGTTGCATCTCCTGCAAAAAGATAATGTCTGGCTTTTGTAACAGCAAATACCGCCAAATATGACAACGCTAATTAGCGGCGTTGAGGCCCTTCACATTAAGGGAAAGGACGTTAAAGCATGGAACAGAGGTCATAGGAAGCATTTAATGTATCGGTCTGCCCGAAAATGCTGAATCAAAGAAAGTGGGCCCCAAGCCCCGCATCCATCCCTCAGGCACCACCCCCAAAAAGGACAGCGCAGAGGTAGGTCCCTACAATAGCCATGGTCTGTGATAAAGCCACACAAACCAGTAGCAAGAAGCCAGCAATCAGCACAAGCGTAGCCGTGCAACCCTCTCTACCTCCTGGGGAACAGAAAGGAAGAAACAAGAAGGAAAAGAGAAGACAAGGCACAAAGCAAACCTTTACGAATCAACAACGGCCAATGGGGCCAACAGTTCCTATTCCAGTCCAAGAATGGGCATAGCACAACAGCACAGGCCATTCCGGAGATGTCACTCTCCTAGGAATAGGATGTGGAGGGTGAGTCTTGTGAAAAAAAACACAATCACCAGGTGAGGAGCACCAGTATTGTCGCCAGGCATTATCCAGGGCAAGGAGGCAGCTTGTAGCAGCCTAAGGGGTCCCATCTTAGACCTGAGGGGAGTGCCAAGGAAATATAGTAGTTGGATCTTCCAACATAACAGTTCCATCAGGGTGATGCTGCTTGTGAGTGAGTGGGTGATTTCTCACAATCCATGGAGCGAAGGTGTTAGATAATGTCCTGCTTGGCCTTGGATGATGACTGACGCCAGGTCTGGACGTCCGGCGCTGTCTGAACACTCTAGCTTACTATGGCCATGCTGGTTTTCTGTTCGGTGGTGACAGGCATGTGCGGCTTGCTGATGTAGGGGAGGTTGAGAGTTGGAGCAGCCACTTGGCCTCCTGTAGAGAGCGCAGCACCCGGTGCTTGGTCTTCCTTTTAAAAAAAAAAAAATTTGTATTGTATTTTTTCCCCGATTTATATCAAGCAGGGCAGATTGCATGAATACATCAACAAATCCATAAACGAAAAACGAGAGACAATTCAACAAAGGTAGGCTAAATCTAAAATCGTTCTCATAAGATATGGAAAGAGAACCAGGCAACAGAGCATCACATGATTAAATTAGATTGGAATTCATCACCAAAGCATCGAGAAAAGAGAAAAAAAAAAAGGCCAAGATCTTGAACTTGGTTTTTTTGTAGTAGCTGGGTTCTACATTTTTTATAAGGCAGCCACGGGACTCCACTCCCAATGCAAATTCATATATTGATGGTGCATGACTCATTAAAATTCGTGCCTTAGCACCTATTATCAGAGGGGTGATAAACTGAAATACTGAGGCGAGGTAGTAATACATGAAATGTGGGACGCCCCACCCGCCTCTTGCCTTTGGAAGAGTCATCTTCTTATATGATCTGCGCTGGCGTTTGTAGCCCCACAAAAATCTAGCAGCCATCCTCTCTAATTGCTTAAAGCAGCTAGCAGGAAATTCGAGAGGAATTGTTCGGAACATATATAAGAATTTCGGAAGTATCATCATTTTTAAGACGTTATTCCGACCGTACAAGGAAAGATGAAGATGATCGATACGCTCCAATGAAGAATTAGCTTTTTTAAGGACTGGGTTTAAATTAAGTTCTGGAATGAAAGATACAGGGGTTGTAGTTTTAAGACCCAGATATGTCGCTACTGGGACAATATAAAGATGTGCAGGAGGGTTCGACCAACTAATAAAATTTGGGTTTTAAGCAAGTTTAGTTTATAACCTGAAAAGACCCCGAACTGGGTCGCAAGTTCCTCTATCTTTGGTATTGCCCTAGAGATATTAGTAGTAGTCACAACAACTTGTTTGGTCGCAGTTGGTGGTATTAGTTCCAGGTATTAGCGCCACAAAGGAAAGTACACCTGTGTTATTTGCAACGAATAGTTATTTGGACGGTGCTAGAAGGAGAAGAGAACCACACTCTCTCTTCTAACTCGGCTAGGGCCACACAAAACTGAAACTCCTTAGCACACGTTAGATAATTCAGAATATATATATAATTTTCATCATACAACAAAATACATTCTTGAATAATTGGATCCTTATTAGTCAAGGTGTTCTTTGGTGTTGTTTTATTTCAGGATACGTCACAGCCACGGCGGATAGACGTAGATCCGCCAGTAGCCAGTGGAACCTTACGGACAATATTTTCTTCCGCCCCCCACTCCGATCTAGTAGAGGTGGATAGTTCCATGTCACCATCCTCTTCATTAGCTGAATTCCGACCTTCATGAGCCGAGGTAGTTAAGCTGGTGACACTTAGGTCATCTCTTCACTCCCCATCCAAGCTCTCTGACTCCAGAGCATTGGATGAATCCGACATGGAATAAAAATTACCGGCCGAATCGATAGTGTCTGTGTCCCCCGAGGCCGCGATTATCTCCAGTGTGTTCATGGGAGCAGGAACCTCCATTGATTTGTCTGGAATGTCTGCTGGAACAATGCCCGCAGAGAGGGACACTTGGACCTGTTCTGACCCAGATAACATCCTATCCGTAGGATTTCCCGGATTTCCACCACTTTCATTGCCCTCCAAATCAGCAATAAGACTCTCAATCTGCAAGAGGTTTAAATCTGGAAAAAATTGATTTGCCCGTCATTAGCTACGTTTACATTCTTTCTCTTAAACATACCAGGTATTTTAGGAATTGCACCAGTCCTACAACTCCCAGAATCCATCATGGTTGATTGACTAATAGAGAATACACCGGCGTCAGGCACTGCTGAGTCTTTTCCTGTATGTACATTTTTTGGGGTAGTAGTTAGATCAGTCCTCCGAATTTTTTTAGTATGAACACTCCCCTCCGGAACAGCTGTTGCCGCAGTAGCGGCTCGAGTTTTAGGCTTGGTCCTCTTAGACGCCGTACCAGTAGCAGCGTTAGGATTCTTGGGAGCCATCCAGCGATACCATCTCCCATTCTTCCACAGGCTAGATCGGCAGTCTTTATCAGCCTCTAACCGGAGATTTCGAAAAGCCGCGTTCACGCCGCTGGTCCAGCCCAGCCACAGACGCTGACTCGCAGTAACGGCTGGAAGCCGCCAAGCCGCCTGTAAGGACCTCTGATAGAAGCACCGCAAATCCAGCTGCATACCCCCAGGTAAGGCATCCACAGATATCCGGATACTTCAGCAAAACAATGCATACAGAGAAATTCCAGCAATTCCAGCAAGGCAGACAGGCTGACAGGCAAATCTCGATTATTTCATTTATGAGAAGCGATGCAGCAGCGAGTGCAGTTCAGCTGCTCACTCTGACGCAGCTCGCGTCCGCCATCTTGCCCGGCCAGTCTAGAGCGGTGCTTGGTCTTCCAGGTGAAGATAGAGCGAAGGGATGGCCTCACTGGTATTGAATGCCCATCTCGTGAAGTTTGTCCTTGACAGGTTTGAAGTCCCTGCGGCGCCGAAGAGTGTTGGGTTCAAGATCCTGGAAGAGCTGAATATTAAAACCCTTGTAGGACAGCTCACGGTTGTTCCGCGCTGCTTTAAGAATGGCCTCTTTCTCTGTGAAAAATTGTACCCTAGTTAATATGTAAGGGATAAGCTCTGAGAGTCCCGAGGGCACAGGCACTCGATGTGCCCTATCAAGCCTTGGCTGGGAGGCATCCTTGTCTCTTATAATCTCGTGGAGAAGCTCTGCAACAAAGGTCAAAATTGCAGTGCCCTCTGCCCCCCCCCCCCCGGGATGCCTCAAAGGCGGAGATTGTTTTGTCTACTCTTGTTCTCCAAATCTTCCTGGGTTGTTGTACATCGATGTGATGTTCTTCAAGGTGGGCTAGACTCTGCCAAAGGTGTTCCTGGTCTTCAGTACGAGCATCCACTGTTTTTTCAAGATCGTCTACCTTCTTTCCTATTTCTGTTACGTCTTTTCTGATTTCTTTGATGAAGGCTTGGACTAAAGACTTAAAGGATCCAACTGCTGCTTTAAGCTCTTGTAGAAATTGTGTCATAAAATATTGGGGTGGCAGAACCAGTTTTGCTCCACAACGATGTGACAAGGTTAGCTTTCAAGGTCGGTGAAGCTTCTTTACCTGCCTTGTTGCGTGGCATGACCCTTCAAGCATCAGCATTCCCAGAGAGGAGTTACAGCAGGAGGATCTAATAGGGACACAATATGCACAGGTTGCAAAGGCGGGTCACTCACAACAAAGTCTAGCAGCACCACCAGGATAAGCGAAGTATGCCTCAAGTGAGAGGTATAGCTGTGTCAGAGCAAGGGGGAAGGACATTATACTGCTACGCTCTGTTGTGAAGCATGTGATGGAAATACGGGCTAAGGAATCAAAGCGTCCACCTCTTCTCAGAGCCTTATCAGCCTTTTTCATGCCCCAGATGTTCCATGGCATCAAGGAGCCAGGGTAGCATACGCGTCAGATTCTCTTTCAAGGGCCGCACCTGCATTGCATCAGCACTCCATTTCGTGAACTCTGGCCAAACAAGGAAGGGTAAAAAAGGAAGGGAGAAAAAAAAAGGGGGAATTCAGCCCACCCCTACACCCCCAAAGAGTCTGCCGTAGAGTTCTGTGCCACGGGCTATATTGAGTGCAATTCAGCACTGGAGGGGCCCAAAGCAGCAAACCTCAGCCCCAATGAAATGGCCCTTTTTGCAGGGTTACCCCCAACTTTTTGCCTTCCCCTCCTATTTTGTTTCACCTCGTTATTGTTGGCTTTAGAACTCTGGGCACTTTACGATTGCTAACCAGAGCTAAAGAGCATATGCTCTCTCCTCTAACCATGGTATAATTGGTATGCACCAGCATATTTGATTTACTTCTAAGTCCCTTGTAAAGTGGTATACCATATACTCACGGTTTGTAAATTAAATTCTACAAGTGGCCCTGATTGTACCACCCACAGAAGTAGCCCTCTAACAATGTTTTGGGCCTGCCACTGCAGGGCGTGTGTACTCAGTTAACTGCCACTTTAATTTGGCAAATTTAAACTACTTGCAAAGCTGTAAATCCTTTTATTAGACATGGGTCACCCATAATGTAGACTGTAGGTAGATCTATTGGCAGGGTGCTGTGTAAGTAAAAAGTACTTTTATACTTTGCATGTACTGTTATAGACAAACAGTCTATTTCGTTTTTCATTACTGTGAGGCCTACTCCTCACATAGGTTAGCATTGGGAATTCCCTCATACACTGTTAAGTACTAATTCCTGATAAAAAAGAATACCTTTTTCATGTTTGATATGTTTAGAATGGTAATGATAAATCCTCCTTATGGGTGAACTTGGATTTCACATTACTGTTTTTAAAATGCCACTTTTAGAAAGTGGAAATTTCTTTGTGCTTATAACTCTGTGTGCATAGTAGCCTGTCTCAAATACATGTCTGGGTGACAACTACACTCTGTGCATTCCCTCTAGACAGCCACTAACACAGGACAATGAGACTCATCTGCATTTTGATGGGTCTTCCTTGGAAGACAGGAGGATGGGGCTCACAATTACACTTCAAAGGGTAGTGGCCTGACATTACACAAAGGACTAATCACCCCCACAGATTCCCTAGCAGACAGGACTGGGTTGGAAGTAATCCTTGTGCACTTCAGAGAGTTCTGAAGTCACCCCCTACATCCAAGGCACTTTTGGGTATAAGGACTGGGTCTCTGACCCATTAAATCAGATACTTCTGGATCTTGAACTGGGCCTTTGTCAGAAGAACTGTTGTGCTGCTTAAAGGAAAACAACAGTTGATGGACAGAATGCAGAACAATGTCATACATTCACCCCAGTACAGAGATCTGGGCCTACATCCGTTGTTTTTTTGCACTCCACACCATCCCAGTTCAGACATGGCCATATGCAAATCAGCCTTGACCCTGTGCCTCATGGCAACAGTCCAGCCCGAACTGCCAAGCCATGTCTTTCCTGGACCGGAATCAAGCATCCTAGGGCTGGTTTCTGGCTATCAGCCGTCTTCAGCCAGGATAGCTTGACTCCAGTGGTGTGGAGAGCATGGGACTCATGTCTGAGCATACCCATCCCACTCGGAGTGACAAATGCAAAACAACAGTTGATGGACAGAATGCAGAACAATATCATACATTCACCCCAGTACAGAGATCTGGGCCTAAATCCATCGTTTTTTTGCACTCCACAAGACCCCAGTTCAGACATGGCCATATGCAAATCAGCCTTGACCCTGTGCCTCATGGGAAGAGTCCAGCCTGAACTGTCAAGCCATGTCTTTCCTGGACCGGAATCAAGCATCATAGGGCTGGTTTCTGGCTATCAGCCGTCTTCAGCCAGGATAGCTTGACTCCAGTGGTGTGGAGAGCATGGGACTCATGTCTGAGCATACCCATCCCACTCGGAGTGACAAATGCAAAACAACAGTTGATGGACAGAATGCAGAACAATATCATACATTCACCCCAGTACAGAGATCTGGGCCTAAATCCATCGTTTTTTTGCACTCCACAAGACCCCAGTTCAGACATGGCCATATGCAAATCAGCCTTGACCCTGTGCCTCATGTGAACAGTCCAGCCCGAACTGTCAAGCCATGTCTTTCCTGGACCGGAATCACGCATCCTAGGACCGGTTTCTGGCTATCAGCCGTCATCAGCCAGGATAGCTTGACTCCAGTGGTGTGGAGAGCATGGGACTCACGTCTGAGCATACCCATCCCACTCGGGGTGACAAAGGCAAAACAACAGTTGATGGACCGAATGCAGAACAATGTCATACATTCACCCCAGTACAGAGATCTGGGCCTAAATCCATCATGTTTTTGCACTCCACACCACCCCACTTCAGACATGGCCATATGTAAATCTGCCTTGACCCTGTGCCTCATGGGAACAGTCCAGCCCGAACTGCCAAGCCATGTCTTTCCTGGACCGGAATCAAGCATCCTAGGACCAGTTTCTGGTTATCAGCCGTCTTCAGCCTGGATAGCTAGACTCCAGTGGTGTGGAGAGCATGGGTCTCACGTCTGAGCATACCGATCCCACTCGGGGTGACAAATGCAAAACAACAGTTGATGGACAGAATGCAGAACAATGTCATACATTCACCCCAGTACAGAGATCTGGGCCTAAATCCATCGTTTTTTTGCACTCCACACCACCCCAGTAGTTCAGACATGGCCATATGCAAATCAGCCTTGACCCTGTGCCTCATGGGAACAGTCCAGCCCGAACTGCCAAGCCATGTCTTTCCTGGACCGGAATCAAGCATCCTAGGACCGGTTTCTGGCTATCAGCCATCTTCAGACAGGATAGCTTGACTCCAGTGGTGTGGAGAGCATGGGACTCACGTCTGAGTATACCCATCCTACTCGGGGTGACAAATGCAAAACAACAGTTGATGGACAGAATGCAGAACAATGTCATACATTCACGCCAGTACAGAGATCTGGGCCTAAATCCATCGTTTTTTTGCACTCCACAAGACCCCAGTTCAGACATGGTCATATGCAAATCAGCCTTGACCCTGTGCCTCATGGGAACAGTCCAGCCCGAACTGCCAAGCCATGACTTTCCTGGACCGGAATTAAGCATCCTAGGACCGGTTTCTGGCTATCAGCCGTCCTCAGCCTGGATACCTAGACTCCAGTGGTGTGGAGAGCATGGGTCTCACGTCTGAGCATACCGATCCCACTCGGGGTGACAAATGCAAAACAACAGTTGATGGACAAAATGCAGAACAATGTCATACATTCATCCCAGTACAGAGATCTGGGCCTAAATCCATCGTTTTTTTGCACTCCACACCACCCCAGTTCAGACATGGCCATATGCAAATCTGACTTGACCCTGTGCCTCATGGGAACAGTCCAGCCCGAACTGCCAAGCCATGTCTTTCCTGGACCGGAATCAAGCATTCTAGGTCCGGTTTCTGGCTATAAGCCGTCTTCAGCCATGATAGCTTGACTCCAGTGGTGTGGAGAACATGGGACTCACGTCTGAGCATACCCATCCCACTCGGGGGGACAAATGCAAAACAACAGTTGATGGACAGAATGCAGAACAATGTCATACATTCACCCCAGTACAGAGATCTGAGCCTAATTCCATTGTTTTTTTGCCCTCCACACCACCCCAGTTCAGATGCAAATCAGCCTTGACCTTGTTCCTCATGGGAACAGTCCTGCCCGACTGCCAAGCCATGTCTTTCCTGGACCTGTAATCAAGCATTCTAGGACCGGTTACTGGTTATCATGAGGGAATTGACATATTCCCTCAACTGCATGGCAGAATCCGGGGCATCGCTCAACAGCTCTCGACTCTGGTACCCGTCTTTGGAACTGACGCATCGCCTTCACTGGGTGGGGAAGATGAATGCATCCTGTGCCTGCCGGACTCTACATCCACACATCTCATTGCTTGCAACCAGGAAAGGTAATTTCTTCACTAGGGCCTGCATGGGACCTGTAGCTGGCCAGCGCTCCATTGCGGTCGGCCCAAACTTTGACTTTGCCCTGGTCCAGCACAAACTGAAGTAACCTTTTTAGTGCTGCTTGCTTCTAAGAGCGTATCTGCATTTAGTCTTTTAAAATCAGTAGCTCAACTTCTACCTATTGGTTATTTGTTGTTTTGGTCTTATGTTGCTCAGACAAATATTCTCTATTTTCCTAAACCTGTAAGGAGTCTTTTTGTGGTGTATTCATTGTGTTACTGTGTCTGTCTGTGTATGTGTGTGTGTGTGTGTGCGTGTGTGCACGTGCGTGTGTATGTGTGTGTGTGTGAGTTGGACAAATACTTTACACAATGCCTCTTTATTTAAGCCTGACTGCCCTGTGCGAGGCTACCAGAGGGTGTGCACAGGTTACCGTTTAGTGTGAATCTAGCTTACACAAAAGATAAGCAGAAGCAGTGTAGGCCCTACCGTTACACAAGTGTAAAGTATCAAATATCATCAGGGAGACCACACTCAACTTTTCATGGCCTCACTGCCTAGAAGCTACAACTGTTCAATTCACACTTCAACAATTAGAAAATAAGCGTCCACTATATTGTTTTAGTTACTGGCCCAAATTCAGGCAATCCAATGATGTCAAGAGTCTTAAGAATGCATCCAGTATCTAACTTTTATTGATTTTTCAATACATGAAATATTCCAGTCAGCCCAGCCAACGCGTTTCATCCTCCATGGACTTCTTCAGGGTTGTGCTTTCCAAACTTCTGTGGCTTTTAAATACCATGAAGTATAGCCACCTGTTTCAGTGTTTTCATGGTAATTAATCCCTTTTGAGGTTGTGTAGTACCCCCTAAATCATCTTCCTCCTTCGTGCGTCAGGGCTCGAGTGTCCCAGAAAGATGCCTCTAGCTTACCCTGACTAGAGTGGCGGTTCCTGCCTGCATATCTCAGTCACCCAAGAATCCCATTTCTAACACCCACCCTTGCTTTTACCCCATATGCTTTGTTGTCCTTATTGCCTCCTCTTCTTGTCCTCCATGTTGTCTTCACTGTCCCTCCCATTAGCAATAAAAATAGTGCTACAATACAACCAGCGATGATCGCTTCATAGAGCTTTTTTCACTTTCTCCCACGCTGCACAGCAGCTGTGTTACTCTACAGCATGGCTAATTATTGAACATTGACAAAGCCAATAGATATTGTCTCACATACGAGACCTATTGTCTCTTCCAATGATTGTTGAGATTTACTTTTAGGGATGGTTGCACAATAACTTGCTTTTCAAAATATTTAAACTTCATATTGATGTCACTGAACTTCCCACTCATAAGTTGGGTCATTTACTTGACCCTATCTTTGCCAACTGGGACGCGCTGGAAGTGGAGCCCCCACTTCTGGTGTTGTGGTCCGATCATTTTCTGATTTCTCTTATGATAAAGTTGCCCTTGCCTAAGACACAGGAGAAAGTTAAAATCGGTATTAAAAGTAGGAAGTGGGCCAGTTTCTTGAGGGGTTTTTAATCAGGCCCTTTTTAGGGACGGACCACCTTCTGGCCTGGATGCAAACCTGGCTTGCAAAGCCCTTGAGAGACGTATCATTGACGCCTTTGATTGCACGGCACCCTGGTCACAAAAAATGTCTACTAAAAGACTTAAATCAGCTCCCTGGTTTGGTGAAGAGTTAAGAACTGCTAAATCAGCATGTAAACGCCTATAAAGGCGTTGGAGGAAAGCTTTTTCAGTCCACGTGGAAAAGGAATATAAAATAAGCCTTAAGAACTACCATTCGCTGATTAGAAAGGCTAAGACAGCCTATTTCAAGGAAAGGATTCAAACAGCTGAGAATACTACCAAAAATCTGATTAAGGTTTTTAAAGAAATATCTTCCCTGGCATCCATTGCAGCACCTATTGCTGGATCTGAGGAATTCAGTTACTGATTACTTGGCAGAAAAGGTGGAGAAAATGTACTCCTCCGTTCCTGACTCTGCTCGTGATGGCAAGTGGGTGGAGGTGGAACCGGTGGATGTTTTGAAAATACAGTGTCTTCACAAATATTTCATGCCCTCCCCTGACACTCTTAAACAGATAGCCAACAGTATTTATTCGGGTTCACCAAGGGACCCGGCTACCCCTAGGGTGCTTAGAGGAAGTAATGACATACTCGAGCCATTTATGAGACATCTTTTAGAGCTGTCTTTTAGCTCAGGAGTGGTTCCAAAAATATGGAAGGAGGCAGTTGTTCTCCCTTTACAAAAGAAACCTCACATTAGTGTTGATCAGCTTGACAACTTGCGTCCCATCTCCCTGCTCCCTTATTTTGCTAAGGTTGCGGAGAAGATTGCGAATACACAACTTACATCACATATCTGTAAAAACAACCTTCTCCATCCTACTCAGTCTGGCTTCGGGGCCCTTAATTTCACCAAATCTTTTGTTCTCGACTGAGACCATTCGTAAGTATGTGGACGGAGGGCAGACAGCGGCCTTAATTCTTTTAGACTTCAGTGCCGCTTTCAACACTGTTGTCCATCATACCCTGTTGCAGGACCTAGAGAGAGGTGGTATTGCAGGTGGGGCCCTGAAGTGGTTGGAATCCTTTCTATCTGAGCGCAGCTTTCAAATCATGCAGGGTACTTATTATTTCAGGAACATCAAGCTGACACAGGGTGGGCCTCAGGGCTCAACCCTGTGCCCGACATTGTTCAGTCTTCATGTCGCCCCCCTGGCTAAAATCTCGGATACATTTGGGATTAATGCCCTGTCCTACGCTGATGAAACCCAGCTGGTGGTCTCCCTCACCCAAGCTCGGGCTGGTGCTGCCTCCAACTTTGTGTCCTGCCTTCAAGAACTGTCTTTGTGGATGGCAAATAACTGCCTGAAGTTGAATGGCAGTAAGACCGAGGTGCTGGTGATAGGGAAGGCTCCATCAGTGTGGTCATCGGCATGGTGGCCCCAGACTTTCGGTTCCACTCCTACACCTTGTGAACAAGCTAAGAACCTTGGGGTATGGGTGGACAACGAGCTGTCTTTTGATTACCACACCAGCTGGGTAGCAGGCACCTGTTTTGGTATCTTAGGGGGTTTACGGAAAACTCTAGGTGCTCTTCCCACTGCATCAAGGAAGATCATGGTGCACGCTTGGTGACTTCTCGCCTGGATTATGGCAACCTCCTGATTCTGGGTGCCACTGCTAAATGCATGCGTAGATTGCAGTGCATCCAGAATGCAGCAGCAAGATTGGTTCTAATGCTTACTAAGCGAGCCTCAGCAACTAGGGCCTTGGCCTCCCTACACTGGCTTCCTATTAGGGAGAGAGTAAAGGGTAAGGCCCTGTGTTTTAGTCACCTGATTTTGCAAAGGAAGGGGCCCTAGTACTTGCATGGCTTTTTAACTCCCTATGTACCGACAAGACTTCTAAGATCTAGTGGGAAAGGAAAGGTGTACGTTCCCAACATCAAGAGAGCCAGGATGGGTGGTTGTTCTTTTCGCTATCTGGCGGCTCAGTTGTGGAACACACTTCCTCAGAGTCTCCGGCTGGAGTGCTCTGAGTCTATTTTTCAGAAAGGTTTGAAGACCCATTTGTTTCCTGCGGTATAACTTGAGCTTAGTGGTAGACCCCTGTTGTCGCTGTTTTTTTTAGCTGGTACCTCGCCCTGGGGACACACTGGCCCAGTGTAACCATGCGCTCTACAAATGCAATTATTATTATTATTATTATTACTGGTAAGTTAGAATACTGAGTTGTGTTGTTTCAAAACTGATAGATCCTGAATACAAAAAGGGCAGCAAAGCTATTATACAAAATAATAACCATCGTCTGATTTTGCCATTGAGCCTATCTTTTCCTTCGTTCCACCTGCATTTGAAATTCAGTGCTACAAAGTGAATCGTAATATAAAGGCTCATACATAAACGAGACCATTTATTAATGTGCATTAAGTGCCAAACACCTGGTTCAAAGGATACAAGAACTGCATTGCCAACAACGTAGAAACCTTGACAGAGATATATATATACAAAACAGAACTCAAAACAAATGTCATTCAAAAATTATACTGGTGAAAAATATTGGCAGAAGCCAATCGAACAGAATAAATGAAAAAAAAATAAAAGGAAGCAAGTGAGAGTTTAAACTTTTTTTGAAAAATGTGTGTCTCTTTGTAAAATATTTGAATAAAGTAGAAAGAGACAGTCGGTTTTTCAAAATTTTCAGAGTAATTTACCTAGGGATTTTTAAGTCTCTCTCAATCTTTTTGAAGGATGGCTATGCAAACAAAGCATTACGTGTGGAGCAGCTGCCCCTCTATTCTGTTTGACAGGCCCGTTCTCTTAATTGCGTTTTATCTGGTGGTCAAACGAGTTCTTTCCTTGGCATAGTGTGCACGATGGATTTCTGCTTCAAGGCAGCTGTGGCTCTCGGCTCAGATTCTGCTGATAAACCTGCCATCAGTCTCTAAACCGAATCCCAGATGAAGTTAAACAAGACAGATCACTCTGTCCTTGGCCCTCCTCGAATGGTTATTGTCTGCAGCCGCGCTGCGCCGCCTGGCCTCTGTTCCAATACCACCATTCCCCTGCCATTTCAGAGGCCGATTTCAGAGAGTTTATGCAGTTAACTCGAGGTGGGGATCGCATTTATCAATGCAAATACTGTGTGGCAGTCTGGTGTTCAGTTGGGCAGGGTTTGCCACAGTAAGCGTGTTTAAAAAATAACTTTATATTTCTTCTGGCGCTGTAAAAAAAGTCAGTTATTTAAAACACCCAGTTGAAATGTTATATGGTATAATTTATCCAAACCTCCAATAATTATTTCGCAACCCTCGCAATAACGCTAAGGAAGTAAAATCATTAGTAACTCCACTGCTTGCATTATGATATTCCTCTAATAGACATTTGTTGCTCTTTCATTTACCCAAGCAGCAAAGTTGTAAATTTCATTCTCTCGCTCATGAGGAAACAGAAATATTCGAAAACGTTGATATGTTGAAAAGACTTTGCTGTTAAAATTCTGCTTAATCTTACCCTCATATTTAACTAAAACTAGCCGAGTGATCTGTATTGTACTGTATTAAAACTTATGTAGCAATTCCTACCCATGATGAGGCGTCAAAGGGCATTCGTAGATAGGTAGCACCGTGGTAAAGTGCTCTGTTGGAATAGTGTTGAATTGTTTTTGTGGTCAATGTAGAAAGATTTAAATGTGCGTCATTCACCAAAGTGGCATTCTTAACTCAATTTAGAATGCAGCGTCTAAAGGTGTATAGGGGAGAAGGAGCACAAAGTACTGAATGCACATGTTGTACAAAAATTCACAGCAGTGTGTGGTTGAAAGAGTTTGGGTTGTGAGTTTGCCGTATATCGAAAGAGATTGAGATTCATGTGTCATGAGTAGTGGAACTCACGTGTGTTTGTGATACTGTACCTGCACTCGTTATGTTATGTTAATATTATTTATTGAGCACTCGTTCACCACAGGTGTCTTGGCGCTGATCGGTAACAGGTGGCAGGTATTGCTTAGGCGAGAGCTCCACCATCCGGGGCGGCTCCTCTGCTATGACAGAGGAGCGTCGCCCCACTACTTTCTGCAGTAACTTTTAGTTATTACCATTTTATGTTTCCTTAGCCGGTGGGCAGGGCATCTCTGCTTATGGATCAGGGCAGGGGAGGAGTGTTTTTCCCACTCCTGAGTGCACAGGGACTGTTTGGTTGGCTCTCTTGGGCTGCCCAAACCTGTCATGCGCACTTTCCCCTTCTCCACACATTGCATCCTGCATGGATAATATGCCCATCTCTACAGCCATTGTCTGTGCGCCGTGTCACGGAGCACTAACCAATCACAAAGCTGCAGAGTTGTGATTGGCTTTGGGGAGGGAGCCTGGCTGCCTACTTCCTGTTCCTGTCGGAGGCAGGGGAGCAGGAGAGTGCAACCCACCTCCTCCCGCGACACCGCCCTCCACCCGCGAGTCATGCCATCCGCAACTGTCCCCCAATGAAATGTTTGATTGAAGAATCATGTTTTAAGGTGTTGTCTGAACTATTGTGAGATCTAATTAATAGCAGATGTGACCTGAGAGTGGATTCCAAGCTGTGGAGCTTTCACTGCTAAGTTCCATCCTCCCACTTGCTGTTCTGGAATCTAGGAATTTCTGGACATTTTACTGCAGGGCAACCACAAACTCACTCTCAACACCGGTGTTTTCCCCGAGGTGATTGCCACTTGCTTTTTAAAATTTCTTTAAATAGTGGGTGCCCCCAATTCTCGTCCCCCGCTCCTCATTCCACTTTGCCACAGCAATGTCACTACCTACAACTGCAGCCCTCCTAAATTAGCACTGCAGTGCAGACAAAGAAATCCCAATCAGCAAGAATGAAACAGCATAAAGGAACATGCATATAAGCCCCTATCGCCACATGAACGTCATTTTGAATGACGTTCCTGTGGCAATAAGGGCTTTGCCTTATTTACAAGATGGTGATAAACCACTTAACGTAGCTTAACACAGCCTTGCAATAAGGCACCCTTTCATGCTATAAATAGTATGAAAGGGGTGGGTAATGTGAGTTGCGATGGACGTTCTGCCGCAACACCCATTAATTTTGACACTGCCTCCTATTTACAAGGGTGGCATAAAAAAATTAAGACCAGGGAAAACCTGGTCTTAACATGGCGAAACAACAAGAAATGCTTTATTTCTCTTAGTTTTTGTTGTTTCAATTATGCTGCATTGTGCTGCATTTTATGCACTTCTAATGGAAGAATGGGTACTATTTTCCTGATAAACATTTAGATACCATAGCTCCTATTTGTGATTTCAAAGTGGTTTTGGAATCAAGTAGAGCACCTATGACTTTTGCCATTGTT
Source organism: Lissotriton helveticus (assembly GCF_964261635.1). NCBI lineage: Eukaryota > Metazoa > Chordata > Amphibia > Caudata > Salamandridae > Lissotriton > Lissotriton helveticus. The sequence continues at coordinate 60,953,585 of NC_136060.1, read as the reverse complement.
TTAGGTTGAGATACTGGTCCCATTTTCAAGGACCAACATTATTAATTCTAGAAAGAAATGTTTTTATTAAGAACAACAATTTTGTGTTTTATCTGCATTGAATCGTAGTTGGTTGTGGCATATGTTATGTTAAGTAACATTTGTATTGTACATAGTCACCAACAGTCTCTTAGCGTTTATGAGAAGAATTAGAGAACCGCACCCAGAGTTATCCGTCACAGTGCCCACTTGGTCAAAGCTTGTCTTGTTCAAAAGCCTGAGTGAAAAAAAAAGTCTTTAGTTTTTTCCTAAATGGAAGGAGAGAGGCTTCCCTGCGCAAGCTCTCCAACAACTTGTTCCACAGCTGGCAAATCAGAACTGAGAAAGTTTGTCCACCTATGGTGACTCTGTTAAACCATGGACAAGACAATAGGCTTGCTTCGGTCGAGCGGACTCAACATCTGGGCACGTATCTCATTAGGTGGTCCTTCGTGGATTCCAGTGCCAACCCATACAGAGCTTTGTGTGCAATACATAGGCCCTTAAACCTGGCTCTCTGCTTAATTGGGGGCCAGTGTAGTTGTTGCAACAGTGGTATAGCATGTGAATCATGTGAACGTCTTGGGAACTTGAGAATCATTCTTGCTGTGTCGTTCATTACTACTTGAGGTTTACCTTACCTAACAGCTTGTGCGGTAGACCCAAGTATAGCACGTTGATGTAGTCCAATCGCGATACAATCGGTGCTGTTAACACATTGAGCATAACTGAAAATGATAGGAGGGGTAACAATTTCAGAAGTTGCCTCAGAAGGCCTACATAAGTCCCTATCACAGTAGTCACCTGGTATGACAGTGTTAGCTTAGCATCCAACGTAATGCCTAAACTCTTCACAGCAGGCACCGTTATAGGTGGGCGCCTAGCTCTAGTGGCCAAAAGAGGTTAGACCAGAGGTTGCCCCCATGGTGATAGCTAGCACCTCGGTCTTATCTGGGTTTACTTTAAGTGAGTTAGTGGTCATCCAATTCATTGTGAACCTGAGGATGTTCTGTACGCTAGACTGTGCACCACCAGTAGCTGGAGAGAGATGTTGAAGAGGAATGAGGACAGTGCAGAACCCTGCAGGACTCCACAGGACAGTGTGATTTTACTGGATGCACAGCCCCCCAGGTGAACCTTTTGTGTTTGATCCTTCAGAAAGGAGGAAGTCCATTGATCTGCTATGCCATAGGTTCCCAACTTCTGAATATGAAACAACAGTTGAGCATGGTACACCGTGTTAAACGTGGCTGTTAAATCCAGCAAGATAGGCACTGAAGGCTTCTTCTTATCGTCCGCAAGCCTGAGCTCATCCAGCACCGAGACCATCACCAGCTCTGTACTGTGGTTGGCCCTGCAGCCTGCCTGATGCACATGAAGCAGCTAATATTCCTCTAAGAACAGGGAAAGGGCTCTGAGCACAAGTTGTTCCACTACTTTGGCCAGGAAGAGGAGCCTAGATATAGGTTGATCATTCTTTAGGTTATTGACGTCTGCCCCTGCTTTCTTCAGTAACGGGGTTGCCATGGCTTCCTTGAAATTGAGGGGAACCTTTCCAGTTGTCAGGGATTGGTTTAACAAGGAAAGCAGTTCCATCCCTACCACTAGGAGAGTCATTTTGAACAAGATTTAATTCTGGCCATAATGTGAGACAAAGATTCTAGGTCAAGTGTTGGAAATACATCCAAATGGTAACGAAGTGCCTAGTGTATTTAAAATGGGATGCAGAAGTTGCACCAAAATAAATTAAAAGTTGTAAATCATCCGCATCCATTGAATGCTAGCTCCTCCATTAGTGGCTTAGCATACATATTAGAAGGATGGGGGGGGGGGGTTAGTGATGATCTCTGAGAGGCTCCACATTCTAAATAGATTGATTTTGCAGAATATTTTGCTAGTTAAACTGTTTGAGAAAATGTTGATGCAAAAGAGTTGATCCTGCTCATAGTGGGACCTAGGAGTCTAGCCTCTTCACCTGGTCGGTCAATTTTATAATTAACCATGTCAAAGGCGGCACACAGATGCATCAGCACCATGTCTTAAATTTTGTTTTGGTCGTGGTCCCATCTTAAGACATTGAAAACAGGTAAAATGGTTGTCTCCATACTGTGCATGAGGCAAAACCCTCTTTGTAGACGGTGTAGGAAGTATGAGACTTGTAAGTGTTTACAGATATCACCCAAAAAGTTAGAAAGAGAGTATACCCATGGGGTAATTCTTGTGCCTGAGGCAAAATTGCACTAATCTTAAAGACTATGATCTCAGAGCTGTGGCCATGAAATCTAAATGTATTAGTTGAGGCTATCCGAGAAGACTGGTCCGTGAAGCATAGGGCACGTTTTTATGATAGAGACCATTTGCTACAGACTTCTTACCCTGCAGAAAATTCCAAACTGGTCTGTGTTACAAGACATTCTGTCTTCAATGAGAAGATATGTCAAATCATAAATGCTCAGTGGCACATTCTTAATGCCAACAGTAAACAAAGTGCTGCTCTATCACATCCTATGTTTGCGCACAGGCGTAATAAAAACTTTAAAGATCTTGTTGTACAATCTAGGATTATGACTACTCCTCCCTCTATACGAAAACCAATTGATGAACAAAATGCAGTCCTGGGTAACCATAAATGTTCCCACTGCAAAGCATGTGATGGGACCATAATCACCAATACCTACATATACAACACCAACCAGATTTGCTTGAAGTTGTTTACCAATTGCAAGACTAAAAATATTATTTATCTGTTGCTATGCCCATGTGACTTGGGTAATGTAGGGGAGACGTTGCAACCCTTCTCAGCGCGTTTAACAGAACACTGTTCCGCTATTCAGACAAAAAAAACTGCTGCACCTTTGGTCAAACATTTCATGGAGGTGGGCCATACGCCTGAAGTCATCAGATGGAATATTTTAGAAAAAAGAAATAACAGAACAGGCATTGACATGGAGGAGATAAGGAAACATAGAGAAGTGTATTGGATTTTTGCACTGAACACCTGTTCCCATGGATTAAACTTAGAGATACAATGGGATCAAGTGATTTTCTACAATAATGGATAATTCTTGTAGTAGAGATTAGTTTACCTACATCTGTACCTTCTAGCTCCTTATCGAATACCAGGGCAGTGTTTTTTCCTTTCAGGGTCACTAGAGCACATTATAACGTCTGTACTCAGTGTGCTGTGCAGTGACAGAAAAGGATATTCAATCACAAGATTTGTTTCTTTAAGTCCATACCAAAATGAGGTATGGATTTTTCTGACCTGTTAGGTTCTTGTTTTCGGTTCTATTTCCATTTACAATTCTTTTTTAGTACATTTGTACTTTCATCATGGCCGCCATGGTGTCTAAACATGAATATGGGACCCCCTCTAAATATACTTTTAAGGTCAGGGAAAGAGGGATGATTACAGTACAATACACAGAAAATATTCCCTCTAGACCTCAGGTACTTTTACAAATTACAGTTAACTCCGGACACGAGTCTGTAACAAGATGACAACAGATACTATTTCATTTTCTGTTTTTTATTATTTTTTTTATATTAGAAAGAAGTTTTTTCTCATCATTTTCAATATTTTTTTAGATTCAAGATTATCACTTTACAAGTCACACAAACATAGAGAGAAGATAAATGTGATTATCACGCCTCATAGACCCTCAGTTGTTTTCTTCTCAAGGACCTAACTAAAACAACGTAAAACCTACCCTAGAAATCTATTCTAAGGTTTGAACTATATTAAATATGCACAGTATTCTTACCCTAATGCCAGGAATAAGACACATAAGACTGCCAGTTGTCACTTCTTATCATATGCTTCTATGTTGCAGGGTCTGCCTCCAAAGATATCTAAAAGGTACATCACTGATATTAATATCCATATCTCTAGGAGTAATTGCTAAATATACCTGCCTTTGAATGGTTTACAGCTTACCTAAGTATCTATACTCCCATGCCAATTATTCCAATTCTGGTGGAGTTTGGTGTAGAAAATACCTTCACTGTTTTAAAATGGTGTCCATTAGTTTCTAAAAGGAGAATACGGGTAAATTTTAGTTTAAAGAGGACTCACTTGGCTACCTGATCGTGAACATACAACATAAAGCGAAACGGACTAACCGTCAAAGAAATGGCAACAATATGGCAACGCTCATTTGATGTTATTCGACTGAGATTTCACTTTTCTCATTAAATACGTAACATCTCACTGTTTATAAGTCTTGCAGCTGAAAGGAAATAATCCAAAAACAGGATCAGTAGGAATTCATCCCATGCGTGTTTGCAGTTAAATCGTACTATGGCTGCTAGACTAATTCGGTTTCCATTTACTACGATAAATCGGAGTTTACTTTCGAAAGCGAATAAAATGGACTAGCCTCTTAGCAATCACAGGCCATATGTGTATTAATGCACTATATGTTATCAAAGATATATAATAGAGTTTCCACAGTGCCCCTTACGATAAGTGACTCCTATAGAATTACGATTGTAATGCGAGCTCCCTTCACATGACCCGTGCTAAATTTACTTGATAGGTGTGAGCCGCCTTTAGCACAAAGGCACAATGCCCGAGATTAAATAAAGCCTCCGTAGTATTTCTCTATTAAACCCCTCTGGAGAGCTCAGGGAGGTCTACACGCACAGTCATGGTCCTAACTGCTCGGGTAGTTTGCTTACCTTCGTTATTTTGAAAAAAATGGGCATCCCCGTGACTTCGCTCAAATTGCCGTAGGTGAAGGAGGACATCTGTTCAGTCCTTCTTTTAAATATCGAGTTCTCGCGCCGATCGTCTAGTCCCGCGATAGGACTGTGGCGTGCTGTTCAGGCGCCATTTCCCAGTGTTGTATTCTCAGTATTATTTTCGTATTTACAAAGTGTGTTGTTTTTTTAAAAACCACTATATCATTCTTTTAATTAATTAGTTCAACAAAACGAGTCATCTGACATCTGAGTTTTCATTGAACTATCAAATGAATACTTCAAAATGACGTTTGTCCTGAATCTTTACCGATTGACGACTAAAGATGGGCGCCATCTTTAAGTGGGTTATAATTGTTGTAAAGTCTAACACTTCTGTATGTGGGAATTTTCCCGGATGTACTATAATACTTAAATGAACCCAAATACGAAAGAATACAATATTTTAAGAGGGAATATTAAGAACCCCCTATATACTTGACTTAATCAATTATAGTGTCATTGACAATACACATACTTGGTGAAAATTACACAAATGATGACAATAACGTGGGTTGTCTTGCCTACCTAATCCTTTCAGTGAATAATTGTGTAATGACAATATCTCTGATATATTTCTAATATATTACGAAGTAGGTATCTGAAAATCAGATGTCATGCAGAAAAAAGTCTCTTAATCCCCACCATTGCCTGCAAAGACACTCCAAGTTTTATATAAGATTCATGGTGCAAAATTATAAGAATGCCAGAAACGAAGGATCACAAATGCTTAAGAAACCTGGTATAGAACGTGCTATGGTCCAGGTATGTTTGAGTTGATTATTACGTTACATACCAGGAAATATTTTCATTCAGACCTCTTCTAACACTATTCATACGGTAAATCCAGTAGCTTTCACGTTTCCTCCTAGTTTTTTCCAGTGCTTCGCCATCCCTATGTTGAACTTTCTCTAATATACTCCATCTAAGTTCAGATTCATTGTGATTAAAATCTGCACAATGTTGAGTTAGAGGTGCTGTCAGTTTATTCGTTCTTACCGATGATTTATGCTCACTATATCTCTGTCTGAATTCCCATCCTGTTTCACCTATATAGGCAAGGCCACATGGACAGATAATATAGTAAACAACGTTTTTACTTCTGCAATTGGTGAATGACTTTAGTGTTGCATTCACATTGTTGTGCTGAATGGTGTCACTTACTATGGCTGCTTCACAGGCATGACAATTGCCACACCTGTGGTTACCTCGAACTGTGTCAAAGCTGGTCAGTGTTGTCTGTGTCTCACCTGGACGACGTCTGTTGCGTGTATGGACCAAACGATCTCTAAGGTTCCTATTATGTCTGTAAGTTATTAGGGGTTTCTCCAATTGAATCTCATTTTCCACCTCAAGAATTCTCCAGTTCGTGTTGATAACATTTTTTATTTTGTAATTGAGTGTGGAATGATTTATTACACATGTAATCTTATCTTGAGACTTCTGTCTTTTGTGTTTAAGCAATGCGTCTCTATCATAGTACTTAGCTCTTTTAAAAGCTTGACGAACCAAGCGATGAGGGTAACCTCTTTCGATTAGCCGGTCTTTCAAAGAAGCACTATGAGTATTGTAGTCGATAAGAGGAGTGCAATTCCGGCGAATTCGAAGAAATTCCCCGAAGGGAATCGAGTCTTTCTGACAATGGGGGTGGAAACTCCCAAATTGAAGAATAGTGTTCTTCGCAGTAGGTTTGCGGTAAAGGCTTACCTGTAAAATGTCATCTTTGCCTTCAATTGTAATGTCTAAGTACTCAACTTTATCTCTGCTATAATTCGACGTGAATTTTAAGATTGCGTCGCTTGCGTTGAGCCATAAGATATATTCCTCAAGTTGTGTCATTTCACCACGCCAAATAAAAAATATATCGTCTATAAATCATCGCCACACGGAGACATTTTCAAAGAACGGAGCATCTGAGTTGTAAATATTTCTTATCTCCCACTCACCCATGTATGTATTCGCCACACTTGGGGCACATGATGCCCCCATGCTTGTCCCTTTTATTTGTTTATACAATCTTCCCTCGAATTCAAAAAAGTTGTTAAGAAGGACTACCTCTAAGCATTGAATAATGAACCCATCTGGTCTATCATTTGGGTATCTCTGTAGGAGAGTAGTGACCGCCTGCAACGCTTGACATTGAGGAATGTTGGTGTACAACGCCTCAATATCAAGCGTTACTAGGATGTCCGTACTGGGATTGAATGCCATGCCCACAATTTTATTAATCATGTCTCCTGTGTCGCGCACGAACGGTTCATATCTGTGTGTAAGGGGACAAAGAAATGTGTCCACGTATTTGGACAGAGGCTCTGTACTGGAGCCTATCGTGGAAATAATCGGACGCATCGGCGGATTGCTCTCATTCTTATGCGTCTTAGGTAGACCATACATCGCCGGTGTAATCGTGTATGGTTTGTTCAAGAATTGATATTCTTTGTCACATATGAATCCATTTTCTAGAGCCGTCTGTGTCATTTCTTTGATCGACAAATTAAGTCTTTGCATTTCTCTGATGTTCGCTGGTCTATAATGTTCTGTGTTGAATAACATCTCACTTATTTTGCCATCATAGTCAGATTTGTCAAAGACCGAAATACCCCCCCCCCCTTTATCACAAGGTTTGATGACAAGTTGGGGATTATTTTCAAGATTTGTTAAAGCTAAGTTCTCTTGTTTAGTTAAATTGAAATTAGGTCTCTGGGGTTTAGATAATATCCGAGTTACATCTGATATTACTTGACGTTCAAAAATTTGTACCTCCGGTCCCACCATATCTAACGTGGGGGTAAAGGTGGAAGGAGGTTTACATTTTGACAAATTTTCGGAATCCTCTATCATATCTCTACCCGCAAAATATTTTTTCAATCGCACTTTTCTGAAAAATGCATGGAGGTCCATGTGTAATCTACATTTGTCAATGGAAGAAAAGGGGACGAAGGACAGACCTTTACTAAGTACTGCTGACTCCCCACCCTTCAGAATACTGGATGATAAGTTATAAATAGGGAGTATGTCCTTTCCTCTATTGCTATGTGCGTCTTCTACCACCAATATTGTTGGTTCCTCGTCTTTACGTATTGTTGTTGAGGTTGTGGGCTCGACATATGGGGACCCCCTCTGTTTTGCTGCCAGTGGACTTGTTTTCCCCTGTATGGGCCTCTTGATAAAAAACCTCTGTTTTGGAAATTACGTTGACCTTGTCTACCCCTAAAAGGTCCGGTGTTAAAGCGTCCTCCACTAGGGCCTGGATATGAGTAGTTGTCATTGTCCGAATCTGACGACCCAGTATCTGAGAAATTTGTAAAAAAAATTCTGTAATTGGAGTTTGGAGTAAAGTCATTTGGCTTGCCTCCCTGATAGTAACTGGGATTCAAATAAGGGTAGATTTTTTCTTTGGAAAACCACTGCACATCATTTTTCAGTTTCTCCGTTTTTTTGTTTGTTAAGTATGTATCAAAGTCTTTCATTTCAGTTTGGATCTTATCTAATTTATTTTTTGCTTCCTCAACTGCATTAGACGAACTTAATTTCTCTTCTAATTTCAGTATTTCATCATTCAAAGTTGACAAAATTTCCCTCGCAGTCTCAATAATCAATAACATCCAGTCCCTGGAGCAACGATTAGATATTAGTGACCATCGCTCCAGGAACTTACGGATCTCAATAAATAACGCTGGCGCATTTCTTACTCTAAGGCCAGATGGTATTACCCCTGCTATCAGATATTCCCGCATATAATATGCGTGTGATTCAATGCGTCTTGCTCTTTTCCTTAAGTTGAGTAAGTTTTGCCATTCACTGTTATCTCCAAGTGTGGTATTAGTGGTACTATTTTTGTCAACTACATGGCCCAGTAAGGAACTAAATTCTGCGTCTGTAAAACCGAACGTCTCCAAACTGTCCATGATTCTATTTAGGTGTTGTCTATAAATTTAATCCTCTATGATCTATTGTGATCTGGGATAAGTAGTAATGTGATAAGTGTAACCAAGAAGAGAAAAGGGTGCGACCAATTAAGCAAAGTAATAGAATGAAAGAATTCCCTCCTGACTTATAATAGAGTCTAGGACTGTGCTGGATTGCTAGAACAAAGCGTGAGGCAAAAGATTAATCAAAATATGTCAGTTGATCTAACAACTGAACCCCACAGTTGAACAACCCTGAATGTTTATACATGAATATGGGACCCCCTCTAAATATACTTTTAAGGTCAGGGAAAGAGAGGATTACAGTACAATACACAGAAAATATTCCCTCTAGACCTCAGGTACTTTTACAAATTACAGTTAACTCCGGACACAAGTCTGTAACAAGATGATAACAGATACTATTTCATTTTCTGTTTTTTATTATTTTTTTATAATAGAAAGAAGTTATTTCTCATCATTTTCAATATTTTTTTAGATTCAAGATTATCACTTTACAAAACAGACATATAATTCATCATTAAACACTTTAAAATCTAAATGTCATACAGAGAAAGAAAAAGAAAACAATACAATCTCACGTTTTCCTCATACATACTCTTCCAGACATTCCACATTCACTCTCTATTCTGTGTCTGAGGGGTCACAGATTGTGCCTTTGCGCTAAAGGCGGCTCACACCTATCGAGTAAATTTAGCACGGGTCATGTGAAGGGAGCTTGCATTACAATCGTAATTCTATAGGAGTCCCTTATCGTAAGGGGCACTGTGGAAACTCTATTATATATCTTTGATAACATATAGTGCATTAATACACATATGGCCTGTGAATGCTAAGAGGCTAGTCCATTTTATTCGCTTTCGAAAGTAAACTCCGATTTATCGTAGTAAATGGAAACCGAATTAGTCTAGCAGTCATAGTACGATTTAACTGCAAACACGCATGGGATGAATTCCTACTGATCCTGTTTTTGGATTATTTCCTTTCAGCTGCAAGACTTATAAACAGTGAGATGTTACGTATTGAATGAGACAAGTGAAATCTCAGTCGAATAACATCAAATGAGCGTTGCCATATTGTTGCCATTTCTTTGAAGGTTAGTCCGTTTCGCTTTATGTTGTATGTTCAGGATCAGGTAGCCAAGTGAGTCCTCTTTAAACTAAAATTTACCCGTATTCTCCTTTTAGAAACTAATGGACACCATTTTAAAACAGTGAAGGTATTTTCTACACCAAACTCCACCAGAATTGGAATAACTGGCATGGGAGTATAGATACTTAGGTAAGCTGTAAACCATTCAAAGGCAGGTATATTTAGCAATTACTCCTAGAGATATGGATATTAATATCAGTGATGTACCTTTTAGATATCTTTGGAGGCAGACCCTGCAACATAGAAGCATATGACAAGAAGTGACAACTGGCAGTCTTATGTGTCTTATTCCTGGCATTAGGGTAAGAATACTGTGCATCTTTAATATAGTTCAAACCTTAGAATAGATTTCTAGGGTAGGTTTTACGTTGTTTTAGTTAGGTCCTTGAGAAGAAAACAACTGAGGGTCTATGAGGCGTGATAATCACATTTATCTTCTCTCTATGTTTGTGTGACTTAGCATTTAAATCTCTCTGTTTCTTCTTCAGTTACCCTTATATAAGCTCTACGGTATTGTAACATGTGGTCATGGACCCACGTGCTGGTTTGTCTTAAGGATGAAGCTCTGACAAAAGGTGCAACGCAACAATATAGTGTAATTACAGTATCTGGATATAGTGCTGTTTGTGACTTTTCTACAAGATGACTAATAATGATTACAATTGAAAGAATATTATAATGTTGAACCAAAAATGTGGTTTTGATACATGATTTGTTATTATTCTTTGTTACAGATTTTCATACAGAGTTTATAATTTTCTTGGGAAAGATTGTTTGGTTCTGATAAAGGTCCTGAGGAAGGTGGTTCCATCCCACCGAAACGCGTCGACCTAACATAAAGTGATCACACAACAATCTGCGACCCCTCAGACACAGAATAGAGAGTGAATGTGGAATGTGAGGAAGAGTATGTATGAGGAAAACGTGAGATTGTATTGTTTTCTTTTTCTTTCTCTGTATGACATTTAGATTTTAAAGTGTTTAATGATGAATTATATGTCTGTTTTGTAAAGTGATAATCTTGAATCTAAAAAAATATTGAAAATGATGAGAAATAACTTCTTTCTAATATAAAAAAAATAATAAAAAACAGAAAATGAAATAGTATCTGTTGTCATCTTGTTACAGACTCGTGTCCGGAGTTAACTGTAATTTGTAAAAGTACCTGAGGTCTAGAGGGAATATTTTCTGTGTATCGCCATGGTGTCTAAACCAGTCTGAGGCATTTAGTATGAACCAATAGCCTGAGACGGAAGCATGGATTTAGTCACATGACCTCTGCCCGATCACCATTAAATCATTCTGCAACCGTGGCGTCTTTCATCTGGTTTTTGATTTGTTTTAATTTTTATTCTTCATTCTTCCTTATTCAACTCTGTTCTTTCCCTGGGAAAATTACCCTTTCATCATGGCCACCATTGTTTTCAAGGGATCTAAACATGCTCTAAAGCAGGAGAAGGAAGCATATGACTTGTCACATGACTTCCACCTGACTATTTCTTAAATATCATGCAATCGCGGCGTTTGGATTGTATTTTCCAACACATAAGCTCTTATTAACCTGTCCTTAGTGATCATTAGAATAAAGTTAATCTTGATACATTACGGACTATTTTTTAACCATCCACCACTCACTAGTTTTTCTTTGCACAGCACTGCCTGAACTCACCAACCCGCTCCACAGTAAATCTGGCGTTGTAGCACACCAAAGAGACACGCGGTCTCTTTAGTGGGGCCCGATGATGAAGCATGTCATCACTAGGTGGTGAGTGAGGGCTTTCTTTAACGTCTTAAGTAAAGCCGTTTACTTGCTCCAGACTGTGGTCGAATACTACTATTGGACACTCTTTCTTTGTTTCTTGTATATTCATGTCCAGCGTTCCTGCCCCAGCGCTAGGCCACACGCCCCATCAGGACCATATGCAGTCCCGGAGCACCACGCTACACTGGCGGCGAGCGGAGGGGGCCCAACCCTTGCTCTCAACTCGTGCTACTCCAGAGAGCGACTGGCTCCTGTGCGCGGCAACGTAGCTCTGCTCTGCATCATTGCCTGAGCTGCTGCGCATCCGCGGTAACTACGTGCGCCGCCCCCACCTCAGCGGCGGCCACATGTGAGGAGAGAGGCACCCCGGTGTTCTTGCGAGTCACCGGTTAAACAAGCCAGCAGGCCCAGGCAGGGCCATCTGTGGACACCATACCCCGCTCCACACCAGCGCTCCGCTCTGCACCGACGGGAGCCTCATCTGCACGGCATTGGTGCTGCTGCCATCAGACCCCTGCGATCCCCGGCCTCTCTGCAGCGGTCTGAGGTGCCACAGGGGGACAAATTCTGCAACAAGCACTGTTTGCACCAGATAAGGTGCTCAACAAGCACTGGCCACTCCACAGAGGTAAAAGGACACAAAGAAAAGAAACAACAAGCACAGGCAAATCCAAAAGACAGAGAAAAAGAAGGGGGCACAAAGCGGTGCATGTATAGCCTCTGGCACACCAAGTAAGGAGAGTGTGGGTACACCAAGTGTGAGAGTGCCCTGTGAGTGGGAGGAGGTTGCGACACAGTGCCACGTGGGGCACACAACGCCATTTTCTTTTGCTTGAACCAGCCAGAACACTCAGAAACTCCCCGCCGGGCATTATGGCAGATGACAATAACGCCGCTGCGCCAGCCCGCATCCCATTCAAGCATGCAGCGTCAGGTGCCCTACCTTCTTTTAGTGAGCTGGAAGACCCCGCGACAGCCTTCCACCGGTGGAGAATATGGATCGAACGCCTCAACAACTATTTTGTCGCGACCCGGGAGACGGACAAGGCGGTGAAGAGATCCTTGCTGCTTCACTATGCCGGAGACGAGATCTTCAAACTCTTCAAGCATCTGCCCAACACGGGGGCAGCAGGTGACTACGATGCGGCTGTGACAGCGCTAAACGGCCATTTTGACCCGCAACTAAACCCAGATTTCGAGGTCTTAAAGCTCGGACAAGCCCGCCAGAGAGAGGGAGAATCTATGGACATGTTCTACGCACGCCTCTGAGAACTTGTCAGCACGTGCACGGATGAAGACCAGCCAAAGAAATCAGGAGGCAACTCATTCAGGGATGCCGCGATAAGACCTTACAAGGACTTATTCTGTGAAAACCAAGGATCAGGCTGGAAGACATACTAAAAAAGCAAAATGACCCCGCACACTTCAACAGTAATTATTGTAGTATCAATAACAATGTACAAGCTGTTACATTATTTCTTCAAACATTCTCCCAAGGATTCCAAAGTCAGGTTTCTTCATTAGAAAAGATTTCTTTATTCACAATGGATATTTTAAAACCAATAGCCAACGCGTTTCGTCCGTTACCGGACTTCTTCAGGGCTTATTCGAAATCGCTGTTTAGCAAAGCTTCACATTGGTCTTCTAGCTCTGTACTTTATTGTCTTCAGAAAAATCAGTTTTTTCATCCCTGTTCAAAGGTCTACCAAGTTTCACCTATTATTTTTTGGAATTTGTCTTATATACGAGCCGAGAACAAAGTGGCGGCGTTTCGTCAATCATGCGGTCGTCTTTTCTAATGAAGAAACCTGACTTTGGAATCCTTGGGAGAATGTTTGAAGAAATAATGTAACAGCTTGTACATTGTTATTGATACTACAATAATTACTGTTGACGTGTGCGGGGTCATTTTGCTTTTTTGGATTTGAAAAACAAGGTTCTTGTTTTCTAATATTGGGATCTAGGGGATTGTATCCCAGACCACCAGCACCTACACGTATATACACTATTGGGATTCTGTCTCCAGTGCGGATATAATAGCCCCAGTCCCCTGTCCTGGCTTGATCTTGGAAGACATACTAATACTAGCCAGATCACAGGACCTATCTCCAACTAGAGCGAATGTGATGGACCAAGCAGAATGTGATGGACCAAGCCTTAACCAAGTCCCAGGGGAAGCCGGACTCCATCAAGACGGAGCATGCTGATGTGGTGAGGACCAAGCCTAGAGGAGACACATTCAGAGGACCAAGAGGAGACGCATCCAGATCAAAATGCAGATACTGTGGCCACGAGCCGCATGCTGCGAAAGACTCTCCCGCCCAAGGAAAGACCTGCACCAGTTGCGGAATACCAAATCACTTTGCATCCATCTGTAGGAGACGCAACAAAACCCGAGATTTCCGAGGACAGAAGCCCCCAACGCGAGCCGCTCTACAACTATCGGTGGCTCATGCTGCGCCACCCGACCATGCCCTGGGGAAACCCACGAAACACCTACTAACCGTAGAAGACTCATCAGAGGATGATGAGGAGGAGGTATACGTAGACTCTTTTGCAAAGGAACTCAAACAACGCCACAGACCACAACCCACATGCATAGTCCAGGTCGCGGGGACCGAAGTGAAGGCGGTCATTGACACGGGAGTGACTGTAAACGTTATGGGCCTACAACAGTACCGAAGCCTACGTCCTCGTCCTCCCGTAGTGCCATCCAAAGCCCGAATACATGAGTATGGAGCAGACACACCCCTGCCACTAAAAGGGAAAATATCGGTACCCATTAAAGCAGATGACCTCGAGGTAATGGCGACAATCCACGTCATTGACAGGGAGGCGGATACCCTCCTGAGCAACCATACTGCCGAAGACCTAAAGCTCATTGCCTTCGCCAGACAGATCCGGACGTACCAGGTAGAAGAGCTCCTTGGACAATTCCCTGAGCTGTTCAAAGGCCTAGGGTGCATCAAATGTGAACCTATCAAGCTACACATTGATAAACGGGTTGCCCCTGTCGCCCTGCGGCATAGGAGGATTCCATTCTACCTGCGCCCGCTCGTATAGAAAGTACTGGAGGCCCTGGAAGAACAAAGGGTCATCGAAAAGGTATCCGGACCAACATCGTGGGTATCCCCGATGGTCATCGCGGAAAAACCCAAGCAGCCAGGGGCCATCCGCCTATGTATCGACATGCAGCTGCCCAATAAACAATCAAGAGGGAACGCCATATAACACCAACAATGGATCACATCATCGCGGATGTCAATAGACCCATATGTTTTTCTAAAATTGACCTCAACGCAGTGTATCACCAACTACCCCTGTCCGAAGAGAGCCATTTCATCACCACTTTTAGCACCCACCTAGGGCTCAGGAGGTACAAACTGCTGAATTTTGGGATATCCTCGGCGGCCAAAATGTTCCAAAACACAATACGGGAACTGCTGTCCGGACTACCAGGGGTGTTGAACGTGAGTGACGATATCCACTCCGCGACAGCTGCCGACCATCACAGACACCTCCGGGACACGCTGAAATGCCTCAGTGCACATGAAGCCACTCTACACAAGGACAAATGCCTGTTCTTCCAACCCTCCCTTGAATTCTTTGGCTATGTCTTCAATCAGGAGGGCATACAGGTAGACCCGAGGAAGTCGCAAGCTATCAAAGACACCCCCCCGCCAACGACACCGACCGAAGTGCGGAGCTTCCTGGGAATGGCCACCTACTGTGGCCGGTTCATACCAGGGTTGGCTTCGCAAAGTGAACCACTACGAGCCCTCACGAAGGTAGACGCAACCTGGCATTGGGGCCAAAGGAGGAAGAAGCATTCCAAGGGATAAAGGGATGCCCTCTTAGGGGAAGTCACACTATCATACTTCGACCCTGCGAAGTACTGGTGGACGCAAGCCCCGTAGTACTTGGTGCAGTGTTGGCTTAAGAGCGTGAGCCAGGCCAGTGGGCCGCTCTGGCATTTGCCAGCAAGTCCCTCACCCCTACAGAAGCAAGGTATGCCCAGATTGAGCGGGAGGCGCTCCCCATTTAGTGGGCCTGCAACCACTTTCATCTGTATCTCCGGGGGCACCCGTTCACCATGGCCACTGACCATCAGCCTCTGGTTCCCCTGTTCAAAGTGACAGCACCACATCCACCCCCACGCATCGAACGCTGGGCAGTCCAATTACAACCGTATGAAATGGAGGTGGTCTAACCCCGGGGTCCAAAAACAAGGCCGATTTTCTTTTGAGACACCCCGCTCAGTCAGAGAAGCATGATGAAGATGTGGACGGTGAAGAATTTGCCCACTGAGTAGCTCTTACATCATGCCCCCAGTGCATGTCCCTCAACGATGTGAAGGAAGCAGTTGCTACCGGTGTCGTCTATGCCAAGACACTAGGTGCAGTGCAGGAAGGCTCATGGACAAACTATCTTCGCCAAGCCAACTCGTGGCCCCTAGGAGGACCAGGAAATCCTAAAAAGGTTGTGGCGAGTCCGCCATGAACTGAGGGCCACAGGAGATGGCATCTTGCCAAGAGGACCCCGACTAGTCATCCCTCAGAGCCTCAAGCAACAGGCCGTCCAACTAGCTCACGAAAGACACCAAGGAATCACCAAGATGAAGGCGCGGATGCGGGAAAAGGTCTGGTTCCCAGACCTTGAGGACATGGTGGAGAAATATGTCAGGCGATGCTCATCGTGCCAGCTGACAAGTGGTCCTGAGAAGCCTCTCCCGGTCATCACTGAAGAAGCCTGTACCGTCCCATGGTCCAAAATCAGCTTGGATTTCGGGAGCTTCCCAGGGGGAAAACACACATTTGTCATCATGGATGCCTACTTAAAATATCCGGTGGTAGAACCCATCTTGTAGACAGCATTCAACCACGTCGGACCAGTGCTGGGAAAAGTTTTTGGCATGTTTGGTTTTCCGCAAGAAGTATGCAGTGACAATGGGTCCCCATTCCAAGGGACTGAGTTTGCCACCTTCCTCCAACAATGAGGCATATCGCATCGCCGCATCACTTCCCAGTGGCCCCAGGCCAACGTGGACGTCGAACGCTTTATGCGCACTCTGAACAAGTTGTTCCTCATAGCGGTCATGGAACAGGTAGACCCGGAGCAAAGGCTCCCGGAGTTTTTGAGAGAGTATTGAAGTACCCCTCACTGTACGACGCAGTGAAACCCGTGGGCCCTCATGCTCCATGGGCCCCGCCATGACCTGCTCCCTACCTGCCCAGGATGACGTCACCTCCACTGGAGGGCGGAGAAGTGCAAGAGCGGAGAGTGCGACAAAATCAGGAAGCAAGTGTCCGACGCGGCACCACCCCAAGAAGGCTTAGCCATGGAGCGACAGTCATCCTAAGGAGCCGACGCCAAGGAGGAAAATTTCAAACACACTTCGAGCCTGGCACACGGACCGTCACTGCGAACCACGGCACTATGGTGACCACGCGCAAAGGAATAGAAGAAGTATCCAGAAACATTTTGTGGTTCAAAAAGGTCCCGCCGGATCAGCACAGGGAGACCCCAGGTAACCACACAAGTCCCATGGCTACAGCGGTGCCTGAAGAAGGAACAGAAGGATCAGCGAATTTCCGAGCCTGTGACAACCCAGAAGTAATTTGCTCACCTCCACATGAGTCTGGCTCCTAGAGCCCCAGACGGAACAGCATGGGAGGGTGTACCGGCACTCAAAGACACAGCCTGAGTCCGACCCCCCACCCGAGTCAGCGGCTGAGAGACTATGTGTTGGACTTGGCCCTTCTGGCAGGTCTCTGAGTGCGTGTGTGAAATTGGCCTGCCCTCCCATAGGAATGCATGGGGGATATGTGTGTCCATAGTAGTTCCTGATGTGTGGGGAGTGCAGGGTTGAGTTTGGTATGTGCGGATTCGTGTGATTAAATTCTGTGCGATGATGTGTGCAGATTTATTGTGTCTAGTGTGGAAGTGCCACTTCTAGAAGCTCGAATAGGTAAAAGGTGCCTCCAAGGGAGTTTGATGAAAAAAATATTCAACTCTTTTAGAAAATGATTTAGAGAAGGCTAATTAATAGTCCTAGTTGAGTTGAGTTCAAATAGTTTCAAGCAACAAAGTTTTTTACACTTAACATACAACTATTACAGTAAACAATTAACATTAAACAAAAACATCGGACATGTGTGTAGGCAAAAAAAAGACTTTATCAAAGCAATTTCACGGGATTCTAAAATACAAATATACAGACAGGAATACAGGAGAAATTATACCAAGATCAAATCAGTTTCTCTGTAGAGCCTGTAGACACCTATCCAAAACAAAAATGATCTGAGTTTTTGGATAAAGGTAAACGGTCGACGTTTCGATCTCCTATGTGTTAATCCTTGAGACCATCATCAGGACTGGTACATGGATATATGTAAAGCCCTATTGTAAAACGAAATAAGAAGTATTTACTATTACAATTATAAACAATTTAAAAAGTTCATGGAGCACTATACACACACAATTAACAATGAGACTAACTAAACATACTAAACATTACATACTGGACCAGCAAAATGATCTATACAAACATACAAACAGTACATTTGATAATGTAAATATTGTGTTGTTCATGTCAAGAAAATCTCAATTTCATTGTTATAAATTATATATAACCCTATGCTGCATACAGAATTTTATTACTATCACTGTAGGGTCTAGAACAATGCAGGCTGCTATGGTGGATTAGACTAATAGGTACCAAGTTACTGTCAGAATTGAGCACCACTTTTTAAAATTTAGCAAATAAAGTGTGAACTAAATGAATTGATAGTATTCTCTGAGATCTTTTGATATCGCCAATTGATGATAGATTGCCCCACTTGCAAACATGGGTGCGTCAACCCAGATGATATGTTTCTTCATACACTTTGGCCGCTCCAAGATGGCGCCCATTTAGTTGCCAGTACAGTCCTCTGTCGATCTCCAAAGGACAGGACTTAAATACCCCTGTGTGCTCGACAACTCTCTTCCTCGGTTTTGCAACGGCCGGTGGTTTCTGTGAAGACTGTTACTGTCCTCCAGGTAACTGCAGTTATACTTATACAGAAATGTTCGCTAACTTGACTTAGAGAGTCAATCAAACGCGATTGGATTATTTTTTAATAAGTTTTCCGTTTTTTGTTGTAGATCGATCTTTTGACGATCCTCATCTCTTTAAATACTTAACTAGAAGCAAAGTTATATTTTTGATCTTCCTTCAAAGGTAATTACTTTTCATTATGCAACGTTTCAAATAGGCACAATATATAATTTGAAACTCATGGCCCATTATTCTGTCTTTTCAGAGTGACAGCTATTTTCAAGCACTGAGATTGCAAACTTTCGCCACTTTCTTTCTAACTAAAACTGTGGATACCGATAAAGGTATTAATAACATTAGAATTCATCTACCTAACGACTGCATGTAGCGTTTCATCGTTACTAATATAAAGCTAATATTCATTATTTTTAGATACACTTATGAGCCCCTTTGTGATGTCCTAAAGCGCCACTTTTTGAGGCCTAAACAGGATCCTCAATATAGGTAGGATTTCTGAATTCTCATTCTTTATGCGTCCTTATTAGTTCACAGTGCTAGAGAGACTTAGATATCATTTTATTCCTCACAGACCCGCTAGTAACAGATCATTTCACTCCATCCAGTATCGTGCTGACCACCTCGCCGATCGCTATAAAATAAGGTATCGATGGTTCTAATGTTTATTTACACAGTTGAAGCACTATTCCTTGCTGCTAATTATAAAGGTCCAATGCCCGGGGTTAAAAAGTGGTGCTCAATTCTGACAGTAACTTGGTACCTATTAGTCTAATCCACCATAGCAGCCTGCATTGTTCTAGACCCTACAGTGATAGTAATAAAATTATGTATGCAGCATAGGGTTATATATAATTTATAACGATGAAATTGAGATTTTCTTGACATGAACAACACAATATTTACATTATCAAATGTACTGTTTGTATGTTTGTATAGATCATTTTGCTGGTCCAGTATGTAATGTTTAGTATGTTTAGTTAGTCTCATTGTTAATTGTGTGTGTATAGTGCTCCATGAACTTTTTAAATTGTTTATAATTGTAATAGTAAATACTTCTTATTTCGTTTTACAATAGGGCTTTACAAATATCCATGTACCAGTCCTGATGATGGTCTCAAGGATTAACACATAGGAGATCGAAACGTCGACCGTTTACCTTTATCCAAAAACTCAGATCATTTTTGTTTTGGATAGGTGTCTACAGGCTCTACAGAGAAACTGATTTGATCTTGGTATAATTTCTCCTGTATTCCTGTCTGTATATTTGTATTTTAGAATCCCGTGAAATTGCTTTGATAAAGTCTTTTTTTTGCCTACACACATGTCCGATGTTTTTGTTTAATGTTAATTGTTTACTGTAATAGTTGTATGTTAAGTGTAAACATTTTTGTTGCTTGAAACTATTTGAACTCAACTCAACTAGGACTATTAATTAGCCTTCTCTAAATCATTTTCTAAAAGAGTTGAATATTTTTTTCATCAAACTCCCTTGGAGGCACCTTTTACCTATTCAATTATCTTTTACCCAAGCCCTCAAGGGTATACCGGGTTGCTCACTGTGTTTCACACTTCTAGAAGCTGGCATGTCTGTGTCATGAATGTGAATTGACTGTCTGGCTTGTGATTGGCTGGAGCTGGCTGGTGTGCCTGGCTCCAGGAGTCAGGATGGGTCTGCCCCGTGGTGAATGGAGAGATCTGCATGTTAATGGCAGGGAGGAGTGCACCTGGGACCTCAATAGGGCTGGGCTTTTCCTCCACAATGCTGGCTCTGCCCCCTGTCGTGCGACTGATGTCCCTAGCCTGTCCTGTGAATGGGGAGAGGGTCTGAGCACAACAGAGTGCTCCAGAACCAGCTGCGTCTTGTTTTCCCCCCACCCTGCACCCTAGAGACAAAGGAAATGTGTGTATAAAAAGAGGCTGTGACCTCATGTAAAATGTTCTTGTTTGCTGACTTGAATCTACCAGGGGTGTGCTGCTGCTGGGGCCCAGGGGAAGGCTTGCCTCCCTGGGCTTCCCAGCCCCTGGATGCCCTGGATACCTGATGGACTTTGTTGCTGGGACCCTCCTGCCTTGCTTCTACTTCACGACCTTGTAAAGACTTTGGCTTTATTTTTATCCTTGGGGGATTTATGCTATCTGAATGCCCCTGGGAGCGCTGTGCTTCTTTTCCTTGTGGCCCTTAAAGAGGGAATCCCCTGGGGAAGGATTCCCCCGTGGTTCCTGCCTGGAGGGTGCCCACCCCGCTTATGGATATATTTTGCTTGCAGGTGCCACCCTGCATTATGTCCACTTATTGGAATGCCCCCGAGTGCGCAGGTGCCCACCCTGCGTCTTCGTTTTCTTGATATTAATTCTTAAGGGTGCCACCCCTTTTTAAATACGCTTTAACGGGTGCCCACCCCGTTTCTACTTTTATTTTTTACTTCAAGGGTGCCCACCCCTCGTTATTGCCCTCGAGAAATCACCGCCGCATCCGCGGACGAAACAGGAAGTCAGGCACCGTAGTGCCTGACACGGGGCAGGACTTCCGGTTTTGAAGGGAAGTCCCGCCCGCCGCCACGCTGGGATTGGTGGAAGTCCCGTGAAGAAGAGAAGCCGGCCTAGGGATGCCCTCCGGCTGCCTTAAGCTCCCGTAAGGGGTAGAGCGCCCCGGAGCCGGCCACAGGCAGAGACACGATGTGCCAGGTCGGCGGGGCACCCGAGATGAAGGGAGAGCCCCATAGGTACCGCGCTGAGGAAGAGGAACGTCCTGACTCCACCCCGGCCAGTGAGTGCACAAGGGAGTCTGGAGGGGGGGAGGCGGACGCAGAGCAGCCCCGGCTGGCAGCGGGCCGCTCCAACGTGGAGATGGTGGCTGAGAGGGCCCCGCGGGGGTCCCTGTGTCCATGACCATATCGGGGTGCATTGTCTGCACCTGGGCGGCTCCGCTTGCGAGAGGGCCGACCCAACGACAGGGGGCATGTTTTCTTTAGGAGCCTAGGTGGCTCCCCCACCTCCATTGTTGTCTAGAACCTGAAGGCTCCAACGAAGCCCCCATTATTTTAAGAGCCTAGATGGCTCCTGGGGACACACTGTTTTAGAGCCTAGAGGGCTCCACCGTTGGGCATGTTGGTTGGAGAAGCCTAGAGGGCTCCAAGGTGCACAGTTGTTTTTAGAGCCAGGTGGCTCCAACGTTTTGGCGCAATCTTTGTTCCAAGGGCCAGTGAGGGCCCATGCCACATGTTTGATACACAGCAGGCCACCAAGTAGTGGGCAGCTGCACCATTAAGGTTTTCTTTCTAGGGACATGTCTTTGGACTCAGGAGTGAGTCGCACTCCTTCGCCCCTACTTTGGCCTTCCTCAGCTGCGCAGCACTTAGTGCCAGCTGCAGCGTTTAGGCCCTGTTCTTGTCCTCAGCTGCCCAGCAAGTAGTGGGCCGCTGCTACGTTTAGGTTTTGGCGCAGTGGGGTAACCTGGACCTTGATGCGATTTATGTGCTAATGCTTTGGGGGTTAGGAAATGTACTGTGTGTAGTATGTTTTGCGCATCCTGTCTTGATACCTCTAGGTAGGATATATGCTTAGGAGTTTGTTTTACTTAGTATAGTTATGCTAGTGAGTTTATGGTCCCCTGCCTGATATATGCCTAACGTGTTTAGGATTGCGTAGGCTGTACTTACCTTTTACCAGTGGTTACTGGTTGTGTGCTACATTTGCTATTTGGTGCTACAATGATTCTATCTTTCTAAGTGCTATTCCTACATAGTGCTAGTTCTACAAAGTGCTAGTTCTATCAAGTGCTTATTCCTGACAGTGGTCCATGTGGCCCTGTCCTGTGTATATAATCCCCTGTAAATTCCGCCCGTGCTAGTGGCACAGTGTAAATTGTGTGTTTATTATCTAATGTGTTTGGTATAATACAAAGGCTATTTTTATATATAACCTTGTGTGGGGTTTCTTGGGCCTTGGATGTTGTTGCTGGGTACGCGCGCAAATGCTTTACACATCGCCTCTGGGATAAGCCTGACTGCTCGTGCCAAGCTACCAAGGGGGTGAGCAGGGGTTATCTTGGCGTGTGACTTCCTTGCCCTAACTAGACTGGTTGTTTCTGCCTGGCTTTGGCGCAAGCCTTAGCCAACCAGAAATCCCCATTTCTAACACTATGCATGCTGACGAGGCCAAGGACTCGCTGACAGAAGCCCACGCAAGTACTGTGTGTTTATCTGTGAGACTAAAAAACGTTCATAGACTGTTGATTTTGTTCAAAGAACTGTTATACCAAAAGAACTGAGTTGGATAGGGATGTAATGGGTGGTAGTCTAGTTGTTGCACCCATGCACCCCTGAAATCCGCAGGCCAGGCGTGGCCTGTGGGGAAGTTAATAAATGAGTGATGGCCGCTCATGGCACGTCACTTCCGAGCTGGCAATCTGTGTGGCCTCGTATATTCATGTCCAGCGATCCTGCCCCTGCGCTAGGCCACACGCCCCATAGGGACCATACGCAGTCCCGGAAGCCCCACGCTACACTCTGTAGCAGTGATTAACCACACAGTTGCTACAATGCCATGTTTGACAGTTATTTTGTGTCACTGCCAATTGTCCATCTGTCAAATCGGGTATTTATATAAATGTCTAGCTGTCGCTTAGCGTGAGTTTTAAATCTATAATTCAGCTCTCCTTGTGTCTTGCTTATTGACTGCTCATTAGGAATGTCATGCTCATTTTAATCGATAAGTCTATTCTGGTACATATACATGACAAAAAGAGCCTTATCTCCACTGATAGTCTTTAGTACTCTACTGGGCAGATTTACGAGTTCTGGTGCATGCCTGGAAATCAGCAGGGAAGCGCCAGAACAGATGCGACACACAATTCCCTTCCTGCACCACCACACGCGCATTGCATTTACATTGTGGCGCACCATGGCGCAATGATAGGGCGATGCGCGTTGCATCCTGTGGTGTAAGGGCATTTCTGGAGTTGTGTTGCAAGCGCAACGCGGCTCGAGCAATGCTCAGGGGCACCCTATGCCTAACATGCTGTGTCACTCCATATGCCTGCTTCAAGCAGGCACAGGGTTTTGATGTAAAAGTGACTCAGTGAAATCTTGTAGATTTCACTGCATCACTGTTACGGGGCATACCTGCGATGGAATGCCCACCCTGCGCCGGACCGCCCACATGAAACTTAATGCAGTTTTCATGTGGCGCAGGGCTTTACAACATGATGCATCTCCCTAGATGCGTCACTTTTCAACCTAGATGAGTCACTTTGTAAATAGGGCGCTAGTAGGAGCATTTTGAATCACCTTAGTCTGAGTGAGAGACCTGTTTGTTACCTGGGACACCCTGTGACCATTGCCGCATCCATACGCTGTGGGAGGTAGCGCTGCGGGACTGCGAGGACCAGCAGCCCGAGTCTGAGAGAACTGGGGCCAGCTGTGACTCTTCCCGCCCCTTCTCCCAGCAAGACTTAACTCCTCGCGGCCCCCGCTCCGCGGGAGCCGCTCGTAGAAGCATTTTTTAATCACCATAGTCTGAGTGAGAGACCTGTTTGTTACCTGGGACGCCCTTTGACCATTGCCGCATCCATATGCTGTGGGAGGTAGCGCTGCGGGACTGCAAGGACCAGCAGCCCGAGCGCGAGAGAACTGGGGCCAGCTGTGACTCTTCCCGCCCCTCCTCCCTGCAAAACTTGATTTCTCGCGGCCCCCGCTCCGCGGGAGCCGCTCGTAGGAGCATTTTGAATCACCGTAGTCTGAGTGAGAGACCTGTTGTTACCTGGGACGCCCTTTGACCATTGCCACATCCATACGCTGTGGGAGGTAGCGCTGCGGGACTGCGAGGACCAGCAGCCCGAGCGCGAGAGAACTGGGTCCAGCTGTGACTCTTCCCGCCCCTCCTCCCTGCAAGACTTAACTCCTCGCGACCCCCGCTCCGCGGGAGCCACTCGTAGGAGCATTTTGAATCACCGTAGTCTGAGTGAGAGACCTGTTTGATACCTGGGACGCCCTTTGACCATTGCCGCATCCATACGCTGTGGGAGGTAGCGCTGCGGGACTGCGAGGACCAGCAGCCCGAACGCGAGAGAACTGGGGCCAGCTCTGACTCTTCCGGCCCTTCCTCCCTGCAAGACTTAACTCCTCGCGGCCCCCGCTCGGCGGGAGCCGTTCGTAGGAGGATTTTGAATCACCGTAGTCTGAGTGAGAGACCTGTTTTTTACCTGGGACGCCCTTTGACCATTGCCGCATCCATAAGCTGTGGGAGGTAGCGCTGCAGGACTGCGTGGACCAGCAGCCCGAGCGCGAGAGAACTGGGGCCAGCTGTGACTCTTCCCGCCCCTTCCTCCCCTATATAATTACACACTTGCTCGCGTACCTCGGGACGCGCGCGGGCGAGCGCCGGGCAAAGCCCGGGACAAGGGCGGGACCGTCTGTGGCCGTCGGAGGCCGATTGAGGCCGGGCTGGACCACCCCCTTGACACCCTGGTTATGGTAGAATGTCACTTGTATGTTTAATGATATATTAATATTTATATTTCAGCGCAAATAATATATTTTAATCAATAGTTTTTTGTAGTAGGGGTTGTCAGCACACTTGGGGAAATGGCGTTACGTTCAGGAAAAGGAAGAAAAGTAACTCTTACACCTACGGGGGGTTTAGTCAACGGGACAATTGATCAATTCATTACCAGGGCCATTGGGGTCCTGGAAAAAGAGATTGCATTAACCGAGAAACCCCTCTCACTGGACCTCTTATCAGGGAAGCGTTCCTCACTGGGCACTATTGGAGCTGCGGTCTCAAATAAGATTAACCGATCCACCGGTAGTTCCGAGTTCGAGACGCAGCCTTTTGTTGGTAGAATCTGATGACTCAGTGCTAAGCTCCCCATTTAACGGAACCATTGATGGCCTCCCATCCAGAGGTGTTCGGCTTAGGTATCTCCTATTATCTTCCCAACATAGCCCCCGAGCACAGACCCAACTTTTGATATAGCATCCAGTAAAGTTTCTCCAACTAAGCAGCCAGCAGGGAAAAGAAAAAGAGGAGAGGGCCTCCAAAAGGGTAGCATTGCGAAAATGCCAAAAACAGCTAGAGCAGTCCCCGCCCCCTCAGCTAACATATATCGCTCAACGTTAGCACCCAATAACGTACAATATTCTGACCCACCAATTCAAATTGCTGATAGTGTGAGTCTTCTATTGGAAATGGAAACACTAATGAGCTCGTTGATGTTACCTTTAATAGAGAGAACCAAACTAATGATGGTTAAATTGGAGAATCTCGAAAAATTGGTACTTTCAAATTCAAGTATGTTGGACAAGGTTGTGAAAGATATAGAGGGTCCCCCCCCCAAGGTTGTAAACTGGCAAGCTTTAGGGTCAGGGTCTATTGGAAAGGCTCCCAACCCAGAATTGACAAGTCGAGCTAAAAATCACACCACCACGCCCTGTGCCACGAAGAACCCGTACAGAGTGAACTTCGAGATAGCGCAAGGAAGGGCGATAAAGATAAAGGGGTGGATAAGAAGGCAACCAGCCTGGTTGCTGCACCACCTGTTCAAAAGGGGGATAGGCAGGCACATGGGAAAATCCAACAGAGCATTGAGGGTGTCAAACAACGGTTGCCCTGTATAAATCGTCCCCCAGAATCTGTACCATACACGGTAATCCTGGCAGGAGTACCTGGGATTGCCGTAGGAAAAATGGAATCCCATAGGGAATTGGAGAACAAGGTCGCCCACTGGCTGAATACGTTCAGAACACTTCCACCATGTACTAGTGCAGAAATATTACATGTTAGAAGGGTAAGCTGGGTGGGGTGTAGACAAAAAGATATAGAGGGTGACTGTGTTATAGTAAATTTCAGGGACCCTTGGGCAGTGGAGCACATATGCTATGAAGGAAGGACTGGTGGAAGGGGAGAGCTCCAGTCCTTAGGTCTGAATTATTTTTATGTTCGTGCCCCCGCAAGCCCATTGAATTGCGCACCAACCAGTCACACAAATAGATTATGCTACTTTAATTCCCATGATAGGGCAGACTTCTACCCAATCTTGATGGGGTGGATTGACTTGAGCACTCTCCCTATGGCCCCACTACGGCCCAACAACTGAGAATTGTAAATAATGGTGAAGGTATAACCAAGGAATTTAGTCCCTTAGTGGGTGAATGGAACCCCAAGAGTGATCTGCTAGGGTGTGGGTTGGTTGATAGCCGTCGCCCTGGAGCAACACCAGTGTACTCGGGTGTGGTTAATTCTGATGAAAAGATGGGAGGTGGGATTGATGGCCCAAGATACGAGTGGGTAACAACAAATTCTCAAAGTAATGAGGAACAAACTGTGTGGAAATAGACAAAATTAGCCCATTAAAAATTGTCTCCTGGAATATAGCAGAGTTAAGGAGCAAAACCTATATAGTAGAGTGGATGGATTTCGTGAAAACTCATGATATCCTGATTTTTCAAGAGAGCTGGGCGGTAGATCCCATCCATTGTAATGAGTTCTTAGATTTTTATAAGCCAGCGGTAAGAGGAACAAAAGGCAGACCTTCTGGTGGCCTGACGATTTGGGCCAGGCAGTCCCTTAATTATAGATCGGTTGAAGTAATGGTGGAAAACCAAGACATACTTGAGATAAAACTGACTCGGCCGAACCAATTGGAGCTTCTTATTGTCAATATCTATGCTAGAGGTCAGCCGGGAGGGCGGGGGTCGGGAATTGTGAAGGAGCTGAACACTATTCTTAATTCTGTAGGGCAGGATAGATATGTGATCGTGGCAGGGGACTTCAATTGTACTTTTGAGCCCCTAATTGTAGAGGGAGAGGACATCTTTGCTGAGGAAGATGCTCTATGGAATATTCCTTATCTCAACTTAAATCCCCTAAAGAAGTGGACAGATGCAGCCCTTCAGAGGCTGGGCTCCTGCCTTGAGTGAAGTCTGCGAGCAGTAAATGGGCGCTCAGATTCGGACAAATCTGGAAGGGTAACCTTTTACAATGGCTCTAATCGAAGCCGTATTGATTACATCCTTATAAGGGTGGAGTATTGGTCGTCTCTCGAGGACATGATAATCTCAGTGCGTCCTGAGAGCGACCACAACCCGCTTATAATGACTTTAAATATTTGAGGTGATACAAGGAGGGGTAGCGTCACGGAAATAGCCACTGCAGACGCTCAACTTTCGAATGACATGGTAGGGTGCGATGGGCAAGGGTTCTTGATGACCCTCTTATTCTAGAGAAGATCTCCTACGAGGTCTCCAGTACGTTGGGAGTCCTTCAGGCACTGACCAATCGGGAAGAAGTTATTGAGAAATCGACTGCTCTTCATGAAGAGTTATTCAAGGAGTTGAAATCTTTCTTCTCTAAATGCGGTACTTCCAAGAAATTACCCCCTAAAAAACTAGGAAATTCTTGGTATAACAAACCTTGTCGGGTTGCCCATGGCTTTCTGGTGTCAGCCGTTAAGGCACGAAATTCTGAGGATATCAGGACGCAAGGTTCGCATATCATAAGATCTTAAGGCAGGCGAAAAAGGATTGGGATGACCAGCATTGGCAGGAGTTATACGAGGCAAGTAGGTTGAAAAACCAAACTAAGTTTTGGTATATAGTCAAATGGGGAAAGCAAGTTGATCAGCAAGCACTGGTAAAATATGTGTCTGTGAAAGAGTGGGTCGACTACTTCGAGTCCCATTTCAGGGGACCAGAAGCTACATCAGACACGGCTCTAATTGACCATATACCTAGGTTCTTGACTTCCTGTCAACCCCTTGTGTTTGACAGGAAAGATGCTGAGGAAGCCCTAAAGAAGATCCAAGGAGGTAAAGCTCCGGGAAATGTACTGCATTCCGGCAGACCTTTTTAAATATGATTTGACCAATTGGGTACCTTATATCACCTTCTTAGCTAACGCCATTGCAAATGGGGCCCCATCCCAGATTCATGGCATGGCACTGAAATCCTGCATATATTTAAAAAGGGGGAACGTTCAGTTCCGGGGAACTACCGCCCTATTAGCTTAATAGATACCATTCAAAAAATAGTTGCTAGGATGGTCTTAGCTAATATCCAGAGCTGGATGGACTCAGAGGAGGTCTTATCCCCATTACAAGCGGGCTTCAGAGCTCCTGTTAGTACGATCGAACAAGTCTTTAGGTTTATACTTATTTATTGGAAGGTTGTTACCTTGGGTGGAGGTACCATCTATGCAGCCTTCGTAGACCTAAAGTCTGCTTTCGATTTAGTACCAGGAGCAAAGCTACGGGAAGCAGTCAGAATTATGGGGATGCCACTTGAATTACTTTTTATGTTAACCAGGCTTTATGAAGCAAATTTTGCTCAGGTTAGATAGGGCAAACAAGGGCAGGTTACGAAGAGATTCCCCTATGTCCTGCGGTG